>NC_040085.1:54481005-55731005 GCF_003369695.1 Bos indicus x Bos taurus | reverse complement strand
GCTGAGTTTTCCAAATTTGCTGGCATATTGAGTGCAGAACTTTAACATCCTCGTCTTTTAGGATTATAAATAGCTCAATTGGTATTCCATCACCTCCACTAGCTTTGATTGTAGTAATACTTCTTAAGGCCCACTTGAATTCACATTCTGGGATGTCTGGCTCTAGGTGAGTAACCAAACCATTCATGGTTATTTGGTTCACTAAGACCTTTTTTGTACAGTTCTTCTGTGTATTCTTGCTACCTCTTCTTAATCTCTTCTGCTTCTGAAAGGTTCTTGCTGTCCTTTATTGTGCCCATCTTTGCATGTGCCCTTGATATTTCTAAATTTCTTGAAGAGATCTCTAGTCTTTCTCATTCTATTGTTTCCCTCTACTTCTTTGCATTGTTCATTTAAGAAGGCCTTCTTATCTCTCCTTGCTATTCTCTGGAACTCTGCATTCAGTTGGGTATATCTTGCCCTTTCTCCTCTGCCTTTCGATTCTCTTCTTTTTCTGCTATTTGTAAGGCCTCCTCAGACAACCACTTTGCCTTCTTGAATTTCTTTTTCTCTGGGATGGTTTTCGTCACTGCCTCCTGTACATTGTTACAAATTGTCCATATTTCTTCAGGCACTCTACCAGAGCTAGTCCCCTGAATCTATTTGTCACCTTCACTGTATAAGGGATTTAAGTCATTCATGAATGGCCTAGTGGCTTTCCCCTCTTTCTTTAGTTTAAGCCTGAATTTTGCTATAAGGAGCTGATGATCTGAGCCACAATCAGCTCCAGGTCTTGTTTTTCCTGACTGTATAGAGCTACTCCATCTTCGGCTGCAAAGAATATAATCAATCCGATTTCAGTATTGACTATTTGGTGATGTCCATGTGTAAAATCATCTCTTGTGTTGTTGGTAAAATGTGTTTGCTATGACGAGTGTATTCTCTTGGCAAAACCCTGTTGGCCTTTGCCCGCTTCATTTTGTATTCAAGGCCAAACCTGCCTGTTAGTTCAGGTATCTTTTGACGTCCTACTATTGTACTCCAACCCCCTATGATGAAAAGGACATTTTTTATGGTGTTAGTTCTGGAAGGTCTTGTAAGACTTCATAGAACTGGCCAACTTCAGCTTCTTTGGCATCAATGGTTGATGAATAGACTTGGATTACTGTGATGTTGAATAGTTAGATCTGGAAATAAACTGAGACTGTTCATCATTTTTGAGATTGCACCTAGATACTGCATTTGACTCTTGTTTATGAGGGCTCGTCCATTTCTTCCATGGGATTCTTGCCCACAGTAGTAGATATAATGGTTATCTGAACTAAATTCACCCATTCCCATCCATTTTAGTTCACTGATTCCTAAGATGTTGATTGCCATCTCCTGTTTGACTGTGTTAATTTACTTTGGTTCATAGACCTAACATTCCAGGTTCCTATGCAGTATAGTTCTTTATAGCATTGGATTTTACTTTCACCACCAGACACACCCACAACTGAGCAATGTTTCTGCTTTGGCCCAGCCACTTTATTCTTTCTGGAGCTATTAGTAATTGCCCTCCACTTTTCCCCAGTAGCATACTGGACATCTTCTAACCTGAGAGGGCTCATCTTTCAGTGTCATATCTTTTTTGCCTTTTTATTCTGTTCATAGGGTTCTCACTGCAAGAATACTGGAGTGGTTTGTCATTCCCTCCTCCAGAACTCTCCACTATTACCTGTCCGTCTTGGGTGGCCCTGCAGGGCATGGCTCATAGCTTCATTGAGTTACACAATCCCTTTCGCCATGACAAGGCAGTGATCCATGAAGGGATGTAAGTTCTTACTGCCATTAAAAAAATTTTGGCTTTTTTTAAAAAAAGGTCTTTTTTCCTCCTTTCCTCTTTTGTTCTCTTTTTTTGTGATTCGATGACTGACTGTACTGTTGTGTATGGATTCCTTTTTCTTATTGTATGTGTATACCTATTACAAATTTTCAGTTTGCAGTTACCATGAGGTTTTGACATAGCAATCTGTATATAAAAAGATTGTTTTAAGTTGCTAGTCTCTTAATATCAAATCCTTTTCCAATATTCTGCATTTACACTCTCCTCACTATTTCTGGTTTTGATAGCATATTTGTGTGTGGATGATTTCCTACCTTTTCAGTATGTTTGCCTTTCCTAGTGAGGTTTTCCATTTGTAGTTTTCTTATTTCTAGTTGTAGCCTTTTCTCTTCTGCCTAGAGAAGTTCCTTTCACATTTGTTGCAAAGCTGGGTTGGTGGTGCTGAATTCTCTTTGCTTTTGCTTGTCTGTAAAGCTTTTGATTTCTTTGTTGAACCTCAATAATAGCCTTGCTCCGTAGATTATTCTTGGTTGCAGGTTTTTCCCTTTCATCACTTTAAATACATTGTTCCACTCCCTATTGGCCTGAGGAGTTTCTGCTGAGAAATCCGCTGGGAGTTACCTTGTATGTTAATACTTTTCCTTTGTCTTTAATTTTTGTTAGTTTGATTACTTTGTGTCTCAGTGCGTTCCTCATTGGATTTATACCTGCTGGGACTCTCTGTGCTTCCTAGATCTGGGTGACCATTTCCCTTCCCATATTTGGGAAAATTTCAGCTATTATTTCTTCAAATATTTTAAAAGATCCTTTTTCTTCTCTTTCTGAGATCCCTAGTGTGAACATTGCTGCATTTAATGTTGTCCCAGAGGTCTCCTAGATGGTTTTTATTTCTTTTCATTCTTTTATTGTGTTCCTCAGCAGTGATTTCCAGCATGTATTTCCCATCTCACTTATCCATTCTTCTGCCTCACGTTTTCTGCTATTGATTCCTTCTAGGACTTCCCTGGTGGCTCAGACAGTAAAGCGTCTGCCTACAATGCGGGAGACCTGGGTTTGATTCCTGGGTCGGGAAGATCCCCTGGAGAAGGAAATGGCAATCCACTCCAGTACTATTGCCATGGAAAACCCCATGGACAGGGGAGCCTGGTAGGCTACAGTCCGTGGGGTTGCAGAGTCGGACACGACTAAGTGACTTCACTTTTCAGTGTATTTTTTATTTCAGTTATTGTTCATCTGTTTTTATTTTTTCTAGGTCTTTATTAAACTTTTATTTTATCTTCTAGATCTGTGCCTCTATTCTTTTTCTGAGATCTTGAAACATCTTTACTATTGTTACTCTGAATTCTTTTTTTTTTGGGTAGAATGCATATCTCTACTTCACTTAGTTGTTCTTCTGGGTTTTTAATTTTGTTCCTTCATCTGGGACATATTTCTGTGCTCTCTCATTTTATCTAACTTTCTGTGATTTGCAGTATCCATGCTTCAGGTTGTAACATTGTAGTTCTTGCTTCTGCTGTCAGCCTTCTAGTGGATGAGGCTTGTGCTGGCTTCCTGGTGGGAGGGACTTTTTTTTCCTGCCTGCTGGTGAGTAGAGCCTTTCTTGTCCCTCTGGTGGGCAGGGCTTTGTCAGGGAATGTGTTTAGCAGGAAAGACTTTATTCAGAAAGACTTTAAGCAGCCTGTCTGCTGACAGGCCGGGCTGTGTTTCTACCTTGTTGGTTGTGTGGCCTGAGGCATCGGAGCCGACATGCTGTTTGGAGCCAAGACTTGGTGAAAAAATGGCAGTCTCCACCAGGGCTCATGCCAGTGAGTACTCTCCAGAATCACTGCCTCCAGTGTCTTTGTTCCCACAGTGAGCCATAACCACCTCCCACCTCTGCAAGAGACCATGGAATACCAGCAGGTAGGTCCAGTCCAGGTTCTTATGAGGTCACCACTTTTTTCTCTGGCTTCTGGTGTACATGAGAACTTGTATGTGCCCTACAAGCGTAGTTTCTGTTTGCCTCAGTCCTGTAGAATTCTTGTGATCAAACCTCACTGGCCTTCAAAGTTAGATTCTCTGGGGGCTCCTCGTGTTCCCAGACCCCTAGGCTGGGGAGCCTGACCTGGAGCTCAGAACCTTCACTCCTGTGGAAGAATCTCTGTGGCTATTTTCCACTTTGTGGGGCATCCACCAGCAGTTATGGGATTTATCATGATTGTGCCCATTCCTACCATTTCATTTTGGCTACTTCTTTGTCTTTAGATATAGGATCCTTTTTAGGAGGTTCCAGTGTTGGTGTAAGAAAAATGTCCCCAAGGAGGCACTAACCCCAGGGATGTACCTCTTGCCCATGGGGAGGTCTTTCAGCTTTGGATCCCTCAAAGGCACAAGGAATGAAACCATGTTCCCATAAGGCAGATAAGTGGGTGAAGGCAGTTTCCACTTTACCTTTGCAGCTCCTTCCGTCCTCCTGCAGAATGTAGCCTTTCGGGCATGAACACTGGTAACTCCCTTCTGTGTTCTTACAGATGAAATTGCAGGGTTTGGGAGCCTGGTTGCACTCATTTAGATCTATGATCAAAGAGACACAGTGTGACTGCCCATCTAAAAAGATGTTTCAATGCTCAATACCCACAGCGTCTAACAAAGAATCTTAGTTTTAAAGAAAGAAAAGGTACATTGTATGGTCTTTGATCACTGTCTTACGTTTCCTTATGAAATTACACAGGCTTTTTAGAGTTTTAGTTTGAAGGTTTTTTTCTCATAATGTACAATTTCCATCCGAGAATAAACCTGAGTATCAGAAATAGAGCACTTACCTACACAGGCAGTTCCAGTTATATCTGGAGTGTAGCCAGTTTTACAAATGCAATGATATGATCCTCTGTCATTGACACATTCCCCATTTCGGCAAACATCATGAATAACCTTGCACTCATCAATATCTATAATTTAATAAATAGCAATTAAAATGAGAAAGGCATTATAAAAGGGTCAACATGTACTACTGGGCATTAAAGCCACTGACACGCACATCTTGACCCTTCTGTCTCATTACTGCTTAGCAGGGTGCCAATAGCAAGTGAGTTCTTAGCCTTGGATTGTTAAGTAACATTTTTATACCCATAGCTCTTATTTTTCCTGATCTTTTGAAGATTACTCTGAAATGCAATATAGCATACTTTCATTGGTCTGAAGAAATGCATCTACCATCTCATTTTCACATCTGCCAAAGAATGATAAATCACTTTGGTCATTCCATCTATTCTGTCTTTACCACATCCAATTCTGTTATTCTACCCTTAGTCACATCTTTGTAACATGAACATAAATCCTATTTAATCTCTTTATTCTCCTCTCACTTCTGATTTCCTCCCAAGGAGCTCAAAGTCTCTTTTTATGAGACTGCAAACAATTGCAGTTATTGTTGATGAACATAGGCCTGAAAGTCTTTTTCAAAGCAGCCTCAGACACCTCGACAGCCTCCTCATCCCTCTCAAGTTGACATGGCTTGTACTTTTCCAGAGGCAGCTGTCTTAATTGCCAGTACAATCATCCCTCCATATCCAGGACACTGGTTCCAGAACTACCTTGTTGATATTAAAATTCATGGACACTCAAGCCCCATATACAAAATGGCATAGTACAGTTGGGACTGCAGGTTCAAACAACCTTGGGTAGAAATCAATCCAAGGTCGGTTGTATCTACAGATATGCACTCTGTGGATATGGAAGGCTGATTGTATCAGCATTGTTTTAGACTTCTTCCATGTGATATATTTCAGTCAGTTTTATGAGATAAAATACATATTGGTGGGCTACTCTAGGAATTTAGTGATCATTTATTTCCAAATGTATCTAAAAGGTTATATTCTGAGTAAAAGGTTATATTCTTATAACAAACCAGCTTAAAAAGTTGAGGACTCCTTGTAATGTAAAGACACGAACTGAAGCACACACGTTAATCAAACCAAGGACACTCTGGCAACATGGCTTTGAATATCTAAAGTACCATAATGATTTTTTTTTTTTTTTTGGTCAACCTAAACTAGGAAACTCAGCCTAGGCCCACATTATCGATTCTATATTCTCATCTGCTCCTCATAAAACAAATTCCCTGAAAGTATTTTTGGACCATAAATGAAGTACCTGCTCCGTTGGTCAAAAATCAGAACAAAATGAAGTACCTGCTCCATTGGTCATAAACCCTCGGCCATGGGGGCAGAGTTTTTTGAAAGCCACAGTGCCCTGGAAAGGGCAGATCTCACAGTGGGGCCCCCAGCCTCTCCCTCCATCGCAGCAGCATTCAGACTTAGTGACGGGGTTCCTGTTGCTTGAGCCGATCTGACACATGTTCTGGAGCACCTCCGTGAAGCAGTACCCTTCTCGGTTGTCTGGAAGGGATTTATGAATGCAAAGAGGATTTTAGGGAACTTTAGAAGCATAACATGGTATTCCAAATTTGCTCAGATATTAAAACCCAAGAAGGATGTAACACTTTACCCTGGCTGAGAAGGAGCAAGAAGGGAAAGCTGGAAGCAGCAGTAAGAGAAAAAGGATGACATCTGGGGAAAACAAGACAAGATATTCAGTAAGTGGGCAGAAAGGCATTGGTGTCAACAAGATTATCATTCTATCTGTTCCCAGAAATATGGAGAACCAGGCTATAGCAAGGGTTGGAGAAACACATGGAAACTGATCCTGAGCATCAAAAGCTTAAAAAGGCAGCTGAGAAAGAAATTCCAAACAAATGATTCAATGATACAATTAGCAAAGGAAGAATTTAGCGGCAGGGTGGTGCTAAGCCCAGTGGACAATCATGGTCATAGAGTCATCTCCAAAATATGAACATTGTTAACCTTTCCTCAAATTTCAACAGTTTCTATTATTTCAAATAAGTGATCTGGTTTCAAGCATCCCAGTGTGGAGGCTGGGGTTACAAAAGCATCCTGTGGTCTGTACTCACCGAGGCACTCATCCTGGTTGGGGCTGGCTGTAAAGCCGTCATTGCACTCGCAGGTATAGCTCCCCCTGGTGTTGAGGCAGCGCCCGTTCTCACAGATCCCAGGCTTGGTCTGACATTCATTTTCATCTGTGTGGTGTAATTGAAGGACCAAAAACAAGAGGCGTCATCTGTCCGCTTTGTACAAAGATAGATTCTTTTTTTTTTTTTTTTAAAGAAAAGTTTAGTTTGTGACTAGATAACCTATTCACATGGTTCCAAATTCAAAGAGTACAAAAGAATATACAGCCCAAAGTGCCCCTCCTTCTCCTCTTCCCCAGCCACCAAACTTCCTTCCTGGGAAGCAACCAGTGCTACTGCTAATTTCTGGAGTATCCTCCTAGAGATGAATCATACCCATACAAACAAATACAGCCATATCTTTGATATACCTCCACCCTTTTAAAAACATAATTGATAGCATGTTTATATACTTAAACAGAGATGATAGCACTTTAGGTACACTTACGTTTTTCATTTAAGTTTAAAACTTGCCATATCCGTACGTGTAGAGGATTCTCAGAAGGGTTATTTTAAATGAAGGGAAAAAAATCCTTAAGATCAATATGTTAAATATTACAATACTCACTAGAATAATGTCTGTGATGGTGTTTTGACCTGAGGGAGTTTGTCTACACTAATCTTCTGATGCAATGTAGATTATGCCTATAATAATACTTCAACAGCATTAAGGAATAATAAATCATAATTTTGTCTCCCCAGTTTAAAAAAAAGCATTGATAATAGCTGGAGAGTTGAAAGATCATAAAGTAATTTGCCTAGGTGCTCCCATTAAGAATAATTCCAAGCCCCTCAGGCAGAGATCTTATGAGAGCCAGAGAGTTAGGTTAAAATTTGCAATGCCAAGGCCACCCTGATACCAATTAAACCAATATCTGAGGGTGAGACCTGAACTCTCCAAGTGATTCCAGTGAGCAGCTGAGGCTGAGAATCACTGTTCCCAGAAGATCCAGTGAGTGATCATAAGTCCACATGTTTTTCTATGCTTTTAAAGTCTGCTCTTCAACTTCCATTTAAATCTGTATCTTACAGAGTTAAGGGGAAAATATGGTTCTTAAGCTTCTTGACTGACAACATGAGAAAGGGCATATGTAGAAACTTTCTAGTATTTTTTCTTCATTAACTAAAGCAGAAGTCAGGAAACTTCTTCTGTAATAACAGTAATAATATAACATTACTGCATAATATATAGTCAGTATTTTAGGCTTTGCAGGCCATTTGATCTCTGTTGCAACTATTCTGCTCTGTTACTGTGGTATGAAGGCAGCCATGGAAAATTATGAATGGTTACAGCTCTGTTCCAAAACGAGTCTATTTACAAAAACAGGTGGTAGGCTGGCGAGCTGAAGTTGGCCCTAGGACTGTGGTTTGCCAATCCCTGGTCTACTATGCTTTTCAAAGCTGAATCCACATTAGAATCACTCAGGGAGCTTTTAAAACGACCAGGGCCTGGGCCTCAGTCTTGATAAGACCAGAGTCTCTGGATGTAGATCCCATTGGTTTAGTGATATTTCTTGTTTAGTGAAATTTACTGAACAACTGTACTCAATGTTACGGTGGCAGTAGCAAAGCTAAGCCAGTAGGGAGGCATTCTGATGTGATGGGAAGAACCGAACCCAAAACAGCAAAGGAGTGTAAACAATAAAGGAAGGGACGAGAGGAAATACCTGGTCTTCTACTCCTGGCAGCAAATGGACCTGGAAAAGCACTCAAAGGCTAGCTCAGAGAGAAATGATGTTGCTGGTGGAATTCATAGATAATCAAGAGGCAAGGAGGCCTCCACGGAAAGTCATGATAGCAGGTAAGAGAGGCAAGATGGCTCTGGCCAAGGAGAAGACAGCACCACAAGGACACAGAGCCCACGTCCCTTCCATCCTTTGTCGCTTCCCACTCACTCAAAGCCCCTTTGCTGGGGCTGCCCTTACCTACGCAGCCTTCTCCGTCAGGTCTTCGCTGATACCCAGGTCCACAGATGCAGAGGTATGTGCCAATGAGGTTCTTGCACTCCATTTGTTTTTCAGCACAGTCGTGTTTTCCCTCTTCACACTCATCCTCATCTGGAAAGAATGTACAAATTCATAAAAGGAGCTGCCTTAATTCCCTGCCCTTTAAACATAAGACAGTATCAAGTAACCAATTTTTACTGACACTATTTCAACATTAACCTACTTCCTTTTGCATTCTTGGGAGCTGGTCTCTTAAGATGGGAAGGCATCTTCTAACCCCCTTTGAACTTAAGAAATTTCTCTCTAGCTGATAAATTTTTCAAAGGCAGGAAGTGTGATTTCTAATTAGTTTTGACAAATTGAACTAAAAAGGCCTTATATAAAGCTTTCATAATATGATAATTACAACAGCATTATCAAACTAATAATAAACCAATGCTTCCATTATATAATACTTAAATAATATAGCTTATGATGTCCTAATATCATAGTATTAATATGACATATTAGAATCATTGTGTAGTATAATAACAAAAGACTTGGTTTTTACACTTTGAGGAAAAGACAGGCATCTACAAATATCTTCTCTACTAGGTTGTCCCTCCAGTTTCTTTTTTCTGGCACAGCGTGGCTCTTCTTCATTCTTTACTTTCTGTCCTATTGCACTTCCTTCTTTTTATCTTTCCCCTTTATGTTATCTGAATTGAGAAGTTTGGACTTTAGCCTGCATGTGACATGGAGCTCTTGCTTTGGAAATCTTCCTACCTTTAAGGAAAATTCTATGTAAATCATTTGAAAAGAACAGATATCTGCTCATTTAAGAACTTGGGAGAAGCAGATCAGAGCTCTTCAAGGATCCCCAGGATTTACCCAACTTTGTATAACAGAGCTTAGTCCAGTACTTTGGCAATTGCAGGTGTTCAGTAAGCACTTTTAAAGGAAATTGTTCCAAGTCAGCTCCATATGCTACCCCATTCTTGGAATATAAAATCCCATAGTGATGGTGATTATTTATTATTCACATTCCTTCCTTGTGTTCTCATGTTCTAAGTTATCATACTATGATTATTTATAGCTCTCTCTCAGCCTCTTCATATTGAGCTTCTTATATGTGGGGAAGTTGTTTTTTTTCCCCCTTATATCTCCACATCTCATAGAATGGCTGGCATGTCATAGGCATGCAATGTGTGGTGAACTAAACAGGGTCTGCAGTGCCACCCTCAACCCAGCTTTAAGCTACAATTTAGGAGAAAATGTAGCAATGACAACCCTCATATTGTCCAGGGACTACAGCAGTGTTCCCCAATTTCCAGTCTTTCTCTGCTAGTGGATGCTTTGGAAGGACATCGCCCATCATAGACATTAGAACACCCTGGCTTAGATGACTTTGAACGTGAATGTCTCACCTTTGCACATCCTTCTGTCTTCTCTCAGAACATATCCAGCAGGACACTTGCATTCATATGACCCATAAGTATTTACACAGCGGAAGGCACAGAGCAGAGGATTCTGGGCACACTCATTTATGTCTGCAGGAGAAGGCAGTAAGAGAATAATGGACCATAAGCCTCAACCGAAAGAGGAATATACTTTCACCAAAAGTTGCCATAAACATGGATGGACCAAGCAGTCTCTGCATTTCCAGGATTATAAAATGAGTTGGTTATTTTATAATTGGCCCAAGTAGGGTGATCATACATCTTGGTTCCTCCAGCACAATCTCAGTTTATACTTTGGTGCTGGTATAATTATTGTTATTTAGGCAGATGAAAAATTATAGGTCATCCTACATATAGGGAGCTTTTCAGAAATGCTGGCTTTGAAGTCTCAAGTTGACCAATTACCACTCCCTAAAGTCACAATGAAGTGGGGATCAGTTTTACCCCATTTAGCCAGAATAACTGCTAAGTCAACTGCTGTGAGGACAGAACCCCCAGTATCATTAACCCCGCCCCTTCTCCAGATAAAAGAGGCTCCTGTGAAGTAACAGTGAGTCTCATGCCCAAGAAAGTATTCTGAATAATTTTACTCTTAGAGATATTGTACTTAGTTCACACTGAGGCTTAAGTTATAGCCTTAAATAGGAATAATAGTAATAGATTAATAGATAAAGTGGTTTCTGTAGATTGCATAGTTTGGAACCATAAGAATATGGTTCAGAAAAGCAGGGTTAAAACAGATCTTCTTGATTATCACATTTCTTCCTAAGGCCAACGATCCTGACAAGAACATCTGTGAGATCCCACATCGTGATCTAGTCACAGCCTTTAAAGATTCACCAACATCTTTAACTAGGAGTAGTGGCTCAGAGGGTAAAGCGTCTGCCTACAATGCAGGAGACCCGGGTTCGATCCCTGGGTCGGGAAGATCCCCTGGAGAAGGAAATGGCAACTCACTCCAGTACTCTTGCCTGGAAAATCCCATGGTCTGAGAAGCCTGGTAGGCTACAGTCCATGGGGTCGCAAAGAGTTGGACACGGCTGAGCAACTTCACTTCACTTCATTGATAGATAATATCTCTAATGAAAAGCTCACCTTAATACCCACTGTACCATCGCCTCACCTTCATTCTCTTCTTAAACCAGTGGCTCTCAACTTAAGACTGCATCAGAACTACCTGGAGGGCTGCTGGGTCCCACCCTTAGAGTGTCTGATTCAGGAGGTCTGGGACAAGGCCTGCAAATCTGTATTTCTAACAAATTCCCAGGTGACACTGACGTGGCTGATCCAGGGACCACCCTTTGAGAGCTGCTATTCTAGACACTCCCTCCTTGCCTTTCTTTCCTTGCATCCTACCAGACATACTGGCAGTTGCTTAGAGAGTATCGACAGCCTCTTTTGCAGTGATTTCCCCCAAAGAGAGAAAGGATATTGGTGTTAATCTTAGTGTGTAGTTGTTTCTATGAAGAGAAAAGAAAAAGAAAGGGTGTATAGGATACAGTGGAAAAAAGGGGAGACAAAGAAAATAAGAAAGAGGGTAGGAGACAGGACAGGTGTTATATTCAAATATTAGTGGTAGCAGAGACCCCAAGGAGAACTCTGCATGAGATGTGGCATCACCTGGGTCATGAACCACCTACATCTTTTTCAGATACTTTCTGCAGAGAGGAGGCCACATAGAGAAGAAATGATGACATGGCCCAGATCTTCTTTATTTTATATACCCTGGGTGGTATTTGATACTAAGAATTATAATCAACCAACTACTATCCCTATAATCAGAACATGCAACCAACTATCCTATGTTTAAGAGGCTTACCTTCACAAGTCATCATTGGCCCAGGCTCAAATCCCTCCTCACAGGTGCATTCGAAACCTCCAATCACATTCTTGCAGGTTCCATTTCCACAAGGATTGCCTACCGAACATTCATCAGTGTCTGCAAGTGATCAGAAGTATAGTCAAAATATGACGAATTGAGAGAAAATGCACTTGGACTCAGATAGTACCTTTCAAATTCCATTGGAGTACTTTGATCTCTAACATTTTGGTTCATTCTCATTCTGTCCTTGCAAGAGAGGAGTGCATATCTTATTACCACAGATTTATAGCTGTAAAATTTGACTTGCTAAGTAGCAGTAACAGTACCCAGGCTTCTTAGCTCTTACTGTGCTCTTTGCCGTGGGTGCCTCCAGCCTCCTATGTTATGAAATACATCTGCTGGGAAGAGATGCTTAAAGGGTTAAAACAAGGCTTCTCTTACAAGTCAAAAGTTTCTGCTTACTTAATGTTAGAAATACACCTCCAGTTTGGCCTTACATTACATCATTCTCCAAGAAGCCTTAAACATGATGGAGTTTTGCCAGATATAAAATAGAAGACTAAACTTACGCAAAATAAGAGACCAGAGGTTAAGCAAAATTAAGACACTGGATAAAGTCAAGAGTCAAGTAGATTTTGCTGAATTTGTGGAAACCAGATGGCTTCCATTAGGCAGAAGAAAGGCTAGAAAGAAATATGTTTAAGGTATGATCTCTCTAAACAACTGTGGAGAAAGTCTTACCAAGGAAGTCTAAAAAATATATGTCTCCTAATCCATCCACCTAGAATATTGACTGTTCTTATTCTGACATATCTCTTGGGGAGAATACCTTCCTTTGGGCAAGGAACATTCCAGAGAAATAACACTGCTATCTCAGCTGTCTAGAGCACAGAAAAGTGATGAATTATTGTTGAGAGCTGTGTCTCGTGTTAGGTTCTGAAGTCAGAAAGTGAGGGCAAGAAGGCAGGGCTGAGAGACCCTGGTGAGGAGGCTTATTTCTCACATATATCGTAGTACTAACTGAAGATATTGAACAGAAAACACTGGCAACTTTGCTTTTGTTCTGCTATGAAATTGCATTTCACTGTCAGGATTATTACATCTCTTTCAAGTTAGTAAAAATCACACTATCATTGATTTTTAGAGCTGTAAGGTAATTAGAAATATTTTAATCCATCTGCATGATATTTATTATATTCTGAGGCTTAGAGGGCTGAAAAACTTGCTTAAGTTCCCACAGCCATGGCTGTGGATAAAAACCACATACCTTGATTCCCTGCATGGAAAGAACATTTTCTAATGCACACAGACAAACCCTCAGCATTTATGCCATTATTAATTTAGGTTACATTGAATGGTTTTGAATTTCTTAGATAAAAGAGGTCAAAGGTCAGTCACAGGAGCCTTTTGAAATTTTAATAAGGGGGCTAAAACAAGAGGATACCCTGGATCCGCAGCCTCTCATGGTACTAAGTGTAACAAAATCTGGGTAAATTTTGTGTTTTCCATACTGAGAGAATAAGACTATGACAATTACCAATTTTTAAAAAAAATTTCTTAAAGGCTTTCACTATAATGCTGTCCGTTTTACCATCTCTTCAAACGTGTTCAGTGTCCTTGTCATCAGACTGTAAGGTCCATTCAAGGAAGGACGCTGTTGGCTCAGTTCACTAGGGTAGCCAAAGAACCAAGCCCAGTGCCTGGTACCTGGCAGGGACCCAGCCAGTACTGCTAGATGAATGATACATGAATGAATATATAAAACTTATTTCTGTCCCATCTTGGTGTTTATATATCCTTGTGTGAATGCTGAATTGCTTAATTTCCGATTTGTAAAATCTCTGTAGAGGAAGCCACTTTATTACTCACCCACACATTCATTCCCTTGCAGAATGTAGCCAAAGGGACATTCGCAGCGATAGGACCCATCGGTGTTGATGCACTGCCCGTGTTTACAGACATCGGGTTCTTTGCACTCATCCATGTCTTAAGCAAAGGAGGAAAAAACAGTGAACAACAAAGTAACTTTTTAGAAACACAAAGGGAAATTATGATTGTTTCAGTGTCTAATCAATGAAATGTATTATAATATTAACATACACTATAATAATATAATTGGTATCTAAATGAAAAGACCAAAAAATAGGGCTTCATTTACCAAGATAAATGTGGAGAAATAACAGCAAGAGAAAGGACAAGGAAGAGACTGGTTGAGAATATTATAAAATGCTGAAAGTCCAGTGCAAGCCACTCACCAACTGCTGAATCATCAGGTCCCACGATGATGCCACTTCCATAGGGACAGATCTGGCGGAAGGCCTCTGTGGTGGAGATGAACCCTCGTTAATGGGTGGGCCAATGGCATTTAGCAAATACCGTGTGGAGGCGGCACATACTGGAACACGATGAACAATCCAAGCCCAGAAACCAGAGAAAATTAACAAAGCTCTCAGAGCTGGGGTACCTACTACTTGGGCAGCTTTGAGTCATAACATACTTCAGAAAAAAATAACTACCTTGCTCCTAAAATAAAATAATCTTAGTGAACATTTCATCTGGACTTAATTAAATTGTCTTATTTTCTGAAAGCCTGCAGTCTTACAGCCTGCCCTGTGAATGGCCCAAAGAGATGCAGACAGGAGACATACCATCGGGTTCAGTGGGGCACAGCTCGCAGGGATCTCCCCAACCTTCTCCCTTCAAGGCACAGCAGCATTCCTGTTTGGAGTGATTTCTGGATTTGGGTGATGAACACTTTCCTCCTTCAAACTTCGCGTAACAGTAGCTCATTCGTAAATCTGCAACAAAAATTCAAGAGACCCCTCAATGGCTTTTCTGCTAAGTCATTATTGTATAACATTGAGTAAGAAACAATCCACCCTGTTAAATGTGATCTCTTCTTATGACTAAAGTCATACTTTTTAAGTGATTATAAAAGTAAATGAGCTGAGATCGTTAAGTGAAAGAATTCGTTGCTCAGCTGTGTCTGACTCTGCGACCCCATAGCCCATGAGGCTCCTCTGTCCATGGGATTCTCCAGGCAAGTGTACTGGAGTTAGTTGCCACGCCCTCCTTCAGGGGATTTTCCTGGCCCAGGGATCGAACCTGGGTCTCATGCATTGCAGGCAGATTCTTTACCATCTGAGCCACCAGAGAAGCCTGAGATCTTTAAAGTGATAAATAACTTTTGTAGTACGATCTGAAGAACAAATCTCTGTGACTTTTACCTTATTACTTTTCATGTTATCCAAGGTTCCAAAGCAATCTGATGTGAATAATTAAAACCAACACTGTCACATTCCAGTGCTGTCATCATCGGTGACTTCAAGATGGGGACATTCAGAGATGGACCAACATTTAGTGAGCACACTACGTTAAGGTAGATCTCCCAGTTCTAGGTCTCACTGTGATATTACACACTGCACTGTGTATTCTGTGTCGCCTAACCCCAGATGCCAGGCATAGAGCAAATAAAGATGTGGCAGTTTTGTGAACTGACAAAAATACAACTAACTCAGTGTATTTCACTGAAGCAGCTATTTGGTTTCTGTCTACAAAATATATGTGAGGCTTTCTGCAGATTTTATGCACATATGTGAACACACTTGCACACACACAGAAGCTTGTCTGGCTCAACAGAGAGAGGGAAGGTAAAGAGGACAGGAAGATAGGTGGATGTGAAGGAGAATAATCATCCTTTCAAAGGATGTATTTCTTTCTTTTTTGACTTTATTACAATTTTAATATATTACCATACCACTAATATTACAGTATAAAAAAGGAAAAAACTAAAGAATTAGTTCTTTCTAATTACATTAATGTATTTTTAACTGAGAAAAAATGTAAACCTATATATTACTCTATCACAGTAATGAATAACATTTTTGTTTGGTAAACATAAATTTTAGCTTATACATGACAGATTCTACTGACTTTGGGTAATCTTTGAAACTGAAATCTATGCTTCTTTTTAGATTATTTCGTGCTTTAAAACTAAAGAATGAAGCAGAAAATATCAGTGTTTTGAGGTACATAAATTGTATCTTTAATATACTTTGATTTTATTAAAATTTACTTATTTGTTGCTATAAAGAATATATTTCTTTAACATCAGTTCTTTCTTGGCGACTCCAACATGGAGCATGGAATTGGGATCTAGGTCCTACAAAATTCTCCAATATTGCTTGACACAGCTTTGGAAACTGACTTTTCCATTTCTTATAGAGCAAGTTAGGTGACTCTAAAAAGTGAGCTCATCCAAGAGCCTGGAGTGTGTTTGCCCTCAAATTTGACTTCCAAAGTTTTGCAAACTCTGAGTTACACAGATGCTAAAATTTGCAGGTTTTAAGGAAATGTTTTCAGCTCCATTTTGCACAATACCCCTTTCTTTATGAATGACTGGGTCTGCTCTCTCCTGTCAATGTTTTCAAGTCCAGGTAGCAAATTATTAGAGCCATTTATAATTTCAGTTAAGACAATTTTATCATCTTAACGAGACAAGGTGAGAATAACTGAGTTGCAAAAGATCACAGCAGGAAAATTTTCATGAATTAAAGTAAAAGTATCAGCCAACCATATTTACCAGGCTCCAATAAGTCAAATTCAGTTGGCCTTTGCAATGAACTTGTTGAACTCATCATGGCTACCAACTCTTCAGATAAATGATCTCTCTGGGGTCTACTGCATTTTCACATTTGTTATGGGTGGGGACCTAATAGTCACCTTTTCGCAAACTACTCTTCTGAAGGTGAAGAGCAATAACAGCTGATCATTGTCCTGCAACACCTCCTCTATTCAAATGTTGTCTCTGTCAAGAAGCTTCAAGACTTTACAAACTGTAGTTTTTTAAAGGACACTTTTTAATTTGCTTTTTTTTTTTTCCAGAAATCAAAATATTAGGTTTATTACTGCTGACACCCGGCATGGAAAATATGTCTCTGAATTGCAGGCATGTCTCATGGCTTCCTCATGTTCCTCCCAGAATTTGCTTTACTCCTCAAGTCCATTGTCACAGACAGCATTTTGTTTTTACTGGTCCTATTTTTATCATTTATGCCTATAACTATCTTAAGATATAATTTAATGACTACTCAAAAAAAATCTCAACAAGCATATCAAAACTCAGTTCTTTCCTCTGTCTTCCAGCTTGAAATGTATCTTTTAAACCTGGATACATGCATGTTGTAATATTGCTCTGTTATGTTCTCATTCTCTTTTCCTTTTATTACTGGCCCTGTTCCATACCCCAGCCCACCTCCCCAGCACCACTGTATCACCTCACCCCAGAAAAACATCTAGGTATGAAGTTTAGAGCGAGCCAAAGTGACAATCTGTCTCCAGTGAACTTCGTAGTGGGAGTGACTCACTGACCTCTGTGGCTTCAGGGGCCAGAGGCTGTTCACCTGAGCCCTAGGTCCCATTTGTTCCTTCAGAAACATTATCCATGGTTCTCTTCTATGGGATTTTCTAATTTTATGGGCACTAGAAGCTTGACTCCTAATTTGCCATCTTATAATAAAAACACAGCTCTTAATTCCCTGGCTCTAGCAAAATCTGTGTCCTGTGGGAGATTTATATTGGCTTTGTGGTCACTGTCTAGAATTGGTGTTTTAATCAAAGGTGCCATGCACTGGGAAAGAGTTTGTGTGCGCCCGCATCCTTTTAACGAGGGCTTGCTTGGATGCCTGTTTACCAGTCCATCTGTGAAGCACCCTTAATGACCTTTGAAATTTCATCAGAGCTACAAAAGTCACTTTCCCTGCTCGCATTCCTCAATCCTGGCTCTGCCTCTTGGAGCTGAGCTTGTGGCAGGGCTGCTCACAGCTGGGCTGAGTCTTCCTGCAGCGTTAGCTTGCTCAGTGACAGGCCAGTGCAAATTGAATTAATAGCCTCTGAATTTCCTCTGGCCTGCCACATCGGCAGATTCACACCTGGTTTCTCACTACTTTCCTTCCAAACTCCGGCCAAGCCAAAGGCACACAAAAACAAAGGAGCAAGAGCTAGAATTTATCTGGCTGGTCTGCACCAAACAGACAGATTATCTGCTTGCATCAAGCACGGCCCCACCCACAACCCAGAAATCCACATGGGGCTCTGATAGCTACCTACAAGATCAAACCAACAGAGAATTCTCAATGCTCCCCCTTCACATCCCTAAATATTACATGACAAGATGACCAGTTGAAAAGTAAAAGGTTAACCCAAATAACAATAATAAGAGTCTATGAAAGACTCAGAAGTGAAAAAGGTTTGTCATGTATTCAAGAAGACTGTTTGGGCAGGTATTCTTATTGTTTAAAAAGAAGAAAATTGAGCTTCCAAAAGATTAAATGACTTGCCCTAGGCTATAAATGACAAGGCTGAGATCCCTAAAGTCCAATTTTTGGAATCTTAAATAACATCCATTGCCTTTTATTTGGTAATATGGAAGTAAAAAAAAAAAAAAACAAAAATAACTAAGAAAAAATCCTGAACAATAAAACAAACAAACAAAAAACCCCAATGGAATGGGATAGGGGTTGTGGGGGAGATATGTGTGTTTGAATGTGATTTTTTTTTTTTTTTGGTCCTGAATTCATTAAATTAGTGTGTATAAGTAGACAGACATATACAATTGCCTTCTTTAGTAAAATCTAAGTAGTTTTCTGAGACATAATAAACTCTGTCATGCCTAAGTTCAGGCTCCCCTTTTGACTTTTTCTGAAGTTCACAAGTGTTATTCCTGAAAACAGACTATGGGCCAGCAAGAATCCTGGTCAGTTCACATTTATTTTTCTGTTTTCTTAGAAAACTTGTGATGTAAGAGATGGGCACTATATCCTGGGAGCACATGAGTTAATCTGCATTTTCTGTCTGAAAGTCTAGGTTTTGGCCCACACTTACACAGGTTACCTCTTCTGAGGCAGAGAACTTGTAACTGAACTTCCCCCAGGCTTTCCCGTGTTCAGTGGCTCATGGCTGATCCCCTGCTGACTGACCTGTCAGCGTCTGTGTTCTCAGGGGGAGAGGCAGGTTTAAAGTGCCAGGACAGTTGTTGTACAAGCAACTGTAACATGATGGATGAGTTTTTAACCTCAAAAGTAAAAATGAACTTTCTGACATATGGTAATCATTAGACCTCTGGGTGAATGAAAACACTCCATCTTCTCTTTTACAGAGAATCAAAGCTTTGCCATGTTTAAAAAAAATAAAACCACAACAAATAAACACAAAGTAATGAAAGTCTAAAGCCAAAAGTCAAAAGCACTTACCTTGGCACCTTCTTCCAGTGGAGGACAAGGAGAACCCGTCTGGACACAGACATTTGAAGCTGCCTTCAGTGTTACTGCACGTGCCCAAGGCACAGATTTCTGGCTCTTCAACACATTCATCAATATCTAAAAAAAAGTCCACATGTCAAACAAAGTCAAAACACAATGGAGATACTGTCAGCTGATAAATGCACAATGTGAAAGGAAAAAGCCTAACTGAGTTTCAAATGTCTTCCAATAATGAAGATTCTTCCTTATAATGCTGGAGTAGACTTTAGGCTGTGATGACTTTTAAAAAACTAGTTTTGCTGGTTCTTATCATAAAAATGGGCTCTGCAAGTGCCTTCTTAGGAATGCAGTGAGAAACATCTTTTACCCAGATTGAGTTTATTAGATAATTAGAAAAGTTGCAGTAATTTCGTACTACCCTCAACTGGGAAGGAACAAGAAACTCTAGAGTCTGACTTCACTAAAAAGTAAGCAGATGCTCTGAAATTCAAATTATTTTAACAATGAGTTACTCAGCGAGAGATCTAGGCCTTTGAAACAAATTTGTTCCTCTCCACCCATCCACAGTGTTTTCCCCAGTATCCTATGCTATCAACCTAAAACTGTGACTTTTACAAGGACGCTAATACTTGTGAAAAAAATCCTAATGCAATACAAACTAAAGACATCACAGGAAATGAGGCTCCTGTCTCTCATTTGCAGTTTAATTTTTCTGAAGAAACAAAGATATCTTCCATGTAAAGACTATAGTTTTTCTTTTATCGTCTAGATAATAGGAATTTGACACACGTAATTGTGGCAGGTTTCCTTGAGCATATTAGGATACCTTATCTACTGTAAAGGGGTAATTAAGGATGGTCTGCATCCTGAATGGCTTGAGTATGTCCTAGTTTGCCTGGCAGAGTCCTAGTTTATGCTTGTTGACCTGCACTCATGAATAGTGAGTGTAGGTCAAAATTGTCTTCATTTGGTGAGCCAAGTATATGATAAACCTACTTATGGAAAAAGTATGACCACTCTTTCCAAGAGGCTTACCCATCTTTTCCCCTGACTTTCAGCAGGAATTTGTAGTGAAAAAGAGGTAAGTCTTAAGTCTCAGCCACGCTATTTTAATGGAAATATTTTTTTCCAACAAGAGAGATTCTCTCATATCTTGGGACTCTTTATCTTCAGGTTTGTACAAGTTCTTCCCACACCAAAATGTATTTGTATTACACAGCTTTATTCCCATGAGGTCCAAGTAAAGGGCAGTTATGAAATTAACTTTTTTATCTTGACTTAGTTTTGTAAACACCACACAATAGATATTATAGAAATGTGCAGTGCAAAGTGATTATCTTTCTGTACAATGTAAAACCAGCCTCTTCATTATTTCATGTTATGTCACATTTATAACTGCATCATGCTTCCTTTGGTTTATTAACTAACAAATCTGAACAAATGTGAACTAACAAAGCTGCTGCTGCTGAATTACTCCATCCCTATACTCCCTCCACCCCCACATCCAATCTTTTCTTAAAAGTCAACTTTTGTAAAAATGCTCAGATGTTTCCTTTTTTTTCTTGTTTTTGTTGTTATGATTCTCCTATGGTAGAAATCAAACTGTAGGTGCCAGCTTCATAAGGGTAGGGACAAAGATTTAGAATGAACACATGTATTGACTATTCTGAAAATCATTTTTTCTATATATTTTCATTCTGTTCATTTAGGGGTAATTTTGCATTAATCATGGAATAATGCTGACCTCTAATAGAAGTAAAATGACACAGTAATTTGTATTTAGGTCTAATTTTGATGTTTGCACTTAGAATATTATCCCTTGACTGAGATTTAAATTAGATATATAATAAACATTTCTCATTGATGATATTAAAAGTGGACAATTCTTACTCATTAGGGATTAGACACAGACTTGTTGAAAGGTGGGAGCATGGACTAGGTGACCTCTTAAAAGTCCTTTTCATCCTACTTATTTATGAATTTATGACAGTTAATGACTTTCATTTAACATAATGATACATGTATTGAGGAATGCAGTACTATAAAATTTGCTGAGAATTTATTTGTAGTTATGCATTTCTACCACTCTACAAGTTGAAACAACAATGACAAATTACATAGCCACATTCATCCAACCTTGAATGTGATCACTTAAAGATTTTAACTGGAATCAGGAAGCTATTTTTAATTGCAACCCACTGGCACTTAAAAATAGGTAGTTCAGGACTTTTTATAAGCTGCATAAAAACACATTGGAAAAGGGTCAGGGTAATGCAACCACTCAAGTACACAGAGCAAAACAGCTTCATCAGAGATTAGCCTGAGAACTAGATGTTCTTGTCTCATCATCTAATTGTGAGCCCATAAGTCACACCCTACCCTTGGATTTGTCTGATAAAGTATTGCAAAATGAAGACACCATCACACCATCTCAAAAATTTGACTCTGATAATGTCAATGAGGTAACCAATACTGCTCATTTCCAACTACTGATAGCCCTCTTACCTTCACACTTGTCATTCTGGAGACTGTATCCAGGTGGACAGATACATCTGTAGGACCCATCCAAGTTTTGACAGGTGCCTGGGGCACATTTTCTGGGATCTAGGAGACATTCATTGATATCTGCAAAGGGAAAAAGAAGAAAGAGTTTCCCACTGGCATGATTTCCATCAAGCAATTAAAATCCAAAGACACTGGAATCAAATCTAATACATAAATCTAAAGCCCCAAAACTCCACCATGAATAAAAATTAACACCTCAATAAAAACCAGCTTTATCAGCTTTTGGAAGTGAGCTAAGTAACAGCCATACTTTATTTTATCTACAGAAAATTAAATATTTGCAGAAAAGTACAGCATTCACATGTATACCTGTGGCGGATTCATTTTGATATTTGGCAAAACTAATACAATTATGTAAAGTTTAAAAATAAAATTTAAAAAAAAAGGAAAAAAAAATATCTTGTAATAAAAAAAAAAAAAAAGTGAATGGCTATGAAGATTTTTGAGGGCACCTAGCAGCTTATAGAAGAGCTTACTACAAAGCTATGTGGAAGAAAAAAAGAAAGGGAATTACAATTGTATATAGGATAATTCAACTGTCACACTGAATGTTGTAATATTGTAACTGTTTTCTGCAAGTACAGAAACTTAAAGGGGAAGAGTGCTACATATACCATATACACCTACAGGCAGGATCAGGGTAGTTCTATTCTGATCTTTTTCCTCCAGGCTTCTGAAGGAAGAATTGTGATACAGATTGCGTGATTCCTGGCGTGGCCTCAGGGCCTTTCTGCGGCAGCACTCACCCACACAGGTTCTCCCATCTGGAGCCACCTCATAGCCTTCATTGCACTGACACTGGAAGGACCCCACTGTATTGATACACTGGCCATTTCTGCAAAGGTTCCCATTTCCAGTTGCACATTCATCAACATCTGCCAAGAAAAACATCCTTTGATATATTCCAAAGAAAAATGTCATAATCCCATCAATGACCAAAACCTTTAAAGGGAAAAAATGCTTATTCTGAATTTCAGTGGCCTTTGCTGGCTCAGACAAACTTAAGAAATTCCTTTCTGGTTAGTTTATAACAACAAACCTGGCTTTATTTACCTATCAGAACTTTAAAGATGAAATAATTCTACTAATTCAATTGATAATTTATGTTAGGATTTTTATCTGAGTTTCACTTTGATCATACTTTAGGTTTCATTTTTAAAGGTTAAAACTGAATTACTAATACACAGTACATCTGAGAGTATTATTAACAATTCTTGTAATCAGAAGTATGTAAAAGTGGCCTCTTGCACAATACAAAATTTGGTTCCTCACCCTTGCTTGTGAATAGTATAGCATACTTTATAGGAAGAATTTTATAGCTTCAATAATTTACTTCTTTGAAGAGAGGCTACAGTGAAACACCTAGACAAGTAGGTCCACACTGCTCCCGAATTATGTGATTTCTTTACAAAGGATCGTTTTTATATGTTTTAAAACATATTGAATTTACTTTGAAATGAATTTAATTAATTTGTATCATAGTAGCCATAAAAATTATAGTTGCTAATGAGTATTTTAATAAAAGGCATAGATGTCCTAACTGTATTTGACACCTAATGAGCATCTCACTGACTGTTAGTTACTTAATTAGCATATAACTCTTAACCGACTGTCACAACTAAATTGGTATATATTAAAAACAATAGCCGGCACGCTGGAGATGATGCTAATTACAGAGACACACATGACACTGCCTTCCCCTGGTGGTTGGCTGTCTTGCACACGTACCTATGCAGTCATTGTTGTGGGAAAGGATGAAACCGTGATTGCAGCGGCAGTTGAAGGAACCAATCGTGTTGCGGCAAGTGCCATTCCCACAGGCATCTCTTTCACACTCATTTATGTCTAGCAGGAATGAAGGAAAAGGAGAAAGGAAAAGAACAAAGGAAAAACATGATTACGAACAGAAGAAGGGGGAATATGGTCACCTGGGGTTGAAAGGCATTTTAGAGTTCACAAAGCATTGCGCATCCACTGAGAACATCTAGATCTGACGTCAGTGTGAGTTCCCGCAGTGGCAGCTCCCTGCGAGAAACTAGCAAAAGGCGAGGTTCTAAGCCTTGGGAGAAAATCCTTTCCTTGGTTGGCATGTGAAAGGAGGCAAGCTAAGGACATGAGAACTGGACAAGAACTATTTTATTCTATTTACTTCTAGAATTCTCCACCCTTGCCACTTTTTCTCAAATATTTTCACTTGGAAATGGAAACTTCTGTGCGCATCTGGGTCTTGATTCGCTGCCACCTCTGGCAAACTTCAGCCTTTAAGATTCTCACTCCAGTTTACCAAAAAGCAGTGAGTCACCTGATATTACCCCAAAATCAGCAACAAAATAAATTAGCTTTCTAACTCACCTGGAAGACATCTGTTTCTTTTTCCCAGTCTGCCCCTAAAAACCCACGACCACTCCCACGAAATGTTGACTTATCTCTCTTCTAAATTATCTCAACGTGATGGCACTCAATTTGGCTCTTCTCTAGCAGTATGAGCTGTCTTTTGGTTGGTCTACAACTTTTCACTTTGACTATCCTGTAAAGCTATTTTGGTGTCTTATGATGTCTTTGCATCTTGTGACAGCAGTTATCATCTTTCTAGTAGGAGTATATTTTACTAAGGAGGACATAAGAAATTAAAATGAAAACCATTGATATTCCCGGTTTGCGATATCCACAGGCAGAATGTGGAGGGCCAGGACAAAGGGATGGGGAAGGAGTGGAAGGTAACACCTCAGGTTAGTAAAATGTAGTGTTTAGAGTTAGGATTTCCTTTGCCTTCAGACTTTGGATGTAAAGATGAATTATGTATGATCTTAAATCAGGATGCTGTAGCTAAGCAGAATGTGACTCCAACATGTGTGTCTGAAGACTGAATCCAAATGAGTCACCCTTCCAGCAATCAAGAACTTCTGCCTTGATTCATTTTTAGCCAAGCAAGTGAATTTCTTTGGTTGGGCAGGTTCTTTGGTGGGGATTACAGATAACTCAGATGGGAGAGGGAGAATGAAAGTTGGACAGGGCTTCATGAATACACCGGGTTATCTCTCCAGTGATTAGTGGGGCTGATTATAATCTTTAACTTAAAACTTATCTGCTCTGAAGATGACAAAACTTTATGAGAATGTTCCCTAATGGATGAATCCAATTACATCCAAAGGCAAGCACTTTAAATGTTATTGACTGTTCTTTTTCCTGATTTATATTCACGTAGTCCCCAAAAGACTTAATGGATGTTGCTTTAAAATAGAAAAAGAAAGGAGGGAAGGAGAGAACTTGATTGATTACATATTTGAAGTTTAGTCTAAATCAACATTCTGATTCAGTGCTAAAACTAAGGAAGAGATTTAAAATCTTGAGCTCTTTTCCCCTAGGAAAATGATCTGTAAATTTGCCTTTAAGGACCTGCTATATCCTTATATATATGTAACAGTTATATATAGACAGACACTTCTCAAAAAATGCTCATACTCAACCACTCAAAAGCTGCACTCTGTTCCAATGAGGCAAATTCAGATAAATATTATAAAGGAACAGTAGGCTATTACCATTAATAAAAGTAATTTTTTGTCTTAATATCTTTCTCAATTTATCCCTTTATAAAAGTTTTTCTGAACTGACAGCCAAATGAATATCAAGAAAGAGGTTTATGATGTTCAGATTCCCAAAGATTAAATATCAAAGGATATTAATGCTACACACCTGCTTCTGTATTTTATAAATAGCAAAACAATTAGTGTTAGCTTTTATATATATTCAGATGCACATGAATTTTTCAATAGAATATGAAAAAATGAAATGATAGCCACATACTCACCCAAACACATGGTTTGATCAGCGTTTGTTTTAAAACCAGTGTGGCAAAGGCAATAAAAGCTTCCAACTGTGTCAATACACTGTCCATGGCTGCATATATTGGGGATTTCTTGACATTCATTGCGATCTGTAAATAAAAAGCATCTTAAGTGGAAACTTGGAAGGCCAAATCAAATCATTTTTTCTTTTTCAAATCAAATAACTTACTTCTAGGTATTGGCCTCAGGTTTAATCCTAGTTCTAAACTAAGCCAGTGAAACTGATGCTGACATTATATTCAATATTTATTTTTGACTCAAAATTGGTTAAAACACTCTCATTTACTAGGCACATTCAGAGCATATTAACAATACACAAGCAATGAAAAACAGGGGCAGTATCCAAAAAATCTTCTGAAAGATGAGAAAACTTAGATATAGAACAGAGAACATACATGCAAGCTGGGAGATAATCCATTTGATTATCTGCCTACACAGAATCCTAGACTATGGAATTAATTGAAGTATTTTGTCTAGTCAAGATTTGGTGTCTCAAATCATGGAAGCTGCATGGCTTCCTCTGGAAATTTAAACAAATCCCATTGCTAAGCTAGGTTTTCATGATGGACAGCCTGCACGGTCCCTTGCTCCAGTTTCACCCCATTATTTTGTCTTACTCCTATAACCTTTTGTTCCATCTTAACCAAGCCTTCCTGTCTACATAGGACTCCTTTCAGCACCTGACAATCCTAATAATGTTTCTTTCTTTCTTTTTTTTAAATCTATTCTTTCAAAAGGAAGCCCTCTCATCTTGCTTCTGCCACTCACTGGGCTCTAAGTTACATTTATTGTCAAGTTAATACTTCTTGCTCTCCTGAAATCTAATTATCTCAGAAGCCAAACTTGTTGCATGAATTCACAAATGACATAATTGCATGCCCACTTATGTCTGTAATTTTTTAAAGCTCTCAAGATCCCATGTTTAGGGAAAATGTAACTTGAGGAGCACTGATTTTCCTATTGTCACAAAAGAAAGCAAAAGGCAGAATGCTGCTGTGGGTGCAGATGCCAGAGAGCAGCTTGGTACCCCGCTCTCAGCTGAATAATTCAAGCTTGCTGTTTGCCCGCCCTGGCTACTGAGAAGACAAAAACAGGGAATGGGCACCTTTTGCTGCCCAGGACACTTGTGCCCACGCCAGGACAGAATATACTTCACCCGTTTCATGTGCTCAGGCTGCCATTTATACAACTACTTCCTTCCAAGTACACAAAGCATCTAGAGTCGACGAATCACCATGTCCTTTAGATCTCAGGTCGGGGGTGGGTGTATCATGAAAAGGGGAGACTAGGGTAGAGCATCTTAGGAGCTACAGCTAGTCTGCAGAAATGCTAGTGAACAGATGATGTGTGTGCTAAGTTGCTTCAGTCATGTCCAACTCTTTACAATCCTATGGACTGTAGCCTGCCTGGCTCCTCTGTCCATGGAATTCTCCAGGCAAGAATACTGGAGTGGGTAGCCATTTCCTTCTCCAAGGGATCTTTCTGACCCAGGGATCGAACCCAGGTCTCCTGCATCGTAGGCAGAGTCTTAACCATCTGAGCTTCCAGAGAAGAACAGATGATGATTATTCACATTTTGGATAAAAATGAATTTCAAATGAGCAAACTGCTCCCTGGGATAGGCAGAGGACACTGATTTCCACTACCAAGCTCAGTGAAGAGAGTTGATTTTGAGGAACGGTGTCTCGGGGGCTTATTATAGTCAGCCTAGACTATGGGCACCCTCAGGTAATACTGAGTCTGGGTGAATGCAAGGATCTGGTCTGTCTCATCTCTGGGGCCCAGAGGGAATGGAGAGCATTAAGAATCTTACTAGAAAGGGATCCTCAATTAGGAATTTTCTTTCCTACACTGCCTATTTCATGATGAATTTTTTTTTTTAATGAAACATGGATTACTTTGCAGTTCTGTTGGTGAAATAGAGAGTTACAATTGTAGAGAACTTGATTATGAAGTTCACTTTGTCTTGAGGTTTCTACAAACATCAGGATTTAAAGTCCCAGAAGAGTATGAGGTTGAGATAGGAGATTTAAACAGAGTATTGGGGGAAAACACCCACATAGTCAGCAGAGAGAGAGGAAATCATAAGGAAATAGCTGGGAAGAGTATGTTTTTAGTTGGACAAGGCATTTCAGGAGTGGCTGCCTCTGCTCTCACTACTCAGCTCCTGAGGTCAGACTAGCAACCTTGGCTTAGACACCTACCTGTTCTCTCAGGTCTCAGAAACATGGGTATTATGGCCAGCTGGTGAAATGATGTACTTAAAAGTTCAAATAAAAATCTTACTATGATACGGAAATTTTAGTTCTTTTCATCTTAAACACAGGAAGAAAGGAATATTTTACAATACATCTGAAAAATGCCATGTATAGAATAGTATTTAAAGACATTTTAAGAGATTTTATAAGTAAGATATGGGCCCTCCCTGGAGGTCCAGTGGTTAAGACTCTGTGTTTCCACTGCAGAGGCCATGGGTTTGATCCCTGGCTGGGAAACAGATTCCACATGTTGCATGATGTGGTCAAAAAGATTTAAAAAAAGATTAAAAAGTGATAATTATAAAAAACAAAAGTAGGACGTAAGTGAAGACATTTCCAGAGTGAAGTCTTCAGCCCTAGAGGCTGAACAACTGCAAAACTCAAACTCAAGTACATTCCCTTTCTTGTAAGAATTTCATTGAATGAGGGAAACAAAGCTTGGGCTACAAACAGTACTCCCTCACGATGCTTACTGCTGATTAACGCTGGATGAGCTTTATCCAGAGTATTTATGTTAGTACTCTACAAAAAAGATTTGACAGGACGTAAGCCCCAGCCAAGCCCTGGTTGGATATCTCGTCTTGACGTTTACAATAGTTCTTCCCACATCTCGCCTCACGTGAAATGGTGTGAAACTACACGTTCCATATTATCAGCAACTCCTTATTTTGATTGGAGTTATTTCACCCAGTCCCAAATAAATGCAAATTAAGAGCAAAATGCAGGGAAGTGGTATGAATGCCAAATTTCATGAGGGTATTGTGACTCCTATCAGAGACGTCCTCACTTTTCCTGTCCTGTTTTTTTTTGTTGTTGTTGTTAATATGTGGATTACAAGTGTTCTGTTGACAAAAAGCTAAACACTTGCACATGTTCCTTTAAAGCCCCAAAACAAGTCTTGATTCTCAAAGTGAGTTTTTGTTCTGGTATAAACACCCTCTTCCCACCAAAGTCTCATAAAACAATGCAAAATGCCCTACGGAGAGCAGTGTACTTCCTACCACTTAATCACTGGTGCACAAGGAAATCCATGGAAAATCTGACCATGTTCCTTGGTGTTGTTTGATTCACAAATGCATAAACTATCCAGGAAACTCCTTGTAAAATGGACTAGAGGCAAAACAACAGGTTGTTCCTGACCTCTTTGCTAAATATATAATGGTTTATAATTACTGAAAAACTCACATGAAAATCATTCTGAGGTGTTACTTTGCTGCTGGGTTGAAACACCAGTGTTTTCATTTTGATACCACTGGCTACAAAATACCATCAGATGTTTAACAACTTTTTCTGTTGTTGTTTAGTTGATAAGTTGTGTCCCACTCCTTGTGACCCCATGAATTGTAGCCCACCAGGGTCCTCTGTCCATGGGATTTCCCAGGCAAGAATGCTGCAGTGGGTTGCCATTTCCTCCTCCAGGGAATCTTCCTGACACTCAGGGATGAAACCCATATCTCCTGCCCTGGCAGGCGGGTTCTTTACTGCTGAGCCACCAGGGATAACTTCACTGTCACTGTAAGCTGGTGACATACTCATCCTTCTCATTTCTACCATGTCCCTGACAAAGGTGAACACCGAAGAAATTTAACCTCTAATAGTTTCTCATTTTACTGTAGGTGACATTGCAAATAAAACGCTGTTACAGTTTGCTGCCCTCAGTTCTATAAGATGCTAAGGAAAAAAGATAATACTGTTGGTTCTTTTGCTTGGTTTGTGAAGGTTAACCCAGCCCAGCTCAGGAGAGCTTTGCTGTCTAGAGTTGGTATATGTGGCTAGGATGGTGAAAACCTCACCCACTCAAGGGGGAGTAGGTAAAAGGAAAAAAAAGTATTTGGTCCTAAATACCAGGTAGGGGGGGCTTCCCTGGTAGCTCAGTTGGTAAAGAATCTGCCTGCAATGCAGGAGACCCTGGTTCGATTCCTGGGTCGGGAAGTTCCCCTGGAGAAGGGATAGGCTACCCACCTCAGTGTTCTTGGGCTTCCCTGGTGGCTCAGATGGTAAAGAATCTGCCTGCAATGCAGGAGACCTGGGTTCATGGTAAAGAATCTGCCTGCAATGCAGGAGACCTGGGTTCAATGCCTGGGTTGGGAAGCTCCCCTGGAGGAGGGCATGGCAACCCAGTCCAGTATTCTTGCCTGGAGAATCCCCATGGACAGAGGAGTCTAGTGGGCTACAGTCCATGGGGTGGCAAAGAGTTGAACATGACTGAGTGACTAACCATAGCACATAGCCCCAGTTAGGGAGTGTGTGTATGTGTGTGTGTGTGTCTGTGTGCATTTGTGGGAGTGGGTATTTGCAGCAGGGCAGCAGGGAGGCAAATTCGGAAAAATCACCTCTCTAAAGAGGAAAAAAGCCAAATGTTAAAGCATTTCAACAATTTTCCTGTTTCCCAGTTTAGTTACTAGAACACAGAAGTCTGAATCTTAACCATCCCAAAGAAATCCAGGGATCTGCAGCTGGTTGGGGCTGGCCTGTCGGGTAGGCGCCTGCAGGTGGGGACTTACCATTGCACTGCCCCGTGGAGGTGAATCGGTAGCCGGGTTTGCAATCACAGCGGTAGCTGCCCGCGGTGTTGATGCACTCTGCGTTTCGCTGGCACACTGGGCCGTTCTGACACTCGTCAATGTCTACGAGCAGGAGAGAACTGAGTTACAAGGAGAGTAGAATCCAGTGTCAACAGGCAAGAGGCAAGAACAAAATCTGACTTTGCATTGGACCTGTTTTGTGAACCTTTGTTTCCTTTGCTCTTGTTACTATAATCAGTCTATAGCTACAAGCAGACACAGTGGTCTGCCTCGGGGAATCCTGCCCCTCTGCCTGAATGGTTAAAATTTCAGTGCACAGAGAAATACCCTGATCCTGCCCACCTGTGAAGGACTGCAGGAAAACGCAAATTGACACATCCTCTCCGCAGTGCTGGCCAAACCAGGAGATATTTTGCAAGATGTATGGGCTTTTTACTTTACCTCCTCACCTCCTCCCTCCCTCCCTCTGTTCTATAAAAGAAACTGGCATCCAGACCCTGATGAGATGGTACTCTAAACTCTAGTCTGCCATCTTCTCTGATGCCAGGCTTTCCAAACAAAGTTGCTATTTCTTGCCTCAACACCTCATCTCCTGATTATTGGCCTATTGTGCGGCAAGCAGGTTGAGCCTGGACTTGGTAACAAAGGCAAATGAAGGCTCTCACACAACACAGATTTATATTTTCTTGGGCTTCCCTGGTGGCTCAGAGGTTAAAGCATCTGCCTGGAATTCAGGAGACCCGGGTTCAATCCCTGGGTCGGGAAGATCCCCTAGAGAAGGAAATGGCACCCCACTCCAGTACTCTTGCCTGGAGAATCCCATGGAGGGAGGAGTCTGGTAGGCTACATACAGTCCATGGGGTCGCAAAGAGTCAGACACGACTGAGCGACTTCACTTTCACTTTCACTTATTGAACAAACATTGGAAGATGGAAAGCTTTTCTAATTTTCCTGCTTTACTAATATTTTTCATAAATGCAAATACTGGATTTATTATCATCTACAGGTTCTAATTATGTTAATCTCTAGAAAAAGTTGTGAATCTCAGCCTCAAGGGCCACATTTGATAAGACTAATATCCTAGGAAGTCTTGTATTTGCTCAAAGTGCAGGGGGGTTGGGAAATCAGTCAGGTTGCTTTTGTTGTAGGGCCTGCAGAGCAGAGCATCTCAAACTTTGATGTGCGTTTAAATCACTTAAGATTTTATTGAAATACAGATTCCGACTCAGTGTGTCAGGGGAGTGGCTTGAGAGTCTGTGCTTCCAATAAGCTCCCAAGTGATGCTGGTCCACGGGTCCGCAGAAGGTGCTTTGAGCTGCAGGGCTGCAGAAGCTCCTGCTTAAATTTCTGCCACATGGCAGTCAAATCTAGGAAACTTAACATAAAGATTACACACAAAACCACTGAAAATAACCAAATGCTCACTATTAAAGAAAATAATAAAGTGGCTATTGTGTGCTCCAGAGCTTTGCCTATGCTCGGGGAGTTGCTTGCCTATCTCTTAAAAATGTTACCAGCCATCTAATTCAGTTTCGCTTTAGGGCACTGCAGAATATACTTCAGTCCAGGCGATACCAATGGGGCAAAACACATATTGTCTTCCCCTGCTCCTATGAAGCATTCTGCTGCTGCTAAGTTGCTTCAGTAGTGTCTGACTCTGTGCGACCCCATAGACAGCAGCCCACCAGGCTCCCCTGTCCCTGGGATTCTCCAGGCAAGAACACTGGAATGGGTTGCCATTTTCCTTCTCCAAGCATTCTAATTCAGTCTAAATCCAGTATAGGGAGCAGCCAGAAACACAGGTGAAAGTCAGCTCTCAGCACCAGTGCTGGGGTTTCATGCAGAAGTTGGCTCAGCCAAAGTTCCCACTAGGGGGCGGCAAATACACCAACCTAGGCCTCCGAGGTATGTGCTCTGTGGTGGGAAAACCTCAGGACTGTGGGCAGTCAGTGGGCCTATCTGTCTAACATGGGGTGTGTGTCTCATACAGGAGCAGAGTATGCCCACCATGGGTTACTAGGGCCCAGGATCCAGCACCACCTTACCCACCAGGCCTGCCCTGCTCCTCATAAAGAGTGTAGAGAAACACAGAGGGTAGCTTCTGTAGCTGGAGAAGCCAAACGGTGTCCTAGACAAGCGTTTCCCTGATGCCTCAGATGCCTAACATCTGATCCTATGCATGCTGGGGGAGAGCAGACACACAGATCCTCCCTGAATCACTTCTGGAATCCATTCCAACTGCAGTCTGGATGAGGCATGTGCTAAATCAACCTTCCTTTTCTGAGTCTGAGAGCTAGGAGTGTGCTGGGAAGCAGCTGACCCTGGATTAAACATTCACCCTGAAGATGGATATCCTATGAAACGGAAACCAAAAGCTGGAGCACTCTGTAATCTCTGTCAGGGTAGCCAAACGCTACCCTGACAGCGAGCCGCCTTCCACGGGTACAGCTGTAGGTTTTCAATATCAAGGGTGTGACAAGGTCTAGGTTGACATGGTGGTCATGGGTGGCCGTGCCTCTGGTTTCTGGTCAAGGGCTGCAGCTTCAGCAGAGATACGTATCAAAGAGGCACTTGGGTAGAGTGACCAGCTCTGAATGGAAGAGAAGGGGAGATGCCACAGAAGTGGACAGGCATCCTTAGGCATGCACCAGAGGTGGGAGACAGTGGCGATGAGCAGGCAGCTGCCCCTCGCACCACAGGTCATCTGCTATGGGCTCTCTTCTCTTTTTCCACATTCTGCCTCCTCCCCACACCTGATCCTTAACGGTCTCCAGAAGCCTGGGGCCTGAACCAAAGCCCCCAAATGACTATCTCTTTAGGAAGGCTAGGAATAGCTGTCCCCCTGTTTCTAGTCCCCCCACACAGCAGGCAGAGTAAGGGATGCTTGCCAACTTGGCCACAGGAACAGAAAGCCTGGTGAGGAGAATTTAACAAGCCTGTGCTCGGGGTTATAACTTTACTCGTGGTCTCTAAGTTGTCCCTAGTTTAGGAGAAAAAGATTTTTTAACATTAAAATGTTTACCTATATGGTGTAATACATGCTCTAAGGAGCAATAAGCCTTTCTAACATGAACAAGAACTCTGTTAGAGGCTCTGAGTTTAAGTATGAAATAAGAAAATTACTCTAGCTGTCCTAGGGCCCATGGTATATTTAATAACCAGCAACGTCCCTTTTACTAAAATGTAAAAGAACACTATCTTCCCCAGATGTCGGAAAAATATGAAGTGCGGTGAGGAATGCGCAGAATCACAGTACATACACATGGCAAGGGGAGGTAATTTGAAAATGAAAAAAGTACCATTTTGCACGCATGCCAACATTCTTCGTATAAAATCGAATTTGCTGTTCTTGCCATTTGGAATTCTCTCATGCATTTGAAATATTTGCATTAACCGTGTTTTCACTGGGGAGGAGCAAAGGCTCCACTTGGAAGAGAACACTGATTTTGAGATTCAACTCAAGATGACTGCCCACCACTCGTGCTCACTTTCAAGCTGTGTAAAACAATAGCCATCCATTGGACACACCTAGGACCTCAAGGCTTTTTCATATCAGCTGGGAAATCTAATACACTCTGTGTTGAGGGAGGGGGGCAGTGGAGAGGACTGGGAAATGGACATCCTGCTTTGCCCACTGGGAGTAGAGTTAGGGAATTTTTTTTTTTGGCAGTGAAATGTCTGTTGATCCACAGGGTGCCCTTCACTATAGCTAGAGTTTGATGAATTTCTGAAATTCCAATGTTGTAAAATTGGCTTATTTCTGGATGTGATACAGAGCAACATCTCTTACCTTCACAAACCAACAACTTGTCATTATAGAAGAAGCCCACTGGACATTCACAACGGAAGCTGCCGACCATGTTGATACACACACCGTTTTCACAGACCCCTGGGATCTCCCGACACTCGTCGATATCTGGAAACAGAGCAAGCACGTGTGAGTGATGGCCTGGCATGTGGTCCCTGGGCAGGGTAAACTGGAATTGAAAGTTGGCTGCTTCTAACTAGTTCTGTGTAAGGTTTAAAGCCAAAGAAGAGACAGTGCATGTGTGTGTGTGTGTGTGTGTGTGTGTGTGTGTGTGTGTGTGTGTGTGTGTGCTGGCATGTACATGCATGTGCCTGGCATGTACATGTATGTGCTGGGTGGTGATAGAAGTGGGGGAAGTCAATGAAGAGCAAACTTAGATCACTAAGCCGCTTGTCAGACACTCCTATGTCTATCTCATTGATCATCTATCTTTCTGGTTTTGTTATAAAACATTAGCTCTGTCCAGGGAGGAGATTTTGCACCCACTGGGCCCTGTGCACCAGTGGAGCAGAATGAAAGTGACTGCCGAGAGTAAGTGGTCTCTCTACCCCAAGTGTATGGTGGTGGCTGGTGGGGATGGGAGCAAAGAGCTGCTGAAGAACAGAAGATGATCCCATGGTCAGAGCCAACTCTGATCTTCCAAATTTCAGCTCAACGCCCTGCTCCTCCTTTGCGTGGCTTTGGTAAGGAAGTTAAGGAAGTAAGTCAGGTCTGAGGAGGTAAGCTGGGCCCAGGCTGACCATGTAGACAGAGTCAGAAGTGAGGAAGGACAGTCACAGTAGACTGTGGCCTCCCCAGGCCCGGGGCCAGGGCTGGCTGCTACACCTCGGTGTTACTGGCCCCTGGTATGCTGCCTGACATTTGATTAAGAACCAACACCTGGAAGTGGAGTTGATGAGGATTAAAGCAGGACCGAAGTAGGAGTGAGAGCACAGCCAGGGCCCCGGCTGCTAAAGCAAGCTGGCGAGGGAGCCGTGTGGGCAAGTCGGGTCTCCTCACGAGCCTGGCGGGTCCGCTCTCTGCCTGACCTGCTCTGAACTCTCAGCCATTCAGTGTCCTCTAGGATAATAACAGCAGCAGTGGCAGCAATGGTACGGTGCCTCACCTGCTTTACACATGGTGTATTTCTCAAGCGTTTAACTGGACGTAGTTACCAAATCATCACAGCCACCCTGTGAGATGGTCTCTAGGCACTCTGACCATCCTCCTGATGCAAGTGATGGAACTGAGGACAGGTCGGAGGCTGGAACTCACCAAAGACCATACAGCCACCAGGAAGTAGATTTGATCCCAGGAATCCGCTAGCAGGCTACCCTTCCTCCCTTATGCTCTTCCACAGTCAAACAGTCTTCACAAAACCATTATTGAAGGACTTGCTATCCCAGAGGGCCCCTCTACCAGTCCTGTGCAGTTTCACAAAACAGTTCAGAAGCTGGGAGGGGATACAAAGTTTTGGTCTTTCCAATCCATTAAGTTTCTGATACTATTGTTGAGATACTTTTCCTTCCATGCCAGAGTCAGGAGCCTCTGCCAGGTACTTTGCCCAAGTTGTAACATGGCCATTGACTTTCGTGGAACCCACAAGAGCTGCTGCATTTTCAGAAGAATCATACCCAAAGGCAATCTGCTTTGAAGGAGAAAGTTCACAGGCCACAGATTTATGTTAGACCTTTTTCTAAAGGGCTTGATTTTGTTTTAGGACAAATTGATCTCTTTAATGAAAAAAAAATAGCTTAGAATATCAAAGGGTATATTTCTATTTTGAATATAAGTAATTATGCTTTAGATTTTGCACACATTTGTCATGTATGTTGTTAAAAAGTGAGGCAAAGATATCACAACTATGTATCATCAGCAAGAAACAAAAAAAAAATTTCAGACATTCTTGAACTATGTACGGGTTAAAACATGAAGTGTTATGTTCACATTCATTTGTTTTAAATATAAGTGATGTATTATCAAGTTTAACAATAACAGGCTGGGTCAAATTTCTAGGCATTGTTAGGCACAACATAGCAAAAGCACATATTAAAAATTATATTTTCTTTTCCTGTCTGGATTCCATTTGAACTTCAACTTGGAAAAGTTTATACTTAAAGACAAGATTAATAAACTTGCTATAGTTTTAACCCCACACGAATGAGTTCTATATGCCAACAATCTTCAGACCTTTCAGAAGGAGAGTAGAAAGCTTTAATAAAACAAAGTTTCTCAGTCATCTAAATATTTTGTCATGCTGGAATTTGCTAACAATAAGTATACTGCTAACTATCACATTTCCAGTTTTCAAGAGCTAGAGGCAAAGCAAGCTGTGAGTCAGGACTGGGTTCTGATCCCAGTTCTGTTATTAATTAGCCAAGTGACCTCGGCTGAGTCCCCTTCCCTGTCTGGGCCTCTGTCCCCTCAACTGTAAGGCAAGGCGTTTGGCCTAAGGATGCCTGGGGCCTTTCCAGCTTTATTAGTGGATGCTCTTAATGCTGTTTTGAGTCTTTGCCTGCTGCCAACATTGGAGGGTAGGCCTTGCTGGGGTACACGCCTGGTTCGTCCATGGAGAACCACTACTATTAAAGACCACTTATCTTCGGATCAGAGAGTCTAGGGAGATGAAAAGATCTGTTTTGGGAAGGGGAAAAACAAAGCAGCTGGGGCCAGGTGTTTCATGCCAATGTCATTTAGCAGGTTTTCCTTCCAAACCATGAAGTTTCTTTGGATGTTGACTAGGTTGCGGAGCCATATGGATTTGGCACAAAGAGAGCCCGGCTGATTGCTGGACCAGACCCTTGTTTTCTTAAACAAGGTCACTGGAAAGGCTGATGTGGATTTCAGTTTACTTATTAGCAATAAGGTGGAACAGACCAAATGGTGATGTTTGCTACTAGACACAATTGCTCAGAATTCAGAGGGGCATCTGAGGATCCGTATAAATCACATTGGGGAAAAACTCGGAGAATGCAATGGCTTTCCATCTATTTTTATGTTATTTGGTTTTAAACCACAAAGGCCTTGCTTCTACTGGCTGAACGCTGTGCAGTATTTCTGAATCTCACATAAGCATCTTGAGCACTGCAGTGGTCTCTGCTTCAGTTACCAGACAGGGCCTCTGATTGGAAAGACTTTTATATTTCACATCTAAAAATCCCAAAGCAGATGACCTGTGGAGATTCCCCATGAGATAAAACTGCTCCACCAAAAGGGCTTTATATGAACAACCCACACATAAGGATTGGTATGAACAGTCATATTAAACTCTTGTCTTAGTCAGACGGAAGGATTGGGAATTATAGTCAAATCAAACGTCAACTGGCTTTACTCCCAGAATCTCTCTTTTTGTTGATGCCTAGGGTTGGTTTAACGAAGCTTGATTGTGATTTTGTGAAAAGCTTTCCAGTCCCCTTAATCATGACCAACAAATGCTGCTGCCAATTAGGTGGAGCTACACAGGGTGTCTGCACAATTTGTTTCAAACGAAGAATCAAAATTTCAATAAAGGTAAATGGCACTGTCTAATGCTTTTTCCTTCTAAGAAACAAAAAAAGCAAATTTGAGAAAATAACAGCGTGTACTTCCTTTTCTTAACACAAAGGCAGAGACAAAAAGCTGCAATAATGGCATTGTAACTCACCGACAGGTAAACCGGTATAGATGTCGATGACAAAGCCTGGCCGTTGACTTCCACAGAGTGTAGCAAATTCATCTGCAGTGATTGAGCAAAGGTGGGGTAAGCGGGGTGGGAATAGCGTAGGCGAAGAACAATAATGAGCTGAACAAAATTACTTGGAAAACATTCTTAAAAGATATTTACCTGTATTTGGAAGAATTTAAAATAAATTGGCCTTTGTAAAAAAAAAAAAAAAAATTGAGAATTTCTACAGATGGTGTAACCTTGTCCCTAAGAAAAGTGATGAAGGAAAAGTGACCTCATGTTGACGTAATATTGAGGCTGAAGCAGAGGTCTCTATATCAGATGCACTCATTTGTATGAGCTTGCCTGAGGGAATTTGGGTTTCTATGGGGATGCTGTTCAGCTCTGAAACCTGGGACTGGTCTGAGTGCCTCTTTCCACTCTGTTGTAAGGAATCTAGGATTTAACGAATGTGTACAAAAGCCATTTCCTTGGCAGACTGGGGATAACAATAGCAAATGTAGCTAAATTCTTGATTTCAGGTCTGTTAATGACTCATTCATGTCAAACAACCAACTGAACCTCATTACTCTAATTTTTGGAGCTGGATTATTATTTTTGCTGCAGTTCTTTTGTTTACTCCCTCTCCCTCCCCTGACCCTTTGTCCTTTTCCCCCTGACATGAATTTTCATCAAACGTGTTAATTAAGGATGCACTAAATGTCATCTGTGGTTCCCTTTAACTCTGAGATTCTGTAATTCTTGATCATGAGTATAACTGATATGGCATGGTATCAATTTAAGCTCAAGATGGCCACTCCCTTATGGGTAAACCTACTGAAAATTAGTAAAAGGTTTCTGGAAGTATTTTAAACAAAACATAGCATGTTCTTTTCCTAGTGCTTTCTTTCCTTAATCTATGAGTGTTCACGTCCAACAAGTGTCACACCAGCTCCAGTGACCATCCAAACTTCAGGGACTCCTAGAATGTGTGCAGACTGCATAGCTAATGAAAAGCCATGATTGGATTTGGCCAATATTCAACGTGAAGATGAACTCTTGCATTTTATATTAAGAGTATGCAGATACCTAGAACTCAGACAGATATTTCTGAAAGTAAACGACAGTTGTTATCAGAGATCTCCATAGTGGTCTGAAAGGGAACGTATGTACAATGGTGCATCAAGATAAAAAACAAAAATACTAGGATATCTATCTTTGTAAAATCCAATTTAAAAACTAATTTTATGTACATTTTATAATAAAACAGTTTATGAAAATATAAATGCATTTCTTAATATAATAAAAAAACAAATATACAGAGACACATGTACATATACTTTTACTTGTAAATACACACACATCAAGTGTGGGTAACCGTCAGGTTTTTTAATGACAGCTATGTATATATAATCTTGGGAAAGATTGAAGGCAGGAGGAGATGGGGACAACAGAGGACAAGAGGGTTGGATGGCATCACCAATTCAGTGGACACGAGTTTGAACAAGCTCTGGGAGATGGTGAAGGACAGGGAAGCCTGGCGTGCTGCAGTCCATGGGGTCTCAGAGTCGGACATGACTGTGCAACTGACAGCACTAACAATGGATAATAAAAGATTTGAAGGCCAACGGTCAGGATCGGGGTCAGCAAATATTTTCTTAAAAAAGCTAAAAAGTACATATTTTAGGTTTTGCAAACTGTGCAGTCTTTGTTAAAATTACTCAAATATTTCACGAAAGCAACCATAGATAATATGTAAATAAATTAGTGGGGCCATATTCTCATAAAATTTTATTTACTAAAATTTGAAGTTCATAAAATTTTCAGATGTCAAAATTACTTTTAGCTTGTGGGCCATACAGAAATAGGAGGCAGGCTGGATTTGGCCCATAGGCTCTTGTTTGCCAAACCCAGGTCTAACAACATCTTGCAGAGTGGAAACAACTTGTAATTCTAAGTGATAGCTATTACATTATTTCTGGAGGAAGCAGTGGATGAAATGGTACATTTTACTAAAAAAGAATCTTCTGTTTTTTCGCATTGTCAGTTAGCACCAGAGAATAGATTGGGTATTTTACATATCGCTGTGAGGAATGGAGTAGATACTACACAATTCTCAGATCAGTACTTTGCATGGCAGTTTGTTCACTCTAAATCATAAAGATGGTGGCCCAGTGGCTAAGACTCTGCACTCGCAGTGTAGGGACCCTGGGTTCGATCCCAGGGAACTAGATTCCATATGCCACAACTAAGACTTGGCACAGGCAAATTAATTAATTAATTTTTTAAAATCATAAAGATGATCTAGATCATCATTAGTAAATGACACCATCATGATATATATCATCTCCCATATAAGAACACTGCACCAAAGTTTTTGCTTCATTTACTCTTAGAATATGAATTTGGCTCTTTCCTTTTTCAAATAGATAACATTATGTAGATTTTTCTGTATGAGGATATAAGAAGAAATTTCTCTATACCAAGGAGTTGTGCTTTTCTTTTTTAATTTGGCTGCGCTGGGTCTTAGCTGCAGTACTCAGGATCTTCCATCTTTGCTGGGGGTCTGGGCTTTTTAGTTAGAGCATGCACTCTTAGTTGTGGCGTGTGGGGTCTACTAATAGGCCCCTGGCCAGGGATGGAACCTGGGCCCCCTGCATTTGGAGTGTAGAGTCTTAGCCACTGGACCACAGGGAGGTCCCTGAGTCGTGCTTTTCTTTAGTTCTGAGTTTGCTCTGTGGTCATTGAGACTGTTAGACTCGATCATCTCTCTCTTCATATAAGCTCTAGAAGGTGTAGCGCCCAAGCTGTTGCTCATCACTGGCAAGTGTGCAGGCCTTCCCAGCTTGGATCTTGTGTATTAATTACCCTTGCTTTGAGTTTCTTATGCATGCTTTCCATTTGCATTAGGCCTTCTTATTTTACATATGCATCTTTGTGGGCCATCTTGAATTCTTTTTGGAACAAGATTAGTTATGAATAAGTAAAATTGATGGTAATAAGTAAGTAAACAATATAGGAATATGGTTTATTTGTCAAACTGCTTTGCCCACTGTTTCCCGACTTTAAGTTATATGGCAAACTCCCTAACAATAACAACTTCTATATTTTTGTGATATGCTGAGTCTACAGGCTGGTAAAAGAACTTGTGTAATAAACTGGAAAATATATTTTATGACTCAATTTTCGGCTGAAAGGACCAGATCAACTGTGAATTTCAACATTTGCCTTTGTGAGCTAATCTTTTTTTATGAAGATAGACAATGCACCCTTTTTCTCCCCCTGGCTGAGACTCATTTCTCCAACAATTCACGGGGAAGGTACCAAGTTATCTTTCTGGTAATGGCGAAACTAAAACCCACCTGTGCTTGGAATGGGGCACTGTTCACAGGGCTTGTTCCAGGCCCGGCCAATGTTGTAGGAACAACAGCACATCTTCTTGGTCATGTTGAACAACAGTTCTCCATCGCAGGTCTGGTTGTCAGCATAATAGTTCCTGTAGCACAGACTCCTCCTCATATCTAGAGGAGAGGAGGAAGGCAGGGACTGGTGATGCTCTGGGGAAATCCTGATAGGGAGATTCTAACAGAGATGCTCAAGGAAGGAGTCTCTTTTGAGCTGTATTGTAACTTGACTTTGATAAGAGCAGTAAAAGCTGGCTCTCAACCTTCCATCTACCTCTGCTGCCACAAGGAAAAGGACTTTAAGAAATATCGGGTTGGCCCAAATGTTTGTTCAGGTTTTTCTAAAACATCTTACTAAAAACCCAAACGAACTTTTGGGCCAACCTAATATATTCCCTGGTGTTTTGTGCCACGGAACTGAGTCATTATGTAGCTGTGGCCTTAATAAACTTTACATGACTCTCCACCCAGTCTCCTAGTAACAATTCTCCACTGCTCTTGGCAGTGATTCTCTCATTTCCGACTCATGATGTTTTAATACTGTAGGTCAGTGCTGTAAATATCATTGTATAAAGATACACCCAGAGTCAAACAAAAGAAGTACTATTAAACCTTTGTTTGGGATTTTCCAACGTTACATTTTAAAGAAAACTCCCAACCACCCACACGAGGTGCTGAGAAAAGACCAAACTTAGGGTTTACAGGGGAGGAGGCAAAGGGTAGCAGCACTCGCTCTGATGAGTAACGTAACACTGAGGATGAATTGCTGGGCTTGGAGGCTCTTTTTCTCTTTGCAGATGAGGACCGAACATGCTTTATAAAGAAAAGCTGGGACTTACCCATGCAATTATTCCCCCCATTCACTTGCATGTAGTCTGGAGGGCAGATACAGGTGTAGTTGCCAACAGTGTTGTAACATGTCCCTGGACCACAGATTCCGGGAGTTTCACATTCATTCACATCTATAATCCAAAAAGAAAGTGGTATGTGAATACAGAAATTTCACTCTTTAGAATGGTCTGGGACTCAGGGGTCAATATACATGTTGATAGTGGAAGAAAACATCCTCAGGGCACTTTGCAATCTGGATAAGAAATGTGGACGTTTCGTTCATCAGTGTCCTTAGCCTGTGCTGATGTGTGCATTTCCAGGAAAAGAGTTTTAGAAAAGGAAAATGTACCTTCTGATGTGAGTTCTTAATAAATGAATGTACAACATCCTCAAACACATGCAGCGATGGAAATGTGGAGAAATGATAATTCTTAAATATCTTTCAGAAAGACAACTATGTCCTTCATATGCTCACAGAATCTCAGGAAGGATTTGATATAACCTGAAGCCATCAAACACTGGCTTCATGAATGTGCAATGGTAAGACAGCACAGAAGATAAGCCTGCAGAAGTAGGTATATCATGCATCCTTCCCCATTTTCAAACACAGGTGTTGATTCTAATTTATGTTAACTCTATGGGTCTTAAGCTGTGTTGTATACATTGTGATGTTCAACTACTACTCAACAAGGTTGTCACTGGTGAGGTCACCTATTAAGCCTTTTGGAAAACCAGAGGAATATTTCTCCTCCAGGACATAAGAAGGTCTCTTCCCTAATCAGTGTGTAACTCCTATATACATATGAAAAGCATTTCCCCACACTAGTCAGTGGTCCACATGCTCTGAAAGCTAACAGTAGTCAATAATCTCCATCTTTTCAGTAACACAGGAGGAACAGGAGTCATCACTTACACCATACAACCAAAGGAGCTGCCTCGGAAGAGAAGCTCATTTAAATGCTGAGTACAAATGATGAGTAGTAAAGGACAAGACGAGGAGCCCAGAATCGCCCAGAATATAGAAGCCACTGAAATGAGACCTGGGCTACTCCAATAAAAATGGCTCTTCTGAAGAGAATGGAAAATTCACTGTAGGCATAAATGGGACTATTGTTCAAGGTAACAAACACTCCAATTTTCCCATGAAAAGAGGGAGATTTAGGGTATGCTGAACATATCACATCACTAATATGAGTGCAAGCTGCCACATCTGTGGCATAGTTACCTGGCCATGCTGGGGCATTTAGACATTTTGCTAGCGTCTCAGTTTTCCTGGTGCCTAACTGTACGCTGGTTTTTGAGGTCAGTTCTCAATATCTGAAAGAACTTATCATTCTAAAAGGGCCATTTACCATCACACACTCGGGTATCTTCATTCAGGTAGTAGCCCGTTGGACAGCGGCACTGGAAGCTGCCGAAGGTATTGATACATTTCCCGCCTTGGCACAACCCTGGAAGCTCCTGGCACTCATCAATATCTATCAAGATGAAAACAGCAGCATGTCTTTAGCACTGTAAATCAACTCAAGGAAGTTCCAAGGGGCACACTTGAAGATAAAGGAAACAGAATTACCTTCCAATATAACGGTGATAGGGTTGGGTCGAAAACCTTCTCCTCCAGGACAAAGAATTTTGTACTCAGCTACGGAAGCAAACAAACAAACAAAAATCAGATTGAGTTCTCTGAAATCTAAAATTTCTTTAGAAATAGTATCCTCAAGAGAAATACAGACATCACCTGAAAATATTCATTTACAGGAATTTTTGGCAGTTACCCCACCCAACTGAAGCAAGTTGGCATCTTTGTATATACTTGTGCTTTCTAATGGCTTTTCCTACGTGTGCCAAACATAAGGCTCCCATCCTCAGTCTGTGAACCTTCCACCTACTCTCTGGTCTTATGTTCTTATGAGCTATTTTATTCTTTATCTCTACTGTTCTTTCTTTTAAAGATTTTTCTTTCCATTTTTATTTTATAACAAACTCCTCCATTTTTATGTTTTGTTCAGTCTTACTTCCTGGGAATCATAGCTTCCCTTACATACTGCTCACCAGTTTATTTCCAAAACCTTTTCCAAACAGAGCCTTAGGAAAAGCTGTTCTTTCTTGAATGCGATGTTACCTCTCCTCTCCTTAATGACTAGAGGGCTTTCTTGCCCCGCCATTTCTGCTGATGGCAACACTGATTCCCCTGGTTTCCAAAACCAGCTTTTTACAGGATCCTTTGATTTCCTCCAGTAATTCTGTCATCCAAGTATTTCACTCAAAAACATTTCTTTCAGCACCACATACCAGTGTGATCCATACAGGAACACATGGATAAGAATGACCCTCATCTGCTATAGCATTCTGATAAGCATCTATACAAATCAGTTCTTTCATAATCGTCATGGTCTTTCCAAATCTGATAATCCTCCTTGTGGTTTTCTGAAATTATATGTATATATGCATAAATGTATATATGCATAGATCTCACTTCTAGCTCTGATCCAGTTTGAGGTAGGGTAGACTTCTAATGCTTAGCTTATCATTCTTATTTAGTAGAACTGATCCCCCTGCCCCCACCCTGCCACACACACCTAAACATCTTGGTTTAATTCTTTCAGCATCAATGAAATTATTAATAACTATCCTCCTCTTTTATTTTTTATTTTTATTTTATTTTTCTCTCCTCCTCTTTCTGTGATCGTCCATTCTTTTTAAGTCTCCTCTTTCATGTCACTCCCTTCCTTCAAGCCCCAATTAAAAAATGTACCAAGTTATCACCAGGCACTGCCAATCAGAACTGACTTCTGTTTCTGAAGAAAGGAGAGAAAGGGGTGCCTACCAAGCATTCGTTTCTGTGCTGAGTGCTTTACAGGAATGACTTCATTTAATCCTATGAGGCATCTTATGAATGAAGAAATAGCTTGCTTACTCCAAAGTTAGATGCATGGCAAGTGACAGAGTGCTAACTGGAAACAGGAACACTCTTTCTTCCACTCATGACACTGAGTCTGCTCTTCTTTCTTCTCTTATTGAGGTCTACACTGAATAACAGCTTTCATGTTTAGGTAGTATTTTGCTAAACTGTATGCTCCCGGAAAGCAGGAACTAGCAATTAGACTAGAATTATCCATCCAATTATCCATGAATTATCACCTTTGCACACACAAAGTATATCTTCTAGGTACTCAACAAATTACCTTAGAGAAACTGAGTAAGTGACCCTTCAACAAGGAAAGAATCAATACCTATCTCAATATACCTGATAAGCAGCAGCCACTGACTTTTGCCCTGGAAGCTGTATCTGACTCTGAGTTATAATACAGCATCCATTTAGAAAAATGGAAAGCTGTTTGTTTTTCAAAGACTAATTATGTACATCCTTAAAACACGTTCTAAACCTTTCTTTTAAGTCTTACCATAAGACTGGAACAATCTTCCACTTTATATTTGCTTAACTAATGGCTTCTTTTTCACCCAGGGAAACCCACTCTGTCCTAGAGCTTCTAAAACCAGCCAACAGATGACAAGAGGAGAGATCGATGTGTCCAAATATGACATAAGTAACCTAGTCTGGAAAACCTTCTTTAAAATAATGCTATCTTCTTTATCGGAGAAGGCAATGGCACCCCACTCCAGTACTCCTGCCTGGAAAATCCCATGGACAGAGAAGCCTGGAAGGCTGCAGTCCATGGGGTCGCTGAGGGTCAGACACGACTGAGCGACTTGACTTTCACTTTTCACTTTCATCCATTGGAGAAGGAAATGGCAACCCACTCCAGTGTTCTTGCCTGGAGAATCCCAGGGACGGGGAAGCCTGGTGGGCTGCCGTCTATGGGGTCACACAGAGTCAGACACGACTGAAGCGACTTAGCATAGCATAGCATAGCAACCTAGTCTGGAAAACCTTCTTTAAAATAACGCTATCTTCTTTACACTCAGAAATGAGATGTTACCTGTACCACCTGACCTTCGAGTGCAAGCCAACTGGGGAGGCATTCTGACTCCCACGTTGGGAGTGGGATTCCTCAGCAGGGCTGAAATGAATGATCTCCACCCCTCAACCCCCACTCCCTCTACCAGCTGAAGAATAGAGACCAGTAGCAGCTCTGTCTCTCTGTGGCTTCTATCCTCTGGAGCTAGGCAGGAGAACTGGACAGAGCTGGACTAACAATAATAATGAGTAGGAGGATGTCCACTTACATGTGTTCACAGGCGGGCACAGCTCACAAGGAGTGCCCCAGGCTTTACCCAGAGAGCAGCAGCAGGAAGCCTTGGACACTCCAACCCCAATTTCATTGCTGCAGGCTGTATCTCCATTGTCTCCCCGAGGACGGATATCCAAATAGCAGTTTCCAGAGCGGGTATCTATTTACCACATGCAAACAAAAGAAGTGTCAGGCAAATGCTTTCTACGTCAGGGTTGAAAATTCAAACCTACTTCTGAAACTGTTTAAAAACCATAATTTAAACTAAAAAGTGCCGCAACAGACACTGGGAATTGACCTAGAGAAAAGGACCTGAAAATATAAACCAGATTCAGGAAATATTTACATTTCGTTGTGTTATTTTATTACTTTTTTCAGAAGTTGAGAATGCAATGTTCCATGTTGCCTTAGAAATAACCAACAATGTGTTTCTCTGAAAAGTGTTTAAGATCTTACCGACACAGCCAACTCGAGTTGGATTCAGCTCAAAATCGGGTGGACAGTCACAGGTATAGCTGCCTGGAGTATTGACACAGTTCCCACTGATGCACGTGGTTGGATCCAGGCATTCATTAACGTCTAGAACCGAACACCGAGGGCCAGAGTTATTACCTGAGCCAGTGTGGGGCAGGCATCACTGTAAAACGGTAGCACCAAAATCTCGGGCTCCCAACTCGAATTTTTAAAGAGTTTCCAGTTATAATTGCCCCTAGAAATATAGTCTTCCACTTCTGAAACAAAATCCCTCAGGAAGGAAATATGTCATAGTCTTTGGTCTCTTTCCCCTGGAACACATTTAACATTCAAATTTGTCATCAGGAGAAAATATAACTTTGGAACGAGGGAAAATATTCCAGTGAAGGTAACTGAAAACAAAACACTACTGTGACCTCAGGTCAACCAAAAATTCAGACACAGGTTTTAAGGAAATATATTTAATATGTGCAGCTTGTTATTTTATCAAATGAGAGCAAGATGTCTCAGGGAAGCGGCCGGAGCAGGCGACTTCTGCGGCTTCCCCCGCTGGGCGGACTGGCCTCGCTGTAGCTGAGCGCAAGCGCAGACTGCACGCACGAAACTTAGCATGTTCCTTCAGCCCTACTAAGAGTCTCTCGCCCGTTACTGATGCTGGGCTGAATATTTCCCTTTCAGTTTCTATCCCCAAAACGGAATTCCAGATATTTAGGACATGGGTTTTGGCAAATGCCATCCCTGTGTAATCCTTTTGTCTATTTTGAACACTTGCGAAATATTCAAAACCAGACAAGCTGATTCAGAGAGAGGAGATAGGGGACTGAGGATGATCCCTTCCCCTCTGCTCCTCTTGCTTGGACCTGGTAACACTTGGGCAGGGCAGACTAAGAGCAATCAGGGTGGGGAGAGGGAATGATGCTGGTGGTGATGTGAGACACGGGGGAGAAGCATGGCCATGGAGAGGAGACTCGCTGCAGTATGCTAGAGACTGACTTTGTGTCATAATAGTTTTTAGGAAAACCAAGAAAAGAAGGGGTGCCTGGGGAAGAATACTGTGATCCAGAGCAATTTCAGGGAGGTGGTGATGGTGGTCATAATTGGAGAGCCACTGAGTCATGGCTTGTTTAGGTAGCTAGAAAAACTGGGGTTTTCTTGAAATCCTGATCCCATACAGAATGGACTCTGTTTCCTTAGTATCATTGAATGGAAGGAGGATGAAGACCTGAAAATGGCTCTCAAAGTTTTAACTCAGTGCCGAAGTGAACCGAGGGACAGTCATCTACAGAATGCCTTCTACGGCTTTTCTAGCTTCTTCCTTAAATTCCTGGAGGGTTCTTTGCTCCACAAGAAAATGATCTACACACTAGAAGTGGGTGGCTGACTGTTACAGACCACATTCTCTGGTAACACTCTGAAGTGAGTGTCTCAGCAGAGAAGTTCAAGATGAAATCCATGATCCCAGGGCACAGCCTACAAAAGGAAACTCTCCGAAAATGTGTCCAAGAAGAAAAGGAACTACAGGAACATGCCTCTGTAGCCACAAACTTGTATCTTAGGCTACTGACTGCACTTTGAGCTCTCCTCAACTTTTTCCTCTGAACCCTCACATCTAATCAGTGCCAGGTCTGAAGAAACTTATTCTGTGGTTCCTAATGCTTCTCCCTGCTTTTCTTTTGCAACTCCATGAAAAACCTTGTATGGTTCCCGCAAGACACCAGCAGCTGGGTCCCCTGGGACGCCTGAGAGCAGATCTCGGTGCGAATGGAAGCCTTACCTGTGCAGTTCCCACCACTTCTGTCCAGTTCATAGCCGATCTCACATTCACAGCGGAAGAGGCCAGGGAGGTTGTGGCAAGTTCCAAAAACACAGATGTTCGGAAGAGAGCACTCATCGATATCTTGGGGAACAATGGAAAGGGGGAGCAATTAAACTATTGTTCTTGCCAAAGAAGCTACCTAATGTAATAAGGCAAGTGATGTTATTGTTAAGAAAATGAACACTATCTGACATCAATCTAGGTCCTTCTCCTAGAGGCTTTCAGATGATCTGTCATCTGTTAGGAAGTCTCCTAGGTGAGAACTTCCCTTTTCTCAGCCCCTACTACATGCCAAGCAGAGGGCTAGGCATTTCACATATACGTTAGCCAATTTACGGTGTTTTATGTGGGTCCACATCACTTTTGTAAAGGAAGAACCAAATGAGGCCACTTAAGACTAAATTCTTTGGTTGCTCTCATCTATATATTCTTGTTTTTGTTGTGAGTTACAATTTTAAGAACCCCAAAGTCTCTGTGGTAACTCTTATCATCAGTTTATATAGCCCTCTGTGTCCCTAGTACTATGGTGTGCGTTTGCAACTGCTGATGGAGATCTAAAAACTGCAGACGCATTTTCCAGGCTTGTCCCTGCCTCACGTTAACATTCTGCTTGTGCACCCAGGCACATTTTCAGCCTTGAGACTGGCTTTTAATAGCCATGAGCATTCTGCCAATGATGATTTATATTAAGAACAAACAAACAAACAAAACCTTCCCTTATAGCATTAAGGGAAGCAAAACTTTCACTGTGCCTATTTCTGTTCCCAGAGGTGGCACAGCACCTGTTTCCCTTGGATGTTTGCAGTACGAAAAGTAAACAAGGCATTAGGCACACGATCAAGAGCATAATTAGTTTCTTGCCTCAGAGGAATTTTTTTATCAAACTCTGCCTACTTCATATAAACTGTGTGAAGAACACCCAATGGTTTCATAACAAAGAAAAGTATTTACGTAGAACTATATGAGGGAATCAGTATACATGTCATAGCTAAAGATTAATTTTTGAGTTAATGTCCTAGTAACAGGCAACAACTATTAGTTGAGACATTAATCAGGGTCTTGTTTAAACTCTACTGTCAATCGTTATCATGTGTTTATTTCTACTGAAATCTTTTCAATTTACTGTGGTCACTAATTCTTCTCAATGAGGGATGATAATGTGCTTAGATTTGACAAGCGTGGGTAAAAGAGAAGAATCTTGTGTTTCCTAGTGGGAGCCATCCTTAGCCAGCAGGTTCTCAGGACTCTTCCTGTCTGACCAGCACTTCTTAGAAAGACAGAGCCTTATGCTGAGAGATGTTGTGACATACGGTATTATCCCTAGGGACCCCTTACTGAATGGATTTGCAAAAGACTGTTCCATGTTATATGTATTAGATATTTAGAGACCATCTGAGACATACCCAGGATATTATTCTATCGACAAGACCATTCAGTTTGCTGGTATTTTAAAACCTTTATTTCTAGAAACCAAACCATAGCAGAGATTAAAAACTGTGTCCCCATATTTAAAAAGAATCCTTCTCTATTAGGGTACCAGCACTTTGAGCTCTTTCCCCCAGCAATGGGGATGAATATGTTACATTGAGTTGGTTATCCTCATCCTCCCTATAACTAAATGGGTGTGCTCTTGCAAAACACCTGGCCAAAGTTGGATGTGAAGAAGCTTAGGGCCAAGAAGCTGAGATTTTTCTCTGCACAAAAAGAAGTGGTCTGGCTGGACACCCAATCTCTATACAAACTGAACTGACACATTAGATGGGAAGCCAAAACACACCTTGGTGTAAAAATCAAAAAAAAAAAAAACCAGACAAATAAAAACCACCAGGAACGTTTAAATAACCTAATCTCATCCGGCCCTGCAAAGCCCACAGCAGCATCCCCATCAGTTACCTTCACAGGCTTTCCCATCAGCACTGGGCACAAAGCCCATGTCACATTCACAGCGGTATCCTCCTGGGGCGTTAAGGCACTGGCCGTTGCCACACAGGTTTAGATTCTCAGAGCACTCATCAAGATCTATAGCCAGAAAGAAACACAAGTTACTCTTCTTAGGAGCTTTCTGATTGCTCAGGTCTGAGAACTTTTATACTTGTGAACTTCCAGAAGGTACTAGTGTTATCATAATTTCTACTTGAAACATTGAAACTCACTTTTCTCTTTTGAATGCCAGTATTAAATATATAGTGAACATGGGGTTCAGAGACAGAATCCTGAATGCTAGGTTATCTCTAATGATGTAAAGTGGGTAATAAGTTAAAGGAATCATTCACATTCAGGCTTCTGCAAGCAGGATAATCAACGTGAGGATATATCCATGTCAGGAAATAACATATCATGGTTTGTGCCTGATTCTCAAAATCCAGGCTCAAATCAGATGGGCAGCAAAGGACCTAGAATAGCAGCTATTAAGGAGACCAAAAAGTCCTATCTACTTAATATCTTCTGAGTTTTGCTAATAATCACAGTCATTAAACATCAGACACACGAACAATACATGCCTGGTACATGAAACTTGGAGTATTTTCTAGAAAGCGATGGGAGGTTTGTGATGACAAAACTTTACTGGGTTAAGCAAAAACAATTTCAAATACGATGAAACTTTTAGTGAGTTAAAACAAAATCCAGGCAAATCACTTACTGGGCCTCAGCCATTTTTATGTTTAAATGACTTCTTGTGAGCAGAGTGCTCAGGGTAAATTAATGCTTCAGGTCATATAAGCAGCTATGCTACCTAATGGCCAACGAGAAATACTCCTCAGTATCTTATTTAATGCCTGTGCCCTGACTTTAAAAAATGCTGTCTGTATACATATGGTCATGATAAGTGTATCATCTCTTTATACAATGCTTCTAATCATATATATTTAAATATATGTGACAGTCCACATTAATTCTATGATGATGCATTAGCACTGAGAAGAAGATGTCATTAATATGTTGTAAAACTGGAAGTGAATGAATTCCTTTCAAAGCAGTTATGAAGTTCTTACTTATACCAATGTGGAATGATCACCATGATGGCTAGAGGGAAAAAAAATATATGCTGATGATCTGCTCCAGAACATCTTATTTCTTTTCTTCACATAGGTTCCTGCATCAAGTTCACTCTTGGATTCAGTATTGAAAACAAGTCAGTAGTGACACACAGGCACAAAAATATCAAGGCTAAGGTTTACAAAAGGTAGCATGATTTGTTTTAAACTCATGACATCATTACATACAATGACACATATATCAACTATCTATCTGTATATATCTATGTAAATATATATTTAGTTTCTGAGATCTCCCCGATTGATTCAGCTACAAATTTCCATTCCACAGGAATGTCATTTCAAATAACTATTTTCTCTTCCAAATTGTCTATAAATGACCCAGCCTTCAAAAAACAGATGGTGGTCTGTCTTAGGGACACGGAGCACCTTGCTTTTCTGACTGCCCTTTACATAGCTGTTTCCAACACGAGCATACCTGTACAAGTGAAGCCATCGCCCGTGTACCCCTCTTTGCAGAGGCAGCGGTAGGAGCCCATGGTGTTCTTGCAGTCTGCATGTTGGCTGCACATGTGGGTTCCATTGGAGCATTCGTCCAGGTCTTAAGGAAAGAGGTGACATGTCATTACGAACAGAAACTGTGACATTTAAAATCAATAATACACATGTTAAATTTTTCTTTACAGGACTGAGATTTTTATATTTATAATCCATGCAGTTTATATGAAGCAATTTCTTTTTTTTTCCAACCCACCAGTGCACTTAATGCCATCTCCAATCCACCCGGGGCTACAGCTGCATTTGAAGCTTCCTGCTGTGTTGGTACATACAGCGTGTCTGTCGCAGTTGTGTGCTCCAATTTCACATTCATTGATGTCTGGGAAAATAACCAGTGAGTTAAAAAGAAAAAAAAAGTTTAGCACAGATGCTAAATAACTCAGCAATATTCAAAAGTTGACTTGCTTTTACACTTCTGACAGTGTAACAGAGATCGATTCACCACTGACGTTCATACTTTACTTAAAATGAATGATTTTAAATTTCAAGATACAAAGAACAATATGATGCTATTTCTTATTGTTAACTTTAACTCTTTTCCATTATTTTAATGTAAGTGTCCAATTACTGCAAAACAAAATGAAACCTCATTCCAGTTGAAGATCTTAAAAAAATAGAGTGAGCTGCCTAACATTCTATTAATGCTCATGGTCATATGTTTCTATTCCCAACATTTTCACTAAATTAACTATAGAGAAATGATGCACAATGCTTTCGTATCTTATATAGACAAAGGAATACAATATTGGCATGTAGAAAACGTTTCAATCCTATTCTATAAACTAAATATATTTTATTTTTAAAATGTAAAACATTCGATGCACGATACTGGATGCTTGGGGCTAGTGCACTGGGATGACCCAGAGGGATGGTATGGGGAGGGAGGAGGGAGGAGGGTTCAGGATAGGGAACACATGTATACCTATGATGGATTCATTTTGATATTTGGCAAAACTAATACAATTATGTAAAGTTTAAAAATAAAATTAAAAAAATTTTTAAAAAAATAAAAAATAAAAAAAAATGTAAAACATTGTACTATTTAATCACACTTTATTTCTATAAATGTTTCACTTTAGGTATTGCTAATTCAAGCATTTATAGAGAATATTCCTTAAGGCTGTGTGTGAACCATCTTTTTTGAGTCCTAGCACTTTGGGACCCAAGTCTTCTTGAATATTTCTTGTAAAACTCAAATCAATTCAAAAGAGATTTTTCAGTAAAACAAGAACCAGTCTAAGGTCACATTGTTAAAAGACTCTAAATTCTCAAAAATTCTCCATTCTTCAAAATTCCATTTCCAAATGTAGTCAAGATAGATTCTGTAATACAGAAGTGTTATAGAAGAGAATATAAAGCATAAAGTCAAATATTTTTTGCTTCCTGTGATAACTGTGATTTATAAGAAGAAATACATATTAGGTCTTTGTCCTGTTTCTGGCACAGAGCTCCTAAAACCCTTGGAATTTCCGAAGTGCTAAGAGTGATCAAGGTGTCTTTTGTTATGTTAATGAGGCAGTTTTTGGAAAGCACTTCAGGATGCCGGCTGGTTGCCAAGAGTACCAATCTCTGATTCAGTTCAGTCGCTCAGTTATGTCCAACTCTTTGAGACCCCATGGACTGCAGCAGTCCAGGCTTCCCTGTCTATCACCAACTGCTAGATTACTCAAACTCATGTCTATTGAGTTGGTGATGCCATCCAACCATCTCATCCTCTGTCATCCCCTTCTCCTCCTGCCTTCAGTCTTTCCCAGCATCAGGGTCTTTTCCAGTGAGTCAGCTCTTCGCATCAGGTGGCCAAAGTATTGCAGTTTCAGCTTCAGCATCAGTCCTTCCAATGAATATTCAGAGTTTCCTTTAGGATTGACTGGTTTGATCTCCTTGCTGTCCAAGGGACTCTCAAAAGAGTCTTCTCCAGCACCACAGTTCGAAAACATCAATCATTGGCACTCAGCCTTCTTTATGGTCCAACTCACCATGAACAGTATGGAAAGCCTACTCCTGAGTTACACACGTTAATGTGCTGTGCTCATGCTCAGTTATGTCCAACTTTTTGCAACCCCATGGACTGTAGCCTGCCACGGTCCTCTGTCCATGGAATTTTCCAGGCAGGAATACTGGAGTGGGTTGCCATTTTCTACTCCAGGGGATCTTCCCCACCCAAGGACTGAACCTGCATCTCCGGCATTGGCTGGTGGATTCTTTACCACTAGTGCCATCTGGGAACCCCCTATACACTGTTACAGTAAACCGATAGATCAAATGAATAAACTGGTTTCCCGAGTTCTGTGAGCTACTCTAGCAAGTTAATCAAACCTAAGGAAGGAGTAATAGGAACTTCTGATTTATAGCCAGTTGGTCAGAAGCTTACGTAACAAACAGCCTAGACTTGTAATGGGCATCTGAAGTGGGCATAATTGTATGGGACTGATCCCTTAACCTGTGGAATCTGACACTATCTCCAGGTAGATGGTTGTCAGAACTTGAGTTGAAAAGTAAGACAAGGAGCTGGTGATCGTAATTGGAACTGGTACCAGAATCTTATTTCCCAAAATTAACCCACTATATACTGAAAGACATTATAACCTCATAATCAACTTTTTCATTAACTAAGAACAAGAGCTCCTAGGTATGGATGGATACTATGACTCTATATGGAAATGAACATTTAACACAAAACTTTGATCAAGAAGGCGAATCTTGGCATATGAAATGTTGCAAGAATTTTAGCAATCACTTGAATAGTGGCATGAAAAAACTGGGCAAGCAACTAATTTTTACCCTTTTGTTTACTTAAGAAGCCCAATTAAATGGTTTGAAAGTGTTTGGAAGCATGCTATTTGCCAAATGCTCCATCTGCAGTTCTGAAATGGTCCTGAGATCGTTGGGCTTCTTTATAGCTTCTAGAGCAAACACAAAATACAATAATGCCATTTTTTCCTACAAAAATACTTTGCAGTATCACTAATAAGTGAAATGAAAACATGCCTGGAAGAATGTCCTTACAGTGACAATGTATTGTGTAGGTGAATTTTAAAGTAACCTTGGCAGCCACATGAACCTACTGAGTTATTAAGGCAGGTCAAGGGAGGCACATACCAGGCAGCTTTAAACTTGTGACTGGGAGCTTTAACCAACTGACTAATTGAGCATGGCACATTCCAAGGAAATGAGGAGGAGGGCCAGCTGAGGGATAATAGTGGTAAATAAGCAGGGAATTCAAGAAAGTAAGCCTGAACTCCAGGCTCCCAGGTAGGGCCAGGGACACTTCTTTCTTCCTCAGATGATCACTCCCTGCAGTGTCCTGCCTCAATGGCCCTCCTTTATGTGTCCTGATCTCTGAGTTAGGCAGAAACAATGAATTTCCATTGCCTAAGAGTTGAAACCTCCAGATGTTAAAGAATCAAGGAATTTTCTAAGTGCAAAGAACTTAGGATATGACTTTCCTAATCCCCAATTTCTCAGAGGAGGAAACAGAGGTCCCCCAAGGCATGGGAACTTGCCGTGGCCCCAAGGTCAGTGAGAAGAGCCCGAACCACCTGGGACTCAGTTTCCCATCCCCTGTTTGATGCTCTTTGTCTTCAGCCACGGCTGCCTTATATCAAGCTGATTTCTTCAGTCACATCAGGACTTTGTTCTAAGTCCTGATGAGAAGTCTGCTTTCAGATATCTTGGTTGAGTATTAATAGACTTATAGAAATATTCACTCATCTTTTCTACTAAGTACAATTTTCAGAGATGATCCATAGCCTGTCAATATAGTAATCCTGTTATCTTTTCCTTTTCAATTTTCTAATGACCAAAGATAATATTTTCATGTGGGTTTTTTACCTTCCATATTTAATCTCTATTAAGAAAATATCTATTTTTTTTTAAAGGAGAGTCTCCTTTTTTTTTTTTTTACCATTAACAATATACAATCATAAATTTCTAATGCAAGAAAATATTTGCAGTTTCACCACAATGTTTTTGGGGCAAAAAGAAATTATGTTTGCAAGAGGAGGCCATGTATCGTGGGCTTTGGAATAGAAGGAGAGAGAGTAACTCAGGAGGCCATATTCAGTTTTCTATTTTGTGAATCTTTGTGTAAGTCATTATCTCAATAGCTTACACTACCGGTTTACAACAAATGAATTAAAAAGACTTGGTCATAAAGTCTAAAGGCATCACTGAATAAAAGTTTTCTGCGTGTGTGTGTATGTGTGTGTACACACCAACTATTATTTATTAATTGCTTGCATGGAAGACTTGGGCCTAAGACTGTACTTCATTGTAAAAGCAAACAGAAGGGGAAACTGAGTCATAAGGGAATGAAGCAAACAAAAACACCATATTCAAACACTCTTCAATAATATGAAGGAAACAAAGCACACGCTTGCCAAGAACATCTCTTTCTGCACAAGTGTTCTCTTTCCCCCACAAGTTTGCTCCAGACAGAAAATTCCTTTTTAAGATTAAGCACAAGCCAAGAAAAGCACAGAAATTCAAATTTAGGGCTGACACTGCAACCTCCTTCACCCCACCAAAGCTCCCTCACAGAGACTCCAAGGTCCCGCTGGCGTGGCTCTTGTGAAGAGCAAGGGTGTGGTCTGGCAGACCCCATGCCCAGGTTCTGGGTGGGTTCCACTTGAATCTGACATTTGAGAAAGAGCTTGTGCTCTGAGCTGCTCTGGCCTCCTTGGACAGCCATGTCAGGAGAGCCTGTGTCACCCACTCAAAGGCTTGCTTTTCTGCCATGTGGGGGTCAGTCTCTGGGCATCGAGTCCAGCAGGGCTGGTACGCTGTGGAATCTCTGTGGGGAGGCGGTGGGGAAGAGGACCTTAGAGTGAATGGAGAGGCCAAACGTGAAGGCTACTTGGATTTTTCAATTTGGACCCAAATTTGAGCCAAGATTATTTAACTGAACACCCACGGAGTTTTCACAGGCTACCAGCCAGTGGAGGACAATTAGCAGTGATAAGGAGCTGGAAGGAAATGAGGGCAAATTTTCACTGGGGGCTGGTGGTTTTGAAGTATATGATTCTCTTTCATGGACTACACCCACAGCAACATGTCTCCTATGAAAAACAGAAAGACTGAAATGGAATTGCCCAGCAATCCCGCTATTAAAAAAATTTTTTTTTATTGGAGTATAGTTGATTTACAATATTGTATTAGTTTCAGGTGGACAGCAAAGTGAATCAGTTACACATACACATATATCCACTCTTTTTTTTTTTTTTAAGATTCTTTTCTCCTATGGACCATTACAGAATATTGAATTACTCACGCTATTTTAACTGAAAACAATCCTGATTTTAATTGCATGTCTGTAAAGCAGCTATACTCCAATAAATTAAATAAAATAACTGATATTCCAAAAAAATTGTATGCCTTACTCACTGACTGACTGAGTAAGCACGTGATGGGAGGTGGTTCTAACAGATTAGCATGAGAAAACTAGGAGCCACCAAGGATGGCACCTAGCAGAAAACCAGTTTTCCTTCTTCCAAACTGTTGTCTGATCACAACTGTGTAGAATGAGAACCAGAAGAATCAGAATGAGAATCAGAATACACATTCCTTGTATGTGTGGACCACAGGAAAACCTGTAATCCAGCCCCCATAAGCCAAGGATTGAAGAGCCATGTTCTAGGTTACAAGAAAAGGTCTCTTCTCCTTTCCTTAAATCGAACGTTCCCCTCAGCCTTATCCACAATTTGAACAAAGCTTAAGGAGCAAGAAGAAACCCTTAACATCTGTGTGGGCTGGGAATGTAAGTCAGTGGGTGGATTCTGAACACTGCTAAAGTGATTGGGGGGAAAAACATGTTTATTTGTTAAAATGGAAACAATCAGTAATGACAGGGGAGCTGAAATATTTAGACAAAGCTGTAATGGAACCCAGAGGACATTTTTTAAGTTCTCATGAAACAAAATTCCTCCTATGAAATAGCATACATATTTTTATGACTCCTTTACAAGGTACTCCTTTAAAATATACATATACTTATTATACATGTACAGAAATACAAGTAGATATATTTCTTTTATCTATCATCAAAATATATTTCCAGGTTTGTTGTTCACTGTGATTTGTTGCAGGGCTTCTTATCCCATTAGGCAAGATACATATCTCTATTTACATTAGTTGCCTGGGACATTATAAACACTTTTCTTTAACGTACTATCACCAAGGTAACCTGATGGTATTCTAAGTTGTAAGTGACACTAATTTTAAACTAATAGCAGGCTAAAAGAGTCCCAGTTAGATGGGATTAAAAAAAAAAAAAAACATTTTGGCTCAGATTTTTAAAAACTTGTTTTTAAGTATACCAAACTTGCTGCCAATTCCTGTTTGTGTAAGTCATTTCCAATCCAATGTGATACCCTTGGTTGTTAATAGCAGGATTTACAGAGAACCTCTTTTCCTTCCTGCCCTAAGGCACCCTCTCCTCCATCCTCCACTGCAGAGCCTCTAACCCAAGGGGAACACTTGCATAACTATGGAGCACCCTGGTGATCTTCCCAAAGCTCCTGAACCAGTAAAAGAACTAGGAAGAAAATTCAGAATTCTACTCCATTACATGAGAATATCACATGCCATGCTACTGTAATAGCAAAAGGGCCATGAAATTCAATTCTTCTCCCTACAGTACTAGCTGAATTTTATGCAATTGAAAAATCATTTTAGGTTATAATTTGAAGTGGGAAGGGGGATGCTGGCCTTTGGGGGAAATACAGAATATTTCTTGGACTTCAAATCCATGTTTCTGTTTATGCGATTTACTAAAAGACTGCTGTTCTTAATGTAAAACTGGGGTCATCTCATTTAATGTGGAGTACACAGCTCTTGTAACTATAGCCTAATGTCTGTATAAACTCAGTTACAAAAAACAAGCCTTTTAACATACAGAGTAAGATTTTCCTTCTTTAAACTGATTTCAAGCATCTTAGTAAATAGTAGCACAGAATTCTGCTAGACTAGAAGTTATGTTTTTAATTAAAATGGCCTTAGACACTGCGTCTATGTGACTCATTTTATAATGACAACAATAACTACTATTTAGTGACCAGATGCTATATGCCAAGCACTGTGCCAAGGACATTACATACATTATACCTTATTTACCTAAAATGATATTAATGTTGCATGAAAATTTAAGCTTTCTTCATGGTAAGAGATCTAAAACAGTCAGCCTCTGCACATGCCTCTTTAGCTGGAATTTAGAGTATGAAATTCTAGAGATCTTTTTCTTATAGGGAATGAAGACTGTCCCATTGAATTAACGTCTGCCTTCATAAGTATCATGGTTCTCTGGGTTGAATTTCGGTGAGTTCAACTTGGCCAAACAACAGTATTAGCCTCTACTAGGTAAAATGAAATACACAACCGTCCTACCTTCCCTTGTGTCATTACCAGACCAACACCCCTTACCTTAAGTCTTAAATTGTTACTGAAAGCTAAAAATAAATCTTGAACCACACACATGCTGATATAAGCATCATTTGTACCCCAGGGAACACATGAGGACTAGAGATTTTAAACTCTGTGCCATGTAACAGAACGGAACCCTAGTCATGCTTCATACGGAGACTGATATAGTGACATGAAAGCATTCTAGCTACACGCTTCTTTTTATAACTTGGCTAAAATCTGTCATTTTTGAATGAACAGCAATTTATTGGTGACATCTGTATATCTATATTTTTGAAATCACATTATTGAACAGTTTAAAATGATAACACATATATTGGAAACTTTCTTGAAAAATACTGATATAACTAACATCAATTAACATCACCAATCAGCAAATATTTTAATGTTTAAGTCACAGTGGCTTACCAAACTGGCTTTTGAAATTAAAGTCTATTATTTGTAAAAAGAAATTATGCAGTTAACTAATACAAGCCCATCATGGTCTCTATCATGTGTGGTTCTTCTATTTTATTTTAAAATTTATGTATTTTTGGCTGCGCTGGGTCTTCATTGGTGCACACCGGCTTTCTCTAATTGCGAAGAGCAGGGACTCTCTAATTGAGGCCAGCAGGCTTCTCATTGCGGGGGCTTCTCTTGTTGCAGAGCACGGGTTCCAGGGCGCATGGGCTTCAGTAGTTGTGGTGCTTGGGCTGAGCTGCCCCATGGCATGCGGGATCTTCCTGGATCAGGGATTAAACCGGTGTCCCCTGCATTGCCAGGTGGATTCTTAACCACTGGACCACCAGGGAAGTTCCTTCATTGTGTCTTAAATTACACTATATCCCATAATCTGGTTTTATTACTATAGGTGACTACAGTAAAACTTTATTATTCCATGTACTACTCCATCATTGCCTCAAATTTGAAAATCAATTAACACTTAGAAACAACATTATTCACTCAGAGTGACTTCCTCCATTTGATGTTTAATTGAATAATCTCCTATTGTGAAAAGACCTTCTTTTGTGCTATTAAACAAGCAAGTGGTTTAATTACCACTTCATGAGATCTGCAGGAATCTATAGGGCTAAAGCGATTTAATGCATCAAAAGCACACTAATTTAAAAATGATTGAAGACTGATGAGAACTGATGAAATATATGAATTGTAGGATGTGTTTCTTCAAAAAGTAATTTCACTTATAAAACATTAAAGAAAGAGTTGACAATGGAGGCTATTGGGAAAAGTTGGCTTTAAGAAAGAGATATGAATGTTTAGTCATTATCATGTTAACTACTTTGACATAAAATGCTATTTTTAACCTCATAAAATGTTGATATTTATAGAGTTATTTATGGTGGCAATTTTTCTCATATGCCTTTTTTCATAGGTAAAGGGGAAAAAAACCCTCAGCTTAGATCCAATCTAAAATGTGACAAGTTTCAAAGAAGTGCAGGCTAAGTTAATGAAAAATGCTTTATAGTGCAATTAAAATATTAATAGTTTTTAAAACATATATTAATCTATAATTATGGTAGCAATCTCTTACCCACTAAAGGTTTTATTGTTCAGTTAGAAGAAACATACCTGTACAGCCTGTTTTTCCTTTTTTGCCTGAATAGCCCATATCACAGTGGCAGATAAATGAGCCTTTGGTGTTTTCACAGGTTCCACTTAGGCAGATATTTGGATTCAGATCACATTCATTGACATCTGTAAAATACAGATATTATTAATACATGTAACCATTTGTTTGATATCACTGACAGATTCTCCCTGAGATAAAGCAACTATGACAAATAAATAGAAAAGATGAAATGTTTTCACACAAATAAAAGTATATTTACATAGCTCACCTACATAACAATTACATAGCTCAATGCTTTCTACATTGAAGGCTAACCCTGCAGACTGGCTTTTTATCTGGCCCACAAGGAGGAGGTCAGATAATAAAATAAACTGATTCACTCTAGGTCTGGTCCTCAACCAGAGCCTGTTTCTCTGACAGTCTAGAAAACTTTTTAAAACAGCACATTCTGTTGCAAGATGAAAATTTTAATGCTGACTGCATGATGATAACATTTTAGTTCCATATTTTGAAAGAAAAGATAGATGAACTAATAGTCTAAGGGCAGATTGTTACAAACTCTACAACTTTCTCCAATTAAAAATTATCTTTTTTTATGACATTCATTTCTTTACTTTGAATGACATGACTTTAATTTTGAGGACTTCACAAATATTTGGTAAGCATTTTCAAAAGATACAAATGTGATATAATTTAAATATTTGCAATTCTAGACTCTTGTTTCTGACCATGATGGAGTAATAGGAACCAAATTTACCTTCTCATTTAAAATAAAAACAACAAAAAAGGACAATATAGACAACAAAGACAATGATCAATGAGAGAAAGAAACTAGGTGGATTCTACAAACGCCCCAGATTACTGTGCAGGGAGTTTTAAAGCAATAGCACAGGGGAGGGTATGGCAGATGGAACCAGGAAATGTCCATGAGTTGGAGAGGTGAGGGTAGAATACCAGGGTAGCCAGAGTTCATAGTGCCAAGTAAAGGACAGAAAAGAGATGTACACGCACACACACACACAAAACTACAGTGATCTGCAGAAGGACCCAAACAATACTCAGATGAGTAGTGACCAGTATATTCATGTAAGGAAACTTAAATCTGGAGGAAGCATCATCCAAAAGAATTAGAGGGAATAATCATCAGAGTTCCCAGAAGGTGCAGAATTATACTTGTTCTTACCAGCCAGACTGGAAAACCTCGTTATCTATAGGGGAGTGAATAGAGTATCCAGGAGGATCTTGCCTTGGCAATAGAGAAAATGAGCCCAACCCAACTGCTGCTTCAAAGCAAGACTTTGAAAGGACCTATCTGTTTCCATATAATTTAACTATGTTCCAAAACAAAGCTCAGAAATTTTTCTAGGAATTCAAATACATTCAGGACCTAGTAAGGCAAAATTTACAATGTCTAGCATCCAATCCCTGGAGAAGGAAATGGCAACCCGCTCCAGTATTCTTGCCTGGGAAATCCCATGGACAGAGGAGCCTGGCGGGCTACAGTCGCATGCAATCTCAAAGAGTTGGACATGAGTTAGGGACTAAACCACCACCAGCATCCAATCAAAAGTTACCAGGCATTCAATGACAGAGGAAAATATGGCCCATAATAAAAAGGAAAGTCGATTTATTGAAATGGACTAGAACTGACATAGGTAATAGAATTAGTTGACATGGACCTGAAAACTGTTATTGTAACTGTATTCCCTGCATTTAAAAAGCTAGAGAAATGATTGGGCATATTAAGTAGAGACATTGAAGATACCAGAAAAAGACCGAATCAAACTTTTAGAGGTGAAAACTACAATGTCTGAGATTAAAAATATACTGAATGGAATTAAAGGCAGATTAGATACTGCATTAAAAGGTCTGACAGATTTGAAGACAGTAATAGAAACCCTCCAAAACAACTAATTCTAGAATGTATTGCATTATTGTCAGAAGTCAATTTTGATGCCTTGCAAACATTTGAAAAGCCAAACTCTAGGCAGAGCAAAAGGAGGGTTAAATGGCCAAAAATAATGCACAGACATAAAAGAAATGTCCCTCTGGAGTTGACCAAGTCTTAGCTTAGTCCATATAACATACTGACTAGAGCATCACAGCACAGTCACAAGAAAGATGCTTCTTGGAATGCTAACTTTGGAATACTATTAGTAGTATGCTCCTAAATATTTTTACTTTTCCCATCGGATTTATTCACTACTGAAACAAGTCTATGTAATACAATAGCACTTGTGAATAACCAGCAAATTGGAAAATCCTGTCTTCTTTGCTTACCTACACAAGTCTTCATGTCTTCAGATGCCATGAATCCATCATAACACAAGCACCTGTACTCTCCAGGTATGTTTGTACACTGACCACCATCACAGATATTGGGGTTATCTTCACACTCATCAATGTCTGCAGAGAATAAAGCCAACAATGACATGTTGTTGATAAGGGTTCCATTCATCAGTGATGAAAAAGTTAACTGACACAAGTCAAGTAAACTCAGCCTGCTCGCATAGGACTATTTGCTCTGAAATCCAAATAATGCTTTGCATAAATTATCCCATCAGGTTACCTTGGGTAAAACAAGAGAGAATCATTTTCAAGATCTACAACATACAGTTCAGGATGGAGGTCCACATGCTCTTAAAAGACCATCATTTAATTAGCACTTTTATCTCTGATATAAATTTATCATTTGAAAGACCATCAATCTTATTTATCTAACTTTCAAATTTAAATGCCTAAGTCTCTTATTTGCTGTTTTATAGATATTTTAAGATTTAAAAAGTACTGAAAATAAGCTTATCTACTTAGATGTACTTTTAGCATAATTTGCTATTGCTATTGCTAAGTCACTTGAGTCCTGTCCGACTCTGTGTGACCCCATAGACGGCAGCCCACCAGGCTTCCCCATCCCTGGGATTCTCCAGGCAAGAACACTGGAGTGGGTTGCCCTTTCCTTCTCCAATGCATGAAAGTGAAAAGTGAAAGTGAAGTCGCTCAGTCATGTTCGACCCTCAGTGACTCCATGGACTGCAGCCTTCCAGGCTCCTCCAACCATGGGATTTTCCAGGCAAGAGTACTGGCTGGAGTGGGGTGCCATTGCCTTCTCCGTTTAGCATAATACCTATTTTCAAATTTTAATTTTTATAACCTAGTGATTTTAAGGGAGATTTTACTAGGTCCAATAACATAATTGTGGTTCCCAAACCTAAATTTTCTTCTTAACCTGAGCCAAGATTAAAACTTATATTACCCACTTCATTTTCCATCTCTGACTACATGGCTCTTCTAGCCCAGGTGATACAGCAGGAAGTATAAATTATATCAGCAGTTCTCAAATTTTAGCATGCATCCAAAATCACTTAGAAGGCTTGAGAGAACAGATTACTGAGATCCACCCACAGGGGTTTCTGATTCAGTAGGTGTGGGTGCAGAGGGAAGGCTGAGACTTTGCTTTTCTAACATATTCTTGGTGATGCTGATGTAGGTCCAGGGAACATACCCTGAGTAGCACTGAAATAGGCCATCAGATCAGATTCTTCAAAATTCTAATCAATGAAGAAAATCTATTTTATATTGTACTTACTGAGCATGTGCCAGGTACTGTATTTTATATTGTACTTACTGAACAAGTGCCAGGTGCTATGCTAAATGCTATACATATTCTTCCATACAGGCCATCTGAACCCATTTTGTAGATGAGGAATCAGATGTCAAGGATCTTCATCAAGGACATACAGCTAAACTATGTGACAAAACAAAGACTGGAACTCAGGACTGTCTGACTCCAAAGCCCAGGCCCTGAACCACTCCACGTAGGGACCTGTTATTGAGTTTCCATGAAGCTAAAACCTACTTACCTGTGCAGGACCTCTGGTCAGGCATCAGTGCAAATCCTGGCTGACAGCTACATTCGTAGCTACCTTCAGAGTTTGTGCAGAAGGTCTCACAGCCACCGTTCATTATGCTGCATTCATCAATGTCTAAGAAAAAGGAAAATAATATTACCTTCCTCTGTGTGATGATGGCCCATGTTTGAATTTCTCAGGTATGTATGAGTCAAGTAAAAACCAAAACAAAATACAAAATTATAAGAGCATTCCAGGGCAACTGCAAGTCTCTGTATCATTTGGTTCCTTCAACAAATATTAACTGCACACTTACTGTGTGCTAAAGAGTTCCAGAAAAACATCTACTTCTGCTTCATTGACTATGCCAAAGCCTTTGACGGTGTGGATCACAACAAACTGTGGGGAATTCTTAAAGAGATGGGAATACCAGACCACCTGACCTTCCTCCTGAGAAATCTGGATGCAGGTGAAGAAGTAACAGTTAGAACTGGACATGGAACAACAGATTGGTTCTAAATTTGGAAAGGAGTACGTCAAGGCTATATACTGTCACCATGCTTATTTAACTTATATGCATCATGTGAAATGCCAGGCTGGATGAAGCATAAGCTGGAATCAAGATTGCTGGGAGAAATATCAATAACCTCAGATATGCAGATGACACCACCCTTATGGCAGAAAGTGAAGAACTACAGAGCCTCTTGATGAAAGTGAAAGAGGAGAGTGAAAAAGTTGGCTTAAAACTCAACATTCAGAAAACTAAGATCATGGCATCCAGTCCCATCACTTCATGGCAAATAGATGGGGAAACAATGAAAACTGTGACAGACTTTATTTTCTTGGGCTCCAAAATCACTGCAGTTGGTGACTGCAGCCATGAAATTAAAAGACACTTGTTCCTTGGAAGAAAAGCTATGACCAACTTAGACAGCACATTAAAAAGCAGAGACATTACTTTGCCAACAACGGTCCATCTAGTCAAAGCTATGGCTTTTCTAATAGTCATGTATGGATGTGAGAGTTGAACTATAAAGAAAGCGTTGCACTGAAGAATTGATGCTTTTGAACTGTGGTGTTGGAGGACTCTTGAGAGTCCCTTGGACTTCAAGGAAATCCAACCAGTCCATCCTAAAGGAAATCAGTCCTGAATATTTGTTGGAAAGACTGATGCTGAAGCTGAAACTCCAATGCTTTAGCCACCAGATTTGAAGAACTGACTCATTGGAAAAGGCCCTGATGCTGGGAAAGATTGAAAGCGGGAGAAGGGGATGATAGAGGATGAGATGGTTGGATGGATGGCATCACCAACTTGATGGACATGAGTTTGAGTAAGCTCCGGGAGTTGGTGATGGATGGGGAAGCCTGGTGTGCTGCAGTCTATGGGGTTGAAAAGAGTCAGACATGACTGAGCGACTGAACTGAAATGAACTGAACCGTGTGCTAGAGATGAGACCCTAACAGTGAATGAGATGGACATACTTACTGCCTTTATAACACTTAGGCTGTAGTTGGGGAGTTAGATGAACGATTAATGATACAATATATGGTGTGCCACGTGCAATGCAGGAGAAGTACTGGATGCTAGAACACACCTCAGTGACAACAGTGGGCAGGTGGGTGAAATTCTCTGGGTCACAGATTCCATCACAAACTTGACACTCAGTTTGGCTGAAGTTCCAATCCCCGTCAAGGGCCTGAGTTGGAGTTCTGAGTTGCTCAGGGCCATGAGTCAGAAGAATCTGGACTGATTTATGATTTTGGGTGGAAACCCTGTGAGACTTGGCAGTTCCACAAGCGGTATACCCCAACGCAGGCAAAAACTGGCGGTCTTCTACAAGGTTTCACTTTGACTCTGAGCACAGTAAAGCCACAGGGCTTTCTGCGCCAGTCTTCCCAGTACAACTAAACCTCCCCAGGGCAGCCACAAAGCAAAATGCCTGTCCCACAAAACTCCATTTTTAAGGAGTACCAGACCTGGCTTCTATTGCTCTGTGAGCTATAAACATACTATGGTCTTCTTCCCAATAATTATTCTTTGGAATCTGAGCTGCTCCAAACCACCTAAGGGCGGAGATCACACCCTGTGCCTTTTGTCTTTCTCCCAGCACTCATCAGACTGCACTTATTTCAGGCAGTCGGTAATCACTTGCTGATGTGCCTGGGTGTGCACATGCAGAAACAAAGCATATGCTACCGTTCACTAGTTAGAGCAGTGTGGGTCAGACGGTACTTGCTGGAGCTAAAACATTCTACAGTCGTCACTGAACTGGTTCTTTAAACAGATGAGGGAGGCCAGATCCAAAGATCATAAGCCACCGTGAGAAGACTTTTACTTCCAGGAAAACTGGAAACATTAAGTAAAAGCAACTAGTGATGGAGATGGAACTCAGAGAACATGGCTTAAGTGCTTTAGAAAGAGACTAAAGAAAATAAGAAATGGCATAAGCTACAGAACTTACCAACACAAAACAGCCTGTCAGGGGTAGAGTGGTAGCCAGGGTTGCAGGCACACTGGTACTTCCCTATGAGGTTCACGCAGCGGCCATGGGGGCAGAGGTGTGCACTTAGTTCACACTCATTGATGTCTGTTTAAAAATAAGAACAGCAAACATGCAGCCATCAGCCTCTGACTCTGACTAGGATGTGGGCCGAATGACTGGCCCCAGGTCAGTGGTCTTCCTCCTTACCTATACACGCCGAGATGTTGGGGGCCAGCTGATGGCCAGGGGGACATTCACAGCGGTAACTTCCCTCAGTGTTCAGGCACACGCCTCCTCGGCACAACAGCGGATCTCTCTGACACTCATCGATATCTGCAACATGGAAATGACCCCTATTGATGATGTGGAAGGTGTCCTGCCCCAGACCCCCATGACCTGGTCAGTGCATTCAGCACCCAGGTGCTGGAAGTCCTGGCTGCTAGTGGCTCACAGGCTCCCTTCTTGGAGAACTGATACCCACCTCACTCAGAAATGGCTGGGAGGTGAGAAATTATACCCCCTCCCATGCTGGGGGCCGCTCATAGCCAAACTGACATGAGAGTATAAAATCTCAGTTTCCTGCCCTTGAGTTGGGACAACTCTTGGGTGCTTTCACACTCCCAGGCCCTTGTGGGATCAGGTTAGAGCTAAAATCTAGCCTAACACTTTGCTTCTATTCTTCCCCTGCCCTAAGCGGCTTCCCTCCCTTTCTTACAGGTTTCTCCTAAGAGCACTGAAAAAATATTCCCATCTCAGGCCTGTTGCTAGGGAACCTGACCTAATGCAACTATCTTAATCAATCTCCTTTTAGAGAAATGATGAATAGAAACTCTAGAACGTGACTCCTAAAACATATCTTGTGTTTGAATTGTTCTTTCTTCCCCAGGATGTCTATTCCAGGTCACTTCTCAGGGACCTACAGACCACCTACCACCCCACAGCATGAATTCCCTCATTCCTTCCGTATGTCAGTCTCCCTCTGCCACAGACCAATGCCTGACTCACTGGTCAGGAGACCAGCACACTGGGGGAGCAGGGAGAACCCACACAGGCGATGAGTCACCCAAGCGTCTTGGCTCGTTTCTTCCCTGGGCTGATCCAATGGTCACGCACTCACCCATGCAGTTCTTCATCATCATGAATCCGCTTTCATAGCCTTCATCGCACTTGCACTCAAAGTCCCCGGGGGTGTTCACACACTGGCCTCGGCCACAGAGGTCAGGGGATATGCGGCATTCGTCGATGTCTGCGCAAAGGCGGTAAGTAGGCAGCAGGTGAGCATCAGAACAGCTTTACTCCTTGTGGCCACATGTTAAAGACCAAGGGTGCCCAAGGGTGTCCCTCCAGGGAGAGCCCCTCACTGACCTGTGCAGTTCCTTTCTTCAGAATCCAGAGCAAAGCCGCTGTCACACCTGCACTTGAAGCTGCCAATGGTGTTCCTGCACTTGCCGTGGGTGCACAGGTTGGGAATCATCTTACACTCGTTGATGTCTTCAAGAGAAATTAAGTGTGGCACAAATCCATAAGTGATCCATTTGGAGGAATCCACGCGCCATGTGAAACCCAGGGAGACAGAAGGGCTTGATTTAAGGTCTTGGTCACACGCATTTAAAAAATGTGATGACCATCAGAAATAGGACTTTGTAAATAGTTTTAGACTTCTAAACGTCTCCATTTTAGAAAGTATTATTAAATAAGTAAAGAGTGGGTTTATTTGGCCTTCTAAAGCCCAGAACACTATCTGACACATACCAAACACTGAACTATTTGCTGAATGGATGAATAAAAATTTTAAAGTCACTAGTGTCTATATGTAAAGCATATAAAGGATTTTCAAATAGACTTTCCTATAGCTACCAAATTGAGTATGTAGCGGAATGAGACATTCATTTATGCTTCCTGACACTTTTTTTTATACCTAAAAATAATTTCAAAAGAGATGTCATTTGTAATTTAAATTATTTATAAATGCTGTATACTATTTAAAACACATTCTAAATAAGGAGTACTGATTTAAGATATTTTCTCAATTAACATGAAGGTTTCATTAATACAATGAAAGTGTCCAATATTTCCTATGTATGTGGGGACTGCACTTGTAACATGTGATTTGAGTTTCCCTTTATAGGGGCCTTTCTAAAGCAAGACCTAGAGCTTAAGAAATCAAGTTCATTGCTACCAAATGTTACGAGAGACAGAACTGGCAGATTAAATCTCAGGAACATCTAGTCCTTCTCTGGCAATGGACCACCACAACCTTTGAATTCAAATCACCTAAGTTTCTCTGAATTTACTTGAGAGACATGTAAGAAGGCCATCTAGAAACTGTCTCTCTAGACGGTACAGCTTTATCTCTAGGATTTCTTGAACCAAATGCTCAGTAGGAAAAAAGTTAACACTTTTTAATTAAGGATGGTAAGATTTACATGCTCACTTCCCATTTTTATAAGTTCATTTAATTGTGAAGTATAACAAGTAGACTCAGACACAACGGGAAAATGACATAAAATTCTACACTGGGAGCTAAAGTTGGGCATCCCTGAATAACTGGAATTTTGAGTATCCAATTATGATTTTTTTCCACATGCTGAAGTAAACACGTTCTTGTATCATGGTGCATAAAATGGCAACTCAATTTTGAAATTAGATTAAATCTGTGACTTCTTTTTTTTTTTAACATGGGTTTTATGTTTAGCAAAAGAAGATAAAATTTAGAATATCTTAAGCCACTGGAGTGTGTTTGCTACAGGAATGAATTTCAGTGCATTTGGACAAGGAGGCCCTGCCACTGGGTTTCTCACACCATTATCTATACTCAGGTGGACCACAGTGACATGAATACCTCAAATGAACACTGCAAACACATGAGCCACAGGTGACAAGATAAAGGTCATCTCTAGGGCCTCAGCAGATGGCATAAACATTTCCCAAGATTTTTCTTTCATTTATGCTTAGCTTTAGGATAATATCAAAATCTACTATAATACTTAATAGTGACTAGATGGGAGAGGAAAGTGACCACAGGAAGCCCCGAGATGTAGAAAAAGAAATTTCGTAATGGAGTGAATATTTTGCCATATAAAATTCAGAAAGCAAAGAAGGCATCCTGAGATGATGATCCAGGGATGACCATGTTGATGACATTTATTGTAATTCTGCTAGCAGAACTCTGCACTCCTGAAAAGGCATCCTATTGACTGAAAAGAAGAGCAATCAACCACTGACACCACTGTACCTTTGAAAAAACGTTTGCCATTTGTAATTTCTTTTGTGGCGAATCCGGGTCCTCTGGGACAGAGCTCCTCGTACTCAGGTGTGTTTCTCACGGGACACTCCTCACACTCCTCGGTGCCCCAGGCTGCCCCGACTGAGCAGCAGCAGGCGTCCATGCGGTGGCGCCCAGCCACGGGCAGGGTGCACTCCTCGTCCTCGTACCTCAGGAAGCAGGTTTCCAGGCGGATATCTGCCGAGGGAGCAAACAGAGATGGGCTGAGGAGAGAGCTACTCTGTTTCCACTGCCTCAGACTGCCAGCCTGTGTTAGGCCAAGTGGGACACACACAGTAATTTACTATAATCTTATTGACTGAAACTCTTTTTTTTTTTTTTCCTCAAAGGCTTTGTGGTGGGTTTTCCTGCTTCCTAAAGGCTTGCTGGCAGCTCATATTTCTTTGCATCTCCTCTTGTGGCAAGAATCCTTTCAATGCTAGGCATTTTCTGATAATTCCCCAGAAGCAGCAGTATTCGGAGAAATCCTGCAATGCTCTTTTGGGAAACGTATTCCTCATTATCCAACCAGGCTAATTACCAATGCATGTACTCTATGATGTCTTGACATCACTCTAGCTGAAAGCCAACTGCAGTCTTTATTGTTGGAAAACATCTCAGCTGGCTCCAGCACCCTTTCCTCAGATCCACTTCATTTTTGGAGAGGTAGAATGGTGAACTCTGAAATGAGGACTGCCTTCCTTGAGATTAGAGAGGGAAAACAGCAAAGAAGAGCCACTGACTCCTCAAGTATTTCCTTCACCTCAGCATGTGCTTATGTGCACATTCTTCTGTGTACATGTGGGAATGTGGGCTTCCTTTAATGCTAGAAAGCTATGGAAGCCTTCTGTGAAATTCCATATTTCGGTTGTGTCTATTAAGATGGTTAATTTCAAAATGAATCCTAGTCTAAACACTGAAGCATCTTTCAACTTAAGAACCTGGAAAAAGGTTCTCATTAATTGCCGAATCCTCCTAAACAAAGATGCAAAGGCTCAAAATGGGATTAACTGACATCCATAGTTATAAATTCCAGCTTTTATATTCTGCATTGCTTACATTGTAAACCATAAAGTTTCACATTTAAAGGGTGATTAATCCTAATTCATAAAGGAGCTGTATCTTTTAAATGCATGCCACTCTTTCAACCACCTACAGTGGTCTTTCACTAAAGATGCTCTTCAGGATCACACAGTTTCAGATACACAATGTGGCTGAGCATCATTTCCAGAGTCATGCACTCCAAAACCAGTTATCCAAAGGATTTTATTCCTGGGAGTCAGAAGCCATAACAGTAACACCAGAAAAAGCCCAAGACTCCACATGATGACTGCAGGATCTCAAAACTACCACCAAAGAGTCCACAGGTCAGGTTTCTAAAAATCAAAGTTTTGTGTCCAATCTCTTCCACATCATTGTCACTTGGGTTCTAGCAGTTGTCATGGAGAGTCACACCATGGCTGATGGTGACAACAGGCCTCGTTCCCTCAGGTTCACTACTCAGGCTGTTACAGTCTTTACTGCTGAAACCCACAGGAGTTTCCTGAAAAGACCTGTCTTTCTGGCTAATGGCAGGCTTGCCTAGCAGGCTAAGGCTACAGTTTCTGATTAAGCAAAAATGTTCTCCTTACTGATCACCTAGAATTCTACATCCATGGCATATGGAGGACAGATTTAAGAGCTCTAGAATAATAATTGTGATGGTAGCAGTTTAATGAATAATCACATATCATTAAAGAACTGTCAGGTTCCCTACTATTTATAAGGAATAAAGAGCTGAGTCAGGAAGGCTATTTGTCAAGGAAACCACTATGAATGCTAATAGAAATGCTGAATTTGGGATGTGTGTGTGTCTGTACTTGAAACTGAATATTCAGGTCTATCTTCTGAGTTCTGAATAATTGTTAAGAAATGTTCATTAGAAAAGTAATGAGCTCAGTATTTACCTAGGCAAATCCTCCCTGTGGCATCCAAAGTCATCCCACTGGGACACTGACATTTAAATGATCCCTTAGAGTTAACACACAAGCCATTCTTGCAGACTCCTGGAAACACTTCACATTCATCTATATCTATGAAGAAAAAAAGAAAGCACGAAGTTAATACATCTGCATAGCACAATTCTACTTTATTCCATTCAGGGAGTCATATTCCCACAACTGAAAAGGCCATTTTGAACTTAGTAAGTAGAAAACTAGTTTGCTTCTAAATAATTCATGTAGAATTTCTAGGATGTTTAAAAAGCCACCAGACAGAGCTCACCCATTAACAAAGATATTATTGCTTCTCTATCAGTCCCAGGGAGTAATTTTTGAGTTGTAAAAACAGGGAGTTTGTGGGAGTTCTTAGAGACAAGTTTGGGTACTATGGACATCTCAGGTAAGGCTCCCAAGTGAAAGAAAGTGAAAGTGTTAGTCATCCAGTCACGTCTGATTTTTTGTGATCCCATGGCTATAGCCTGCTGGGTTCCCTTGTCCATGGGATTTCCCAGGAAAGAATACTGAACTGGGTAGCCATTCCCTTCTCCAGGGGATCTTCCCAACCCAGGCACTGAACCCAGGTCTCCTGCATTGCAGGCAGATTCTTTACCATCTAAGCTATCAGGGAAGCGCTAAGGCTCCCAGAAGCCATTTAATTAGCTTTACTAGACCAGATGGCTGGAATTAAGAAAAGAAACAGAAGTCTGATCTTTCAAATTAGCAAAGAAGAAATAGCTTGAAGATAAGCACAGAAAAAATCCACCACTGGGGAATATGTGCAGCCAATCAAAAGAGTCTCCTTTGAGAGGTGCTGAGATGTCCCAAGAAAGTGTGTAACTTTCTAGTTCTAACTCAGAAATGGTCTCGAGCTATCCTGTCAAAGCCTTGGTGGTTCCAGCTTGGGTTGGAGAGAGCTGGAAGATGCTCACGGTCATTCGTTCATCATTCACTGCATCTGTCTCAAACATATTAGCCCTTCCCAGTTTGCTGAAGGGAGAGCATTGTGTTCTCTGCACTGTTTTTGGAAAAATACTCACCATCAAGTTAACCCAAAGAAAGGCACTTACTTACTTGCTAATGCCAAAAAGGGGTAGCATTAGTCAAGAAACTCACACACACTGTGTCTCTATTTAGAAGAAATAACTTTCCAAGCCAGGGATGTTGAAAAAAAAAAAATTCTAAATCTTTCCGTATAAGAGAAATAAATGGGGAGGGGGAAATGTACCTTTTTGGGGCTGTTTTGCTCTGGGTCCACTTGTATACCAAAATATGCTGCTGAGGTCAGATAAGTTATTAACAGTGGGTCTGGACCAGAGAGAGGCCAAAGGATTCAGTCATCATTTGGAAAGCAAGCTCTTGGGTGGGGGTTGTAGTGTTCCTCTTTATTTTAGCAGGGAAAAAAAGTTCATTTCATTCCACATATGGGACTAATTGCTGTTTTTAAAATTTTTCAGCTGCTGTGTCATGTCAGGTTGTGTTAGTCACCCTGACCTATGTCTGTCTACCCGGGACTCCATGAGAAAAGAAAAATCACAGGAAAGTAGAAAGAATCCATGTAGACTCTCAAAAATGAGGCAATAGAGGTGTGTCTTTCTCATCATACATAACCATGAAACAAACAACAATAACAACAAAAGGATCCAGGAGAAAATCAAGAGAAATGCAAGATTTGCAGCCTTATCACAAACTTCCTTTTTTTTTTCTTCCCCATAGATAACACTTTGAAATTGTAGTCACTCAAAACTACGGTCAGCCTAAATCATTTTCAAGACGCTCTGCCCTTTGGCCATAGAGCTCTGACGCTGGCAAGAGCACACACTTGTGAAATTCATGTCTGTTACAGGTTCGGCAGTTCTCATTATTTTTTTTGCCCTGCTACATATTTCTCACTGGGAAGTTACATGACAGCTTTATGCAGTCCAAGTTAATACAAGCATTCTTCTTCATGCAGAAATTTATGATTTATAAATAATCATAAATACCTTCACACTGTGTTCCTTTAATTCTTGAATAGCCTTTCCCACATATGGGATCTGTATCAAAAAAACAAACAAAAAGCAAAAAAACAAATCTGAGATAACAATATCCAGACTTTATGACACAATATTAGAAACATGACAGAGGCCCTTTAACATGGAATTGATTTTATTGCTATGAATAATTCTGAGGCAACGAAGTGTCACTGAGATTGTATAGGTGAGGGAGAAGAATGAAATGTCTCCTTGAATAAAGCTCAGTCCATCTGTGAGATTCTGAAAGGCTCAAAGATACCCTAAAGATCTCACTATGGTGATGCCTAAGAAGCAAACTGATTTGATTTCTGTCTTGCTGTGACCCCTAAAACATGAATCATACTATAGCATTACTGTAACATAAATGTGGAAAACAAAGTCTAGAACGGGCAGGTCTCAAGCCCTGCAGCAGTCACACTATTACCAGTTCACACATTTATATATCCAAACACTGAATCAACAGAATCATTAGCAAGGCTCTCAAACCTCAGTTTTGCAATAACTTTAGTCGTGAACTCTGGTTCCTTTATATCAATATTTTTGGGGGAAGAAAACCTGTGTCTGTAAAAAACTCAGGACGCTTAATCATGAAGTTCCTAAGAGAGCCAATAAGAATTGCTGATCTGGGAAAGGCACACCAGATAACTTACATTACAGTGTGGTGACAGAAAAGAATGAATTAACCAAATCACATACAATCATTGCCCTTGACACTTAATTTCCTACACAGCTACATGTTTCCTTGAGGTCATCAGAACAAAATCTTCTATAATTCCCACGTGAACTTAAATGAACAAAGGTCCAAGTAAAATGCCCAGTGAGCAGAGGAGCCACGGCACCCCCTTCTCTTACCGACTTGGCATGGGGTGCATGGGCTCCCCCAGGCAGCACCAAGGGATGAACAGCACTGGGACTTCAATGTGGCTCCATTGATGTTGATCTCACACCGCCCATCGATGACAGTCTGCCAACAAGTGCCCTTAATGGTTTCTGTAGGGGCAGGGGGTGATGATATTTAATAGACAATTAACAGAATCTATCTCAAAAATTCAAACATGTACATTGGGATAATGATAGTTTAAAAGTTTGTTTTTCCATACTGAAACCCTTCTGCAATAAAAGTGGACATTAAATACAGCAGCATTGATAAAACAGGAAAATCATTCTTGGAAAGATAAATACCTATGCAGATGGTTTTTGTTGGATCCAAAGTACTTTCAGAAGAACATTCACAAATGAAAGAGCCCGGACTGTTCTTGCAGACTCCATTAATGCAAGGACTTGATTCACATTCATCGATGTCTGAAACAAAAATAGGTCTACATTACTGCTAAAAACTAGTCTTGGGCACGAATGAATCTTTAAACTTTGGTCTCAACTGCTACCACATATTCTTCATTAGATAATAAAGCTGGTCTAGATAGATTTTTTTCCCTAGACTAGATGGAATGCCAAAAATAATAACTGAGCACATCTCTATGTTCAGCACATGGCTGAATCTTTTTAATTCAGAAAATCTGGAGCAAATGTAAGCGTGATTTCTGAATTATTTACTCAAATAGCATATATCTAATATTTTCTTAATCTATTAAATGTTGGTAAATAAAATACCAAATGCAGGAAAATACAAAATGGATACTCTTAAATAGCATTTGAATGTGAAATAAATGGTGATTGAAAGGCCAATTGCAGATAAGTATTATCAGCAGCTTATAAAGTGTATACAAGTGTCATTCAGGATCACAGAACCTCAACTACGCGACACAACTGTCTAAAATAAGAAGTGGCTTTAATTTATCTTTGTGCTTTTCCAGTGGATCTCCAAAAGGCAACAAAGTCCATGGTATAAGAACAAAAACTAGTCCTACCTTCACAGGTTTTCAGTTCAGGTTTGTATATAAATCCTTTGGGGCAGGTACAGACAAAACTTCCAGGAGTATTTCTACATTGTCCATTGTCACAAAGCAGACTATTCAATACACATTCATTAATATCTGGAAAATAAAGAAAACATAAACTTTTAAAAGATCTTATCCTTCGCATGCAATTTCTTTGCTTTTTTTAAGTTACGTTTTTAAGGTCATAATGATATGATTGATTCAAGGAAGGAGCAAAACTCCTATACCATTGGTTTTTGCCAAAATTACCTAGTTTTAAAAAATAGGTGACTGATCTGATTATTTTTACTAGGTATCTACAAAGTCTAAAATCACCAGACCATTTGATTCACTTCTTTGGCAGGAAAAATAACTTAGATTTGCTGAAAATCATTATTTATTGGATTGGACAAAATGTTTGTTTGGTGTTTTTCTATTTCTTTGCCTTAAGATGGTACAGGAAAACCCGAATGAACTTTTTGGCCAAACCAATATATAATTGCTTCATTGTGCCAAAGTTAAAAGGACTAATCCCACTGTTTTAAAGAATTGACTAAATATTTAGAAAGTATGGTCCATCTTTAATAAGTATGAGTTCCAGGATGGGTGTTTCTTCTTCAGAATAATTTAAGTGGTCTCCAGTTATGTTTATAAAGTATGAAGCAAGCTGTAGACTTTATAATTGCCATGAAGAATGCAAACTAGAGATTCAGAGAGCTGAGTAATAGGCCTGTGTGATACAAAATCAAACTTCTGCTATGTATTACTTAGATAATTGAGGAAGTGTGGAACTTAAACAGTCTGCTATACCACACTGAGCTAAACTACATCATACAGCCCACAAAGCAGGCCACACATTCACAAGGAACTTTTTACACACCGAGTGATTCTGCTTAGATTATCATCTGACAAGCTAGTGGTCCTTACATGAAATATACACAAATTCGGTACTAGAGAGCTGCATGGGTTCACATCAGTAAACAGACTTCAATCAGCAACTTACAGTGATCCCTTGGTATCTGCAGGGGATTGGTTCCAGGAACCCCATCCCTGCCATCCAGGTTACCAAAATGTGTGGATGTTCAAGTCCCTTATATAAAATGGTATAGTACTGGCGTATAACCTATGCACATCCTCCTCTGTACTTTAAACCATCTCTAGATTACTTATAATACCGAATACAACATACATGCTATGTAAATAGTTGCTGGTATATGGAAAATTCAAGTTTTGCTTTTGGGAACTTTCGGGAATTTTTTTTCAAGTATCTTTGATCTGAGGTTGGTTAGATATGCAAATACAAAACTCACAGATGTAGAGGGCTGTGTTTATAAAGTACTTAAAATATGGGAAAATCAAGCAGAAAGTGATGTTATTGTCCGGGCAAACAGCATGCTGAGAATTCTGTCAAAATTGTATAACAAATGCTAACACTTCCCCAAAGGGTCAATATTGCAATTCTCAACTGATGATGTCAGAAGAATATGGAACTTTAAGGACCTGAGGATTAAGAAATAAAAGAGCCAATCCCTGGAATTTTCTGGAAAGTGGCTGGAGTGGATCTTTGATTTCTAACTTCATACTTCTGAACACAACCTGAAATATGAACATGCATGCTCAGTCAAGTCCAACTGCTTGTGACCCCATGGATTGTAGCTCGCCAGGCTCCTCTGTCTATGGAATTTTTTAGGCAAGAATCCTGGAGTGGGTTGTCATTTCCTCTTCCAGGGGGTCTTCCCGATCCAGGGATTGAACCCATGTCTCCTGCACTGCAGGAGAATTCTTTACCACTGAGCCACCAGGGAAGTCCTGAAACATGAACATCCTTCTGATGATAATGGGACCGCCTTTGGAATAGACACTAGAACTCTGAAAGAAGAATCCCTTCTGCGTCCCAGATTCTCTATTTGCTTCGCATGGGGTGATTTCAGGATAAAGTTAAAACATCTCTGTGTCTTTCTGGCATGTCCAAATAAACAATGATTTTTCAAGTCTGCCAATGTAGAGAGGCTCTTATAGAAAAATGAAATCGTAAAACTTTTGAGATGAGTCTAGTTTGAAAGTACCATGTGTACTCAAATAACAACTATACTCTCCCAAAAAAAGGGGCCCTAAAATTAAGGGTACGAGAGAGAAAGAAATCATTTCTCAAAATTCAGTATATATCATAAATGTAGACTTTTCCTTCTGAAAGGCCAGGTTTGGGCCAGCAATAAAAGTTAGGGAGACAAAAAGAAACCCACTAGTCAAAATAAGAGGGTGTTGTGGTAAGTCAGTGTCTCCCGTGATCTGCTTCAATCCTCCATTTTCTTAGGTACTTATTTAGCCTGAAATATGCGGGGAAAGCTGATTTGAATGGGGGCAGAGAAGATGCTCTGATTTGTTGTTAGTTCTTCTTATGTGAGTGCAAATGCCACACATTAAGAAGGAAAGCAGATAAAAATACTTAAAGTAAGATTTCTGCTTCTTTGATAATAAGTGCTATGTCTACTTTGCCCACAACAACAATTGGTAGCAGCCTTAACAACAAAGGCATCCAGTTGGGTAGCACTCAGCTTCAACCTGCACAGTTAGAGAACTGTACCCTGTATGAGAGGGATGGTTGCCATGGTCCACCCTTGATGTGGTTAAACAAAAGATACAAGCCGTCAGGATGCAGCTATGCTGATACCCCTAGTATAGAGCATCCATCTGTCAAGTCCTTAAGGTACCCAAGCAGTTTGCTCAAGCAACAAAGAATGCATGATGCATGAAACGTCTTAGAAAACAGTGAAGCTTCTTACCAACACAGTTTTTCCCAGTTGAATCCACTTCATATCCTGAGTTGCATATACATTTGTAGGTCCCACGGAGATTTTCACAAATTCCATTTGGGCAAATATCAGGATCTAATGCACATTCATTTATATCTGGACCACAAAAAAAAGCTCATAAGCATTAACATGCTAAAGTAAATATCAAATGGACTGTCAAAAAATTACAATAAATGTAAAGATATCAGGACCTTGTGAAAATAAAAAAAGCTTATTCTTGATAAGAAACTTGATCCCTTTTTTCTTACTGCAAGATACTCTGAATCAAGTCTTCCCTCCATCAGTCCCTGAGAGGAAACTGGCATCTGAGCTAGAACTACAAGGTTACCAACCCTTAATCAAAAGGAGAACCCTTGGACTTTCTCTTGTCCAAACACCGAGATGGGAAAGTAGATCAAATACAGAGTCCAAGTTCCTATAAGTGGTCTCCCTGCCATCAGCTTGTCCCTCTTCAATCTACCTTCTATATTGCCACGAGACAGCCTAAAAACAAAGTGATTGTGTCATTCTCAAGGTTCAGACTTTTGTAGGTTCAATAATATCCTCATGATTAAATTAAAATATGAATGCTATTTAGTTGCTTTAAATCCTTTACTCTGCCATGACCAATACATAATGCCCTCTTTACTCTGTGTTGGGAATGCCTGGAGCAAGCCTAATCACTGGTTCAAAATGTGCATAATCATCACCTGCTCTGGAAACACCTTTGCTGCTCTGGCCAGATGAGGATGAGCACCTTCTTCTGGGTGCTCCCAGACCAAGGAGAGCCCTCATAGTCAAGGGTGATGCAAAGTGACCATCAGTGAGTGGCTACTCTCAAGTCTTGTTCCCTGACTTTTCTATAAATCAAGATTGACCTTTTTTCTTTCCCAGATTCCTATCAGAATTTATTTATTCCCTACTAATTCTTTCATTATACAGTTCCTTACTTCTCTTTTCTCCTCCAAATATCTACCCCACCCCAACCCTATGTCATCCATACACACTGATGAAACCAACCAAGAGAATGAACTGACAGTCAATTCAGCCATAATTCTCTTGAATCAAATCATTTAGTTTTATATTAATAAAGTAATCTCTTCCTCTTTCTTATCTGTGTTTACACTTGTTCCAATTCTCCCTTTTAATTTCTTTCATGGCACCAGTATTTCTCTGGTTCTAACTCCTACACTTAAACATTTCATTTTCTTTCAGCTAACTGCTATCACTGCCTGCTACGAAATACAAGATGGATCCCTATTGCCATCTGTTAATGACTGACCCCTTGTTAGTTAAGAAAATGTTCAAAATGTGCAGGGGTTCACCTGAACTTGTAACCCTGAATTGTGCTTGACAGCAGTAGACCCAAAGGAGGGCCAGGCTGCCCCTTCTCATAAATGAGCTACCACAGCCACTGTATCTCGCTCACATCGACCACCCTGGGAGAGGACCCGATACTTCAGTATGAAGTCCCACACCCACACCCAGCAACCCCAGGACCCACTGAGCCACTGTTCTATTCTGCCACTGGGGGCTTCCAAGTGTCCCAGGTAGATCACACCGTGAGAGTCAGAGAAGGGGTTCAGATCAGACTGGTGTAAAGGGACCAACTGGAAACCCACAGGAAGGCCCAGGGCTGCCTCTGCACATGCTTAAGGTAGTAAATTTCAAAACAAGTCCTTACCGCTGCCTGCTGACGTTATTCCTGGCCCACTGCTGCAGAGTGCCTGATACTCCGCTGCAATAAATTAACAGATAGTAAATGATTCCCTTGTTTGCAGAACAGGTCGATCCTGCCCTTGGCTTTGCACACATCATTTCCTCCAAAGAGAGTGGAACTGAAATAAAGTGGTAACAGAAAAGGAGGCATCCCCCCCAGGGGGAGTCACACCAGGGCTCCCATTTAAAGGCTCCGCAATCACCATGGAAAACGACTTGTAAGGATATACGCAAGTTCCAGCAATTCCTCGTGCAAAGCGCTTTAGGAAAAGGTGTTTTTCCTATGACTTGATTTTGTTCACCAGGGAACACTTTACACTTACAGTGAAATGTGCCTGTTAAAATGTGGTTTCTTAACTGTTAATAAAACTCTCTCCCACCATCTTGGGAATACATTTTTTTCTTCGTTCGAGCTTTTTTTTCAGAACAAGTTCTTAACATTTTCTCATTTCTCTGCAAATTCTCTAGCCTTCCCTCACAAGAATACGAGGGTGTGTACACCTGCATGTATGTGTATTTTTAGAGTTAATATTCATCAGGATGCCAGACTCATTCTATATATTAAATCCATAGGGTAAGTATTGCAAAACGTTAAAACTGGATCTTATTGAGGAAACGGCAGTATAGAGAATATGTTCCCAAATTTGTGATGGAATCAGATTTCTATTTCTTAAAATCCATACAGTGTTTTAGACACAATTCCAACAATATTTAGATGAACCTAAGAGTGAATGATGGAAATAAGAACTAATAGGAAATCACACTTAATCCCAGGAAAAGAAACTAATTTTCCCATAGTTGCCTATGGATTCAGGCAACTAGAGTTTCATAGTCAAATGCAGATCCTTTGTGCTTAAGCAATAGGAGAATTAAAAATTAGGGATGGACCTTTTTAACAGAAGCCACTTGCACCTTGGTGCTAAAGCAAACACACCTATAATTCCATGTGACAGAAAATTGCATTCCTGATCATAGGGGATGCAAAGAAGTTACACATATCCAAAAAAAAAAAAAAAAAAAAAATGACTGTTAACCCTTCAGAGCCTCTGTCTTCCAGCAAACATAAATTTGAGAAAAGCGGTAAAACCCCTTACTTTTTAAAATCATCTTAAAAGGGGCCAAAAAGGGAACCAATGGGAAGGTGGCTGCCACTGTGTTTGAAAGCCAGAGACTGGTGGCAAAAAGAAATACATCCTCTTTATTTTCTCACTTCAGCAATTAATTAAAGCACTGGTGAAATAGCGTAAGTAGTGAAACAGGGAAAAAACAACATCATGCCAGTTTTGCTAAAAGCAGTTTTATAATTAGCACTATATTAGTTGATGCTTGGCCTAAGTGGAAGCAAATTGTGGTCGTTATTCTTTTCCATTTGGGCAGGAGCTGGTACTGTAGTGAATTCAGATCAGCATGGGTTTGAACGCTGATGACAATGCTTATTGCTGAGGGTCTCGGGAACAGGCCCTTTCCCCTCTTCTAGTTTCCTCTTCTATAAAGTGTAGAAAAGGATACCCAACTCACAGGGTAGTTCTATAGATTTACTGAGAGAACATGTAAAGTGCTCAGCACAACTCAAGCACTTAATACATGGTAGGTGTTCCTGAGCTAACTTAGTGTCGTGCCCCAGAGACAGTAGAATAAGGGCAGAAGAGAAATTCCTAATCATCACTTTTCTGACTGATTGCTACAAGGAGTAAATGCTCAGCAGTCAGGGAGATGTATCTTCATATATAGTTTATTTGACTTCCAGAGCACAGAGATGAGCTTTGCACTTTAAATGGTTAGTGTTTCATTAAAGTGTCTAAACACATTTTTTTCGGATACTTTCAGTACCTTCTAAAACTCCCCCTCTCTCCTGAAATAAGGGACATCCTACGTTTTGATCCTTCATTATTTGGCATTTTCATTTATCAAAGAGGTGGAGAAACCAAACTGAATGGAACCATTTCCACAAGCAGACCACTTTTGTGTAAATTCATTCAAATATAAAACAGAAGCTAGTGGAACTAAGCTTCAAATGTGACTGTCTTTAAGCTTTAACGCTTAAAGAAATCTGCTCTCTTTGGGTCATCTGATTATAAATCTACCTCTTTCCCATGTATCACAAGAATTCTTTGAAGATGTACTTGGTCCAGAGGAAAATGTAAAAACAGAGAAATGTATGCACCAAGGGTCCTGGATTCTAAGTTTTGGGTATTCTGTTCATTCAAGACATGAACAAATCACCTCCATTCTTGTGTACTAGGTTTCAGGATACTCATCTACCTTGTAAATTCAAAATAGGCAAGGAAACTACTTTGAAAAGTTAAAGCAACATACAAATGAATAATATTAATAAAACACTACTATCAAGTTACATGGAAGTATCTTTTTAGATAGAATTACATTTGTATATTATATAACCAAAGTATTGTTGCAAACATGCATTTCATTGATTAGTAATCATATAGTTAATGATAATTTGTATATTATTCACCAGGCAAAGCAGTCATCCGAAATAAAGCTTGCTTTCTTTAACTGGCATTCCCCCAATTTAAAGACTTTAAAAGTCTTCCACTTCACTTTGTCTAACTTCTTATAACAGATTTTAATTGCTGTCTGATTTCAAATAATAACATTCTCATAATGGCGAATGCTTAAAAATTGTGAGTTCATCTTTAATTGATAGTATCTAGGCCAGAAATAAACTAACTGTATCTCACATGTAAATCAACCAGTCAGAGCTATGTGTTTTCAATATTAGGACTTACTCTATTTTAGGACATTAGATGCCAACAGCCAAGGTACCTTAAAATTACGTTCAAATGTTGACAGTCTATTGCTTTCATTTCGATAAACTATTTTTGCCTTATAAATAGAAATAATTTACAACTGGAGAGGATCTTCTGGATTATCTAGGACAATTCATTTTCAGATTAAAAGGCCAAGGAATCCTTTTCCATATTATTCAATTTCATAATTGTTTACTAACGTAAACCATCTCAAATCCTTTTGAAATTAGGTAAGAAAATTTCCTAAATAAACAAAAATTCACCAAAAAACCTGAACCCTCCAATTAAGTAATTTGCCTGCCTGTGGCTGGAGAGCAGAATTCTGACTCACTGACCAGTTTTCTTTTCACTAAGCTGTGTCACTTCGAATTGAGAAAAATACTTTTTCCCTAGAGTGGAATAAAATCATTTAGGGAACGCACACCTAAGTCAACATGAAGGATTTGAAAAAAATTCACAAATGGACTTTTGGAAAAAAGTTGGAAACAGTCAAGTAATCTGAAAATTATTTATTTTTACACTCTGTAAAATTCTGCTTTTGTAATAGCTCCTGCAAAATGTAACACTGTGAAACAACTTTAGAAAACAAGGTACGTTGCATGTACCCTAAAGAACATGAATATTACCGAGCTGGAGAAATTCAGACGGGAAGCATAAATGTGCAGCCTAATCCAGATGATAGCTGAGTTGGTGGGTAATGTGTGATCAAAGCCTGACCAGCCCTTTTCAAGACCCCTGCAAGGTATGTGAGGTACCTGTAGAGTATCATGTAATCTTTCCCCGTAACTTCCATAAATACAAAGACTGAAGATGGGGGCAGAAGGCTGGCAGTACTAGGGCATCCCCATGACACAACATACCTGAATTCTGTGAAGGACATGGTTGGCAAGGTTCCCCGAAAGCATACTCAGTGCTGGCACAACAGCATTCAGACTTGGTAACAGCACCAAACAAGGGTTTGACACACTGGCCTCTTTTGTATCCACCATAGCATGTGCTCCGCATGTGTGTGTCTGAACAGGAAGAAGCATCTGTCATCACACTATCATTTCCAACAGACGGGAACCCCCCAGGTTAAAGTTGAAGCTGGCTTTATTTAGCCATTGTCACTGTTCTTACTCACAGAGAATGCCTCTGGTATTAGGCCTCAATAGAAAACAAAACAAATTCTTCAGCTTCCAAGCACTGGAAACCAATTACTAGAGGCTTCTAGTTTTCTAGGGACTATTATGGTTTAGCCACTGTGAAATCCTTAAGGGCTAGGATTATACCTCACTCACTGTTTTCTTCCCCAGGCTTGTACAGAGAAGGCAGTTAATAAATGATGAATGAATGAGGGATGATCATTCAATTTCACCACATGATAAACAAGATTTTTATTAGAAATACAGCCCACTCCAACATAATCATACAATTATTGAGTATCTGAATTAGATGTGCTTTCAAAAAGGAGGATGTTTGATCTGTAAAATTATATAAATCTTAGCTATTGGTCTAACTAAGCAGTGTCATCTTTACCACCAGGAGGGGATTTCCAGCTATGACCAATCTTTTCCCAGTTCAAAGGGGATTGGGAAAAATTCCCTTTCTTAAGAATAATTTGGATAAAATTTGTATCTATTTATTAACAAATCAGAAATGTCTTATAAAGCCACAAAAAACTATTATCATATAAGTTCCTGGATCATCTATATCCTCTTTGGAATTCTCTACCTCCCTTTGGACATTCAGTTCCTTAGATGAAAATGAAATGTTCATCGTGAGATAATTAGGGACATATAGGTCAATCCAAAGACCATTATCAGCAAAGGAGGGCTGGAGAAAACTGAGGACAACTAGGACAAGGAAGAAGGAGAGGTGTGGAGTCCTTTGGTTTTCATTTATCTCAGCTCATCTTTCTATCCCTTGAATTAATATTCACTTTATAAGGAAAAAAACTGACCCCGTTGGTCTGTTGCCCACAGATATTAACTGTATCATACCTGCTGCAGTAGAGAACATTTGCCATTGGTTGATTTTACTGACAGGAGGTGGATCTCTATAGTACATCTAGTTATGGCCGTGATCTTACCAACACACACACGTCCGTCCAGACCCACGGCCAGTCCAGGAAAGCATTCACATCGGTAGGAGCCATCAGTGTTGACGCAACGCCCATTCATGCAGATCCCAGGTGTTTCACACTCATTAATATCTGTGGTGGGGAGAAGCACTTATTAAAAATGAAGTCACTTCATCTAAAACCATAATGTGCTTACAAGTCTAAGACTTGAAAATAGAGAAGGTTTACAATAATGTGCAGCATCAACAATAAAAGCTCAATGAGATGCATTTCATTTTCCTTGGAGGAAAGAGGAACGAAAACTGAGAGATAAACTGTCTGAGTTTATTTCTTTTCCATATAAAGCTATTTCAATAACATTCTCCTGAGATTTTTTTTTAATCCAAAATAAGAATCATAAAGCAAAAACAGAATTGGAAGAAGAAGGAAAGTGACAGCTAAAAGACAAAGGGTCTTGTGTAATGTTTCACATGGCAGTTCTTCCAGGACTGTCAGAAATCTAGCTTGATAATAAACTGCATCTTTGACCTGGGCAGGAAGCTTCTCCTTTTGGCATCCAACACGCAGACTGGTGTCCATTCCAGTTATCACTCATGCCTTAACTCACGCTTTAAATCTCTGGGACAATTAGAAAGGCATAAGGAGACACAGAACTAAAGCCTAGATGGAACACCATAAAAAAGGAACAGAAAATGAATATAGATGATTTTGATGACCGTTCCAAGCCAACAACAGCAGTGTAAGCAAATGGAACCCAGCAAAGAAAAATCTCTCTTACACATTACAAATATTTTACAGGATCATATGTGTATATTAGGGAGGTCTGGTAAAAGACTTTATTGGGCACATATTAATAATAGCAGATATTTTCCCCCTCAATATGGGGAAGTAGAAATGATACCAAAATTCTGTTTTGGAAAACATATAACACTTAGAAACAAGGCATTTTATAACAACTCCGTTTATAATATACAACGAGTATATGTGAATATTTCCTTTCTTCTGACCTTAAAAAGGCAAATTGAGACTGAAACACCTCTGCGTTTTACTCAGCTTGTGTTATTTGGCACAAAATACATTCAGATGGTCCAAGATTCCGTGTACAGATTGTATTTTAAAACAGCAGTTATATTTAAATACATGAACTCGAATTGGTTCAGTTATTCAGGTCACTTTTTTGTTCAAATTGAGATCTACAGTAAAGCATGGTGACTACAGCCTGAAAAGTAACACAATGTCTTTTTACTGGGGACAGAGATGGAATGGGGATCCAGAGAGCATTGCTCAGAGTGAGCGGCCTCAACCTTCAGAGAGTGATCAAGGGAGGCTGGTCATCAGATTAGTCAACTGTAGAGATTAAATTAGCATTGTTCATTCAGCTTTGAACAGTCACAGCTTTGGGGAATCAGAACCAAGTCCTTAGCACTCAGAGAAAATCTTACTTAGTGATATCAAGAGAAAAATTATGGAAAAGAAATAACAGCATATAAGAAATTTCTTTCCTTTTTCTTCCTTTGTTCTTATTACAGTACATGCATTCCATTTACTCTATATATCAAAATAAAGAAGACATAGGGAAGAATAGGAAGCATTCTTCCCTTCTCTTTCTAGCTCTGTTTCTTAAGCTAGAATGGTAAAGTCAGAGCAGAACTTTTAATCACCAGGCACTTTCAAATGAATGGAACAATCCGTTTATCAATAAGACACTAGTTCACTAATTGCAAACAGTTGCAAAACCTAGTTTCACCTATGAGGTCATAATGTGCTCTGAAACAGTTACATCAGCATCATCTATTGGCCTCCCTGAAGAGGCTGTGGCCTGGGTCACTGGCAGCCTGTAGGCATCGAAAGGGAATCTTAGCAAGCTCCAAGGTAAGAGGAGTGTGTGTTCTCAAAAAAGGTCTGTTCACAAAGGGGCTTTCACATTTCCTTGTGTTATTTTATTTGGAAGCCTAGTTCCAAATATTCCTGCAATCATTCCCTTCCCCTTTCTTTCTCACTTGTACAGCACTTAATCTAACAATCTGGTGCTTTGTTGTATGCTGTCTTAATATTTCCATGTGTTAATCTTGTCTTCCTGACTATAAGCTCCTCCCGACACATAGCTCAAAAGTACAGAAACTTCTAATTTTTAAAAAAAGAAAAAAGTTTCTCTTGCTGTGAAGGCAGATTTGCACACTATTAAGAGCCACTGATGTGAAGGTCATAGAGAATGTAGGTAAACAACCAGGGGCTAGAAGCTCTTTCAAGCCTAGAGAAAATACACATCATGCAGAAGACTTAGTAAACACAAGGCTTTCTACCATAACATCTTTACCAAAGCTGCCCACCAGGGGCACTCAGAGAAGCACCATACAACTTGCTCCTGCCTTCTCAATCTTGAATCGCTTGACACTCTACACTTATACATCTGAAGCTACAAGCAGAAGGCTTTGAATGCATGCCGTATTTTAGCAGATTTCCTGGACCTGTTTTGAGTATGGTGTTCCTTGAGAGTCTGGTTCCAACTCAGATCTTGGACACACATGCAATAGTTACTCATCCTTAACTACATTAGGCAGGAGACACCAAGCACAAACTTATCTCTGATGACTTTGCTCAGGACCTCAATGTTCAACAGCACAAATAAAAATTTTCATTTTCCTTCACTACCTGGAGCAAAAAGATATTCCAAAAGTTACAGAACTAAACAATGGTTCCTGGTTCCTTTATTTCTTCTGTTTTATCTTATTTTCCCTTTTTGCTTAATGTGACTTGATAAAGTTTAAATAAGTTGTGTTTCTTAAAATATTTTGAGGTAATTACTAAGAGATCATGGTAGTAACTGTCTACAATATTTTGTTCAGTGAAGATACAAGAGGTGGCAAATGACAGCCATCAAGAAGCCAACTGCAATTATTCCTCAACTACAAGGAAGTGATGGAACTCAGCTTATGCAATAAGATGCTCACGGCTGTTGGTAGTCCAAATGAAAGTTCAGCTTCTCATTAATTTTCTATGGAGCCTGAGATTCTTTTGAGAAGACACCAAAACACTCTTTCTGAAATAAGAACAGCCTTCTGAGTATAAACCGTAGCTCTCTGGATGGCTTAACTTAAGAAGAAGTTCCAGTCAGGTTTACTAATCCAGAACTAATGGTACTATAAATGGGGAGAATTAATAGGGAAATGTGGTAGCTTTAAGCAATGTAGAGAGGAGAAAAAACAGGTGAAGAATATGACTGAGAGTTTCATAGCACAAACCTTTACAATAACGCCCATCTGATGCCAGTTGAAATCCAGGTTTGCAAATACATTTGAAACTGCCATCTTCGTTGATACACATTCCATTAAGGCACATATTCCTTATGCTGCATTCATCCATATCTGAAAAATAGAGAAGATGTATTGTCTTAACAACCAGATAAGTAAGCTTACAAAGGAAGCCAATCTGGATCAATATAATTTTATTTCTTCACATATCTCTACTTCTTGTTATTATTGTCTAAGGTTAATTTTCATCCAAATTATAGCATACAAAGAGAAGAGTGACATATGAAACATGAATTTAAGTTCTCAATTTTTGACCTGTGTTTGCAAACTATAGGCCTAAACTATAGGACGTGGATATATATATACACATATGGGCTTCCCGGGCGGTGCTAGTGGTAAAGACACAAAAGATGCGGGTTCTGTCCCTGGGTTGGGAAGATCTCCTGGAGGACAGCATGGCAACCCATGCCAGTACTCTTGCCTGGAGAATCCCATGGACAGACAAGCCTGGTGGTCTACAGTCCATAAAGTCGCAAAAAGTTGGACATGACTGAAGCGACTTAGAAAGAATGCATATATACATATATATGTATACACAAACATATACAGATTATGAAATATATATGTATATATGTATACACATATGTATATATATTACATTCATGTAGAATTATATAAATATGAATTTTCATATAAATACTGGGTTGGCCAAAAAATTCACCTTACAGAAAAACCTGAACAAACTCTTTGGCCAACCCAGTATATATATTTAGAGATTCATATAACTTCTAATATACTGAAAATAAAAACAAAATCAAAATTAAGAATGATGAAATTTGAAATGTATTTAGGCTACTTCCTGATTCTTTGAAAAGGAGAAACCAGAGAACTGCTTGTAGTTTGCATTTTAATAGGGGTAGGATTTTTAAAATGCAAGACAATTATAGAGCACAGCCATGACAGCTAACCCTTAGGATCCCTTGATCATGGGATATTTCTTGAAATTCATCAATATGCTGTTTGATTTAACATTGCAGCTCTTAGGAGGCACTTGCTCTTCTAGACACAGTGTGTTTTCACTTACAGGCTTTAGTCAGACCAAAGTAATTTATGATTTTTTCTTTTTTAAACAAGATTCTATCCCAACTGAGAATTTTGGCATTAAGTCTTTGAATTGAATCACTGAGATAATATTCTGCCAAAAATGTTTCTAAGAACAATTTTGAAATTCTTTTAATGTATGAATAGATTCTTGGGGTCTTTCCCAAAGACGTTGGGAAAGATGATAAGGAGCATTCTTCATTTTTTGCTAAAGGTCTAAGAAGTAGAAACTCATCAGTAATTGTCATATTCTCAATTTCAGAAAAAATAGGCAGAGGAAAAGACAGAATGAAAAAGCCCAACTCAAAGTCAGGTGATTAATTCAACAGGCAATATGAAGGCTGACTCTCAATCATCAATATTTCTCTCAAATTTTACATTTTCAGATACTCATTAGTAATATTTCATTGCTACACACTTTAAACAAAAGACTTTTAAGTGACTGAAGAATGCATGATATTAGGTGTGTTCTATTTTTTTTAATGTACAAATTCTGTTTAAAATTCATAAATAATGATTTATGCTATAGAAGTTTCATCATTAGGAATCTTTGAAAAGCAAGCTTGGCTCCTATATTTAAAATGTTACTTGACTCACACAAAAATGAATTAAAGGAATTAATACTATTGAAAACTTAGGTTTCCTCCCAGATAACCACAGGTGAATATATACCTTTTACTAAGTATTTGACCTTGTCTTGTTAAAGGTTTTTGGTACTGAAACTGCACCGGAAAAAGCCAAATAACATTATTATTACATTGTATTACCTTCACAGTTCTTCCCATCTCGTGTGACGTGAAATCCTGCATTACACACACAATGGAAACTGCCATCCGTGTTGATACAACGTCCATTATTACAGATACGGCCATTCTGTAAACATTCATCAATGTCTAAAAAGAAAGAGTTAAAAAGAAAGAAATAGCTTTATTTAGGGGATTTAAAATTATTTTACTGCTCCTTCTCACCATCTCCAAACTCATGATCTTAGTCTTGGGTTTCAGTTACTAAATAACATCCTTTAACATAAATTCAGAATTAAACAACATGAAATATAATTAGGATGACTAATAAAAGTTTGAAAGACATACAAAAGAAAAGATGCTGACATAATAGCATTCAATTTAACTCTAATTTCTAATAAGACTCCCTAAATCTCAATTCTGTAAACAAAATAGGTTCTTCTGTATCATTTCCTAGCTAATTTAATAAGCCAGAATATATCATTATTTACAGTGAGCTTTGGCCGATGTCTTTTAAGACATGATCAAAAAGGCAAATCTGATGATAGCTATATCAGAATAATTAAACAGAAATGCCATTTAAAAAAAACAGTTAAAAAACTTAATTCCATCTGAAAACTATCAATCATTTGGCTCTTAAATGTCTATCTTCCTTATGGCAATTCTGGTCCAAATACAGTTTTGTTTATAAATTCCTAGTCTCTTTTATAACTTTATGAGTATTCTGTCTACCAAACAAAATATTGGTACTTCGGGGATATTTTCCATTTTTTTCTTTTGTGTTTAAAAATTATGCCAAATTAAATAACAGAGCAGGATACAAAAGTGTTAAAAATGACAATAATTCAAACAACCTGCATCTGATCTCGCATTTAAAGATTAATAATTAACGTAAAGTGGACAACAAGGTACCCTGGATTATCTATTCCCCTCAGTTTCCAGGCTACATGCCTGGATGAACATCAAAGGGGATGAACACAAACCATCCTGTCTACCGAGCACATAACCTATGCCAGGGCTTATTCCCCAGGAGACAGAGGCCAGGGCGCTGAGCAGAGCTGGATGGGAGCAGACCTCTCCACGCTGAGTGGGGGCCACGTGTCCCTGGGTATAAGTGCTCTAAAAGTCCTCTGGGCGACAAGAATGTGCACTCATGGCATACTGGTTATTCTGACTGTCTATCCTGTGTCTGCACGGTGTCTTGTGGTTGACCCTCAGACGCACTTTCTTTCTGGGCAGATCCAGCAGTGGTTTCCACACGAGTCATTGGACTAGCTGAGGCAGTCTGGGCTTTCCTTCTGTCTGATCTTTGTGCCAACAACCTACAATCGTTTTCTCTCTCATGTATTTCTTAATCCTTACTAAAATCTGACTCGCTCCATACTCTAAAAAAAAATAGTAAAAAGCCACATATTCTTCAGCAGACTTTTTTTTTTTAAACATTTTATAATCTACTTTTTTTTTTTTTTTTAAGGATTCTGTAATCTATGGAGGCCCAAGGATAAAATAAACAGGATAAAGAGTTCAGCTTTTTCTCTCCTCGCTAATTTGAAAATGCTATCGGGGCTCCGCTGCCTTACAAAAATAAATGAAAAGCTTGCCATTCAAAGTCTCGTCTGTGTTTCTGTATGTTTCTACTGTCCCCTTCTGTTCAGTTCCTCCTGTCCTCCTTCTCAGCTGAGTATACAGCCTTTCTGACCATTCTGTGACCACTGTCATCTATCTCCAAATGTGAGCATGTTATCAACTTCTCGTGTTTAAGATAAACTTAGCACTAGCTCTTAAAGAACACAGTACTAGAGGCTTTTAGGTCATCCTCAGTCTCTAATAAATTAAGTCTCAGACTGATGACAGTAACATGCACCTACATTCGGTGGTTCCCGCCCTAGAAGAGTGCTTTCAATAACGTCTTCTATTTGCTTATTTAACAGTGCTGTCTTCTGAAACACTGGTTTCAGCTTATTTTCCACTATTGAAAAATGCCTAATATACTGTGTGTATGCACTGATTATTTTAAACAAAAGTCATAAAGAAGGACCTAAGCTCAGTTAAAAATTCAAACTATACTTGTAATTCAGTAAGTAGACCATTAATAGAAATATTAACAGGTTCAAATGTTGTACTCCAGGTTTTTCTGCTCAAAATTGCCATTTATAAGTAGTGTACTAAGATACACTGATGGCAAGAAATCTCTAAGTCAGAACCAAATTCAAAGATTTTGAAAAGAGTCACTAATAAAAAAAAAAAACAGACTTGTATGTCTTCAACTCATATAAAGAACTTTTTGCTAAAAGAGGCAAATAAAATTAACTCATTAATGGCTGACAAATTTTTAAAGCAATACAAACTTCCTTATATTTCCCTGTATTTAATTTCAACAGAGAATTTTCTTGCCTTTATCTGCCTTTACTTGATCAATGATAATAGATCATTCTGCACCAAATTTATAGAGATATAGATATTTGAGTCCCCTGAAGTGGGAAGCACATCTTAATTATTTCTATCTCAGAAACTCAGTATAACATTGCTATATTTTAAATGGATAACCAACAAGGACCTACTGTATAGCACAGGGAACTCTGCTCAATGTTATGTGGCAGCCTGGATGGGAGAGGAGTTTGGGGAAGAATGGATACATGTATATGTATGGCTGAGTCCCTGAGCTGTCCACCTAAAACTCACATCGTTAATTCGTTATACTACAATACAAAATAAAACATTAAAACAAATAAAAAAGAAACTCAGTACATCAAAGTCATCTAAGATGACTTTTGGGTGGATTAATAAGTCAACTACTATACAAAACTGAAGGCGAATTTTTATGAGGAAACTTTACAGCAGGGCTTCTCCAACTTTAACACTTGTAAGAATCCCTGGAAGATCGTGTTCAAATGCTGATTTGGATTCAGCAGGTCTCAAGTGGGGCTTTAGTCAGTGCATGTCCAACCTACCCCTAGCCGATGCTACTGCTGACGACACAAATCAGCAGCAAGAACTTACAGGCATTTCTTATCCTTCAGGCCTTTCCATTCAGCAACTAATTGCAGAAAATTTCACCTGGAAGTTTCCTCTGCTTTTCTGTCAACAAAGGACAACCCTATTCCCTAGCTTTCTGATTAAAATTTAAGAGACAATAGTGATAAGGCAAAAAAAAAAGGGGGGGTGGTGGGAGAGGTTGGTAAAAAGAAGATATTCCTATAGGCACAGAAGCATCTTTTAAAAAGACTGGAATGTTTGCCAGATTTTATGATGTAACATAAAATTATGATGTAACATAATTCGGAGAAACAATATGTGGAATTAAGTGCAAAAGGCAATGGGAGTATCTTAGTCTCTCCAGGCAAGGGTTATTTAAGCTCCATGGAATTCCTCCAAAGCAAACTCCTTACTTAGCATACACGTCCTCATGCCAAGCTCAGACTGAACGTACCTCGGCACTCTGTCCGCGTGAGTGTGCTCTGATAACCAGGTCGGCACTGACAGGTGTAAGAGCCCTGCGTGTTAATACACTCGCCACCAGCACAAGGGTTCTTCTCACATTCATCAACATCTGCAAAGCACAGTATATTTTAGTAATAAGTTAGATGCCCATAACTCTAAGACCATTTTGTTGGTTTCCTTTATATGTTAAAACACTTTCAAGAAATAAATAGCGTAATGGAAGGTTCCTTTTTCTTTCCACTACAGTAACGGTGTCACCAGCCACTTGAAGACTTGGTAGGGTTGAGCAGTTAAAGTGTATTATTTTCCTGTGTCATTCTTCAGAGTAAAATGCCAAATAGTAGCAACCCAACACTCCAAGCTAATAAACATTTTCTCTTCCCTGGGTCTGGTCTAAGGGAATCAAACAGACTAACATTTCAGAAGTGGCTCCTGGGTAGGATTCCAAGTGTCTCTTGAAACTCGTTACTTCAATAAAAAGAAGGCCCAACCATATTCAAGCATTCCTTTCTGAGTTGCTTTAAGAGTATTACAACAAACCATGAGCTATCGCAGTTTGAAGAACACATCTCGCCCACCATTGAGGATGCTACCACGGCCACCTTGTCCCCAGACAGGCTCTCACTAGTTTTATAGTCATTTAGAGCTACCGGTATACTTACAGATAAACTGGCTTTTATTCCTCTGTAAAGATGAGGAGGATAAGGCTTATGGAAGATAACCCACTTGTCTGAAGTCACAAGCTTCTTGTGGCAGATTCAGGTCTGATCTCAACCCTGAGCTAGATGTTCCCTCTCCCACCTAGCTCTGGAAGACCTCTAAGGATTGAAGCATTCTCTCCTCGTGGGCTACTTAAAAGGGCTTTTGAAAACATTTTATTCTTGCGTTAGATTTCCTTCCTTCACTAACTTCATTGCCTTGTCAACAACTTAAAATTCCTTGCTTCAGTCTTTAACGACTAGCTAGACATAGTTGGCGAGTTATTCATTCAAATTAGTAACATATGCAAAGTTTCATAATTTGGGGGTATTTTTAATGCTTTGTTTTAATGGTCAGGCTTCAATACGATGTCTTAAGTTAGAGTTACCAGCAATGCCTTGAATTCGTTTTACAATGAAAGTTAAAAGCCACTATAGTAGGCATAGGATTTTCCTGGTGGCTCAGTGGTAAAGAATCTGCTGGTCAATGCAGGAGATTGGCTTTGATCTGTGAGTCAGGAAGATCAGCTGAAGAAGGAAATGGCAACCCACTCCAGTATTCTTGCCTGGGGAATCCCATGGACAGAGGAGACTGGTGGGCTACAGTCCATGGTGTCGCAAGAGTCGGACTCGTCTTAGCAACTAAACAACAAGAAACAACAGTAGGCATAAGAATGCCCCCACAAACATGTTCATGTCCTAATCCCCAGAACCTGTGCAATACGCTACATGGCAAGGGGAGTTAAGTTAAGCTACTAGTTGGTAGAATATCCATTCCTCCTGAAATACACAGCTGTGCTGTGCTGGGCTGTGCTTAGTCACTCAGTTGTGTCCGACTCTTTGTGACCCCATGGACTATAGCCTACCAGGTTCCTCTGTCCATAAGGATTCTCCAGCAAATAATACTGGAGTGGGTTGCCATGCCCTTCTCCAGGGATCTTTCCAACCCAGGAATCGAACCCAGGTCTCCCACATTGCAGGCAGATTCTTTACCAACTAAGCCCCCAGGGAAGCCCAAAATACAGCTGGGTCCAGTGTAATCACAAAGATACTTAAACGTGAAGGAGAGTATTAGAAGAGAGAACCAGAGAGTTAGAGAGAAATTTAAAGAAGCCACACTGCTGGCTTTGAAGATAAAGAAACAGCCCTTGGGCCAAGGAAACAGGCAGAGACTTGGATTCTCTCCAAGAGCCTCCATAAGGAACATAGCCCTGCTGACACCTTGATTTTAGCCCAGTAAGAACTATGTCAGACTTCTAACCTATAGAAACATAAGATAATAAATCTGTGCTGATTTAAAGGCACTAAGTTTGAGGCAATCTGTTACAGCAGCCATAGAAAACCTATCCAGTCATGGAGCAGAGCTGCAGCAGCCCCTCAGTGCCAGCCCAGTAGTTCATCACGTACCAATGCACTCCCCACGGAGGTCCAGCTGGAATCCTTTGTTGCACTCACACCGGTAGCTCCCGGGGGTTGGGATGCAGCGTCCATTTTGACAGAGATAGCGAAAGAGCTGGCAGTAATCAGTGACGTTGACTGGCAGCACCCCTAAAAGAACAGCATGAGACCCCATTAAAATTATTTAAAATTAGAGCATCTTTCATCAGCACCGAATTCTGTAATAACAGGGAAGATGCTGAACCTTAAAGGAAGGAGGACACTCGCTGGGCAAAGTTTATCTGGTACCAACAGAGAGTGTTTCCATTCCTGCCTACAGAGAATACCTGTGCATCCCAGCACATGCAGCCAGGTACTGCAGCCCAGCAGTGGCCTGCTCCTCTGCCCACTTCTCCCTCCACCCCCCTGCCTCATGTTCAAGCCACCAGTTGGCGGGAAAAGCTTAATATTTAACTACTTGCAAAATTGCTTTGCATGATATGTAACCCAAAGTGTAATTTTACACCTCCCCTCTATGAATCAGATTCAAATCTCTCCCACAATATCAATAACAAAAGGATGCTAATTTCTGGAGAATATGAAACTGTCCATTTTCCTCTATGCAATAGGCCAGTTGAGAACTTTATACATGAGACTGTGTAAATGAAATATTTAAGAATTCTAAATTTAATGACTTAAGCAGCATAAACAATGACAACAAAATTAACCTAATTAATGCAAGAAAAGTGACTGGATGACTTTTTGAATTCTTACTTGGTGGTTCCCGCGATGGATACGGATATTCCACTGGTGGTCGAGGGATCATGATTTGAGGCCCAGGAGGAAAGCCAGGAGGGACAGGCTGAACAGGAGGAACGGGGCCAAGGGGTGGAGGAGGATATCCTGGCCTCTCGGGAATTACCATAGGGACGGAGCACAGCTTGTTGAAATCCTCTGGAAAAAACAATGCAATAGCTGAGCTACAGCATATGTCACAGGCCCATGGGACTCACCCTTACTGTTTAAAGGAATTCTGAATAAAACTGATCCACAAATGATATAGGTCAACTGAAGAAAAGGCAAAAAGCCAACAGACTTCATTCCCATCCTAATACCTAGAGTAGCAACCACAACCACACAGCAACTTACCATCATAAGTCTTTACCTATGTCAAAACTGACCTCGAGGTAGAAAAGAGTAAGATGCCATGATCTCCACCCAGTCTTCCCACCCATGGCTCCCACAGGGCTCTAAAGAACACGTAATTTATTTGATGTACATTGGAAAGCTGCTGCTGGTCTTTAGTGGGGATGAGGCATGATCAGATGAACATTTTCAGAAGATCATTCTCATTGGATCTGGAGAAGGTACCAGAGAGAGACAAGGCTGCTGCAGAAGACCAAAGGCAAGACAAGGATGGCTGGACCGGGGAGCTAATGATGGAACCGGACAGAAGTAACCACATTTGAAGCATATTTAGAGATAAGATCAATGGATTGTGCTCAGGGAAGGAGTAAATGTCAGTAAATAAGGGAATAGGAAATCATAGGAAAGTCATCGCTGAGGAGAACAGGAAATCAGGAGTCAGTTGTAGTTTTCCACTTGAGAAACAAGGCTGACGTTGGTGCCGTCTGCTGAGATGGGAAAAAACTGTGATGGGGGCAGGTTTGGTGAATAGAAGCCAAAAGCTGAACAGATGAATTCTGAGATATCAGACATCCACATGGAGATGTCATATAGCAGTTTTATAAGAGAGTTGGAAGCCTAGAGAACAAGTCAGGGCTGCTGCTAAGTTTGGGGGTTATCAGTGGACAGCTGGTGTTTAAAGTCATGGGGATGGGTGAGCTCCCATGAGGAAGGTGTGGAAAGTGAAGAGAAGGGAGTAAGGAGACAGAGCCCTGATGAATACCTATTTGTAAAAGACAAAAAAGTGACAGAGAAGAAACAGCCCACGGGGCAGAAGGAGCATCAAGGGTGATGATCAACTGTCTCCCCTATGACTGCACATACAGACTCATTCCTTCTTTCCACCATGCCAGTCCTTTATTAGAATAAATCATGTTTAGACTTGTGGCACATTTCAGGGGGTGGGGGGAGCAGGGAGGGAGACTTCCAAACTGGTATTTTTAAGCAGGATTCAAGTTTTGAGAAGGGTATTTACTTAACTATCCATTTTCATGTTTCCTACAAATAGCCGTATTTTGTCATAGTTCACTTCAAAAAGTAAACTATATAACTTTTAAATTTTCTTTTTTCCCCTCTTTCCAGGATGTTGATGATTGTATTACCTCTGTCACACAGGAGTTCTCCCATAGATACGTTCCACGCTACCTTCACCCATTAATAGAAATTAGGCTAGCATTTTTACTTTCCTTGTGGACTAAAATCTGACTTATTCAATGACACAGTAATATGTCTTACTGAAATGTATGCATATTTCAACCTCATTGGACATATTGTCCATTAACAGTTGGCTAAACATACCTAGCTACCATGTACTTTGTTGTTATTTTCTGATCCATTACTGAAACTTTTTCAATTATATCTGACATTTCCAACTCAGATTAAGTTTATGTTTTCAGAGAATTCTCCTACTGCATTATTGATCTGGAATTTTAATCCACAGAGATTCAGTAATGCCTGACTGTATTTGGAAAGGATTTATATGTTGTTTATGCTTCCCTGAATCAGAATGCTACAATCCCTGTTTTCAAATCACAGTGATCTTTATTATAGAATTATTACCTGGATGTGCCATATCTATCATTTCCTGGCTACCTGCTTTCTTACAACTTTCTACCTAAGACTGTGCAGCATTTTAACCAAGGATCATACCTAACTCACAATTAATTCCTACTCTCAGCCTTACCTGGAAAATTGCACACAAGAGGAATTTATTAACTATGATAGATTTAGTTGAATTGCAATTGTACTTAGCTTCCAAGAACCAATCAATCTTCTTTTTTAAGGATCTTTTAGGATTCCTATAAAAGAAGTTGGATAGCTTATCAGCATTCCTGCTAATTTGGTTATATTATTTTAGAGTGTGTCAGTCGCTCAGTCATGTCCGACTCTTTGTGACCCCGTGGACTATAGCCTGCCAGGTTCTTCTGTCCATGGGAATTCTCCAGGTAAGAATACTGGAGTGGGTTGCCATTCCCTTCTCCAGGGGATCTTCTCTATCCAGGGATTAAACCTGGGTCTCCACCATCGCAGGCAGATTCTTTACCACTGAGGCACCAGGGAAGCCCAAGCATGCCATTAAATTCATCTTAACCTCTCCACGATAGTATATCAGTCTGGGTTCTGTACTTTTTCCTACTTTAGGAACTTTCCATTGAGCCCCTTTACATTCAGAATCAGCAACATGGGGCTAATTTTGTTCAACTGATGTCCATCTTTTCTATCTGTATTTAACTTGGAGATGAAACTGATTATTTTTTTTTAAGTGAAAAGCTGACCAATCTGAAATAATCCTTCTTATGTTATCATTCTTCATGAATTAAGAACCTAGAGCTCTGTGGTATTGGTAGGGAACATCTGAACAAACAAACAGCAAACACACATATCTACCTGAAAACTAGTTTGCCCTATCCATTTGCTCTACTCCGAGCCTATCTTGGGGTTGTACATCTTTCAGTGGTACCCCTGAGAGAGCAGCTCCCTGGAAAGTCACAGAGGGGTACCAGGCCTTCTGCTCCCTGTGGCCTAAAGTAAGTCTTCAGGCACATACGCCTACTCTAGTCCTCCTCCTACTATTCAAGGCCTGATCGAGACAGGAAAGAATTCACATCCGTGCTGCTGATTCCTAAGTTAACATATATATTAAAAAGCAATTCTCCTGATATCCATGCTGTATGTCTTAGTGGAAAGTCATGTCTTCTAAACAGTGATCTACTATATGGTCCCCCTAATGAACTAAGGAGGCAGCATTATATTTTTAGGCTGTAGACAGTCAAAATATATGGCAATACATAGCTTATTATATGTTAAAATACATTGAAAAGACTTTCTTGCTTTTTTAATCCATATATATAATTCTCAATAATAAACAGAAATGTAAAAATAACAGCTGTGAGCAGGTCTATAATCCATGATCTTGGGGCATTCATAGTCTGTGAATAGCACACTCTGAAGTATTTCATTAACTCTGCATTCATCCATTCTCATATTGATTTTCTCTCCTAAAATTTCCTGATTGAAACACACTTTCAGGAACCAGACTGAGAAGAAACTATAACCCCAGTTTTTACTTACAACTGGTGGGAAAGATGTCACCTAATAAGTTGTACACTACCCGAATGCCTCCCATCAGGAAGTTTTTGCCAAGTACTGGTGAAGTGTTGAAAAAGCAGAAGGAATGTGGCACTGTAATAATGACTGAGACCCCCCAGTGAAATTTATCAGCTAGCAAAAAAGCAATATAGGAACACAGATGGGCCCAAAGCTGAGCAGATGGTATCTGTATCATAGCAACAGTACAAACCTAGAGCACTGAGCTAGAAGGCAGCACTTCCCGCTGCAGTTATCTTGGGATGTGTGTGGATTGGGTCATATCTGAGTGGGAGCTTAACCAACAAGAGGGCATACAACAGGTAGAGGTGGCAGGGGTGAGGAGTGGGGAGTAAGGACCTGAACTGAGGAGAAGTTTAAGAAGAAAGGATGCTTGAGTTGAGAAATGCACAGGCTGGGTTCAAGGAGAGCTGAATTATATAATAAAGCTACTACAAAGAACAAGAATTAAAAGATGAACTGGGATCAGATTTGGAGACTTTTCGGCTAAAAAGTAAAATTTGATTTTCAAGAAATGGAGTGACTTGGACCACTAGATAAGCCTGAGTTTACACTGAGAAAAATTTTGTGGATATCTTTCTCTACATTTTCCCCAGACACAACTTTTTAAAACTGAATTTCCGTTGAGTTAGGCTTTGGAAAATGTTCTGTGGCAGCTGTGGACTTCACAGAGACCAGGTAGGAGGCTACTCAAATAGTCCAGATGAGAGAAAATGAGCTTTACATGGAAATGAATAAGACATGGAAGAGGAATCAAAGCAAAACAAACAAACAAAAAAATCAATAGGACTACTTGGCAAGGAAGAAGAGGGGAGTGTCAAATATTACGGCAGGAAGAAATTTATATCCACAATAACTCACCTGAAAGGCTCTGAATGAGTTGACTCTTATTCTAGTGAGCTTTTGAGCACTACACAAGAACCGAAAGAAATACATGAGGATAAGGAAGAGCCAGTTCTTCCAGACTGGTCAGGTTGCTAGCCAGTGGATATTCGCAAGCTAAGTAAGATTCTAAGTACCTGAGAACAGTGTCATGTGTACAGACCTCTGTGTTTCCCCTGTTCACTACCTGGGGAAATTTCTCTGAAGGTCCTCTCTCTTATTTTCTGAAATCTTATTCACTTACCCCAGTTTCCACTAGAACTGCAGCATGCACGTTATCACTAGGGCTTGCAGGGGTTGAGATGAGATGCTCTGTGGATAAACGGAAGGGCTCTTACCAGTTGCTCTGATGGGACACATCTCGGGGGCGACCGTGACCCCGGGAGACCAGCACCGGCCGACGTCACAGCAGCACTGCATCTTGGTGATGGACTGTGGCAGCTGGTTAGAACAGCGCCCATTTGCCAGAGCCGTGTAACAGTATCCTGGGCGGACATCTGAGAAGACAAAGAAACCCCCACACACGCGTCACTGAGATCAAACTTAGGGAAGACTCTCTCCTGCCCCCACAGCTCCACATTTCCCTCTGGGGCTGGGGTGGGGTGAACAGACTGACGGAAGCAGCAGTGCCCTGGAAGGGAAGCTGTGCGCCCTGCACGGGAACAATGCTCCCGTTCCTCTGTTCCTCTGGCTCACACCTTCTGCCCCTAGGGCTGGGGCGCTTGGCCCAAGTCCCGCATTCCATCCCCAAGGTGGGGACGAATGATTATAACCATATGGACCATCGGAAGAGAGAGATGAAGAAAATCCCTGGCGGTGACATAATCATGTCTCTATACTGAAGGGAGGCTGTGTTGTCCTTTCTTTCAAACCACTTAATTTGAGCCATTTTAGGCAAATGTTGATACAAATCTATTTTAAAACAATATGAAGTCTGCATGATAGTCTACATTTCTAAAAGATCTTATTTTTCAGTCTGAAACTTGTCTTGAAACTTCAGTCAGACTTGTGAGATTGTTTTTTTGAAAAGGAATGAGCCACTTTGCAGTCAGATCCAACACTTGTTAGGTAAGATTTCCTTTGGTCCTGAGGCCCTAACAGATTTGATAAGGCACTAATGATATACAAGTTCAAAATGTACACAGTTGCAAGTTCTTAGTGCTAAAGGATACAATAATTCTTAAAGGAATTAAAAGTTTATTTTGGCAGAAAGCTATCTTCTCAAAGCAACAGAGGAAGATGTTTCTATCACTTTTAAAAAAGATTTATTTATGGCTGTGCCGGGTCTTCGTTGCTGTGCCGGGCTTTCTCTAGCTGTGCACAGTGGGGGTTAATCTTTGTCGTGGTATGTGCGCTTCTCATTGCAGTTGTTCTCTTACTGTGGAGCACAGGCTCTAGGCACACAGGCTTCAGTACTGGCAGCTCACGGGCTCTAGAGCACAGTCTCAGCACACAGGCTTAGTTGCTCCGCAGCATGAGTGATCATCCCGGATCAGGGATCAAACCGATGTTCCTTGAATTGGCAGGCAGATTCTTTACCACTGAGCCACCAGGAAAGCCTATATATATATATGTATATACATATATATATACACATATACATATATATACACATACATACATATATATAGGCTGTATATATATATATAGGATGTGTGTATATAAATATATATATACACACATCAGTTTTACAGGGTTACATCATGTCTGACTGTTGTGACAACACTGACACACTGACGTACAACTCTGAGCTACCAGAAAAGAGCCCATGACAAAGGAAAAACCTAACTGTTCCACAACCCTTTGAGGTCATGCCATGGAGTAGCAGAGGCAGGGAGCCAACTGCAGAACACCTTGATCTGTCATATGTTAGGGGTATACCTCTCCAAGTAAAACGTATCTCTGTACAGTTCTATAAAATAAACTTTTGAAATGTAACCAATATTTTAAATGTAGAGTCGGACACGACTGAGCGACTGAACTGAACTGAACCAGTATTTTGTCATATGAAGGAATACAACTGGGAAATCCTTTTGTAAGGTGAAGAATTTGTTTATAGTAAAAAAACCTGTCCCGATGTTTCCTGTAAGTCTGCACATCAACCATCATTTGATCAGAGAGGATCAGACCCATAATTGCTTTCATCTACATCATTCTTGATAGCATATTGAAAAGCAGAGACATTACTTTGCCAACAAAGGTCTGTCTAGTCAAGGTTATGGTTTTTCTAGTGGTCATGTATGGATGTGAGAGTTGGACTGTGAAGAAGGCTGAGCGCTTTTGAACTGTGATGTTGGAGTCCCTTGGACTGCAAGGAGATCCAACCAGTCCATTCTAAAGGAGATCAGCCCTGGGATTTCTTTGGAAGGAATGATGCTAAAGCTAAAACTCCAGTACTTTGGCCACCTCATGCGAAGAGTTGACTGATTGGAAAAGACTCTGATGCTGGGAGGGCTTGGGGGCAGGAGGAGAAGGGGATGGCAGAGGATGAGATGGCTGGATGGCATCACTGACTCGATGGACGTGAGTTTGAGTGAACTCCAGGAGTTGGTGATGGACAGGGAGGCCTGGCGTGCTGCAATTCATGGGGTCGCAATGAGTCGGACACGACTGAGTGACTGACATCACTCTTGAAAACACAAAGCCTTAAAATCTTACAGGTTGCAATAAATTAATGAAAGACAAGGAAAAAACCAAGGCTAACTTTGAAACACTTAAATTATTAATGTCAAGTGAAGATGGCTACAACAAACCTAGACAAATCATTAAGAGAAAAGTGTGGGTCAGCTTTAAAGGATATGAGATTATTTCTAAAAAGTACTTAAAACCACTAGCATGTATGAGTATGCTTTCCAGAAATTTTTTGTGGTCCCAGCTCCTGCACCTTTGGTCAGACAAACAGTCTCAGCAAAGAGGCAGAACAAGTTTGATCCAGGGTAAATGAATGGAGAGGGGAGTGAAGACAAAGAATGCTCTGTGGAGATATGGGTGGCATCTCCCCTAGGAAGAAGGGGGAGAAACAGAACTTCCTGCTTCCTAATTTGCATTGCCTTAAAGCCACTAATACATCATATACTTCAGGATTAATATTTTGGGCATGAAAGCCAAAGACTGTTAAGAATGGGAAGAGATGTTCAAAAACTGGCTTATATCCCAGCTTCAAGTGAATTTGGTGGTCAAAACCCAGTATAAACACTTGACCAAAATTTGTATATACAATTTTCAGTGTGGGCTATCTTTCAGAGCAAAACTGAGACCTACAGCTGCCAACTGCAAACTCCTAATGAGCTAATGTCTATTATTTTGCAAATTATCTATGATATTATTTTACTGCCCAGATGGCTGACTTATATGATAAATCAGTTGGTCAGAGGCTTTTGAACAAAATGGTGAATGCTGAGGCTGGAACAATTACCAACCACATTTGGGTTGCTGGCAGGTCCTGATTTATACATGGTACCTGCATCTACAATAATCATTTTACTAGTTTTTCTTTCTTTTTATTTTGAAGGAGGGGTTCTGTTAAGAGAATACACATTCACATAACTTATAACTGTAAAGAAAACCAATGGGAAGATTTGTGAAAAGCAGAAACCATTCAGAGGGAACTAACCGTTGGACACACCAGCCTGAAGTTTTGTCATCAGATGGCAGTGCCAAAGGATCTGGTGCTAGGTCACTTTGCCCAGAGGATATGGGGTGGCTTTAAAGTAATCTAAAGATTTATAGGAATTGGAACTGAGGGGAAAGAGTGGTAAGATTTGGAGGAGGTAAAGGGAGGTTGACTTCCCTGGTGGCTCAGATGGCAAAGAATCTGCCTGCAATGCAGGAGACTGGGGTTCAATTGCTGGGAGTTGGGAAGATCCCCTGGAGAAAAGGGAGGCTGGAGGAACTGTAGACCTGGCCAAGACACTTGGCAGAAGAGGAGAAGGAAACTTTCTTCTTTTCTCTACTTCTGAATCACCTGGCCTTACTCTCCGAACCCAGAAATCACATTACATCAAAACAAATATATGATGGATTAAATGTGTGTTTGCAGGTCATCCTAGCCTGTCAACAGGTTTCTCCTCACCAATCATTAACACTAGTGTGGCCAACCGGGAGCTAGGAGCTGTGAGGCCCATGCTAGGTACACAGCATCTTAAGACTCCTAGGAATTGATGAGACGGAACACAGTAATATGAAAAGACAACCCTACGAAAAGTACTATAAAGTGCCAAAGGAAGATCACAGAGCAAAATGCAATAAGACTGCAGTATCTTTCAGGACAAAGGGAGAGTTGGGACTGGTGAGACCTGAGAGTTGCTGAACATGATAACAGAAGGTAACAGGTAGAATCAGATCAGATGAGTCGCTCAGTCGTGTCCGACTCTTTGCGACCCCATGAAACGCAGCACGCCATGGTTCAAAGAGATGTCTAAGGAAGATACTACACTCCATGATCTATACATGGGCTTTCCTACTGGTTAGATTTACTAATTCCAAGCAACCAACTTGCCAACAAACCTTGGATTTGTTCATAAGTTGGAGACTATACATATTTTCTTGTCACTGGGGATAATTTTAGGGGTCTTTGTGGTTTACCAAGGCAGGAAATATCAGCAGTAGAGAAGGCAGAAATGTCATTGGGATCATTCTATACAGCAAGTTGCTAATTCTGGGTACCATGTAGTTCCAAGGAGGCAGAAACGGTGCTTGCCTAGGGGCATGGCAAGCAAAGGCTTACTGCATCCGGTGTTCATTTGGGAGGGGTCAGAAGCAGTGGGCAGGGTCTGGACTGTGAACTCAGCCCAAGTCGGAATATGAGCTCCTTCATTTATTAACTGCTTAAACAACTAGACCAAATTATTTATCTAAATTTTGTAAACCTTGGTTTTTCCCCTTCTACAGTACTGTTTTGAACATTAAGTCACATAATTTCCATAAAATACTTCACACCTAGGAGGTGACCCAGGAATCCTAGTTCCCTCCTTTCGTAAAAAAAAGTTAGTGTGCATATATCAGGCAGAAAGGAAAGAACTTTAAAAATGCAAACTCCCTGATATGTAAATGTGTTAAAATGATTAAAGCTAATCTTTTTAATGCCATTTGCGCTCTTTGAAGGTTAACAACAACAAAAAAAGTCTACCTATTATCTGGCCAGGAAAGAACTTCTGCTAAGCATATGCCCTGGAGGTCATGTGCTCATTGTATGGGGAGAAATAGGAGCTACACGATCTGTACTTGCCATCCTTTTATGCAATTCCAAGATCTATGGATAGATTCTGGAAAACTAGGCCATCCAGGCACCACGACCATCGTTTCTAAGAAAAACCCATATATGCTTCCCTCATGAGTTGATCTTATTCAAATGTCAACTGGGAGACTGCCCTCAGCTTTTATTATGTGTGACTAACTAAAAAGGAATTTAGGATTTTGGTGCAATTCTGTTTTGGTCTGAAATTCGTGGCCTGCGGTGAGGATGTGAAGCTGTCTTTGAAATTTTGAGCCAGAAACAAACATCAAACGATAGCATTCATTTTTCTCCAGGGCCTTTCACCACAGGCTTCCTACCTTTGCCCTTATAATAAGAAATTACTTATGTCGATATTCAAATACTTACTGAGTGCCTACCACATGTCAGGACTTGTGCTGAGAACCACCACCAGGAACATAAGGATAGCAGTTAGTGTTTCTTAAGGAGAACTATCTTTTTCATTACAGAGATAAAAACACTTAGAAACACAGAATTTCCCTATAAAACCATGTATAATAAGTGTATCCTTAGGTTTGGGATGGGGGGAGAAATCACTTTCAGGTAAGCTGATCTGGGACACCTTCAAAGACAGAGAATCTGAGGAGAAGTTGAAAGAAGGCTAGAGTTGGGGGGTATATCCTGAGTGTTGCAACATGAATGAAGGAATTGCTATGAATGGCCCATTTTGGGATGAGAAGGGGAGACTATGATGACAAGTCTGAAGGTGGGAAGGGGTCAGAGAGTGCAGCTCCGTCACTACTGGGCTGTGCATTCTTGAACTCTAACTTTATTCGAGAATACTGGACTTTGAAGGAAGTCTCAGCAACTATTAAATCCAGCAACTGTCAAATCTCTCTCTCTCTTTCTTTTTTTTTTTTTACAGCAGAACCTCTTGTTTAATTGATGTTTTACATGGAAGCCTAACACCCATCCAGATAAAAGGAAAATTGCCTAGCATGTGTTTATGGGGGTGGGGGTGGCAGGAAACTTTTCCACTCAGCCTGCCCCTTTTTTCCTGCCCCCTCGCCCATCCTAGCAATCCTAGAGGGCTATGCAGCCCCATGAAGATTCCGTGGGACATAAATTGAAAACCACTAATTACCAAATCCTAGTGGAAAACTACCAGAGGTTCTTGAGCAAGAGAGTTATTTAATCAAAGCATCATTTTAGGAAGATAAATCTAAGAAGGTGGATTGTAGGGAAACCACAAAGCATGGATAGCAATGAAGAGATTACTGCAAAACTTCCGACCTGAATTAACATAGGTCCCAGGAAATGACTGAAGGTGGGGCTAAAGAGAGAGAAGTGTCGAGGATGGCTTCCAGGTCTGACAGTCACATCGCTGCAAAGTTAATTTCACATTGAGTATATCTGTAGGGTCTCCTGGACTATCTCTTTATGGGAGGTAGAAATTTCAAAGCAAGACTGCAGGCGCCTCTGTTCTTTAAGAGAATAGTCAACTATTTAATAGATCTTCATGAAAGTACATTTTACTTCAAGTAAGGATATGGAGCTCCCTTGACAAGCTGTTTAGGATGATGTTTCTTACAGATCTGATTTAGAGAAACTGCATGCTGTTTATAATCACACCTACCTATGCATCTGGTACCGTCTGGAGAGGTGTAAAAACCAGGGGGACATTTGCAAAAGTAACTGCTGACTGTGTTCGTACATTCGCCCCCATCACAGATTCCAGGAATAGTGCTACATTCGTCAATATCTGGAATGAAAAGAAGAGCTTCAGTATTCTTAGGACACAGTATAAAACCGTCCACCATTCCAAGAATTCAGAGTTTAAGTCTTGTCAAATCGTGTCCCCAGAAACAGTGATCTTTATAAAATAAAAGCTGCCTGTACTTATTCAATCACCCAGTCATGTCCAACTCTTTGCGACCCCATGGACTGCAGCACGCCAGGCCTCTCTGTCCTTCACCATCTCCCGGAGTTTGCCCAAGTTCACGTGCATTGCATCAGTGATGCTGTCGAACCATCTCATCTTCTGACACCCTCTTCTCCTTCTGCCCTCAATCTTTCCCAGCACCACGAGGGAAACAAAAGAAAACAAAAATCTGCCCGTGGAATTGTTAGTTCAAAGTCAGGGTGCTTCTTATTTCCACACAGGTTTACCCAAGAAATTTACCAAATTCGCAAGATTAGAACAAAATGAAAGAAATTTTGCCTTTAAAATCTAAAATTGGACAGCTGTTTCAAGTCCTTTACAGCATGCTAAAGTTTCCAATATTTTGTTTAAAATTTTGTTTTCCCTTTTCATGTTTTGCATTGAGTTAAGCTCCCTTTCTATTCACTCTATGTTCTGCATCCCTTCCTGAATTTTAGATCTGATTTTCCACAGATTCTGAAATGAAACCCTACAGAGAAGACCATGTGGTCTGACTACTGACCAAGACATGGCCAACCTGGTGTTCTCAGGGGCTCCCAAACTGGCACTATGATGATTTTCTGTGGGTTCAGGGAGTGAATTGTGGCAGACATTGAGACGCTTCACCAGATACCCTTTCAGGGAATGACTTGTCCCAGATCTGGGAGTGCCGTCCGGAGATGGCCTCCAGCTCTCAGCTCCTCTCGGGACTGCCTGAGAGCCGAGGGCTGTCTCATCTGAGCTTACATCCTTCCCAGGCGCCCACATCCACTGGCTGATTGTAGAGGAGGAATAGCGGTCTGGTCATCTCGCTCCAAAGGATACAACTATGAAAACCACTTAAATCCCCCAGTGCCCTGTGGGGTCGGCTGAGGTCAGAGCTGCGGTTAGTCCTCAGGGCCTGAGGCCACTGGGTCTCCTTAAGGAATCAGTGGGAGTTGCTTAGGCAAATCTGACCATTTCCTTCAAGGAGAGCTTTGCAAGAGCCACAATCAGACACTGACAGTTGTCAATAGATGCGTACCAATGAGGGGAGAGAAGAAATTGAAGGCTTCCTCCTTGGGCTAAAAGTGAGCCCCAGGTATCTGCATGGCCTCTTCTCTAAGACAAGTGGGGCTTTCTGCACTGACCTAGGGAGAGGGACAGTCTGACCCAAGCTTCCTGGAACACTGCAATGGCTAGACTGCCACTGTGAGGCGTTTAAAAATAAGAGCCTTTCTTCTCTAGGTTCAGGACTGCTCTTCACTGGCAAAACAAAATAAGAGTTCTAAGTGTGTCTTCTGACTCAGGTTCACCAGGTGAGTCAAAAAGACAGCAGTGACACTGTTTCCATGAAGTTTAACCTTCTTAAAAGCAAAACCCCTATTCTTCTAGGCTAGGTTAGAGGCTAACCCGACCAATAAGTCACTGCTTACGTTAGAGTCAGTGCTAACCCGGACAGATCGTCCTTGTGAAGCTGTGTAAGGGAAAAGGTGCATATTCTACTCTGAGCAGATATAAACATCACTGTGGAGTCAGTGCAAGTCAAGCAGAGAAACAGCCAAGGACAGAGCCTAAGAGTCCTGAACTGGCATAACCTTATTGTTCAGTCACTCTTGTGTCCAACTCTCTGCGATCCCATGAACTGCAGCATGCCAGGCTTCCCTGCCCTTCACTATCTCCCTGAGTTCGCTCAAACTCATGTCCATTGAATTAGTGATGCCATCCAACCATCTCATCCTCTGTTGCCCCCTTCTCCTCTTGTCCTCAATCTTTCCCAGCATCAGTGTCTTTTCCAATGAGTTGGCTCTTCGCATCAGGTGGCCAAAGTATTAAAGCTTCAGCTTCAACATCAGTCCTTCTCTAACCATAATCTCAAGGATCATTTTAAGGCAGTTCTTTAACATCAATCCTTCTGTATTTACCAGTCACACTGCTACCTAAAACCAACAAAAAGCCAAACAGCTATATCAAAGAGCTTATAGCATCCGACAACCTCACCTAAAGGAGAGACGAGGTTATAACACAAAAGTATTAAGACAAGTGCACCTTTCTCAAAGTATCCCTAAAAGTTAATGTCTGAGTCACATAACTTCACCTCTCAAAAATTATGTGAGCAGATAGTATCTATTAAAAGAAACATTTTTCTATGTGTTTGTAAAAATGACTGTTGTCATCCTCATTAAGGTCACTTAACAGACATCAATATCCAAAGAGGTTATTCAAGTGGATAGGGTATATCAGGAAAAAAGTTATTTAAAAACAAGAATTAATTTTGGCCAGGTGTAGGAAACATCTCCTTTCACATGCTGGCTACTTTAGACTTGGACCCTTAAGACAACACAGCAATAATCAGAGTTAATTTTTATTGAGTGTCAGGCATTGTCCAAATGCATTATATGTCAACTCATCTAACCCTCACACTATCGGCATGATCATAGAACCTGATTTCTATAATTCCGGTGCATTCCACTTAGGCCTTGAGAAAACTGGCATGAATAAAACCCAAAGCAAGAACAAAGAGGTTCATGTACAAAGTGATGTTAAACTCAAGTCTTCAGCTGCTGGGGGCTGGCCAGGGAGGAAAGGCAGGGTTTCCACCTTCAAAGGCCAGCAGGCCAGGAAACACACAGAAGTGTGTAGCTCTTTGCTGTTCACAAAAGTAAAGCTAGAGTACCAGGTCAAATTGTTCAATTTGAAGGAGCTTATTAAATGGTTCTGAATCCCCTTCAACATCCCCTCCTCGGTGACACACCCTTTCCCTTCCTGAGTCTAGGGCTTTTGCACTTTCCTGAACCACCCGCTTCTCAGTCTCATCACTTCCTGGCAGTGGAGTGAGTTGTGATTCCATGAGCAGGCTGTGGTAGGAATCCCTGACAGTGAAAGTCTGAAATAAAGCATCTGAATCAAAATCACTGATACTCTGAAACTCATTCGTACTATTATTTTTCCAGGCTCTTAGCACACTGAGTTTATCTTCTTTTAATAGAACAACAGGGATCCCACATAGGAGAGAACTTGAGATCAGTGGATTTCTCAGCATTTTTGTATCAATGACCAACTAATTGATCATTTGTATCAATTGATCAACTAAAATCAATCTGTATCAAATGCCAGCCACAACAGTAAATCCATTTTGAGGGGTTCGGTGGGGAGTAGAACTTGGCTGAGAAGAGTTACTTCTGTGCTCTGAATAGCTCGCCCTGTTTCCCTGGGGCAGGACAGAGCTGCTGGGAAGCAGCATACCCTTAGCCTCACTGGCTTCCTGCTGGGGACCTAGGAAGAGGCACAGATGGCCAGTCCCATTCCTCCTGATTTACTGCCCTGGTCTTTGTTGTTCTTCCTTGTTATCTCTCTGTTTCATCTGCTCTCTCCAGGCAGTCTTCCCATCCCTCGGCCTCTTCCCTATCCTGGGACTCCTTTAGCAGGATGGGAGGAAGGATGGTGGAAGGCAGGTAGATGGAGTTGGGTCCCAGTTCTGAGACAAGCATCTGGGAGCTTCATCCAAGATCACAGATGTCAAAATGACTGAGAGACGGGGGAAACCAGTTAACATGACTCTCTAGATCCTGACTGTCTAGATTACTAATAAAATAAGAAAAAAACATTGATATATGGCAAAACCAATACAATATTGTAAAGTTAAAAATAAAATAAAATAATAAAAAAGTAAGATTAAAAAAAAAGAAAAAAACGAACTAAAAAGTGTGGCAGTTGTTCAAAGGCATTATGTGATACTAATAATTTTAAGTGCCACCAAGCCTGTGAGATTATTATTATTGCTTTATTAGACACCTGAAATCCAGTGTAAAATAGGTGACTACAAAGCTAACAAGCTAATTCTTCAAGTCGTGTCAAAAAACCCCACATCAGCCTTATTTGTAATTTATAGTCACACCATGCTTGCCAGTTTGCATGGTTCCTTATTCATGCAGTACCAGCTGTCTGATCCCAACTGAGAAACAGTGAGAAATGTGAAGATGGAGGCCTGATTGCAGAACTGGAAAGAACGCCCAGATACCACCTTATTCAACCTCCTCATTTGAAAGCCGATGTAACTCAGAGCTGGTAACTGACTTGTCCAAGATCACACACAGGAAAGGGACGCTGCCAGCGCTGGTCTACCTTATTCCCAGGGCTCCTGTGTCTCTATCACAGAGTTTCTGCTCAGCAACTGGATGGGAACCGGGGAGCTTGAACAGTGAGTCAGGGCCTGCCCCAGCTGTGGAGGATGGAGCCCGATCAATAGCAATGTATTAAGTGGCCCCAGGAATTCTCCTTGGTGCCTGACAGGATGAGAGCCCCTGCATCAGATAAATATGCCATTATTTTAGAAAGGAGAAGTCTTAAGGTTTTTGGCTCACATATTAGGGAGTGCACAAACTTAAGAGCTGCATTTTGAAAAAGTCTTTTGCATCATGCAGTGTTATAATTGCTAAAGGCTGGGCTGGCGATAATCTAAATCCCAAAATATTAGTGGTTAATTAGGAATCCAAGGGACTTCTTCCAGAAATAAAACGTAATCCTTTAATTACACTTTTTATTTCTTAATTTCCTCCCACAGTAACCTATGCAAATACGGACTTGGTTTCCAAAAAGAAAAGGCTCGAGTGTTCTTTCAGCGTACACACTCTAGAGTCACTGGAAAAATCAACAACAAAGGTGGGCATGAACTCTGCTTCCCTTTTTCTCAAATCATAGCTATAAATTTTAATCTTTTTCTTTTTAAATTTATGGAAATTTAATCACTTTTATTTAATTGCTCCAGTTTGTTAATTTATATTTCAAAGGTACCTAAATTGGACATGTTGCTATAAAACTTGGCACGTGATTTTCCAAAAGTTTTGGGAAAAGGAGGATATTTTAAGAAGTAAGGTAGCATTCTGCAAAAGAAGGATGTTACACAAAGCTGCTTTTGCCATCACCGAGGGTGCGGAGGTTGGCATCTTATAAATTGGCTAAAACCAATTTTTGATTGAATTGTAAAAAATGACTCTGGGCTTCCAAGCATCCAGTTCCCTCCTCTCCATAGCAAGAGGAAATTACATTTAAAAGCCACTCAAAGTAATGATAAAGGTACTGGAACCATTTTGACAAGGGCCAAGAACACTCCCTAGCCCACGGCCTGACCGTCTTCCTAGGGGACATGTGGGCTCTTGATATTCTCTGTGATGGGTGCCAGATTTTCCAGAAATCCTTCTATTTACCACCTGGAGATGACCCCACTCCCAGAGCCAGGAAGTCGAAGGAGGAGACCCCTCACCAAGCATTCTCAGAGGACGTTCTGACTACTTTCCTACCAGAGTTAGACAGGGCAACAGTGCCCAGTCTCCAGGTCACAGTCCATACAGTACTAATGGGATAGTCCCCTCTCATGTCAATTTTGCATAGAAAAAATTAAAAGGAAGTGGAAAAAACCATCATCTGAATTTAATGTAACAGGAGATGGCAAAGAAAAAAAAAAAAGGTCTAGCCAAAAGTATTCTGTTTTTATCTGGCTACTGACTTCAATATGTAGCCAGAAAAAAACATATTTGTGGAAAAGGATTAAGTAATTTTCAGACTGAATTTTTGGTTCATTGGACAGACTACTCTAATAGGTTTCTTAGCATTAATGAAAGGATTTTGAATCACTTTTCTTTCAGTCCGAGCATTAAATCTGTGCATCTTCTGTCTAGTTCACAATGAGAGGAAACGAGCAATTCTGACTGATGCAGATTCACTGGTCTGAATGAAAGCAAGGGTCACAGGAAAACATTTCTAGTTGAAACTGGAAGCTATTATAATCCCAGAAAACAAAACACAGACTGGACAAGTCATATGGAGCATATTGCCCTAAAGCTAACTACATGTCTTGAAGCTGAATATAAGCTGAAAAAGCCTAAAAATGACACATTGTTGATGTGGGTTTTTCACACGATAAACCATAAAGCTTATGAATGTCCTAAAAGATATGTATGATACTACCTGGAAATCTATACCATAATATTTTAAATGTTCCAAAATATTAGGAAATATTGTTATTAAAGTAGGAGCCATGACTTGCATCCAGGAAAAAAAGACAATATAATATGATACAACAAGCACCAGAGTGTGAATCAAAAGAAGTTTTAACACTATCTGATGACTTAGGGCACTTAACACACCCAAGACAATTTCTTAATTTATAATGTAAAAGGGTAAAACCAAGTAAATTCTTTGCCCTTTCAGTATCAACATTCTCTACTTCTAACTTAATCCACAATATAACTTCTAAAATACATTAGCCTATGGAGTCAACTTTGTTGGCTTGAAACAATGTTTTTAAGAAGCCCTACTTCCTTAGAAAGAACCTAAGTATTTTCACAGCTACCTCACCTGTTTATATTATGTTCAAGAACATATCATTACAAATTATAGGATGATTAATAACTTAAAAACAAGTCGAACCCATAAAGATGGTTTTATCACAGATTATTCAGTTTCAGGGCAAGTAGAAGCTAAACTTCTTAAGTGTAACTCATATTTAAAGCTGCCTTTTGCACATATGATATACTCTGGCCATCAACAAGGAAAGATTAATGATCCAATTCCTGACAAATGACCTAGTATGTTTTCCTCATTGCTAGGTTTTAGGAGTATAGATACAACAGCAACTGCTTTCAACAAAAGTGCTTGCCTCAAAATGAAACCTTCTCTCACCCCAAAGACAGTGAGTGGAGAATGAAGGAAAAGGTCTTTTGCGCTCAGGTTGATGAGAGATGTTGCCTTGAGAATGCTATTACACTGTCAAACATTACATATATACGATACATGAACTCACTAAAGAAAAGAATTCAATGCTGCCTACTTATTTCCTGGATGTTTCCCTCTCATAAAAAAAAATATATTTATTACACTTGGAAGCCAGGCCTCATTTTGGCAAAGAGCAGAAATGGTGAATATGAACACATTCTCCGTACACACATTTTTAAAAGTTCAATCTATAAATTCAAATATATAAATTTACCTCAAGTTATTTTTCTGTTTGATTAGCATTAAAAAGTTTCCATTTGATAGGAAGAAAAGAAAATCCTAAACTTGTACCAGGAGCATAAATAGATGAGTTAGTAGATCTCTCCACAGGGAGGAAAAAAAATCAAACATATATTTTAACTAGAAAAACAACAGAAGATATGTCATTCTGAATGATACGTAATGATCAAATTCAAATTCATGTCTCTAGAACTATGCAAAAACATGTGTCTTGAACATTTTAACCCAGATATTGGTTCAAGAACATTTCATGTTTTAATATTTAATTTGATTCAGATGGATCTCTTACTTTAGGTCTATAAAATGGAAAAAGCTGCAGGCTTTTTCTGGTTCAATAGCAGAAAGGCATATTATTCCTGGTAAGAATATTCTATTTACACATTCACAGGAATAACCAAGACAGAAGGATCTAGGAACAATTTGAAAATAGCTTATCACTGATGTGGGTTTTGTCCGCCCCTCCACCCCTTAACTGCAAAGCACGATATTTCTTACCTTCACATTTTTGTGACACTTCATTAAATTTGTGTCCAGCAGGGCATTTGCACTCAAAAGACCCAACAGTATTAATGCAATTTCCTCCTTGACAGAGCCCAGGGATGGCCTGGCATTCGTCCACATCTGTCAGATTTTAGAAGTGAGCGAGACAGAGAGAAAGAAATTCATATCAAATTCATTGCAGAAGAAAATACGATAGTTTGTCCAGTTATCACATTTATATCAATGCATTATCTGTCCATCACCACAGTTGGAACATGATGAGAGAAACCGTTTCTCACAATTACATTATACAAAATGAATAATTTGAGTAACATAACTTTGTCAGTAATGCTCTATGAGAAGTCACAGGTATTCTTTTATTTCCCCATCTTCCATCTTTCCTCATACACAGGAGCATGTTGGTACTAACTTTTGTGAGCTTTATTATGCACGTGGCAGAGTATAAGGATACGATAATGAAAAGATTGACAGCGATAACTAGAGGTATTCAAGAAATCCTTAGAGTCAAAATGCAACACATTTCTATAGTAACACTGTCTTTAAGAGTTATATTGAGTGATTCAGTTCAAACAGAATTTACTTGAATGAGATCACTCAGACTACATGAGACAGCTCATGTTTTTATACAAATGAAATGGAAAATGTTCACTGTAAATTCTGGAGAATTGTCTTGCACAATAAAAATTAAACAACCCAGGCAATTAAGCCAAGAAGAGAGAGCAGAGCAGCCACCAGAGGGAACCTTTTTAAAGGTAAGTCGGCTCCTATCCCAGCTCCATGCTAAGTCCTGCAAGAGTCTCACTGACCCCTCTACGCTCTGACCTCATCTCCTAACCTTCTCCCTTTCTGTCTCCTCTCCATCCACACTGGCTTCCCTGCCGTTCTTCAAATACAGCAAAGTTGCTCCTGCCTCAGGGCTTGGCAGTAGGGGCCCCTGCCTGGACTATCCTTCCTCCACAGAGCTGCACGGCTCATGTTGTCCCCGGCCCCCATCAGACCTCTGCTCTCCTGCAGCAGGGGACCCTCTCCATGCCCCCCGCCTTGCTCCCCATCACTCACCACTTCTCCTTACTCTTTCATGTTTTCCTATAGGACCAATCACCAGCTGACCTAATAAATATCTGTTTGCTTTGTTTTGATGTTTTCAATACAAGATTCCAGAGTGCAGTTTTTCTGTTCGTTCACTGCTAAACCCTCAGCACTCAAGAAATAACTGTGGTCCTACATGGAACCCCAAATATTAACTTTCCAGGAGCAAAAGTCATCATTCCAGGCTCATTAGAAAGATGCTGGCAAACGTACATGTATATCCTCTTAATCTCTTCATCCATAACACACAAAACTCTGGTTTAATAAAAAAAACCTAGGGAGGCAGTCTAACTTTTCTTCCTCTGGGTATTTTTTTGGAAACATGGAAGCCTATTTACCTTTTAGTTTTACTCTTCATTGTGTGAAGTGAGAGAGCAATTGCCAATGGTAAAATCTCTAGTAATCTGTGTTTTTGAAACAAGTTGCCACGTTGGAAGAGGGTTGCTGCCTGAACAACAATTTATTTTGGTTTAAATTGTCATTTGCTATTTTAAATGAAATGTCCTGGCCTTACAAATCAATGACAACATGTGAGTATAATTAGATTATCTTTTATAGCTGATCTCAATTTTGTCTTGCACCAGAATTTTCCATTCTTGATATGCTGAATGTGTCCATTAAAATGTTATTTGAAATTAAAATTGGACATGGACTCAAAACTAGATAGTCTTTCAATCACAATTTCCAGCCAAGAGGAGATATGTATGAGGACACTCCGCTGGTCATATATTCCAAGACTGAAGATGGAATAAACTCTTCACTGAGCCCACTGCCTACAGCCCCTTGCATCTAGACTAAGGACTAAAAACATTAGCAGCAAAACAGTGTCCCAAGCTGATAACAGATTCTTTCCAAAAAAAGGCATGAAGAATTTCATTCTCAAAGTGGTACTACAAGTGCCATTTTGATTCCATGGGTTTTCATGAATTTTCTTCTTATAAAAAAACTTTTTTCCCTTGGATGTTGAATAGCAGAGTCAGAAAGGAACAGAAAGAAAACGGTGTAAAAGTCTGGATTGTACAAAACGAATATCAAAGCTATGGAGAAGCAGCATTTCCCTCCCTCTCTTTACTCTCTTCCCCCAGATTCTCTCAGCACCTCAGCCTCTACGGCTCATGGACAGGCAGCGGGGCCCTCAAATCTGGCTTTCTGGTCACTGTTGGTGAGTTCAGAGGTATTAGCCATCTTCAGAACACCAAGGCCAACGATTTTTTTCAAAACTCCCTAAGACTTTCCAAGGATGAGAAAAATAAGAAGGCACCAGAGGAAAAGCAGAATGAAACTTACTCTTTGTTACACAAAATTGTACAATCTACCCTTTTGCGACTCTAGGGTTTCAAAGTGACTTCCTGCTATTCCTAACATTCAGAAGGATACATTCAAAGGGCCAGGATTGACAGTGTTCATGTGAAATAGAATTTATTGAAGTATAATTTAAAGGAGCTCCACAGAACTGTGTGATTAAGCTCAAGCTCTGTTTCATTGCACATTATCCTTAGAATTGACATACAGAACAAAACCAAACTAGGATCTATGTGCCTCTGAAAAGCATACCTTGAATTTTCTGAAAATACTGCAACTTTCTAAAAAAGCACTGAAGATGTCTAAAGGAAACAGATACAGGCTGGAAGTTTTCAGGCCCATCAGTTTAGTGGAGAGCTGCCTCTGTTCACTTCCTCCTATTTCCTGCCAGACATCCAGACAATAAAAGAATTTGTACAGCTGGAAGAACAGGAGTAAAAGCCAAAAACAGAGTAAGGGCTTCTATGGGAGGCAGGAGAAGAAGCGAGCGGGCGACATCTGGGGATATTTAAAACTGTGAAACAAATCCTAATTTATTTCTGACTTGTTTTATAAAAAAGAAAAAGCATAATGTAGCATGTAAAATGGAGAGAGGAACAATTTTTTTCAGGTCAACTAAGTACAACCCATGAGACAGAGGAACTCCAACAATTTCAAACGAAGGGGGAAAAAAAAAGCTAAGAAAAACAAACTACCTTGTTCACAAATTTTGTTTCATGTTTATACACAGGATTACTATAATGTACAACATTGCTGTAAACAGAATCATATCACTCCTGGGAAACACTTTGGGGGTCAGAGCGGGGGGGTAGGGGGACTGCTGGCAAGGAAAAAGTCCAGAGGGGCCAGCTGCTCTCTCCTGAGCCACACTCCTAATGCCTAAGCTGGAGATCATGCCGTCAGCGAAATCGTGAAGTTATGCCTCTGACACTGCTTTTCCATTCTCTCCAACTTCACTGGAGAATGGCTCTCCAGAGCAAATAAGATGGATCCATTAATAACTCCACTGGCCCGGGCTTTACCTTGACAAGCTCCTGTGCGGATATTTGGAATGAAGCCGCGGCGACAGGGGTGGGGCTGGGCAGGACACATCTCACAGGGGTGGCCCCAGGCACGGCCGACCGTGGCACAGCAGAGCGTTTTCGTGCAGACAATCCCGCTGAGCTGTCCCTGGCACATCTGGTTGCTGATCACAGTAAAACATGGACCTGTCCTGTAATCTGAAAATAAAAAAGGAGAATTCCGTGAAGGTCTAGAAAAGCAGGAAGATTCACACAGAAGAACAGCTGGACCCATCTTGCCGGATTCCAAATTGCAAAATGGTCTTCAGGAATGGAAAGAACCACACATCACCAACTTCCATGTGAAGTCTGGGGTACACCACTTCTGAACTGCATGTACCTCATCTACACAATGAGGATAAAAATATCAGATTCTATCCACTTTGAAGATGCTGTTGCAAGGATCAGATGAGCTAATGGAAAATACTTTACAACTGGGACATGCTATCCAAAAATGACACAATAACGTTATTTACACATTCATTCACCTACGAAAATGTATCAGGAACTATTACAAATCCATTCCCATGCTTTATATAGATGCTTTGGTGATTAAAAGAGATCAAATCCCTGCCCTCATTAAGCTTACAGTCTATTATTATTTAGGTTGGCGAAAACAAAGAATTTCAAACTTGCAACAAGGCAAGTCAGCACACCTTTTTCTCTGGAGTTTCTTGAAAAACAGAAATAGTTATTTGTTTCTTTTGATTGGGTCCATCTTACTTCAAACACACACAGAAAAAAGCAAACAAACAACAAAAAAACCTCATTCAAAACAAAAACAACCACCAAAACAGTTAGCTCTGCAAAAGACATCGGATATTTAAAAGAGAGGGCACTGATCTGAAATCACCATACCCCATAGACAAACGGATCATCTTAAAGCAAACAGAGGTAAGCTGAGACCCTAGGAGAAGTTCCATTTTCAAGTATTCTTGCCCAATATAAAATCTCCTTTTTTTTTTTTTCTAAAGGGAGAAAGTCAATCTGGATTCAGCAGCCAGCAAACAAGAAAGATTATGATATAGCGAGCACAGCGGACCAAAGCCAGGCTATCGGCAGCCTCCCTGTAGTGGAAATCTGGGCCATAATGGCCCTTTCTGTTCTACAGTGGTCTTGGCAGATAAGGGAGGCTGGGCTTTGGCAAGACTCTTGGGCTCCTATCCACAAGCCAACACTGCATGCTTCCTCACGTCATTTGCGGATGTACACAGATAGAGCATTTCCTATGAGTCCAGGGGTGGACTAAGTGAGCCCATTTAAGTTCCTTTCACCACTGAATTCTACAGGTTCATGAAAATCACTGGGTGTGACTGGGCTATATTTTCATCTTGATGTTCTTTTTTCTTTCTCCAAGTAGTTCAGGGGACAGGAGATGAAATTCACTCAGGACAACTCTTTATCACAGTACCCACAAGAGTGAACAGGCTGAACCATGACAGTATTTGGGCAACAGCTGACTCTTACCAGTTGGCGGACCCCCATCCTGTGTATTTCTTCCTCCTTTCTCTCTGTTGCAATTGCGACCCCATCCGCTCCCCATCACTAAATGTTCTTCCTCACTCTCCCTTCTATCTTGCTAGAATGGGTCACCTGTGGTCAATGGCACTGCCCTAATGCCTGTGCTGGAAGATGAGCCTTCTAGGAAATTCCAAACACAAAGCTTCATCCAGTCAAGTATAGCAAGAAAACCAGCCCAAATTACGGCAGCACTTGAGAGATAGGCAGAATGGTCCAAAAGTCAAGTCCTTATCTCCACATCTCTGTTTCTCTACTCCAGTGCTTACCAAAGTGTGCTATGATGGGATGCAAGGAAGTTTTATATCATATGGTTTTAATAGTTACATATTAATTTTAATTCATATTATTAAAAAATACAAACACACCAGACTCATAATTTCATAGGTGTGTTTGCTATGATGAGAATGAATAAAAGAACTTTAAATATAAAGAAAAATATGAAGTAAACGCTAGTCAGGAATATGCAAACAGGCCAAAAGTTGTGTAATTGGGACATAAACAGCAGTAGCGTTATCTTTTCAGAAAACTAGCCTTAGACCTTTGCTGCCCCTGCCCTTCTTTCCAGCCCTATTTCCTGATACTTCCTCAGTTTACTATTGTCTTTTTTTGTTTCCACATTTTTTTACCTGATTAGCTTTTTATACTGTCAAATTCTAAGTATATTTTAATATCCTTCATAAAATGCCAGATCTATTAAAAATCTACTATTGTCTTCCATAGACACTGTATTCAAACCAGAATCCAAAAGTGCTTGAGCTGTTGAATAAAATCTCTGCCCTCATTTCATTCTATCAATAAAGAAGTCACTCAGCACCATGGTGGTGTACAACCAAGTTGCTCTTAAACACAGTAAGTGCCTGGACAAAGTCAAATGCTTAAGCCATCATTCTTTCTTTGGCTCAGTTCTTCCAAATAGTACTTGTGTGGGTTAGTCACTCAGTCATGCTAAATTTTTTGCGTTTCCATGGACTGTAGCCCGCCAGCCCCCTCTGTCTGTAGCATTCTCCAGGCAAGAATACTGGAGTGGGTAGCCATTCCCTTCTCCAGGGGATCTTCCTGACCCAGACCTCAAATCCGGGTTGCCTGCATTGCAGGCAGATTCTTTACTGCCTGAGCCACCAGGGAACCCCCAAATACTACTAAGGGCATTTAATAAATACTTCTCTGATAGATGTTGTTTATTTTATATTATAATCTTTTATATATTTCTGTGATTCAAAAATAATTATTTCAGTTACTTAGAACAAGGCAGTAACATATAAATAAGAAAATAAAAATCACATATAATGGCACCTAAAGAAACCTGATTTCTTTTTTTTTTAATTAATTTTATTTTATTTTTAAACTTTACAATATTGTATTTGTTTTGCCAAATTATATTATCCTACATAATTTTATATGTAAGCTTTATCTTTTTTATCACAAAATTGGAATTATACCCAACAGTCAAATTTGAATCCTGTTTTTTTTTTTTTTTTACTTAGTATTGGCAAAATCATTTTCCCATGTAAATACTATTCCAAAATATGACCTTAATTGCTGCATAATTTTCCATCAAGTTATGACAAAATTTATTCAATAATTTAATTTAATCTTATGCAACACACATCAAGGCTTTTATGACTATATACATCTTATAGTTGAGACTGAAAGATCACAGCAACATAATCTTTTACTTAAAAAATGAAAACTTCCATGTTAGGTAACAAAGAAAGAAATTTAGGTTTATTTCCTATTTTCTTTCTAACTTATTGAGACAAATGTAAATATTTTAATCCAACAGACTCACATTGGTATGTCATTTTTCAATCTTTATAAAACATAATGGAACATGAATTTTAATTTATAGTTTTCAACACTGTTTGGGTTTGTTTTTCCTCTTTGTTTTGCCAAGATACTCTATGGAATTCTTACAAATGAGAACTGCAAAGATTCAGGGTATATGCAAATACAGTGTTTTCTGCGTGACACGAGCAAAATCAAGGCACACTAGAAAATGCTAGGAAAATCTGAGTCAGTCCTATCTAACACTGGTTCCAGACTTCAGACATGAATTCCTCACTGGAAGGTTTTCATCAAAAGAAAAATAACCCTTAAGACTTTTCCAGGGTCAATAATTTTTGCCCTCGTTTCAATATGAAACACATGGAATAGAAACAATACTTGTTAATTCTGACAATATTCATTAGGCATCTCTAGAGCCCACAGGGATCCATCTTTATTAAATACACTAAATATTTGGCAAAGAGTTGGAATATGTACAACAGAAATCTTTTGACTTGACACATTTCCTCACTAGATCCTTATCACTACAGACAAAGAGAAAAACCAGCTCATTTGACAGTGCAGCTTCGTAAGTGGATGTAAGGGTACTTGAAGAGTCAAGTTTTCAACAAAAATGGTTGATCACAGAGGGAGAGGCATAATCTGGATGAAACAGAATTGGATCTAAAAATCTCTTGGAAGGTAAATGCTGTATTAACATGGTTTTCAAATGTCATTCTTATTTGGCAGCATGTGCCTTTTGTCCTGTGCTTCATTTAGATTGCCAAAGTTATGCTGTTTTTTGTCCAATACTCCAACCACAGAAAAAAATCTGCCCATACTCCCAATTCCTTACTAATAATCCAATTATTTACAATTATTCCCATAGCACTTTTGTGATACTAGGCTAAATTTACATACTCTTTTTCAGACAGTCCCAGCTTTAGACAGGGAATGTGCCTAATTCAATGCTTGGATAATATCTGACTCATTCCTGCAATGTAAATCATTATTCCTAGTGCAAATAAAATATAGCATTAAAAATATTTTGTGTTCACAGATTGCTCTGCAATCACTTCCTTATAAGACCTCCATGAACTAGGGCAATGGGCCAAGCCTTTCTAAAATAAAAATGCAATTTTAATTGTTTTTAACTGGCTTTCTCTAGTGTGGCTAGTTCATGGGAAATTCTGCATCTACATGTTCCCATTATGAGTGGTTAGGCTCAAGGATTGTTCCCCAGTCCCAACAGATTTGGCCTCAAGGCTTGGGATTGAACCAACGTACATCTGCAGCCTCCCATCCTCACCTCCTTCCCAGATCTACAGCCCAGAATGCTGTGACCTGTGGTATTATTTCACTTTCATTTGCAGTCAGACTTCACCCTGAAGCAAATGCATCATTCATAGAAAAAGAATATTCTGTGGTACAATGATTTCTTGTCACTCCTGCCCAGTCACTAAACCACAAACTGCAGGGAAGACACAAGGATATAATTTTGGGCACCAGGCTCCAATTATTTTAAACACATCTTTTCATAAAAATTATAAACAAAACAATAAGATATCAATTTATCCACAATACAGAGGGTCACAGCATGCTTCTTCCTTCCAGGTAGGTTGGCCTAGGACACATTAAGCTCCTGACATATAGAATTTCAATACAGCTTTTCGAGGAAGGAGTTCAGAGAACTTTCAGTCTGAGCAAAATGAAGGCAAAGAAGTTCCATGATCATAATCAGTCTCATAATTGCTACTATCTCTTCTTATTCTAATCATTCTTAGCCTTAGGACCTAAATCACCTGGGGATGTTTTGCAAAACACTGATGCTTGGACTGCAAGGAGATCCAACCAGTCCATCCTAAAAGAGATCAGTCCTGGGTGTTCACTGGAAGGACTGATGTTGAAGCTGAAACTCCAGTACTGTGGCAACCTGATGCGAAGAGCTGACTCATTTGAAAATACCCTGATTGCTGGGAAAGATTGAGGGCAGAAGGAGAAGAGAATATTGGATGGCATCACCGACTCAATAGACATGAGTTTGGGTGAACCCCGGGAGTTGGTGATGGACAGGGAGGCCTGGCGTGCTGTGGTTCATGGGGTCACAAAGAGTCGGACATGACTGAGCGACTGAACTGAACTGAATTGATGCCTGAGCCTCAGCCCTGTCCTGCCATACACCTCCCTCATGGAAGATGATTCAGTAGATGTGGCATGGTGCCTGGGCATCCATAAGTGAGTCTGCAAAGTTCTTACAACACAGCTGACTGCTCACCTGAATGTCTAACCTTAGAAATGTGAGACAGGCCATAAACTGGGATCACTGCCATGCAACATAACTGTGTCTCTCAATGAGGATGGGCATTCTAATCACAACAAAGTATTCATTTCCATAGGGTTGACTGATTATGAGGCACTTTATTATATCCCTTAGTAATTATATTGACTACATGCTCACTAAGCCAGACAACAAATCAAAATTTAAGAGGGTTAACCACCAACTATTCCACTGTCCTAACAGTCTATGAATTCACATTGCCAAGCTCTCTCTTTCCAGTGTGACAGAGCACATTTATATACACGATATCACTGCACGACCATAAACTCCCATTTCTAGCTTCTTTGTCCAGTATGGGTGCTGGTAGTTGAGTAAAATTCCAGGGGGATCCAAAGACATTGATCAAACTTCACGTCAGTAACACCAAAAGTTAACTTTTCATTTCCTCCAGAATTGCCCTACAGTGGAACACTTTGAAATCTTCCCACACACCTGTTGATATGATGAAATATGAAATACTAAACATTATCTAATAAGTGGATGCCAAAAACAGTGAAACCTTAAATCAAGCTTCCAGACCTACCTAGCTTCTAGTCAAGAGGATATACAGGGATAGAAGAACAAGATAAATAACACCATGAAGAAGGAATCAGAAAACCAAGCATGCATGATTTTCAAAGACAACTGGCCTGAACTTTTCCAAATGTAAATGACCCCTCATACACAAAAAAGAAGGTAGAGTTATTATTTTAGATTAAAAAATACGAATAACCAAAACTTTACTGGATACTGTTTCAAAAAGAGACAACTGGAGAAATTTTATATGAGCTGGACACTAGAAGATATTGTGGAACTGTTCTCTTAGATGTGATCATGGGATTGTGGTTATATATGAGATGGCCTTATTTTTTAGAGGTAAAGTACTATGATATATGTAATTTAATTTTCAAATGATTTAGCAAAACAGACCACAAATGTATTGTTGTTGTTCTTCAGTTGCTCAGTTGTGTCCGATTCTTTGCGACCCTATGGACTGCAACATACCAGGCTTTCCTGTCCTTCACTATCTCCTAGAGTTTGCTCAAATTCATGTCCAATGAGTCAGTGATGCCTCAACCATCTCATTCCCTGTCACCCCTTTCTCCTCCTGCCCTAAATCTTTCCAAGCGTCAGGGTCTTTTCCAATGAGTCAGACATAATATATGATTATACACAGGTAATAATACATACATTTATAAAATGCATTATAAATCACACTGATATCATATATTATATAATTAAATATATAATTTACACTAAATATAAACAAATTAAATATACATAAAATTATATATGGGCTTCTCTGGTGGCCCAGACAGTAAGGAATCCATCTGCAATGCAGGAGATCCGGGTTCAATCCCTGGGCTGTCCAGTGGGAGAATGACAAGCCTTGATGGTGTATTAAAAAGCAGAGACATCACTTTGCTGACAAAGGTCCACATAGTCAATGTTATGGTTTTTCCAGTAGTCATGTATGGATATGAGAGTTGGACCATAAAGAAGGCTGAGAGCCAAAGAATTAATGCTTTTGAACTGTGGTGCTGAGAAGACTCTTGAGAGTCCCTTGAACAGCAAGGAGTTATCAAACCAGTCAATCCTAAAGGAAATCAACCCTGAATATTCATTGGAAGGACTGACACTGAAGCGCCAATACTTTGGCCCCCTAATGCGAAGAGCTGACTCACTGGAAAAGACCCTGATGCTGGGAAAGACTGAGGGCAGGAGGAGAAGGGAACAACAGAGGATGAGGTGGTAGGATGACATCACTGACTCAATGGACATGAGTTTGAGCAAATCTGGGAGATAGTGAAGGATAGGAAGCCTGGTGTGCTGCAGTCCATGGGGTTGGAAAAAGCTGGACACGACTTAGCACTAAACAATAACAACAAAAAAATTATATATAATATGGAACATACAGACATGCAATATATATACACATATACTATATAATATATATATTTATATATATTATGTACAGATATATATATATATATATATATATATGTTATATATACACACACATATATACTGATGCTGGGAAAGATTGAAGGCAGGAGGAAAAGGGAACAACAGAGGATGAGACAGTTGGATGGTATCACCGACTAGATGGATATGAGTTTGAACAAGCTCCGGGATCTGGTGATGGAAGCCTGGGAAGCTTGGCATGCTGTAGTCCATATAGTCACAAACAGTTGGACACAACTGAACAATTGAACTGAACTGATATACATAGAGAGTATATGTACAGAAGTGGGAAAATGTTAACAAATATTTAGTGTAGGTAGAAGGTATGTGGGTATCCTTATATTATTATTTCAACTTTAATGGAGGTTTGAAATACTTGGTAATAAAAATCCTTAGGGAAGGCTGGAAATCCTTTCAGAGCTAATTTTCCTATGCAGTATTGCCTCTCCTATTTCATTTAAGCTGGTTTTTTTTAATGACCCAATACATTTTTAATCTACTTTCTAATCCTACATTTCTATAAAATACTGCATGCAAGATTGCCTATGAAGCATGGTCTACACAATGTTATTAAAAGAATATGACCTTTTGGCAAATTGTACTAAACTACACTATAGAAAATGTTTACTTTCAGAAACTGTTTCTGCTAGTGTTCAGCAGCTCAGTCATGTCTGACTCTTTACGATCCCATGGACTATAGCCTATCAGGCTCCTCTGTCCATGGAATCTTACAGGCAAGAATGCTAGAGTGGGTTGCCATTTCCTACTCCATGGGATCGTCCCAATCCAGGGATCAAACTCAAGTCTCTTGTGCCTCCTGCATTGGCACGTGGATTCTTGACTACTGTGCCACCTGGGAAGCCCCAACTGTATCTGAGATACAGCTTAATTTTAATTTTTAAAAAACCATCTTAGAAACAAAGCATAGGAATAAGAACAACACTATTCTGTGTGAATATTTTCTGTGACTTTCAACTTCTTTCATCTGTAAGTTAAAAATACTGACATATAAATTTTAAACAAATATCATTCAAAACTGCAATAGCAAGGTGATGTGCTGTACAGCATTTAATCTAACACGCAGACTAAGCAATTCAAAATCCAGGCCATAGTTCTGCAGACCCAATTTTGTGTGTCAGCAATTTGACTACAGAAAATTATTACCACATTTTACTCTACTCCATGATGAAGAAAACAGTAAGCAATCTTGTTCAGGGAAGAGAAGATCTCATTTCCAAATAATCACTTACCTGACATTATTCATTCCCTCACTGCACGTCCTACAAGTCTGTACTGATTTCCATTTTCCCCCAAAGTTATCTCTGAACTCTTTTATTAGAAAAAAATTAAAATGGTTGGGGTGGTGGCTAAAAGTCAAATTCTGGTTTGGGTGATATATTTACCATCAAGATGATCAAATCACAGAGTGTCTTCAGTTTTAATGGTCTGCAAATTCAACTTGAAAGAACCAGCTGGCTCTGATATTATTCACTGTTAAAATGGCTTGTATGAGTGCCACATTAAACCAAACTGCAGTTTCACCACAGAGCATCAGCTATTGAACAGCAAGACAAAAACAATAGTATTATGTAACAATATGATTTATTTGTTCTTTTGTATTTTCTTCAAAGCCGGGAAGTAGAAAACATTCTCTACCATCCAAAAGCAGGATTAACGACGTAAGAGTAAAGGGCCTGATGATCAATGCTATTCAATATAAAAATTTCCAGGACCAACATATTCTTAGATCAACTCTTATATCTCAAAAGTGCCCTGTAATACTGCTGAAGTCCCAAATATAAGTTCTAAGAAAAGCAAACTAAATTTCCAAAGGAGTCCAATGGAATATTTTATCATTAAAATTTGAAAATGATTACTACTTTTTGGAATATTATTATTATAAATGAGATTTTCACATTTGGAGGGTAAAATCCTATGTTAGTAAAGGGGTAATAAAAACAAATTGATTACAAATATTCCACTACAAGTTCCATTTATATAAAGTACCTAAAATAGTGAAATTCACAGAGAGAAAGTAGAATAGTGATTGCCAGGGGCCGGAGGAGGTAAGAATGGGGAGTTATTGCTTAATGGGTATAGCATTTCACTTTGGGAAAACGAAAAAGTTCTAGAGATGGATGGAGGCTACACACAATGTGAATGTACTTAATGCCACCGAACCATACACATAAAAATGGCTAAAACAGAAAACTTTATGTATTTTACTACTATTAAAAAAAATCCACTGCATAAAATAAAATAATATAAAATAATAAATACGAAATAAATATAAATTTAAAGTAATCAGACATTCTGACTTCAATGATCAGGTTCAATGAGTAAACTTGACAACTATAAAATGCAGTTGGGAGTCCTTTATTCATTCAACAAATATTAATTGTGCTGTATCAGTGGGCAGTGTGGGATAAAGTCCTTAACCACACGTAGTTTACCACCTGGTTGAGGGAGGAGGTCAATAAATATAGGTAAATACATTAAAAGGAATGACAGATACGAGTTTGTGATTTAGTCTACAAATGAAATAAATGTGCTGGTGTGATTAAAAAAGAAAAGTAGTTGGGGATACTTGCCTTGATAAGAGTTATCAGGAAAGACTTCTTGGAGGAGGTGCCATTCAAACTGAGGCCTAAAAGCTGACAGCAGGCCAGCTGTGAAAATGAGAGTAACTGCTTCCCAGGTTTAAAAGAGAGCTGGGAGATAGCCTGGCTTCTCTAGTAATAAAAGAAGGCCACACTGACCAGAGCTGAGAGAGGAAGGGGAACGGGGCATACAATGAGGGTGGAACATCAGGCAGGTACTGAATTACACAGCACATTCCAGGCCAAGATGAGGAGCTTGGGTTTGGCTTTAGATTCAAAAGGAAGCCACTGAAAACACAATGTATTATTTTCAGAGTTCTGCTTAGAAGGTTCAAGAGTGGAAATGAGGTAAAACATGGCGGTGACTAAAGGAGGTGATGATGTAGAAATGGAGAGCAGTCGACGGGTGGGGGATGTCCTTGGCAGGTGTCAGGACCAACAGAATGTGAAGATGGACTGGGTGTGAAGCGTAAGGGAAACCGCCAGGACAAGGATGTCTCCTGGGTTTCTGACTTCAGTAGCTGGCTATATGGCAAGTCACTCAATGAAGTGGAGAATCTGATGGAAGACTAGGCTCTAACTACCAACAACCAATATAAAGGTTCTTTACACTTTCACAGGGCTTCCCAGGCGTCAGAGTGGTGAAGAATCCTCCTGCCAATGCAGGAAATGTGAGTTTGATCCCTGGGTCAGAAGATCCCTTGGAGAAGGAAACGGCAACCTACTCCAGTGTTCTTGCCTGGGAAATCCCATGGACAGAGGAGCCCGATGGACTACAGTCCATGTGGTCGCAAAAGAGTCAGACACAACTTAGCAACTAAAACAACAACACTTTCACAATCAAGTTCCCAGTGGGGACAGGTGATTTGAACTGATGAGGCCGGCCCTGCATAAAACTATTCTCTGTCTTTCTTGATGCTACTAAAACAAAACCTACGCATAACGAAATGATATCTTGTACTATGTATTTCAGTTTTTTTTATGAAATTTCTCTTCCTTTCCTTCCTCTGTGAGCAAGCCTTTCATCGTATCACATTCAGATATTTATATATAAATTTTATGGTTGGAATTCTTACTTCAGATACATTTGGCCAAGTCTCCCAGAAACCTGAGTGTTAAGTACACACGGCTCAGACCAATGATATGTGACGGAATCCTGGCGTGGTGGGTGGGATTTCCTCCAGGGGAACTTCACTGCTGCTTCTATGAAATGACAGGGCAAGGGAATCCAAGACCACTAGCATTCTAGCTGCCAGCCCTAAGTTCATTCTACAGGAAACAGATACATACCGCATTCCAGTGATATTATCAATTCTCAGAGATCTGGGGGAAAACTTAAAGCAAGGACAAAAGTTCAGCTATTTAACCACATCTGAGAAGTGCCTCATATAAATATGGGCTTTCTGTAATATCAAGACAGATAAATGACAGTGAGATAGTTTCGATATGCTGGTTGGGAAGTGTTATTTCTAGAATTGGCTTCCTACCAAATATTCAATTGCTTATGGGTATGTGATACATACGTTGCTTCTCTCTCTCTCTCTCATCTCTCACATACACACATACACACACGATACACACAACTGAACTACATTAATATACTCTCAAGGTGACCCTCCTATTCTCAGAATTTTTCTTTGGAAGAAAATGTCTGATGAATGAAAAATTCCTGAGACTGTTTCCAGCACGGGGTCTGGCGCTGAACTCAACTGAAGACAGACAAGTTGGAAGAAAGAACGAGCATTACTCAGAACACGTGAGTGAACTGTGTAGAAGGCAGGCACCAAAGCAGAGGGGACGAGCGAGGCCACAGAAGCAAAACCCAATCACTAGGCCACCAATCAAAACCCATTTAGTCAACAAAAGAAGATTCCTGACAAAAATCTGTGCCTGATTGGTATCAAAATATGGCAGAGACCGAAAACTTAAAAGCACTTAGAACCTCAGAACTGAGTTTCTGCTGTTATTTTACAATAACAAGATCTACTCCATGGACTGAAAATGTATCACTAACTGGACAACCATGGTGGCCTCTTGGCAACTTTACTGGTAACACACAGATTTTGATGATTGGGGACATTTATATGCTTGCACGTGATCACTGTTTTATAGCACAGGATAGCAATTCCACAAATACGCACCAAGCTCTTTGGAAATAATAATTATGTCCCAGTCATCCCAGGTTAATGATCTGAAGAGCAAAATATTAATACTATATAATACAGGCAGATAGGAAAAGCCAGTTATAGCTAAGTTTTGCTTAGTGCAGCCAGTGGGAGAATGCTGTATGGTTCAGAAATTTCCACTCTATGGAACTGGTAAAAATATCTAAAGTTGTGCCCGAGACTATGAAGTCTACAACTGTTAAACTGTGTCCTGTCTGAACACTAAAGAGGCACTGTGTTACCCTGTTCTTTCTTACCACTTACTAAAGATTTACATCAGCTTGGCCAGACACTGGGGTTTCATCTAAAGCAGCTAGTTAGATACGTGTGGAAAGTGCATATGGTTAGAAAATAATAAGAGACAGCATTAAAAGTGGTTTAACATGCCCCAAGAGGCAAGCCGAACACCACAATTTTCTCCAACTGTGGAAGAAAAAACAACGTGAGCCAGATTTTGGCTCTCTGAATGTATGAACAGGTCTATATTGTATTCCCTTGGATATTTACGAAGCATGTTAACAATAATTAAAATTGAATTTCCAAACCTTTAAGGGTAAAAGTTAGGAATATAATATCCACAACCTTGGAGAGTGTTATAATTCAATCTATGTCGTATTCACCATCCTGGGGTTTAACCACTGATATTCAAAATTCACAACTCCTGCACAGAGCAAGGGCTCTCAAGGTCTATGCCTGTGCAAATACCTTCTATTCAAATGCATGTTCCATTCCCGACATAAGTTTTACAGTTAAAAGGTAGTGCTGATGGGCTACTGGCATTCAAATTTCCCCAGTCTGGGGTTCTTAACTTGAAGATCACATATGGGTCTCAGGAGATGCAAAGGTGCCCTGAAATCGTATATAAATTTCATGTAGCAGCATAGTAGACCTGGAGACAGAGCAGAGTGGACCTTGTATCTGAGTGCTAGGTTTGAGCAGGCCAATCATATGGTCTCCTCCAGGAATTTGGAAATGGGATTGGAGAGAACTGGTCTTAATCTTTATTAATCTTAATCTTCCCATGTGGCTGGAACCTCAGATGTTGTCACTTGGGAGTGGAGGGCTAGGATGTACTGAAAGCAGCACAGAGCAGGCTATTTGCATGCAGTAGGGGCTAGGTCTGCAGGGAGGAGCAGACAGAGACCACAAGGCACCAGGGAAACCTGCGAGAGCGTTTGGCCCCTGCTCCCGGCACTCCAGAAAGCCTGCTGCACCACTGCCCTTGAGTTGCTGGGGCAGCCAGGATTTCTCATAACAAATCTCCCCTTCTGCATCGTAAGCTCGTTCTGTTACTTGAAACCACCCAAGTTCATCCAATACAGTGTGCAGATCTGTTTATTCTTCATCAGGTTCTTAAAGGTATCCCTTCCTCAAAAAAGGAAATAAGCCTCTGTACTATTTAATAAAAAGTCATTCATAAGACTGTGGCACTACTTTGATAATTAGTTCAGATTTATCTGAGTTTTATGGAATACATAACTTTACACTCTCTAAAAAAAAAAAGAAAATATAAAAGCCTTCCTAACACAAGCTCACACCAAAACCACTTCAGCAAGCTTTATTCTCAGCTCAGTTGTAACTCAAGTGGGGGCCACATAGAAACAGATAAATTTTCAAGAAAATTATCACAGACATACATGAATTGGTAGCTAACTCCTAGCTAGCTAGCTAAGTCACTTCATTTGTGTCCAGCTCTTTATGACCCCATGGACTGTAGCCCACCAGGCTCCTCTGTCCATGGGATTCTCTAGGCAAGAATACTGGAGTGGGTTGCCATGCCCTCCTCTAGGGGATCTTCCCAATGCAGGGATCGAACCTGCATCTCTAAAGTTTCCTGCATTGGCAGATGGGTTCTTTACCACTAGCGCCACCTGGGAAGCCCAAGCTAACTCCAAAATCACTGCAGATGGTGACTGCAGCCATGAAATTAGGAGATGCCTACTCCTTGGAAGAAAAGTTATGACCAACCTAGATAGCATATTCAAAAGCAGAGACATTACTTTGCCAACAAAGGTCTGTCTAGTCAAGGCTATTGTTTTTCCAGTGGTCATGTATGGTTGTGAGAGTTGGACTGTGAAGAAAGCTGAATGCCAAAGAATTGCTGCTTTTAAACTGTGGTGTTGGAGAAGACTCTTGAGAGTCCCTTGGACTGCAAGGAGATCCAACCAGTCCATTCTGAAGGAGATCAGCCCTGGGATTTCTTTGGAAGGATTGATGCTGAAGCTGAAACTCCAGTACTTTGGCCACCTGATGCGAAGAGTTGACTCATTGGAAAAGACTCTGATGCTGGGAGGGATTGGAGGCAGGAGGAGAAGGGGACGACAGAGGATGAGATGGCTGGATGGCATCACTGATTTGATGGACGTGAGTCTGAGTGAACTCCGGGAGTTGGTGACGGACAGGGAGGCCTGGCGTGCTGCAATTCATGGGGTCGCAAAGAATCAGACACGACTGAGCAACTGAACTGAACTGAACTGAACTGAACTCCTAGTAACACACAAAGTTCTAGCCAATTATCCCCAAATAGCAGCAAGCACCTGTTGATGATTTTATCCCACCTGTTTAGGCAGAATATATCCTGGGGGTAGAACTGAAAGATGGTAAGCCTCGAAAGTCAAGACACCTGCTTTCCAGTATCAGCCCAGCAACTAATGTGCTATGGATCCTGAGTCAGACACTCCAACTGTCTGATGGACTTCAAGTGGCTGAGTCATGGGCCGTTCAAATACCCTGGTGGCCTTTCAGCTGGCCTGAGTCAGGACAGCAGAAGCCAGGTTAGGGAGGGGAGGTCACTTCCATCACCCTAGAAGGGCAGAGTGTTGAGAAAGATGTGTCTGACAGGAGCTCATTTATCCACCAGACTTGCTCCTCACTTTTTTTGTCATCTTTGAAGGTTGTCATCGTAGCCCAGATCACCCAGTCCACAAACCTGGATGAGGGTGTCATGGAAGCCCTCATACTCCATGCTCAATCACCCCCACAAACCCCTGTAGAACTCACCACCCCAAAGCTGCTGAATTCTCTCCTCCTCTGTAATCTGTCATCACCTTGCTGAAGATCCCCTTCTCCTCTAACCCGCAGGAGGAAACTGAATTGAAGTTGGAACCTAAGGTGCTTTGCAAAACGGTCTCTACCCAGCTTTGTCCCTTGCCAGTCCCCAGTGTGCAGTCCCTGTCTAGTGACACTGAATGTTCCTCAACTCATGGCACTGTTTCCAATCCACATGTCTTTGCAAATGCTGTTCCCTCTGTGTTGAATGCCCTTCCTTCCCTATTTTTCCAGTTAATGGCTCTTCTGGAAATCTTCCCTGATTATTTTCCTATTCCTCCCTCTGTGGTACTAATTAAACTTCATAGTAATCACTAGCTTATATAACTGTTTCTTATCAGACTGTGAAGCTTAAGGATAAATATTTCATCTGATTAAACTTTGTATCCCCAGGGCCTAGAATAGTCTGTGCGTCCATAACAAGCATTCAAGTACTTCTAAATGGATGAATATGGAAAATTCCTTATCTTTTGAGTTAGTCAAAATCAAAATCACTTATACTATTCAATCCCTTTGCCCAACCTGTAATTAATTACGTGTGTTTCCCTGAATCGATCACATTTGATTTGTATCCTAAATCTCAAATTATCAATGTGGCAGTGAGCAGTTACCCTTTAAACCAGTTTCTTCTATCTCCAGGGGTTGCATGAGTAATAAACTATGCATATAAAGGTGGTTTATATCTCATGCATAAAAGAGGTCCGAGTTCTTCTATTTTCCCTTTTTCCTACACATATCATGGTTACAGACTGCTGATCTATTCTTAAAAACATATAATGCTACTGATGCACAGACAGCAGGATGTGCGTGCTTATGTGTGCTCATTCAGTCAGTCGTGTCTGACTCTTTGCAACCCTTTGGACTGCAGCCCATCAGGCTCCTCTGTCCATGGGATTTCGTGGGCAAGAATACTGGAGTGGGTTGCCATTTCCTCCTCCAGAGGATCTTCTTGACCCAGGGATGGAATCCATGTCTTCTTCATCTCCTATATTGCAGGTGGATTCTTTACTGCTGAGCCACTGGGGAAGCCAGGACATATATATTTTAATCTGTGTTGAAGGGCTGAGAGATTTGTTCTAAGTCATCTCTACTCTCTGGTGAACAATAGCTGGGATTTGCAAAACAGATCAAAAGTGAAGGCTGATGTGTAGATCAGGTTCAAGCCTGGATTCATGAAGCCCTTACCCAGGGTGTGTTGAAAGGCACAGGCAGACAACTGATCCACCTCCTCCACAATCCCTTTCTCCTTAGCTACCTTCCAACTAGTAGTGGACATGTGCCCAGGTCTGGTCAATAAGATGCATGAGGAGATGTATAGGATACGGTGTCAAGGAAAGCTTTTCATTCTCTGACAAAATGAAACCCACTCATCTGAACTAACCCCTGGTCCTTTATCCTTTTCATTTCACTGTTTTAGATGATACCTATAAGTCCATCAGTCAACTTGCAATTATGAGGATAAAAGTCCATGTACCAAGGGTGGTAAAACAGAAAGAAAAAAGAGCCTTGGTCCTTGGTGACATTTTGATAACTCCAAATTCATCTGTGACATTAAAAAAAATTAACTCCTATTTGTTAAAGCCAACGTGGTTGGGTTTTCTATTCACCCAAACTCATTTCTAAGACACCAAATACATAGATTCTGTTGTCATTCAACATATATTGAGGGAATGATCCAAGAATAAGATACTGCATTTCTGGAATTTTTATGTAGCATGTATTTTAAAGATTGAGGGAAAAAAAAAGATTGAGCAAAGCAGGTCAAGTGCATAAATAAATTTCACCCAAATTCAAAAGAGAATTCCAGATATTATTCCTTCATGAACTCATATTCTAAAAATCAACTTGATTTTCCTTCCTGGCAACTGGATAAAGTGTCTAGCATTGGGACATGAGTAGCCTCTGCTAAATATTCTGCTCTCTGATGTCCACACGTTTTAAATTAATCAACAGTGAAATGGCCATATGCATCATCACCATCACAAGAGCTACTGCCAACTCTCATTTGTAAAATACATTCCATTTTTTAAAATAAGCTCACTGATGCCTCTGTTTGAAAAGACCATTATTCCCTTTGCTATTTTCTTAACAGTTGAGGTATTTTTAAAGGGGTGTGCCCCATACACATCCCTTCACTGAAAATAAAGACCACTATCCCTTCCCCCAGGTTCCCAATTGTTATATGTATTTGATTTGTTACCATAACAATCATAAAAGTATAAACAAATACAGTGGACATCTGGAACTAATGGAATTCTGGAGCTCTTCCCAAACAGTGGCAATTTCAAACTATATGTCAATAAGAATGTACTGAACAGAAAGAGAAGAACTATGTAAATGCCGAAGCGGTTGGGTGGGTCCAGAGAGACTGGAAGGTAGTTATTGTCTTTGTGTTAACATGGGGAATTAGTCGGCCTTGAAATGGGGTAACAGTGCTGATACTTCATGCAGATGCAGATGGTCTATCTAACCAATAAAAACAATTCTTAGCTTCATAATCTGTTGATGTGTCTCAGAGAAGGCAAAGGGAAAGGTGGGGACACGACCTTTCTTCACACTTTCCTTTCCACTCGCTTCTCTTCACTCCTGAGTGAGTGGAACTGGCTTTTGTTTGTCTGTCTGTCTGTTTTCACCAGTTGTTGTTAATTTGCAAAGCTTTATCGAGCCCTTGGAAAATTTCCTAATGACAAGTCTAGTTTGAAAGAAATGCTTAGTCCTTTAACACAGGAAAGTCCATAATTATGACCTGGTGTGCTTCAAAAATGTATGTATAAGATGAGAATTGGAACTTCTCATTTCAGAGCTGGAAGAAATCTTATAGAAGGAAAACAAGCATTTACACATTATTGTTCTGGCTGCTTTTACAAGCTGTCTCACCTAATTCTCACAACAGTTCTCTGAGACTCCACGTGCCCCCCACACACCATTTTATAAAAGAGGAAGCTAAAACTCAGAGTAAAGAAAGTTGCCCAAGGCTACACAAAGGTCAAGTGTAGGCAGGATGAAAATTCTAATTTTGGTGTTTCTGATTCTAAAGTCTGTGCTCTCCCATATACTACTTTGCTTTTCTCAAAAGACATCATGTAATTTATATAGGGGTAAATTAAAACTAAGAGAGGTGAAGTAATTTCTCAATGTCATAAAGTATATTGATGGCAGATGGAATTAGAACTTAAATCTCTCAAATTCTGGATCAGGCTCTGTCTGTTACTTCATACCTCCCTTTAGGTCTCATTTATTTTTATCTTCCTATACCCCAGGATTGAACCACAACCCTTGAGATTAAAGCAATGTTTGTATCAGTGTCTGTCCCACTTCCCATACTTTTAAATCTTGAGTTATTTAAACGCTCAGTGTGGTGTTCAGGTGTTAGCATGAACTACAAATTACTGCAATTTTGTTTCTATTAACATATTCACCCTAAACCATGAAAGTACAGAAGCAATTCTGGCGTCATTTGAAATATATATACATTAAAATTGACAACAGAGGTAGTTAACTCTGTGGAAAAAAGATGGGGATGGGATGTGCATGTGTGTGTGCTTAACCACTCAGTCGTGTCCAGCTGTTTGTAATCCCATGTACTATAGCCCACCAGACTCTTCTGTCCATGGGGATTCTCTAGGCAAGAATACTGGAGTGGGTTGCCATGGCCTCCTCCAGGGGATCTTCCCAACCCAGGGATTGAACCCAGGTCTCTTGCATTGCAGGCAGATTCTTTACCATCTGAGCCACCAGGGAAGCCCATAAATACTGGAGTGAGTAGCGTATTCCTTCTCCAGGTTATCTTCCTGACCCAGGAATTGAACCTGAGTCTCCTGCATTGCAGGTAGATTCTTTACCAGCTGAGCAACCAGGGAAGCCTGAGATAGGATGGGGAAGCCCAAATAGGTTTTGGCATTGTTTCACTGCTTATGTTGGGTGGTATATATTCTTTTATTAGCTTTGAAACTAATATATGTATGACATACTCTTTAAATGTGTCATATATTGCATTGAAAAGTATTAGCAAGAGAAAAGGCTAAGCCACATACACTTATACACATCATATCTATAAACAGAGATGTAAGCCACTTATACAACTATGTGACCATGATAGAAAGTTAAAGTGTTAGTCGCTCAGTCTGATTCTTTGCGACCCCATGGACTATAGCCTTCTAGGTTTCTCTGTCCATGGAATTCTCCAGGCAAGAATACTGGAGTGGGTAGCCATCTCCAGGGGATCTTCCTGACCCAGGGATCAAACTCAGGTCTCCAGCCTTGCCAGGAGATTCTTTACCAGCTGAGCCACGAAGGAAGCCCCTAATATGACCATGGGCAAATTATTTACTCTCTTATCTTCACTTTTCTTAATTATAAATAGGGATAATAATAGCCAGGGTGCTTGTAAGAATAATACAAGATAAAGTATGCAAAATAATTAATTTCTTATCTAATAGTAGTTCTTCTTATTCTATGACAATGATACTGTGATGCATCACTGGATTGGTATTTTCTGAATCAGATAGAATTGACCCTCATTTTTATACTATTTAAACATAACAGCGTATATACTGCATGGCACATACGTCCATTTTTATGTAAATTTCACACACTTTTCCTTCATGTCTTATTGACCCTTTGCCATGTTCTCCCCTTGATTCAAGACTAGAGGTTTCCAGCACTAAAAATCTGTGCCCAGTTAAAGGCTGTCATGCTGACCCCAGCTGCTCGTTACTGAGGAACGCACACAATCCCTTTTAACTCAGCTTGAGCTTCAGAGCTCTGATCCACCTCTGCAGACTCACCCCACCCCACGTCTACACATAGGGCAGAGATCTGGGAAAACTATTTGGCACAGTCTGTATTCTCCAAGAACATGTCTGGTTGTCTCATCCCAGAATGCCCCTCCCCCTTCAAAAACCTTCTCATCCTCCAAGCCTAGACTTAAACATTTCATTCTGGGGGAAGCCCAAGGAACACACACAATCCCTGTTTCAGTCAAAATGAACATCTTCACCTTCCAAGCTCCTCTGATGCACTGCCTTTCCATTGTCTATTTGGCACTCACACATACAGGTATAGCCTATTGAATGGTAAATCCCCTAGGAGAAGGGATAGTCTCTTGTGTGTCTCTGAACTTTCACCCTCTATCCCCCAATGCCAGGAACAGAAGACAATATATATGTTTGTTGAACTGAACTATTTAACCAGATACAAAAATTGTTCTTGTTTCCCTTTGAGTCAAGCACAACTCCTAGCAATTATACACATTCCTTAGATGAGCTCATGTGAAGTTAATTAATTCTCCAACTCAGCAGGTTATCAGAACTGAATGTACCCAACTCATCTACATGCTAAGATAATAAACAAGCTTTTTGCCTGCTACATTTCTAATGGTGATCTCTGAAAGAAACTCCCCACTGGCTGGACACCCCAAAGTCTTTCCCAAATAGAGGATTCTAAGCTAAAGGGCTTTTTAAAGGTAGTAATATACCTAACCACCACAAATGTTGTTCAGTTGCCAAGACGAGTCCAACTCTTCACAACTCCATGGACTGTAGCATGCCAGTTACCCTGTCCCTCATCATCTCCCAGAGTTTGCCCGAGTTCATGTCTACTGAATTGGTGATGCCATTCAACCATCTCATCCTCTGTCACCCTCTTCTCCTTTTGCCTTCAATCTTTCGTAGCATCAGGGTCTTTTCCAATGAGCCAGCTGATATTTTATCTCTTAAAGACAATTTTACATCTACATCATTTCAGGAGAAAATGAAGTATATATAAATTTAATTTTTACCCTTACAGATTATATCCATGCATAGGTCAACAGCTTCACGTGGGAAGGTTTTAGGTGAGTACAACCAACTTCAAAGGTTAGCAGCTCTCAAGTGGCTCTCATTTTTATATCAGTGGAATCTTGGTACCGTTTTAGAAGAGTCTTTATGACTCACCTTCAATTTCCATCCACTCTCAGAATAAAACCACCATGAAATAGTGGTTGGAAAGAAGGATTTAAAATCAAGCTTCAACCATGGCAGATTCGAAATCCAGTCAATGCCAGCCAAATATGAGCTTGAAAGTGCTCATAAGAAGAGGCTAAGGTTTACAAAACAATCCTCTTTGATGAGTTAAGTACAAGGGAATCAGAAACATATGGGTTAAATTCCCCTTGAAATACCCATGGATTTAAAATTAAGTGGAAAAGTGCTTGGCACAGCATAAATTCCAAGCATCTGAAATGTAGTTAAAGATCATTTTCTTTGAGACCTTTAACAAGAGAGTCTCCCTGCAATTTCTTGCACAAAACGCCAGGTACTTCTTACATCAATGGCAGGTACTTCTCATGGCGAAAATAGTGGCACACAGTGGTCACAGAGGAGTATAATCTGAATTCCAGCCCCATCCACTGCGCCACTCAATTCCTTCATGAGACAAGTGAATACAGGAACAGCTCCTTATATGGTTGTTAAGGTTTAGGTGAACTATTATTATGTCAAATAGCTAGAAGAGTCCCAAGTACATAGTTTATACTAGTGATATTTTTGAAGTCATCACCCAGAAAGGTACTGAAAACACAATGATTTAACTGAAGAAAAAGCTTCTTAACGTAAGATAAATTAATAAGCAGAATCATCTGGCCCAAGACAGTGGGGGTTGAGTGCATACTATAAAACTACAACAGAGAGGGTCCACACTTTGTGCAACGAAGCGGTTTGGTAGGTGGAAAGATGAGTACTTAGAACCAAAACCTCCATTCCTTCAAATTGGTTAACATTATGTAATCTCTGGCTTTTAGGATCAGAAAGGTCCTAACTCTTCCTGAGAGATGAAAAAACTGATGGAGGCAGAGAAATGATTTGCCCAAGGTCACACGGCTAGTGAAAAGCAGCGCCAGCACTAGAACTGGTTTCCTGCCTCGTAGGCCACTACTATTCTCCCTAAATCATGTTACTGCTCTGGATGGGAGCCTCATAAGCTCTGGTTCCAAGTGGCAATTGGTTTGCCCTCCCGGGGAGCGATGGAAGGGGCAGCAGAGTCCTTTGTAACTGCAGAACATGCCAGAGATGGCGTCAAGAAAGCCAGGTTTAAACCAGGTCAGCCAGAAGGGTTTGTCTAAAGCACAGCTGAGCAAGCTCCATTTAAGCCAGGATTCCGTCAGTACGACGGGTGTGTCAGCGACAAAGTTGAGTGGACTAAGTTCAAGCCAAGTATTCATTGAAAAGGCTAGGCAAGATGGGTCTAGGTTGGGAAAGTGAAGAGAAAGGGATCAGGTGAAGGTTGAGGGAAAGGTACTATACCAGATTTTTTCCTACAGCATCCTTCCTCCACTGGGGCTACTCTGAGCATACTTTTTGTGGAGGGTCCCTATGACATTGGCCATCACTTGATATGCTTGCATTTACAAGGTGCTCACTTAACATTGCAAATCAACTACACTTCAGTTAAATGAATGAATGAATGAATCAACACTTATAAATGTTATGCCTAAAATACAATTACGGCACCACTAGGAGATGAATTTGCTAGGGTTAAGGCTTTGAGGTCTGAATAACAAGGCTTCCATTTGGTGGCTAAGTCACAAATTAGTGTGGCTTTATTCTCCAGTCAAATATGTTTTCCTGTCAAAGAACAACCCACACAGGCTGGTTCACACCACAAGTCCTCCTGGCCAGGTCAAGTGGCCACCCAATTTCATTTTCCACTTCCCTACTTGAATTATCTTTATTCCATCTGAACTGCTCAATCTCTGATCCTACAACAAATTTCTTCTACTTCTATGCATGCACATTTGCTTCCTTCAACTATTCCCCATCTCAGAGTACCTTCCCCTAGTTTATCTAAGTATAATAGTATAGTTCAGGATATAAATAATTCTATAAATTTGGGGGTATCATTTGGAACACCATTTTAACATTATTACTAGGAGGTATAGTTTTGTGGTAACTTGGTAATTTCAGGAGAGAGAGTTTAAATTCTTAGAGCTATTCCAAGCCAGGATATAAAACCCTTTCTAAGCAGGTACTCCCTAAAGTGTGGTAAAGAGAAGCACAACTTATCTAAGTCATCTTATAGCCCAGTCAAGCAAAGCATAAAGTTATTTTGCTAAAGGAAAGGCTATTTTGGCACACTGACAACTAACATTGGAAATTCTATACCTATGAAGTTGGGCAAAATTATGAAAAGTCCCCCCAAAATCACATAAAATATCTGGCTACAGTATACACTAACATAAAAACACAGATAAATGAACAACAGAGCTGAGATTCAGAGAGAAGATTAAGTGGGAATGGACATCAAATGTGTTTTCAAAAAGCAAAGCCTCTTTGGGGTGATATGGTTGGGTCTGTTTTTCTGATAGCTAATTTTTATAAAGCCATGTGATCTCTGCAATGATGTAAGAGTAGCTTTTGCTGCTACATAGCTCTGACTTCCTTCTCAGAGCTTACTCAGGGAGCTACAGAGCACTGCATATACAGTAATAGACGCATTTTTAGAAAGAAGCCCTGCTTACCTGATTTTCCATAAAGAAAGCTGTTTCAAGAGCTCTTGGAATTCACAGGAGGAACAAAAAGTGCTATTATTCAGGCCAGGAAGCAGGTGAATAAAAAAGCCTGCCCTCACTCAACATATGCCCCAAGGGTTTTGGTAAATGCAAAGAGCAGAAACCAGGGGTCTGCTTAGAAATAAGCTTTACTTAAAGTTACTGGAAATGTTGAATGCAGAGCACCAGAAAAGGGAGTCATAGGACTGTGCGCTGCAAACCATTTTCTCTATCTTAGGTATGTGTTCCTTTGACAATTTATTGGCTGGAACACCCTGGTTCCTTTCTTAACAAATTGTAGCCACAAATATATTATGTCTAAGGAATTTTGAGACCCCTTCGAAAGGCAGCGCGATCCAATCCTCAAGGCTCCAGGCACTTTCAGCATCGGCAGAGAGCTCTCCAGGAAGTCTGGCGGGTGGAGGCTGGGTTCCCCCAGACTGAAACCCAAGAACTCTCTCATTAGAGGAGTCTGACTCAAGCAAAAGGCCTGCCGAGGACACAGACCAAGGACAGGCAGGCAGACCTCTGCGAGGAGCCAGGGACCCGAGCAAAGCACAGTTTTTACAATCCTCAAAAACTGTCTGCCAGCCCAGGCAAGCTGTGAACTTGCCTGTGTCCATGTGAACTAAGGAAACAGTGTAAACTGTCCTCAATTCCCAGGACAACTGGGTAAGTGCTAAGACTCTGAACTGTCAAGAGCTTTCTATAGCATTCAAGTGCAGAATGGATTCACTCTGGCAGTGGGGAAGAGACGGAAAGTGATGACGGCATATAAAGAGATGAGGGTGATAGAGGAAAGTCTTCATATCTAGTAGCAGAAAAGTAACAGATGAATTACACTGAAGAGAAACACTAAAAGTACTTTATCCATGAAACTCTTTTTTCATGGAGACAAAGCCTGTCAAATTGTTGAGTATGCCATCCTTTGCTTTCAGTCATCAGTTATCTGCAAGGGGGAGTTTGTCTATTTTGACTCCATATATGTGGGAAGCAAAATGAGGTAACGGATTATAAAATGAGGTAATGCAGGAGAAGCCAGGCTGATAGAACAGACAGTTTTGAGGCATGAATGCGGAATTCCCAGGCCCATCTTTTACCGACAAACACACTAAAGGTGACTTAAATTGCCGTTGTGTAAAACCAAGCTTGCCCTTGGTGTTGGTAGGGGTTGGTTGGTTGGTTTCTCTACACCACATCCTTACCCAAAACCATCCTATGCATTCTCAAACATGAAGATGAAACAGGCATGAAGTGAAGCTTACACATCAAAAACCAGTATAGGATCCTGGTTAGTGACCTGGATCACCTACAAAACACTACCTACAATACGCTACCATCTACAATATAATTATTCAAATCTCTTGATCTCTAAGCTTCAATTTCCTTATCTATAAAAGCAGGATAATATTTTTCTCAGGGGGTGTGGTGAGGTATAAACGAGATAATAAGTAACAAATGGCTACCCCAGTGGATGCTCAAAGAATGTTCCTATTTTTATGTATGGAGGGGAATGTTATGCTGGGAATTGGAACTCCCCACCCTCTTGGTCAGTCAGTCAGTCAGTCAGTTCAGTTGCTCAGTTGTGTCCAAATCTTTGCGACCCCATGAATTGCAGCACTCCAGGCCTCCCTGTCCATCACCAACTCCCGGAGTTCACTCAGACTCACGTCCATCGAGTCAGTGATGCCATCCAGCCATCTCATCCTCTGTCGTCCCCTTCTCCTCCTGCCCCCAACCCCTCCCAGCATCAGGGTCTTTTCCAATGAGTCAACTCTTCGCATCAGGTGGCCAAAGTATTGGAGTTTCAGCTTCAGCATCAGTCCTTCCAATGAACACCCAGGACTGATCTCCTTTAGAATGGACTGGTTGGATCTCCTTGCAGTCCAAGGGACTCTCAAGAATCTTCTCCAACACCACAGTTCAAAAGCATCAATTCTTCGGGGCTCAGCTTTCTTCACAATCCAACTCTCACATCCATACGTGCCCACTTGGTAGCAAGGTGCAGTTTGTGCTATGTGACATGAGAGCTTCTAGTGTATCATACTTTGCATTTGGTATGTACTGAATGTGTCAGTCCTCCTTGGTCTTCTTCATATAAGAATGTTCGGATACTATAATTAAAATGTGAGCTCCTAAAATTGAGTACCTGTGGCTTCAATTTCTTTTGGATTTCTCCAAAGACTAACAAAACTTGACTGAACTCTTGAATAGCTCATATGTTCAATGACTTTAATTCTGGAAGGAGCTTTGGAAAGTGTCCAAGTCATGCCACTTTGTGTCACAGTGAAAAGAATTCAATACTGGAAGTTAGACGCCCCACCCCTATGTGACCCTTCCTAAACCAACTAACCTCTCTGGGCCATAACTTCCTCATCTGAACAATGGAGATGGTACCATACTACCCACCCCCATGAGGTTGTTGTCAAAGCTGAATGAAATAATGGCGAATTGAAGAGGAGTGAGCTTTCATCATTATTATTACAGACTAGAAACTAAGTCTCAAGAGGATTGAGTGATCTGCCCAAGGTCACCTGAATTCCCAGTAATGAGTGGTCTGTCAGGGAGGGCTTTAAGATTATGGGTATATGTACACCGTCATAACGACTTATCTTTTCAAGCCAATTAGTGATTTCCTTAAAACTAGCTGAATTGGCAATCTTTCCCTTCCTGGCCTTGACCTTTGGAAATGTTCATTGCCTTCTGCTATGGAGAGATCTAGATTTCAGTGTTTTACATTCATGTAGCCTGGGCAGAGTCAGAGCAATCACCCACTAAGGTCCCAAAGAATGTCAACACTTTAAACCTTTCTATGACTTTAAAATTCAGCATGAGCAATGGACTCACAGGGTTCAAAACTCAAGAAGCATTAGAAAGTATTCACTGAAAAATCTCATTCACCACTCATTCCCCTCTGCCTAGTTCCTCCCACCCAACATATAACCACCTTATTAATGTCCTCAACATTCATCCATAAAGGTTTTTATGAAAACACAAGCAGATGAGAATATATTAAATGTCAACTCAAGCTTCATTAGACTCTTCAAAATTTTAAAGTATTCACATTTACCTTTTCAGACTTTTATCAACAATTTCCAATTGAGCCACTGAATCAACAACCTTCAAAAGAAAAATTTCCTACTGTTAGACTATGGAAAAATAATCTCTCTCTTAAGTAGGTGCTTCACCTCTCAGACAAGAATATTATGTACATAAGAGTAACTGAGGGTCTTATTAAAATGCAAATTTCTAGGCTGGACTCCCAACAATCCTGATTCTTGTGAGGAACAGGAATCACTTTCTTACTGAGCAACCCTGGAAATGAGGATGAAAGTGGTTGATGGACCACATTTTAGGAGACATTACAATGTAAATGAAGAGACTAGATTCAAGTCTGGACTCCCCTCAATTAGTTTTGTGACTTCTGGTTAGTAACTTAGGTTCACCGGATCTTCATAGCACCTTCTACAAAAGGCAGAGACTGGGCCAGATGGTCATGAAGGTTCCTTTGCAAAGGTCCATGCTGTGATGCTGTTACATCTTAGGCAATCCTGATGCACAGTAGGCTCCAAAGAGACCATGGGTTAGTGTGATGTGTCTCTTTTAGAGAAATTTTACAGATTTTGACACAACATAGTAACTTATGGTTTTTCTTCACTTTCATGAGTTTTTTTTTTTTTTAATTTTTCCAAATTGTGGCCAGGTTGTGTATTACAAATGGGTAATTGAGTCAATGTCAGGAGACTCTAAATGGAACAACCCTTCATGCATGGGCATGAAAGTTTTGTTTCCTGCCATCAGCAAAGGGAAATGTGCATGCCTTTAAACAAATCCAAACCTTGGATTCATTAGAAACAGAAACATAATTTTAAAACCAAAGCACTTTCACTTTCAAGGATAAAGCTCTGCTATTTGTAGAGATGGCACTTCATGGGTGATGGCCCACTGGTGGATCGCTACTCAAACATTGACATGCCAACGTGCAAACGGGCAGAAAAAAGTTCTGTGCGTGGTGTGGGAAAAGTACCTTCCCTACAAGTGTGGACCCCAGTCTAAACCAGGCAAAGACAGCAGCCAACACAAGCTCTGTGCTCACGTCTTTGCCCACAGCTTTTAAGTTACAGGGGAAAACTTGATTGACTGTTTTAAGAAATATTTTGAAAGACTAAAAATTTTAATGAAACATTTCAACACCATGTTCATTACTGTGTTCTTACTTTAATGAAGAGGTTATATTATAGTTGGATGTGTTTTTATCTATTTGTAAGTTCTTTCAGAGCAAGATCTACCTATTAACCAGCACTGCTGCTGCTGCTGCTGCTGCTAAGTTGCTTCAGTCATGTCCGACTCTGTGTGACCCCATAGACGGCAGCCCACCAGGCTCCCCCAACCCTGGGATTCTCCAGGCAAGAACACTGGAGTGGGTTGCCATTTCCTTTTCCAATGCATGAAAGTGAAAGTGAAGTCGCTCAGTTGTGTCCGACTCCTAGAGACCCCATGGACTGTAGCCTACCAGGCTCCTCCGTCCATGTGATTTTCCAGGCAAGAGTACTGGAGTGGGGTGCCATTGCCTTCTCCGTAACCAGCACTAGTCTCTGACAAATACGAGGCCCTCAGTAAACACTTGGGGGATGAATGAATAAGTGAACAAATGAACTAAGGAGATCTCCTCATGATCTGGTCCAGAGTTCCTTGATGGACCAAATTTTATCACTGATACTTACTGGGAACCTACTGGGTGGCAGGCACCATTTTAGGCACTGAAGACATAGCAGAAAATAGGCTGAAGGCTCCTGTTTTACCATTGCTGACTTTCTAGAGCAAGAGATAATTTTAGGTTAAAAAAAAACACACCTTTTAAATAAAGTAACATGATAAAGAGGCACTGGGGATATTAGGATGATGAGAGAAAATACAGTGCTCAGTTGTATCCAACTGTTTGTGACCCCATGGACTTTAGCCTGCCAGGCTCCTCTGTCCATGGAATTCTCCAGGGCTAGAATGCTAGACTGGGTTGCCATTCCCTTCTCCAGGGGATCTTCCTAACCCAGGGATTGAACCCTGGTCTCCTACATTGCAGGCAGATTCTTTACCATCATAAGATCAGATCAGATCAGTCACTCAGTCGTGTCTGACTCTTTGCAACCCCATGAATCACAGCACGCCAGGCCTCCCTGTCCATCACCAACTCCCGGAGTTCACTCAGACTCACGTCCATCGAGTCAGTGATGCCGTCATAGGCACCAAGAAAAATCAAAGGGCGGTAGTATACTAAATTAATGAGTTTCATATGAAAAAAATCCTTCTTATAAATAACTTGTCCTGAATGGAGTATTTGGGAAGGGGTCACATCCACTAAATGTGTTTCAAACAAACTATCTCAAAGCCATGGACCACAAGTTGAACCACCGCAAAACGGCCAAATGGCCTAAATTCCAAGTATACCCTCATTTCCAAAATGTGTATAAAATGAAGCATTTTTAAAACTTGCAAGAAATTAGGCATTAAGCTATAATAACTTCTCTGTGTTTAGCCAGTTCTCTTCTCCCATTTTGCAAATGGACACCTCACCCATATCTGGTATTCTTTTCTTGGTTATCATTCTCTTATGTGATACTCTCCCCACTCTACTCTGTGTGTCCAATCTGTCTTTAGAGCTCAACGTGTGTGCACATCCCATAATTTGTCCCCCCCCCCATTCTCTAGGGAATGGTGAAGAGAGGTGCAAAGTTGGAAAGGCACATAGACCCCTGAATCAAGTACAATCTTAAAATGCATATTTCAGGGTGGTGACTTTAATTCTTGTATACATTTTTAAATGCTCTGGAAAGGAGACTTGGAGATGAAGTTTGATCTCTCTAGTGAGCCAGCTATGTGAAAACCGTGCTCAGAATTGAGAAGGACAAACAAGAAGGTATCATGCGTGCTCTGCATTTCACCCGTTCTCTTTCCGAGCATCTGGATCCTTTTATATACTATATTGTTACAGTGGGTGGTCTGGAAATTCTAGGGGAAGACTGTAATGCTTGGTATGGGAGGCAGGCATTTGGAAAGCTTGAGAGTGACGCTGTGGCAGCTTAACTGTAGAACAATAAACCTGTGATTAGCTGAACTCTGCTTGCCCATTGTCCTCGTCATCATACAGACACCAGCATTACCCTAACCACTACACGATCCCCTGAAAAGGCTTCTGAGTATACATGATTATTTGTCAGACAGTGCCCCCTGCAACCAGATCAATAAAGCATACGTCTTAGAATTATCTGCTGGGACAAGGAAGCCTTTCTGTGATACAAAGCCAGTGGGTTTTATGTGTGCTTTGCTGTGAGGTCAAAGAAAAGACATTTTGGAGGGAGCTGAAGTTCCTGGACTCAATGTCTCCATCTGAATTGCTTTAGATGATTTGGCACATATTTTGTTTCCCTAGTTATATCTTTGTCTTCTCAAATGTTTATTTTCTATTAATAAGATAAAATTAACTTAGTTAATTAAAAGGCAAAAAGCCACGTGGCCCTCACCAATCTACAAAATAACTATCTGCAGTGGCAACTACAAAATAAATCCTAGTTTCTCACTACCGTTCATAATACAGATTAAGGTGGATTCTTAGAAAACTTCCAAGTGAAATCTGGCTTCAGAGGAACTACGGTAATAGCCCAAAGAGCTAAGGGTATTTAAAGGGATGCCATGTGTAACAGCAACTGCAGGAATGAGGGAGGTGCCTCAGAGACTGATACTGCCTAGGAAGTATGGTTTCACTGTCTCCCAGAGGGGCCAGGCATAGACTGGGCTGCCTCTGCAGATGATAACTTCCCCATCACCATGAATGTTCAAAGCACAATAATAATGAACAAAGTTTCCTATGTGCCAATGGCTAGACCAAGCACTTTACATATACAATCTCAATTAACCCTCTTTAAAACCCCATGGGAGAGGCATGGAATGATTATCAGTTCACAGGTAATAATAGTTCATTGGGGAGGGGGTACCATTTATTGGTGAGATGATGACTACAGTCTGAGCTCACCCACGATAACAGCTCAGTCTAACCTACCTTATCACCCCAAACTCACCAAAATGCCTGGCATATAGTAGGTACATCATATATATTAATACATACATGGAAAGTTCTCTTTCTAGCGAAATGGCTAGAAATTCCTATATTTTGTTAATTTTTATGTCTGTGATTGTTTATTTTTTAAAAATGGCCTTTGCATAATATTCAAAAAGCACCAAAAAAAATCAGAAAGCAGAAAACAAAATTTAACTATAATCTCACCACCCAGAAAGAATCATTGTAACATGTTTTGATCCATGTCCTTCCTAAACACTAATGGATATGTCTTAGCACATAACATAATAAAGCGTTAGTCAATAAAAAATAAAAAGGTCTGCCGAGCTGACCCCATTATTACAAAATGAATAAAAGGAAATCCACCAAATAAAATATCTTGCAGACCAGCCAAGAATAACAGAAATACAGTAAGTGTATTATTCAAGTGATGTTCAACATGTTAAATGAAAAAAGAAAAGTCCTAACTTTCCACTAATCTCCCCAGCAAGTAAAAACTCCTGTATATTTTGGAGACTTCAAATCTCTTCATCAAGGGAAACAATTGTTTAACAGTACATAAACTAAAACTGTTTTACTGTGTGAGGCCACTGACTTACAGGTAACAAAATTATTTCTCTTCAAAATTCTAAACAACTCGTTTAAGAAAATGCTGGGGGCAGGAGTCTGGTCTTGAATTGCACAGTGGCACCCAGTGCATGATCTGAATTTGAGACTTAAAAATTTAATAAAGCAACTATCTTAAATCTTTGGGAAGAAGTGAAAACAGGGATATGAAGTCTCACACACCCTGTAAACCATATTTTTTTTTTTTACCCAAAGAATAAGTTATTCATGTGCTCTGTACATTAGGTCAATTATTAGTCACTTTCTTTGGAGGCTAACCAAAGGCCTCCACCCTGCATTTCAGGGTGTGCTGTAATCATCTTGTAGAAAGAAGAGCAGGTCACATTAATATGTGCTGAAGATAAGAGGATATGGCCCCTGGAGGTTTTGACAACACATTTCTACCACTGATTTACCACCCTTTTCACTTGCGTTTAAGCAATGGGAGAAATGTTTCAAGTATCTCAGTAACTAGAGTGAAATATAAAGGAAAATGAGATCACTTCAACTTAGCTGAAATTAAAGCCTTTCAGCTATTTTGTGTCAACTTGAATTTCATAGTGTAAACACCTATTTTACTTGTCTCTCCACAGCAAGTCAATTATTTTTTAATTTGATTTCCAACTATAAGTTTAAACAGGACTCCCACCCGCTTTTATTAAGACTTCAAACATGGAGAAATCTTTGAATGTTGATATTCATCTTTCTGTATCATCCAAAATTTAGTAAAGCATGTTTGCTATTAATTTTTAACATCTTGTTAAGAACTATTGTAACACAGACTTTGGGTTCATGTTTTATTAAGTTTATGTAAAAAGAAAATGCAAATTCAGCCATAATGCTCCCTTGACATGGATGCTTAAAATCACAGACTGTGAGATCTGGAAGAGACCTCAGAGATCTTCTAGTCCAACATGCTGGATTCACAGATGAGCAGTTGGAAGCCAGGGAAGATCAGATGCCAAGAAAAACAACTGGTATCTAGACAATTGTGACTGTTGATTAACAACCCAACAATCTTTGCAAAACCAAAGTATGTCTCAAAGCAATTTACAACAGGGCTATAAAAAATATCACATTTATTTTATTATCTGTATTATATTTCATAGCCTTCGTACTCAAAGTCTGGTCCATGGACCTGCATCATAGGCATTACCTGGGAGCTTGACAGAAATGGAAAACCTCAGGCTCTGTCCCAGACTACTAAATGAAAATCCATTTTAACAGAATTCCCAGGTGATTTCTATGCACATTAAAGGTTGAGAAGCATGAGTCTACACCAGCGCTACTCAAAGTTGGTTCTTACAAAGATTTGTGAGAACTGTTTGTGTCCAGTCTGTGAGGAGGTAAGTACAGAGACTAATAAACCTCTTGCATGTTGCTAAGAGAGTAAATTTTAAAAGTTCTCATCACAAGAAAAAAAAATTATATACTTAGTGATGTATGTTAATTAAACTTATTATGGTGATCATTTCACAATATATATATCAATCATTATGTTGTATAACTGAAACTAATATGTTATATCAATTGTATCACAAATTTTAAAAAAGTAGTAAGCAGTCTGTAGAAACTTTTGTGTAAGTTTCACAGAATAATTTTATATAAGCTGAATCCATTTTAGAAATGAAACTAGTATTTGTATATTTTTGTGGCATTTTCTACTGATTTATTATTTACAGTAGATTAAAAATTATTTTTAAGTGGAATTTTACCATAGATAAATTCTTCTATACTGTCCTTCCCTGCTCTCTACTGAGACCAACTGAAAAAAAAAAACACCAATTGGCTCTCTTCTCAACTTATTCCATGAGCCAGTGCTAACCTAATACTAAAGTCAGACCAAAAAAATCCTAAGAAAAGGACACTACAAACCAACATCCTTTATGAACAGAGACACAAAAACCTTCAACACAATATTAACAAACTGAATCCAAAATCATATAAAAAAGATTATACACCATGACCAAGTAGGATTTATCCCAGGAATGCAAAGTTGGCTTAACATCTGAAAATCAACAAATACACCATATTAGTAAAATGAAGAACAAAACCCACATGATCATCTCAATAAATTCAGGAAAAGCATGTGACAAAATTCTATGTACATTCATGATAAAACTCTCAATAGAATATAAATATAAGTGAACTTACTCAACCTATAGCTAATATCAAAAATATTAGTGAAATAATAAATTCTTTCTTTCTAAGATTAGAAACAAAGCAAGGATGTCTGCTCTTGCCATTTCTCTTGAACTTGAATCCAGGGGTCTAGCCACTGCAATAATGCAAAGATATTAAAAACATACTTTAGAAAAAGTAAAACTATTTCTATTCACAGACAACACAATCTTGTATGTAGCAAATCCAAGGAATCTACCAAAAAATTACTATAACTAATAAACAAGTTCAAGAAGGTCATAGAATACCCACATACAAAAAGCAATCGTATTTCTATATACAAACGAACAATCTGAAAATGAAATTTAAAAAACAATTTAGTTCACAATTACATCAAAAAGAGTAAAATTTATATGAAAAAACTTAACAACATAAGTGCAAAATTTGCAGTGAAAACTACAAACCATTTCTGAGAGAACTGAAGAAATTTTAAATAAGGAGTGAAATGGAAAACTTGATATTGTTAATGTAACATTCCCCCCTCAGACTGATCCATAGATTCAATGCAACTGCTACTAAAATCCCAGGGGGAATTTCTGAAGATATTGACAGGCTGAAGCTAAAACATATATGAAAATACAAATGACCCGGGATAACCAAGACAATTTGGAAAAGAGGAATAAAGTTGGAGTACTTCAGAACTTTCTATAAAGCTACAGTAATCAACAGACTACGGCATTAGAGTAGGGGCAGAGATATAGATATATGGAACGGACGAAACAGACCAGAATTAACCCTTCCAAAATTAATTTTCAACAACATTGTCTAGGAAATTCAACAAGATAAAGAGTTTTTTTTACAAACAAATTGTACTAAAAAAATGTGGATATCTACATGCAAAAAAAAAAAATGACCTTAACTTCAACCCATCACAAAAATTAATTCAAAATGGATCACAGATTCATATAAAATCTGATAGCCACTCAGTTGTGTCCAACTCTTTGTGACCCATGGACAGTAGCCTGCCAGGCTCCTCTGTCCATGGCATTCTCCAGGCAAGAATACTGGAGTGGTTTGCCATTCTCTTCTCCAGGGATCTTCCCTATCCAGGGATTGAACCCGGGTCTCCTGCAGACAGCTCAGTTGGTAAAGAATCTGCCTGCAATGCAAGAGACCCCAGTTTGATTCCTGAGTCAGGAAGATCCGCTGGAGATGGGATAGGCTACCCACTCCGCTATTCTTGAGCGTCCCTTATGGCTCAGATGGTAAAGAATTTGCCTGCAATGAAGAAGACCTGGGTTCGATCCCTGTATTGGGAAGATCCCTGGAGAAATGAATGGCTACCAACTCCAGTATTCTGGCCTAGAGAATGCTACGGACTATATAGTCCATGGGGTGGCAAAGAGTTGGACATGACCGAGCAACTTTCACTTTCACTTTCTCCTGCATTGCAGGCAGATTCTTTACCATCTGAGCCACCAGGGAGGCCCTATAAAATCTAAAACTACACAATTGCTAGAAGAAAACTTAAATGAGAAATCTCTAAGGTCTTAGGCAAGGGGTTCTTAGGTACAATTCCAAAAGCATAATTCATTTTGAAAAAAGACAGATAAATTGGACGTAATCAAAATCAAAAGCCTTTATACGTCAAAGAACACCATTAAAAATAAAGACAGGTAAAACTAGGAGAAAATAGTTGCAATACCTGATAAAGAATGTGCATTAAAAACCATAAGAAACTCTTAAAAAGAAGAAGAAAAATTACCTTATTTTCAAAGTGGTAAAAGATCTGAATAGTCATTTTACCAAATAAGATGTATTAAAAAGCAAATGAAAAAATGCTCAACATCATTAGTCATGAGAAAAATATAAATTAGGGGCCACAATGAGACACCATTTCATACCCACTAGAATGGCTACAATGTAGCAGACAAACAAGCGGTGGAGAGGATATTATGAGACACTAGAATCCTGGACGGCATCGCCGAATCAATGGACGTGAGTCTGGGTGAACTCCGGGAGTTGGTGATGGACAGGGAGGCCTGGCATGCTGTGTTGCATGGGGTCCAAAGAGTTGGACACGACTGAGCGACTGAACTGACTGACTGACTGAGAACCCTCACACTGGTAACGGGAGTGTGAGATGGTCCAACCACTTTGGAAAACAATTTGGCAGTTTCTTAAAAAGTGAAACATGAACTTAGCATGTAATCCAGAAATTCCATACTGAAGTTTCCATACTGAAATTTCTACCAAAGAAAAATTAAACACATATGGCCAAAGACTTGCTTGTGAATGTTCATAGTAGGGTTATTAGCCTCAAACTGGAAACAATTCAAGTGTCCATCACCTAGTGAATGAATGAACAAAATGTGATATATTCACACAATGGAATATTACTCAGCAATAAAAGGAACAAACTACTAATACACATTAAACATAATACAATGTTATGCAAAATAGACAGATACAAGACTATACATTATAGAAGTCCATTTAAATGAAAATACAGAGATATCAGATAAGAAAGCCTTCCTCAGTGATCAACTCAAAGAAATAGAAGAAAACAATAGAATGGGAACAATTAGAAATCTCATCAAGAAAATCAGAGATACCAAAGGAATATTTCATGCAAAGATGGGCACAATAAAGGACAAAAATGATATGGACCTAACAGAAGCAGAAGATATTAAGAAGAGGTGGCAAGAATACACAGAACTATACAGAAAAGATCTTAAAGACCCAGATAACCATGATAGTGTGATCACTCACCTAGAGCCAGACATCCTGGAGTCCAAAGTCAAGTAGGCCTTAGGAAGCATCACTACAAAGCTAGTGGAGGTGATGGAATTCCAGTTGAACTATTTCAAATCCTAAAAGATGATGCTGTGAAAATGCTGCACTCAATATGCCAGCAAATTTGGAAAACTCAGCAGTGGCCACAGGACTGGAATAGGTCAGTTTTCATTCCAATCCCAAAGAAAGGCAATGCCAAAGAATGTTAAAACTACCACACAATTGCACTCATCTCACACAGTGGCAAAGTAATGCTCAAAATTCTCAAAGCCAGGCTTGAACAGTACATGAACTGCGAACTTCCAGATGTTCAAGCTGGATTTAGAAAAGGCAGAGGAACCAGAGATCAAATTGCCAGCAACTGTTGGATCATAGAAAAAGCAAGAGAGTTTCAGAAAAACATCTACTTCTGCTTTATTGACTATACCAAAGCTTTGACTGTGTGGATCACAACAAACTGTGGAAAATTCTTAAAGATATGGGAATACCAGACCACCTGACCTGCCTCCTGAGAAATCTGCATGCAGGTCAAGAAGCAACAGTTAGAACTGGACATAGAACAACAGACTGGTTCCTAACTGGGAAAGGAGTACGTCAAGGCTGTATATTGTCACCCTGTTTACTTATATGCAGAGTACATCATGCGAAATGTCAGGCTGGATGAAGCACAAGGTAGAATCAAGGTTGCTGGGAGAAATATCAAAAACCTCAGATATGCAGATGACACCACCCTATAGCAGAAAGCAAAGAGAAACCAAAGAGCCTCTTGATGAAAGTGAAAGAAGAGAGTGAAAAAGCTGGCTTAAAACTCAACATCAGATCATGGCATCCAGTCCCATCACTTCATGGCAAACAAATGGGGAAACAGTGGAAACAGTGACAGACTATTTCCTTGAGCTCTAAAATCACTATAGATGGTAACGGAAGCCATGAAATTAAAAGATGCTCGCTCCTTGGAATAAAAGCTATGACCAACCTAGACAGCGTATTAAAAAGCAGAGACGTTAGTTTGCCGACAAAGGTCTCCCTAGTGAAAGCTATGGTTTTTCCAGGAGTCATGTGTGGATGTGAGAGTCTGACCATAAAGAAAGCTGAGCACCAAAGAATTGATGCTTCTGAACTGTGGTATTGGAGAAGACTCTTGAGAGTCTCTTGGACTGCATGGATATCAAACCAGTCCATCCTAAAGGAAATCAGTCCTGAATATTCATTGGAAGGACTAATGCTGAAGATGAAGCTCCAATACTTTGGCCACCTGATGTGAAGAACTGACTCATTAGAAAATACACTGATACTGGGAAAGAATGAAGGCAGGAGGAGAAGGGGACAACAGAGGACGCAATGGTTGAATGGCATCACCAACTCAATGGACATGAGTTTGAGCAAGCTCCGGGACCTGGTGATGGACAGGGAAGCCTGGCCTGCTGCAGTCCATGGGGTTGCAAAGAGTTGGACATGACTGAGCAACTGAACTGACTGAATTGAAATAGAGACATAAAGCAGCTTAGTGGTTGCTGGGCTGGGGCTGGAATTGTTTGCAAACAGGCACAAGGGATCTTTTGAGAGGTAATGTGAATGCTTTAAAACTGGATTATTGCAATGGTATATAACTTTAAACTTACTAAAAAGTATTGAATTGTACACTTAGAATGAGTGAGATTTTTGATATATAAACTAACCTTCCATAAAGCTGTCTTTTAAAAAATCAATTGGCTTATCAAGTATTATATTTACCTTAAGCATGCACATATTATCAACTGTTACAGTCATACACTAAACCCTAGAAAGGCTTCCCAGGTAGTGCTAGTGGTAAAGAATCGGCTGACCAGTGCAGGAGACCTAAGAGACAAGGGTTCAGTCCCTGGGTCAGGAAGACCCCCTGGAAAAGGAAATGGCAACCCACGCCAGTATTCTTACCTGGAAAATCCCATGGACAGAGGAACCTGGTGAACTATGATCCATAGGGTTGCAAAGAGTCGGACATGACTGAAATGACTTAGGACAGAAACTCTAGAAGACTGAAGTTAGATGTCGTAGTTCTATTTTAGCTAAATGAACTTACTACTCTTTATGTTTGCCCATTTTACTTACTGGATAAGTTTTGTATTTCTAACCACATGGGGCAGATAACATATTTTCCAATCGTATTTTTCCTATATTTTTTAGAATTCATTTTTTCCAAACTGACCCTAGAACTTCAAATGTTGTTTGGGGGCCTCTGCTACTATAAACTTTGGGAAAACTGAGAAAAGAAAAAGGAAGTGGGAAGTGAGATGTTCATATAACTTTAGAACCTTACAGTGAAAAGGTTATCCTCACGGAACCTTGACTCCCCAGTACACCATTACTTAAAATGCTTTCCCACTTCAAAAACAAAACAAAACAAAAAAATGCTTCCCATCTCTGTTGAATGCTTTGGTTAAAAGGGAGCTCACTACATTTAAACTCAGTAGTTTCAAAAGCCGTTCCACCCACAAAGTCTTGCTTAAAGTCAGTTCTTGATCGGTTATTGAATCACTTGCCCCATACTCATTCCTTTAAAACACAAAAACAATGTTGTTGCTATAAACAGAATTTTTGTTTATTCTGGAGCAGAAGAGCTAGGAAAAAAAAAAAAAAGGCTTTCAGCCAGCTAAGGAGGGATAGCTGGCCTAGATGTGTTGGCCAAGCCAGGCAAACTGGCCTCTGCTGGCCAGGCCGCAGGAGATGGGTGAGCAAGTCCCAGAGGAACAGTGACTGGAAGGCATCCTGCCTGCAGATGAATGACCCTGTGTTTACACCTTCCAGAGCTTAGCGAAAATGGATTTGTTGACTAATGCTGAATGTGAATTGTCTGTTGGAAGGCAGAGATCACAATTCCAACAGACCAGAGATTCAATTCCAAGGCCAAAGACCAGCGTGAATTAGCTGGAAGACTAACAGAAAACAAACGGCAATACACCCTTCAAATGTCAGACTCCTGAGCCACAGCCGGGTGTCATGAGCATGGAAAGTCCTAGGTTAGCCCAACATCTTACTAACATCCATCAGTCTGAGTTTTGGCTTCCCAGGTGGCGCAGTGGTAAAGAATCTGCCTGCCAATGCAGGAGACACAAGAGACATGGGTTCAATCCCTGGGTCAGGAAGATCCCCTGGAGTAGGAAATGGCAACCTGCTCCAGTATCCTTGCCTGGAAAATTCCATGGACAACTGGCGGGCTACAGTCCATGGGGCTGCAAAGAGTCAGACACAACTGAGCGACTAAACACAGCACAGCATTAGTACGATTTAAATAATACTTATAGGAGTCAGATACAAAGAAATGTAAAATAAATCCTGGGATTTATCTCCCCACCACTGTATACATCATTAGTTTAAACTAGGTATGGCAAAACAATGGTATTTTAGTGATATATCCAGTCTACAACAAATCCAAATTGGACTAAAGCATCAAATATATTTAAAAATCAGAACACAAAAAAAATCTGAAGAAAATAAATACAAATATTTGTCAAATCTTTGGAAACAGGAGAACTCTCTAATCTCAAAAGCCATAGATGAAACCATAAGGAAAAGATTCATATGTCACATTAAATAAAAATATCTGTAAACCAATAAAACCAAAATTTTGGGGAAAATATTTAAAGTTAATAAGATAAAGATTTAAGAATTTAATTCTTGAAAGAGTCGATGGCTCTTACTAGAAATGAGCAGGGATTTATTTTCTTTTGCTTACTTAAAAAATTTATACGTTGCTAAGAAAGAGGAGAAACCAGGACTCCAGTCAAAAGCACATATGAGCACATTGACGGTACGTATCAAGAACTTAAAGGTGCCAACAGTCATGCTTTTACTCTACAAATAGAAAAAGCTCTATGTACAAAGATGTTACACATGGTGATATAATGGAAAAATAAAAACTAAAGGTAGAGTCCAGATGTGCAAAAAGATGGGAACACAGGGTTACATAATATTTTTAAATGTGTACGTGTGGATAAACATACAATACAAACTACATTTATGCCCTGATTGCAAAGTAAATGACTTTGTAAAGAAAAACAAAAACTAAAAGTAAGTAAATTCAGGAAATATTAACTGTGATTATATTAGTATGTTAGGGCCTCCCCAGTGGCTCAGTGGTAAAGAATTTGCCTGCAATGTAGGAGACTTGTCAGAGACACGGGTTTGATCCCAGGGATGGGAAGATGCCCTGGAGCAGGAAATGACAACCTGTTCCAGTATTCTTGCCTGGACAATCCTGTGGACAGAGGAGCTGAGTGGGCTGCAGTCCATGGGGTCACAAAGTGTCGGACACAACCGAGTGACTGAGCATGTGCACATATTAGTATGTTAGGTAGCTTTTTCCTCTTTTTCAGATTGTATCAAATGAGCATATTAAATATCAGTTGTCCAGGAGCCTGTGAATATCTCTTCCAACTGCTTCACACTTTTCTGACTTTTTAAAAATACTTTTCACATTGTCAATTATAAACATGTATTATTTTGATAGGATATTTTTAAAGAACCAGAATTTTAAAAGGGCTTGAAGTAAAAATTCTGAACATTATTAATGAAAGTTTCTCACTGCTACAACTATCAAGTTCATGAAAAGACAATATGATTTCTGTAAAAAGAAATTATTTATAATTAAGATCTGTATTTGTATGGGGAGGGGGATTGGAAGAGGGAAAGTCAACCAACTTTCCCAGTAAAATTTAGAATTTAAAAACTTTCACAAAATCTCTGAAGAAGCACCAGACCAGAAATTTTAGAAAACTTTTTAAAAAAGAAGCAGCAATTGAATTTGTTTGTTAAAAACAAAACAAAGAACCCACAAACCACAGGAAGCAAAGAGTTCCCAGATAGGAGGGTAGCACTGGGATTATCTAAGTTGGTCTGCTCTTAAAATTCTGGAGAGAAAGTATACAGGAAAATCTACACGTTTACAAATGGCCATGAGCTCTTCTGTCGAGGAAAGTCGACGACAGTTGTCTCTGGAGAGAAAAAAGCAAAGGAACTAGGAAGAAAAAGAAGAGAAAGACACCAGCTTTTTTGGATGTTATGGTTTGTTCATTTTACAAAGAGGCAAAATACATGAAGTGCTACCATCTATTAACACTAGGTGGAAGGTTTACATATTGTTGTCCTATTATTCTCTGTAATCTTCTACATTTCAAAAAAAAATTTTAAACAAGAGGCAAAGAGCACTGAAAGTAGACAAAGCCAACCAGTCTTTGGAAAAACCTTTAAGTGTGAAACAGCAGGACAAAAAGAGGAAATGGGTGTGGTTCCCCTGGACAAATGAAGGGTACCTGCTGGCAGGCAGCCCCAGAGAGGAAGAAGATGGGGAGGCAGGCAAGGACCAGATCCTGAGAGGTCTTGTTTGCCAAGCTTAGGAGTTTGAACATTATCCGAAAACAGGAAGTTAAACAGGCATTTCAATTAGGAAAGAGATCTTTCTCTGAGATCTATCTTTTGAGATTGTCCCAAGTTTTGAACGGAGAAGGCAATGGCACCCCACTCCAGTACTCTTGCCTGGAAAATCCCATGGACGGAAGAGCCTGGTGGGCTGCAGTCCATGGAGTCACTAAGAGTCGGACACAACTGAGCAACTTCACTTTCGCTTTTCACTTTCATGCACTGGAGAAGAAAATGGCAACCCACTCCAGTGTTCTTGCCTGGAGAATCCCAGGGACGGGGGAGCCTGGTGGGCTGCCGTCTATGGGGTCGCACAGTCGGACATGACTGAAGTGACTTAGCAGCAGCAGCAGCAAGTTTTGAAAGTTTGTATTTTTGCATATATATCTGTATCTGTTGTTTAGTTGCTAAGCCGTGTCCGGCTCTTTTGCAACCTCGTGGACTGTGGCCCACCAAGTTCCTCTGTCCATGGGATTTCCCAGGCAAGAATACTGGAGTAGGTTGCCATTTCCTTCTCCAGGGGATCTTCCTGACCCAGGGATTGAACCCACATCTCCTGCATTGACAGTCTGATTCTTTACCGCTGAACCATCAGGGAATCACTTATTTATATCTACATAGTCTGAATTATGTGACAATTATGGTCCAGAATACATAACACAATCCAAATCAGATGTTGGAACTGGCATAACTGTAACTCACATGGTACAATGAATGATATGCTATCACATCACTGTACTATACAAAACTACTCATTATATTTCAACAGAACCTAATAAATCATGAATTAAAGAATGTGGCTTTTATGTAATAAAAATAAAAAGCCCAATGCCTATTATTGTAAGACAATAAGCTTTTACAAACTGAAATGGATGGGCAGTTGGGTATTAAACAAGCTTCAGCAAACATAAAATCACAGTTTTAAGGAAACTAATCTCTATTATGCTCCTAAAACGTGGCTCTCAATGACCATTTGTGACCCAGCAAGTAGATCTCAGATTCTCATCAGTCCCTTGAAGTCTGTCATGCTTCCTTTAACCTGGCAAACAACTAAAGAAAAACTGCAAATGAGACTTCAGGTTTCCAACTGAGCCTGCTCTCTTGGGAAAGACTTTGTTGGCAAGAAACCAAGGTCAGCCCCATTCAGAGATTCTTCTCCGAAGAGCCAGCTGGGCAGACAGGCCAGCATCCCATGGATTTCTAGAAGCTGGCAATGATCACCCCTCCCTGCAGATCCCTGGCATCTCCGGCCTGTTCATCCTGCCTGTTTAGGGCTCCTGTCCTCATGGTGGGGAGCAGGGATCATAAGAATGGGTGATCCTCGGGCCCTGGCACTGGCCTAGTCACCTCATTTATTCATTTACAACACACTGCTGAGCCCTCACTAGGGTCAGAAGCACAATATCAGACCCTGACATACAAAGATAAGTAAGACAGAGCCTCTGTCTTGGGTGTATAACCTACATGAGGAGATAAGAACATAAAGGGGAATGACAATATGGATGTTATCACAGAAGGGTGTACAAGTTGTTTTGGAAATGGTAAAGAAATCCTTCTTCTGCAGTAGGGCTAAGGGTTAGAAGCTTTCATATCTGGCAGGTCAGTAAGAAAGGGAAGGGCATGGAGGTGTGGACACGTATTGCAAAATGTGAACTGTTAGATGTGAAAACAAGAGACAAGCACAGAAAGGTATATAAGCTCCAGATTGCAAATGGTCTGGAGGCTCTTGCAAAGGAGTCTGGACTTCTTCCTAAAGACAGTCAAAGTTGCTAATGCAGGTGTATGTTTTAAAAATATCTCATATCTTCCCATTCAACAAATATGTACTAAGCATCTATTTTGTGTAGGCACCATGTACAGATACATCCATAAACTAAACCCCTTCTACTCCTCTTATTATTATAAAAAATATATACACACAATGAGTTAGAAATATTCCAAGAACTGGTAAAATGATCAAGAATACAGGAAAGGTCAAGAGTGTGCAGTGGCTTCCAGATGACATGTGATCAGGCCAACTAGGAGTCTCCCATTTGGAAACTAAAGTAAGACAGAAAATAGCACCTGATTTTTATGAAAATCACTGTGGCTTTGTTCATTTAATTTTTTTGGTTGGAGATGGGATACTATTTTTTAAATTTTTTATTTATATTGGAGTATAGCTGATTAACAATGTTGTGTTAGTTTCACGCATACAGCAAAGTGATTCAGTTATACATATATCTTTTTCCAAGCTCTTCTTGTTTAAAATGCCAATTTAAATTAACAAATATGGATGGTAAACCCATCATATAAAAAGATAATAGTACTGAAGGTTTGGGGATTATATTAAATCAAATTAACACAAGAACTACCACTTATACTACCCAATCTGGGCATTCCTAGAGGCTAAACAGAAAAACAGGTTCCAGAAGAGAACATCTGAAGATTAGAGACTGGAAACAGTTCATGTGTAAATAACATGGAAGGTGAGAGTATCCCCTCAGAGATAACCGCTGCTCACACTCACAGATGACAAAATTAGGCTGAAAGACTGTCATCCTAACATAGCCGCTATAACCTGGCAACCAGTCATTATAAGCTAACACAAATGTCTCCATACTCCAAAAAATGTCCTGGCAGGGAAACAGCAACCCTCCTTTAGAGCTCTTTCTATTCCTTAGCCTAAGATACCAAGCTGGGAATTAGCAAATGGGAGCTCGGAAATGACAAGGTAAGACGGTCATAGGGAGCGGTCTTGCCTATTTGTCTAAAGCATTATGAAGTCTCAGTACATCTGACTCATCAATGGAAACACTGAAACACCTTGTCAAGTCAATGCTTTTTAAACTGCACTCCAGTTTGCTTACCTCCAAGCTCCATTTGCTCTGGCATCATCTCTCCATTCACAATGAGCTACCCACAGTTTCCCTGATAATGCTGTTTTGTTCTTCCAGACCAGGTCTTTCTCTTCATCAGCTCATACAAACCCTTCCAGGTTCCATAAATCCTTAATTTTCCATTCCTCAAGAAAAATCTTCCTTGACCTCTTAGTCTGACTTAAATACTTCTTTGTTTCTAGATTCTCATTACTCCTTGTTCACATGTCCATCCCAGTGCTATAATCCTACCCTGGACTGTCTTATTTGAAAAATTAGATTTGAACCAACAGAATGTAAGTTCTGTGAGTACAGGAATCTTGTTTTATTGGTCTTTGTGGCCTGGTATATCCTAGTAAGCGGGCTTCCCAGGTGGCTCAGTGGTAGAGAATCCATTGCCAACCAGGAGACTCAGTTTTGATCCCTGGGTCGAGAAGAACTCCTGGAAAAGGAAATGGCAACCCACTCCAGTATTCTTGCCTGGGAAAACCCATGGACAGGGGAGCCTGGTGGGCTATATAGTCCATGGGCTTGCAAAGAGTCAGGCAGTACTTAGAGACTAAACAACAGCAGCAAACATCCTTAGTAAGTACTTGCCGGAAGGAAAAAGGAGTGAGGGGGGAAGGGAAAAAGGAAAGTCTGACCAAGATAAAAATTTGGTTCATTCATTCAACAAACTTTCATTGAGAGCCTACTCTGTGTCAAACACCACTCTGACAGTGAAGAAATAGAAAAGTAGCTGAAAGTGGAGGTCATAAAAGTAACTCCTCTGACTCTTTATGAGGACCCCTATCCTCATAAAATTTAATAACGTAGTGGAAGAGCTAGATCATTGATATGTTACATAGTGTGTTGGGTGGAAGAAGAGGCAGAGAGTGCTACAAAGCATAGAAGGTGGATTAGGGGGGTCTTGGAGGAGAGGGATGCTGTGAAAAACAAACTACTATGCTTTCCATTCAAGGCCTCACCATCAATCTTTATTATTTTTATTTCCCTTCATATAAGGAATTCATGCTTTCCTTCTTCAGCCTCCCTTTCAATGGCAATTCTTTTAAAGCTCATAATTCTCAAGTCATTTTTTTTTAACCTCAGCCTTTTTTTCTGATGCCCAACATCAATTGGGCTATAAATCTGTCATATACTACTACTAGTTTAGGCCTCTCCAAGTTATAACCCATGTGGTCCAGCCAAGATACAGAGATTCCCAAAAATGCTTTCATCATATCCCAGCTGGAATCTCTTAATTCATTATTTGCAGGTCTAGCCAGTACCTCCGATGAGCACTTGCAGTACAGGAATAACTAGGTCACAATCATGTTCTCAGGGTTCTCAATCCCTAATTACAGCTCTCCCATGATAAAGGGATCTGTGTACAAATTTATGTGAACTAAGGTTTTTCCCTTCTCAAGCCAACTAATACTTTCTCCTGTGTAACTTGAGTCAGAAACTCAGTTCTCGAGATAAAGTATTTCAGGTTTATGAACCACTGATTAACTCCAAGGGAACATTCAAACATCTACCACCACTCTTTCCTGGCCCACTTAAATTATACTTTATTTTTTCCCCATTTTATCCATTGTAATACACTCTGGCATTTGCACAATAAGAATGCAATCAGGAAACAGACGAATGAGTCTCTTAAATAAACATAGCCTGTTCTTTCCCGAATTAAAAGGTCCAAAGAATGCTCACTGCCCCTCCTTCCCAGAAGACTGCATAGTCAACAGCTCGTGATTACTCAACAGTGTCATTTTTACTTTTCTACTTTGTGTGTTAGTGATTCTCCATAATGCATGAATTAATTAATGAAAGTTAGGAAGTGACCTACCTAACACAACATGATCATCCTATATGCAACCCCTTTAAGATCTGAGATGGCATACAAGGTAAAATTAACATATTTACGATATATATTTTGTTGTAAAAGCAATCTTCAGTTGGCACAAAAAAATGATGGATTTGTGCAGCTTAACAATTCAATTCAAAAAGAAACTAAGCTGCTATTACATGGTTGTTGCTAGAATAATACCTTTCACACCAAAAAACGATCTTGGAAGAGGCTGTCCACAAGAAGAACTCAAAGATTTGAATATGTATTTTTGGCCGGGCATGGGAGAAGGGAATTAAAAGTGATTCTATTAGTTCAAAAATATCAGAAGAAAAAAAATTTTTTAATCAAAATTTCAAAAGTTGGCAAATGGTTCAAATTCATTTTAGCTCATTTGTTAAAAAAGAAAAATAAGGAAAAGGATTCATACATCTCCAAGGTAAAGAGGACAGGATACCTCTCTCCCCATGTGTGCTCAAAGAGTATGTTCAGGGGATGAACTGAATATTATAGACAAGACAATACTTTTGCTGGTAATAATGTTATTTTTTCAGGCTATGTGGCAACATTGTGAACAGAACCGACCAGACATGTTTGTGGTTTGACTATCCTCTGTTAATGTTCCATTTCTAGACCTGCGCTCTCCAAAGTGCATCCTGTGATTAATTTTAAGTAAAAAATGTCAGCCACAAAAACACATCTCCAACTTAGTGAAGCTTGTAGACACCTTCAGTGACCATATACCCAAGTGGTGAACACAGCTTAGAAAGGAGGACAAGCTATTCAAATGCCATGTGAGGATCAGAGATGCCACCAGGAGCAATGAAAAGTCTTATGGGGTGTCATGATAAATGTCTGAATGTAGCAATTATAGTGACGAATGATAAGTTGTTCTTTATGTGTGTGTGTGATGGATAATTTCCTGGCAAAAATCAAATCTTGAAAATATATTAATTGAATTTAGGACTAATTTCATGTATGAAACAAAATATTTACGTGAGTACCTGTATGTCTGTGGCTTAGTTTTAATAATGGCCCTTCTTTTTCCTTTTGCAATATGGTTTCAGATACATACAGTCGAACATATATTTCTAACACCCTCTCAAAAAAAGCAAGGAAGGGAGTTGTACTTCCATTTTTTATCTTCTCTAATGTCTCAACTTCCCAGAAGTTAGGCTTCTGTAGCCTATGGATGTTTGCTCTAGCTCCGGACTTTGAAGAGCAATGAAGAGAAAACTTGAAGCGATCTTCTAACGCAGAGGTGGAGTCCGTTGAACTAACCTAAAAGTCTCACTTCAGTCTACATGGATCCAGAGAATTATGCAAGACAAGAGCACTCTATGTCCTATCCTTTCACAAAGTATTAAGGAAAGAAAAATTAGGTTATAAATCAGGGCTTTTCAGGCACCGTGTCGTAGGAAGAGTGAATTCCATATTTAATCAAATCTATGCACACTTAGACTCAATTAATCCAAATTGCCCTAAATGTGGTAGGGTTCATATCCTTTTTAGCAACCACATGGACGGAGGAGCCTGTTAGGCTGCAGTCCATGGGGTCACTAGGAGTCAGACACGACTGAGCGACTTCACTTTCACTTTTCACTTTCCTGCATTGCAGAAGGAAATGGCAACCCACTCCAGTGTTCTTGCCTGGAGAATCCCAGGGATGGGGGAGCCTAGTGGGCTGCCGTCTCTGGGGTCGCACAGAGTCGGACACGACTGAAGTGACTTAGCAGCAGCAGCAGCAGGACTAAGAGAGTTATCATTAATATTAACTTCCTGATGTTAAAGAGGGAGTCCATTAAACAACTTATTTATTCTAAAATCAGTTAATCCTACATTTATACAAATGTTGTTTTAAGCTGGAACAAATTAATGAAAAATAACATGGGAAAAGAGCCCAAACAAAAAGAGTCTAAGGATAAATTTGTGATGGATAAAGGAACAAGTTTTTCCTTGTTTCTCAAGACAGTAATTGGCCTTCCCTGTAGTTTCTTTGAAATATTTTGGATGTGAATACTTGCTGTGATAGCATAACCTCATGTTAACATTTTTTACTTATTTAGTGAAGAAGAAGTTTCTGAAATATGTTTAATACTGTATAATTAGAGTTTAAGAAAGAAATAGGAGTCACTGGGTAGCTACAAAATGTAAATTTTGAAAGTGAAAACATAGATTATGACATTTGTGTTTCTTCTTCTTTTTTCTTGCAATTACCAAAGTAAAAAAGAAAGCCTGAAATAAGCCACCCTTCATGTTATTTCTCAATCCTACATCTTATTTTAATTTTCTTTTTTTTTTTCCTCTCCAGTTTTCCCAGTTGCTTTTCAGCCAACAGATCTTCATACCTACCCAGACCGTGACACTGTCAAAGAAGAACATACAACCGCTATGCATGCACCACAGCTAAAAGAAAACACAGAGTCTTTTGGACCGTTCGTTCCTGAAAATCTAACAAACATGACATTTGCATTTCTTGGGGCAATTAAACAGCATCTGTCAAAAATCTTCAGTTTCCTAGCACTATGAAATATATTCCTTGCCCTTTGGAGATCAGTCAATCAATTGGTCTCTTTCTCTCTCAGCTTCTCCTTGAAAATTCCACATTATAACCCCTCTGATATTAGCTTGTTAGGCTTTCTGAGATGCTTCACATACTATTATATACTGCCCCAAGTGCATTCCAGAAATTGGCTTTTCAATGGAACTTGGCAAGATAATACTTAGCTTATAGATGACAGATAACTCTACAGTCAAGAGATTAGATTGGGTCTTTTTGAGGAACGATGGTAAGGGCATGGGAAAAAAGAAAAAAACCTAATTAGACCATTCCAGTGGTGCTAGACTATGCCAAAAGCCACACACTCGAATCTGAATGTCTTCTGAAAGCCAGATCTCCTTGTGACCAAATGTTTCCCAGGAGAAGAAAATTGATAGCATATTAATCCATGTCACTTCAGGCTACTCAAGGCAATCCATTTCAATTCTTTTCATTCTTATCCCCCTATTTTCAGCCACAGATTAGCTATAGTTACTATTCTGTCCTACAGGGTTAAGCTAAAGCTAATTGTAACTTTATAATCAAGTACAGTAAGTCAGAAGAGTAGGAAGCTACCCATTGAAACAGTAAATAAGAACTGCATACTCTGGTACAGCAGGGTAGACAAGAACCAAACATCAACTCCAGCTCGGCTTGAGTCGACTGTCACTGAATAAGTGAAGCAGAGTTAGCTCGTACATTACCATAGTCATAAACTGGTAAATTATTTGGCCCACTCTGAATCCAGTTCTGTTGCTAAAAGTGACAGGCTGGGTGTATGCCAGGTCTGCTCTTCTATTCAATACTTATCAAGCAATTCCTATGCATCAGGCATTATTCAAGGCACAGTGACAAAATAGGCAAAAATTCCTGTTCTCACGGAACTCATGCTGTAGATAAAACTATTTCACAACTCTAAATTCCCAGTTGTTTTTATAAGACAAAACTGCAAACCTCCTGACATGTGCATCAAGTAAACAAACTCATCATAAAAAGAAACCAAGACTTTCACTAAACACAGACTCCAATATAGCTGGTCTAACGTCATACAATGGGAGTTACAGCAGAGCAGAATGACACAGCAGCAGTACATTCATTCATACAGCTAGATTCTCCACGCCTGTGTATACTCAGGCTCCACTGGGACTACATTCTCTTTTTATTCTAGTCACAGTTCAATTTCAGCCAAATTCCCACATCCATCACTATATCGATCTTTAGTCTAGGAAAAAGTGTTTTCATCATATAACATTTACCTGCAATTAAAATCAAGCTCTCCCCAGCCAATTCAATCTGGGAGATTTGCTTAGTCACCTAAAATTATTTTAAAACTTTGTCTAGAGACTGAGAGATACAGAGAATGGAAAGTATTAGCAGCCCAAATGACAGTCAAAGACGTATGGGACAAAAGATCTCAAATAGCAAAAATAATCTTGAGAATAAAGAACAAAGCTGGAGGTATCATGCTCCCTGACTTCAGACTCTACTACAAAGCTACAGTAATCAAAACATCATGGTACTGACACACAAAGAGACACATAGACCAATGGAACAGTATAAAGAGCCCAGAAATGAACCCACACTTTTACGGGAAATTAATCTATAGTGATCTATGAACTTAGAGTCAATTAATCTACAACAAAAGAGACAAGAATGTACAATGGAAAAACAGCTGTCTCTCAATAAGTGGTGCTGGGAAAACTGGACAGCTACAAGTAAAAAAATGAAATCAGAATATTTTCTCATATCATACATAAAAAATAAACTCAAAATGGATTAAAGACCTTAATGTAAGACCATAAACCAAAAAAACTCCTAGAAGAAAATGTGGGCAGAACATTCTTTGACATAAATCATAGCAATATTTTTTGGCTCTATTAAGACCAAGGTAACAAAAGCAAAAATAAACAAATGAGACCTAATTAAACTTAAAAGCTTTTACAAAGCAAAGGAAACCATTGACACAATTTAAAAAAAAAAAAAAACTAAATGGGAGAAAATATTTGCAAATTTTATGACCAATAACTGCTAATATCCAAACTATATAAACTGCTCATATATAAGTTAATATCCAGAACACAATCACCCCAATTTAAAAATGGTCAGAAGATGCAATAGACATTTTCCAAAGAAGACATACAGAAAGCCAACAGGCACATGAAAGATGCTCAACATTGTTAATCAACAGAGAAATGCAAATCAAAACCACAATGAGATATGAACTAACACCTATCAGAATGGTTATCATCAAGAAGACTACAAACAACAAATGTTGGTGAAAATGTGGAGGAAAGGGAACCCTTGTACATTGTTGGTAGGAAACCATTGACACAATTAAAAAATTAATATAGCCACTGTGGAAAACAGTATGGAGGTTGCTCAAAAAACTAAAAATAGAACTACCGTATGATTCAGCAATTCCATTCCAGGGTGCATGCATGCTAAGTCGCTTCAGTCGTGTCTGATCCTTTGTGACCCTATGGACTGTGGCCCACCAGCCCACTCTGTCCAAGGAATGCTCCAGGCAAGAATACTAGAGTGGGTTGCCATTTTCTTCTCCACCATTCCTGGGTATGTATCCAAAGAAAATAAAAACACTAATTCAAAAAGATACATATACCTCAGGGTTCATGGTAGCAATTTTTTGTAATAGGCAAGATATGGAAGCAATTTAAGTCCATTAACAGATGAATGGATAAGGAAGATGTGATACACACACACACACACACACACACACACACACACACACAGTGGAATACTACTCAGCATAAAAAAGAATGAAATTTTGCCATATGCAACAATATGGATGGACTTGGAGGGGATTATCCTTAGTAAAATATGTCAGACAGGAAAAGACTAATACTCTACATTATCACTTACATGTGGAATCTAAAAAATAAAACAAACTAGAGAATATAACAAAGCAGAAACAGACTCAGGAAAGGGCAAGACAAGGGTGGGGAATAAGAGGCATAAACTACTACGTATAAAATAAATACACCACAAGGATATACTGTATAGCACACGGAATATAGACAGAGGAGCCTGGAAAGCTACAGTCCATGAGGTCGCAGAGTCAGACATAACTGAGCAACTAATACTTTCACTTTTCACAGGGAATATAGCCAGTATTTTATAATAAGTCTGACTCTTTGTGACCCCATGGACCATAGCCTTCCAGGTTCCTCTGTTAAAAGGATTCTCCAGGCAAGAATACTGGAGAGGGTATCCATTCCCTTCTTCAGGGGATCGTCCTGACCCAGGGATTGAACCTGGGTCTCCTGCATTGCAAGTAGATTTTTTTACCATGTGAGCCAAGGAAGCCCTATAAATGAAAAATAGTCTATAAAATATCATACCACCATGCTGTACACCTGAAACTAATATAATATTGTAAGTCAACTATAACTCAATAAAAATAATAAACTAAAAAACAAAGAGGTACATGAGATGGAGAGGAAAGAAGAAAGAGTTTAGAAGAAAAGATAACTAATAACAGCTAAAATCAATCCTAGAAATGACTGTAGATCTAAGAGCCAGGCAAATATTTGTTAGAGTAAAAGGATGCACACAGTATGGGCTGAGTTAAAAAAACAGAGATCTCATTCCTACACACCTGCCTTAGATGAGACACAATGCATTTCCTTTACTGTACAATATGAACAGTCTTTCAAGATCACTCCAAGGACCAAATGAGGTCGTGCGTACATCTGTAAAGCACAGTGTAGACGGACGGGATCATTCATGTAATTCTGGCTTCTCTGAAATATTAAGTTTTTGCAGAATTCACTTGGCTATATTTGCCACTCCTCATGGCTTAAAAATGGCAAAGAGAAAATAATCCATTAAACACAGAGATGATAAGTCACCCATTTCTTATTTTAGTTCTAAGGAATGCAATAAACTTCTCCTAAAAACTATTCACTTGTCCATTCATCTATTCAACAAATACTTATTGAGCTACTAGGTGCCCCAAATTAGAGATAAAATGGTAAACAAGAGAGATACTGACCTACCCTCATGGAACAGAAAAGGACTGAAAAGCTAGCAAAAACATTCTCATGTCATTCTCTTATAAACCCACACACCATGCAGCATGATTTCATGTATTGTGCACAATGCGCCTCCACCAATATTTGCTGTTTAATTTTCAAGATATATTAGACACAGTTCATCCATCCAAAGCCCACAAAACCACATGTGGTATTATAAAAATGACATGACCAAACAGCATGTTGCTAGGTGGTTGTTGTTATTGTTCACAGAAACCATTACAAATGTATCTAGTGACTGAGGTGGTGGCCATGACTTGTCCAAGTAGTGAATGATTTATTGATACCAGAAATGCTATTATGACATCCAAAGGCATTCCCCAGGGGACAAGTTTGCATGCGTCCACTCAAAAGCATGCATTATCTCAAAATACTTGATGCCTGAACAAACCATTTTCATGATGTACTTGTTTTATGTATTTTAAGAGCATCTAAGTTCCAGTTTAATTACTTTCCTGGGGGAAAGCTAAGGGCCAGAGTCCCCCTAGCTTTTCCTATAATCCTTATAAAAGCACAAGGATTATAGGAAAAGCAGTACATGTAACATAAAACTCAAGATCCCTCTGCCTTGAAGGGCGAAGGAAATCTATAAGATTTCCCACCCTGAGTCAGTGCTTGAGGGTTCTCCAGGGCAGATTCTCATGGACAACATGAGCTACAGGCTTCTACCGTCTGTAGAAAATTCGACAGTGCTCTTATTATTCCCTGATGTAGTGTCATGGCACCACTGCACACATCTAAATATGCTGTGCGCCATACTTCCCCACAACATTCTCCTGACCAGTGCTCCTGTCTCATCTCCCATCGCTCACTCTGTCTGAACTCTGTCATAAAGCTTTCTTCATCCCCTCAAATACACAGATGTTTGCCCATACAGATGCTTGCCATCTTAGGATCTTTATACACACTCTTCCTTCTATCTAGATAGCTCCCATCATTCTGGAAATGGCTGGAAACTTATTCTTTAGAGAGCCCCACCTCTCTAAACAGTCCAACGTGACCAAAAGTCCGTACATGTCACTATTCTCTACTCTCATCTCCTCTATTTTCCTGCATGGCCTTCGCCACATCGGTACTTAGGTGCTTCTGTGTTTCTTTCTTTAATCTCCACTTCCTCCACTAGAATGTAATTCCAGAGGGTAAGGCTAAGTGTGTTTCATGTATGATCATACATCTCCAGTCATTAGCACAGTGTGTGGGATATAACTGATACATGATGGATCTGCTCACATCTCTTCTTCTTAGAACATTTTCCTTTCAGCTTACCATCATATCTTTTTATGGATACATTTGACAAAACTAAATTCTAATGAATGAGGTTAGAAATGTATGGGCTTAAAATGTTTGGCTTTTCTAGCTTTAAATGTTTGGCTTTTCTAGCTTTAGTCCTCTTGAACTAATACTTTTAGTCCTTTGCAACTAAAGAACAATGGCATGTAGATCCTGTAGTAAAAGCACCTCATGACACAAACTGCCCATGCTACATTTATAGACTTGTGTTCTCATATCCACCTAGAAGGTTGGATATATACTTTAGATAGGTGTTCAATTTCTTCGCTGATGGATAATTTTCCATTACCTCTCATCAACTTTAGAATGCTGCATTTCTAAAATAGCAGATACCTCTTATATTTCACGGCTGGCCTTGAATGAAGAAACAAGTTCATTCTCTTTATGTATCTGTGCATGTAAGTAAGGAAATTATTTAGTAACCTTTGGTCGGTTGTTGTGAAAACAGATATTTTTCAGTGCTACAGTCACCACTACATTTCATGGAGATGGTTGTCACTCACCTCTTCACTTTCGCCTCCCTTCATTACTATTTGCACTGCTGGGGTCTTAGCCTTTGCTACAATACAACAATTGGGTGTGTATTAAAGGAAAGCATATAGTTGATATGATATTGATAGGATATCCAAATAAGAATGTTGGGCTTCATCCGTGTAGAAGATACAAAAAAATATGCTATTCCAGTAAGAGAACAAAACCTCTAAGTGGAAAGCATAGTCCCAATGGGGCCTCTACATTGAGGTTAACTCTGGAGGTAGCTGGAAGTTTCATGATGTTGTTTATGAAACAACAATTTTCAAACAAGATTACTCTCATTTTCATGAGAATGAGATCATTTAATAGCAAATACCTATTAAACATGTATTGAGTATGTGCCAGGCCCCATGCCAAGTACTGTGTGAATTATTTCACTTAATCTTCCTTACACTCTCACTAGATAGGTACTATTATTATCCCCATCAGACAGATTATGATCCCTAAGAACTAAGATATATTTTGAAGAACATTTTCAAGGTAGGTAAAATTTGCCCCCAAACCTCAAGTCTTGTCTTTTTGCCTGGTTGAGTGCCCAACAGTGAAGGTCAACAATGTCTCCTAAGAGAAGGCAGGCAAGAAGATGAGGGCTCTCTGGGGAAAGAGATAGAAATGGTCCTATTTTACGAGTTTTGCCATTAGAACATTCTTTATTTCCAGAGGAAATAAATATTCCAAGCTCTTGTTTACTTAAAAATCTCTTCTGAAACCTTTCAGAGGAAAGGGATTGCTGCAAAGGGAATATGGTAGGAAAGCTGGAGAACATTTCCTTTCATGTGTCCCACAGAACTCACTTCCCACATACTTCAATTATCAATAACCATACTCACACTGTACCTACAATAAGACATACTTGTACGTACTGTTTTCAGAGCAGTTTTCAGAGAATTTTTTTAAAATGTTGTATTCAACAGGTATAAAATTGTATTAAAATATATTTCACATTTAAATATTGTCTCTCATCTATCTTGATATCCCACAGTTAAATTAAGTAAATCAACACCTAACCTCTTCATAGCAGTGAACCTGGTACTCAGTGAGGCAGGAAGAAGAATCAGATATAGTTTTTGCTCTTTGGTTTATGGGAGGGATCATATCTGGCTGGAAAATTATATATACTTTAGCATATTAGCAGCCCCAAACTCAAACTAGATTAGCAAATTTTGTAATTCCCAAATCTGGAGTCTGTAGGCTGAATTTAATTTTTATAGAAAATACTGAATATATATATTTACATATATTCATATTTATGCATATATATATATTTTAGGTTAAAGTCATTTATGCTTCATTTAGTGAAGAAATATTTTGTTGTTGTTGTTTAGTCACTCAGTCATGTCTGACTCTTTTGCAACCCATGGATGTAGCCCACTAGGCTTCTCTATCCATGGGGTTTCCCAGGCAAGAGTACTGGCGTGGGTTGCCATTGCCTTCTTTAAGAGATCTTCCTGACCCAGGGATTGAATCTACACGTCCTACATCAGCAGGCAGATTCTGTACCACTGAGCCACCAGGGAAGCCTGAAAATATTTTTAAGAAAACTTAAAATATCATAACTTGCTTATAAGCCTTCTTAAAAGCCATGAAATAGGATTATAGATATGTTTATGCTGATGTAAGTATTTCAACACAAGAATCAATAAATGACATGGAAAAATTTTTTTTGACAAGATGAATATTCATTCCTTGCCTCTTAGTAAACAGCATTAAAATCCATCAGTATATATCCCCAAGACCAGGACTAGGTCGCTCAATTATTTTAAAATGTAATAAAATGCAAGAAAAACAAGAATTAATTAGAGGAGTAAAAATATTCAAATGGCTGATTTGGCTTAAAGCGCATGACACACACCGCAAGTTTAATACACGCATTAACCGTCAAAGGGAAATGTGACTAGGGTCCAGGCAGACAGAAGTGGTGATGTCAGCAAAGTTGCAATGAAACTGATGGGGGTTGGTAGTGGAGATCCCTATGGTCAGGAAAGAACTGGGGAAGCTATATGTCTTAATCCTGGCTTTGAAAGAAAAGAATTTAACCAATATATAAAAGGAAGTTCTGGCTCCAAGAATATCTGATACTGCTAATTCTGGTACACAGTACCCCCAAAGATTGAAGAGAACCAGATGACATGAAAGCCAACTGCATCAAATTTTCAGAACAAGGAATTTATCACTATTTAATGGGAGCATTCACTTTGCCTAAGTCATACTGTATTTTTTTTTAACTGAAGCATAGCTGACTTAAAATATCATATTAGTTTCAGGTGTTCAACATAGTGATTCAATATTTTTACAGATTATACTCCATTTAAAGTTACTATAAAAGAAAGGCTATATTTCCCTGTGCTGTACAATATATGTCTGTTTTATATATAGTAGTATGTATCTCTTAATCCTCTGTTTTATCTTGTCCCTCCCCACTTCCCTCTCCCACTTGTAACCTCTCTTTTGTTCTCTGTATCTGTGCATCTGCTTCTGTTTTGTTATATTCATTCGGTGTTTTACATTTCACATATAAATGATAACATACAGTACTTGTCTTTCTCTAAATTGCATCACTTAATATGATAATCTTGAGGTCCAGCCATGCTGTTGGAAATGGCAGAATTTCATTCTTTTATGGCTGACTAATATTCTATTTTATTTCTATACCACATCTTCTTTCTCCATTCATCATCATACTTTAGAACATTTCAGAACCAAACCCCATGTGTCACATTTAATTTATAAATTAAATTAATTCTAAAATTAGTCAATTTGGAAGTGCTGGGTTAAACTAAGTAAAAATAGTTCCCTTCTTGCAGGACTTTCAAGAGCTAATATGCTAACACATCCAGTGCCTCTTTAAGACGAGGACGTAGTATATGAATTTCCAATAGCCTACTGACCATGAAAACTTCATTTCGTGGAAACTCCATGGGACTAATGTTCTATGAAAAGTACTTTGGCACATCATCTGGACCACAAAGTCCCATATATTTGTTCAATATACACTTATAAACCAAAAACAGCACAGACTCTCTAGAGGCCATCACTACCAGGGAACATAAACACTAAGTATTTTCAAGGACTCTCAATTGAGCATGTAAAAGTGGTAGGGTCTCTAGACTGCTATTCATAGGATTAAGCTAAAACAGTTTCAGAAATAGACCAGTCCACCCACTAGTTTATATATACAAAGGAGAATATTTTAAAACCCCAATACCATGCCTCATATAGAAATTGTGCAGAAGCACAGTTCAGCAGAATAGAAAGGTATCACAGAGAGATTTGAAATAGACCTTTCCTTCTTTGGAGTTAAGCAAATTGACATCATGCCCCCCTCCTCTTCTCTCCTAGGTGGTCTCCAAACACTGAAAATCTGGCATAGCAGGGATCTCCTAAGGGTGATGGTTTCTTCCCTTTTCCCCTGGTACCTTCTAGCCTCTGCATCTTTGTACTATCTCTTCCCTTCATCTGTAGCACTTTCCCTCATCTACACTGTCTAATTACATCTTTGCTCTGCTTGATTTTTTAATTCTTTCTGCATTTCTATCTTTCCAAAAAATTATTTTAAGTCCCTGATGACAAGAGCCATATACTTCCCTTCTGATTCCATTGCAGTACCTAGCTAAGGGCTGAACATTTATGAAATATTTCTTATCACTGTTATATCTAATTGACATGACTACAAGACATTTCATTTATCACTTATATTTGAACAAAACTCCACTGAAAAATTGGACTCTGATCTGAGGTCTCTAACTCTTTTTTTTTTTAATTGGTTTACTTTTACACATCAACCCAGGCTGTGATTCTCTAAGATGCTGCTTTCTTAAAAGTTGAAAAACAGCAGCAGTAAGAAAGAAAACTGGAGACATAATAGAGACAGCATATTAAAAAGCAGAGACATTACTTTTCTGTTTTGTTATATTCATTTGGTTTTTTACATTTCACATATAAATGATAACATTTATCATTTATAAAAGGTCCGTCTAGTCAAGGCTATGGTTTTTCCAGTGGTCATGTATGGATGTGAGAGTTGGACTATAAGAAAAGCTGAGCACCGAAGAATTGATGCTTTTGAACTGTGGTGTTGGAGAAGACTCTTGAGAGTTCCTTGGACTGCAAGGAGATCCAACCAGTCCATTCTGAAGGAGATCAGCCCTGGGTGTTCACTGGAAGGACTGATGTTGAAGCTGAAACTCCAATACTTTGGCCACCTGATGCAAAGAGCTGACTCATTTGAAAAGACCCTGATGCTGGGAAAGATTGAGGGCAGGAGGAGAAGGGGACGAGAGAGGATGAGATGGTTGGATGGCATCACTGACTCAAAGGACAGAACTCCAGGAGTTGGTGATGGACAGGGAGGCCTGGCATGCTGCAGTTCATGGGGTCGCAAAGAGTCGGACACGACTGAGCGACTGAACTGAACTGAGTCACATGTGGCTATTAGCTGACCTCAACTAAGATGTGGCATAATATATATATTAGAGTTCAAAGATTTAGTATGGAAAAAAGAATGCTAGATATTTCATAATTTTTTAATACTGAGTACCTATTAAAATAAAATGTTGGATATATTGGGCTAATTAAAATATTTAAATTAATTTTACCCATTTGCCTTTACTTTTTCAGGTGGCTACTAGAAAAGTTAAAATTATACATGTGGCTTGCATTATATTTCTATTAGTCAGTGCTGCTCTAGTATTTTGAGCATCCAAAAACAGAAAAGTGGTCCAAATATTAAATGCGGCTATTAACTGATAAAAACTCGCTTCACAGGAGACTGCACAGACTGCATGATGTATGATACGCATCCACAACAAGCTGGAGGACACTGTGGACCACGAATGTCTAATGCCTGGAAACTGGCTGGCCAGATACTCGGACATGGTTCACAGGAGAGGCTGTTACCACGCCAAAGTTAGTTTGACTCTGGCAATTTATTGTGGAAAAAAAAAAGTGCATGAATGTTTCCTAACAACTAGCTGTGGGCCAGTGCAGGAGAAAGCTGATGTGGAGTGAGCTTAGATCTTTCTCAAAGGGATTGCCTGAGGCAGCAACGAGGCCTCAAATGGCTGGAGATACCAGTGGATGCTCTAGGTTCAGAAGAGAGAGGCCATATGTGGAATCTAAAATACAAAATACATCAACATAGCTATGAACGAAAAACAGACTCAGACTGGTGGTTGCCAAGGGAAAGGGGATAAGGGAGGGAAGGAATAGGAGTTTGGGATTAGCAGAAGCAAACTATTATATATAGTAGGGATAAACAAGGTCCTACCTAGCCCAGGGAACTATATTCAAACATCCTGTGACAAACCATAATGGAAAAGAATATGAAAAAGTGTGTGTGTATACACACACACACACACACACACACACATATATACACACACACTTTCACTCTGTGTGTGTGTAACTCAGTCACACTGCTGTGTAGATGAAATTAACACATTATAAATCAAATATACTTTAATAAATTTTTTTTAAAAAAAGAATAACATAGATGCCCTTGCTCATGTGAGAGACCCACCATGGAGAAAGCCTGAAAAGGACCAAAAGATTTCAACCCTCAGCAAGGAGAAAACTAACCACTAAGTGGACTGAAAGGGACGGTGCATGGGAAACAAAAATTAAACTGCTTTAGGATTGCACCCCACCAGTCCTGTTGGTCATTCCAAGTGTGTGCATGGTATGGTAGCATGTGCTTCCTATGTGCACACAATTCCTAAACCATGGAAACTGAATATCTACGTCAACAGATGTATTTCCTGAAACTATTCTAGGAAAATCAAGTGTATTCAATGAGCCACCAACTGCCAAATATTGCAATACCACTTCAGATGCACAGTAACATTAAATGCATTCTGCCTCTGCTATCTACACATTAGTATTTACTTTCCATTAAGACTAAATACCAAAAGCTAGGCTTGCAGAGGTCTTCTTGTTACCTTTATAGAGAAAAGAAAACAAGCAGAGTTTACAGAGCTCTGATCTCCAAAGACACTTTGAGAATAGGAATCAGCCTATGGCATATACTCTGGGAACTTTAATAATAGCCACCTAAAGTGTAAAATCCAATGGACTAGTTCCAAATTGGGAAAGGAGTACGTCAGGGCTGTATATTGTCACTGTGCTTATTTAACTTATATGCATAGGACATTATGTGAAATGCCAGGCTGGATGAAGCACAAGCTGGAATCAAGACTGCCAGGAGAAATATCAATAACCTCAAATATGCAGATGACATCACCCTTATGACAGAAAGTGAAGAGGTACTGAAGAGTCTCTTGATGAAAGTGAAAGAAGAGAGTGAAAAAGCTGGCTTGAAACTCAACATTCGAAAAACTAAGACCATGGCATCCAGTCCCATCACTTCATGGCAAATAAATGGGGAAGTGATGGAAACCATGACAGACTTTATTTTCTTGGGCTCCAAACTCACTGCAGATGGTGACTGCAGCCATTAAATTAAAAGACGCTTGCTCCTTGGAAGAAAAGTTATGACAAACCTAGATAGCATATTCAAAAGCAGAGACGTTACTTTGCCAACAAAGGTCTGTCTAGTCAAAGCTATGGTTTTTCTAGTAGTCATGTATGGATGTGAGATTTGGACCATAAAGCTGAGCGCTGAAGAATTGATGCTTTTGAACTGTGGTGTTGGAGAAGACTCTTGAGAGTCCCTTGGACTGCAAGGAGATCCAACCAGTCCATCCTAAAGGAAATCAGTCCTGAATATTCATTGGAAGGACTGATGCTGAAGCTGAATCTCTAATACTTTGGCCACCTGATGTGAAGAACTGACTTATTGGAAAAGACTCTGATGCTGGGCAAGATTGAAAGCAGGGGGAGGAAGGGTAACAGAGGATGAGATGTTTGGATGGCATCAGCAAGTCGATGGACATGCTCTGGGAGTTGGTGATGGACAGGGAAGCCTGGCATGCTGCAGTTCATGGTGTCACAAAGAGTTGGACACAACTGAGTGACTGAACTGACTCAAAGTGTAAAATTATGTAAAATTAGTATCATAAATGCAGCTCTGTAAAACTTACTTCCAAATGAGGTTGGGGTGGGGTGGGAGTGGAAAAGAATTAACATTTCATCAATACCTTCTAGAAAAACTTTGGTGAAAAAAAGCACAAGAAAATCAGATCTTGATTCCATGATGCTATCTAGACAACCCTCTGAGGTCATGATTCTACTTTCTTTTAAAGAGGCAAATGCTTCTGAAATGCACTTCTTGGTTATTATGTATTTGGATCACTATATGTTAGTCTTTCCCATTCTATAGACACATTGAAGACACTACTTTTCTGGCTTAACAAATAAAGGCTAATCAACTACGTTCAGGATAGTTTTTTGAATTTTGTTCAGTGAAGCATTAAAAAAGATCCCCATACAAAATCATCATTTGTGAATCATCAGAGAAACTAAGTTATGAAAATAACAGTTTCTCATATATCAACCATGCATAAGAGAATGAAGAATTACCACCAACCTACCTATCCTCCATTCTATTCTTCAACTACTGGAGAAAACAAAAACCAAATGCCTTTTCTGGCTCCACTAAATCTAGAATCCCTCAAAAGAGCAAGGATGACGCCCAGACTTAGTTCACCTTCCACTGCCATGCTTCTCTGATGGACTGTGAAGTACTGCCATTCTTTCATTCTTATTCTACTCTATATTTGACCTCCACTGTTCCTTTTTCTTAAGGCTAGTGGCTCAGTAAAATTAGTATACATTTTCTACTATTAGCCAGCAGAACAGCCAACAGACCTTCTTGATTTGGCAAAAATCCAAGTACTGTCTTCACAGTTTGGACTTGGGTAGGAAATTAGCATTGAACAAATGATTCAGGATTTTGAAGAATTCTTGTCCATGCTTACATTCAGACAGTACATAATGAAGACCTCTAGATGGAGTAATGAAAGAAAACTTCTTATTATTAGAATTTATGCTTCCAAAAGGCTTCACACTCTGGCTCACATAAAGTCTGACATTAAAATATTGATCTAATTCTATAGGCTTTAAGAATCATGCAAGGTAATTCTTTTCACTGCTTTTTAATCAATTTTTGACACCAAATACCTAATGTGTTTAACTATTGACTGTCGTCACTAGAGCTGACACTATTTTAGGCTAAAAACTAAAATGAGTCTCATAAAGGAGAAAAAAGAAATGGTCACATACTCATTTGAATGAACTGCCGACTCTGTAAAGGTAATTCCAAAAAAGAGTTTCCGAATATGGCTTAAACATTTGTAATACTGTAGGAAAACTATATAACCTTCCATGGTAACTGCACTAAATGACAATATTCATTTTCTATGTCTATATTTAAGAATGTTGGTTCAGTCATTTGGAGTCAATTTATATGTACTGCAAACAGACAGGAATCATCTTCTCTCCAAGAATGGATTATTATATTTAAAACATCAAAATCAATCAAACAGAGAAATAGCCCCAAACCCTGCATTACACACACCCAAGCAATACTCAAGATTCCTTTCTCTTGGCTTTTAAAATGATTTAAAAGCAACTTAGCTCAACTCTCCCTCCAGAGAGGAAAACTACCTACCTAGCCAAATTTCTTGAAGGGCTTTTTCCTCCACCTAATCTATAACTTTCACGCTAAAACTCTTAATTCTAGATTTCTACTTATAATTTCTCAGAAAATTTTCTGTGCTTACTAATGACCTCTTCCCAAGTAAAACCCACACATGGCACAGTGGTTATGTACATAGGCTTATGAGCCAGACTTAACTGGGTTTAGCTTTTGACTGTATCACTTACAAGCTATCAGACCTTGGGCAAGCTCTTGGACCTCCCTTTGCCTCTGTTTGCTCCTCTAGAAAATGGGACTCGTCTTAGGCCTTTTCTCATAAGGTTGTTGCCCTAGTCAAGTGTTAGACTTGAACAGTCTATTCTGTTTCTTGAAGTCCTCCTCGCGTGCTCAGCGCTCTGTTGTTTCTCCTGGCTCTCTTCGGGTTTTCTCAGCGTCTGTGTTTTGTTCTCTTCTTCTGTGGGCTTGTTCATCATTAACCCCTCCCCATCTCCAAGTTCAGGTCTATCTCCAACATTCTTCTCTCTTTTTTCATTACCTTGAGAAGTCTCATCCACTTCCTTGATTTACTGGATTTACTAGAAGAGCATTTAGCAAGATTTTAAATAGCCTGCATTCTGAGACAAGAGGGCAAGAGAAAGTGATTCCAACAGTCTTGTTGGCAGTAACTATGGCAATACACAACCAGCTTATGTTGTCATTGCCAAAACAGGCACTGACCTCATTTCAGGATTCTAATAACAAACGTGAACATATGATACCACTGAGCTTAGGCAAGGATAAGTTTTATTAGTTCCTCAAGACCCAAGCAGAGAGAGGGCAAGAATGAGGCAGAGAGGCAATCAGGAAAATCATATATCTGAATTTACAGAAAAAAATATATAAGAGGAAGAATAATGAAAGAAACTTGGGGTGTGAAAGAAAACACAAAGAGATGCAACCTTTGAAACAGAATGTAGTACAAGGTGGCAAACTCAAATGCCCACAGGGGCTAAAGGTAAGCTAAATGAACAAAGTGAGCAGGATGGATGACATCCTGGGAGTGGTAGGGACTGCGGCAAACTGGAGACTATAAATAAAGCTACTCTAATTCAGTTTTTAAAATTTCAACATTACAGGCCAAACACGTCACAGGCCTCTACTTTTCTTCCTCTGAATGTAAACAGGCAAGAGTATCATTATCACCTGCCCAGTTGGACTGATTGGCAAAAAATTTCTTTTAAAAAATATTCACTTTACTGGCTTAAAGCTACAAGTGAGACAAATTTTGCTTCATAGTCTGACTGCACTGGTTGAATGAATGTTATGATTTGTAATCCAAGCATGGATCCACTGCTTGTCTCCATTACAAACCAAAACAGTATGTTCATGGATTCTTAAGATTCACTTACTGACTTAAAGTGATCTAAATCCTGCCAGTATCACCCCTCAAAAATATTCTACATCTAGATAGCGAATATATCTTCAATATAAGTCGAAGAGTTATCTTCAACTCTCTGAAGTAGTTGCAGATAAAGTTCCAAGCTCTCCCAGAACAAAGATGCTTATCCTGAGACGTGCTTGTAACTGACATTAGAAATGTTGCCTTCCCTGTGTATTACATCATGATAAGACATTATTTGTTTATTGCCACCTGGCTTAGGTCAAAACATATCTTCTTTTCTGCATCTTTCCCAACTTAAAAATGACAGTCATTTGACCCTGAAAGACCAAACTTCTGAAAGATGGGGCCAAATTCAATTAGGCATCAGCACTGTTAGCTCTGCTTAAAATGAAACCAATGAAAAATAATAGGATTGACCACAAGTAGGCAAGAAGCAATTCCTTTCAGGGGATACTTGCACACTATCTGATAATCATATCTCCAGGTGGTTTTCTGGTGCTTCAAAATAATTTCAGTTCAACATTTACTGGCCATACACTATGCATCAGGCATTGAGTTTGGTTTGGAAATCTAAGAGATGATGAAACCACAGCTGCTGCTGAAGAGCTTATAATCTAGTGGGAGAGTGGGATGTGGAAATGAGCTATTTCAATACAATGTGCTGCTGCTGCTAAGTCGCTTCAGTCGTGTCCGACTCTGTGCGACCCCATAGACGGCAGCCCACCAGGCTCCCCCGTCCCTGGGATCCTCCAGGCAAGAACACTGGAGTGGGTTGCCATTTCCTTCTCCAGTGCATGAATGAAAAGTGAAAGTGAAGACACTTGGTCGTGTAACTGCTATCAAAAGAGGTGTGGAGAGTGTGCTCAGGGAGAATGCAGAAGCAGACCCGGGCTCAGTCTCCAGGAAGAAGGAAAGGAAATCAGTAAAGACTTTCTGGAAGTTCATTTTGAAAAGTAAAGAGCCATATTCCAATGAAAACATAATGGAACTAGCCTAAGTAGTTACACAACTTAACAAGTATACTGACCCACCATCTGAAGTAACAGTGAATACTTTCCTAGGCTTCAGGATGGATTTGTGCTGACTCAGTCTGACATTTTCATTAATCACTCTTGAAATCACAAGCATTCATTTGAATAAAAGGATACATTGCCTCTAATTCTTTAGAGAGGTAAGTAGACAACTTCCATAACAACAGAAAACAGCGAAGACTATAAATGGAAATATAATCCTGGAATCAAAGAAACCCCCCTCTCCCATGTGGTAAGGGAAATTACACTCATATTTCCCTTCTCCCTTTGAAGGTTTGAGATTATCCTCAGGTGAAACAGGCAAAGGGTAATGAGCATCTTGATGAAGGTGAAGAGGAGAGTGAAAAAGTTGGCTTCAAACTCAACATTCAGAAAACTAAGATCATGGCATCTGGTACCATCATTTCATGGCAAATAGATGGGGAAACAATGGAAACAGTGAGAGACTTTATTTTCTTGGGCTCCAAAATCACTGCAGATGGTAACTGCAAGCCATGAAATTAAAAGACACTTGCTCCTTGGAAGAAAAGCTATGACCAACCTAGATAGCATATTAAAAAGCAGAGATGTTACTTTGCTAACAAAGGTCCATCTAGTCAAAGCTATGGTTTTTCCAGTAGTCATGTATGGATGTGAGAATTGGACCATAAAGAAGGCTGAGCACCCAAGAACTGGTGCTTTTGAACTGTGGTTTTGGAGAAGACTCTTGAAAGTCCCTTGGACTGCAAAGAGATCAAACCAGTCAATCCTAAAGGAAATCAGTCCAGAATATTCATTGGAAGGATTGATGCTGAAACTGAAGCTCCAATACTTTTGCCACCTGATGTGAAGAGTTGACTCATTAGAAAAGACCCCGATTCCAGGCAAGACTGAAGGCAGGAGGAGAAGAAGACCACAGAGGATGAGATGGTTAGATGGCATCACCAACTCAATGGACATGAGTTTGAGCAGGCTCCAGGAAATGGTGAAGGACAGGGAGGCCTGGCGTGCTACAGTCCATGGGGTCGCAAAGTGTCAGACATGACTGAGCTACTGAACAACAACAACAGCAATGATTAAAAAGAACCTTTTCCTCCCCATTCTCCACAACCACAAATGCCTGAAAATCTGCCATTCAAGGGTCAATTTGATTTAGATGACCACTGTGAAGTTTCTTTGGGGCCAACATGTATTTATACCTAAGTGCAAATTTTAGGATACCTTTATCATGGAGGAGAGCAGTTAAAGACACGCCAAAATTTGGAAATATCCCTAAGTAAATATGCCAGTTTTCATGACTAGTTTAGCAACTTAATCCATTCACATCATTGCTTAATCTTGGTCAAAGAAATAACTGTAGTTGGTCAAATAGTTTTAGACTGTGTTCTCAATATCTATAACTATGGGTGTCAGTATTCTTTGCCATAAATTCCTAGAGGTAAAATGCCCTGTAACTTCATTCTATCAGTGATTTTTCTAAAACAAATTAAGTCCACTTTTATCACTTGTCGAATTATTTTCACACATTGCTCAAGTTACATGTTAAGAAGTTTTAATCTCAACAGTTTAAATCCTATATCCTTGTCACTGAGTAAAATAATAAGGCCACAGAATGATACTACCTAATCAAAACAGTTGTCTTTGTTACTCTTGAGACTATTAGCTATACATTAGCTCCAAGTCAATAAAAATACATCAAACTGTAAAAAAGAAGCAGTTTTAAAGAGGGACTCCAAAATGATGCCAAGTACAATGGAAAGGCCAAGAGTTCACAGTGTCTCATATATCTAGACCATGTGGTGGCCTTGTGAACAGAAATTCAATATAATTTATCCAGTAATAGTAGAGTTACTTGCTAAAACAGGAATTGCTACTTCATCAGCAAAGAACTGAATTTAGACAAACTCGTAAAAATGGAAATAGAAAACAATTTCTCACATACCACCCTCTACTCTTTGTTTTTAAATAACATATAGTCAACACTTGCAACTGAATCTTCACTTTCCATCTTAGAATAAAATGATCTTTATACAACTTTGGAGAAAAGTGATGATTGCAGTTTAAAATGTTCATGAATATTTTTCATAGGGTATTTTTCAAGAGTATTTTTGCCATTTGATATGAAATGAATCTCCTCAACCTTCACTATAAAACTAGGAATGATGAGACCGTGCCTATCAAGGTAGAGAAAGATGATCAACAAAGCAAAAGTCAGGGGATTGCACATCTACATATATCTCAATGTCATGTTTGCATGGATAGGTAGGCAAAGCAGGTAGAAATCTTTTTCAATTAAGAGCAGCAGTATACTTGAAAACAGAAAAGCCACATTCAAATTAAAGCTGCTTATTATATGTGTGTGTGTCCTTAGGCAGCTTCCTTGACCACCCAGAGCCTTGATCATCTCACACAGCAAAATGAGGATGAATATACACAACGTCAATGAGCCACAATGAGTACTGAATAAATCACAGCTGTGAAAGCACAGTTTCTCGGCAATTAATATTTCTAGTGAACTTTGAATGCTAAGCTTGTATGCCACTATAGCCAGTAGGTCCCAAGAGATCTTTAGGTGTAATTTTTGTTTCATTCTGGATGTTTCCCATTTCCACACAGTTGTTTTGTTTGGAGCCACTTCCCTAACTTACTAGGATAATAATGAGCTCAATCCTTACTCTATGGAAAATTTTCTTCTTTTAATCTTGATGCCAACTGGTACTTATGCATAGGCTCACTATTGAGTCCTGCAGTCCAGACAAGAATTACTGAACAACATGCAGAGGCTTGGGGCCACTCTCGTATCATCCTAGGAACCTTCCCAATGACAATTCAGAAACCTCATCAAAGCTCAGCAAAATTCACGAAGCAGCTGCAAGAAGGCAAATGCTTGCTGAAATCAATCATCGCTTCAGCCACCAGAACATCTTTACGCCGATACATTTTAAAAAATTACCTCTTTCACACTGGGGTCCAGTAAAGCCGTAAGTGCACGCACATCGATTCGGGGCCACGCACCTGCCTCCGTTAAGACAGCCACTTTCACAGACGGCTGTAAAATAAGGAGAGAGAAGCTGAGAAACTTCACCTGAGTAGATGCTAATAAAGTAACACTGACTGTTCCCTGAAAGGACGACAATAAAAAAAAAAATCTAAATAGTCACTGTGGTATTTGTTTTAAACATTTATTGTACAGTTCCAGTTTCCTGGATATCCCTCAGTCAACTCAGGTAAAACTACCTGGAATAGGTGCATATATACCTGTGTTAATGTTGGCAGTTTCATTCTGGAAAACATCTGAGCAATGCTTTTCAGTTCCGTATCTACAATGGTGGTTTATAAGAGACAACCCTGATGAGAACTGCATTTTACAAGCTGATTCTTTTGCTTATGATTTATGTTTCATTTCCAGACAGTTTTCATGAGGGAAAACACTGGCCATCTTTACAAAAATGCAGCATGTTAAATTACACTGCCAACGACAAAACACTACTATTAACTGCCAACGACAAAACACAAATACTGACACTCAGTAATTTATGTACCATAATGAAGATCCAAATGAGTGTTACAAGAGAATCTCTGGAAAATTCTGGTAAGATAAGTCCAGAGATCCTTGAGGGAGGGACATTTTACTTGTCAAGAAAGACATTAAAATAAGACTTGAAAGCTCATTCCCTGAATAACTCTTCTCTGTACAACTTCCTGCAACTCACTCAAGCATAGCCTCTTCCTAGGCATCTTTATCCACAGGTGGTAGGCTGTCCCTGCCAAATTTGCCAGTCCCACCCACCCTTCAAAGCCCAGCTCAAACCTCACTCCTCCAAGAGGCTTCCCTAACACCTCCATTTACATTAATTCCCCCTTCATATATTCCCCGTACACTTTCCTATACCCTGTGGCAGTCATGCAGTTGAGCTACTCAGATCTCCTTCCAAGAAAACCTACTGTGAGGAGCTTAGTTGGCTGATCTGCTACTATGTTCATGCCAACGACCTGGTGGGGACCACTCAGCAACTAAAGCGTCATGGAGACTGGACATTTCTGCCCATCATGAAGCTACTGTGATGGGCAGTCTTGATTCTGGACTCCCTATCAGCCTGACCAAAGCTTTCTTGGAGGTTGCGCTACAGTCTGAGTCTTCTTTCGCACAATTGTGATAGTCTTTCCTTCCCTCTCTCCTTGCACAGGGGTGTGATCTGCATCACAGTCTGAAGGTTAGGCTTTTCCCTAATAAATCTCTTGGGCATCTAATTCTATCTCAACATCCATTGGGATCAGTGTACTTGGACCGAGACAACCCATTACAGCCACAAGTCAAGGCAGTAGTCCATTTACCATCACAAAATTAGAGAGGTTTATGTATGTCCACTGTTCTAATTTGCTTCTTAATTTATAGTCAGGTAATAATTATGAGATTTTAAGCAGAAAAGAAATTTTGAGATTGCCTAAGCCAACCCTCCCAGTTTACGGATTAGGAAACTTCAGTCTAGGGAAGATTTTCGAAATCTACAGGTGTTACCTGAGTGCCTGTTGTACACTGGGCTCTGCCCCTCCAGGTGTATAAAAGGGAACAGGAGGATGACCGTGGCTCCTTCTGATCCCCTTTCTGAAAATGCCTTTAAATCCACCCCCATCCCACCATCTCTGGAGCCGCAGCCTTAGTACTAGTCTTTCTGCTTCCTGTTCCTTCTCCCTCAAGTTGAACCCCTGCAGTGTGGCCACAGAGATCTTCCTCATTGTAAACTGTTGTGAGTGAAGTATATAAGGCCAGTATTTCACAGCATTAAAAGCCTGGGCTGTGAAGTTAGACTGCATGGGTTCAAATCCCAACTCTGCTGATTACTCCCTGTATAGCTTTAGGCAAGTCACTGAAGTCCCTGTACCCCAGCATCTTCATTTCATGTAGGTATTAATAATAAAGGCCTCTTCCTGTAAGTGCTATTGTTATATCAAATGAGTTAATACATGTAAAGAGTCTGAATGTGTGCCGAGCATATGGTAAACAGAGTAAACAGCTCAATAGATGAATGTTGTTGGTTACTATTCTCTCACTTCCATCCCCTGCATGACTGCATGGTTCTATTTTGGATGAGAACATGTTTGGAGAAGCATAAAGGCTCTCCAAACCTGGCCCATGACTTCTATTCCAACCTTAGCTCCCTTCCCATCACTCCCCTCGGCACTTAAGTCCTAGCAATACCAAAGCCTGGCATCCCATGCTAGTCATGTTCTAGGCTTTGGCTTATGCTGAGCCAGCTGCCTAAAAGGCCCACCTCCCAACATCTGACAAAAGAACTCCTACCCGCCCCTTAACACTCAGCTAAAGGGTCTCCCAGGCAGGGAGGCTGTCCTACCTCTTCTCCCTCCATACTATTGCTGGGGGCTGTCAAAGATTTAACTCCCATTCTTACTTATATCATAGTGTACAGACATCAGGAGGGTATTAAATAAACTTTGGTTTACTTATCATAGCATTATTCATCATAGCAAATACATACACATGGGCAAAAATTGGAAACAACGTGAATAAATGTTCATTATTAAGGATGCAATAAACAAACACTAAAACCTCTATACAACAGACTATCATGCAACCATTAAAAAATATTTTTAAAACATTCAATAAAATGGAGCTAACTTCTAATAAAATATTAAGTAAAAAAGTTATATGAAAAATTATGCATACAGTGAGAGCTCATGTACCAAATATGCATTAAAAGACTAGAAGATAACATCTGGAAAGGTGGGATTGTGGAAATTTTTACTTTTTATATATTTAAGCTTTTCAAATTTTCTTCAGGGTATTCTTAGTATAGTAAAAAATAAGTTCTTTAGAGGAATTTTCATCTCTGCAAAGCACTGGGACTGATACACAGTAGTCACACAATAAACAGTGTTTATGCCTAAACCAACACACTGAGCAGCAGTGTGAGAAGTGTTATAATAGCAGAGTCCAGACTAGGAAACTAGAGAGACGCAGACACCATTGATCAAGAAAAAGACCATGTTTGGGGAGAAAGACGAGGTTGAGTTTTGAAATACCTTATTGAGGATGCTTCTCGAAAATCCAGGGGGAGATGTTGGGCAATCAAATGCAAGACATACATGTGGAATGAACAACAATTCTGCACCTTGGGTGGTGACTGCCAATCAGAAACGAGGTAAGCAGGGTGATGAAGGTAAATGAATGAAAAATGAATCAAATAACCCGGTTCCAAGGTTCTAATCAGAGATTTGATATTCTGTGTGTTGGGGAAGTGATCTGTTCACCTGTAAGAGTTACTGGGCACCTGTAAAAATGCCATATCCTAGGCAGTCAAAGAAAAGCCACCATCACTTATCTCTGTATTCTTTTTGTTAATGTAGGTTAACATCTACACAGTTTACTTACGTTGTCCACAGTGAGTCCCTATGTATCCTTTCTGGCACAGACAATGATCATCACTGCAGCTACCTCCATTCATGCAGCGAATGTTACAATGTTGGACTTGAAAAGAAAGAAAAAAAGCACTGATTTATTTCTGCAACTTAAGTACATAGATCTCAACAGTTCACAGAAGTTGATTTGTAGTGATCTGAAGAGAAAATAAAATGGTTTATCAATAATCATAGATTTATGCAGAAATAACCTAATTGACAATGCTAAACATGTCATATTTTGTGTGCATAAAATCATTTACAGTTCAATGTAACTGTATCTTTCATACTGACTTTAAGAATGCTCAATGACTTCCCTAATTTAGCAGAACTTACCATTCAATGTCATTTCTGTAATTTACACCAAGAAAATAGCACCTTGAGGCACCAGACAAGGCAAGATTACAATAGCAATATTTTTCTTGTTAAAAGTTGCAGAGTCCCAGGTGGGTGGACAGAAGACATTCAGAGTGACAATTTCCAAGAAAGATGTTAAAAGAAATTTAGGAGGCAGCAGAAAGAAGGGAAAAAAGACCTATAAGGGCACTTAATAACAAGACTGCATGATAATGAAGATAGCTGGACTTGGCTCAGAAAGAGCACCTTGTTTAAACTGTCACCTTAAACCACCTAAGACCTGCAGTGTCGTAAATCCACTCTTTATCACATTGTCACTTACAGAAGTGTGAGCGCTTCAACACCCAAGGCAGGAAGACCCCAGGCAGCAGGCTGACTTTGACTGAGACATGAGATGCTAGAGTTGGCCAGAGGGAAAGACGCCCGGGACAGACAATGACAGCACAGCATATGCCCTTGACTCCTTCAGTGCCGAGGCTGTCCCTGTTTCAGTAATTCAAACACTTTCCAAATCCCAGGCTGTTCCTTAGTCCTCTAGAAATAATCAACTACCCTCCTTGGAGAAGACTAAAGGCTTGATTGAATTAATCATTCATCATTGTTGACACATCCCTATACAAGGAGGCCAGGATTGGGCCTGGAAATTTGGCTTACTCTGTCCTGTGGGAGTAAATTCCTGGAGAAAAAGCCTCAATAATTTCACGTAAAGAGAAGAGAACCCCTTTTTCTGTGTAAGAGCAGAAATCAGCTGCTTAGGCTTGCTCTTATGCTTAGGCTTTGTGGAGCACTGGGCCTCCATCTTCTCCCAGGAGCAGAGAGGAGGCTCCTCCCAGCAGGCTGCTTCTTCAGTACACTCTGCTAGGATGCTCAGTTCAGTATCACAAAGAGGCTGCTGATTTCAGGAGAAAGGGCTATTTTTATAAAGAGCTACACAGCTCTCAGCACCACACAGGAAAAGGAAGGTGCCAGAACCCAATACACCCTATGCCCTCACGGAGTACCAAAGAGGTAAGTTGAGAGTGATGCACCTTTTCAACAACATGTCATGTACATCCTAAAACACCATCAAAGGCGCCCATCTCTACTGTACCAAGAACCCCCTCCATCTCAGCATTTAAGGCCCTCTTCTGGATGGTCGTATGGGTCTTTCAGGGCTCCTTTGCCTACCCCTGAAGAAGTTAAGTGAAGTGAAATCACTCAGTTGTGTCTGACTCTTTGTGACCCCATGGACTGTAGCCCACCAGGCTCCTCTATCCATGGGATTCTCCAGGCAAGAATACTGAAGTGGGTTGCATTTCCTTCTCCAGGGGATCTTCCCAACCCAGGGATCAAACCCAGGTCGCCTGCATTGCAGGCAGACACTTTAACCTCTGAGCCACCAAGGAAGTGGTGCCTACCCCTAATATGTTCCAATTAAACGCAGAGTTCCAAAAAAACAGCTAGAAGAGACAAGAAGGCCTTCTGCAGTGAAAAATGCCTTAATAATAGAAGAAAACGGCTAAAGCGGAAAGACTAGAGATCTCTTCAGGAAAATTGGAAACACCAAGGGACCATCCCACCCAAAGATGGGCACAATAAAGGATAAAAATGGTAGAGACCTAGTAGATGCTGAAGAGATCAAGAAGAGATGGAAACAATACAAGGAAGAACTATATTAAAAAAAGATCTTAATGAACCAGATTACTACGACAGTGAGGTTAGTCATGCAGAGTCAGATATTCTGGAATGCAAAGTCAAGTGGACCTTAGGAAGCACTGCTGTTAATAAAGCTAATGGATGTGATGAAATTCCAGCAGAACTATTCAAATCTCTAAATGATGATGTCATCAAGGTTTTGCATTCATTATGTCAGCAAATCTGGAAGACCCAGCAGTGGCCACAGGACTGGAAAAGGTCAACCCTCATCCCAATGCCCAAGAAGGGTAGTACCAAAGAATGTGCTAACCACCAGACAGTTGTACTCATCTCCATGCTAGAAAGGTCATGCTTAAAATCTAGCATGCTAGGCTTCAGCATGATGCAAACCAAGAACTTCCAAAAGTCCAAGCTGGGTTTAGGAAAGGAAGAGGAATTAGAGATCAAATTGCCAACATTCGCTGGATTATAGAGAAAGCAAGGGGATTTCAGAAAAACATCTATCTCTGTTTCATTGACTATGCTAAAGCCTTTGATTGTGTGGATCATGACAAACTGTGGAAAGCTCTTAGAGAGATGGGAATACCAGATCACCTACCTGTCTCCTGCGAAACCTGTATGTGGGTCAAGAAGCAACAATTAGCACCCTGTAAAGAACAACTGGGACTTCCCGGTGGCTCAGATGGTAAAGCCTCTGTCTACAATGTGGGAGACCTGGGTTCGATCCCTGGGTCAGGAAGATGCCCTGGAAAAGAAAATGGCAATCCACTCCAGTACTATTGCCTGGAAAATCCCATGGACAAAGGAGCCTGGTAGGCTACAGTCCATGGGGTCGCAAAGAGTCGGACACGACTGAGCGACTTCACATTCACATAGAACAACTGACTGGTTCAAGATCAAGAAAGAAGTGTGACAGAGCTGTCTGTTGTCACCCTGTTTGTTTAACCTATACGCTGAGCACATCATAAGAAATACTAGACTGGATGAGTTACAAGATGGAATCAAGATAGGCGGGAGAAATAACCTCAGATATGAGGATGATGCCACTCTAATGGCAGAAAGTGAATAGGAACTAAAGAGCCTCTTGATGAGGGTGAAGGAGGAGAGTGAAAGAGCCAGCTTAAGACTAAATAGTAAAAAAACTAAGATCATGGCATCTGGCCCCCTTCAGTTCAGTTCAGTTCAGTTCAGTCGCTTAGTCATGTCTGACTCTGCAACCCCATGAATTGCAGCATGCCAGGCCTCCCTGTCCATCACCAACTTCAGGAGTTCACCCAAACTCATGTCCATCGAGTCGGTGATGCCATCCAGCCATCTCATCCTCTGTCGTCCCCTTCTCCTCCTGCCCCCAATCCCTCCCAGCATCAGAGTCTTTTCCAATGAGTCAACTCTTCACATGAGGTGGCCAAAGTATTGGAGTTTCAGCTTTAGCATCAGTCCTTCCAAAGAACACCCAGGACTGATCTCCTCTAGAATGGACTGGTTGGATCTCTTTGCAACCCAAGGGACTCTCAAGAGTCTTCTCCAACACCACAGTCCAAAAGCATCAATTCTTCGGCCCCCTTACTGCATGACAAATAGAAGGGGAAAAGGTGGAAGGAGTGACAGATTTTCTCTACTTGCCCTCCAAAATCACTGCGGACAGTTACTGCAGCGGTGAAATCAGGATGATTGCTTTTGGCAGGAAAACGATGACAAACCTAGACAGTGTGCTGAAAAGCAGAGACATTACTCTGCCAACAAAGGTCCATATAGTCAAGGTCTTCCCAGTGGTCATGTACTGTTATGAGAGCTGGACCATAAAGAAGGCAGAACACCAAAGAATTGATGCCTTCGAACTGCAATGCTGGAGAAGACTCCTGAAAGTCCCACGGACAGCAAGGATATCAAACCAGTCAATCTTAAGAGAGATCAACCCTGAATATTCACTGGAAGGACTAATGTTGAAGCTGAAGCTCCAGTATTTGGTCATCTGATGTGAACAGACAACTCATTGGAAAAGTCCCTGATGCTGGGAATGATTGAGGAGAGAAAGAAAAGAGGGCATCAGATGATGAGATGGCTGGATGGCATCACTGATGCAAAGAAAATGAACTTTGGCAAACTCCAGGAAATGGTGAGGGACAGGGAGGCCTGGCAAGCTGCTTTCCATGATGTTGCAAAAAGTCAGACATGACTGGACAACTGAACAATAACAACAACAATTTTTTCACAGGCTTCTTTATCAGTCATTCATTCACTCAACAAATATTTCGGAGTACCTACAAAGCGCTGTACCCAATACCTGGTACTACGTGCTAGTCTCTTCATGGAATCTCCTCTTTCATCCATCTTTTTGTCTTTGCCCTGAACTCTCAACCTCCAACATACAACTTACACAATGTTCTTACCAAATCCTGAAATCCTGTCTCCAAGGTCCATGGCAAATGTCTCTTCTTTCCTTTGATCTTTCCTGACTTCTATTTTCTCTTCCCTTCCCCACTAGATATGAACTCTCTTTCTTCTGACTCCAGAGTACTTTATACTTCTCTTCAGAAAGGTATGTTCTATAACAAACCTATTTTTAAGTTATTTCTCCTATCTGTAGCCCATTTGTTTAAAAACATCAAGCATCACAGGGTGGGGAGGGGGAAGCATTATGATAATTAATTATATCTCCATAAGTGCTCAGAGCATTCCCTGCCTGCTTGTAGGTGCTATATAAAACTCTGCCAAATTAATTTCTGTTTATTTAACTTGTGCTTCATGATAACGACACCACAAGCTATACTCAAACAAGAGACTGTGAAGTTGCCCATTGCGTCCTAAGCACTTACATAGCTCTGAGTGGGTTGCTATTAAAAATATTTTTATCTTTGTTTCCCCATATATAAAAGCAGAAATAACTTCTCTGTCAGAACATTGTTATAGAAATCAACCAACCCAGGAAACTGATTAAAACAGTTATTTTAGGCTCCTACAGTTCTATTAAAATGTCTTGGCCAAAATGTGTTTTCAAACTAAAAAACTATTTACAAGTATACAAAAGAAATGATTTGGTGAAAAACTTGGATAATATTCTAAGTAGGTCAGGAAAAGGTGTAAGTTGCTTTCAAATCTGAAGTTAAACTTAGCTTCATCCTATCTTAGCAAAACAGTGAGGATTGGGAAAAGCACAGGAAATGATGTCATCTGTCAAGCAGCAAAGGAACTCAACCCACAAACTGATTTCAATTAAAGTGGTTCATGCCAAGAGCTAATTTCCATTCCCACATGAGCAACAAAGCCATTTAGCTACTTTGAGATAAAAAAGCGAACAGTAGTTTAAACAGTGACTTTACATGAGTTTTTAAATTGAAAAACAGAATGAGTTCTTCTTTCTGGAAAGAATGATAAGTTTATATTTAAATGGAATATAATAAAAACCTCCCTGATACGTTCTTATATGTTTTTTCTACCCTATCTTTCAGGTAAACTTTTTCCAGCATAAAATATTCTTTCTCCTTTAAAAAATAAAAGCCCTTGATCAGACTTGGGAAACAATAAGGCACGGTTAGTCCATCGGCCCAAATAGACCAGTGAACCATGTATCCTTAGGCCAGAGGAGCAGGCTCAGCAACCGACTGCTGTTGTTGCTCAGGTGCTAAGTCGTATCTTATTCTTGGCGACCCCCTGGACTGTAGTAAGCACGTCAGGCTCCCCTGCCCTCCACTATCTCTTGGAGTTTGCTCAAATTCATGTCCATTGATAATAGGATTTTATTCACCTGCTTTGCCACAAACATGTTTACCAAATTTGCATTCTTTGTGAGTCTTAGACCTTTAGGAGAAAAAGTATTTCCTTAATGGAAGGAGCACTCATTCAGGATTTCTGTGGGAAATAAAGGAACAAGATACGAAGTTTCACTATAGTTTAGAGAGTATACAAACTGGTTTTATTTGTGATTGAGTCCTGCCATTGATGCAAATTCTAAATTTACTCTAAGGTGACAAAAAATTCCAGATATGTGGCAATTAGGAGACCAAGTTCTATTTCTCTAGAAAAAGCCAAATGAAAAATAAGGGCTCCATTTGAACTCATAGGATGCTCTAAACACCTCAAGTTAGAATATATTCTTAAACTCAATCAGCGTTAAGACTTTACCAGAAACTAAAAGTACTAGGGGAGTTCCAATGCCTGTGCACAGGTCTGTGGCTGCCACATACATATAGCTCCGAGGAGAACTTCTCCTCCAAGATGGGTGGAAAGCCTCAAAGCGTTTCAAATAAGGTTCAACATCCTAGAACTAACGAAAATGTTGCCATTAACCCTTATCCATATAGAGTCCCAAACGGATTTTATATGTTCCAGTAGAGGTCAGTCATTTCAGTCATTCAACAAATATTTACGGAATGCCCTCCATTTGCCAGGCATCGGAAAGAGCAGAAGAAACTTTCTTTAGATTATAGCCCAGCACAAGTTAATTCTTAAGAACAATCAGCCCAAAGAGAGCAAAGTGAACACACTACTGGAACAGCAGAGATGCAGGGCTAGGTCTACACACCTCAGGTAATGGTTTTCTTTGGGATGCATTAAGTTGGGAATGATCCTAAAATTCTTCCATTATCTTGGCAGGCACAAGGGGCAGAAAGAACACTGGGAGCCATTTGCAAATAAGCATCTGTATGGTAACATATGATTTTAATTTAAGCCCTTGGAAAAGTACAAGACAAATAGCTAGACTAACTTCTGGACTCAAAACCTGAGAAAACAGTCCATAGGGGCAGCCAGAACCACTGCAGGACAAAAATGATTTTCACTGGGAGAAGCAATGACATTTTAAGTGCATAGTCTGTGGTGCCTAAAGACACACCAATTAGTAGAGCAACTTCACTAAGGTATGTCAAAACAAAACAAAAAACCTAGCAGAGCTGAAAAAGATACAAAGACAGACAAGTTATATGATAGCAGTGATGAAGGCACTTCCATAGACAGTTAACTAGAAAGCAAAGAGTTCAATTGTTTCTACGGACAAATCTGAGCAGATTCCACCCAAGCTTCTTCTCTCTGTTCACATAAAACCCACGCTTTCCTGAAAAACCTTTCCAAGGTCACTTCTTCCAGACCAGCTACAATGCTACCTTCCCATCCTCTGAGTATGCTCATACTTACACTTTCAGCAATGGTTGCACCACACTTGCTCAAACTTGCTAACCCACTGCTCTACAATTGTTCCCCTGGGCTTCTTACATCCTTTAAGCTTGGATTCGGGTTGGGAGTACAAGTACCCCAAATTCTAAGTAAACTGAAATGAATTAAAAATGATAAAATCTTATCCAAACTAAAAGTGGTTCCAAACAGTAAAGATGTCAATCCTCTCCAAACTGACATACAGATTTAAAGCAGTTCTATCGAATTCCTAGAGAATATTTTTCTGTATATACAGACAAGATGAATCTAAAATTTATATGGAAAAGCAAAGGAACTAGAATAACAATTTTGAAAAAGAATAATTAAGTGGGAGGAATTAGTCTACTCAGTTTTGAAAACTTACCATAAGCTGCAGTAATCAAGACTGTACGATACTGGAGAAAGGACAGACAGATCAATGGAATAAAATAGAGACACCAAAAGTAGATGTATACAAACACACCCAACTGATTTTTTTGATAAAACTTAAAAAGTAATTCTACTGATGAAGGACAGCCTTTTTGGAAATATTAGGTTGGCCAAAAACATCCTATGGAAAAACCCAAATGAACTTTTTGGCCAACCCAATAAGTGGGCTGGAGGAATCAGACATTCACAGGTATCAACTACACCTAGACCTCAATGTAAATGTAACATTTAGAAAAAAAAAAAAAAAACTAGAGAAAATCTTCAGGATCTATGGCTCAGCAAAGAGTTCCTAGACTTGAGATCAAAAGCACAATTATTTTCCATTAAAGAAAAAATTGATAAATTGGACTCAAACATATTTTAAAACTTTTGCTCTGTTAGAAGATGAAGAGGAAGCTATAGACTGAGAGAAAACGTCTGCAAATTACATAGCTGATTAAGGGCTAGGATTTAAAGTACACATAGAACTCTCAAAACACTAAATTAGAAAAGAATCCAATTAGAATCAAGGCAAAAGACGTGAAGAGACAACAGTTCACTCAAGAAGATATATGCAGGTGACAAATAAGCACAGGAAAAAAATAATAAACATTAGAAGCCAGTAGGAAAAAACGCAAATTAAAATTACAGTGATGTAATTACCACATACCCATCAGAACAGCTAGAATTGAAAACAGCAGCAACCCTGATAGCTGGTGATAATGCAAAGAAACTGGGTCATTCATACATTGCTGGTGAGAATGTAAAATGGTACAGCCACTCCAAAAACAGCTGGCTGTTTCTAGAAAAGCTAAATATATAACTACCATATAACCCAGCAATTGCATTTCTGGGCATTTATCCCAAAGAAATAGACTTACATTCACACAAAAACCTGTACATAAATGTTCATAGCAGCTTTGTTTGAATAACCAAAAACTAGAAGTAACCCAGATATCTTTTGATGGGTGAATGGCTATACAAACCTTACATTCATAGCATGTAAATTCATCAATAAAAGGGAACAAAGTACTGATACACAAAACAACCACAAAAGGATGAATTCCCAGAGAATTATGCTGAGTGAAAAAAGACAATTCCCAAAGGTTATATACTATGTGATTCCATCTATATAACATTCTTGAAATGACAAAATTATAGAAACGGAGAACAGATTAGTGGTTGCCAGGGTTAAGGAGGATGTAGGAGGAAACGGATAATGAGAGAAACATGAAGAATCCTGGTGGTGATGGCAACATTCTGTAGCTTGACTGTATCTATGTCAATAACTTGATTGTATTATAGTATCACAAGACATTAACATGAGGAAAACTGGGTAAAAGACACCCAGGATGGCTACGAAGTACGTCTTACAATTGAATGTGAATCTACCATTAACTCAAACTAGTAAGTTTAATTTTTTAATCCTTTTAAGAAGCATAAAGAATAAAATAGAATGAGCATAAACTCAACTCAAAATTCTAAAATATGAAATTTAGGGAACACCTTTTATAATAATATACTGTATACTATTTAAAAAGATAATTATTATATTTATATATCTATATTATTTATTTTAGATATCTATTTTATATACTTTATCTATTTTACTTATCTATTGTACTTATATATATTTAAGGAGAGTGTGAGAAAATTCATGAATCACCCATGACAGGTCTTTATGAGAATTAGAATTGCTCAGGATCCATCTCTGGCCTCAGAGACTGAGAGAGTAGAGAGCAGTCCTAATATACCTAGAATTAAAGTCCAGAAAACCCACTGTTCTGAGCCTGTCTAGCCAATCCTCTTTTTGCCCTGGTGCCTCAACAACTGGTGGCAAGACTCCCAATAGGTTAACGGAAGCCATGACTTCCTGGTGTCCAAAGGAATTGCTGGCTGGCAGTTTGGACTTTCTGGAAATGCAATCTCTCATTCAGGTCACTAAGAGATCATTTCCTATTTTAACAGTCACAGGACACAAGTTGGAAACAACCTGAAAGAAAAACCTTCCTTTCATTCTTTATATTTTCAAATAAGAAGGCTAAAGCCTCCCAGGTCCTACAACTCACCTGGACCTCCTTGACTCCATCACATAACAAGTATACAGTTTCTCAGAGGAAATATTGGTAAAATGACCTAAATTTACTCCTTCTTACCAGAACCACAAGTTGTGAATGCAAACATTTCACTGAGTTAGATTATCTTTCTATTACCAGGGGAGTTAGCAAAGTGACCTACCCACATTTGTCTACCACACCATGGGCAGGAAGTTCTATAGGATGGCAGAGCTGTTTCCTAGAACATCATTTTAAAAGATCAGAAATGAATTCTGATCATTCCTCAGCTACCCTTAACTTATTAATAAAACATTCTGCCAGCTTTAGTTGTGCAAGCTGTCTGGACATTATTAGTTCAGGTAGAGTCCAAGCCAATGATTTTAAAGGCTCCAAATGCCTCAAAAACCCTCATGAAACCGTGTCCTCCCCCTCACTTCACTCTCCACTGGATTTTGTCCAGTGGACAAGCACCACAAACAGACCCAAACCTCCTCAAAGATTAGCATGCACAAGCCTTGGACTTCAGCCTCTACCCTAATCTGGCCCACAGGACCTTACCATTGCACTCCTCCTACCGCGCTACTAGCTCGAAATGTACTAGAACCACAGCTTTTCCCTCTGATCTTATTAACCTCTTTTCTTCACATCTCGTGATTTTTACTTGATTAAATCATTAGCAGCTCACACTATCATTGAAGACCTTTCCAGCTGGATATCCAGTTTGCCACCTGACTATACTTTCTCCCCCTTATGGAGTGGTGTGTTAGTGGCTGGTTGAAGGACCAATCTGAGGGATGGTTCTACTCCCAACTTGCTATGTAGTCTCCTTCCCCACCCGAGGCTCTCACTCCTCAGAGGCAACCTGGAGGTCATCATCCTGATAGAGGTGGAGACATCCAGCATGTTCCCCAAAGTGCTGCCAACTGAGCACTCTGCCTCCTGCTACTCCTCCAGCTCAAGTGCTCCTGATATATGGGATTAACCTCTTGTTGCTTGGAGAACATACATTCAAAACCAAGCTGAGATCAAGAAAGAACATTCTACCCTTTGTTGTTCACCTGAAACTCGCACAACATTATTAATCAGCTATACCTCAATACAAAATACAAAGTTAAAAAAACAGCAAAAAAAAAAAAAAGTAGAAGAACATGCTATACTCATTGCAATAAGCAAATGAGCCCCAGCCCACAGGAGAATTTCTATCCCAACCTACAACTGTCTGTATTTAGTCCTCATCTGTCTCCATTTGGTTTCCACCAGAAGCAAATTCTGAGACAATAACTCAAATGTCAGTGGTTTCTTTTAGAAGTAATTTCAGGAAACACTGGTATAGAGACTGGGAAAGTGAGACAGGTAACAGAAGGAAACCAATGAAGTACATTCTCAAGCCTGTTCCTACATGGGCAGCTCGGGCTCCACTAGGGAACTTTAGAAGACAGTGCATAACACACCTCATAGTTAAGCAAAATGAGAGGCAAGGAAGTACGGGCATTAATCCAACACTTTCCATTTGTCACTGGTTAAAAGGTGCTTCTAATTAATCCCCTCAGCCTTTCCAGCTTGCCATGCATGCTCCCTGGCCAGAAAAATGTTACAGAGCTCTAAAGGCAGAATTGTTTGTGTAACCCATGAATGCCAAGGTATGTGAGTGGGCACCAAGAAGGTCTGCTGCCCTGCACTATTGGCCCCATTCTGTTAGTTGGTTCATGACAACCACAGTTAAATGAGAACCAAAGTTAAACTTAATAGGTAATAGGATCTTGATCATGCTCAAGTCTCTACTAGCAATCAACAAAAAAGAATGTACTTATTCCACAATGCATGCATGCATGCTACGTTGCTTCAGCTGTGTCTGACTCTGCGACCCTATGGACTATAGCTCATCAAGCTCCTCTGTCCATGAGATTCTCCAGGCAAGAATACTGGAGTGGGTTGCCATGCCCTTCTCCAGGGGATCTTCCCAACCCAGGGATCGAACCTGCATCTCTTACATCTCCTGCATTGGCAGGTGGGTTCTTTGTCACTAGCACCACCTGGGAAGCTCCCAATATTCCATAATACTCTCAAAACCATGTCAAAACCAGAATATGCTGTAAGGGAAGAAATTGGAAGTGGAAAAGGAACCTAAGATTTTTGCCTTGGTAATGGTCAAGATGTTGAGGGGCTGTTTATATTGAACTTCATTTTTTAACAACTAATGACTCACCTCCTTCCCAACCCCCACATTTCCCCTAATTCACTGCTGAGCACCCATGTTAAAAACAAAAACAACAGAATATGCCAGCAAAGTCTCTGAATAATGAACTGTGGATATTTCCTTGGCATCATGGAATGAACAAAGTGGTAAAATTCTAAAAGGCAAAATATGTTTGTGCTTCATGATAAATCATCCCCAGTAAACTGCCATGATGACTCCTAATATTGTCCTCTTGCAAAAGGCAGGGGTCTCAAGTTGTAAAAAGTGTTTAATCAGATTCCTACTTCAGTACCACAAGGAAGAATGCCTAGTTTCCTTGAGTCAAAAATGTTCATTAAATGATCATGTCATTGAGTATATTTTATGGTATTTACACTGGAGATACAAAGATAAATAAGATGACACCTACACAGAAGGATGCCACAATCTTTATATTATTCATAGTAACTATGTCCCACAGGTAATTTCCCTATAAAAAGTGAAGAAGGGAAATGGGAGGCCAGACTGAGGAGAGCCATTCCAAGTATTTTGGGCAGAGCAGAGAAGGCAGATGTTCTAGTGAAAAAAAAAAAAAAAATGTATTGCAGGCAAGAGAAAAGCCAAAAGCAAATTTAGGAGAAAATAGGGCATAACCACATAAAATAATATTATATATAATGACATGTTATACTCACTGGATCTGGAGCCACAGGAAGGAGCTATCTGACCAGATGGGCAAGTGCACATATTTGGCCTCGAACAAAATCCATCCCCACAGGAATGCCGGCAAATGGCTATGAATAAAACCAGAGGTCTGTTAGCACATGGCTTTAGAGCACGGTGATTCACAGGGTCCCAATCCTCAGGTGAGGAAACTTGGACTATCAAGTTCCTTGATAACTTTGCTATCATGACCTGTGTGACCTTAGGCTTCAGGTCTATTCATGTATAAAACAAACCTGTTAGACTAAACAGAATCTAAAACTGGGAAGCTCCCTTATCCGTATGAGTAGTTCTCTAGCCTCTCTTTACTTATTCCACAGCTCACAATCTGTCAATAAGCCCAGGATAGTCTATAAAAGGAAAACAAAACAAAACAAAAATCCTGCATTGTTTAGTCGCTCAGTCATGGTCCAACTTTTTGTAACCCCATGGGCTGTAGTGTGCCAGGTTCCTCGGCCCATGCAATTTTCCAGGCAAGAATACTGGAGTAGGTTGCCATTTCCTCCTCTCTCTCTCTCTCTCTCTCTATATATACACACACACACACACACACACACACACACACACACATATATATATATATTTGTATGTTTGTATATATATTCCTGCATATACATACACACAAATATATATTTTGTTCAGTAGCTAAGTAGTGTCCAACTCTTTGTGAGCCCATGAACTGTAGCCCACCAGCCTTCTCTGTCCATGGGATTTCCCAAACAAGAATACTGGAGTAGGTTCTTTTCCTCCCCCAGGGGATCTTACTAACCCAGGGATCAAACCTGCTTCTCCTGTGTCTCTTGCATTGTCAGGAGGATTCCTTGCCACTGAGCCACCAAAGAAGTCCATATACATAATTATGTATGTATGGGGCTTTCTGTAGCTCAGTGGGTAGAGAATCTGCCTGCCATGCAGGAATCCGCCTATGATGCAAGAGACCTGGGTTTCATTCCTGGGTCTAGAAGATTCCCTTGGAGAAGGAAATGGCAACCTACTACAGTATTCTTGCCTGGAAAATCCCATGGACAGAGGAGCCTGGTGGGCTACAGGCCATGGGGTCACAAGAGTCAAACATGACTTAGCGACTAATACACATACACATTCTGTTTTTTACACTAACTTAGAGTTAGTGATATAAAACTTGTAGCAGTATTCTTGGTAGCCTATTTTATTGTAAATATTTAAAATTTAGTAATCTTTATAAAAAATTTCATGGCTGGCTCAGACCGCTTCCTGGTTCAGATCCTGCCAGCTGAGAACTTCTGATCTACAGAGCAACTTGTATCCTACACATTTAGTCCTGTTGTGAACCACATCAACAGTCTGAGAAGAGAAGTGTGAATCCACTTAATAGTACTGATTCTACAGTCAGGAAGCCATTAACATCTTCAAGCCACCCAGAGACTAATATCATACTGGTACCAAATGCTCTGCTAACTGGACTGAAGAATAAGTTCAAGTGGCAAATGGTTTATGCTTATAAAAAGACCAAGATTTGGTCACTACTCTTTTATACTCATAGACTTGATTCTTTCTATCAAACTCCTGCACAAACTTGCATGAAGTAAATGAAATATGCAAGGCCAAAAATAATGCCCTTGATAGAAAATGCATCAAAACGTCAGAAGAGCCCTAGGATGGAGATTGAAAACTATTAAGAAATAAGCTTTCAAAAGGCTCTACAAATACTTGAATACCTGAAGATAGCATTTCTCAGAGATTCCACAGAACACTAGGGAAAGGGTTTTGTTGTCAAGTTCATTTAGAAAACTCCAAAAACCATTACATCCCTCTCTTAGTCAGCTTTGATTTTGAAATAAACCACAAGGTGTCAAATGAATAAGTTTTTTTAGTCAAAATCAAGAAATGGGAAGGAAATTAACTTTTTCAGGTCACCAAGAGAATGCTGATTGAAATAATCTCTTCTTCTCCACAGACCATTTTTGGCCAAATGAGAAGGGGGATGACATGATTCCTTACTGGCTTCTCAGCTCTAAATTTCCCTATTATACTAATGGATTTTTCCAAAAACTGAAAATTATTTCACAGGTGTGATGACTGTAAAAGTTCATGCAGGACCAATGCCATAATTAATCTGACTTAGTATCTCCATTAAACACCACCTTGTCTGGTATGTGACTTGTCACACACATTTGTGGGATATGAGAATCTGAGCTTTGCCACAGAAGCAGAATCAATACAGGAATCTCTGGTACCATCAGAGTTCCTCCCCCAGTCTTCTCACTCATTTTCATATGATGCTCTATCTGCTTTCTCTCCTCTTTGTCTAAGAGTTAGGTTTCCTTTTAGCCTCCATCACCCAAATTCAACACGCAAGGTTTGGGTAGGCTTGTAGGTGGCCAACACGGAAATTACAATAAGGAAGGCAGCAATGATAAACTTTTTTAAAAAACCCCATCAAAGTGATGACATAGTCTACGCAGCCAGGAATAATAGATGCAATGACTTGAAACCTTAATCAGAGTATCCCTGTGGCTTTATTCCCTCTATCTCAGAAACATTTTAAAAGAAGTCACTGAATTAAAGTATTAACAGTGGCTTGCCTGAGTTAATATATTCCAAAGCTGGATTCAGAGGAAGTAGGAAAATCTTTGAGCTGGAAGGCTCTGCTATAAACATATTAATGGTATGTAGTTACATAGGACAGAATACTAAGAATCACCATGCAACCAAAACAAAAGAAAACGATGAAAAATAATAGATTGCCTATTACTTACGGACAATACACTGATTTCCACCAGGTAAAGTCTTCCATCCAGGGCAACAGTAAGCATTATAACGTGATCCACAGACATTGGGTCTGAAATAAAAACAAAAAAATTTCAATCATAATAACTCCATATTTTTTTTTCAAAAAAGAATATGTGACTAAATTAAAGGAAAAAATTCCTGAGCTATTAGAACAGTATGAATCTTTGCAGACAAGAACAGTACGCTCATGGGACTCAATGCTGGCTTAGTAGTTTGGTACATTTTAACATAATGATACCAATAAGGATATGCTTAATATCACCTATGTACACAGAGCATCAGGAAAATAAAGACCATAGAAACAAAATGCAGTTCTATCACAATGCACGGATATAAAAATTTATGGTGTTACACGAGTCTAGTTTAAACAACGTATTTACCAATCTAGTTAAGAAAAGTCATCATGAAGTATACCGAATATTAGGTCTTATATTTTTACTCATTGAAGTTGTGTGTATTTTTTCCTATGGCCAATCTACCCTCTAAAATATGACCACATTCTTCCTTTCACCAGAATTATAGGAATGCAAACTCCAACATTAGTCAGAAAAAAAAAAAAAGCCAAAACATGTAAATATTTCTTTAGCAAAAGTTTGGAAACATAGTTGATACCCACAGTTACAGGAAAATAAAGTCCATGTCAACTGGATTTCTTGTTTACAGACAGTTCATCACATGTTTTGGAACAAAGCCAAGCATTCAGAATCCAGATGATCCATATTTAACACTTTAAGGGAACAACTGGGTAAAGATTTAGCAAATTTTATACTGGAAACTAAGGCAGAGGATATAACACAGACACCCAGAAGAAACCATTCATTTCACTCTGCCACATCTGTGGGCCTGAACATTGACGCCAGTTCTTCAGGTTGAGGGGCTGATAAGGCAGATCAAATGTTTTACAATCGATTTCACAAAACAGCAGCTATCCCAAGCCTTGCTGGTATAAATACTATAGTCCCATAAGTATAAGCCTTTAAAAACTATTGCAGAGCTAAAATACATTTTCTGTTGGGGTATACTCACATATTCTCACTATATTTGCACAGAACCCTCCTGTATTCTCCCTAAACTCACCACCTTAACCAAATGCAGGATTGGAAAATGAGCTCAAGTCTTTGCCTGTCCTGAACTCCCTTTACAGCCCCAGAGAACCTGGAACATCCTACAGGGAAAAATGCATACTTCAGACCAACTGATGCTGACATTAGAAAGAGAAAGAAGGATGGAGGAGCCAAGGAGAGGGCCCCAAATACATACCTAGCCAGGGTAAGATTAGCCAGGGTAGAATAGCCAGGGCTATTCCAACACTAGACAGAAAATTATTGGATAGAGGCTTAATATGTGCCTGGTGTTGGGAACTCTCTGAGCCTTAGTTTATTTCTCTACAATTGGGATAATGGAATGTGTCCACATCACATGTGTGTGTATCAGATGAAATAATGAACATGCTGCTGCTGCTGGTGCTGCTAAGTCGCTTCAGTCGTGTCTGACTCTGTGCAACCCCACAGACGGCAGCCCACCAGGCTTCCCCATCCCTGGGATTCTCCAGGCAAGAACACTGGAGTGGGTTCCCATTTCCTTCTCCAATGCATGAAAGTGAAAAGTGAGAGTGAAGTCGCTCAGTCCTGTCCGACTCTTAGCGACCCCATGGACTGCAGCCTACCAGGCTCCTCTGCCCATGGGATTCTCCAGGCAAGAGTACTGGAGTGGGGTGGCATCGCCTTCTCCGAATGAACATGGAAAGCTTATAAATGAAAAGGAAAATGAAAACACATAGCAGCAGCAGCATGGTGGTGGAATTATCTTCTGATCTAAATTAGCTATTCAGCCAAAGGAACCATAAGAGATTATGGAAGAGAGAGAAACTTTACTGGGAATTCCAAGCCAAATGCTGTCCATTCTCTGTCCCTCCTGTGACAAAGTAGTGCCCTAAACTTTAGTTCGGAGTGCCCAGAACTTCCCAGGGCAACTCATAATCTTGGAAAGGGGAGTGAGAGGAAGAGATAGGACAGACAGCTGGGGCAGGAGAACACCCAAACTTCACAAAAGTTCTCTCAATCTAAAATGACAATCCAGGCCAAAGTCAACCACCTCAAACCTTCCCCACCAACAACTCCACTGGATTCGATGCAACTCCAAACCAAACCCTGGAAGAGCTTCAGAGAGTTCCTGAGCCTTTTGTAGGGTGTCCTGTACTCAGAGTAACTATGTTTTTCAAACAAAAACCAAGACACATTGTCTGACAAGAATGAGTGTATTTATGGAGTAAACACATACAACAGGGTTAAAAAAAAAAAAAAAGTAGGTAAAAAAGAGTACAAAATCAGTCCTACAAAGCAAGATATTCAAAAGACTTTCCAAGATATTTGAAAAATCACAGTAATAGACATTCTTTATTGTTCCTTCAATGTTTAGAATCAACCTATAGACAAAACATGGACGACACTGCAATTTACAATGGTTACAAAACAAAAGGTAAATGTTTTAAACAATCATGGGTCGTAAATCAAGAAATAGTTGGAAAGAAAAGCGTGGAGAGAAATAAAGCAATTGATTCAGGAAACAGAGGTTTAAGAACCTAATTTTTTTAAATACCAATAACTAAAAGTCATTCAATAATTATTTTTTAAATGGGAAAGAGAAGAGAGAGTAAAAGTATAGATCCAAGTGAGCTATGTCCCCATCTCTCACCGCAAGAAGCCAATATGTACTGTTTAAATGTAGACACAGAGTTACAAACACAGTGCATGGTGTCAGGAGGATAAACACGAGAAGAAATAAAAACAGAAATGGTTAAAACTGGTTACCCCAGGAGATGAAGATCTGGGGAAGCAGAAAGTTCTTTTGCTTCCTCAATTAATACCCATCTATAACTATTCATTTTAAAAATATGTCCTGTTATACTTTGATCATCTTTTATTTAAAACAACAATTTTTACTTTAAACGTATGAACTTCTTATCTCATAAACAGGGTAATTCCTGCTTCATTCGAATGAAGCATTCATCGTTCCCTTTCATTAATTATCACATTTTCATTTCATTGCATTTCTTAAAATTCTATATAGTGTTGAATTATGATTTCTTTTCATGCTCTGACTTTTTGGAGTTTAATAACTTTGTCCTTTTTAATAGGTAATATATTATTTAACTTCAACAAATATCATCAAATGACAATTGCTTTGTCTTGTTACCATTTGTTCTTCAACAACACTAAACCCTACTATGTCTTGTGGCTGAATACAAAGTATTAGAAAGATATAAGTTTTCTCCTCTGCTGACTTTGGTCTTGAGAACTGCAAACTAACTGGATGGCACTTATTCTACTTACACACACACACACACACACAAGGTTTAATTCTAGAAATGAATGTCTTATTTAAGTTGGAAAGCACTAAGATATTTGAAGTCTAAAGTAGACATGTTGGATTATTTCCATTCCAAAAGATTTTACTCTCCAGGTTTCAGCACAAAAAATCATTAATAAAGAAGACAAATCATTAATGAAGTTACTTTTTTGTGTAAATAAAAGTGTAGCATTCAGACCTCTTCCTTTGTACTTCATCAGATATACCCACCAACCCATCACTAACAAAAGTCAGAGTTAGAGCTCCATGCAAGTGGCAGTAGCATTCAGCAAATTAAAGGTAAAATTCAAAGAGAAAAGATATGCCAAGTGCTAAAGACACATTATTTCATCTTCATAGAAACTCTCTAAGCTAAATTCCATTATTACTATTTTAACAGTAAGGAAACTATATCTTAGGAAGGGTAAACAAGCTAGCTAGCTAAAGTCCCATAGCTTAGAAGTAGAGAATGGGGATTTGAACCCAGGAAATCTTATTTTAGAGCACACTGTCTTAAGGCAAAGATGTATTTAGGTAATAAGATGATATTCGCTCAGCAGCATTAATGGTGGCATAGATTAAAAATATCAAAAAATGTCCATCAACTGACCAAAGCCAAACATAAACTGTTTTACCTGATTCTTAATAGTTTATGGTGGGAAGGATATGATTCCACTTTACTGCTATACATTACATTTTTTCAATTACTCTTTGTAACTTTTCTTACCAGTTGCTCTGAATGTTAGCCCTGCAATAACCCAACTCCAGTCACTCTAGGGGAGGGGTGAGCCTCGGCAGGCTGGATATTTGGATCCAGTTCAGACACAGTCTCAGAGATTGTGTGGGCTAGCTAAAGCCCCTCTCAATGGAGCAAACAGCTGGGCTCTACCACGTCTGACCACATCATTGTAAGAATTGGCCTCTGTGTGAGATGTCTGCAGTGTGTCCACATTCCTAAGCCAGAACCCACTTCTGTGAGTCTGGCGTCTTATAGCCAGGATAGCCCTTCTGTTTCCTATCCCAAATGCAAAGTATTTTTCAGACAAGACCAGGGTAATCAAAACAAATTCAAGGGACTCCTATTTTATATGCATGAGTTTCTCAGTTGTGAAGTGATAAAACTTTGGACAAACAGAATAATAAGCATTAGGTAAAGGCTAATGATAATGTTCATGGGGTTCTCAAGGCAAGAATAGTGAAGTGGTTTGCCATTCCCTTCTCCAGTTAAAAGACGCTTACTCCTTGGAAGGAAAGTTATGACCAACCTAGATAGCATATTCAAAAGCAGAGACGTTACTTTGCCAACAAAGGTCCATCTAGTCAAGGCTATGGTTTTTCCTGTGGTCATGTATGGATGTGAGAGTTGGACTGTGAAGAAAGCTGAGCGCCAAAGAATTGATGCTTTTGAACTGTGGTGTTGGTGAAGACTCTTGAGAGTCCCTTGGACTGCAAGGAGATCCAACCAGTCCATCCTGAAGGAGATCAGCCCTGGGATTTCTTTGGAAGGAATGATGCTAAAGCTGAAACTCCAGTACTTTGGCCACCTCATGCAAAGAGTTGACTCATTGGAAAAGACCCTGATGCTGGGAGGGATTGGGGGCAGGAGGAGAAGGGGACGACAGAGGATGAGATGGCTGGATGGCATCACTGACTCGATGGACATGAGTCTGAGTGAACTCCGGGAGCTGGTGATGGACAAGGAGGCCTGGCGTGCTGCGATTCATGGGGTCGCAAAGAGTCAGACACGACTGAGCGACTGAACTGAACTGAACTGAAAGGTTAATGATATGGACCCTGCTGGCTTCTTTGACCTTCAGAGAAAAAAGTTATCATTTAGTCCTCTTGAGCATAAGTATGGGGAGGTATCAAAAGCATATGCCACCACATGACAAAAGGTGCCCATGTAACACACCTCAAGGTAGACATTCCTAATAGTCCAGTTTCAGAGTTTAAAAATAATTACAACTTTATCAAAAATGAGATGAAAAAACTATAATATGCAAATGAGCTATATATAATGTGGAACCATACATCATTATTTTATGAGTACTTTGACAGATTTTATCCAGGTAAAAAGAAAAACCATCGGTGCTATCTCATAAATGACTCTATTGCTTCAGTAAACTTTGCAACTGCCCCGCCCTTATTTTATTTATTTTATTCTGGCTCTCTTCTTAGCCGAAGGCAGAGGTCACAGCAGTGATTTGAATACATGTGACCGTTCCAACCCATCTGCCAGTCACAACAAATCGAGTAATGAAACTTCAAACCCCAGCAATGAAAATGGCTTCCATGGCCTTCTCAAGCATCAGCCAGGCTCTCCAGACCCCAGGACGTATTTCTGGATTGTCTGGATCAGCACTGGCTGGGACACAGACAATCCTGGCTTTCTCGTTGGAAGACTTAAGCCAGTCAGCCAACCTCTCTAACCTACCGCACACAATTCTTCTGAATGAAAATGATTTCAAAAGGAACAGGAAGATGAACCATTGGTATTCTGGTTTGAAGGAGGTTTATCCTCTTCTTGCTTTCTCCCAACTGTTAGACTAGTAACTCCATTATCCTCACCTCCAAAGCTAGTGTCTGTCTGTTTCTCAAGGCTTCCCTCCCTTCACTTCTTTTCCCTCCTTCCTTTCTCTTTCTCTCTCTCTCTCTCTCTCTCTCTCTCTCTCTCTCTCGACTTCTACTCTCAGGGCCTCTAGAATGAAATGGTCTGTTACTACCTCCAACTGACAGAGGATGAGATGGTTGCATGGCATCACTGATACAATGGACATGAGTTTGAGCAAATTCCAAGAGACAGGAGAAAATGAAGGACAGGGAAGCCTGGTGTGCTGCAGTCCACAGGGTCACAAAGACTTAGCAACTGAACAACAGCAGCAACAAGGCATCCAAGATCACATAACTCATCTTCTGGTATAGCCAGTAAATTCACTGCTGAGCACACAATAAGGCATGTGAATAACTGCCTTGTCTACAAGGCGAGTATAGACAAACGCAAAGCCATTCAACCATATGCAGTGAGAATCTATTGTGTGTTAGGCCCTGTGTTAGATAAGAAATAAAACTAACTAAGAGAAGCATACTTAACACCAAGATCATGGTTTCTAATACCATTCTCCAATAAAAGGAACCAGGGCTCCTGGGACACAGGGCTGACTCGAGGACTGGGCAAGAAGTGCACAGGGTGAGTCTGGAGTATCACGTGGCGATAGAAAGTAGAAGGTAACTACCAAACAAAGAACAGAACTCACAAGGATGAGCATATGTCAAGGATACAGGAGCCAAATGAAGAGCTCCCAGTGGCCAAAGCTAGAAACATTTAAGTAGCAGAATAACAAAAGTAGTATTGGATTATAATCCAAAGTATAAAATAAATGTCTATGAGTCAAGATTGATAAATACACGATTGAATAAATAAAGGCAAGAAAAGAGCAAAGTCTCTTGTGCTAATAAGTTCCAAATAATTTATGTAGATACTCTGCCTTCAAAAAGGTGAAGTATAACTCACTACTCCTTAAACATTTCCCAAGAAATCCTAATTGAGGGATGATCTACAAAATTCCTAACCAATAGTCCTCAAAACTGTCATGGTCATCACAAACAAGGAAAGTCTGAAACTGTCACATTCTAAGAAGACATGAAAACTAAATGTAATGTGTGGCATCCTGGATGGGATTTTGAACATTCAAAAGGACATTCGGTTAAAAAATAAATTAATCTGAATAAAAAATGGACTTTAGTTAACAAAAATGTATCAATATTGGTTCAGTTAATTGTCCTCAATGTATTAAAGTAGTATAGGAGGCTAACAGCGGAGAAATTTGTGTCCAGGGTTTACAGGAGCTCTTGGTATTATCCTCCTGTTTTGTTTTTTTTTTTTTCCTTGTAAATCTAAAACTGTTCTAAAATTTATTAGAACTTTTAAAGTTTATTTAAAAGTAAAATAACAATAATATTGTTACCATGCAATTATAAATAAACTGTTACATTCCCTCAAAGGTGACTAAGATAAGAGTCTTTGCTCTTGAAAGAAGACAGACAAGTATGCATAGCAGGCCAGTGTGACAGGTAAAACGCAGATGTCTAGGCCTGCCTGAGGAGCTAAGGAAGCTCAGAACAAGAGCATCTAGCCTCATCACCCGAGGTAAGCTTGGAAGGGGACTATCTGAGTTATGCCTTGATGCTTCCCAGTTGCTAAGAGGGGTCACTAGTTTTATTTCATCCCACTGTTGAAATTACTCTCAAATCCTCTAACCCCATTAGTAAATCCCTTGTCCAAATCCTAGTGTTTCACTGTTGGACTAATATCACATTCCTTTTTCCTGGCTTCTTAGTTCCTCTCTGCTCCACTAGGACAATGTAGCTAAGCTGCTTCTTTTTTTAATTACTTTTTATTGGAGTACAGTTGCTTTACCATATTGTGTTAGTTTCTACTGTACAGCAGTTGGACTTCCTTCCCATTTAGGTCACCACAGAGCATTGTCTAGAGTTTCCTGAGATATGCAGTAGGTTCTCAGTAGTTGCTAAGCATCTTTTCATATTCACCATGCCTAATTCTATTCTCCTGGGATACAGAGATAGACCTTTAATCACCATAAAATGTTAAACATCTCACTATTAGCTTCAGATGCCTTTCAGCTCTGCTCCTCCTCTTCAGGGACTCAGGTGTCACTCATGTACAAACCCCCTCCCCCAATACACACACACACACACACACACACACACACACACACACACACACACACACTCTAAACTCTTCTTTCACATTTATACTAGCTCTTCTACCTTTGTGTTTAGTGTATAATTCCATCTCCCCTCATAACACTAATCTCTTTTCCTTGATTAATCCCATCATGTTTCAACCTACCAACACAATTCCAGACATACTTCTCAAAAACCTACATATGTGATATTGCAATTATATACTTTAAATAATTTTATGTACAGATTCTCATCTGTGAAACCCACCCATAGGCCCTCTGATCCCAGTCAGACAGTTCTTCAAACAGAGAAACAATGCTTGTTATGCCAGGAACATCTGGAGTCTGTTCAGAAGCACACAAGAGAACACTGACTAAATGCCTCAGTAAGTACAAATCATAATTAACAAAGATTAATACCATCTCTTCAGTATCATAAACAGGCCAGCTGTAAATGAGGCCAACATAGAAAACTGTCTCATAGTGAGAACTATTTCTTATAAATTAATCTATTTAACAGAAGAATATTCCATGCCTATTTAAATGGTTATAGACAGTTAAATGGGGTTCCCTAGTGGTTCAGATAATAAAGAAGTGAAAGTGAAGTAGCTCAGTCGTGTCCGACTCTTTGCAACCCCATGGGCTTCAGCCTCCCAGGCTCCTCCATCCATGGGATTTTCCAGGCAAGAGTACTGGAGTGGGTTGCCATTTCCTTCTCCAGGGGATCTTCCTGACTCAGGGATTGAACCCCGGTCTCCCGCATTGCAGGCAGACGCTTTACGCTCTAAGCCACCAGGGAAGCCCAGATAATAAAGAATCTGCCTGCAATGTGGGAGACCTGAGTTTGATCCCTGGGTTGGGAAGATCTCCTGGAGAAGGGCATGACAACCCAGTCCAGTATTCTTGCCTGGACAATTCCATGGACAGAGAAGCCTAGCAGGCTACAGTCTGTGAGGTTTCAAAGAGTCAAACAAAACTGGGTGACTAACATTTGCAGACAGTTAAATAGTAATGCATAATGGTTTCATGGCTTGGCCATTTTGTGGATATTCTGATCATTAATTTATTCTAATCAGTGAGGTTATCAATGTTTATAACTCAGGGATCAATACATTTCCTTTGAGAAAATACAATATCAATGTACAGAAAATACTCATATATAAATATCTGATTCTACTTATTTCTTCAGCAAAAGAAAACCATAAATCCCAAAGGTGACTCAACTCAGCAAAAGTTTGAAGTGTACTTTCTCATGGAAGATTGTTGTGTCTGATCAAAGTCACTGATGGGGCCAGCATTTGTGGTCAATTCCTAAAGACGAGCATCACAGAACTCAGCAGGTAGCCTGGAGAGGTTCCTCTGGCTACACTGCTAGAATGGAGGCTTTTCCCTCCCTAATCTGTTTGCACCAGTGGCACAGAGAGGATGAGACTTGCACAGTTTCATTTTATGTATGCCCTAAGTTGTGTTTTGTGGAAATTTTGTGTTGATCCAAAGCAATAGCCCTAGAACCTGAAAGCCAAAGAATTTAGGTTGCCATATCAAGGACACACATACAGACACACACACACAGACAAACACACACACACACACACACACACACACACACACACACACACACACACACCTTCAGCCTTTCTCAGCTAAGGAAACCCAGTTGCTAAGGCAGTTCCCCAAATCTGGGAGATCATTTTACAGTGGCAGCCAGTTTAAATCCTGTTGCAATTTTTTATAGGTGACTGAAATGGGAAAACCACTAGATCATTCAGGTATTACCTAAATCGAATCCCTTACAGTTATGCAGTGGAAGTGACAAACAGGTTCAAGGGATTAGATCTCATAGAGTGCCTGAAGAACTATGGACGGAGGTTCCAGACATTGTACAGGAGGCAATGATCAAGACCATCCCCAAGGGGAAAAAAATGCAAAAAGGCAAAATGGTGTCTGAGGAGGCCTTACAAATAGCTGAGAAAAGAAGAGAAGCTAAAGGCAAAGGAGAAAAGGAAAGATATAAGCACCTGAATGCAGAGTTCCAAAGAATAGTAAGGAGAGATAAGAAAGCCTTCCTCAGTTATCAACGCAAAGAGATAGAGGAAAACAACAGAATGGGAAAGACTAGAGATCTCTTCAAGAAAATTAGCGATACCAAAGGAATATTTCATGCAAAGATGGACACAATAAGGACAGAAATGGTATGGACCTAACCTAATGGTATGGATCTAATGGTATGGAAGCAGAAGATATTAAGAAGAGGTGGTAAGAATACACAGAAAAACTATACAAAAAAGATCTTAATGACTCAGATAACCATGATGGTGTGATCATTCACCTAGAGCCAGACATCCTGGAATGAGAAGTCAAGTGGACGTTAGGAAGCATCACCACGAACAAAGCTAGTGGAGGTGATGGAATTCCAGTTGAGCTATTTCAAATCCTAAAAGATGATGCTGTGAAAGTGCTACACTCAATATGCCAACAAATTTGGAAAATTCAGCAGTGGCCACAGGACTGGAAAAGGTCAATTTTCATTCCAAACCCAAAGAAAGGCAATGCCAAAGAATGTTCAAACTGCCACACAATTGCACTCATCTCACATGGTGGCAAAGTAACCCCCAAAATTTTAAGCCAGGCTTGAACAGTACATGAACTGAGAACTTGCAGATGTTCAAGCTGGATTTAGAAAAGGCAGAGGAAAGAGAGATCAAATTGCCAACATGCGTTGGATCATCGAAAAAGCAAGAGAATTTCAGAAAAACATCTACTTCTGCTTTATAGACTACACCAAAGCTTTTGACTATGTGGATCACAACTAACTGGAAAGTTGTTAAAGAGATGGGAATACCAGACCACCTGACCTGCCTCCTGGAAAATCTGTATGCAGGTCAAGAAGCAACAGATAGAACTGCACATGGAAAATCAGACTGGTTCCAAATCGGGAAAGGAGTATGTAAAGGCTGTATATTGTCACCCTGCTTATTTAACTTATATGCAGAGTACATCATGTGGAATACCAGGCTGAATGAAGCACAAACTGGAATCAAGATTGCTGGGAGAAATATCAATAACCTCATATATGCAGATGACACCACCTAAGTGGCAGAAAGTGAAGAGGAACTAAAGAGCCTCTTGATGAAAGTGAAAGAGGAGAGTGAAAAAGTTGGCTTAAGACTTGACAGTCAGAAAACTAAGATCATGGCATCTGGTCCCATCGTTTCATGGTAAATAGATGAAGAAATGATGGAAACAGTAAGAGACTTAATTTTTTGGGGCTCCAAAATCACTGCAGATCATGACTACAGCCATGAAATTAAAAGTTGCTCCTTGGAAGAAAAGCTATGACAAACCTAGACAGCATATTAAAAAGCAGAGACACTACTTTGCCAACAAAAGTTCATCTAGTCAAAGCTCGGTTTTTCCAGTAGTCATGCCTGGATGTGAGAATTGGACTATAAAGAAATCTGAGCACTGAAGAATTGATGCTTTTGAACTGTGGTGTTGGAGAAGACTCTTGAAAGTCCCTTGGATTGCAAGGAGATCCAATCAGTCAATCCTAAAGGAAATCAGTCCTGAGTGTTCATTGGAAGGACTGATACTGAAGCTGAAACTCCAATACTTCAACCACCTGACGCAGAGAGCTGACTCATTGGAAAAGACCCTGATGCTAGGAAAGACTGAAGGCAGGAGGAGAAGGAGATGACAGAGGATGAGATGTTTGGATGGCATCACCGACTCAATGGACATGAGTTTGAGTGAGCTCTAGGAATTGGTGATGGACAGGGAACCCTGGCATGCTGCAGTCCATGGGGCTGCAAAGAGTTGGACATGAGTGAGCAACTAAACTGAGACCTGAATTGGAACATGTGCAAGTCTTTGCTTTACTTTGGAAAAAAAAATAAAAAGTTGTAAAAGAGGGAGAATTTAAAGCCACAGGGTGCACTGGACTAGGAAACCAGACATTGACCCAAGAAAACCAGAAGCACACGGATGTGTGTGGCAAGTCCTGATCCTCCTGACCACACAGGGCACTTTCTATGTCTAGAACTGTGGATTACACAATACTGGGAACACACAAGTCTGCACAGTTCACTAAACCACCCATGTGACCCCCTCAAACTTCTAAAGGTAATGGTTTGACTAGCTTTCTGTTATGGTAAACTTGCACTAAACCTACTTCTCTCCAAGGCAAGGGATCTGTATCTTGCCCGCTGGCATCACACCACTGGTTGTGAGTATAAAAGGAACTCCCATCTAAACATGGGGAGAGGTGTATTTGTTTATGAATTTGAAATTACTATTCAATCCTGTAAGGATGAGGAGGGGTTTCTTCAAAACAGGAAAAAAATAAAAAACAAACAACAAATAAAATGTGCCTCATAATTGCGTCTCTCCAGCCTCTACAAGGATTTAACCAATGGTATCACATAAACTCATGGTGCTTCGGAAGAACTGTTTCCCAGAACCCAGCAATCCCTTGGATTTACCCATGAGTTCAAGATGAGCGTGGTTATTTTCTTAGACTGGGATATTTGCTCCATTTACCCAAGCCAAAGCCACACTGTACTTTTCTAAAGGGTGGGCAAAATTCTAGAAATGATTGAAATGCAAACAAGTAAAGTAGACAGGTGATCCAGAACAGGCAGGCCCAGGATGGTCCTACGGAATTCACCACTCCCAACGGCCAACTGGTCCCTTCCCACCTCTTTACCACCCACAGAAGAAATAAGGGATTGAAACCACGATTCTCACCACTTCCCAGAAGTTCTCAAACAGAGAGCTCTGTCCAAGGAGATAATATCTTCTGAATGTCCTGGCAGCCCCAGGAAAAGACAGGAAAGCCAGCCAATGGGATCAGGCTGAGGGGAAAGAATGGTGTCCTTCAGCAGCCGGGAGGGCAGAGTGATTCAACTCTCCAGTTCTGAGGACTGGCAGCTCCCAGCTGACAAACAGGTAGGGTTCCAAAATGTCATTTCTATATTGGTATTTAGAACTTGGACAGGCTTTTCCAATAGAAACAATGTTAATAGGTGGTGGTTTGGTCCCCGGGCTAGTCAAATAGCAGTCTCTCGGCCACATTATCAGCTAAATGGGCTATTGTAGGCTGGTCTGGGAACCTGACCACAGACTTAAAATGTTGTTTCTATGGGAAAACACATTCCACGGCAGGCAACCAGAGGGAAACTTGGCCACTCAAACCCATGGTCCCTGCAGCTCCAGCCAGCTGCCCAGTGAGCTGTGAGCACCAACCACCTTAAACTCAGGCCACTCCACGCAATCCTGAGAGGGCAGCCTGGCTGGAAGGCTGCCCAGCCCCAGGCCCAAGGCCACCCCCCACCCCCAGCAGGAGCCCATTAGGGCCAGTATGGGATATCCCTAAGTCCATAAATCAGGAACTTAAAAACTGAGGAGTGATTGGATATTCTAATTCTCAATGTACCTGCATTATTTTACAAAGCAGAAGATCCCAGAAACTATGATGTAAAATCAGGACCCAGGGCTAGTTCACAGACCAAAGTTTCAGCGAGCCAATTCTAGAAAGAGTGGCTTCCAAATGAAGCAAGGAAACAGGTCATTTTTGAATGCTATTTGGTGGCTTTGCTCTTATACTCAGGTTATTTGAGCATTTCAGACTCCCTGGAACTGATTAATTACCCTCTCTTTTATATAGAATGTGAGCCCTTTAAAGACAGATCTATACAGCCCTAGCACCTAGCACAATACCTGCATCTTAAATGGTAAATGAAGGCTTAGAATTTCACAGGTACTTCCAACTAAGAAATCTAAGTTAGAATTCTGTCAGAGTGGTGAGAATTTAATTTGATGAAAAGATAAATATGTTTCTAAGAAACCAAATAATAAAATAAAATAATGAAAAACACAATTTCTAATAAGAAATCAAGGTTTCTATTCACTTTTTAATTTTAAAAAATTAAAATGAAAAATCAAATAACAAAAGACCCAGATAAATGGAATTCATGGAATATGAGAGTAAAATTTTTCCTTCTTTCAGATGGATCATTTGAAAATATTTTACAGCTTCAAAAGCTTTGAAGGGCTTGAATCTCAAACTCTATTTCATAAGAGTCAATAGGAAATGGATCTTTTAAAATCATTTTTATACCAATTCTTATCATCAGAACAGAGACAAGACTGTTGCTAAGGAACAAAAAAAAAAGGGGGGGGGGGAATAGATCATTGATAGAGTTTGTTTCTAAAAGAAGTCAGTTAATGGCACGCTGTGGTTGAGATTATTTCATAGAAATTAACAATTCACAAATTAAGCAAGTTGTAAGCATTTACTTCTAAAAAATTAGTTATCTGGAAATTTTTTGAATAAAAATAGCCTAATTAAAACTTAAGGGAATTTGACTGAATCTTGAATTTATCTAGTCCATATGAAGTCACAGTGTAGAATAAAAATAATAATGAACAACTTTTAGAGAGCTTTGTAAATGATTGTGTGACTCTTCCCTTAAATTCTATCAAGAATATGATTTGCTGTGCTCATTTTCAGATGAGGAAACTGAAATTCAGAGAAGTGAAGTAATAGTTCAAAGGCTACCCAATGGAAACATGTCATAAATCACTAATTAAAAACCAAAAGAATTTATTAATAAAACATTCCAAGGCTAGTACTAAAGATTTTAGATTAGAGATTAGAAAGATGTTTCCATAAATACCCCAGAGAGAATGTGTTCCTTTATATAATCTCATTTGTGTATAATTTTTTTGCGTGCTCTGATTTTCTTTTCTGAGGTCTGCAGAACCAAAAAATTTAAGACACATCTCACAAAGTATACCGGAAAAGAAAAGCAATGATAAAAGGAACACATCTTGGGAACATTCACTCCTACAGACCAGTACTTTTATTTCTGAAAGTTTCTACATGGTGAATATCCTGCCCTGGTCACCCTGGTTTAAAAAAAAAAAAAATCTCTCAGCTCTTAACATGCTCAGTGTTTAGGGGAGTGGGTGGGTGGGGAGCAATGTAGAGACTCAAAATGCAGATAATTCAACACCTACTCCTAGCTGCCATTGGAATGTGCTTTGTGTATATGCTGAACATGGGTACGTCCTGTCTTTTGAAAAGCAGCTTCAGGCAAAATTATCAGGTCATGCAGGCAACTATCTGACCTATCTTAGGAAGACAATAAGCTGCACAAAGGCCAGGGTGATCCAAATGATATTCTAAAAAACCCTCCAGATTCATGTCTCTATGACCTAATTCAGAGGCTGCCGGCACACTGTCCATCACACACAGAAAGTAGCAACTCCCATCCCAAACACCAGCACAGCTCTGCCCTGAAATCCAATCTAAAAGATATCCTGCTCAGCCAGAGTGATGCCAGCACTGTGCTCTCAATACTTTATGGGCTCTGGGGAAGGTGACGGTCTTCATATTTCATCACTGAGAAGAATGGGCACTGCTTCCACATAGTGCCAGCCTCTGAGAAGGAACTGACACTGGCACATCCACCCATTCTACCGCCTTACCTAGTAAGAGTAAGAATCAGTCGCTCACATGTGCCCAGCTCTTTGCAACCCCATGGACTGTAGCCTGCTAGGCTCCTCTTGCAGGGAATTCTCCAGCAAGAATACTGGAGTGGGTGGCCATTTCCTTCTCCAGGGGATCTTACCGACCCAGGGATCGAACCCCGGGTTTCCTGCATTGCAGGCAGATTGTTTACATTCTAAGCCACCAGGGAAGCGGTTTCCAAATCCCCTGTGTAGCAGCTCCCAACGACAAAGCTTCTGTTCTTAAAAAGTCTACCAGTTTCCCAGGGAGTTTGATACCAAGCAGTAGAAATATGTCAGACCTCAAAGAACGGCGTGCATCTTTCACTGACATGAAACGCAGGAAGTACAACTTGTATGTTAACATGAGCACATGTACACACACACAATCCCCCACAAACACTCAGAATGAAGCCACTGGGGCAGTTCTTATCCCTGCATACTTTTCCCAAGGGGATTTGGATATACCAGTGCTTTACAGAATGTTTCATTTGAATCACTAAAGCTATATTAGTTCCTATTTCTTTTTGATTGTTTTTCCCAGTTTCACTGAGAATGTAATTGACATATGTCCCAGGCAGCACTAGTGGTAAAGAACCCTCCTGCCAATGCAAGACATAAGAGATGCGGGTTCAATCCCTGGGTCAGGAAGATCCCCTGGAGGAGGGCATGGCTACCCACTCCAGTATTCTTGCCTGGGAAATCCCATGGACAGAGCAGCCTGGTCCATGGGGTTGCAAAGAGTCAGACATAATGGAGTGACTAAGCTTACTAATTGACACACAACACTGTAAAAGCTTAAGGTGCTTAATTATATGACTTAAATGGTAAAATGATTACTACAATAGGTATAATTAAAAGTGCCTATTTCTTAAATAAAAAGAATGTTCCTAGGAAAGCAATGAAAGAAATGAGGGTAAAAACATTCACTTGTGAATGTTAAAATATCTGCAAACATCTTCTTCTATCCACTCATAGTTCAAAATCTCACCAACTTTTTATAACCCCTTGCCTGAAACTCCTACTGTAAACAAAAATGACACATCGAGAGTCTCTGTCTTCACTTGCACAAAAAATCATGGGCAGAGGGGAAAGGAATGGGCCCCTGCAGAATTATATCTTTCCTTGTCTGCCCTCTCAAATGCTTGGTTCCTTCTGTGTAAATGTTCCACACTATTAGACCTCGTCACTGCTAGGCCTCAGCATTAGATGTTAAATAATTTTTCCCAACCCTCAAAGTCATGGGTCAGTTTAGACAAGTGTGGAAAAAGCATGTCTGGCAGCACTGCAGATGTCGCTGGGTGTGAGGCATTGAGTGTAAGTTCAAAACTAGACATAAAACTCTCCAGTGCTAATAAACAAATAAGAAATGACAGAATTCAAATATTCCCATTCTTCTAGCCTAATAAATTAATGGACCTAGACAATGATCATCAATGGCAGCTGACATTGCAAAAAGAGAGGCTAGTAGACCAGAAGGTACCTTTGAATGGAAGTACAAACATCACTTACAAAGTCTTCTTGCCAAAAAGTTGATTCTGAATTGAATCTAGTTCCCAGCTCTAGCAAGTCACAACAACAACAGGGGACAGAACACGGTGGCCACCACCCCTGGGATGCAGTCATCAACAGACTGTAAGAACCCTGAAGCTCTGCGCTCCAAGGATGGCCCAAGGACTGACCAGTGCTAGTCCACACACCATATATTACTCATCTGTAATGAGATAAGGAACTTAAGCTGGAATGTAAATCATCTCACGGCTTCCTTCATCTAGAAAGCCTTGCTATGAAAAAAAATAACAGCTCAACTAAAGAGTGTGCTTAGTGACACACTGCATTTACTGGCACATGATTTTCATCTCATCACAGATTGAAAACAAGCAGCTAATGGTCTGGCATTTTAAGTGCCACTGCTCTACAGGACGTGAACCAATTTCTTGTTCTCCCCCAGCTTTATTAGATAGGATTGACAGATAATATTGTAACTATAGTACATGACAATTTGATACATTTATACATTACAAAATGATCACCACCAAAGTATTAGTTCCACTTGGTTACATAATTACTATTTTGTGTATATGTGCGTGTATATGTGTGTATGTGTGGTGAGAACATTTCAGATCTTTCTTAGCAACTTGCAAGCATATAATACATTATTAGCGATACTCATCATGTTGCACCTTTGATCCTCAAAACTTATTCACCTTATAACTAGAAGTGTGAACCCTCTGACCAGTATTTCCCCATTTCCCCTACCCGCCAGCCCCTAGAAACCACCATTCTTCTCTTTGTTTCTGAGTTCAGATTTTTAGAAGTGATATATAACATGAATCCATTTCTTCAGTAAATAAATTATAAGTAAAAATGACAAGAGGGCCAGTCTATATATTTAAAAATATTTAAGAGATTTATCAACCAATTACTCTTAAAAGATGGACTTAATTTAGATCCTGATTTGAATGAACTATAAAAAATAAAGTTTATAATCTAATCAGGGAAATTGGATAATACTAATCAAATTTACACAATATTATCAAATATAAAAATAACATCAAGTACTGGGTATTTGATAATATTTCTTAATTAATGCTCATTTGAAAAATGATAGTCATATTGTGTTTGTTTCTTAAAGAGTCCTTATCATTTACAGATGCATATTGAAATGGTGACTAATTATTTTTCAGGGATTTACTTTAAAAAAATCTGTGGCAGGGAAGAGAAGTAGCTACAGTAAGACTGGCCATTCATTGATAACTACTGAAATTGGAGCTTCACTACAGTATTCCCTCTAGTTTTGTATATATTTGAAATTTTCCATATTAAATGTTAGAAAACAACAACTTTGCAGCAGCATCTGGCCTAGATCTTCTTGTAGCCCTACTCTTCCATACATCCCAACACCACACTTCTGCTTTATTTTTTCCCTTCATATAAGAACCATTTCTACCTGTTATGTAACTCAACATTTTTGAGTGGGATGTGGACTACCAATAAAAGCCAACAACAGTCCAATTCCAACATGTTTACCATCTTAAGCAAGAGGCAAGAACTAACCAAAATGCTTCTGTGAATCTCACATACGCAGCTACTCAATAAGGCTAATGTTCAGAACAAATGACTTACTCACCCTTGTGAAAATAACAGCCCAGGAAGTGGGTTTTCTTGGGCACTAAACTACTTTCTGACATGATTCGGAACCATATCTTTCTTTATGACAAAAACATAAATCCATCAGTTAACAAGAGTTTGAAGGAAAGGGGACTGATTTGCATCAGGTCCATAAGAAGGCTGAATTTTGCCTTTTAACGAATGGAAGAATTCTTACAGTCATGGGAAATAGGAAATGAAAGGAGGAAATAATTTAGTGAGGAAGCCTGATATGTTTCCTGATTCTTCAATGGTGACAATGTTTCAAGGAGAGGCCCGAATGCAAATAAGCACCTGGATCAATCCAAGATTAAATTAGATCCTCTTGTCTAGAATTCTGCCAAATGTTCACCAACGTAATGTCAGAACTGTTGACCAAAAAAAAGAAGGAAAACCTGACTTGCATATTCTTATAAGATTCTTGAAAGGCTTTCAAAAGTTTAAAAATAAAAGATTATTTTTTTATTTGAGGTTTATTTATTTCCTGGGAAATTAGCAGAGCAGACAAAGTACCTGGTATTTGTTTGTTTCTGCATTTTTGCTTTTTTATTAACTTTGGTTGTGTGATTTATCCCATGGGAATACGAGATATTAGGTAATTTGAACATTTTTAACGACAAGCAGAAAAATAACTATTATCTGTTTAAACTATTCCTTATTTAAAGAAGTTTTTATTTTTATAGGCTGTGAATGAATATAAAGCAACCACAATTTCTTAGAGTTTATTGCCAATCAGTTAACTAGAGGTTAATGTGTAAGGATGCAAGGGTATAGGAATTCTACCAAAGCTTCGCCTAAATTAAGATAAAGTATGTTTTGGCCCACTTTCCCAGATGTTCAATAGTTTAAGATCTCTCTTAAACTACTGAAAGCCAACTCTCGTTAAAATAAAAATGGGATCATTAAAGGCAAATGAAAAAACTACAAAGATTTTCAACTTCTCAAAAGAAATAGGGCACAGAAGAAAAACGACACATAAGAATCCCTTTGTACTGACTGAGCACTATGTTGCTGCAAGGCATGAAGCCAAAGGATGGGAACGCTCAGCCGGAAAGTGAAGGCAATGGCTCTTTTCAAGGGTGGACAACCTGAGTCAGTCCAGCCCCAGATCACGCAAGCGAGGCCTGTCCACCGGCGTCCAGAGAGAAGAGCAACGACTGATGAAATGAGTCCTGGGGTATGGGAATAATGTGGGAAGGAGAGGTTTCTTGGTCCAGAGCAGATGTGTTGTGTTTCACTCAGCATCTCTTCCTCCTTTTGCTACCCTAACTCCTCTTAGAAAAGAGGAAACCATTCCACACCCCTCAGTCCTGGCCAGCCCACTTGCCCCATTTCTTCGGCCACAGTGAGGGGCATGTGACAGGAGCAGTGCCAGAGTTCTCTCTGAGATCTGATGTGTGGAAGCTGGGAAAGAGTTTCTCTCTTTACCTGTGAGATCATGAGATAAAAGGCAGTATGACTTGGAATTACCGGTGGTCATCCTGTCTACCTGATCATAACCAAACTCTTACTCTGACAAGGCAATTAAAGCCCATTTCCAAAATACCCAAACAACCTAACCACAAAGAGTCCCAACTCTCCGGGTATCTCTTTGCAATACTGCCAATGAAAGTGGTTTTCAGACTAGTGCTTCCATTTCCTGAAATATAAATTCTTTTCACAAAGGTTCTTGGGGGGTGGCGGGGGGAAGGTTCCTCAGGAAGGAGACAAAGCCATTTGCCAGATCTGCCAGTAAAAAAATGCAAACTTTTTTGGAGGAATTGGCAGGGCGTGGGGGGCAATATTAATTATAAATAATCTGGGGGAAGGGAAAATTGAAAAATACAAATCTTATCTGCATGTTGCCTTTAGGTATATATAACCAGACCTTCCCTGGTGGCTCAGACAGTAAAGCATCTGTCCACAATGCGTGAGACCTGGGTTTGATTCCTGGGTCGGGAAGATCCACTGGAGAAGAAAATGGGAATCCACTCCAGTACTATTGCCTGGAAAATCCCATGGACAGAGGAGCCTGGTAGGCTACAGTCCATGGGGTCGCAAAGAGTCAGACACGACTGAGCAACTTCACTTTAACCAGACCTTCACAAACAAAGTAAATTTCCATTAAGATTATAATTTAAAAATTTTTGAAGTTCAAGTTTGCTTCCTATGTTTCTGAAAGTAATTATGTTCAAGATGAGAAAGTGGAGATTTTGATAGCCAGATAGCAATGATATTGTCTTGTATATATACAATTGTATATGCTGTATACTGTAGATAAATCCGTCAGGTATTATACTAGGAACTTGAAATGTATCCTCTCATTCAATCTTAGGAAACTCAGAGAGGTGAATATTACAACCTCATTTTACAAGTGAGGAAACTGAGGCTCGGCCAGGTCAAGCCACTTGTCTGAGATTCCTGCCTAGTAGGTGATGGAGCCAGAATCTGACCCCAGGCATGTCTGTATCCACACTTCCAAGCCTCCCTGAAAACACAGCCAACAGTTATTAGAGTTCATTGAAAATGACTCCTTGGTCCTTCAAATATAATCCCACAAGCAATACCACTCTACCCAGCTACCCACAACCAGGCTCAAATAGGAAGCAGTGTGAAGTAATTATAACGTATACCCCAGCCGCTGGCTCTGGGTTTTTATGACTGAACTGCCAAATCGCTCCTAGCCAACTCTTCAGGAAATGTGCAGACACTTTCTCAGATTCCAGCTAAAACATCAACTATGTGGCCCTGGGGAGGACAGAGCTCATAGGGTGGTAATGGGATATAAAATTTTCAAACTTGAGGTCAGTGGCCTCAACTCTGGGGTGTGAGGCAGCAGTAGTCCACGAAAGATTAAAAACCAGGCGTCGACTTGAAGGTTGCATCTCAAGTCCTTCCCTGAAAGGTACTTGTTCATGTTGCCTTGGACATTAACCCCAACAGTAAAGGGAGAAATATAGCTCACATGTAGTTCTGCCTAGAATCATTGGAAGAAGATAATAGTATCAACAGGCTTGAGACAGGGTGTTCATTCTGAGAATTCAGCATTAGGTCCAATTCAAACACAGCTGATGCTCAATAAATCGTTGTCACTTGGAGTAGGCAAGTGTTCTACAAAATTGGTGGGATAGATGATACAGAAGAATTTAAGATTGTTTTTTCTTCTTCACAGGCACACTTATTTCATGGAATCTAAATGTATAAACTGGTAGTGTAGATAGTTGAATCAAGATGAGTTACAAGATAAGAGTCTGAGCTTCTAGACCTAGAATTGCCAGGGTTCATCCCAGGACTAATTGCTAATTATCAGTGTGCCTGTGGGGACGGGAGGATTACACCCATGAGACTCCCAGAGGAGCCTCCCATTTCTCTTTCTCCCATCCCCTTACTAGCAACCACCTCCCTTAAAAAGCCCCACCCCACTCAACCTCACCTAATCTGGAGGCTTTCACTGACAGCAGGGTAGGACTGGGGAGCTAAAACCCCAGTGCCCAGCCTGCCATAAAGGCTGCCCACAGACTGATCGCCCTGCCTAAGGCCAAATAAACAAGAACAGGAAAAATGTCCATGCCCACGCAATGCAGGCATTTTGCTCATTTGCAGTACAGTTGAGGACTTACAGATAACAGTCACCCTCTCTAGGGTATGAAAACAAACAAGAAGCATAATCTCCTACCCAACAACATCATTTTTCATTTGTGTCTACTCAGTCGTGTCTGACTCTCTGAAACCCCATAGGCTGTAGCCTGCCAGGTTCCTCTGTCCATGGGATTTTATAGGTGAGAATATTGAAGTGGGTTGTCATTCCCTTCTTCAGGGGATCTTCCCAACCCAGAAATGGCAGGAGGATTCTTTACCACTAGCACCATCTGGGAAGCCCAACAACATACTTCTACTTAAATCCCCTCTGCTATGGTATGGCTATGCTTCCACACCTATGAAGTTAAGAAGAAAAAATTAGTACCCTGAACACTTTTAATGAAACTTCTCTGGGCCTCAGTTTAAGCATCTATAAATTTCTAAAGTTGGTCCCACTATAAATATTTTGTAATGTTTTTGTGAAGGTGGATGGCCTGACAATGGAGGAAAATCTGAATCGTGAAAAAAAAAATCTACAAATAAGAAGAGTCTTTAAAAGCTACTCAGTGAAGGTACCAACCTATTAAGGTCTGATTATATGATAGTATAAATTAGCAGTGAATGGGCAGCAGAAATGGCAGACAATGAACCATTATCTATGAGGCAAGGGAGATGTGCCGAGCAACATGGCACCATATATATAGGTTCGTAATAAATGATGGATTAACCTGCTTTTCCACTACATTCCTTTGAATGTTTTTACAGGAATGTTTTCTGACATCCAAGTATCTTTCTTTCGTGTCCTGACTCCCCTCCAAAAGCCCTCAGTCTCCTGAAGAGCCTGGTACCAGCGTTGCCAGGAGTCGTCATCAGGATCTGTTAGACGCCGGCACCTGCTCTGTCTAGCCCAGATCCACTGGCTGACGGAACTCCACTATAGAACTTTCTCTGAACTCTCTCCTCTGGCCTCCCTCAATCCTTCTCCTTCCCTCTCCTAACAAAAACATTATCCTTGGTTTTCTTTTTGGACACCCCAAGACCCTCAAGTAAAAAATGAACATTTTATTAAGAATTTCTTTTTCTTAATGTTTTAACCCTCATTTGATCTTTATCATCCCTATTTAGTACGTAGTTCAGCTTACAAAGTTACAAGAAAAAAAAGAAGATGAGATGACAATGAAAGAGGAAAACGAGGGGAAAATTGTGATGAGAAAGAAGGCAAAGAGGAAGAGGATGGAGGCAAAGGAGAAGAAACAGAAAAACAAAACAAAAACCTGTCTGTCTCTGGAATACATTTCTTTATTAACAGAGATATTACTATGCTTCAGTTCAAAACCGCGAACTTGACAGCAGACATAATGAGTCCATAGGGCCGACATAAATCCTATGTCCCAACACCAACACCACAGAGTGCTTGTACTATATTTGGACTTAAATGTGTTTGGATACTTATATTTGAATGTAAGTATGACTGATGGTCTAGGAATTCACAACCCTTCAAAACACTGAACCAAATCACTTGTCTAATGGAGCAGTTCCCCCACTCTGGGCCTGCTTGCCGTCTGGAATACATCTTTGGCTGGGAATGGCAGAGATAGTGAATTTTCCTCTCTCCCTTCCCCTCAGAGGGGACTGAATAAATAGACTCAGTGATAACTTCAGCAACAACAACAAAAAAAAAAGCCACTTGAGAAAGTGGTAAAGTCACAGGAACTTAAGACCAGGATTTGACATAATAGAGTTTTGGATCCATAATCCAAACTTGACTGTAGTCCTAATCCAATTTTATTCTATGAACAATGTAGCTATTCCATTAATGCAAAAAAATAAAAATAAAATAGAATTCAGCTCACTATCATATCAGTTCTATTGACAACTGTACATCTATTTTTGTTTATTAATTATAATCCTAGATTCCAAAAAAAAGTGTTTCAGATATACAAAAGAGGGCTATTAACAGAAATTTAAAGTAAAATTCCATATAGAAGGAAGATAAAACATATCAGATACCTAAATTAACAAAATTAAGTGATTGTGCATTAAATTTGTCCTTGAGTTTCTTAGAGGCTAAAGGAAATAGGGTGGGGAGGGGGAATTAGGAGTTTTATAACTTGCCAGATTTTTAGGAACTATAGTCTTATTCCTGGGATTTGCAAATTCTTTAAATGCAGAAGTGTAGCCAAAGTAAGAGCAAAGCCCTTAACATTAATGTGAAAGATCACAGAGATATATTATTTATGTAGCATTCTGAGGTCACAGTAAACAAAATACAAGGAAGCAACTGTGATGGGAAACTAAGTGAATCAGATCAAGTTAGAACTGAAACATTTGATTAGACTTCTCACAAACCTGCTGCCTCACTGTGGGAGCTACTCTCCAAAGATTGTGCCCCTTAATTCCTCCTCTCCCTGTAGACATAGGCTGCCCCTCGCCTCCATCAAGAGGCAGAGCTTATTAGTCCACGCCCTTGAATCTGAGCAAGGTCTGTGACTTGCATGGAATTTCAGACAAGACTGTCTGAAGAAAGTCTGGTAGCTTCCACTTTTGTTTTCTTGGTATCCTCAGCTGCCTTGTACAAAGTCTGGCGATGCTGCTGGATGGTCCACGGGGAAAGGGAGACAATCTGAGACTATATGGAGGAGAACCAAGAAACCCAGCCAACCCTGATAACATATGAACTCATTCAGGCCCTTCCAGCCAGCTTTTAGCCATTCATCTCAGTCTGTGGTCAACTGGTGGGGTTAAAACATGTGACCAGAGATGAAGAGGCTATTGTTCACCATCCAGCCCCAACAGACACTTAACCTGAACAAAATCTGGTAGCTGCACCTGGGGCTCAGTTTCCCCATTTGCAAAAACACACTCAGTGGCCTATCCCCAGGGGCCGGCCGAGGCAGGAGATCACATAGGAGAGAGCTTTGAAATCTGGAAGGCTCCCAGCAGAGTCAGACAAGTCGCTCTTTGCTTCTTTTATCCCTTCCTCTGTCCATCCATTTAGCTCAACCACACCAAAGTAAACAGGACTGCAGGCACCAGTCCACAATCACAGAACCAGAAACACACGTGGAGAAGTCATCTTACTCATTTCAGACCCAACAGACATTGTGGGAAGCAGAGACAAGACTCCCCACTGCATCCTGTCCAAATTCCTGGCCTGCAGGATCATAAGAAATAATAAAATTGTTGTTGTTTTAAGCCACTAAGTTTGGGCAATTGGTTACGTAGCAATAAGATAACCAAAACACAAATAAAATAGCTTATTTCCTTATAGTAAAGAGACTAGGAATAACTCTCTCTTTAGTTTCTCATTAATAATGTTACAATGTTTTTACATGTAATGTTTCAATGTACATGGAGGTACATGTACATTGGAAGCTTCCTTGCCTTAGCCTCCCATAACCAAATGGTCAAGTACTGCTCATGTTGCCGCTTGAGCCTCCTCATCACCACCACCACATCTCCCCGGCCACTGTGCTCTGACCATCATGCACTCTCACCAGGACTCCTATATTAGCCTTCCAAGTCCCCCTGCCTCTAGTCTCCTTACTCGCTATATCATATACCTTTTACACCTCGGCCAGAGTGGCCAAGATCTGATCATCTTGCCATCTTAGAATCCTGTATCACGTCGCCATCCTCAGCTTTCACAACAATCAGACAGTATAACACCATGCGTCCTTCAGTCCCTCTCCCACCCTGGCCTACGGACAGACATGCATGGTGGCTCACCGCACACTTCCAGGGGGCTCTACTTTCATAGCACACTTTGAACTGTGCCCGCGAGCCATGTAACGCAAACCCTGCTCATTGTACTCAATGTCCCTCAATCACCAGAATATTATATACTTTCTGTTTCATGCCTTTTTCACTCAAATTTTTCTTTATTTCTCTCCTGTACTTCCTCCAGGCTCTAATATATATAATTTACCTTACGCAATTAGTCAATGAAAATTGGTCAACCATTCAAAAATTACCTATTGCATACTTAGTATGTGCCTGGTTTCTAGATATCCCTAGTGATAAAAAACTTAGCCTTCAATAAGTTTTCTGTCCTACTAAGGACTCATTTATCACACAGCCCAGAGATTAGCAAACTTTTTCTGTAAAGGGTGAAACAGCAAATAATTCCGTTTTGCCAAGCCCTACCATCTTTATCTCAACTACTCTCACTCTGCCAGTAAGTGTGCAAGCAGACATAGACAACACATAGACAAATGGGCATGGTTGTATTCAATACAATTTTATTTTCAAAACAGGCAGCACGTTCCATCGTTTGCTGGTTCCTGACAGTCATCCACTGCCAAGTCATTTCTGAATAAACCCATTCCCACAACGATACTTCGCTTGTCATGGGAGTGCGTCTGCCTTCAATAAACACTGAGCCTTTCTCCACAGCAATGGCGGAAGATTCTTGGGAAATGAAGGTATCACGAGTGTGGACGAAAGGAAGAAACTTATCAGGTATAGGGTTTATTGTAATTGAGAATCATCAAAACACAATGGTTAAGGAGCACTGACTAAGAAGCCAGATTTCCCAGCTCCATCTCTTACTAGTTTATGTCCCTGAAGGAATAACTAAAATCACTGAAAAACTGTATCCCTCAGTTTCCTCATCTGTTAAATGGACAAGTATGTATAATCTTCTTCATAAAGGATCTGTGTGTTGAATGAGTAATATATGAACAATGCAATAGTGAACAATATACCAGAGCTTGCTATTCTTTACCATTATTGCTGCAATTTAATGTAAAAAATTACACTATATTAATGACTCTGAGCTTATAGGCAACCAAGGTGAAAAATGAAATGAAAGAATTAGATAACTCATCATATTGATGAAACTTAAGAGAGATACAAGTTTCCCCTGGAAAGAGAAACACCTCGTGCAAGTCTATCCTGAGAGAAGTTTCTCACATGGGACATGAGAGCAAGAGATTCTGAATGATGTCATGAGGAACGTCTTCAGTTCAGAACCATGGGCAATGCAGATGAAGGATGCCTGTGATGGTTACCTGACATCCTCAATAAAAGTCAAGATATAATACTAAAATGCATGTGCTATCCAGAGAATCCACAGTTCAGACATGCTATAAGCCCCTCTGTGTTTTATTAGTCTTTGCAGAAATATCAAAGCTTCCTGTTTGACAAAATATTATATTACTACATTATTAATTATACCTGGGATTTGTGAACTAGCATGAAGGAATATTAGGAATTTTAAGTGGAATTTTACCAATGTCTTAGTTCTGCATTTTTGTCCAGAGGAATGAAAACCAAAACCATAACTAAAATTAATGGAGAAAGAAAATTTAATATTAAGAATTTGTCTTTAAAACTTAACCTCTGCATACCTCAGCTCTCACAGCTGTAGAGGGAAGGTAATGAAAGGACTCGCCCTGTACAGATAGGGTGAGCACTGAATGTGCCGTCACATGCAGAACACTGAGAACCATGTCTGGCACATAAAAGTCATCTTAACGTCACTACCCTGCTACAGATGTTATTATTATTTACTTTCACTTCCTCCTAGACCCCATGCCTTTTCCTACTTTTCTGTTGCCTCCCAGTTTTTTTTAATGCATCTTATTCTCCTAGGAAATATTCAACCCCTCCAGTCTGTGGGCAGTATGTCTCCAGCATTTCACAAAGCTAAATTCAAGGTAGCACTCGATCAAGACTTTTTGAATTAATGAACTCTTTCAATCCCAGCTTCAACAAGTTAGTATTAAAATGCTCATTTCTTGCCACTGATGATTTTACAATCTAATGGGAAAGTCAACAAACTTAACAAACAAACTCAACAAACTTAAAATATCAAACTCCCATGTGTCTGCCATATAACTCAGCCCTCATAAGATTTTTTATTTCAGCTTTCTTTAAAAATTTTCATGAAACAAAATCCTGTTTCTAGAATAGGTCTATTTGTTGGGTTTCTAGACACAAAGAAATTGTTAATACAGTTTATTTCTATTTTAAGAAAACATCTTATTTTCACCTTGGAAATTAAGGCTAAAATTCACAAATTGGTTAGGCTTATTGTTTGGTTTATTGTAGGAAAAAGCAAACAAACTATGTCTGAGTATCCTAATACCAAGTTTTATGTCTCAAAATGAATCCCAGAAATACTTTGTCTCCTGTCTTGTTTAAAATGTGGAATTGCTGAAACCTTTTATTTAAAAATCTCTCTCTTTTTTCATGGTGTCGCAATACTTTGACTTAATCTACTTAATAAATGAAAGGACAAACCATACCACTGCAGGATTTTTGCCTCATATTTAGCTTTAGCCTATCTGACTTTGGATGAAGTCTTAAAGTCCTCTTTATAAAGTAAAATGGACTTTATAAAGTCTGCAGAATTTTTTATGTGTGCCCTGTTAAAGTTCTTTATTTTAATAACAGATTTCTGTGTAATTAATCCCTCAGAGTTTGCTGTCACATAATCTATCCTGTGTATGAACGGTTCCGCGTGTATTTTTTTGGTAATAAGACCCCTGAAAAAAAAATAAACAAATAAAGACCAAAGGAATCAGGCACAAGGGGACAAATTGTGTGAAATACAACCAGTCTTATACACTTATAAACCAGGCAATACAGATAAAAGTGCAATAATCCATCTTATCAGAGATTTGGGGAAAGGGGGTTTTACTCTCAAGAATTTTTCCCTTTGATGGGAAACTGTAATATATTTCCTTATCTGGGAGCTAAAGCAATAAGGCAAACATAAATGGTGCATCAGTTCAGTTCAGTCGCTCAGTCGTGTCCAACTCTTTGCAACCCCATGAATTGCAGCACGCCAAACCTCCCTGTCCATCACCAACTGCCAGAGATCACTCAAACTCATGTCCATCGAGTCAGTGATGCCATCCAGCCATCTCATCCCCTGTCACCCCCTTCTCCTCCTGCCCCCAATCCCTCCCAGGATCAGAGTCTTTTCCAATGAGTCAACTCTTCATATCAGGTGGCCGAAGTAAAGGAGTTTCAGCTTTAGCATCAGTCCTTCCAAAGAACACCCAGGACTGATCTCCTTTAGGATGGACTGGTTGGACTATTGCTATTCAAGTAGAGCTATGTGTTTTTAAAATTAGATTGTCTCGCACTTTTTGCCTAATCACAGAAGTTAAGAATTTAGCTGAGAAAATTCTTGTGACCTGAAATTCAAACGATAAAGCTAGGATTTTATTATGTCTCATAAAGTCATTTCACACATGTTAAGCTGTGCCCAGGCAAACAAAAATTATTATACATTTATTACTTGAAAACGTTTTTAAAACTTGCAAAATCCTCATTTCAAAATAGAGAGAAATGCAATTTTTGCAGAGTGAATAGGGACCACACTCATTCCATAAAAAAATAAGGATTTCCTGTAAAAACAGAAATTGGCGATTTACTCTAAGAAAACACAGTGAAAGCTGGGAAGAAACTTGAGGATGCTTAAATTTCCACTGTGGAACAACTTCTGCTGCCCAGTGGGAAGAGAGGAAAAAAAAAAAAAAACACCTGCAACAGGATGGGAGGAGAGAAGGACAAGCTAGGACTACATACCCAAAGAGGGGAAAACCATGCAGGTCCCTAGGCAGGGACTCGAGGAAGCTGACAGGAAAGGACTACATATCCCAAGAAGAATACCCAGGCAAATTCTGCGGTCACCTGTCACATCAGAGAAGGACAAGAAGACAGTAACTTGTAGGAGAGCCCAGACAAATGGGTGGCAGACACTGATGAGCTTAAAGCACCTTTTAAATAGAGGAAATATTTAGTGAGGTGCTGAAAGTTGCTGCCACCAACTGGGCATCAGGCAGACTTGGGGATTTCAGATTACTTTCATTTCATAAACTGTACATCAAAATGGCAAATAGGTTTCACTGTAGTCAAAGAGGTTGATTTTGAAGCTGCTAATATTTCAACTAGCCAAAATAGGAGTTTTAAGCAATAACTGGAAAAATGGAACACATGACTGCTCTTCCTGATGATGTATACATCATCATGGTGTGGTTGTATACGCCACATGCATATGATGCATATGCATATGATGCATATGCATATGCATGTCATGCATATAATGTATACATATGCATGGTGTGGTTAAAGACTTATTCATGTGAGATTGTAATAGCAATAAGCAGAGAGAATACATTTTAAAAGCTATTCAAATTTAAGAACAGAGTCAGCATTCGTTTCAAACCTATGGGAAGACCTTTGATAAACAGCAATTATATTTTCCTTCATCAATTTATACCACACATAAATGCACATGGGCACCAACATGCAGGTAGAAGAATGTTGGTAACAGCAAAAACTTTAATATAATCTAAAGAGCCATCATTAGGAAACTGTTCCAGCCATAGTACGGGATTCTGTACGCCAAGAGAACACATGAGGTAGATCCCTATGAGTTGATAGAAGGATGCAGTAAAGATATACAAAAGTAAGACAGGTTGGGAACAGTATGTATAGTACATTTCAGACATTAAAAAGGATATACACACATATCTAAGTGATTATATATATATATGAATATATTATATTTGTACATGTATTATGCTATTTCTAGAAAAATACATAAGAAAACAGTCTCTGAGAGGTAGGCAGGAAATATTTTAAATTGTATATCCTTTTAAAGTTTAATTTTTTACCTCAAATATGTATATATATATAATGCATACATTATATACATATAACATTATAAATAACAGAAGATTTATAAAAATAAAAACCTTTATATTATAAAGGTTCATTATTATAGTATATTAATATATAGTCATGCTACAAAGGTTAGTTATAATTATTTGCTAAATTTTTGATATATATGCAAAATCTCAACAACTACATACTAACTAAACACAGAGAAGTGTTTCTTTATAAACTTAAAAAAAATGTAAAACAGAAAAAACAAGTGTTGATGTGAGTAAAAGCATGGACATCCTGTGAAGCAACAAAGCAAGGCTTAGTTTCTGTTTTCACATTGAGTCAGTGCCTCCCGAGGAAACAGGCTGGTTGGTGATAGCCCAGAGAGATGAGACAAATGTCTGGCCAGGCCTAATGTCTCCCTGCAGACCTTCATCCACAGAATTAAACCCTCCACTTCCTATCTCTCCCTAGGAGCAATGCTGTCAAGCTTAGCTTCTAAGATAATATATATATATATATATACAGCAGAAATATATATATTTTTAAGGAAAAATGCTAGACTAAATCAGGTCCTTTCGAGAATGGATGAAAATCAGAGTTTCAGTCCATTTACCGAACTTGCCACGGGCCATGCACACAGGGCAAAAAATATCTGCTGTCTGATCAGTATCAGGCTTAATATGATAAGCAAATTTCCTTTCCAACACTTGTTGGAATTCTTGATTTATTTTCCACAAAGACCAAGATGGGACTAAGTTAATCATAACTGTTTCCTGGGGTCAGAAAATCCTGCATATATCACCAAGGTCTAAGTGCTTAGCTCTGACCACTGTGTTGCCCCAGATCTGGACCAGCACTCAAAAACTCATCTGTTCAGTTTACTGGACTTTTTTCTTTCTGTACCTGGGCCATACAGACACAAATTTCACTACATACATATAATTAAAACAACCCATAACAAAAAAGAATATGTGAAAGGTTCAGCCACATATCCAAGTGGACACCATCATTTGATCATTCAGGGCCATGTGGTCAAACTGCATAACTACTCAAAAAAGAACAACAATGCTCCGTAGTGACTTAAATGGGAAGGAAGTCTAAAAAAGAGTGGATATATGTACACGTATAACTGATTCACCTTACTGTCCGACAGAACTGACACGACATTGTAAAACAACTATATCCCAATTAAACAATTAAAAATTTTTAAAAATATTTAAAAGAGCAACAAGTTAACAGAAACCTCTGTGTATTTACTCTCTGGATTCATTACAGAATCCTCCAAAGAGACAAAATGGGTCATTTACAATCCATCCTGCTGCTTCTATGGAGGCTTGAATTTAAACACTCTCAGAGATACTGCTCTTCCAATCTGAACAATTTTAAGGGAAGGGCACTCCCACCCTTCTTTGATTCAGGAAACTGACAATATTTATGCAGTCAACCTGCCTAATTTAAATACTTCCTGCTGAAACATTTTCTGTAATAGGGGCATAGGAGACTGGCGAAATGTTCAACTACATGTGGGTAACACACACACACACACACACACACGACTGGTTAAAAACACTCATTCAAAGCCTGCCACAGCAGCATTACTGCCCCCATGAAATAAGGAGCTTCTTAAAACGGCAAAACTAGTTCTCAGAAACACTTGCCCTGCTCTGCTTCCAGTGTAGACATCTAAAGGAAAAACTCAGTCCCTAATTTTAATAAGCGCAACTTCAAGGAGAACCAACTATTAGCTATGTGTCTCCTCTGAATGGCTGTCCTTGGAATTCCTTTCTTTCCTTGCTCCCCTACAAACAGAGCATCCACTAAGATGCCCACCATGCAATTGCTATCCCTACACACAACCGGAATTGGTATGAAGGGAAAGGATGGGCTGCCCCTCTTCTCAGTAGCAGCTCCTCCCCTTCTTCCTCAAAGAACCCTCCTCGCCTCCCCAAATCAGCCTCGACAATGGCCCAAGATTCCTTTTAGCCGTGACCTCTACTCTGGGGCAGAAATCCATAAAAAGTAGAAGCAAGGTGGTTTGGCCAGGAACTGCAGCGAGAACTAGGTAACCCTTGCATCTCTAAGGTGCTCCCAGGAAGTCTTAATAAGAATTCTTCTACTGTCGAGAATCGACCCTGTCAGTTCCTCTGGATCTTGATACTCGGGAAAAGAGGAAGGGGACACCCACACCAAAGCAGCTGGCCCGATCCATTACCCTTTAAGCGCGTCGTGTCCTCCGCCACCTCTTCTCTTGGCCCGGTTGGCTCTGGTTTCCTTCACGTTCCCAGCCTCCAAATTGGTATCCGCCCCATGGCTCGTGTAGGACGCTAAGAGCACGGTAAATCCCAGGGCGACCTCCAGCAGCCCCCCTCGCCGCATGATGCCGAGCGGCCGCGGGCTCCCGCCGCCTCTCACCGCGCCCCGGGCTGTGTCCGCGGCCGCCGCTGCGCCCTGGAGCGCGCCGCGCCGCCGGGGTCCCGCTCTCCCGCCGCCCGTCCCCCGGGCCGGGCTCCTCCCGCCTTCTCCAGGCGCTGCTCCCACTTCAGGCGGCCCCTGCCAGCTGCAACAGACAAATCGCCGAGGCGGGGGGAGACATTCAGGGCATCAAGATGCTGAAGCCTCAGGGTCCCCATTCCCGAGCCCAACCCGCGCACCGCCTGCGCGTGGCGCAGTTACTTTGGGTAAGTGAAGACCGTTTGGTCCACAGCTGGCTGAAAAGCCCAGGCCCCCGGCGGCATCGGTTCCAGCCAACCCCTTGGCCTCCCGGGCGCCGCCTGAAAAAAGCGCTGCAAATGTCCCCATGTCCTGAGCAGATCTAAACCCCGGGACGAGCTCGCTGGGTGTATTTTTTACTAGCACGAATTGCGCGCAATGCGCGCTCTGACGCCCCAGCTCCCCAGTCTGTCCTCTCCGCCAAGCCGCCGGGCTGGAAGCCCGCCGCGCCATCCCCGGCCGGCTCCGGGCACTGCCACCACCCCTCTGCATCTGACGCCGAGCCCGGCACCAGGAGCCCCGGGCCAGGAAGCTGTCAGGCAGGGGAGGGCCAGCGCCAGCTCTGGACGTTCCGGGACAGCCCCTCACCCCAGTCCCTGTCTCTGCCCTCGGCGCGGCGCAAACGCAAAAGCCTCCGTGGCTGGAGCCCCAGCCGCGGCGGCCGCCCGATCCCTATGGGGACCCTGGCTGCACCCACTAGAGAAGCGGCGGATCCGGCTCCCAAGGCGGCGGCGGCGGCTGTTCCTCGGTCTTGGCCGCGGCAGCCGCTGCCCCACTCCGCCCGCAGCTGTCCCAGCTGTGGCCGCCTGTCTGCCTGCGGCACCCACAGTCTCTGCCGCCGCTCCTGCGGCCCCCTCCTTTCCCCACCTCTTCAAGTATCGTCTGCGCAGCGGTTTCTCGCGAGAGAAATACTTTAAAAAAAAAAAGAAAGAAAAAGAAAATGACACCCCCTCCTACATCCCCCTCATCACCACTCCACCCCTCGGCCCCATCCATCCTCCCTTTCCACTCCCCTTTGCCAGCCACCGCCTCGGCGCGGGGGCCTCTCTCGCTCGCAGGATTGGCGCAATGGGAGGAGGCAGAGGTGATCCGGTCCTGCCCAGCCTGGGATTTTGCGTTTTGGGGTGAGGAGTTAAGGGAACGGGAAGAAATCGAGTAGCGGTTTCATCCGCTCCGCGGCTGGGAGATCTAGACCCGAGATTAGCCTCTCCTGTGATCTGGGAAGCCCGGCCGGCGCGTGAAGCTGTGCCACCTGTACCAAGAATGCGCGCTGGAGAGGGCAGCTTGGAGGCCCCAGCGCTAAAGGAGACCCATCTCCGTCTGCCCGGTGGCCCCCTCACTGCGCCTCTGGGGCCGGGCACCGAGCAGAGGCCGGACGCCGGGGCAGGGCAAGTCAGGGGGGCCCCTGCTGTGGACTCAGAGGCTGATGTGCAGGCGAGGGAGGAGGCACGGTTCTGAGCTTCAGTTCAAGTCACCCAGGCTGAACCCAAGATACCTCAAGAGTCTGAGTGGGATTCCGACCCAGAGGCCTGTGAATGTTGGAACCTGGGATTTGGGGTGGAGGCAGTGAAGGGACAGTCCTCGGGCCCAGCCCACAAGTAATCCTAGGCTTCTCATGGAGGACCTTCTTGCGCCTCCCCAGACGTTCCTATTCTCTCTCTCTCTTATATACACGCACACACACACACACCTGCCTCTGCAGGATAAACACAGCATGGTGACTTTGAAGAATACTCCATTTATGATATCCTTCTGTAGGCAAGGCCTCATGTTGCCTGCACCCTGTAAGAGTATAGTAGGGCAGGAAATCGCAGTCGATTTCCCTAGGGGAAAGGGGCCCTAGGCACTGAAACTGGAGACCCCCAGAAAATCCCCAGTGTAGTAGCCACCAGCTGTCAAGACAGAAATAAGAGTTCAGCACAAACTAACAGAAATCCTGTTGAAAGGGGTTTTCCTTACCAGCAATTATTTGTGCCCAGGCAATAGACTGTAGGGACCTGGGCAAGTTATTTAACTTCTTTCCACTTGTAAGATGGCAAGAGTAATGTTGGCTACACAGGGTTGTAATGGTGATGATGAGTCTGCTGAAGTGTCATGACACCATGGTCTCCAAGATGAAAACATGGAGCCTATTTAAAGTCATAGCCCTATTAAAATCCTCTTAGCAGATTCATGAATTGAAGCCTTGATCACACACCCAAGACTGAGTAAAGGCAAGCCTCTGTTCAGGATGCATTTACTGGATACCAATTGTGAACCAGTTGGTGCATGGTTGAACCAAGTTCCTGGGTAAGCAAGGCAGAAATGTTTCTCCCCTCACAGAGTAGTCTACAAGGAAAGGCAGATGTGAAACAAATGATGACTCAACTTTTAAATGCCAAGAGGAAGAAGTCCTGGTTATCCGGAGGACATGTAATAGGAGTACTTGACCTAGGTTGTGGCTGATCAGCGAAGGTTTTCTTAAGGAAGTGATGTTTAACTTAAATCCAAACACACGCCTAAACTTCAATTAGGGTAGTAGTTCTCAACCCGGGCTATACAGTAGAATGACCTGGGAACCTGCAAAAAATCGGACACCAGGACTCAACCCCTGGAGATTCTGATTTAAATAGTTTGGAGTGGAGCCATAACCCAGGCATTTTTAAAAGCTCCCGCAAGGTAGGAAGAGGTAAGGGTGGTATTCTGAGTGGGAAAAAAGTCTAGGCAGAGGGACCATGGCTCAAGAGAAATAGTTAGACTGGAGATCTGCGGAGGCCCTGTCCTGCCCACCAATTTTCTGGACTGTTCTGCACCCTCTGGGGAATCCAGAAACTGCCTGTTTTCTCTATACTCCAGCAGCATGTGAGACACTCTACTCTGAGTACTCTGCTCAGTGATGTGTTGGACAGCAGCACCTGAACATGGGGCTTTTCTAAGGTTTTTGCTCATGAAGCAAAGAGCAAACCCTGGTGCCCTGCAAGTCTGAACATTCCAGCATTTCTGGACATTTGTATTACCTTCTACCCTATCCCTAAACTGCTTTCCAGGGTTTCACCTCTAAAGGAGAGATTTAGATTAAATGCTTTCTTTAGGCCTTAGCCCTCTTTTTCCTCCTTGGTCCCTTCCTCCAGTAAAGACTCTCTAATTCCTCTTCACGTTAGATGGGAGCCCTAGGTTGCATACTCTCCTTTTTGAGCATAAATGTCATGGCTTAACTAAAGAGTTGGAGGGAAAGGGGGAAAAGGAGATTTCTAAAAAAAGAGAGATTGGTAAAAGAGATTTCTTTTAAATATACAAGAAACACACCAATCCAGGCAATCAACACACATTAGAGCAGTGTGCTACCAGTAACAAAATTCAGTCACAAATAAAGAAAATTATGTATTTGCAATAAGATATTCTTGATGCCAGATGATTCAGGAGCCACCTCTCTTGAAAACTTATCATACTCTTTGGTCTATGGGGCTAGAAATCCCTTATTTCCCCTCTTAATTTAAAAAAACTCCACCAATCCTAAAAGAATCTGCTCAGGTTCCTCCTGACTTCCAAAGCCAAGCCTTAACAGACCTAGCAGATTCCTCCTTCAAATTCTTAGCTGCTACCCTGAAATGGCCATGGCTTTAAGAAGTTCAGGATGAAAACGTATGTCCCAGCTAATCTGAGATCCTCATCAATTAAATGAAGCTACATATGGGATCAAATTTGGCCTTGAGTACAAAATGAAGTAGGGCGAACACTAAGAGAATTCTGCCAAGAGAACGCACTGGTCAGAGCAAATACACTTTTCCAACAACACAAGAGATGACTTAGACATCACCGAACAGTCAATAACAAAATCAGATTGATTATATTCTTTGCAGCAAAAGATGGAGAAATTCTATACAGACAGCAAAAACAAGACCAGGAGCTGACTGTAGTTCAGATTATCACCTCCTTATAGCAAAAGCCAGGCTTAAACTAAAGAAAGTGGGGAAAACCACTCAGGCATTCAGATATGACCTAAATCAAATCCCTCATGATTATACATGGGAGGTAATGAATAGATTCAAGGCCATCAGATTTGGTAGACAGAGTACCTGAAAACTATGGACAGAGGTTCATGACATTGTACAGGAGGCAGTGACCAAACCATCCCAAAGGAAAGAAATGCAAGAATGCAAAGTGGTTGTCTGAGGAGGCCTTACAAATAGCTGAGGAAAGAAGAGAAGCGAAAAGCAAGGGAGAAAAGGAAGGGTATACGCAACTAAATGCAGACTTACAGAGAATAGGAAGGAGAGACAAGAATGCCTTCTTCAAAGAACACTGCAAAGAAATAGAGGAAAACAATGGGAGGGGAATGACTAGAGATCTCTTCAGGAAAATTGGAGATACCAAGGGAACGTTTCACACAAAGATGGGCACAATAAAGAAGAGAAACAGTAAACACCTAATAGAAGCAGAAGAGATCAAGAAGAGATGGCAAGAAATACAGGAAAACTGTACAAAAAAGATCTTAATGACCCAGATAACCACAATGGTGTGGTCACTCACCTAGAGTCAGACATCCTTGAGTGTGAAGTCAAGTGGGCCTCAGGAAGCACTGCTGCCAATAAAGCTAGTGGAGGTGATGGAATTCCAGCAGAGTTATTTAAAATCCTAAAAGATGATGCTATTGAAGTGCTGCATTCAATATGTCAACAAATTTGGAAAAACCAGCAGTGGTCACAGGACTGGAAAAGGCCCATCTTCATCCCAGTTTCCAAGAAGGGCAGTACTAAAGAATGCTCAAACTATCAGCAAATGGCATTCACTTCTCATGCTAGTAAGATTATGCTCAAAATCCTTTGAGATAGGCTTCAGCAGTACTTGAATTGAGAACTTCCAGATGTACAAGCTAGGTATAGAAAAGGCAGAGGAACCAGAGATCAAATTGACAACATTCGTTGGATCATAGAGAAAGCAAGGGAATTCCAGAAAACATCTGCTTCTGTTTCATTGACTAAGCTAAAGCATTTGGCTGTGTGGATCATAACAAACTGTGGAAAACTCTTAAAGAAATGGAAATATCAGACCATAATACCTGTCTGAGAAACTGTATGCAGGTCAAGAAGCCAAAGTTAGAATCTTATATGGAACAACTGACTGGTTCAAAATTGAGAAAGAAGTACAATAAGGCTCTTTACTGTCACCCTGTTTATTTAACTGATGCTGAGCACATCATACAAAAGGCTGGGCTGGATGAGTTACAAGCTGGAATCAAGATTGTGGGGAGAAATATCAACAACCTCAGCTATACAGATAATACCACTCTAATGGCCGAAAGCAAAGAGGAACGAAAGAGTCTTGATGAGGGTGAAAGAAGAAAGTGAAAAAGCCAGTTTAAAACTCAATTTTAGAAAAAACTAAGATCATGGCATCTGGTCCCATCAGATTAGATCAGTCGCTCAGTCGTGTCTGACTCTTTGCGACCCCATGAATCGCAGCACGCCAGGCCTCCCTGTCCATCACCAACTCCCGGAGTTCACTCAGACTCAAGTCCATCGAGTCAGTGATGCCATCCAGCCATCTCATCCTCTGTCATCCCCTTCTCCTCCTGCCCTCAATCCCTCCCAGCATCAGAGTTTTTCCAATGAGTCAACTCTTTGCATGAGGTGGCCAAAGTACTGGAGTTTCAGCTTTAGCATCATTCCTTCCAAAGAAATCCCAGGGCTGATCTCCTTCAGAATGGACTGCTTGGATCTCCTTGCAGTCCAAGGGACTCTCAAGAGTCTTCTCCAACACCACAGTTCAAAAGCATCAATTCTTCGGTGCTCAGCCTTCTTCACAGTCCAACTCTCACATCCATACATGACCACAGGAAAAACCATAGCCTTGACTAGACAGACCTCTGTTGGCAAAGTAATGTCTCTGCTTTTGAACATGCTATCTAGGTTGGTCATAACTTTCCTTCCAAGGAGTAAGCGTCTTTTAATTTCATGGCTGCAGTCACCATCTGTAGTGATTTTGGAGCCCAGAAAAATAAAATCTGACACTGTTTCCACTGTTTCCCCATCTATTTCCCATGAAGTAATGGGACCAGATGCCATGATCTTCGTTTTCTGAATGTTGAGCTTTAAGCCAACTTTTTCACTCTCCACTTTCACTTTCATCAAGAGGCTTTTTAGTTCCTCTTCACTTTCTGCCATAAGGGTGGTGTCATCTGCATATCTGAGGTTATTGATATTTCTCCCAGCAGTATTGATTCCAGCTTGAGTTTCTTCCAGTCCAGCGTTTCTCATGATGTACTCTGCATATAAGTTAAATAAACAGGGTGACAATATACAGCCTTGACGTACTCCTTTTCCTATTTGGAACCAGTCTGTTGTTCCATGTCCAGTTCTAACTGTTGCTTCCTGACCTGCATACAGATTTCTCAAGAGGCAGATCAGGTGGTCTGGTATCCCCAGCTCTTAAAGAATTTCCCACAGTTTATTGTGATCCACACAGTCAAAGGCTTTGGCATAGTCAATAAAGCAGAAATAGATGTTTTTCTGGAACTCTCTTGCTTTTTCCATGATCCAGCGGATGTTGGCAATTTGATCTCTGGTTCCTTTGCCCTTTCTAAAACCAGCTTGAACATCAGGAAGTTCACGGTTCACATATTGCTGAAGCCTGGGTTGGAGAATTTTGAGCATTACTTTACTAGCGTGCGAGTTGAGTGCAATTGTGCGGCAGTTTGAGCATTCTTTGGCATCGCCTTTCTTTGGGATTGGAATTAAAACACCTTTTCCAGTCCTGTGGCCATTGCTGAGTTTTCCAAATTTGCTGGCATATTGAGTGCAGCACTTTCACAGCATCATCTTTCAGGATTTGGAATAGCTCAACTGGAATTCCATCACCTCCACTAGCTTTGTTTGTAGTGATGCTTTCTAAGGCCCACTTGACTTCACATTCCAGGATATCTGGCTCTAGGTCAGTGATCACACCATTGTAATTATCTGGGTCGTGAAGATCTTTTTTGTACAGTTCTTCTGTGTATTCTTGCCACCTCTTCTTAATATCTTCTGCTTCTGTTAGGTCCATATCATTTCTGTCCTTTATCGAGCCTATCTTTGCATGAAATGTTCCTTTGGTATCTCTAATTTTCTTGAAGAGATCACTTCATGGCAAATAGAAGGGGAAAAGGTAGAAGCAGTGACAGATTTCCTCTTCTTGGGCTCTAATCACTGCGGATGGTGGCTGCAGCCATGAAATTAAAAGACGATTGCTTCTTGGAAGGAAAGTTATGACAAACCTAGGCAGTGTATTAAAAAGCAAAGACAGCAGTTTGCTGACAAAGGACCGTATAGTCAAGGCTATGGTGTTTCCAGTAGTCATGTACGGGTGTGAGAGTTGGACCATAAAGAAGGCTGAGAGCCAAAGAATTGATGCATTTGAACAGTGGTGCTGGAGAAGACTCTTGAGAGACCCTTGATCAGCCAGGAGATCAAACCAGTCAATCCTAAAGGCACCCTGAATATTCATGGGAAGGATTGAAGCTGAAGCTGAGGCTCCAGTACTTTGGCCACTTAATGCAAAGAGCCAACTCACTGGAAGAGACTCTGATGCTGGGAATGATTGAAGGCAGAAGGAGAAAAGGGTGACAGAGGGTGAGATGGTTGGATGGCATCAATGGACATAAACTTGGGCCAACTCCAGGAGATGGTGAGGGACAGGGAGGCCTGGCTTGCTGCAGTCCATGGGATTGCAAAGAGTTGGACATGACTTGGTAACTGAACAACAACAACACGTGATCCTAGCAGATCAGCAGAACACTTGCCCAGTGAATTTACAGAATAAATATATGGCTCAGTAGGTAAAGAATCTGCCTGCAATGCAGGAGACACAGGAGACAGACACAGGTTCGATCCCTGGGTCAGGAAGATCCCCTGGAGAAGGAAATGACAACCCACTCTGGTATTCTTGCCTGGAAAATGCCATGGACAGAGGAGCCTGATGGACTACAGTCCAAAGGGTCACAAAGAGTCGGATACAACGGAGCAACTAAGCACGCACACACACACACACACACACACATAATTTTCATTATAGTTTTATGCCACTTAATTATTAGGACAGTCGAGTAAACAGGGATAGATAACTAATACAAACTTGTGGGGAAATATTTCTGTCTCAGTTTTATAGATGAATAAAATCACATTCAGAAATATGAGAAATTTGCTTATTCTCATAGAACTAGAAATAGAGTCACGGCTGGATTCAAAACAATGCCTTTGACAACAAGTTAAGGGTACTTTTCATTTCATCACTTCATCCATCTGTCACAAAATCTCAGTTAAATCTTTGTGGTAAACTGGAGCCACTCCCTGTATCCATAAAACTTCCCTGATGTCTCCTGGGAAGCCAAGGTTTCATCCATGGAGCTTCACTGCAATCTGAACCTATTGCATCCTATTTGAGAGCTCCATTTATCCCATGCAGCAGTCACTAAGATCTCCTAGGAAGTGAAAGGATACTAAGAGATACTATAGTCAACTTCCCTGCCTCTCTGTGTCCATTTCTAGCTCCTCACATCCCCATCACATAGAACAATTCTGTGTGCATAACAGGGACTCGAAGAGTATTTGTTGAATGAGCAAACAGATGCATTAACTTACTTTCAAGAGGGTGATATGATGGCTACTTCAAAACCTCACCTCAGGCTTCTTTATCACTCTGTGTGTTAAGGAAAGACCTAAACCCTCCAGCCATAGACAGAGTAACATTGCCTGGTTGTGCTTCTGTGTCCATCACTCCCTCTTGGGACATGATATGAATGAATGGGTCTTGGCTTGAAAAAGAACTAAAGGTAGAATTAAGTTGCCTTCTCCTATCTATGAAACAGAATCACGAATGTAGAGAATAGACTGGTGCTTGCCAATGGGGACAGAGGTGGGAAAAGGATGGACTGGGAATTTGGAATTAGCAGATGCAAACTAGTCCTTCTTACTAGCAGAGTACCTCCATGTTATATCCCCCCACGTTTTAATATTATTGTTTGTTTATTCACTTAACCATTTTAATTAAAAGCCAGGCACTGTGTGCCAGACATTATGTCAGAAAATAAGGATTCAACCATGACGGAGATGCCCTTTCTGTCTAGAGGAATTACAAAATGTAGGGCACAGGAAGAGGGCTTTATAGTGACAACTACCATTGATTAAGCCCTGGTTGTGTAGGTACTATGTTAAGTGGAAGGTTAGTAATGTTCTTCCCACTTAATGTTTTAGTAGTTTAGAGTTTAATTGAGAACAATCTAAAATTATACAAATCAATGTCTCTTTTATTTGTACATGTCTGTGTCTGTATTTATAGTCAGGATCCTAAGACATTCCCACTTCGCTGTAAAATTATCTTAGAGAGGGGGAAGGTGAAAAAGAGAAAAAAAAGAAACAGGTAAAAATTCTGCATGCTAGAGAAGGAACAGAATTTTTCATTTTAATTGTATACATAAAACTGCCATAATCTGTAAACCAACTATGCTTCAATAAAAAAATAAATTAAAAAAATTTTTTTTCATTGTAATCATATTCAGAAGTTTTGTTTGTTGTAGAAATACTTCAGCCACTAAAGAAAAGTGTTCTTTTAAAAAGGATTTTCCCATAATCCTATCACCCTAACACAACAATTTGTACTTCTTCAGTTCCCCTCCAGTCTTTGACCATATGGAGTATTTTAACATAGTAGAACCAAGGTGTGTATTATAGTTTTGTGCTCTGCTTGACACTCAGAGTTTACCCTTTGCATTTTGCAGATGGGGTCCCTGGGTGAGGTCTGCCTAGCTGTACTTCTGGCAGAAAGTGTGTACAACTGTTAAATTATGTTATTGAAATAACTTTCATTACCTCAATCCCCCAAAGCAAACAGTTCCTCTCCACCCAAAACAAAACCTCTGGTTCCCAGACTTCATTTCATTTGTGTTTTCCATGAGTTCTGTGACCCACCCTGGTATTCCCTGTCATTTTTTCTACCAGACATAACAGATACCAGCCCAACAGCAGAGGGGAATAAAGAAAAGGCCTGGACAGCAAGAAAGGACATAACACTGTATCCATCTCAAATTAAAAACACATTCCCTCTCAGCTCCATTCAACAGTATTTACTAAACACCAACTCTGTGCTCCAGACCATGACAGGCTCTGCAGAAGCCACCAGAAAGTGTCAGAACTGTGTCCTCCCCAAAGGGCTACACCCTCTCTCAGGAGGCAGGAATTGAGTGCCTGTAGCAGGGGTCAGCGAACTTCCTACAAAGTGACAGATACTAAATATTTTAAGCTTTTGTGGGCCGAGAGGCAAAAGAGAGCAAATTTCCGCAAGCATTTTATTGACCAACATAAAACTTTATGGACTTTGAATTTGAATTTCATATCATTCTTGCATGAAACAAAATACTATTCTTCAAGCTTTCTCAACAATTTAAAAATGCAATAACAACTCTGCAAGTGCAAGTCATATAAAAACAGACACTGAGGACATATTTGCCACACAAGCCATAGTTTGCCAACCCCTGATGAATAAGATAAAAGCAAGCAGAGTAAGTGACCCCAGCCATTGGTCTTCAGAAATGAGTGGCACCAAAGCAGGAGTCCAGAGAGGAGGGAGGTGGGGTGGGGTGGTCCAGTCAGGAAGCCTTAGTGGAAAAGACAAAATCTGAGCAGAGCTTTGAAGGGAGGGTAGGATTTGGCTGCATAGAACTGTCTGGGTAGAACATTCCAGAAGGAAGAAATGAGCATGAGGCAAAGGCACAGAGGGAGAAAAGTTCATGGGCCAAAGGGGACATAGGAGGTGTTTTTTCATCCTTCACTGTGACATCCTTTTAGCTCACCAAGGCTTCTGTGACACTCCCTGGGCTGGGTGTTTACCAAGGGGAGGTGTATCGTGGGCCTGTGGGAGTCGGCCTGTAAATGACTACCATTAATCATATTATATGAATATTTATAATATTCACTACCCCAAACTTGGAAACACTGAGATCCATGAGATTTGTAGCTTAAAACTGATAGAAAATGAACTGGACTATTTTTCTTCATCAGGAGACCTTCCAGTTTTCAATTAGTCACCTATTTTATGGAATTTTTGGGGGGAATGAGCTTTTTCTCAGAATCTTAATAATATTCTAATCATAACAGGAAAAGCCACATGCCCTAGCCCAGATTTTTATGGCCTAATCTGAAAGTTTTAATCACATTAGGAGTGACAAGTAGCTTTGGTTGGTGACATTTATCTTTTTCTACATGTTTTTGTTTTTACTCTCAGTCTGAAGTTTCTCTAAGAAGTTAACAATTTGTAGTTAATAGTAGAATAATAGTAGTAGTAATTAGTGAATACCTTTAAAAAAAAAAAATGTTCTTCTTGGCTGACTATCTATTCCCATGATTTCACCTCCTGCTCATAAAATGCTTCTAACTCCCAGATCTGTATCTGCAGTCCAGATATCTCCCTAGAGCTTCCAACTCAGATGTCCGTGTTCCTGCTGGGTATCTCCACCTAGTCCTCCCACAGGCATGGTCAGCAGCCTCCAAGATGGCCCCCAATGAGCCCCACCTCCTGGTACTCACACCCCTGGGTAATCCCCTCCCCTTGAGTGTGGGCTGGACCTGGTGAATGGCGGGGCTGATGGGAGGGACATCATTTCCAATATTAAACTGCAAAAAGACCCTGGATTCTATCTTGTTTGCCCTTTCTGGCTCTCCTGCCTGCTCAGACTGCTGGAAGCCAGCCACCATGTTCTGAACTGCCCTGTGAGAGGCCCCATGGCAAGGACCCGAGGGAGGTCTCAGGCCAACAGCCATTAAGGACCTAAGGCCCTCAGTCCAATAGTCCTGGATGAACTAAATTCTGCTAACACCCACTTGAGTGAGCTTGGAAGTCTTCAGCTGAGACTGCAACCCCAGCCAACACCTTGATAGCAGCTGTGAGAGACACTGAGCCTGAGGCACTTAGCTAAGCAGTGCCCAACTGGTGACCCACAGAAACTATGAGATAATAAATGTGTAGTGTTAAAAGTCGCTAAATTTTGAGGTAATTTGTTCCACAGAAAGAGATAACAAATCTATCGGCAAACTCTCTGAAGCTGTTCCTTCTTAATTCTCCATTGTAATTGCCAGGGCCACTATGCCTTGACTCCACCTATGCTGAAAATGGGTTTGCGAGAGGTCCTCCTCTTATGTTTCTTACATCTTCAAAAGCTCACATGCTTTTGCATTGCTAATCACAATCAACATGACTTAGTGGTTTTAAAATTTTGCCCCCTGTGAGTTCCATCTGGAAATCAAGTCATTTGTGCAACATAACATGCTGCAGCTTGAACTTTCTCGGTTTCTGCATGACTCTGCTAGCAATGATATTAATGACATCATTCTGGATATCTTTCCACAGATAATAAACCCCTGGGAAGCATCCAGAGTGATAGAATGGGCGAAGAGAGAGTCTGGGAAATGCTAGGAAGCTATGCCTGGAGCTTGAAATTCAACCATGTTTTATGTGAGATGGAGCAAGCACAGGGTTAGAAGACAGATGACATGGGTCTGGACTTTGCTACAAATCTGCTGTGTCCTTGGCAACTCGCTTTATTCCTTCAAGAGTCACTTTCCTCTTCAAGAAAAGGAGGGGTTAGATTGCAGTGAGAAACTGAACCATGAGGGGGTTGCTTCGGGATGAACTAGGGATTTTATTAAATTTCACGTTCCTGCCCCTAACACGCTCCAGGCTGAGGTGGTAGGACTGAGACAGGCCCTCAGAATCTTTATTTCTAAAGTGACCAGCTCCCTGAAGCAAATTCTTCTTTGGGAATCCTTAACTACATTCTCTCAAAGGAGATTTTAATTCCAATACTGTAATTACCAAGAAGCGTCCACTATATGCTTATTCTACTTGGCATGTATATTATAAAACATACAAAAAACTAAAATCCTAAAGGATGATTTGGTGTGAGTGTGTGCATGTGTTCATGTTCTTTTCTTCCCAAACCCTAATGTGTCTCCTTGCATGGTCACTGGAACCCACACACCTCATTGGGAGAGGTCCTGGAGACCATGACAGATCTCAGATCTATTGGAACTGGGTGAAGAGGGGCATAGAGGTCCAGGATTGCCAAAGACAACAGCCAGGGTAGCAAGGGGATTCTTATATTTACACTACTCCACTGCATCGTATGAGATACTAAGAAGTCAAAGATAATGTTCCAAAAGAATGTACAGACTAGATAAGAATGTGTGTGTGTGTGTGCACAGAGTTAGCCCTTCTGGTCCTCACCTGAAAGCCTATCACAACACAGTGTCACATTGTATTAGTCGGTTCATGTTGTTGTAACAAAATACAACAGCCTGGGTGGCTCACACAACAGACAGTTGTGTTTCTCACAGTTCTGGTGGCCAGAAGTCCAGGATCAGAGTGCTGGCTGATTCAGGTCCTAGTAAGGGCCACCTTCCTGGTTTACAGACAGTCTTGTCTCTGAGCCCTCGTGTGGCAGGGAATGAGCAATCTCTCTCTCTTCCGCTTCTTATAAAGCCGCTAACCCCAACATGGGTGCCCTACCCTCATGATTTCATCTAATCCTAAGGACCTCCCAAGGACCCCATTTCTAAATAATCACAACAAGGATTAGGGCTTCAATATATGAATTTGAGGAGGATATATTCAGTCCATAGCACACAAAAAATGAAGCAGAACCTGACTTCATGAGAAAACACCAATCTTCAGTAAAAGTACTGTAAGTCTTTATTGAAGATCTCTTGAGGAGGTGTAAAGGGAATTTTGTCCCATGCTGCACATAATAAGACTTATTTCTATACTGCCAAAACCCTCCCCCAAACTATTTCACTCTTATCAAATCTCTCAAATCAACTACTCTGGTTGATCCTGGTTCTCCTACTCTCCTCCCCAGCCCTCTCTCCTAGGATTCTGCAGCCTACCCTCCCAACCCACAGACCTTGTGTAGAGGAAGTTTTCCCCTTTTTCAGCTTCTCCTGTTGTTCCACAAAAGAGAAGGATCGGCCTGCAATTCACCTTCAGTTGAAGGCCAACACGGGGTCACAGTTATACCTAACATAACATTTTTTAACCCTCTTCACTAAGAAAGTAGAACTAACAGAATAATATACACTTAACTATTAAGTAGATAAATTCCAGAGAAAAATCTATGTCTGCTTCATTAACTACACTAAAGCCTTTGATTGTGTGGATCACAACAAACTGTAGCACATTCTGAAAGAAATGGGAATACCAGATCACATTACCTGCATCCTGAGAAACCTGCATACAGGTCAACAGGCAGACATGGAATGGAACTGGAAGCAGACATGGAATGATGGACTGGTTCAAAATTGGGAAAGGAGTACATCAAGTCTATATATTGTCACCCTGTTTGTTTAACTTATACGCAGAGTACATCATGTGAAATGTCGGGCTGGATGAACCATAAGCTGGAATCAAGACTGCCGGGAGAAGTATCAATAACCTCAGATTTGCAGATGATACCACCCTAATGGCAGAAAGCAAAGAGGAACTAAAGAGCCTCTTGATGAAGGAGAAAGAGGAGAGTGGACAAGCTGGCTTAAAATTCAACATTCAAAAGACAAAGATCATAGCATCTAGTCCCACCACTTCATGCAAATAGATGGGGAAACAACGGAAAGAGTAGCAGAGTTTATTTTCTTGGGCTCCAAAACCACTGCAGATGGTGACTGCAGCCACAAAATTAAAATATGCCTGCTCCTTGGAAGAAAAGCTATGACCAACCTAGACAGCATATTAAAAAGCAGAGACATTACTTTGCCAACAAAGGTCTGTCCAGTCAAAGCTATGGTTTTTCCAGTAGTCATGTATGGATGTGAGAGTTGGACCATGAAGAAGGCTAAGAGCCAAAGAATTGATGCTTTCAAATTGTGGTGCTGGAGAAGACTCTTGAGAGTCCCTTGGACAGCAGGAGATCAAAACCAGTCAATTTAAAGGAAATCAATCCTGAATATTCATTGGAAGGACTGATGCTGAAGCTTAAGTTCCAATACTTTGACTACCTAATGCAAACAGCCAACTCACTGGAAAAGACCCTGATGCTGGGAAAAGATTGAGGGTAGGAGGAGAATTGGGTGACAGAGAGTGAGATGGTTGGATGGCACCATCGACTCAAAGGACATGAGTTTAAGCAAACTTCAGGAGATAGTGAAGGACAGGGATGCCTGGAGTGCTGAAGTCCATGGCGTTGCAGAGAGTCAGACACAACTTAGCAACTGAACAACAAAAACAAGACAAAGAGAATCAGGATTCTAAATGTTCAGAGGAGAGACAAAGTGGAGCCAGAGAGGCCATGGAGAAAAGAGGAAGTTAGCCAACAGTTGAAAATTAGAAAAATCTTTTACAGATGAGCAGTGGAGCCCACTTCTCCTATGGGAGGGGAGACTCTTATATAAGGGAAGACCAAAGACAAAATATGGAAGTATATTAACATGTTTAGAAAGTGGACAAAACTAGGTGGGCAGCATAAAAGGGAAGAAGAGAAAGAGACAGGATCAGAAGGTTTGTTGGGGTCAGAAGATTGAGGACTATAGAGAAATACATCTCATTAAAGAACTTAGAGCATGGGAGTGACATGATCTAGAAAATTAATGTTTTGTCACTGTGCTAGAAAGACTGAAGGGGGTCAGGAGGCTAATGTAGTCTCTGGGTCTTGGTGATGAGGGTATGCTCCAGGGATGTGAGAACACACATGAAACAGAGTAGAAAAATGACTGTGATTTCTTGGTAGAATCATCACGGCTGGCTGAACAATTGGATGTGAAAAGCAATGGAGAGGGGAAGCCAGATGACACTGAGACTTGAAGCTGGTTGGATGGGGGTGGTGAACAAAATTGAGGAATGGAGGTGGTGAGAAACTGTGAACACAGAAGGGGAAAGATGGAGAGTTTGATTCTTATTTTATGTGGCAATTCTGAAGACACCTAAACCCAGGTGAGTAGCCAGGAGGCAAAGGAGATGCAGGGGTTTAGATTTGTGAGCATCTGTAAAAAATTACATTTACTAACTAATTAAAATTTGCATTTTCCTAGAGTTTAGAGTTTTGATTGCTGATAAACCTGCAAATCGATCTGGAACAGATAACCCTCTCTTGTTAACCAGCATTTGTTCTTTTAGTTTCAGATATATTCTTAGGAAGAAATTTGGAAGACAAGCAGGGTAGTAATTTTGAGTAATTAAGTCCAAAATCACTGCAGATGGTGACTGCAGCCATGAAATTAAAAGACGCTTACTCCTTGGAAGGAAAGTTATGACCAACCTAGACAGCATGTTCAAAAGCAGAGACATTACTTTGCCAACAAAGATTTGTCTAGTCAAGGCTATGGTTTTTCCCAGTAGTCATGTATGGATGTGAGAGTTGGACTATAAAGAAAGCTGAGCACGGAAGAATTGATGCTTTTGAACTGTGGTGTTGGAGAAGACTCTCGAGAGTCCCTTGGACTGCAAGGAGATCCAACCAGTCCATTCTGAAGGAGATCAGCCCTGGGATATCTTTGGAAGGAATGATGCTAAAGCTGAAACTCCAGTACTTTGGCCACCTCATGCAAAGAGTTGACTCATTGGAAAGACTCTGATGCTGGGAGGGATTGGGGGCAGGAGGAGAAGGGGATGACAGAGGATGAGATGGCTGGATGGCATCACTGACTTCATGGACATGAGTTCGAGTGAACTCTGGGAGTTGGTGATGGACAGGGAGGCCTGGCGTGCTGCGATTCATGGGGTCGCAAAGAGTCGGACACGACTGAGCAACTGAACTGAACTGAACTGAAGAAGGAAAGGTGGGAGCAGAAATGGACTCTGCTCCAAGCAGCATCAGGATGAAAAAGATCTACACATCTCGATTTAGAAGACTGATTGGAATCTGGGGAGAAAATTAAGAAACTACATCCATGTATCACACTCACTTCTCGATGATCTATGAATGAAAATTATTTATCATGAGAATAATAAATATTATAATTACATGTGGAATACTCAAATGATATCAATAAAGAAAGGCTTACCAATGTGTTTTAAGAGAAGAGAATTCTTTGTTTAAAACCTATCTATACTATGCAATTGGAGAAGGCAATGGCACCCCACTCCAGTACTCTTGCTTGGAAAATCCCATGGACGGAGGAGCCTGGTAGGCTGCAGTCCATGGGGTCGCTAAGAGTAGGACACAACTGAGCGACTTCACTTTCACCTTTCACTTTCATGCATTGGAGAAGGAAATGGCAACCCACTCCGGTGTTCTTGCCTGGAGAATCCCAGGGATGGCGGAGCCTGGCGGGCTGCTGTCTGTGGGGTCGCAGAGTCGGACACGACTGAAGCGACTTAGCAGCAGCAGCAGCAGCATACTATGCAATGAGGCCTGGCGTGCTGCGATTCATGGGGTCGCAAATAGTCGGACACGACTGAGCAACTGAACTGAACCGAACTGATACTACGCAATAACAAATTTACATTTACTTAAGGTTTGAGAGTACATTAGAATTACTCTCTTGGTCAGAAACCTAGAAGTATACTTCTTGCCTAGAAGTATATTCTAAACTTAGAAGTATATTTAAGCTGAAATGCCTTCACCTGATGCTCCAGGCCAGCCCTCCAAATTTTTACCACCAAAGGCTTCCTTTATTAATTTTTCACTAGAGACCTATGCTTTGAAAGGTTTTATTCTGTAGTAATAACAAATATGTATCCATTCCCATTAGCCTAGGTGCCCATCAGCACAAGATAACCATCAGCATTAGAAAGTAGTTTAGGGACTTCTCTGGTGGTCCAGTGGCTAAGACTCCAAGCTCCCAATACAGGGGTCCCAGGTCTGATCCCTGGGAACTAGATCCCACAATCAAAGATCCTTCATGCCACCACTAAGACATGGCAAAGCCAAATAAATAAATTTTTAGATGGCAAAGATTAAAAACAAAAAAGCAACTAAAGTTGATATCATTGGTTGGGCAGACATATCATGGTTTCTAGGACAGACATTACTAGTTTCCTTGGCCCTTAGGGGCCCAGGGAACCCAAGTTGCTGGGCATTATTTGGGGCCCTTTTCACATTTACCTCTCTGCCTCTTGGCCCTCATCAAGCCCAATTTCATACTGTCTCTGCAAATCTCTTGCTATTTAACACCCTGCTTTTGCTCAAACTTATCTCACACTCGAAATGTGTTTTCTCTTCCAAAGTGGATAAGGCTCTTCTCTGCCAAGATCCCTTCTTCTGGACCGATGCACCCATCCCCCAGTTGCTGGGAACATTAACTGCTAACAGCTCACAGCTGGGTCCCTAACTGGACCTTGCCCTTGGCCACTCAGAACTGCCTAGCCCATGGCGACACTCTCTCCTTGATTGCAATCCAGTATTTTCAACACTCTTCAAAGCCTGTTATGGATAGTGTAAGTTCAGCACTCTTCAAGATAAAGTGAGAGAAGACACAAATTACCGTTATCAGGAATTTTAAAAAGGGATATTATTAAAAATTCTACAGACATTAAAAGGTTAAGGAACAGTATGATGGTATGTTCCAAATTTAGAATGATGGTTGATATCACACCAATAATCTACAGAATGCGCTAAGAATCTATTAAAAAGTGACTGAAACTATAAATTCAGCAAGGATTCAGCACACAACTTTATAAAAATCCATCATAATTCTATTTGCTAGCATTAAAAATTATGCTGAATGGATTTTTAAAAATTTTTAAATACTATCCAGGTTCGATGCACGATACTGGATGCTTGGGGCTGGTGCACTGGGACGACCCAGAGGGAGGGTATGGGGAGGGAGGAGGGAGGAGGGTTCAGGATGGGGAACACAGGTATACCTGTGGCGGATTCATTTCGATATTTGGCAAAACCAATACAATATTGTAAAGTTTAAAAATAATATAAAAGTAAAAAAAAAAAAAGAACAGGCCACAAAAAAAAAAGAAAAGAAAATCTGCTGAAAAAAATATATTCTTAAAAATACTAGTGACATTATATAACAAACTGATTAAAGAACATGAATATGTGGCAACATTAATTTTTAATGTTTATATAATCAATGTACAAAATTGTTGAAATTTTTGCTTTAACTAACAATTGCATTATATTTACTTTTGAAATCTTTGTATAGTTTCAGCATTATAACAAACAATTTTGGGAATAAAGAGATAAACATGTAAAAAAACTGTAATTTTTATATCTTTAACTAAATTCCTTTAAAAAAATAAATAAAAATAAAAATTTTAAATACTATGATTAGTTTGACAGAATAAGCTCCTACTGGACTGACTCTTCCACAGATGATAACAATAAATCCTGGAAAAATATATAAAAACAAAACAACAACAACAATAAAATTACCTAAAATACTGGAGCGTGAACAAAAGGAATCAGATTATGGAGGAGAGTTGACACCTAAAGAAAGAATATGGCACTAAAGGCATATCCCATTCTTTTACGGCCTTAAGTCTGATGAGAGGCTGCAACCAGCATTGTGCAGGATGCCTACAACTTAAGAGACAATCTACAGACTTTAGGACCAAAGAAGTAGAGTACAAAGTTTGAGGCAACACAGCTGCTGGAAAGTGAGAGTATAAGCCCAAAAAGGAGAACACGTGAGAGGGGGAGCCACAGATTCTGGGTATACATCCATCCCCAATATCTGCTTAACCCTTAAATTTGTATAAGTGGACAGACTGCCTATAAATCCAGTTAAGGATATAAGAAGTGAATTGTAATTTGAACTATTGCCAAAAAGACTGAGATCATAGTTTGAGTCCAATAAGGTAATTGCCTCCTAAGAAAACAAAACCACTGCTCTCTTTGGAGAAATATAACAAAATCAAAGTCTTCATTACTTAAAATTCACAATGTCTAGGATACAATGTAAAATACTAAACATACAAAGAAAAAGAAAAATGCAAGTAATTTCCAGGAGAAAAGACAATCAATGGAGACAAACCCTCACATGATTCAGATGTTGGAATTAGCAGACAAACATTTTTAAGGTAGGTATTATAATCCTGATCCATGAAGTAAAGGAAAATATGCCCATAGTGAATGAAAAGGTAGGCAAACAAATTACAAAATAAGAGAAATTCTAGAATTGATAAATAGAATATCTGACATTAAAAATATACTGGATGAGCTTAACAGTAGAATTGAGATGATAAGTCAGTGAACTTGAGTATCAAACAATAGATATCATCCAATATGGAAAATATAGGGATAAAAGAACACAGGAGAAAAAAATTAACAGCATCTCAAGGACTTATGGGAGTACATCAGGGTTTAACACGTGTGTATTTGACATTACAGAAGGAGAGAGGAGAGAGAGCAGACAGCACAAAAATTTCTTAATAATACTGACCTAAAATTTTCCTATTTGGGGGAAAACCATATATACATATTGAAGATGTTCAGCAAACCCAAAAAAGAATAAACATGAATAAAACTATGCTGACACTGCTGGAAATCAAAGAGAAACAGAAAATCCTGAAAGGATACAATGAAATGACACACACTATATACAGGGAAACAATGACACAGATCAATGAGAACTTCTCATCAGAAACTATGGAGGAAAGAAAAATATGGAATTATACCTTTAGAGAGGTGAAACAAACAAACAAAAAATATTAGCCCCAAATTCTATATCCAGCAAAAATATCTTGAAGGCTCAATAAAGATATTCTCATTTTAAAAAGATATTTTTATTTAATATACAATCAAAAACAGAAAGTAAACTTAATGTGCACAAGACCTATATACTAACTTGTAAAATGCTGCAAAAATAATTTAAAGACCTACATAAATGGAGAGATATAACAGTTTACAGATTGAAAGACTCAATATTACGAAGTCAGTTCTTCTTAAACTGATCTATATATCTGTAACCTATAGATAAATATAATTCCAACTAAAATCCCAGCAGGCTTTTATGAAGATTGAAAGACTGATTCAAAATTTATAGGTAAAGGACAAAGGACCTAGAATAGCTGGAGCAGTTTTAGGTTTAGTAATTCTATCAATTGCTAAAAATAGGGTAGTAAAGTCCCCTACTATAACTGTGGATTCGTCTCTCTTCTTTCAACCTGCTGGTAACTAGCACTGCCCTGCACTGTCTTCTTAATTCCATTGCTGCTCAGTGGGCATGGGCTCAGCTCACTGGACTCTACAGACATTACCCTGATGTGAAAATCACAGCAGGGATTGGAAGATCACCTTCCTACTCAGCTTTGCTAACAGACTGGGGGATTGGAGCACACTGTCTATACTTTTGAGGGGTTGGAGAAGGTGCTGTGGTTGTTCTGTTAGTGTTTGGATGGAGTAGGGAAGATATGGCCCAAAATGTTTTTGTTGTTAGGCCAACCTTTTTCCCATTCTTTGACAAGGAGGAAGAGAGTTATTGTTATTTGGGAGATTTGGAGGAGATTTTTGTCTGTGCCTGTTGGCAGTTCTGGGTTGGAGGTTTCTTCAGCTCCCTATTCAAGATATATGAGAGGTTATAAGAAAACTCAGAAACATATCATCTGTTCTTCCTTAAGTCCTGAAACTCTAGGCAGCGCATCCTCTTTTTTCCACGTTTCAGAGACTTCCTCTGCTCAAAATTGTGTTTTGTGCAGAGATTTTTATTTTTAAGGAGAATGCATTAAGAGGGATATGGTTATGCAATCTTGGGTGAACCAGAATTTCCCCCAAACAATTGTGAAACATAAGCCTCAAAGTTACAGGTCTTACACTATGACTAAGTAATCAAAAGAGTGATCAAGACAGTGTGGTGCTGGTAAAAGGATATTCCATAGATCAATGGAATAAACAATAGAGTCCAGAAGTAGAAGCACATGTGCATGAGCCATTGATTTTTATACAAGTGCCAAGGTAAGTCAACAAAGAAAGGATAGTCTCGTCAATAAACGATAATAGAAAACTGATAGTCACGTGGATAGAAATGACCCTTGACCTTAATCTAACACCATACAAAAAACTTAGAAAAGACTTACATGAAAAAGAAAAACTTTAAATTTTTAGATTAGAATGTAGGGTAATATCTTTCTGAACTTTGGGGTGGCTGAGATTGTTTAGATAGGAAAAACAAAAGCGCTAATCACCAGTTCAGCTCAGTTGCTCAGTCGTGTATGACTCTGTGAACCCCATGGACTGCAGCACACCAGGCTTCCCTGTGCATCACCAACTCTTGGAGCTTGCTCAAACTCATATCCATAGAGTTGGTGATGCCATCCAACCATCTTGTCCTCTGTTGTCCCCTTCTCCTCCTGCCTTCAATCTTTTCCAGCATCAGGTTCTTTTCTAATGAGTGAGCCCTTCGTTTCAGGTGGCCAAAGTATTGGAACAGCTTCAGCATCAGTCCTTCCAGTGAATATTCAGGGTTGATTTCCTTTATAGTTGACTGGTTTGATCTCCTTGCAGACCAAGGAACTCACCAGAGTCTTCTTTAATACCACAGTTCAAAAGCATCAATTCTTCAGCACTCAGCCTTCTTTATGGTCCAACTCTCACATGACTACTGGAAAAACCATAGCTCTGACTAGAGGGACCTTTGACCACAAATTAATGTCTCTGCTTTTCTGTCTAGATTGGTCATAGCTTTTCTTCCAAGGAGTAAGTGTCTTTTACTTTCATGGCTGCAGTCACCATATGCAGTGATTTTGGAGTCCAAGAAAACAGTCTGTCACTGTTACCATTGTTTCCCCATCTATTTGCCATAAAGTTATGGAACCAGATACCATGATCTTCATTTTTTGAATGTTGAGTTTTAAGCCAGCTTTTCATTCTCCTCTTTCACCTTCATCAAGAGGCTCTTTAGTTGTTCGCTTTCTGCCTCTGTGTCATCTGATGTGGTATCATCTGCATATCTGAGGTTATTGATATTTCTCCCAGCAATCTTGATTCCAGCTTGTGCTTCATCCAGCCTGGCATTTTGTATGATGTACTCTGCATATAAGTTAAATAAACAGGGTGACAATATACAGCCTTGACATACTCCTTTTCCTATTTGGAACCAGTTTGTTGTTCCATGTCCAGTTCTAACTGTTGCTTCCTGACCTGCATACAGGTTTCTCAGGAGGCAGCTGAGGTGGTCTGGTATTCCCATCTCTTTCAGAATGTTCCACAGTTTGTTGTGATCCACATAGTTAAAGGCTTTGATGTAGTCAATAAAGAAAAGTAGATGTTTTTCTGGAATTCTCTTGCTTTTTCTATGATCCAACAGATGTTGGCAATTTGATCTCTGGTTTCTCTGCCTTTTCTAAATCCAGCTTGAACATCTCTGGAAGTTCTTGGTTCACATACTGTGGAGCCTGGCTTGGAGAATTCTGAGCATTACTTTGCTAGCGGGTCAAATGAGTGCAATTGTGCAGTAGTTTGAACCTTCTTTGCCATTGCCTTTCTTTAGAACTGGAATGAAAACCGACCTTTTTCAATCCTGTGGCACTAATCATAAGAGGAACAAATTGATAAATTGAACTTTATCAAAATTAAAACCTTTTGCTTACCAAAGATACTGTTAATCAAATGTAAAGACAAAAGGAGAAATGGTTGTTTTAGATCTATGTATCTATCTACATGTGTGCATATATATATATATATATATATCTATATCTCGACATAGGACTTATATAAGAATACATAATAAACTCCTCCAACTCAATAATATGAAAACAACTCATTTTTAAATGTACAAACTATTTAAATTTCACAAAAGAAGATATGCAAATAGCACATAAAAAGTATTTGATATTAAAACCACAATGATATGAATACACACTGGAGGAATTAATTCATTTTATTGATAACTAGGTCTGTGAGACAAGGCTGATCCTGCAGTCAATATGGCACAGAAACACAGATTTGTAATCTGAAAGTTCCAAAACAACGAAGTCCTAAAGTTCCAAAGAATATAGCAGAAATCCCTGGGAGTAACTTTGGTCCCAGAGACCACACACCCCATTCCTTGGCTCCTCTATATAAGCTGCTAGTGATGCGATGCATATAATTCAGTAGCTGAAAAGGTACAAGAAATAAACTGTACGTTTTAGGATCTCCATACCCCACGGGTACCAGAACACAATGTCCTTTTCATTTCACCTCCACTTTTTTGGCTGCTTCTCAGGAACCAGGAAGTAAATGAACATGAAAAAGAAACTATTTTTTATATATAGAAATGTGAGTCTCAAGAGAATGAAAACACAAGCCACAGTATGGGAGAAAATGTTTGCAAAAGACTTAGCTGATAAAGACTTGTTATTCTAAATATACAAAGAACTTGTTAAAACTTCACAGTAAGAAAATGTACACCACATTTAAAAATAGGCAAAAGTCCTAAACATATATTTCACCAAAGAAGATACACAGATGACTAATATGCATTTGAAAAGATGCTCCACATCATATGTAACCATGGAATTACAAGGTAAAACAATGAGGTACTGCTATACACTTATTAGAATGGCCAAAATCCAAAATACTGACAATACCAAAAGCTGACCAGAGTTTGGAGCAACTGGAACTCTCATTCATTGCTGGTAGGAATACAAAACGGTAAAGGCACTTTGGAAGACAAGTTGGCAGTTTCTTATAAACATACTCTTACCATGTAATCTAACAATCACACTCCATTTAAAACTTATTTCACATAAAAACCTGCACCTGGATGTTCATAGCAGCTTTATTCACAACTGCCAAAACTTGGAAGCAACCAGATATACTTCATTAGGTAAACTAGACATAAAAATGATACACCCTGAAAATGGAATATTATTTATCACCAAAAAGAAATGGGCTATCAAGCATGAAAACATATGGAAGAACCTTATTACTACCAAGTGAGGGAAGCCAGTCTGAAAGGTTACATGCTGTATATTTCCAACTATATTACATTCTAGACAGCAAAACTATGGGAACAGTAGAAAGATCAGTGATAGGGACTTCCCCAGTGGTTAAGCCTTCGCCTTCCAGTGCAGGAGTGATCCCTGATTGGGGAACTAACATCCCACATGGCTCGTGGCCAAAAAACCAAAACATAAAAAAAAAAAAAAAAAAAAAACACAGAAACAATATTGGAACAAATTCAATAAAGACTTTAAAATGGTCCATATACAAAAAAAAAAAAAAAAAAAATCAGTGCTTGCTAGGGGTTTGGGGAGGGAGAGATGAATAGGCAGAACACAGAGGATTTTAGGATAGGAGAACTACTTTGTATGAAGCTATAATGTCCTTTTATATTTGCCCAGATGTATAGAATGTATGCGGAGAAGGCAATGGCACCCCACTCCAGTACTCTTGCCTGGAAAATCCCATGGACGGAGGAACCTGATGGGCTGCAGTCCATGGAGTCGCTAAGAGTCGGACACGACTGAGCAACTTCACTTTCACTTTTCACTTTCATGCACTGGAGAAGGAAATGGCAACCCACTCCAGTGTTCTTGCCTGGAGAATCCCAGGGACAGTGGAGCCTGGTGGGCTGCCGTCTCTGGGGTCGCACAGAGTCAGACACGACTGAAGCGACTTAGCAGCAGCATAGAATGTATGAGACCAAGAGTGAAGCCTAATGTAAACTATGAACTTCAGGTGATGATGATAAGTCAGTGTAGGCTCATCAGTTGGAGTAAATGTCCCACCCTGATGTAGGATGTTGGTGGGCAGGCTGGAGTGGAGGACAGTTAGGGGATACTTGCAAACAATATGTATGTTCTCTTCATTTTTGTTATGAATCTAAAACTGATCTAAAAATAGAGTCTATTTTTTTTTCTTAGTATGTAAGCCTGAACAAATAGGATAACTATTCTTGATGTAGTCTGCTTGGGGCATCCTGACAGTCACTGGGAGGCATATATCAACAACAGGAAAAGTAAGTGGGACTTCCATGGTGAGCTCCAAGAACCGAGAAAAGGAATTTTCTAAATTCCTTTCCTCAGTCTTCAGCTCTCCAGCTCTCTACCCCAGCTTTTATAATTTCCAAATTCCACAATTAGAGATTCATTCATTTGTAACTCTTAGGGAGAGGTAGTACTGTGTGTGTGTGTGACTCAGTTGTGTCCAACGCTGCGACCCCATGGACCATAGCCCTCCAGGCTCCTCAGTCAATAGAATTCTATAGGCAAGAATACTGGAGTGGGTTGCCATTTCCTTCTCCAGGGGATCTTCCCAAACCAGAGATCAAACCCAGGTTTCCTGCATTTCAGGCAGATTCGTTACCATCTGGGCCACCAGAGAAGCCCAAGTAGTACCATAAACACTAATAAGTGATTCTCTTATATGAGGGTAGAGATTCACCTCTTCTACTGAGATCAGGTTTTGATAAGGGATCATTTGTTGAAACATCACAGATCAATATAAATGAGAAAAAGACAGAAGGCGGAAAAAAACCCAGAAATGGAAAACTAGATATACTGAAGATAAATTTTGAGGACCACCAAAATTCATCTGCATTTAAAAAAAACAACTTTTAAATATACTTAATTTCAAAACAGTGTAATTGAGAAAATGAAGAATTTCTACATACTGGAGAATGTTATAAAATTCTCTGCCATTCCCTTCAATTTCTGATCTTGGATAAATTATTAAACTTCTCTATGAACCAGTTTTTCTCAGCTGTGAAATAAAGACACTCCTTGCTTACCACCAAGGCCGTTTCTAGGAGAGGGTGGAACCTGGAATAAACCACAGAAGTGTGATCACACCCTAAATATTCTGACATAAATAAAATCTAATTCAAATGCATATCAAGGGTTGCTTTGAAGGAGATAAGAAATCACAGAAAGACTACCTGCAGACCTAAGGGAACATACAAGAGGATGATATTCTGCAGCTTGTACTTCTCACGGTGAAATCTCATGGGAGATGTAGGCTAGTCATAATATAGTTGTGCTTATTATTAAAGCAAGCTAAGGGCCGTATAGTCAAAGCTATGGTTTTTCCAGTAATCATGTACAGATGTGAGAGCTGGACCATAAAGAAGGCTGAGTACCGAAGAATGGATGCTTTCAAACTGTGGTGTGGAGAAGACTCTTGAGATCCCCTGGACAGCAAGGAGATCAAACTAGTCAATCCTAAAGGAAATCAGTCCTGAATGTTCATTGGAAGGACTGAGGCTGAAGCTGAAGCTACAGTACTTTGGCCACCTAAAGCAAAGCCGACTCATGGAAAAGATTCTGATGCTGGAAAAGATTGAGGGCAGGAGGAGAAGTGGGTGACAGAGAATGAGATGGTTGAATGGCATCATTGATTCAATGGACATGAGTCTGAGCAAACTCCAGGAGATAATAAGGACAAGAAAGTCTAGTGTGCTGTAGTCCACGGGGCAGCAAAGAGTCAGACAGGACTTAGTGACTGAACAACAACAGGAGCAACCCAATCACTCTCTCTACATTGTCCTCAAGTCATTGCTACCTGGTCTTGCACTGATATGCTCCTCTCCTGAGCTCCCCAGGGCTCTAGGCTTTTACCATAATCTTCTATATCTCAAAAATATCATCAACCAAGCAAAGGGCAATATAGAACTTAATTGGAAATATCTAAGGGTTTTTCATAAAAGGTCTCTTTATCAATTATATAAGCCACTATCATTTGAAGCTGGTAGTGAAAGTAACTTAGCTGAAAACTGAATCAGAAATGTGAAAAACCAACATGAGAGTATGTGTCAGAATGCAAAGGAAAAATGAAACAGAGAGAGTGAAAGAAGATAACAGGCAGGGAAGAGAGATGCATGGCAAAAACTTATAAGCATTCCCAGGGAAAAATGAGAACACTTAGTACAGAAACAACAGCCAAAACCACCACTGTCCTGGGGAAAACCACCCTGAGCAAGAGAAGAGAGCAGTGAGCAAATCAAAAGCATTTACCTTATACTAGGGTAAACAAATAAGTTTGCATGGAATGTAAAGAATAAGCTAATGAACAAATAAACACCAAAAAACATGAGGATATGTCTTAGCCAAGGTTCCTCAGGAAGCACAGCATGAGACCAATCCTATATGTGAGCACTTTATTGTGGAGTGTGATCTGGGGAACAGGAGTGAAGGATAAGGGTGATGTAGGGTACACTCATGAAGAAGGCAATGGCACCCCACTCCAGTACTCTTGCCTGGAAAATCCCATGGACAGAGGAGCCTGGTAGGCTGCAGTCCATGGAGTCGCTAAGAGTCAGACACGACTGAGCGACTTCACTTTCACTTTTCACTTTCATGCATTGGAGGAGGAAATGGCAACCCACTCCAGTGTTCTTGCCTGGAGAATCCCAGGGACGGGGGAGCCTGGTGGGCTGCCATCTATGGGGTCGCACAGAGTCGGACACGACTGAAGCGACTTAGCAGCAGCAGCACCAGGGTGCGTTCATTATCTATTGTGTTACAAGTGCATACCCCAGAACACAGCTTAAAACAGTGCGTTTATTACCTCATGGTTTCTGTGTGTCAGAAATCCAGGAGCAGCTTACTTGCCTGCCTCTCACTCGGGGTCTCTCAAGAGGCTGCAAACAAGTCAAATGCTGGGGCTGTGGTCACCTCAAGGCTGGACTCACTCAGGTGGATGTCAGAGCCTTTACATCCTCACTGGTTATCGGCTGATGACATCTGTTCTCTGCCATATGGGCCTCTACACAGGGCTCACGACATGGCAGGCGGTCTTCCCCAAAAGCTAAGTTCCAAGAGGGAAAAAGAAAGAGAGAAAGCAAGCAAGACAGGGTAAATGAGGTAGAAGTCAGGGTGTTTTCATAGCCTAATTTCAGAAGTGACATCCTACCACTGGCATTACATTCTGTTTTTAGAAGAATCACTGGGTCCAGCCCACAGTCAGGAGAGGGGATTACCCAAGGGTATGAATACCATGAGGTAGTACATTGGGGGCCATTGTGAGACTGCCTACAGGGGCACAGTATGGGGAAAGATGGAGAGTCAGGGACTTCCCTGGTGGTACAGTAGATAAGAATCCACCTGGGAGTGCAGGAGATGCAGGTTTGATCCCTGGTCTGGGGAGATTCTACATGCCATGAAGCAACTAAAACCCATGTACCACAACTACTGAGCCTGGACGCCATAACGACTAGAGCCCACGTGCTCTAGGGCCCACGAGCCACAACTGCTGAGCCAGTGTGCCACAATTACGGAAACCCACGTGGCCTAGCACCCACATGGCGCAACGCTGAGCCTGAGCGTTGCAACTACTGAAGCCCTTGCATCTAGAGCCTGTTTTCTGCCGCAAGAGAAGTCAGCACAAGGAGAAGCCTGTGCACCGCAATGAAGAGTAGCCTCCACTCACCGCAACTAGAGAAAGCCCGTGTGCAGCAATGATGACCCAGCACCACCAAAATTAAAGAAACAAAATTTTTTTAAAAAGAAAGATGGAGTCAGTACAAGATGTGGTAGCAAATGGATAAAGAGCACTGCAAAATGCTTCTTAGAAGTGAATCCAGGAAAAGAAAGGAAATAACATTTATCCATTAATGTTTTGTCCCACAAAGCATCGACTCTTTCATTCTTCCAAGCGTGAGTTTTCTTGGGAAGTAGGTGTGTGCAGAAGGTGAGAGGCACGTCGAAGGGCCATGGGGCCATCTTGAGGGAGAGGCTATACCACTGTACTTGAATGAAGCTGGAAGAAGTCTGCAGAGGGTGTGTTACCAAACAGATCAGTGAGACAAAGAGATCAGAAGTATTTCATAAGAGCTGCCTGAGGGTCCTGATCAAGATGGGAAGTACGAAGATCCTGAGTTCACCTTTTTTCTTCAACATACGCAAACTACAACTACATACAGAACAACTATCTCTGTTGCTGCTGCTGCTGCTGCTGCTGCTGCGTCACTTCAGTCATTTCCGACTCTGTGAGACCCCAGAGACGGCAGCCCACCAGGCTCCCCCGTCCCTGGGATTCTCCAGGCAAGAACACTGGAGTAGGTTGGCATTTCCTTCTCCAATGCATGAAAGTGAAAAGTGAAAGTGAAGTCGCTCAATCGTGTCCAACTCCTAGCGACCCCATGGACTGCAGCCTACCAGGCTCCTCCGTCCATGGGATTTGCCAGGCAAGAGTACTGGAGTGGGTTGCCATTGCCTTCTCTGAGAATACCCTAAAGGCTAGCAGAACAGATTTCCTACCACTAAACATATGAAGAAAAAAACACAGCAAGATCAGGAGGAGGGGCAGAGAAACAGTCTAGTCACTGCACGCCCTGAGTGCAGTGACCCACAACCAGGAAGGATATCACAGTCTCAGAGTTTTCCCCTGAGGAGTAAGGGGTCTGAGTCCCACTTCAGACTCCCCAGACCAGGAGACCTGCATTGGGAAGCCCCCACAAGGCATGGCTTTAAAAATCGACAAGGCTTATGTCCAGAAGGGCTGAAGGGCTGTGGGAAATCCAGCCTTCCCTTGAAGGGTTCACTCACAGACTTGCATCAAGTCTCAGGGCAGAGGCAGGAGCTTGAAAAGTACCTAGGTCATACAAGAGTGAGATTCATTGACTAATTTCAGGGTGTGTGCCGGAAGGGCAGGGATCTGGTGGGACTTTCTTTGGGATGAAAGCACTGGCAGGCACAATTTCCCTTTCACTCTTCTGCCATCTCACTGGCCCAGTGCTGGAGGGTGCCATATCTGTCACTATGAATCAGAGTAGCTAATACCATGCTCTCTGCCCCAGTTCTCCCCCTGAGGACAAGCCTCACCCGACCTACAGGCCTGGGCCAGAACTGACCTCTTCCAAGGCAGTTCCCACCCTGCCCCACCTGGTGGGCAGCCCTACCTGGCATCAGAACTCCTCCAAAGCAGCCCCCCCTCCAGGAGGCCAGTCTTGCCCATCATGACACCCATAGCAGTTGCAGCCAAACATCTCAGCCAGTCAGGCTGGGGGCCAACCCCAGACAACTGCAGCAGTTGTTGCCAGGACCCCCAGCTAGCTGGCCTGGTGGCCAACCACACCTACTGCGGCCTGACTGCAACAGGAGGACACGTGCAGCCCACACAGGGGATACCCCTGGAGCCTAGCTCTGGGGATCTAGGGAACTGCCCCACCAGGCCACACAGGACACATTCTACATAAGGCGATGCTTTCAAGACTGGGAGATGTAGCAGATATTCCTAACACAGAGAGACAGGCATAACAAGGAGACAAAGAATACTTTCTAAACTAAAGAACAAGACAAAACCTCAGAAAAAAAAATTAAATGAGATGGAAATAAGCAGTTTACCAAATAAAAAGTTTCAAGTAATAAAAAGAAGCTCACTGCACTCAGGAGGAGAATGGATAAACTTACTGAGAACTTTGACAGAGAGACAGAAAATATAAAAAAGAATCAATCAGAACTTAACAATAAAATAACTGAAGTGAAAAATACACTAGAAGGAATCACAATGGATTAAGGGATGCAGTAGAATAGGTCAGCAATCAGAAAGACAAGGTAATAGAAATCATCCAGTCAAAACAGCAAAGAAAAAAATACAATATTTTAAAATGATAGTTTAAGGCGCTTCTGGGGCAACATCAATCATATTAACATTTACATTACAGGGGGATACCAAAGGAGCTAAGACAGAGAAAAGAACAGAAAACTATTTGAAAAAATAATGGCTGAAAACTTCCCTTGGTGAAGGAAACAGACATCCAAGCTCAAGAAGAACAGAAAGCCCCAAACAAAATGAACCCAAGAGATCCACACCAAGACACATTATAATTATAATGTCAAAAGTTAAAGAGATCATCTTAAAGCAGCAAAATAAAAACAAAGCAATAACTACAAAGCAATTCCCATAAGACTATAAGCTGATTTTTTTAGCAAACACTTTACAGGCCAGTAGGGACTGTTAAGTTTTTGTATTCAAAGAACTTAAAGGGAAAATAAACTTACATCCAAGAGTGCTGTATCTGCAAGGTTATCACTCAGAATAGAAAGGAGAGTTTCCCAGACAAGCAAAAGCTAAAATCACCACTAAACTGGTCATACAAGAAATGTTAAAGGGACTTCATTAAATAGAAAAGAAAAGGGCATAAGTTAGAAACAAGAAAGGCTTCCTAGGTAGTGCAGAGGTAAAGAAGCTACCTGACAATGCAGAGACGCAAGAGATATGGGTTTGATCTGGGTTGGGAAGATCCCTTGGAGTAGGAAATGGTAATCCACTCCAGTATTCTTGCCTGGGAAATTCCAAGGACAGAAGAGCTTGGCGGACTACAGCCCATTGGGGTCACAAAGAGTTGGACATGACTGAGCGAGTGAACGCAGCACAGCACACAGCAGAAACAAGAAAATTATGGGGAAGAAAATATCACTGGTAAAAGCAAACATATAGTAAAGGCAGTGGATCAACAATGATAAAGCTAATATGAAGGTTAAAGCAATAAAATCATCAATATCTAATTAGTCAAGTGACACACAAAATAAAAGATGTAAAGTATGACATCAAAAGCATAACATTGGGGGGGCTAGAAAAATGTAATAATTTTAGAATTATTACGGTCTTAAGGGACCATCAAGTTAAATAGACTGCTGTATTCATTAGTTGTTATAGATGAATTTCATGCTAACCACAGAACAAAAACTTTCAACATAAAACTAAGGAATACAAATATAACACTAAAGAAGTCGTCAAATCACAAGAGGAGAGAACAAAAGAAGAAAGGAACAGACAAGAACTGCAAAACAACCAGAAAACAATTAACAAAATGGCAATAACTATATACCTATCAATAATCAATTTAAATGTAAATGGACTAAATGCTCCAATAAAAAGATAAGGTGGCTAGATGAAAGAAAAAAAAAAAAAGACAAACCTATTGTTACTCTCTTTCTAGTTCCTTTAAGTATAAGGGTAGATTGTGTATTTGAGATTTTTCTTGTTTTTTGAAGTAGTGCCTACAAAGACTCACTTCAGATCTAAAAATACACATAAATAGTGTACGGATAGAAAAAAGATATTTCATGCAAATATATCTGAAAAAAAAGCTGAGGTAGCAACACTTATATCAGACAAATCAGACTTTATAACAAAAACTGTAATAAGAGACTAAGAAGGACATTACATAACAATAAAGGGATCAATCAGACAAGAGGATACATATAAGTATCTACGTATCCAACATAGAAACACCCAAATATATAAAACAAATATTAACAGATATAATTGGAGATATCAGCAGTACTGTAATAATAGTAGGGGACTTTAACACTTTACTTACAGAAACTGATGTATCATGTAGATAGAAAATCTATAAGCATTGCATTGCATTTAAGAATTACATTGCATTTAAATGACACATTAGGTAGGATTGACTTAATAAATAAATAAAGAATATCCCATCCAAAAGAAGCAGATTCCAAATTCTTCTCAAGTGCACATAGAACATTCTCTGGCATATATCACATGATAATCCACAAAACAAGTCTCAATAAATTTAAGACTGAAATCATATCAAGTACCTTTTCCTACCACAACTACAGAAAACTAGAAATCAATTACAAGAAAACTGAAAAAAACTACATGGAATGGAGTCTAAACAACATACTACTAAGTAAACCAATGAGTCAACAAATAAAGAGTATAGCAAAAATACCTTGAGATGAATGAAAATGAAAACACAACATTCCAAAGTTATCTATGGGATGAAGCAAAAGTCGTTCTAAGAGGGAAGTTTATAGCAATATAGCCTACTTCAAAAAACAAGAAAAACCTCAAATAAACAATCTAACCCTACACTTGAAGGGACTGGAAAAAGAAGAACAATCAAAACCCAAAGTTAATAGAAGAAAGGATATAATAAAGACCAAAGAAGAAACAAATGAAATAGAAACCTAAAAACCAATAGAAAAGAGCAATGAAACTAAGAGCAGTTTCCTTGAAAAGATAACAAAATTGCTAAGTCTTTAGCTAGATTCATCAAGAAAAAGAGAGAGGGCCCAAGTAGGGCTGGGAAAACTGGACAGCTACACATAAAAGAAGGAAAATAGGACACCTCCTAACACCATACAGAAGAATAAATTCAAAATGTATTAAAGACTTAAATGTAAAGGACAGAAACTATAATGCTTCTAGAGGAAAACATAGGTGGCACACTCCTTGATACTAATCACAGCAAGATCCTCTATGACCCACCTCCTAGAATAATGGAAATAAAAACTAAAATAAACAAGTGGGACCTAATTAAACTTAAATGCTTTTGCATAGCAAAGAAAACAATAAATAACTGAAAAGACAACACTTAGAATGGGAGAAAATAATAGCAAATGAAACAAGCGACAAAGGATTAACCTCCAAATTGTACAAGCAGCTCAATACCAGAAAAACCAACAACCCAATCAAAAAATGGGTAGAAGACCTAAATCACACATCTCTCCAAAGAAGATATGAAAGTGAAAGTGTTAGTGGCTCAGACATGCCCGACTCTTTTGTGATCCCATGAACTATAGCCCACCAGGTTCCTCTGTCCATGGGATTTACCAGGCAAGAATACGGGAAGTGGGTTGACATTCCCTTCTCCAGGGGATCTTCCCAGCCCAGGGATCAAACCCAGGTGTCCTGCATTGCCAATGAATTCTTTACTGGCTAAGTCACCAGGGAAGACATACAGATAGCTAATAAGCATATGAAAAAGATGCTCAATATCCCTCATTATTAGAGAAATGGAAATCAAAACTACAATGAGGTATCACTTTACACGGGTCAGAATGACCATCATTTAAAAAATGTACAAACAAATGCTGGAGAGGGTGTGGAGTAAAGGGAACCCTCTTGCCTTGTTGGTGGGAATATAAATTGATACAGCCACTATGAAGAACATTATCAGTTCAGTTGCTCAGTCGTGTCCAGCTCTTTGCAACCCCATGAATCACAGCACGCCAGGCCTCCCTGCCCATCACCAACTCCCGGAGTTCACTCAGACTCACGTCCATCAAGTTGGTGATGCCATCCAGCCATCTCATCCTCTGTTGTCCCCTTCTCCTCCTGCCCCCAGTCCCTCCCAGCATCAGGGTCTTTTCTAATGAGTCAACTCTTCGCATGAGGTGGCCAAAGTACTGGAGTTTCAGCTTTAGCATCAGTCCTTCCGAAGAAGAACATTATAGAGATTCCTTAAAAAACTAAGAATAAAACTACCATACGACCCTCCACTACTGAGCATATGTCCTGAGGAAACCATAACTGAAAGAGACACAAGTACACCCATGTTAACTGCAGCACTATTTACAACAGCTAGGACATGGGAGAAACTCAGATGTCCATCGACAGATGAACAGATAAAGAAGTTCTAGTACAATGGAATATTACTCAGCCATAGAAAGAAGACATTTGAGTCAGTTTTAATGAGGTGGACAAACCTAGAGCCTATTATACAGAGTGAAGTAAGTCAGAAAGAGAGAAACAAATACCGTACATTAATGCATATATATGGAATCTAGAAAGATAGTACTGATGAACATATATTTGCAGGGAAGTAAAGAAGATGCAGACATAAAGAGCAGACTTGTGGACATCGTAGGGGAAGGAGTGGGTGGGATGATTTGACAGAGTAGCACTGAAACATACATTGCTATGCTATGCTATGCTAAGTCACTTCAGTTGTGTCTGACTCTGTGCGACCCCATAGACAGCAGCCCACTAGGCTCCCCGTCCCTGGTATTCTCCAGGCAAGAACACTGGAGTGGGTTGCCATTTCCTTCTCCAATGCATGGAAGTGAAAAGTGAAAGTGAAGTCGCTCAGTCGTGTCTAACTCTTAGCGACCCCATGTTTTGCAGCCTAACAGGCTCCTCTGTCCATGGGATTTTCCAAGCAAGAGTATTACCATATGTAAAATATTAATAGATAGCCAGTGGGAAATTTCTCTATGACACAGGGAGCTCAAACCCAGTGCTGACAACCCAGCGGGGTGAAATGGGGTGGGAGGGAGGGGACATATGTATACCTATGACTGATTCATGTTGATGTATGGCAGAAACTAACACAATATTATAAAGCAATAATCTTCCATTAAAAATAAATTGAAAAAGAAAGAAAAATAGAGCAGGTCCAAATAAAATCAGAAACAAAAGAGGGAGAAATTACCAAAAACACCACAGGCATACAAGGGAGCATATGATATTAATAAGATTATATGCCAATAAAACAGACAACCTGGAAGAACTGAGTAAATTCCTAGATAAATCTCCCAACACTGAATCAGAAACAAAGACAATATGAGCAGGTCAGTTATCAGTAATGAGATGAATCTGAAATTTTAAAAATCCCAAACAAAAGTCTAGGATCAGAGAGTTTCATAGGTATTTCTACCAAACGTTTAAAGAAGAATTAACCCTTATTCTTCTGAAACTATTTCAAAAAGTTGAGAAGGAAGGAACACTTCTGAACTCATTCTATAAAGATAGTAACACCCTGATAACAAAACCAAAGACATCACAAAATAAGAAAATTAGTGGCAAATATCACTGACGAACATATATGTAAAAATTTTCAACAAAATATTAGCAAACCCAATTCAAGAATACAATAAAAGGCACACACAGCATGATCAAGTGGAATTTATTCCAGGATGCAAGGGGTTCAATATCTGTAAATCAATTAAGGTAATATATCACATTAAGAAAAAAAGAATAAGAATCATATGATTATCTCAACAGATGCAGAAAAATTATTCAACAAAACTCAACACCCTGCCTGTGGCTATTTAATGTTGATGTGTGGCAGAAACTGGCACAGTGTCGTGGAGCAGTTATCTTTCATTAAAAAAACAAACAGAAAAAAAAAAAAACAACACCTATTCATGATAAAAAAATTCTCAATATAATGGTATAGAGGGAACATACTTCAACATAATAAAGGTCATATATGACAAACTCACAGCTAATCAACATGAGGAATTCTCTGGTAGTCCACTGGTTAGGACTCCATGCCCTCACTATCAAGGGCCTGGGTTCAATCCCTGGTCTGTGAAGATCCCACAAGCTGTGGGGCCAAAAAACCAGTGAATATTTGGACCTAGAGACTGCACACTGAGTGAAGTCAGTCAGACAGAGAAGGGCAAATATCATACGATACCACTTATATGTGGAATCTTTAAAAAAATGGTACAAATGAACTTATTTATAAAACAGAAGTAGAGTTACAGACGTAGAAAACAATCATATGGCTACCAGCGGGGTGGGGTGGGGGGGTAAGGATAAATTAGAAGACTGTAATTGGCTTACACACTACTACATGGAAACCCACTCCAGTATTCTTGCCTGGACAATTCCACGGACAGAGAAGCTTAGGGGCCCCTAGTCCATGAGGTTGCAAAGAGCTGGACATGACTGAGTGACTGAGCACACACATATAAAGTAGATAACTAGTAAGAACCTACTGCATAGCACAGTGAACTCTACTCAATGCTCTGTAATGAACTATATGGGGAAAGACTCTAAAAGAGTGAATATATGTATAACATATTCACTTTGCTGTACAGCAGAAAGTAATACAACATTGGAACTCAACTATACTCCAGTAAAAACTTTAAAAAATACTCCACAGTGAAAAGCTGAAAGCTCTTCCTCTAAGATCAGGAGTAAGACAAGGATGCCTGCTCTCACCACTTTTATTCACCATAGTTTTGGAAGTCCTAGCCACAGCAATCAGAGAAGAAATACATCCAAATCTAGAAGGAAAAGTTAAAACTGTTACTGTTTACAGATGACATGATACTACACAGAGAAAGTCTTGAAGACACCACCAAAAAACTATTAGGACTAATAAATGAAATGGTTGCAGGATACAAAATTAAAACACAGAAATATGTTGTTTTATATACACTAACAATGAACTATCAGAAGGAAAAAGGAGAAAAAATACAACTGCATCAAAAAGAATAAAAGGCTTGTGAATAAATTTAACCAAGGATGTCAAAGACCTGTATTCTGAAAACTCTAATACACAGATGAAAGAAGTTGAAGATAACACAGATAAGTGGGAAAATATTCCGTGCTCATGAATTTGAACTAATATTATAAAAATGTCCATACTACCTAAAGCAATCTACAAATTCAGTGCAATCCCTATCAAAATATCAAGGGAATTTTTCACAGAACTAGAACAAATAATCCTAAAATTTGTACAGAACCACAAAAGATCACAAACAGCCAAAGCAATCACAAGAAAGAACAAAGCTGGAGGTGTCAGGCCCATTGATTTCAAACTATACTACAAAACCCATGGCCAGAGGAAGCTGGCAGACTACCGTCCAAAGGGTCACAAAGAACTGGACACAATTTGCGCGACTAAGCACAAAGCTACAGTAATAAAAAAACTATCTGTCATCCTAACATAAAACCAAACACATAGATCAATGGAACGGACAAAAGACCTCAGAAATGAACCCATACTTATATGGTCAATTGATCTATGACAAGGGAGGCAAAAATATACAACAGGGGAAAGACAATCTCTTCAATAAATGGGTAACTGAATATACTTATTCAGTTGGGTAACTGATAACTATATGCAGAAGAATCAAACTAGATCATGTTCTTACGCTTTATACAAAAACAAACTCAAAATGGATTAAAAGTTAAATGTAAGACCTGAAACCATAAAACTCTACAAAAAACCATAGACAGGATGCTCACTGACATCTGTCTTAGCTGTATTTTTCTTTGGATATGTCTCAACAGGCAAGGGCAACAAAAGCAAGAATAAACAAGTGGGACTGTATCAGGTACAACGCTTTTGTACAGCAAAGGAAACCATCGACAAAACGAAAAGGCAACCTACTGAATGGGAGAAGATACTTGCAAATATTTGGGAGTATTAGCTCAGTATTAAAACAATAAGCAATCCAATTTAAAAATGGCAGAGGACCTGAATAAACATTTTTCAGGAAGATGGCCAGAAGACACATGAAAAGATGGTTAACATCAGTAATCATCAGGGAAATGCAAACCAAAATCACAGTGAGATATCACCTCACACCTGTCAGAATGGCTATCATCAAATAGACATCAAAAATCAAGTGCTGCCGAGTATATGGAGAAAGGGGAACCCTTAGATACTAGTGCTGGGACTATGAATTGGTACACCCGCCATAGAAAACAGTGTGGACATGCCTCAAAAGATTAACAAAGAACTACTATATGATCCAGCAAGTCTACTTTTAAATACTTTTCCAAAGAAAACAAAAACAATAACTTGAAAAGATACATGGCCCCCTATGTTCATTGTTGCATTATTTATTAATAGCCAAGATATTGAAGCAACTGAAGTGTCCATTAATAGCTGAGGATAAAGAGGATGTTGTATATCTATGTCTGTGTGTGTGTATGTATATATATATGTACACACGTCTCTGTTGTTAAAATGAGGCAATCATTATTAGGATATTTTGCTCCATCATGCTTTTTTTTATTTACTCATGAAATAAAAATGAAACACTATACACACACATACATACACAGTGGAATATTATTCACTCATTAAGAAAGAATGAAATCTTGCCATTTGCAACCACATGGATGGACCTAGAAGGTATTATCTGCTTCAAAATACCCCAGAATGTTGGGGGATGTGGTGGCTTGGTTGGGAGTGTAGCTAATAGTGAAGAAATGAGACTGTTCATAAGTTGAGCATTGTTGAAGCTGAGTGATGGGTACGTGGATTTCACTTTACACTTCTTTCATTACGCCTTGTGCATTAAATTGCATATAATAAAAATATTTCAAAACATCAATACATATTTACCTAGTAATTTTGATTCCAGAAATCAACCCTAAGGAAACACTCAGAACTAAAAACAGACTTTTATATAAGATGGGTCACAGCACACTTATCTCAAGATTTATAAGACTGAAATATTAGAAATAATCTTGTGGAGTAACAAAAGGGTAATAAAGATATTAATATATTCATATGAACATGTTATATGATATTATATGATATTCCTATTAAAATCATGTCATTAATGATTTGGGAAAACTCTCACAATGTCATGGGAAGTTAAAAAATAGGAAATAAATCAAAAAGTCAAGAAATAAAAAATAGGCAATCAAAAAATTGGTGAGGATGTGGAAAAAAGGGAACCCTCATACACTCTTGGTAGGAAAGTAAATTGGTGCAGCTACTACAGAAAACAGTATGGAGATTCCTCAAAAAATTAGGAATGTAACTAACATATGACCCAAACTTCCGGATATTTACACAAAGAAAACAAAAACACTAATTCAAAAATACAGAGGTACCCCTATAGTCATCACACTATTTACAATGGCCAAGATTCAGAAACAAACTAACAGCCATCTGATAAACACATCAAGAAGCCATATACAATACACACACACACACACACACACATATATATATAAATACACACACAGTGGACTGCTACTCAGACTAAAGGATGAAATCTTCCCATTTGAGACAAAACTAATGGAAATGGAGTGTATTCTGTTCAACGAAACAAGTCAGAGAAAAACAAATACTGTATGCTTTCACTCATATGCAGAATATAAACAAACAAAAAAGAAGTAAATGAATAACCTAAACCAGACAAAAATAAACACATAGATACAGAGAACAGAGTAGTGATCACCAAAGGAAAGGGGTTGAAGAGAGTAAAATAATTAAAGTAGATTGACAGTATGGTAATTCAGTTCAGTTCAGTCAATGAGTTATGTCCGACTTTCTGACCCCATGAACTGCAGCACGCCAGGCCTCCCTGGCCATCACCAACTCCTGGAGTCCACCGAACCCACGTCCATTGAGTCGGTGATGCCAACCAACTATCTCATTCTGTCGTCCCCTTCTCCTCCAGCCATCAATTTTTCCCAGCATCAGGGTCTTTTCAAATGAGTCAGCTCTTCACATCAAGTGGCCAAAATATTGGAGTTTCAGCTTCAACATCAGTCCTTCCAATGAACACCCAGGACTGATCTCCTTTAGGATGGACTGGGTGGATCTCCTTGCAGTCCAAGGGACTCTCAAGAGTCTTCTCCAACACCACAGTTAAAAGCATCAATTCTTTGGTGCTCAGCTTTCTTTATACTCCAACTCTCATATCCATACATGACCACTGGAAAAACCATAGCCTTGACTAGATGGACCTTTGTTGACAAAGTAATGTCTCTGTTTTTTAATATGCTGTCTAAGTTGGTCATAACTTTCCTTCTAAGGAGTAAGCGTCTTCTAATTTCATGGCTACAGTCACCATCTGCAGTGATTTTGGAGCCCAGAAAGATAAAGTCAGCCACTGTTTCCCCATCTATTTGCCATGAAGGGATGGGACTGGATGCCATGATCTTAGTTTTCTGAATGCTGGGCTTTAAGCCAACTTTTTCACTCTCCTCTTTCACTTTCATCAAAAGACTTTTTAGTTCCTCTTCACTTTCTGCCATAAAGGTAGTGTCATCTGCATATCTGAGGTTATTGATATTTCTCCCAGCAATCTTGATTCCAGCTTGTGCCTCCTCCAGCCCAGTGTTTCTCATGATGTACTCTGCACATAAGTTAAATAAGCAGGGTGACAATATACAGCCTTGACATACTCCTTTTCCTATTTGGAACCAGTCTGTTGTCCCTTGTCCAGTTCTAACTATTGCTTCCTGACCTGCATACAGGTTTCTCAAGAGGCAGGTCAGGTGGTCTGGTATTCCCATCTCTTCCAGAATTTTCCACAGTTCATTGTGATTCACACAGTCAAAGTCTTTGGCATAGTCAATAAAGGAGAAGTAGATGTTTTTTGGAAACTCTCTTGCTTTTTTGATGACCCAGTGGATGTTGGCAATCTGATATCTGGTTCCTCGGCCTTTTCTAAAACCAGCTTGAACATCTGGAAGTTCACAGTTCACGTATTGCTGAAGCCTGGCTTGGAGAATTTTGAGCATTACTTTACTAGCATGTGAGATGAGTGCAATTGTGTGGTAGTTTGAGCATTCTTTGGCATTGCCTTTCTTTGGGATTGGAATGAAAACTGAACTTTTCCAGTCCTGTGGCCACTGCTGAGTTTTCCAAATTTGCTGACATATTGAGTGTAGCACTTTCACAGCATCATCTTTCAGGATTTGAAATGGCTCAACTGGAATTCCATCACCTCCACTAGTTTTGTTCATTGTGATGCTTCCTAAGGCCCACTTGATTCGCATTCCAGTATGTCTGGCTCTACGTGTGAGTGAGTGATCACACCATCATGATTATATGGGTCGTGAAGATCTTTTTGTATATTCTTCTGTGTATTCTTGCCACCTCTTATTATTATCTTCTGCTTCTGTTAGGTCCATACCATTTCTGTCCTTTATTGTGCCCATCTTTGCGTGAAATGTTCCCTTGGTATCTCTGATTTTCTTGAAGAGATCTTTAGACTTTCCCATTCTATTGTTTTCCTCTATTTCTTTGCATTGATCACTGAGGAAGACTTTCTAATCTCTCCTTGCTATTCTTTGGAACTCTGCATTCAAATGGTATATCTTCCCTTTTCTCCTTTGCCTTCACTTCTCTTCTTTTCAGCTATTTTTAAGACCTCCTCAGACAACCATTTTTCCTTTTTCTATTTCTTTTTCTTGGGGATGGTCTTGATCCCTGTCTTCTGTACAATGTCACAAACATCTGTCCAAAGTCCATCAGGCACTCTGTCTATCAGATCTAGTCCCTTAAATCTATTTCTCACTTCCACTGTATAATTGTAAGGGATTTCATCTAGGTCATACCTGAATGGTCTAGTAGTTTTCCCTACTTTCTTCAACTCAAGTCTGAATTTGGCAATAAGGAGTTCATGGTCTGTGCCACAGTCAGCTCCTGGTCTTGTTTTTACTGACAGTATAGAACTTCTCCATCTTTGGCTGCAAGGAATATAATCAATCTGATTTTGGTATTGACCATCTGGTAATGTCCATGTGTAGAGTCTTCTCTTGTGTTGTTAGAAGAGGGTGTTTGCTATGACCAGTGCATTCTCTTGCAAAACTCCATTAGCCTTTGCCCTGATTCATTCTGTACTCCAAGGCCAAATTTGACTGTTACTCCAGTTATTTCTTGACTTCCTACTTTTGCATTCCAATCCCCTATAATGAAAAGGACATCTTTTCAGAGTATTAGTTCTAGAAGGTCTTTTGGTCTTCATAGAACCATTCAACTTCAGCTTCTTCAGCATTACTGGTTGGGTATAAACTTAGATTACTGTGATATTGAATGGTTTGCCTTGGAAATGAACAGGACTCATTCTATCATTTTTGAGATTGCATCCAAGTACTGCATTCCAGACCCTTTTGTTGACTGTGATGGCTACTCCATTTCTTCTAAGGGATTCTTGCCTACAGTAATAGATATAATGGTTATCTGAGTTAAATTCACCCATTCCAGTCCATTGTAGTTAGCTGATTCCTAAAATGTTAACATTCATTCTTGCCATCTCCTGTTTGACCACTTCCAATTTGCCTTGATTCATGGACCTAACATTCAAGGTTCCTATACAATATTGCTACTTACAGCATCAGACTTTACTTCCATTACCAGTCACATCCACAACTGGGTATTGTTTTTACTTTAGCTCCGTCTCTTCATTATTTCTGAAGTTATTTCTCCACTGATCTCCAGTAGCATATTGGGCACCTACGATCTGGAGAGTTCCTCTTTCAATGTTCTATCCTTTTGCCTTTTCATACTGTTCACGGGGTGCTCAAGGCAAGAATACCGAACTGGTTTGCCATTCCCTTCTCCAGTGGACCACGTTTTGTCAGAACTCTCCAGCATGACCCATCTGTCTTGGGTGGCCCTACAGGGCATGGCTCATAGTTTCATTGAGTTAGACAAGGCTGTGGTCCATGTGATCAGAATGGTTAGTTTTCTGTGATTGTGGTTTTCAGTCTGTTTGCCATCTGATGGAGAAGGATAAGAGGCTTATGGAAGCTTCCTGATGGGACAGACTGACTGAGGGGGGAACTGGGTCTTCTTCTGATGGGTGGGCGGGGCCATGATCAGTAAATCTTTAATCCAATTTTCTGTTGATGGGTGAGGCTGTGTTCCCTCCCTGTTATTTCAGTTCAGTTCAGTTCAGTCACTCAGTCATGTCTGACTGCTTGTGACCCCATAAACCACAACATGCCAGGCCTCCCTGTCCATCTCCAACTCCCGGAGCTTGCCCAAACTAATGTACATTGAGTCGGTGATGCCATCCAACCATCTCATCCTCTCTTGTCCCCTTCTCCTCCTGTCCTCAATCATTCCCCGCATCAGGGTCTTTTCAAATGAGTCAGCTCTTTGTATCAGGTGGCCAAAGTATTGGTGTTTCAGCTTCAGCATCAGTCCTTCCAATGAACACCCAGGACTGATCTCCTTTAGGATGGACTGGTTGGATCTCCTTGCAGTTCAAGGGACTCCCAAGAGTCTTCTCCAGTATCATAGTTCAAAAGCATCAATTCTTCTGTGCTGTTATTTACCTGGGGCCAAACTATGGTGGATGTAATGAAGATAATGGCGACTTCCTTCGAAAGGTCCCATACATGTACTGCTACACTCACTGCCTACTCACTAACCCTACAGCAGGCCACCACCAACCCATGCCTCCACCAAAGACTCCTGGACACTCACAGGAAAGTCTGGGTCAGTCTCTTATGGGGTCACTTTCTCCTGGGTCCTGGTGCACACAAGATTCTGTTTGTGCCCTCCAAGAGTCTGTTTCCCAGCCCTGTGTAAGTTCTGGTGGCTCTATGGCAGGTTAATGGTGATCTCCTCCTTGAGTGCTTATGCCGTAACCAAGTCTGCTGCACCCAGAGCCCTGCTCCTGCAGCAGTCCACTGCTGACCTGTATCTCCACAGGAGACTCTCAAACACAGTTCTGTCTCAGTCTCTATGGGGTCTCTGGGTCTGGTGTGCACAAGGTTTGTTTGAGCCCTCTAAGCAACTATGATGGGGATGGGGTTTGATTCTAAATGTGATTTCACCCCTCCTACCATCTTGCTGGGGCTTCACTCCTTTGTCCTTGGATGTGGACAAAGGAGCAACTCTCCTCAAAGTTGCTCCAGCATCATGTAGCCACCGCTCCAGCACCTACCATCTTGCCGGGGCTTCTCTGCCCTTGGACGTGGGGTATCTCCTCATAGCCGCTCCAGCGCAGCACAGCCCCAGCTCTATTATCATGGTACTGAGGCAATTACAGATGATCTTTGATTATCTCATTTATACCATATATAATTTTCTACAAACATGCAAGAAAGAAGTAAACATGTTAAAAAGAAGTACACATTATTTTAAAGGGCAAGAAAAGAATGATTTGTTGGAATTCATCTCTCCTAAGCATGGACAGTTAAAACCACAATTGAATTTCTCTTATTCTGGAACTATTTATTGACTACTTACCATTTGCAAAGCCCTCTTCCATAGTTACTCTATGTCATTCACTAGAAAAAATAACTTACATTTCAGACTACTTAAATAGAGAGGATATAAAGTTGGAATGAGCAAAAGAAAAGAATTTGGTGTTTAGGGAGCTCAGAATAAATCTCTAGAAAGATAATGTGTTCAGTTTGGGAGAACTCAAGTTCAATAGAGTCAGTAACAATTCTCCACCCATTTCCTTTATTGCTGCTGCCTCAAGATGGTCTCAAAACCACAGAGAAAAATACCTCATACATCCCACATCAATGAATTCTAACTTCATGATGAAAACTAGGAGAAAAGTAAGTATCATTCAATGACAGCTGCTACAAAAATGTGTCAGCATTACTTGTAAAACCCTGGGAGGCAGAGATGTACCCTTTTCTGGGAAAAAATTGGAAAAATGAGTAAACGTTACAAGAATTCGTCATAAAAGTGCTGAAATTACAATCCAAGCTGGCAAGATTTCTTAGTTTTTCTTTCCTTTGTGGTCTTCTGAAAAGGCGCGGGGCTTCCTCCACCCTGAGACTGGGGCTCTTTCTAGCAGATTTACCAGGGTGAACGTAGAGACAGCCAGCTACCTAGCCCTCGATGGTTGGTGAACCCTGACAATTAACTACTGGTTCCTGACTGGCAACGAGTATCTGAGTGAGCTTCTGAACTGCAGATGTTTTAAACCTTGGCCTGAGGGTTTTGTTTCAAGAGGCACAGGGTCCTACTTTCTAAAATAGAAATGGGTGGGGGGCTTCTAAAGAGTGAGGACTACTTTTTGTTTAAATTTAGCCAGTTTTCTTGAAAGGAAGAATTTCTTTCTTCCAAGGCAAGGAGCACATAACTGTTCATTTTTTTTCTTGTTGCTTATTTACATTATCTTGTAATTAATTTTTAGTGGAGGTTGTATTATTTTCTGCTGTACAGCAAAGTGAATCAGTTATATATACACATATATACACTCATTTTTAGATTCTATTCCTATATCGGTCATTATAGAGTACTGAGAAGAGGTACCTGTGCTATACAGTAGGTTATTACTAGTAATTTAGTTTATAATATAGCAGTGTGTATATGTCAATCCCAATCTCCCAATTTATCCCCATTTCACCTTTCCCCATTGGTAATCATAGATTTGTTTTCTACATCTGTGACTCTATTTCTGTTTTGTAAATATGTTCTTTTGTAACAATTTTTTAGGTTCCACAATTGTTGTGCTGTGCTTAGTCACTCAGCTGTGTCCTACTCTTTACTATCCCAGAAACTGTAGCCACGAGGCTCCTCTGTCCATGCGGATCCTCCAGGCAAGAATACTGGAGTGGGTTGCCATGCCCTCCCTCCAGGGGATCTTCCCAACCCAGGAATTGAACCCAGGTCTCCCGCACTGCAGGCAGATTCTTTACTGTCTGAGCCACCAGGGAAGGTTCCACAATTAAGTGATACCGTATGATATTTGTCTTTGTCTACTTAATTCACTTAGTACCATCTCTACATTCATCCACTTTGCTGCAAATGGTATTATTTCATTCTTTTTTATGACAGAGTAATATTCTGAGAGAGAGAGATATATATACATGACATCTTCTTTATTCATTCCTTGGTCAATGGACATTTAGGATGTTTCCATGTCCTGGCTATTTTATTAATAAATAGTGCTACAATGAACACTGAGGTGCATGTATATTTCCAAATTATGGTTTTCCTCCAGACATATGCCAGGAGTGGGATTATGGTAGCTCTGATTTTAGTATTTTAAGTAGCCTCCATACTGTTCTCCATAGTGGCTGTACCGATTTACATTCCCACCAACAGTGTAGGAAGTTTCCCTTTTTCCCCACACCCTCTCCAGCATTTACTGTTTGTAGATTTTTTGATGATGACCATTCTGACTGGTATAAGATAAGGTGAGCACATAACTGTTCTTAACACAGAGTTTCCCCAACCTGCCTAGCCTTCTTCATGCTGTCCCAGACCCTGAAGCATATGGGAAAAGTAGAGGCTACATAAAGCATGTGTCAGAAGAAGAAGGGAATGGAGTGGGGAGGAGAAATGTGTTTATAAGGCTTGTGACTTTGGTGAGTAAGGGACACTCACAGTCATGGACCAGAGTTCATATTCTCTATGTCTGAGTTCACTGGACACAGTCACCCTGCATTGAAAAGATAATGGAGGCCAAGCCACACCATGCATTTTCCTTGTCTGGCCTCCAGGTTCTGGGTATTATCTTCCACTGAGGCAGTACAGATCCCAAATAGCTAGAAACCTTAATATATCCATGAGATTTGTAAAGAAAATCAGCTCCATTATCTTCTACAGATTTTGCTATCCCCTATGGACTCTCCTGAATTAAAAAGAGTGTGTTTTGCTCTGCAGTGAAGCAAGACAGAGTTGTTTAACTCTGGAAAAACCTACAGTGCATTAAAATGGTGACCGACCCACATGCAATAATTCACAGTTCACAAGCCTATTCAATATGAAAGGGAGTTTGTTTATGTCATCTTTTAAATTGCTCCAAAGTGATATTAAAAAAGAAGTACTACACTTGAAAGAAATCCAGACTAAACATACAGATAACTAAAGAATAGCAAACTTAAGATATTATAATTTACTACAACAGGATATTCATTTAGACTGACTTCTTATTTCTGATGTTTATATGTTCTGGGGCAAGAACTAGAAACAGTCTGTGAATAAGTTAATTAGAACTTGGATGGCTTTGATATCTGGTGGGACATTCATGATGTATTTTATGTATCTTGCATGTGACACGTGATGATTACGGCATATGAGGTAATGTTATACAATACATGGTGTGCATGAATTAAGAGAGAAATATGCAGCACATAATCATTTGGTACACAGATTCCCAACAGTTAATTTATATTCTGAAAAGAACAGATTTTTAACTCATTGAGTTTGAAGTTAGATATACTGCCAAAGGATAAACAACCATATCCCTGTTTCTTCTAAGCAAATTATTTTTCATGTTGACAGCCTTAAAGTGACTTTACTTCGATATGCTGCTGCTGCTGCTGCTAAGTCGCTTCAGTCGTGTCCGACTCTGTGCGACCCCACAGAGGACAGCCCCCCAGGCTCCCCCGTCCCTGGGATTCTCCAGGCAAGGATACTGGAGTGGGTTGCCATTTCCTTCTCCATGACTTCGATATAAATGATTATAAAACCATAGCTCTGTGATAAGAAAATACCTTACTGAAGAGGAGTGAACTTCCATAATAATCTTTTAAAATTATTTTTCTCCTTTGAGATCAGATGACTAGAGGATTTTAAAAAGTGCAGGGTTTAGTTAATTCTTATTTGATTAATATTTTCAAGCAAGTCTAAAAAGATAGGACCAAGAACACCAGAATAAACCAGGTACCTGAAAATCCATAATGTATCTATGTGCATAAATAAGGATTCTGAAAGATGGGATAAACATGGCTAGTTATATATACTTTTTCCTTAACAAAAATAAACTTATATTTATCTTTGACATGGTGGAGTTATGAGAGGATGATTAAGTGCAATAGCATTCTATTTCATGGGAAAATGTAGGGTGGGACAGAGTCTACGTAACTAAAATCAGCCAAAGCACTTAGGCTCAAAAGCTTAGGTACAAAATTGAATGGTATGATGTAGTGCAGTGTAGTACACTAGACTATATGTGTCACAGTATAATCTATAGTTCCTGGCCGAAGAGCCTGGAATGTGATTAATACATGAAACAATAGAAAACCAGTAAAGACTAATGTAAACAATCACTCGACACTGTGGTTAAACTGCAGACCTGCAGAAGCGCACAGGAAGGGGATTCTTAGCTGGTCAACAAAGCCTTCATGGAGGAGGTGACTCCAAGCAACAGATACATGATGTATTTAGGCTAAAGGAAAAAGAGAAGGCTGCCCAGGCTAGGGAGAAAAAAAAAAAACATGAACAAAAATGGAATGAGCTTTGTGTGTTTGGAGGACATTAAGAGACCCACCCAACTCAGAGCAGAAAGTACGTGTGGAGGAAAATGGAAAAAGCTGTTGGATCAGTAGAGGGGAGTCTGACCGTGAAGGGCCTCAGAAACCTGGCAAGGGAGTTACATTTGATAGGGGTAGGGGGTTGGTGAGATGAAAGCCGTGTTTAAGGAACAGTCGTCTGGTGTCCACGTGCAGCAGAGATTGGAGTAGGGCCGGAGAGGCTGAAGTCAGGGAGGTTCCCTGCAAGGCTGATGTTCTGATCCAAGAACGGGCTGCAGAGGAGCTGGGGGGAGGCAGTGACAGCAGAGACAGATACCAGGAACAACATGAAAGAAGGCAGTAGATTAGTTGACTGAGCATCAGAGATATCAGAAGTGACTGAAGACAAGGTGTCAAACCTGGAAAATGAGAAGGGGAAAAAAACAAAAACTGGTGTTGATGACAGAGATATCAAAACCAGGATGGATAGCTGGTTGTGGAGAGACCAGGTCATTTATAGGCAGCTTGAGTTTTCACGTGAACATCGAAGAAATGCCTTTAAACTCTAGGTATAAACCAAGTGCGTTAAAAAGCCCCTTCGGGGCATCTGGGAGTCTAGGATGTGAGTTAAGGCTGATAATTAAGCCTTGAGGCTTTCTAGTGTTTATAAAATTGGAGGAAGAAAAAGAGGTATAGAATCTGGGACATCAATCATATTTTTGCTCCCCACAGTCACAGTGGGTGTAAGGAGAAAAGTGAGTGAAGAAAAAGTGTGTTAGACCCCTAGCATCCCTTAAAATGACATCAAAGAGACTGTCAGGTGGCTCGGAAGATACTCATAAAAACTCTAGACCTTTTAAGGATTCATACAGAATTACCACCTATTGCACAGATAGAATGCAAGCACGAGAATTTTTTTTCCTTGATTTGTTTGCTCATGTATCCCAAGAATTAGAGTAATGTCTGGTACATAGTAAGACATAGTAAGCACTTATAGCAGGCATCAAGGGCTGAATTAATGAGTATGTGAATGGATAAAGAGATCAGGAAGATGAGGCAAAATGGAACTGACATTTTGTCATCCGGGCTACACAGGTCTTTTGACAGAACAAGCCCTGTGGCAATGTGCATTTCTACAGCGGAGAGACATGAGCTAAAATCCAGCCCTGAATCTGAGGCCAGTGTTCTGTAGGCAGGGGTACGGCAGGGGTGGAAAAGGAACTTCACTCGGTGGGGCAAGGAAAAGTCTCCCTGGGATACTTGCCTTCTCTAACTCCGTCGTTACAGATAACAGGCTGTGTGAAGAAAGCCCAGCACAGCCGGGGTGATCTCATACTGAGTAAAATTCCCTGAAGCATGCATAGTCATTGTTTCATTCAAGGCCAGTATATGCGGCCAACATTGCTCCTCCCAGCACTAAGCTTCAGATTGGATCCACTGGGACGCTGCCATCCCAGAAAACATGGTGTTCCAGCCTCGCATACTTTCTGCATGTGTGATGCAGGGGTCTCCCCGATAGGGTGGAGTTTTAGCTATAAGGGGCCCTTTCTTCCGCAGCCCAAAGGAACTTGCCCCCTAGATCTTGCCGGGTGGTTTTCTATGAGTTAAACTTAATAAGTTGAGGCTGTCTTTAGTCAGACTTTGGCCTCTCTGGATTCAGATGACTAAACTTTTGTAATTCCTCACTCCTCTCTGATTTGATGGGTGGTATTTTTGCCAGAAAGGGACAAAGGCAGTCCAAAGGATTCTCTTTTCCCATCAGAAATCCCGACTGCTGTCTAAAATGAGAAGGGAGAAGACAGACTTCGGGTCAGATATGTTCAAGGTTAGAAGGGATCTTAGCAATCCTCTGGTCCAGGGCCCTAAAGTTGTGCAAACAAGGGCTGGGTAGATGACAACAGTAAATGGGAATGACAGGGTCTGTGTCAAACTGGAGACTCAATGACCTATCTCAAGGACTCCCATTGAAGGACTTTTACAACCTTGTACTGGCTGGACAAAGCACATCTGTGCACTCTTCAAGCCCACGAGTCAAGTCAGTCCCTTCCTTTTACAGAGGAGGTACCGGAGGCCCAGAGAAAGGGCAAGAACATTTTATGATAGCAAGAACACCACCCTGAAAATCCTGAGACCTGAGGGTCTAGGCCTGACTGCACACACTGAATGACCTTGAATGAAGGTCGACCTCTCAGAATCTCATTTCCTTTGTAAATAAATAATTTCCTAAGATCTTCTTGTGCCCTAAAATTTTAGGAACCCCCAAGGTCAGTCAACTAGTTAGTGACAAATCTCTAACTGGAGTTTGGGTCTCTTGGTGGAGTGTTCTTTTTACAAAAGCAAACCACTTACCAAGAAAGGCAGAAGGAGGAAACAGCATAATTGTGTGGAAGCCAATGTTTCCGATGCTTCTTACAACATTTGTTCACAGCTTAGGCAGACTGTGAGAACCAAGGAGGAGGAAGACCCAGAATACTTCAGAGCCACACACAGGGCTTTCTTGTCCTTACCTGAGCACTTGTCCAGGGTCCCCAGGCGGGCCTTCTGAAGAGGGCGTCTCTGAGCGTGTCTGCTCCTTCCCAATGAGTATGGTCAGCCAACACCAAAAGAATGAATCCAACTAGAGGAGACATGTATCTTTTTGTTTCTCTAGAGAAGCTTCCATCCTGTTGGAAGGTGAAAAAGTAAAGAGGTATTCATGAGCCTCTGCTACAACCCAAGGCAAATCCTCATTCACGGGTTCTCACTTGCACTGTCTGATCTTGTTTTATTTTTTTAGTGTGTGTGGTGACCCTTATTAGTAGAAATTACCTTGTTTATCTTAGGCTTCCCTGGTGGATGATATGGTAAAGAATCTGCCTGCAACGAAGGAGACCTAGGTTTGATCCCTGGGATCGGGAAGATCGCTGGAGAAGGGAATGGCTACCCACTCTAGTATTTTTGCCTGGAGAATTCCATGGACAGAGGAGCCTGGCAGGCCACAGCAGACTACAGTCCATGTTGTCACAAAGAGTCAAATATGACTGAATGACTAGTGCTTTCACTTTTTACCTTGTTTCTCTATCTTTTATTCTATCACCCTTTAAATGTGAGTTTGATGAGAGTGGGGACCTCCCTTTGCCCACTATTATATTCCCAGTGCACCAAACAGTGCCTGATCCATAGCCAGGTAGAATAAATTTTTGATGAATAAATATATGACTGCTCAAGGTTCTGCAGCTAATTAGCAGAGGAGTCAGCTTTTGTTACCAAGGTCACTCAACTTTTAGTTCTTTTCCCTAAAGAACTTTCTTTTCTGTACTGGGCCTCAGAGCAGTAACTCTGTCAGTGAATTGTGTGAGGAAGTGGGTACTAGGCCTGAGCATCAGGATAGCATGGATTAGAAGAGTTAATTGATTTGAATTCTAGTCCAAGCTCTGCCCACTCATGGGCATGAGACCTTGGCCGAATTTATAACATTAACTTTAGATAAGATCTTAGAGATCAATTGGTCTGAAGACTTTGAACATATATATAACATTAGAAGTACTTATTCAAATGTAACCTTACACCAACTCAAATATACAAATCAGATAAAACAGTCCTACTCTGGTAAAAGAAAAAGGGGGTCCAGAGCCTGTCCTTTAAGCCTATACTTCAGGCTCCATTCAGGTCACCACTGAGGCAGCTCTAAAAAGCACAGTTGGAAAACCACCAAGTTAGTCCAACTGCCCACCTAGTTCAAGAAACCATCGAGTCAGATAACTCACTCCATCAGGGCGAGCAGCCTATTCTACTGTGACAGATATGAGGAAGCCTAGCCTCTTCTTGGTCCCACAGAATTGGAGAGCCACCCCTCTCCACTTGTATCACAGCTCTCAAAATACAAAGACCAGTAAGACACGGCCCTTGTCTTGAACTCGACAGACCTGGGTTTGAAGATCACTCTAAGCTGCTCATCTTCTCTAACCATTAAATACCTCTTTTTTGATTAGGGATATGATAGTACTTATTTCATGGCAAAGATTGTGGTAATGATTAAGGGCAGTAATGTGGAGACTTAATACAATGCCTGGCACAAGGTAAGTGCTGAAAAAATTTGACCTATTATTCAATCTCAGACTGACATGTATGTCATTATTTATTACTACTTTATCCCCTTAACCCAAACACCAACATCACTGCTATTATTTCTCTTCAAGGAACCTACAGGCTGCTGGAGGAAGCAGCTCAGTGTTCAGTAAGATACAATTCATCACGGTAAGTTCTGCTATGGAGGTCTGCACTAAATATTCTATTAGCCAATAGCATTAGCATAAAACTCAGTCTTCCTGACCCAGGGATTAGACCTGGGTCTTTGCACTGCAGGCAGATTCTTTATCCTCTGAGTCACCAGGGAAGCCCAAACTTAAGTAAACATAGGATGCCCGTTGATTTTTTCCACCATGGCTTGAAACTTTGATTTTTCCTGGTGAGACCAGCTGGAATCACTCACACCCTGTAAGAGCTCACTACACATGGCAGCATTGGTAGCATCTAGCAATGGCACCCCACTCCAGTACCCTTGCCTGGAAAATCCCATGGACAGAGGAGCCAGGAAAGCTGTGGTCCATGGGGTTGCTGAGGGTCGGACACGACTGAGCGACTTCACTTTCACTTTTCACTTTCACGCATTGGAGAAGGAAATGGCAGCCCACTCCAGTGTTCTTGCCTGGAGAATCCCAGGGGAGCCTGGTGGGCTGCCATCTATGGGGTCGCACAGAGTCGGACACAACTGAAGTGACTTAGCAGCAGCAGCAGAAACTTGTTAGAAATGTAACATTCTACGCCTCACTCTAGATCTATACTACCAAAATCTGCGTTTTAGCAGAAGCTGCAGTTGCTTCATGTATGGAGTAAAATTTGAAAGATATAACAGGTTCCATTTCTTCATCTGTGAGATGGGGAGACAACTATTTTCTCTGTCCACCTTACCAGGATTCAGGAGAGAACTGAACAGGATGTGTAAAAGCACCTTAGAACCAATCAAGTGTGAATTCCGCAGTGCCTTCCAGGTTCCTTTACACACAGAACTTGTGCAACACTGATTGACACATGGCAGGACTATCCCAGCAGTGACTGACACATCCCAGGATCAGCACACTTGACCTCTGCATCAATTATTGAGTGTCTAGACCTTCACACTTTTCTTGTCTTATAAGCTACATATGTTCTCTGTGGAAATTCCATTAAAATGATTTCTGCCTCAGAATATATTCATGCTCTTGAACCTGCCTAGTCCCTGTGTGGTCATCTTTCAGAATGCAATTCAACCTACAGTTATTACTCCCACTCTATTTTATGGAACATTTTCAGCCAGTTACATGATTTAATGGGTTTAAACACATCATTATTGCCATTATTTCATAGTTCACATGCCTAAAATAATACATGACACATTTTTAAATCCATCTGAAGACTTATTTTTAAATTTTATTATCTAGGAATTAATAAAATCTACTCATTAAATCTTACCACCCAGGACATCTAAGTTGGTTCTAGCTGGCAGTTGGGTGGCCAAAACACATGTAAAGGGGATATACCTTGAGGTATCACCAGAAGTCTGGAGCCAGACACCGTAGGAGAGAGGGCAAACTTAGATAGCAGGAGAGCCAATGCCCTCTTAGGTGGCCCAACATAAAAACAAATGATCCAATGGTGCAAAACCCCAACTGATTTCACAGAGGTGACCAAAGCAGGCACTTAATACAAAATGCTCCTCAGACTCTCGAGAGGGCCAGTCATGAGTCAGATATCATTAGGGAAATATGTGAACTGGAAGGGATTAGGAGGTAGCTGAGGAAGACATAAATGACAAGGATCCAAGGCAAGGATCCAACGAAGTCAGAAGTAAGACGTCATCCCCGTGGGCACTTAGATGGCACTCGCCACCCCATTCAGCCTTCAATTTATTATTCAGTGCTGCAGAAAAATTACCAGAAATCCATGAGGAGGTGTCCTAGATTAGAGACATCAACATGACCATCTCCTCCACTGTTTCAGGATCCTCTGTTCTATTTCAACACTGCCTCTGCTTACTTCCTAGTGTGACTCATTCCACATACAGTTTCCTAGCTGGTCCTGTCTAGGGATCCTTTGGCCTCCCTATTTAAGGTATGTCGGGATTGATGTCAGCAGCAACTTCCCTCTATGGAGACACAGCAAATAACTCTAGCTCTATTTTGACCAGAAGTGGTGATGAGCTCTTTGTGGCTTGCTACTCATGAGATGAAAACCAAGACTTGAACTGGGGATCCTGCTGCCCTGTTGACATCTCTCTTTGAGTTGCTCCCATCTGTTATCTTATGACCCCATAGCTGCACAGGTTACAGTTTATTTACATATAGCCTACTCTTCTGGCAGCGGGCCAGGGGGTGGGGGGTAGGCGTGCCTTCCCTGGTGGCACAGATGGTAAAGAGTCTGCCTGCAGTGTGGGAGACCTGGGTTCAATCCTGAATCAGAAGATCCCCTGGAGAAGGAAATGGCAACCCACTCCAGTGTTCCTGCCTGGAAAATCCCATGGACTAAGGAGCCTGGCAGGCCACAGGGCATAGGGTTGCAAAGAGTCAGACACAATGAAGCAATTTCACTTTCTTTTTCTTTACTCTCTGGGGACCACAAAAATGTCAAGTCTACCATCTTCAGTCTGAGTTACCTGCTGTATAACTATGCAGAAAGCTCTGAATTCTCCTCATACTCAGCATTTATGCAGATTCTGGACAGTCAAAATCATCCTACCTTAACCTAAAAGTTTCCTTTGCCTCTGGATTTGTTGATAACTCTATTTTAATCTGAATATTTTACATAATTTTTAATATTATTGTGCATTAAGAAATCAATGGTGGGGTGACTTCCCTGGTGGTCCAGTGGTTATGAATCTGCCCGCCAGTACAGAGGATGTCAATTTGATCCCTGGTCAGACAACTAAGATCCCCCACGCTGTGAAGCAACTAAGCCCACACACCACAACTAGAGAGAAGCCCACAACTAAGAATCAACACAGCCAAATAAATAAGAAAAAGAAAGAAACCAATGACAGAATGAGAGCATAACACAAATTGTCCAGTCCAGGATATAACAATGCTTTTGATGCCAATTATAAATCCCATCCCTGCAGAAAACACAGCGAAGCCTTTTGCCAACTGTTCTTCCCTTTTCCTCTGCCTTTCAAACACCCTGGTGCTTCTCCATGTGGCCTCTATCCACACCCTTGCCGTGGTATCACTTACCCCCTCTCTTAAGAACTGCCATCTTTCCAATGGCAACTGCTTTGTTGGCCTTACTACATTCCAAAGTTTCTGTTAATCACTACATTTTAAAGCACGTATCAAAACGAGATGCCAGTCCAGGTTCGATGCACGATACTGGATGCTTGGGGCTGGTGCACTGGGACGACCCAGAGGGATGGTATGGGGAGGGAGGAGGGAGGAGGGTTCAGGATGGGGAACACATGTATACCTGTGGCGGATTCATTTTGATATTTGGCAAAACTAATACAATTATGTAAAGTTTAAAAATAAAATAAAATTAAAAAAAAAAATTCAGCCCAAGTTTGATTGCCAATCAATGGACTTGCCTAAAGAAAGGAAGTAGTCCTGTCTAGAGTTCCCCAGACCGGGTACTGAGAAGGATGTGGACAGTGAGAACATCCACATGTCCATCAGGCCACCTGCTGGTGGGCGGCCATCTCACTCTATGTACTGTGCCCAGGCTTCAGCATAAGGGCTTCTGCAACATGTGTTTCCTTCTGGGTGCAGCTGATTCAAGTTCCTAAGTGAAATTTTGTGGCTTAAGGACCTGAGTTTTGTTGGCGTGGAACCCCTCAGAGCTATAAGTCACTCCTAAAAGAAAAGTAAACCAGGGATGAGGGAGACAGGGAGGGAAAGTGAGCACTCAGACTATGAACTCAGAGAATGAACCTCCATAGTTTTTTTCAGAATGTCAAATTTTGATTTTTTAAAAATATGTTGCTTCTTGGTCTAATGTTTCTCACCTGAAATAACTTGTGGGCCTTTTGTTTTAATTTTAATCAAAGCTTAATTAAAGATATCTGGAGCTTTTAAAATGTATTCATGTAAGTGGCTTCTATGTGCAAAATTCTATTCTAGACATCTTAGACATTCTGAATAAGCAGATACCATATCTATTTTAGAAATGAAAATAAAAGCCAAAAACACAGACCTAGGAAGGATAAGTAACTTATCCTAAATCACACTACTTGTGAGGGACAATCTATATTGGCGCCCAGATTATTTTTACTCCAAAGTTCATTATATTCTAAATGCCCTTTGGCTTCATCTTCAGGAGTGTAACCACTAGGTACGCAATTCTTATCTCCTGAGGCAATGCAATTTGTTCCACCATAACCTGCAAAAGTGCATAGCAACAACTTGGGTTGCACTGGCCATCCTGTCTTGGAAATGTAATCCAGGAGAAATGCATTCTTCCCTAGTCACCATGTATGAGCTCTCTCTGACTACCTCCATTCTTCTTAGCAAGAAGTCTGCACAGGATGCCATAAACTTCCAATAACTAGGAAGTCTCCTTAATATTGTGGAGCAAGAAGAGGATGTTACTGCTTTATTTCTAGATGTTCTCTCTACAGATCTAGTTTCTCTATTGTACTGCTTTTGAAGTCATTTCTTCTTTTCTTCCTCACACCAACCCCTTGACCTATTTTCAACTCCCAAGTTCTTTATCAGGAATCTCCATCCCCACCATCCCCACCTCCAGCTTCCTTCTCTAAGTATTTGATCTGTCCTAAGGATCTTTTCATCTCTTCTAATGAGCCATACACTGTACAGGAGACAGGGGTCAAGACCATCCCCATGGAAAAGAAATGCAAAAAAGCAAAATGGCTGTCTGGGGAGGCCTTACAAATAGCTGTGAAAAGAAGAGAAGTGAAAAGCAAAGGAGAAAAGGAAAGATATAAGCCTCTGAATGCAGAGTTCCAAAGAATAGCAAGGAGAGATAAGAAAGCCTTCCTCAGTGATCAGTGCAAAGAAATAGAGGAAAACAACAGAATGGGAAAGACTAGAGATCTCTTCAAGAAAATTAGAGATACCAAGGGAACATTTCATGCAAAGATGGGCTCAATAAAGGACAGAAATGGTATGGACCTAACAGAAGCAGAAGATATTAAGAAGAGATGGCAAGAATACACAGAAGAACTGTACAAAAAAGATCTTCATGACCCAGATAATCACGATGGTGTGATCACTGACCTACAGCCAGACATCCTGGAATGTGAAGTCAAGCGGGCCTTAGAAAGCATCACTACGAACAAAGCTAGTGGAGGTGATGGAATTCCAGTTGAGCTATTCCAAATCCTGAAAGATGATGCTGTGAAAGTGCTGCACTCAATACGCCAGCAAATTTGGAAAACTCAGCAGTGGCCACAGGACTGGAAAAGGTCAGTTTTCATTCCAATCCCAAAGAAAGGCAATACCAAAGAATGCTCAAACTACCGCACAATTGCACTCATCTCACACACTAGTAAAGTAATGCTCAAAATTCTCCAAGCCAGGCTTCAGCAATATGTGAACCATGAACTTCCAGATGTTCAAGCTGGTTTCAGAAAAGGCAGAGGAACAAGAGATCAAATTGCCAACATCCGCTGGATCATGGAAAAAGCAAGAGAGTTCCAGAAAAACATCTATTTCTGTTTTATTGACTATGCCAAAGCCTTTGACTGTGTGGATCACAATAAACTGTGGAAAATTCTTTAAGAGCTGGGAATACCAGACCACCTGACCTGCCTCTTGAGAAACCTATATGCAGGTCAGGAAGCAACAATTAGAACTGGACATGGAACAACAGACTGGTTCCAAATAGGAAAAGGAGTACATCAAGGCTGTATATTGTCACCCTGCTTATTTAACTTATATGCAGAGTACATCATGAGAAACGCTGGACTGGAAGAAGCACAAGCTGGAATCAAGACTGCCGGGAGAAATATCAATAACCTGAGATATGCAGATGACACCACCCTTATGGCAGAAAGTGAAGAGGAACTAAAACGCCTCTTGATGAAAGTGAAAGTGGAGAGTGAAAAAGTTGGCTTAAAGCTCAACATTCAGAAAACGAAGATCATGGCATCTGGTCCCATCACTTCATGGGAAATAGATGGGGAAACAGTGGAAACAGTGGCTGACTTTATTTGGGGGGGCTCCAAAATCACTGCAGATGGTGACTGCAGCCATGAAATTAAAAGATGCTTACTCCTTGGAAGGAAAGTTATAACCAACCTAGATAGCATATTCAAAAGCAGAGACATTATTTTGCCAACAAAGGTCCGTCTAGTCAAGGCTATGGTTTTTCCTGTGGTCATGTATGGATGTGAGAGTTGGACTATAAAGAAAGCTGAGCACTGAAGAATTGATGCTTTTGAATTGTGGTGTTGGAAAAGACTCTTGAGAGTCCCTTGGACTGCAAGGAGATTCAACCAGTCCATTCTGAAGGATATCAGCCCTGGGATTTCTTTGGAAGGAATGATGCTAAAGCTGAAACTCCAGTACTTTGGCCACCTCATGCGAAGAGTTGACTCATTGGAAAAGACTCTGATGCTGGGAGGGATTGGGGGCAGGAGGAAAAGGGGACGACAGAGGATGAGATGGCTGGATGGCATCACCGACTCGATGGACGTGGGTCTGAGTGAACTCCGAGAGTTGGTGATGGACAGGGAGGCCTAGCGTGCTGCGATTCATGGGGTCGCAAAGAGTCGGACACGACTGAGCCACTGAACTGAACTGAACTGAACTGAACTAATGAGCCGTAACATTGGCTCTATCATCAATGTTATCATCTAATCTTCAAGCCCCATCCCTATGGGATTAGTGATTGCCTCATGCACAAAAACAAACAAGGTTACTAAGGTATTAACTCTTTTGTGAGTTCAGACTCCTTGAATTTTAATATACCATCATAATTTCTCTTGAAAATGTCTACTAAAAATACTAAAACTGCTTGTTTACTGCTAAATTCATCATGCAGGGACTTCTAAAAATTGTCCTATTAAACACTGTCCAAATGTTTAACAATATACCATGTTCTAGAAATTTATATTAGTGTAGTATACTTTTAAAGTTATTTTGGTACAATTTCTCAAAAATATTTCAGCAAAAAACTTTTGTGGCAAGCAATTAACTTCGTGGAACACCAATTTAAGAAGTATTGGTCTAATTGTATGAAAGCATCTGAATGCATTAAAATATGGGAAACATTTTAAATGTCCTCTTGGGAACTTGAAGTTGTAGTAATCTACAGTGATTATCTACAGTGATTACCACTTGATGGACTTTAAAAGGCAAATGAACTGACCAGTACTTTTTGAGTATGGAAAATAAAGACAGATCCTATTTTTTCCTAACAGACATTCTTGGAATCCTTAGGAAAAACTGAATAGTGAGAACTGGATCTTTTGCCACTTAGGAATGTTATAACCCTAGGCAATTATTTTTTAGTACTAGAAAGCACATTTATCACAATCAAGTTAAATGTTAATATTATTTAAGGCATGAAAGATAGACTCAATTCAGTGACAAATAAATATGACAGTGAATCACTTGCATACATTTTAATATGACAAAATGAGCCTATGCTAGTTCTACAGTAAAAATAAAGGTTAAAAATAGAATTTTAATAGAGGAAGAAGAGATAGAAAACATCATGGGAAGGATATGCTTGATGGGAAAAAACATGGGTATATTTCTGAAGACCCTACCCTGCCAAAAACCGTTTTACTTACTCCATAAGAATGCCAAAATTTAACATTATGTCTATTGACTATATTTATCCAATGATTACTTATTAGATCAACATCAAGTCTTGAAGCCTTTATGATACATGCCTTATAGCAAAACTAAGATTTCATTAAACACACCTGGAAATTAAGACTATTCCAGTGGGTGAAGCAGAGAGCCAGAGCTTGCTTATTATTCTCAGGAGTCGATGGTGTCATGGAATTCCAGGATATAAGTTGCATGATTATTTCCCCAAGGGTTTATTGTCATTTTTACCTACATAAGTTTATCAGAAAATTCTGAGTGAATCATCTTTCCTGAGGGCTCTGTGGGGCAGAGAAATGAGCAGAACAGTCAGCACAGTCTCCCTCTGGCAGAGACAACTCTTCCCCAACACTGGTCAACAGCGTTCCCTCTGGTCTAAGATTCCTGAGTTTCATTCCAGTCAATTGCACAAAGGAGGCAGCGGAGGCAAAAGAGGTCTAAGAGCAGGCAAAGGAGCCCAAACTGAGGGCACTGTTGCTCCAGGTCCCACAGATGTGGTGCATACCCTCACACCTGATCTGTTTGGAACTGAGCTCTGAAAGGTAATGAAACAGTCCCTTAAGGGGATGTGCAAGTCCTAAACATTGTATTTTAATCAAAGATATATAACACAAACTTATTTACCATCTTTGTAACTGTTTTCTACTCACTGTATTTGTTCCTTGTTTTTCCCTTTGCTTTCTCTGATTTGAGTTGAACATTTTATATAATTCCATTTTCTCTCTTAGCAATGAGACTTCTTTTAAAAGAAATTTGATTGGTTGACAGTTTTAATTAACTGAAGCCTACCTTCAAATAACACTGCTGCACTTGGCACATAGTACAGACACCTCACAACAGAATATGTCCCTTCCTACTCTTCCTGTCCCTTACAACAGCAGTGCCCTTCACTTCACCTATCCATATGACATAATCAACCAATACATGGCTATTATCCTTAATTAAAACAAAAGCTATCTATCAAAACAATTAAGAATAAGAAAAATAACTGATTTTAATATATGGTCGTTTATTTCTTCTCTGATGCTTCTCCTCACTTTACACAGTCCAAGTTTCTAACAATACAAATTTCCTTCTCCCTAAAGACCTTCCTTTAATATTTCTTGCAGGACAGGTCTTTTGGCAATGAATTTTCTCAATTTTGTTTCCCTGAGAAAAGCCTTATTTTTCCTTCAATTTGAAGGACAATTTCACTGGACATAGAATCCAGGTTGGTTGGTTTTTTTTTTTTTCTTCTTTCATCACTTTAAGTACTTTGCTTTCTTCTTACATGATAAGTCTATTGTAATAATTTATTTATTTATGTAAGCCTCATCAGGTGGCATACAGTATTTCCCTGACCAGGGATCAAACCCACACCCCCTGCAGTGGAAGTACAAAGTCTTAACCTCTGGACTACCAGGAAGTCTTGTAATTCTTACCCTTGTTCCTCTGTAGGTGGGCTTCTCTGGTGGCTCAGATGGTAAAGATTCTGCCTGCAATGCAAGAGATGCAGGTTCAATCCCTGGGTCAGGATGATCCCCTGGAGAAGGAAATGGCAACCCACTCCAGTATCCTTGCCTGGAAAATCCCACAGACATGAGAGCCTGGCAGGCTACAGTCCATGGGGTTGCAAAAGAAGTTGGACATGACTTAAGTAACTAAACAACAACAACTTCATTTATAGTTATTATAAAATATTGGCTATATTTCCTGTGTTGTATAATATATCCTTGCAGCTTATTTTATACCTAATAGTTTATATTGTTTAATTCCCTACCATTATTTTCTCCTCCCTCAACCACCTTTTATATTATATACATCAAATTTAAATTTAATTGTCTATCTCCTCCCATAAGATAATGTCTATATGAGAATGTAAACTGTGTCAGAGCAGGGACTTGGTCAGTATCTCCAATGTCTAGAATTCTGCCTGGAACATAGTAGGTATTTAACAAATTTTTTTTTAAATAAATGAACAGGAAGAATCACTCGGAATGCTTACGCATTCCAACCATAAATAAAAGCTTTGAGAGTAAAGGCAAGTGTTTTCAAATGATTGCAATCTGAAAGGGAAGTTTTTCTTGGCCATCCACATAAGCTTTTCACAATTATAGTATACGAATGTGGAATCTTATGTCATGGGTCATCAACCACAGGAAAAATTAAAATAAATCTCAGGCCACAAAGCAGCAGAAAGCAATACTTAAGGGCTAGAGAAGGGATTCAACAATTAGTCACCACTTGCTTTGCCAGAGTGGTTGAGAGCATAAGCGCAGGGGTGAGACAGACAAGGGTTTGAGTCCTTACCACCAGGCCCTCACTCTACCACTTTGAGCAAGTTAGTTACTCTCTCTGAGTCTGAATTTTCTGTTCTGTAAAATAGGGGTAAAACTTTCCTGAGTTGTAAGAACTACATGACATAACATTCTTAGCACAACCCCTGGCACATTAATAAACCTTTAATATAGGCTGGCTTTACTCATGTATTATTTTTAATATATTGTTATAGTAAGACTCAACTCACCATCATACTTTCCATTAAGTAACCCAGCAGTTGCACACAGCCACCTCCAGCAGAATTCTCCAAGGGGCAAGGAACTGTTTACTGGCTATACTCATAAGAATCTTCACTTTGTGGTTTGGTAGGTATACCTAACAGGAATCTACATATCATACCATTAATAGTTTGTTGATTTCAGACTTCCTAGGGAGTACATGTGCTTTCCCAGTGGCTTAGTGGTAAAGAATCTACCTGCAATGCAGGAGACACAGGTCTAATCACTGGGTCAGGAAGATTCCCTGGAGGAGGGCACAGCAACCCACTCCAGTATTTTTGCTTGGAGAATCCCATGGACAGAGGAGCCTGGTGGACTACAGTCCATGGGGTCGCAAAGAGTCAGAGTTGACTGAAGCAACTGAGCACACACACAGGGAGTACATAAACATTGAAAGTAATGGAACCCATGCTCAGATGAGAACTCTAGTCAACAAATTACAGATACCCATTTGGAATGTGTTTTCCACATGCTTCCTACTCCCTTGCTCTGTGGAGCTGGTGACTAGCTTTTACAATGAGGCTAGAGGGGGAGACCCTGTGCTGATATGGTCAGAATTTCTCCTCTGTGGAGAGGAACCACAATGCTCTTGCTCTATTTTACTGCTTATATCTTTTACTTAGCTTTAGTTCTCCTGTTACTAATCTTATTTCTAGCTCATGCACTTCTTCAAAGCTTTCTCTGAGTCTTGAGTCTTCTTACTGACCTGAAGAGCAGCTAGATGATACAAAAGTCCATAACAATCCTTTTTTCCTTTATTCATTCAACAGATTTAAAAAACTACTATGTGACAGACTTCATGCAAAGGTAACAGAAAGCAAAGCAAACACAGTATCTGACCTTTCACCTGGGAGCTGAAGTCTATGAGCAGCATAGATATTGAATATGTGTGTGTGTTTGTATTTGTGTGTGTATGTAATTAAGTGAATCATAGTTTTCTGCAATACACAGGAGAGGTACCACACCCTGACTTAAAATACCATGGAATTGAGGGAGTTACACTTAAGGGACTGTTTTTCAAGCCTTTTGACCATGACCTGTACTAAGAAATATAATCTAGGCTGCAGCCCAACACACACATATATTCATATAAAACTAAAACAGATATCTCATGAAACAATACAATTTTTCTGTCCAATTTCATTCAATTCTGTAATTTTTTTGCTAAAAAATACCTACTACATTAATTTTATGATCCTTTAATTACTGATAAACTAAAGTTTGAAAAACTCTAATCTAAAACAAACACTAAACTAGCCAACTCTGGGCTACAGACAGTAGGGAGTGAGAGTAACAGACATATGTCCCAGACAAAAAACATTACACACAGGGTCTCTGAAGTTAATGCATGTCAATTCATTTCTTGTCACCCCTAGCGCTGTGATTAGGATCATTTAGCCACTAGTTTCTGCTTCTACTTACTTTTAGGGTGTCTTTCTGTACTGTCGACACTAGGAAGTAAAAACTACAATTCCCAGACTCCCTTGCAGCTAGGTTCTACATTTAAAATAGGCAGATGCAGTATCATAAGTAGGAAGCTGGAATTGAGTCAGGCCCAACATGCTCTAGATTTTAGATAGCTCCAACTGGAAGCAATGTCTTAAAGACATGGCATCTACATGAGAGTAGCCAGGCACAGCATTCTGATGTCTAGTCACCAGCTTTGGCCATTGAGTAGTTGTACCCACGGTGGCAGCAGTTTCCCTTGGATTATGACCATGGCAAGTATATTCTTAAACTTAACGATAGCTTCTGATTTCTGCTCTCTTTCAGTGACTTTGAAAACATCTACTTCCCTGTAATAAATTCCTTTCTTCTTAAAATACTTGAGCTTGCCTTAGGTCAGGTTTCCCAGAAGCAGGTCTGAGGTGAGGATTTGTATACAAGTAATTTATTAATGAAGTGCTTCTAGGAGAAAACTTTAAGGGTGGAGGGGGAGTGGGGCTGGGAAAGAGTAGAAGCGAAGTGAGGGTACAATTTCAGGTATATAGTTCCAGTCTCAGCCAGATCCCACAGAAGTGCTCTGGTGATAAATTGTACCTCAGAGGTTGGCCTAAGTTGAGCCAAGACAGCTAACTGGGCTTTCATATCCTCACACCATCTGTCACTGGCCATGGGCCACACTGTGGGTGCAGCGGGGAGACGCCCTGTGCATGCAGATAAAGTGACTCCAGGATCATGAGATCAGTCCTCCAGGGAGGTCTGGGTGTTAAAAAGCAAAGGCCAATAGAAGCTGGGAGAATAATACACAGAAATATTAAACAAGGACTTAGGAGGTACATGGAGGACAGCGTCCTCTATAGGATGATTTCTATAACTTGTACCAACCACTGACAGATATAATCAGCAACAAAATTCACAAGTTACTGCTTACCCATAAATATTCACCCCCACTAACAATGCTATTGAAGTTGAACTTGTAACTAAAATAGACTTGTTTTCAGAATTGTCCTCATTTACAGAATAATTGTTAAGCAAAGGCCTAGATTCAGTCTTTTTGAACCTCAAATACAGAATTTCATTTAAATGTGTTGGAATTTTTCTTTTTCATAAACATCGATCTAGAAAAAAGAAGACAAACAATCTGACATCTGCAGTTGCTAACGGCTCTTGGCAACTTAAGATACGGTAGAAAGATACAGTGATAACTTACATGCCTGTACACCACTAGGCCCCCTGGTGGTTTCCTTCCTGATATGAGAAGAAGCATTTTTTTTCCCCTAAAAAAGAGACTGAGTGATTTTACTCTGTTTATCTACTTCAGAATCTAGTCAAGATTTACTACTATTCCTCCTTCAAATCATCCATTTGACAAGGGGTGGTTTGCTCTGGCTCATTAACAAACCATAATCATTCCCCTTCTCTTCGCTTATCCACTGAGATTAAAAACTAACAAAATGGGATAGAATTGTATTTTTAAATGTCAGAGATAAAAAGAAGAAAGTAATTGTATTTTTAATAGTGAAAAGAGCTGAAGTTCTTTTTTATTTTCTGATCATTTATATCCATCTTTCATTGACAAAGATGTGAATAGCAGTGAAGTTATCAATTGGGATCATATCAGTATATATTAAGAATATAACTTGAATAGAACTCAGTAGTTTGAATGTAGTCATGGATATCTTGTTTATTGCTGGCAAAAAAAAAAAAAAATCATTTCCAAGGGTTGGTGGGTTACTTGTATTTAACCATTCTAGATCATTACTGCCTGGCTGTTCACATTATGAACTGTCTTCCCAGTTAGCTGCCCAGGTGGGGAATCCCATTGCTTTCTCCCCAGATCAGGCTAGGTGACAGAACTTACATGCAAATCCACACCATGAAAGCTACACCTATTGGTAGCTATTGGCAAAATTGCTCTTTTCACCCAAGTGATAAAAATTACATTCCCGTGGACTAGGATAGGGGTTTCCCAGGTGATATCAGTGGTAAAGAACCCACCTTCCAATGCATAAGAGATGCGGGTTTGATCCCTGTGATGGAAAGATTCTGGCAGAGGGCATGGCAACCCACTCCAGTACTCCTGCCTGGAGAATCCCATGGACAGGGAAGCCTGCCAGGCTACAATCCTTAGGGAGTCAAAGAGTCAGACACGTCTGAAGCAATTTAGCATGCACACAGGGACTAGGATGAGTGGAGGTAGGATTGGGGAAGGGGGTGGGATAACATTCAGGATGTTTTGATTTACACAATCTTGAGTCTGCTCTCTACAGAAAGGTCCCAAAGAGAAAAAGTAACCTACTCTCACTTTCTTCTTTAAATTAAAACAATAAAGCAATTTTATCAACCAAGACCAAGGCTAACCAAGGATAACCTTTCTGCTTATCCTGGCAATTCCATCAACATTCCTTATGCAAATTTCCTATTACCTCCTTCTTGTTTGTGTTATAATTCTCTTCTATAAATTACATTAACTATCCAATGTATTATTGAACACCTAAGCTATAAAGAGTCTCACATCTTACTAATAAGCCAAATCAAGAGGTCTACTTGTTTAAAAATTGAGTGGTTTCTTTTCAGAAAGTAATACTATCCCAAGCCACAAAAAAAAAAAAAAAACTCAAGTTCTCAAAATTGTAATGAAATTGCATTTTCTGCTATTTTCTGATCAGAGTGCCATAAAATTAGGAGTTTATAACTAATGGATAAATAGAAAACTTCAAAGACTAAAACTAAAACTAAACATTTATTTTATATATAATTTTCTAGAGAAAAAAAGAAATAAAAATGACTAAGTTAGATATAATTAGATATAAACATAACTAGAACAACAATGTTGTATCTTAAAACATGATATTCTGCCAAAGCTGAATTGAGAGGAAAATTCACAGTCTTAATACATTTCCATTAAACAAGAAATAACAGAATTGAAGTCAGAATTTAACCCAAAAATCTAGAAAAAATAGCAACAAAATAAATTATATGAAAGTACACAAAAGGAAATATGAGAATGAGAATAATATACTAGAACATATTACAGTTAAGATATTTAGAAGCTTATTATTTGAAAAGACAAAATAAACAAAACTTTTGCAAAACTAAACAGTTACACATAAAAGTAAAAATGTTAAGACTTAAAGAGAAGGTATTACTACCAAAAAAAGTACAACAAGGCTGTATACAGTCACCTTGTTTATTTAACTTATATGCAGAGTACATCATGCAAAATGCTGGGCTGGATGAGTTACAAGCTGGAATCAAGACTGCCGGGAGAAATAACAACCTCACATATGCAGATAATACCATTCTAATGAGGGCTTCCCTGGTGCCTCAGTGGTAAAGAATCCACCTGCAATGCAGGAGCCACAGGTTCGATCCCTGGGTAGGGAAAATCTCCTGGAAAAGGGCATAGCAGCCCACTCTAGTATTCTTGCCTGGAGAATTCCCATGGATAGAGGAGCCTGGCAGGCTACAAACAGTACATAAGGTCACAAAGAGTTGGACACAACTGAAGCGACTTAGCACGCACCACTCTAAATGGCAGAAAGCGAAGACAATCTAAAGAGCCTCTTGATGAGGGTGAAAGAGTAGAGTGAAAAAAGCCGGCTTAAAACTCAGTATTAAAAAGACTAAGATCACGGCATCTGGTCCCATTACTGCAATGGCAATAGAATTGGGGGGGTGGGGAGGTGGAAGTAGTGACAGATTTCTTCTTCTTGGACTCTAAAATCATTGCAGATGGTGACTGCAGCCATGAAATTAGAAGGCAATTGCTTCTTGGAAGGAAAGCTATGACAAACCTACTGCTAAGTTACTTCAGCTGTGTCCGACTCAGTGCAACCCCATAGATGGCAGTCCACCAGGCTCCCCCATCCCTAGGATTCTCTAGGCAAGAACACTGGAGTGGGTTGCCATTTTCTTCTCCAATGCATGAAAGTGAAAAGTGAAAGGGAAGTCACTCAGTTGTGTCCGACCCTCAGCGACCCCATGGACTGCAGCCTTCCAGGCTCCTCCATCCATGGGATTTCCCAGGCAAGAGTACTGGAGTGGGGTGCCACTGCCTTCTCCGATGACAAACCTAGACAGCATATTAAAAGGAAAGACATCACTTTGCCAACAAAGGTCCGTATAGTCAAAACTATGATCTTTCTAGTAGTCATGTACAGACGTGAGAGCTGAACTATAAAGAAGGCAGAGCACTGAAGAATTGATGCCTTCGAAATGTGGTGCTGGAGAAGACTCTTGAGAGTCCCTTGGATGGCAAGGGGATCAAACCAGTCAATCCTAAAGGAAATAAACCCTAAATACTCATTGGAAAGACTGATGCCAAAGCTGAAGCTCTAATATTTGGCCATCTGACAGCCAACACACTGGAAAAGACTTTGATGCTAGAAAAGCAAAAGGAGAAGGGGGCAACAGAGGATGAGACGGCTGGATGGCATCACCAATTCAATGCACATGAACTTGGGCAAACTCTGGGAGATGGTGAGGGACAGAGAGGGCTGGTGTGCTGCAATCCATGGAGTCACAAAGAGTCAGACATGACTGAGCGACTGAATAACAATAACAAATTACTATTGATATGAAGGAAATACAGAAAATTCATAAAAGAATGCCATCTTAAACTACTGTAATAAATTCTAAAATATCCTCATAAAAGATAATTTTCTAAGGAAATATAACTATTAGTTAAGTAAAGCTGCATACATCTGTGTGTCAACTGTATGGTTCTTCTGATTTTGTTGGGCTCTATTATTAGTTTGCAGTCAGCTGCAGACTGATAGGACAGCTCTGCTAATCTTACCTGGGATCTTGCACCATCTATGCTCAGTGGATGACTGGCTACAGGCTGGTCTAGGATGGTCTTGGATGGGATCAAGACCCATGCGGTTTCCTGCATGTGTTCTGCCATTATCCAGCAGGCTAGTTTGGGTTTATTCAAATAAAGATGGCAGGGTTGCAAGAGCAGAAATAAACAAATTAAATACTTATGGTCCAAGCTCAGACATGACACATTGTCATTTATATCAGACTTTAATGGCCAAAACAAGTTACAAGGTCAGTCAAGATTTAAGGCACAGAGAAAGGGAATTCACATTTTTATGGGAAGAGCTACAAAGCCACACTGCAAAGAACACAAATACAAGCAGGCCATTAATTGTGTCCTTTGATTCACTCCACCAACCATGAAAGCTGACTAAGGAGAAAATCTGGATAAACATGAAAAGCCACTGAAAGGGTGGCTTTTCCACCCTTTGGAGTAGCTTTTCCACCCTTTGGAGTGGCTACTTCCAAAATTTATATCAAATCCTTTGTGTTTCAACAGCAAGTTCTTTGAAATACTTGAGGAACAGAGAATTTTTATGCTATAATACTGGCCTGGTATAGAGAAAGTAGGAAAGACTTTAATTCATTTTATAAAGCTGGCATAAAGCTAATAATAACATGTTAAAAAAAACTGGAGATCAATATCATTTATGAAAATAAATCCAAAAATATGAAATAAAACATTAGCAAATAAGAATACTAAATACACATATGAAATCCCATGGTCGTGGAACAGTGTACTTCAGGAACTCAAAGGTAGATTAATATTTAAAAATCTATTAATATGAATTATCACATTGATCTCAGTAAAAATGCATTTAAATCATTTTAGTTAAATACTAAAAGGTATTTTGTAAGAACTGTCATTGTTGGGGATTTTCTCCCCGGGACTTGGAAGTGACGAACCTGAAAGAATGACACTCAGACAGTCTCTTGCAAGGACTCACAAGTTTAGTTCTGCCGTCAAGCCTTTTTATAGAAGCAGGAACAAAGAGCTTAGAGTATACAGCCAGCAGAGTGCATACAGGGTTAACACCTAATCAGTAAAAATATTTCAAGGACAGCGCGCTCTAAGTGACCCATGTGCTTATCCCATAACCCATTTTCTCAAGCAACATACTTAATATTTATTATTAAATCTTGGCGCCGGGCATAACCAAAGGCAGGAGATGTTTTTCTGCCCGCAGCACACAAAGCCGGGGTACTTCTGGCCCTTCGCCATTTTCCCAAGGACTTCCTCCAACCAGCTATTTTGTACTGCGCTTCCCAACATAGCCTCCTTTTGTTTTTAATTTAAGCACGGCAGCTGCTAGTTAGACTCCGTTGTGGGAGGCATGGAGTCTTGAGTAGAGACATCTATATCCTATAAGCAATGACAGAAAAAGCAGGGTGATTAATACATATATAAAAATGTTGCTTCCTGAAAACCAAGCTCTAGGGTCTAGAGATGATAGGGTTTTAGTTAAAGTATCATAAAATTGAGTGCTGTACAATTCCTTAGGTACCTTAACTTGAAAATTAGCAATTTGTTGTTTCAACAGATTGATGTCTAAACTTGAGTTATCTGTGAGATCCTGCAAATGTGCTTTAACTTTATCCCAAGGATATTCAGTGCTATTGTAGGGCATGTTAGTCAGACAAAAAGAAGTAAAATTCCAGTGACAACGTATACGTGTTTGGAAAGTCAGTTGCTGCACTTGATCTCCTACGTGGATAATCACAGTTTGTAACTCATTAATTCGTGTTTGTAATTGCTGATCTATTTGAGCTTGTTGAGTCCAAAGATCATGAGAGTCTTTGTGCCATGCAGTGATAAAATCATAATTTTGTATAGAATTATGTAAAGCCATATCAGACAAAGTTCCTACAGTCACAAGAGAAATAAGGCTTAAGATGCCTGCAATAATCCACCCAATGATGCACTTAGATCACCTAAGTCCGTCCAGTTTTCAACAATACAGAAAGAAATACAGAATCAGTCCAAGGTTCAGTTAAGCTTAAGGGAAGCCATAACTCAGATCTTTGTTTAATTAGCGCAATGCTAGCATTGTGATATGAAATGGTGTGATTAAAGCAGGTATACAATGCACATGCAGTACAATTGACAATCTTGGCCGATAAGTCAACATCAAAATGCCCTACAATAAACAAGTATGGAAGGTGAACACACACAATTGAATATAGCCAGTACTACTGTATAGGAAGGTATAATTAGAAGGACGAAACACACCCACAGTCCCATAAACACTAGCGAAGTGCTCTAAGGCTGCTGGAATTTTCCAAATGTGCCATTGCTCTGGCCCCACAATGGGGACGACAATCCTGGGACGTGGGGGCGATAAGCCCCCATTATACCAATTCAGCAATATGTCCTTATCAGTCCAGAAACTTGTCTTAGATTTATGAAAGCCTCCAATGCTTGATCTATTAAACCAGGAGCAATTATGATGTTCCTCCTGCTCTTCAGAACAGTTTACAAACGACCCGTGAGGTCCCCAGTCAACAAATTTAAATGTATGATTATTATGATTTTGCTGAATTATAGAAACTTTCCCAAATTGGCCTCGACAATCAGACCAATGTAACGGTTGTATCTCCTGTTTTCTTCTCCAAGATACAGTACGACATGAAGGTTCCTCTGGTTGAAAAAGCGAGTTCGAATAGTTGGCTATCTGGCTTGGATAATGCCGCTTGGAGCCATTAAGTAAGAAAGATGCAGTAGCAAACATTCCCAGACACAAAGCAGTCCCATTGTTGGCAGAGTATGCCCACCACTGTGGGAAGATAGTCATGCAAAGGGGGTGAGATCCGAAACAGATAGGCAAGGTTTTGAATCCCATGGAAATGTTGATTGGCTTTCCTTCATCTTCTTCATGAATTGGTCGCTTTATGGACCAGGGACTTGGAAAATGCATGCTATCATTAGTAAAGATCATAGGGGCTTTATCTACCCAATCCACTATGGAAAGAAGTGGTGGGTTGGGCATGTATGCCCAATAAACATATTCTGCACTTACCCCAGAGGAACAGGAAAGAACAGCTAACATTGCCAGAAACACCTTATCCGGAGTCATAGGAGTTCCAGTACTCTTCAGTGTCTGCTCAGCCTGACGAGTCATGTTTTTCACTTGAACCCATGTCAGGTAAGGATTCAGACAATGGCGTTTCCTCACTGGCTCCTCCAGGGTCATTGACGAGACCCTTCACGTCAACTTCGTCACTTCCCGAGGGAGTCCGGTCTTGGGGTCCCTCTCGGTAACGGACATGGTGAAGGGGAACCCAGATTTCCTCTCCATCTGCAACGACAAGACCATAACCCTTGCCTAGGAGTCGTAAGATTCCTCGCAGCCACTGATTAAATTGCTTATACCATATTGGTGTATTGATTTCTAATTTGCTGTTTTTGTCTTCTGCAAAATGTCTATCTGCACGAGTATCAGAATTATTTTTTGTTAAGTTTAAAAAATTTAGGGAATAAAGAGTTAAAGATAATAATAATTGAGGGTTCATAGGATAAGAAATGTATCTCCTCTTCCATATTCCCCCTTCTGTTTTAATAAATGAGTTTTTAGGGTGCGGTGGGCTCTTTCAATAATGGCTTGACCCTGAGGATTATAGGGTATTCCTGTAATGTGTGTTATGTTCCATTCTGATAAAAATGAATGAAACGAATGCAAGGTGAATGCAGGTCCATTGTCTGTTTTCAAGATGGAAGGAATCCCCATAACGGGGAAGGTGAGTAAGAGTACGGAAATGGCGTGTTTACTGGATTCTGAAGAGACAGGTACTGTCCAGATAAAGTCAGAAAATGTATCTATTGAGACAAAAAGCAAAGAAAAATTTCCTAAGGAGCAGTGAGTGAAGTCAGATTGCCAAAGGGAATTAGGTTGTTGCCCCCGGGGATTAACTCCTGAAATCGTAGTTCATAAGTGCAGAGGGGAGCAGACATCACAGGTTTAAATAATATGTCGTGCTTCAATGAGAGGAATATGGTATTTAGAGTGCAATCTGTTAGCATTGGTATGAAGATTAGCATGTTCGTCACTGGCAGACGTAAAAATGGGAGCTTGAGCCTGTCAACAGCATCATTTCCTGCAACCAGAGGGCCAGGTAAACCTGAATGAGCACATACATGCGCAATAAAGAAAGGTTCCGTAGGTGAGCAAATTAAAGCTTGAGTCTGTGAAAAGAGAGTATATAATTCTTCATCTAGGTCGTATAAAAAGGCGGTAACAAAGTCAGGAAAAAGGGAAGCAAGGTATTTGGAATTAGTATATATGTTGAAGGATGATGGTTGAAGAATAATGTTGGTAAAGCATACAACTCAACTCTTTGTACTGAAGAATAGGTAGTGGGTAATTTCTCTTTGATATCAGGGCTGACAATCCCTGCTATGCCTTTCTTGTTGCCATCAATGAAATAGGTGGAAGCATTGGAAATAGGCTGGGATGCAATGATATTAGTTACAATGAATTTAGTACATTGTAGAAAGTCCCATAATTTTCCTTCTGGCCAATGAAATGAGATAACATTTTGAAAATCACTTAATGCCATTTGCATGGTCAAGTTATTCTGTAAGGCAGTTTGCAATTCCTTTTTTGTCAAGGGAACGTGTATTGCATATGGATCAAATCCAGTCAAAGTTTGTATATGGCTTCTTCCTGACACAATTAAGTGCCCTATTTTCTCAATATATGATGCAATTTTTTTAGACTGTTTAGTGTGTAAATATACCCATTCTATTGGGCTATGCTGAGCTATATTTGCAGTGGGCAAATGTTCAGTGGAGAATATATATAAAGAAACTGGTTGATCATAATCTATGCTATACTATGCTAAGTCACTTCAGTCGTGTCCGACTCTGTGCGACCCCATAGACGGCAGCCCACCAGGCTCCCCCATCCCTGGGATTCTCCAGACAAGAACACTGGAGTGGGCTGCCATTTCCTTATCCAATGCATGAAAGTGAAAAGTGAAAGTGAAGTCGCTCAGTCGTGTCCGACTCTTAGCAACCCCATGGATTGCAGCCTACCAGGCTCCTCCGTCCATGGGATTTTCCAAGCAAGAGTACTGGAGTGGGGTGCCATTGCCTTCTCCAGATCATAATCTAGCCGAATTGAAAAAGATTGTTGAATGCGTTTCTCCACTAAGGCCAGTTCTTCTTTTGTTAGCTGCCTAGGGCTATTAGGGTCAGGGGATCCCTCTAAAATTTTAAATAGATTTTGTAAGGCATAGGTGGGGATGCCGACAGATGGCCACAGCCAATTAATATCTCCTAGCAATTTTTGAAAATCATTCAGCGTGCGTAGAGACTGCACAGAAATTTGAGTTTTTTGAGGTTTGATTTTAGATTCTTCCATAACATGTCCTAAATAATTAAAGGATGCTTTCCATTGAATTTTATCTGGTGCAACAAGCAGGCCATGATTTTGAAGAGTAGTAGTAACTTCATTGTATAACTGTTGCAAATAGAGTTCAGAGTCCATAGAAAGAAGTATATCATCCATGTAATGAATTATAAACACAGTAGGATACTTATCTCTAATGAGTTGTAATAAAACAGATATGAAATGTTGGCAAATGGTTGGAGAGTTCATCATTCCCTGAGGTAGCACCTTCCATTGAAATCTTTTAACAGGAGCCATGTGATTTATAGAAGGAACTGAAAAGGCAAAATGTTTTCTATCTTTAGGGTGCAGAGGTATAGTAAAAAAGCAATCTTGTAAGTCAATAATAACTACAGAACATCCTTTTGGTACCATAGAAGGGGAGGGCAATCCGGGTTGTAAGGGCCCCATAGGTAACATGGTATTATTAACATTTCTTAAATCTATTAACATTTGCCATTTTCCTGATTTCTTTTTTATTACAAAAACAGGGGAATTCCACAGGGAAAATGAAGGTTCTATATAAGCTTTTTGTAATTGTTCATTTACTAATTGCATAAGAGCTGCCAATTTTTCTTTAGTTAGGGGCCAGTGAGGTGTCCATACTGGGGTATCAGATTCCCAATCGAGAGGCAGTGGTGTTAACTCAATGGCGCCCATTAAAAAGGTTCATTTAAAGAAATTGTGGCTTTCATTTGTTCAAAAAAATCCCGTCCCCATAAATTGATAGGGATATTAGTAAAATATGGTTTAAGATAAGCTAAAATTTGATCAGGGCCATACACTTGTAAATAGGATGCATTGACAAAAGTTTGTGTGGCATCAGCTTCATCCACTCCTAATAGTCTAGAAGGAGCCACAACTTTACCCCAATCAAGGGGCCATTCTGCAGCTCTAATGATTGAAATGTTAGCTCCTGTATCTATCATGCCTGTGAAATTTTTTCCCTGTATGCGTAAAGTGAGCATGGGTTTCTGATGTTCCTTTAATAAGGTGGGTAGTGCAGCAGTAAGGTTGGTACTGCCAAAGCCTCCCTGCCGAACTTTATCAGATGCCTTCATTGGTTTGACATTTGGTAAAAGTAATAATTGTCCAAAACATTCCCCTTTTTGTAAGAATACATTTACCATTTTCATAACATTTACCATAACATGTATTTCCCCTTCATAATCTTCATCCACAACACCAGTCGATACCACTAAACCTCTCATTGTGCAGCTACTATGTCCCAAAATCAGTCCCACTGTCCTGGGTGGAATCGGGCCATAATATCCAGTGGGAATATCCAGGAGAAGGGGACGACAGAGGATGAGATGGCTGGATGGCATCACTGACTCGATGGACGTGAGTCTCAGTGAACTCCGGGAGTTGGTGATGGACAGGGAGGCCTGGCATGCTGCAATTCATCGGGTCGCAAAGAGTGGGACATAACTGAGCGACTGATCTGATCTGATCTGACCTGTATAATTCTATTAGTTCCATATCATAAGGACTAGGTATATCAATGCAAGCACTCTTAGATGTAGCTGCTTGTAGCATCATAACGCTAGGTCCTCCTTTTGTAGCGGGGCTAGAGGACGGCCCCTTTATCAGTTTCCCTGTTGTTTTTGTTGTGCACCAGGGTTCGTGTTTCCACCCTTATCAAATTTAGAATGACATTCATTCAGCCAATGGAACCCCTTTTTACATCTTGGACATACTCCTGGGGGTCTCTTCTTACTAGAAGTAGTATTATTTTTTCCGGCCTGTGTTGGCATGTGACATTGTTTTCTTCATATGGTTGGGCTTCCCACAGTAAAAACATTTGGCATTAGCAGCTTTCTGTACATTCAAGGTTTCTAATGTCACCAATTTTGCTCTATGGGAACTAGATCTGATATCCTTATAAGCTTTCAAATAGTCCATAAGAGAGCTAGTCTCTCGAATTGGTCTAAGCATGGATTGACATTCCTCATTAGCATTTTCAAAAGCAAGTTGTTTTAAAATAATATTTTGTAAAGTCATATCCTTAATAGAATTTTCAATTGCATCCTTTAATTTCCCTATAAATTGAGAATATTCCTCCTCATGTCCTTGAATAATCTTAACAAATGAACCATCAGAGTTAGCGCTATCAACCTTTGTTTATGCCCTGCAGGCAGTTTCTTTAATGAAATGTAACATCCTAGGGGTAATATTAGCTAATTGCACCATTACATCAGCCATAGTCCCTGTTCCAGTCAGTATATCGTAAGTTAAATCGGCAGGGTTACCACGAGATTACTGGTCAATCATCAGCTGTCGGGCCTCATCACTAACCCACATTTGCCACTGCAGTAATTGTTGAGGATTTAAAATCATCTTTGCTACTTGAAAAAAAATCATATGGCATCCAATGGTCAGCTCATCCTCTGAGAAATTCTATACATTAAGGAGAAGTAGGTCCATACAGAGTACATGCTTTCTTAAAGTTAGACAACATGCCAAAATCTACACCAGCCCAAGAATTTTGACCCTGGACAGGTTGATAAAATTCTATTGGGAAATCGAAAGCACAAGCAGGCATCTCCCGAGGAGGAGTGAAGCAGTTAGTACAAGCAAGGTTAGCAACTGCAGTTACAGATGGAGCAGGATGAAACGAAATGATCTCCATTCTAAGTGGCTTCAGTTTTGACACATCCTGTATATATATGTCTCTAAGTTGTTTTTCTAAGAATTGTGTCTGATTGAGCATAACATTCTTATATTTCAAAGCACCTTGCATATCTTGTTCTTTAAACTCATATTCATGTAAAGATTGAAGAATTTTTACTTCCAAATCAACATTATGCCCTTCAATTTGTTCTATGATAGCCCGTATGAGTGACCATGTAACCCCTGCTGATATGCTCGCAAAACATTATTTTTAACCCTTTTTCTATATGTCTAGATTGAGTGTCCCCTCTTCTGGGAACCATGAATTGTTCCAGTAAAATATGATAGCAGTTGTTCAACTGATCTCTTGAAACATTAACACCGTTTTGTTTCAAAAAATGATGCATTATAGAAATGAAAGGAATTTTACTGTTACGTTGTCCCATCCTGCTTACCTCTTTCTGCAGGGGCTCATCGCTTCGTTCAGCCTTCCTTTCAAGTCCCTGTTCGTGTCGCCACTTGTGGGGATTTTCTCCCCGGGACTTGGAAGCAACCAACCTGAAAGAATGACACTCGGACAGTCTCTTGCAAGGACTGACAAGTTTAGTTCTGCAGTCAAGCCTTTTTATAGGAGCAGGAACAAAGAGCGTAGAGTATACAGCCAGCAGAGCGCATACGGGGTTATCACCTAATCAGTAAAAATATTTCAAGGACAGCGTGCTCTAAGTGACCCATGTGCTTATCCCATAACCTGTTTTCTCAAGCAACATCCTTAATATTTATTATTAAATCTTGGCGCCGGGCATAACCAAAGGCAGGAGATGTTTTTCTGCCCGCAGCACACAAAGCCGGGGTACTTCCGGCCCTTCGCCATTTTCCCAAGGACTTCCTCCAACCGGCTATTCTGTACTGCACTTACCAACATCATTCAATTACTAGTAAAAAAAAGAATCAAAGGGATTTATATAAAGTGAGTTTAAAATTGTTTAAAATCAAATCCAATAGCATGCTTAAACATTCAGAGCATGAGCTGGATAAGATTATAGTTATTGTGTTTAAAAAAAATAAGGGATGAGGGGGTTTATGATTCATTATTAAACTGTGGAAAATTCTGAAAGAGATGGGAATACCAGACCACCTGACCTGCCTCTTGAGAAATCTGTATGCAGGTCAGGAAGCAACAGTTAGAACTGGACATAGAACAACAGACTGGTTCCAAATAGGAAAAGGAGTACGTCAAGGCTCTATATTATCACCCTGCTTATTTAACTTATATACAGAGTACATCATGGGAAACGCTGGGCTGGAAGAAGCACAAGCTGGAATCAAGATTGCTGGGAGAAATATCAATAACCTCAGATATGCAGATGACACCACCCTTATGGCAGAAAGTGAAGAGGAACTAAAAAGCCTCTTGATGAAGGTGAAAGTGGAGAGTGAAAAAGTTGGCTTAAAACTCAACATTCAGAAAACTAAGATCACGGCATCTGGTCCCATCACTTCATGGGAAATGGATGGGGAAACAGTGGAAACAGTGTCAGACTTTATTTTTTTTGGCTCCCAAATCACTGCAGATGGTGATCACAGCCATGAAATTAAAAGACGCTTACTCCTTGGAAGGAAAGTTATGACCAACCTAGATAGTATATTCAAAAGCAGAGACATGACTTTGCCAACAAAGGTCCGTCTAGTCAAGGCTATGGTTTTTCCAGTGGTCATATATGGATGTGAGAGTTGGACTGTGAAGAAAGCTGAGCACCAAAGAATTGATGCTTTTGAACTGTGGTGTTGGAGAAGACTCTTGAGAGTCCCTTGGACTGCAAGGAGATCTAACCAGTCCATTCTAAAGGAGATCAGTCCTGGGTGTTCATTGGAAGGACTGATGTTGAAGCTGAAACTGCAGTACTTTGGCTACCTCATACGAAGAGTTGACTCACTGGAAAACACCCTGATGCTGGGAAAGATTGAGGGCAGGAGGAGAAGGGGATGACAGAGGATGAGACGGCTGAATGGCATCACCAGCTCGATGGACATGAGTTTGGGTGGACTCCGGGAGTTGGTGATGGACAGGGAGGCCTGGCGTGCTGCAATTCATGGGGTCGCAAAGAGTCAGACATGACCGAGCTACTGAACTGAACTGAACTGAATAAGGACTTTTAGAAAACAACAAGCATATATTAAACAAATTTAAACAAATGTATTTACTATAGATACTTCAAAGCCTTCTTAGCCACCAGGGAAGCACAAATGTATAAATATGGGTCTCCAAACATATTTGACTCCTGAACTCTTCTTTTAAAGAATATCAGATGGGACTGTGAGAATCAGTGCTACAAAAACATTCCCTTTTAAGCAGATAAAAGGCAAGAATGGATCCTATTACCACAATGATTTAAAATTATTCTAGAAGTGTTAACCAATACAATAAGAGAAGCTAACAAAACAAAGGATATATATTTTTTGAAAAGGAAAAAGCAAAATCATTGTTGTTTACTGATAATGACTGCCTTCCTAGCCAAACAAGAAAAGTAACTGGAAGACTATCAAAACTAGTAAGAAATCAGCTTTTTACAAATGAACACATAAAATCATTTCCTTTTGTTCCAATATTAGTCCAATAGAAATTACAATACAGAACAAAAAATTAAAAATTTCTAGGAATAAACTTAAGGAATATGCAGGAGCAGCATACAAAGAAAGCAAAGTAATGCAACTAGAGAAATTTTCTGAAAAATATAAAAAATTAAAAATACAAATGTATTAAATTTAAAATAGATAACCAACAAGGACATACTGTACAGAATAAGGAACTCTACTCAATATTTGGTAATAACTTAAATAGGAAAAAATAGAAAAAGAATAGATACATGTATGTGTATAACTGAATCACTTTGCTATAAACCTGAAACACAACATTGTTGAGCAACTATAGTCCAATATAAAATAAAAATTAATAAAAATAATAAATAAAAAGTAGAGGTAACGTCTCAAACTGAAAAATCCAATATCACTAACGTATTAACTTTATCTAAGTTAATCAAATTCCATTTTAAAACCTTAGCATGATTAAAAATTTCATCTAGAAAGCTATGAATAACAGCCAAGCACTAAAGATGAAATCAGAAAAGAATAAGTCTATGTATCAAAAAACAAAAGCCACCATAAATATTACAAAGGAACACAACAAACTGAGGACAATATTTACGTTATCTATGAAACAAGGAAAACACTTGAGATGTAAAAAAAGGAACAAATAAAACAAATTAAACCTCCACCATAGGTAATTGTAAGAAATCTAGTCTCCTAGTTGATATTTCTTGAAATATCAAGAGACTTACTCTTTTGCATGGTTGCTTACCAACTCCACTCCAAACTCCCACCTGTGTTTTCCCCTATATGGCCTCTCCCACTTCAGAACAACCATCTGATGTCCACATGTTCACAGGAAATTCCATTTCTTATATACAAATCTTCTCCCTCAGCCCCACTCCACCCCAAGATAATAACCTCTAGGCTTCAGTAATTTTTATAACTATTAATACTTTTCCTTATAAGGAAGGACCTGGGAAAACAAGTACAGCAGAGTCATGCTCCAAATCCCATCTCCCTCAAGAGTGAACTCTTCACAATGCTTCCTGCTCATTCTTCTTAAGGTCCTCCAGGCTCAACTCCCACACAGATACACTTCTCCATAAAAGAAATAATTTTCACAGAATTCAGTCTTAAAAGTGTTGCCTGTCCATGTACATATAAACACATTCAATAAAATGCAAATTAAAACTACAGGAAAAGAGTCTTTCTTTATACAATGAGCAAAGATTAAATAGAAAACCCAGAATTAGGAAGGACGTGGGTACTGGCTACTCTCTTACAATAACAAGAGGGAGCATTAAATAGTTCTAGAAGACCAATAGGCATTCAGCATCAAAATGCATAAAAATATGCACACTCTGACTCAGAAAATTTATTTCTAGGCATTAATTTTAAGTAAATTATTGGACAAATGCCTATGGATCAGCAATATTTGTTACAATATTGTTTGTAATAGCAATAAAATATATATAATAGAATGGATATTATATAGCCATTAACTATTGTTATAGATATTGCTCTATATTAACTGGTTGAAGGGGAGCTTTCCAAAAAGACATATTCTTGGACTTACTCTTCTTAGGGTCTGATTAAGCAGGTGTAGAATGTGTTTGAGAATCAGAATTTGTTAGAACTTTCTAGGGACTTCTGATACAGAAGAATTCCCTTATAAGACATGAAAGTTTATATTGAAGTTACCTGAATTACAATATTGGTGCCATAACTATGGACACTAATGAGACAAAATAAAAGGTCAGAAACAAACAGTTATATATGAAAATAGTTACATGATTTTGGAGGACTATTAGAACCTTTGTCCAGTGAAAAATTATTTGTTTATATATCTAAATTCTCAAAGAAAAAACTCTGTATTCAGAAAATTTTAAATTATGAAATAAAATAAATAAATTTCTTCACCTGTCCCCTTTAAAACATCCAAACAACTCTCTAAATTTATTTTTTGAGTTAAAATGCAAATGATCATATTTCTTTGAGTTACAGAGTTGGAAAAGACTCCTTTTTTCAACCTAAAATATTAAACCTGAACAATCACCATAGTAGATAATTTATAGCAGAGGGATATAGTATTATACCCTATCAACTTATCTACTTTCCTTTTTCCTTCTGAGGGAAAGTAAGCTGGTTAATTCTAGACTAAGTCTATCAGTTCAATATCAGTTCAGTCGCTCAACTGGTCCAACTTTTTGTGACCCCATGGAGTACAGCACCAGGCTTCCCGGTCCACTATCAACTCCTGGAGCTTGTTCAAACTCACGTCCATTGAGTCAGCGATGCATCCAACCATCTCATCTTGTGTCTGCCCTTCTCCTCCTGCCTTAAATCTTTCCCAGCATCAGGGTCTTTGCTAATGAGTCAGTTCTTCCCATCAGGTGGCCTAAGTATTGGAGTTTCAGCTACAGCATCAGTCCTTCCAATGAATATTCAGGACTGATTTCCTTTAGGATTTATTGGTTGGATCTCCTTGCAGTCCAAGGGACTCTCAAGAGTCTTCTCCAACACCATAGTTCAAAAGCATCAATTCTTCAGCACTCAACCTTCTTTATGGTCCAACTCTCACATCCATACATGACTACTAGAAAAACCATAGCTTTGACTAGACAGACATTTGTCAGGAAAGTAATATCTCTGCTTTTTAATATGCTGTCTAGGTTGGTCATAGCTTTTCTTCTAAGGAGCAAGGGTCTTCTAATTTCATGGCTGCAGTCACCATTTGCAGTTATTTCAGAGCTCAAAAAAATAAAGTCTGTCACTGTTTCCATTGTTTCCCCAGCTATTTGCCATGAAGTGATGAAACTGGATGCCATGATTTTAGTTTTCTGAATGTTGAGTTTTAAGCCAGTTTTTTTCACTCTCCTCTTGTACTTTCATCAAGAGGCTCTTTAGTTCTTCTTCGTTTTCTGCCATAAGGGTAGTGTCATCTGCATATCTGAGGTTATTGATATTTCTCCCGGCAATCTTGATTCCAGCTTGTGCTTCATCCAGTCTGGTATTTCGCATGATGTACTTATATTAAGTTAAAAGGGTGACAATATACAACCTTAATGTACTCCTTTCCCTATTTGGAACCAGTCCGTTGTTCCATGTCCAGTTCTAACTGTTGCTTCTTGACCTACATACAGATTTCTCAGGAGGCAGGTAAGGTGGTCTGGTATTCCCACTTTAAGAATTTTCCACAGTTTGTTGTGATCCACACAGTCAAAGGCTTTGGAGTAGTTAATAAAACTGAAGTAGATGTTTTTCTGGAACTCTCTTGCTTTCTCTGTGATCCAATGGATGTTGGCCATTTGATCTCTGGTTCCTCTGCCTTTTCTAAATCCAGCTTGAACATCTGTAAGTTCTCAGTCCATGTACGGTTGAAGCCTGGCTTGGAGAATTTTGAGCATTACTTTGCTAATGTGTGAGATGAGTGCAGTTGTGTGGTAGTTTGTATATTCTTGGAATCCCTGGTAGCTCAGAGGATAAAGCTTCTGCCTGCAATACAGGAGACCCGGCTTCGATCCCTGGGTTGGGAAGATCCCCTGGAGAAGGAAATGGCAACCCACTCCAGTATTCTTGCCTAGAGAATCCCATGGACAGAGGAGCCTGGCAGGCTATAGTCCTTGGGGTCGCAAAGAGTCGGACACAACTGAGCGACTTCACTTCCCTTCACTTTGAACATTCTTTGGCATTGACTTTCTTTGGGATTGGAATGAAAACTGACCTTTTCCAGTCCTGTAGCCACTGCTAAGTTTTCCAAATTTGCTGGCATATTGAGTGTAGCACTTTCACAGCATCATCTTTTAGGATTTGAAATAACTCACCTGGAATCCCATCACCTCCAATAGCTTTGTTCGTAGTGATGCTTCCTAAGGCCCACTTGACTTTGGACTTCAGGATGTCTGGTCTAGGTGAGTGATCACATCATCATGATTATCTGGGTCATGAAGATCTTTTTTGTATAGTTCTGTGTATTCTTGTCGCTTCTTAATATCTTCTGCTTCTGTTAGGTCCATACCATTTCTGTCCTTTATTGTCCCATCTTTGCATGAAATGTTCCTTAGGTATTTCTAATTTTCTTGAAGAGATCTCTAGTCTTTCCATTCTATTGCTTTCCTCTATTTTTTTGCACTGATCACTTAAGAAGGCTTTCTTATCTTTCCTTCGTATTCTTTGGAAGTCTGCATTCAGATGAGTATATCTTTCCTTTTCTGTTATCTTTTTCTGTTCAATATACCTTCTTCCATTTCTTCATGATCATGATAAAGAAGCGGAAGCCATACTTGGATAACACTGTTCAAAGGTAAAAAAAAAAAAAATGTAAAGATGCCATAGAATATTAGTCTGATAAAGGAATATTTTTCAAGTTAAAACAATGAAGACAGAACTTTGTCTCTTGAATTAATGGTCTTTTATTCAGAGAAATAACTTTTTTACATATAGATAAAACACCAGTAATCACTAAAGTCAGATCCATCCTTCTGAGGCTTAGAGAGAATGAAAAAAAGAAAAACCCTAAGAGTGGCTACAGTTCTCAGCACTTTTTACAGAGTGGGGCATGTGCCTGTCTGGGTGATGATAGAGTTGGTTTGATAGCCTATGGACTCCTAAGTAAGTCAACTTCCTCCAAGTTTGTCAAGGGTATTAAATAAGCTAACAAATATAAAGCACTTAAAATGTTCCTGACACATACATAGAAATGATTATGCAAATGTTAGCATCAGCATGTAAGGAAGAAGTATCATGGACCATATTCAGGTCTTGTGGCTTCCTCTATCTACCAGACTGGTTGGGTATAAATTTGACCCTTCTCAGGAATAGCCAGGATTTTATTTATAGATGAAATAAAACAATGTCAGGAATTTACTTTGAAATGCTACAGAAAATAAAGCTGTCTACTTAGGAAGAAAAAAAAAATAGATTAAAAAAAAAAAACACCAGTATACAGTTAAACACTTATTATATTTCAATATTTCAAACAAACCAAAAGTCAGACTAGTGTATTACTATCTAGTTGGATCAGTCAGCTTTATATTAAAAAACCAGAGGCCCCGTTTAGTGGACTGGGTGATTACTAACTTCTCTTGGGAAAATCCCAAGCCCTAAAAGGAAACTGTCTGGGTCTCTAACCAAAATGTATCTTAGAACCTGCACTAAAGTTTTGCCTTGTGACATTATTCCAGTATCAACCTAGGACTTTTTCTATAGTGGGAGTTCTTATAGTTATACATTAAGCTAGTAATCCACAAAAATTTCAGTCTAATTTCCTCCAATCCCATCTAAATCATCTTTCAATTCCAGTGAATAAGCAATCTCTCTGAGGCTACTCTAAGAGGCAAAAATCAGTCACCACAGTCTGCTTTCTACCAGCCAAGACACTGATAAGAGTATTTTAAAATGTGGGACATATCCCCATTTTCTCCACTTAGTAAGTATATTTTCCAGTGTTGCTAACCAACAAGTCATGAACCCACCTAATGGGCTTTTTCAGATCATTAAGGCCAAGTCATTACTATTATGAGAATTCCGTAGTTTCATTTTCTAAGTCAGCGGCTATTAAGTGGAAAACATGCTAAGAGCAAAAGTCTCCAAATTACTATCTTTATTTCCCTTTAACTCTAATTTTAACCAGAGGTCATTCTCATTAAAAAGCCTCTGGGGTCTTTGATAAATGTAAATTTTATACTCCCTGAGAGATCCTTGGCCCTTTGCTGTGGCTGCACTCATGCCAGTCATCCAGCTGCTATCAATTAACATTCCATCGATTTCTCTGTCAGTTTGGGTTAGGCTTGACTGAGTCACAGGTACAGTCTATTTGGCAACATTTTGATTCCACAATGTGCTCACCATAGTAGACTTAGAACCTTTAGTGAAGTTTTATTCAAAAACAAACATTTATTGAGCACTTACTATGTGAAAGGCACTATATATTTGATCTAATTCCAGTGACATAGAACCTCTTTGTCCTAATTGCTGGTTAAGCTAACTTTCTAAAAAAAAAAGAGGTTATTAAAGTATCATTCTGTGTTAAAGTAAGAATTGTTTTTTTGGCTTTTGTTGAAAAATTACATGAATGATAGAAAGAAAAAAAGGAAAGGAATGAAAGGGCAAGAGGGATAACATAGTAATAAAAGAAACATAAGAATAAGCAGACAAGAAAGAGAAAAATAGCAAAGATGAAAATAAAAACACAATGACAAAAAAGAAATGAAATAATAAAAAAGGATTAAAAAAGAATAAAGGCAACAGAGACGAAAAGAGGGGTGAATCAATAAAGAAATAAAGGAAGCAAAAGTATTTATAATTCCTTCAATATGCTAGTCATAGATTTTCTCCTAGTATAATGCACTTTAAAATAATGAATAAAAGATATGTGTATTTTTTAAAATGCACAAGTCATTAAATGAATAGTCGATGTGGAAAGGAAGTGAAAATCTTCCAAGGCCCCAAATCACAAAAAGCATGAGCTGAGAGGGTGAGTCAGCACTGAAGCCAAATGTTGCACTAAAACCATCTGTCAGTCTCTGGTGGCCAATGGGAAAAGGGATATAGAAGAAAGTGAGCCCCCTGGAAGATAAGCTCTTAGTGAGCAAAACGGAAAAACAAAAAACAAAAGCCCCGAAGAGGTAAAATATAAGAAAACTTTCTTACTTCATACTTGACTCAGGTAAAAGGGAAAAAAAAAATTCTCTCCTGGAATTTCTTACCAACGTCATAGTTTGCAGTTGAATTTCTATTGGGTGCAAAAAAAAAAAAAAAAAATGTATGGAAAGGCCCCACAGTTATGTTGAGCTGCAAACCTAATTCTTTGCAGAGTAGCATACCTTAATTAAACCCAGATTTTGGTAAATTCCTAAGGATGAAGTTCCAAGGCACTTGAGCTCTCATTAAAAGACATTACCGATACTCATAAAGAAACAGAACACTATGAGTCAGAAGCAGAACAAACAACAGACTTCAGAATTATACCTGTAAAGATTAGATATGCTAGAATAATCAAAAATTAAAACAAAATAACTGTTTAATATGCTTAATTAAAGAAGACAAGAAGACAAAAATATGGCAAGGAGCAAGAGTTTATAAAAACTAGTGAGAAGTCATTTTTTGAAAACCACATAAATGTTTAAACTGGAATTAGAAACAGCAGATTAGACACAGCTGAAAAAAGACTTTACAAAGTGAATAATAGGGCTGAAAGAATTAAGCAGAATGTAACTCAAGAGATACACAAATATAAAACATGAAAAAGTTAAGAATCATAGATTACGGACTTAGCTTCCCTGGTCTTAGCTTTGCCTGCAATGTAGGAGACACAAGTTTGATCCTTGTGTCAGAAAGATTCCCTGGAGAAGGAAATGGCAACCCTTTCCAGTATTCAGTTCAGTTCAGTTCAGTCGCTCAGTCATGTCCGACTCTTTGCAACCCCATGAATCGCAGCATGCCAGGCCTCCCTGTCCATCACCAACTCCTGGAGTTCACTCAGACTCACGTCCATCGAGTCAGTGATGCCATCCAGCCATCACATCCTCTGTCGTCCCCTTCTCCTCCTGACCCCAATCCCTCCAGGCATCAGAGTCTTTTCCAGTGAGTCAACTCTTCGCATGAGGTGGCCAAAGTACTGGAGTTTCAGCTTTAGCATCATTCCTTCCAAAGAAATCCCAGGGCTGATATCCTTTATGATGGACTGGTTGGATCTCCTTGCAGTCCAAGGGACTCTCAAGAATCTTCTCCAACACCACAGTTCAAAAGCATCAGTTCTTCAGCACTCAGCTTTCTTCACAGTCCAACTCTCACATCCATACATGACCACTGGAAAAACCATAGCCTTGACTAGATGGACCTTTGTTGGCAAAGTAATGTCTCTGCTTTTCAATATGCTATCTAGGTTGGTCATAAATTTCCTTCCAAGGAGTAAGCGTCTTTTAATTTCATGGCTGCAGTCACCATCTGCAGTGATTTTGAAGCCCCAAAATATAAAGTCTGACACTGTTTTCACTGTTTCCCCATCTATTTCCCATGAAGTGATGGGACCAGATGCCATGATCTTAGTTTTCTGAATGTTGAGCTTTAAGCCAACTTCTTCACTCTCTTCTTTCACTTTCATCAAGAGGCTTTTTAGTTCCTCTTCACTTTCTGCCATAAGGGTGGTGTCATCTGCATATCTGAGGTTATTGATATTTCTCCCAGCAATCTTGATTCCAGCTTGTGTTTCTTCCAGCCCAGCGTTTCTCATGATGTATTCTGCATATAAGTTAAATAAGCAGGGTGACAATATACAGCCTTGATGTACTCCTTTTCCTATTTGGAACCAGTCTGTTGTCCTGCCTAGGAAATCGCATGAACAGAGGAGCCTAGTGGGCTACAGACCCTGGGGTTGCAAGAATATGTCCACTGTTCACAGATGACATAATAATATGCACAGAAAATCCTAAGGACACCACCAGAAAAACACTACTAGACTTCATTAATGAATTCTGTAAATTTGCAGGTTACAAATTACACAGAAATATGTTGCATGTCTATATACTAATAATAAACTATCAGAAAGAGAAATTAAGAAAACAATCAATTTACAAGTGCATCAGAAAGAATATAATACTTAGGAATAAATCTAACAAAAGAAGTAAAGAACTATATTAAGAAAACTATAAGACAATGATGAAAGAAATTGAAGAAGACACAAAAAGATGGAATGATATCTCTGATCATAGACTGAAAGAACTGGTACTGTTAAAAGGACCATAATCCCTGAGGGAATCTATAGATTCAATGCAATCCCTATCAAAATATCAAAGCTTTTTTTTTTTTTAAACAAACTAGAACAAACAAATTTTAAAACTTCATGGAAAAACCAAAGTTCCTGAATAGCCAAAATAATTTTGAGAAACAACAGCAAAGTTGGAGGTATCACATGCCCTGGTTTCAAACTATACCACAAAGCTACAGTAATCAAATTAATATGGTACAGGCACAAAAACAGATACATAGATCAATAGAACAGAAAAGAGCCAAGAAATGAATCCATATTTTTATAAGCAATTAATCTATGACAAAAGAGGCAAAAACATACAATGGGGAAAAGATGAAAACTGGACAACAGCATACAAGAGAATCAAACTGGACTACTTTCTCACACCAAATAAAAAATAAACTCAAAATATAAGACCTGATGTAACTTAAATGTAAGACCTGAAACCTTAACATTCCTGGAAGAAAACAGACAGTTCATTCTTTGACATCAGTCGTAGCAATATTTTTAATATGTTTTTATTTCTTCAGGCAAGAGAAACAAAAGCAAAAATAAAAAAACTGGGCTACATTAAACTGAAACATTTCTGTACAACAAAGGAAACCATCAACAAAAATGAAAAGGTTGTCTACTGAACTGGAAAATATATTTGCAAATGATATATCTGATAAGGTGTTAATATCCAAAATACACAAAAAATTCACACAACTTATAACCAAAAAAACAACCTGTTTAAAAACTGGGCAGACCTGAGTAGACACAGTTCCAACAAAGACATATAGATGGCCAAAAGACACATGAAAAGATGGTTAACATCAATAATCATCAGGGAAATGCAGATCAAAACCACAATGAAATATCACTCCACACTTATGAATGGCCATTATCAAAAAGACAACAAATAACAAGTGTTGGCAAACTCCAGGAGACAGTGAAGAACAGGGAAGCCTGGCGTACTACGGTCCACAGGATTGCGAAGGGTCAGACACGACCAAGTGGCTAAACAACAACAAACAAATGTTGGCAAGGATGTGGTGAAAAAGGCATACTTTTATAGGTAGCCACTACAGCAAACAATAAGCAAGTTCCACAAGAAATTAAAAATAGAATTACCATATAATCCAACAATTCTAATTCTCAATATTTCTCCCCAAAAAACCAAAAACACTAATTCAAAAAGATATATGCACCCCTATGTTCCTTGCAGCATTATTCACAATAGCCAAAATGTGAAAGCAATCTCTCAATGAATAAATGGACAAAGAATTGGTGTTGTGTATGTATATACACACACAATATTATATATGCATATAAATATAATGGAATATTACTGTCATAAAAAAATGAAATATTGCTATTTTGCAATATGGACCTAGAGGGTATTATGTTAAACAAAGTAAGTCAGAGAAAGTCAAATATTATGGTTGATTTTTACATGGAATCTGAAAAACAAAGTACCAAGCATAACAAAACAGAAACAGTGTCATAGACACTGAGAATAAACTGGTGGTTGCCAGAGGACTGGTGGTAGGGAGGGGGATATCTGATAAAGTGAGAGAAATCAAGAGGTGCAAACTTTCAGTAAAAAAATAAATGAGCTTGGGGATAAGAAGTTCAGTGTGGGGAATACAGTCAAAAATAAAGTAATATCTTTATATGATGACAGTAACCAGACTTATTGTGGTGATCATTTTGTAATTTACAGAAATATTGAATCTTGTGTGTCAAGAACATGGCCTTGTAGGTCAATTATACTTCAAAATGCAAACAAACAAACTCAGAAAAAAAAAACAGATTTTTTTCTATGAGATTTGTGGTTACCTGAAGCAGTGGAGGTGTGGGTGGGGATTCAGTGAAGGCAGTTAAAAAGTACAAACTTCTAGTTATAAGACATGTAAGCACCAGGAATATAACATACAACATGATTAATAAATTAATACTGCTGTATGTTATATACTAAAGTTATTAAGAGAATAAGTCCTGAGTTCCATCACAAACAAAAAAACATATATTTTCTTTTATTTGGTATCTATATAACATGATAGGTATTCACTAAACTTATTGTGGTAATAATTTCATGATGTATGTAAGTCAAATCATTAAACTTATACACCTTATACAGTGCTGTATGTCACTTATATCTCAATAAAACTGGAAGAAAAAAAGGTTTTATAAACCAGGAAGGAATAAGAATCCTAAATGTAGCAATATAATAAGATAGCTTCAAAATATATAAAGAAAAATTGACATGACTACAAGGAGAAATTTATCAGTTCACTGTCGAGAGATTTCACATACCTATAAAGTTCACAGACTGAGTGAACAAAAAATTGTAAGGACACAGAAAATTTAAGCAAAATTTAACATATTTGTCAAGTTTAATCCAATGATCACATATGGAACATGGACTTCTGAAATGGATAACACACATTTTTTAAAAACACACATGGAACATTTGATGGAAAATGGCAAGACAGAGAGTATAAATTAATGCTGATAGAAAAAGAAGTAGGGAGATAATTAACACCTCTTCCCAAGTTCTAATCTCGCCCTAAATACTAACTGTAGCCATTCTTGGACTACAAGAAGATCAAACCAATCAATTCTAAAGGAAATCAACCCTGAATATTCATTGGAAGGACTGATGCTGAAGCTCCAATACTCTGGCCACCTGATGTGAAGAGCCAGCTGATTGGAAAAGACCATGATGCTGGGAAAGACTGAGGGCAAAAGCAGAACGGGGTGGCAAAGGATGAGATGGTTAGATAGCATCATCAACTCAGTGGACATGAATTTGAGCAAACTCTAAGAGCCAGTGAGGGACAGGGAAGCCTGGCATGCTTCAGTCCATGGGGTTGCAAAGAGTCGGATACAACTTAGTGACTGATGGAACAACAACAGCCATTCTTTTTAAGAATAAATCTTTACAGAATCTCTGGGTGGAGGGACTTCAGAGGTGTCCACTGCAACTCTATGCCTGACACAAAAGTCACTGCAACATTCCCCTAAAGCCTTAATCTAGCTTTTGTTTAAGCCTCTCCATGATGGGGAGCTGTAGTAGTCCTGGGTGGCCCTGTGTTTCTAGCCCCTCCCTGCCTTTAACCAGCTGGCATGCCTGCAGGTGAGTCACTCTTTCACCACAGCAATTCAACTGTATCTCTGAGATAACCAGTCATTATCTAGTTTGTGGACAATGGCACAGGATGGTGATGATTTAAGAAATTCTACTCAGACACCAGATCTTACATGTAGGTGACAGGGCCTATTAAAAGCAGTTGTATAACCATGCAATGCAATTATGTGGAGTTTCAGGATAATGTGGTTAGCCTTTGTAAACTCCTCTCAGAGCTTCTTGCAACCTGGAATACAAGGAATTCAACTTTTGGACCAGCAGAATACATACCCATCTCCCATTAATAGTTTCTGAAATTTAAAAAGAAAAACACATATAATGAAAAACAGCAAAAGAGTGCCCCATCCTTTCCTATGTACTGTACTGTCCTCCAGGGACAACAACTTTCAGTTCCTTTATCTGTGTTTTCAAATCTTTCCTCTAGTTTCTAAATAACATGTTTATACTGATGCTTTTCATTTTTTTTAGTGTTACAGTTTATTTCCAACTATGGAAAATAAAGTTTTGGCTCACATACCCTGCCTGTCCCTACATACATATACTTTTTCTCCCTGATAATCTCAATATAACTATTTATTCTTCTTGCTTATATCAGTGTATTGATTATTATAATCAAACAAATATTATTCAGTAATAAGCTTATAGTATAAATAGATCTCCTTCCACATGCAATCTTGTTTTCTCTAAAGGATATACTGTCTTTTACAATTCCTCAACTTTTTAAAAACATACCTCTCCTACTTCATCCACAGTTCTTCAACAGAACTAAAAATACTGTCTCAAGTTCAACTCGGCAGATATGCTTTAAGTTCCCCTTTTCTTTAAGAAAGAAAGAAAAGCTAACGTCTCGGCTATTGCCATCCTTTCCCATTATTCCAGACTGATTGCGCTCTAGGCTTGTTGTACCATTGCAACTTCCCTTCACAAGCACCCTGTGAATACCCCTCCTTCTCCACTGTGTTGCATTAGATCCTTGTTCCGGAGTCTGTGTTTTTCACTTTGCTTGTCAACTTGCTTTGGTGAAGCATATCTCATACTGGGTTTGTTCTTTTATTTGAGGTAAATTTGCATTATTCACTTTATTGACAGGCTAAGTATTGAATTATGAATTGAAAATCATTTTTCCAATTTTGAAGGCACTGTTCCACTGTCTTCTAATTTTACTCATTACAACTGAGAAGTCTCATGCGCTCTGATTCTTGATTCTTATTCTGTGATCTCTTTTTATAATATGTGGACATTTCTATGAAAATTCAGAAATAATATGTCAAGTAGGAACATTTATTAATCTAATAGCTTCATGTAATTTACCCATTAAAATCATACTTTAGAGAAATATTTAAAGTCATGATAAAATTACCTGACAAAAGAGAGAATATATAATATTTAAAATACTGAAAGTATTCATCAAAATATTAAAAGTGGCACTGCTATACGATGACATCTGTGGAGCTTGCTTTTTCAGTAACTTCTTGTTCTGAACTGAATGACTGCATTACCCCCAAATTAATATGGTGACACTCAAGCCTCCCCCCAGTTCCATGATGGTTCCCAGGTGGTACAGTGGTAAAGAATCTGCCTGCCAACGCGGGAGATGCAGTTTCGATCCCTGGGTTGGGAAGATCCCTTGGAGGAGGGTATGGCAATCCTCTCCAGTACTCATGCCTGGAGAACCCCCATGGACACAGGAGCCTGGTGGGCTACAGTCCATGGAATTGCACAGAGTCAGACATGACTGAACGACTGAGCACATAGCAGTAAGAAGAGAATTTGAGAAGTAATTAGGTTTAGATGAGATCATGAAAGTGGGGCCCCCATAATGGGAGTAAGTCCTTATAAGACTAGGAAGGGAGACTAGAACTTTCTCTCAATTGACATGTGAGAACACAGAGAAGGCAGCTGTCTGGAACCAGGGTTTTTAACAGGAAACAAATCTGTCAGCACCTTAGTCTCGGACTTCCCAGTCTCTAGAACAATAAGATAAATATTTGTTGTTTAAGCCACCCAGTCTATGATATTTTGTTATAGCAGCCCAAGCTAAGATACTTCCACATTAAATACATTTCTGCAAGCTGTGTTTATTATCACAGTTGGGTTTGAAAGGTGTCCTTATGCCATGTTAAAAGTCATCTTTACAACAGTAATAAATGTCATTACTTATAAAATCAATAAAGGAGCATATTAATATAAATCTTTATAAATGTCATTTTAATCATATTTCCAATATTTTTAATAAACATTCTAAACATATAGCAAATTTAAAGAAATTTATCAGTCAACAACTATATATCTACTACTTAGGTTAAACCAGTAACATTTTACTATACTTGCTTTATCACATACCTATCCATTTATGCATCCCTCTAGCCATACATTAGAGCTATACATTGGAGCTGAAGCTCCAACACTTTGGCCATGTGATGCGAAGAGCTAACCCATTGGAAAAAGACTCTGATGCAGGGAAAGATGGAAGGCAGAAGGAGAAGGGGGTAACAGAGGATAAGATGGTGAGATGGCATCACCAACTCAATGGACATGCTGCTGCTGCTGTAAGTCACTTCAGTCGTGTCCAACTCTGTGCGACCCCATAGACGGCAGCCCACCAGGCTCCCCTGTCCCTGGGATTCTCCAGGCAAGAACACTGGAGTGGGTTGCCATTTCCTTCTCCAATGCATGAAAGTGAAAGTGAAGTCACTCAGTCGTGTCCGACTCTTAGCGGCTCCATGGACTGCAGCCCACCAGACACCTCCATCCATGGGGTTTTCCAGGCAAAAGTACTGGAGTGGGGTGCCATTGCCAATGGATATGAGTTTGAGCAAACTCCAGGAGATGGTGAAGGACAGGGAAGTCTAGTGTGCTGCAGTCCATAGGCTTGCAAAGAGTAGGACATGATTTAGCACAACTAGCCATATATTAATCTCTCTTAATTTTTCATGAGTTTCAAACAAATAGAAGACATTAATATAGGTAGTCAGAGAGGTGCCTCCAGGATCAGCAGCCCTCTTCCTCCACCCTGTAGTCATTGTTGTTTAGTTGCTAAGTCATGTCCAACTCTGCAACATCATGGACTGTAGCCTGCCAGGTTCCTCTGTTCATGGAATTTTCCAGGCAAGAATACTGGAGTGGGAAGCTAGTTTCTACTCCAGGATATCTTCCCAACTCAGGGATCAAACATGTGTTTCCTCATCTCCTGTATTGGCAGGCAGATTCTTAACACTGCATCACATTGTATATACATCTCTTTAAAGGTTGTGGCTGCGATCCAAGTCTACAAGCAATAAATGCTGGAGAGGGTGTGGAGAAAAGGGAACCCTCTTACACTGTTGGTGGGAATGCAAGCTAGTACAGCCACTATGGAGAACAGTGTGGAGATTCCTCAAAAAATTGGAAATAGAACTGCCTTATGATCCAGCAATCCCACTGCTGGGCATACACACTGAGGAAACCAGAAGGGAAAGAGACACGTGTACCCCAGTGTTCATCGCAGCACTGTTTATAATAGCCAGGACATGGAAGCAACCTAGATGCCCATCAGCAGATGAATGGATAAGAAAGCTGTGGTACATATACACAACGGAGTATTACTCAGCCATTAAAAAGAATTCATCTGAATCAGTTCTAATGAGATGGATGAAACTGGAGCTTATTATACGAGTGAAGTAAGCCAGAAAGAAAAACACCAATACAGTATACTAACACATATATATGGAATTTAGAAAGATGGTAACAATAACCCTGTGTACGAGACAGCAAAAGAGACACTGATGTATAGAACAGTCTTTTGGACTCTGTGGGAGAGGGAGAGGGTGGGAAGACTTGGAGAATGGCATTGAAACATGTATACTATCATGTATGAAATGAGTCACCAGTCCAGGTTCGATGCACGATACTGGATGCTTGGGGCTGGTGCACTGGGACGACCCAGAGGGATGGTATGGGGAGGGAGGAGGGAGGAGGGTTCAGGATGGGGAACACATGTATACCTGTGGCGGATTCATTTTGATATTTGGCAAAACCAATACAATATTGTAAAGTTTAAAAATAAAATAAAATTAAAAAAATAAAGGTTGTAGCTTGCATATTATCAACTAGAGTTTAATAGTTTATATTACTTTTCTTTCAAGATAAAATTCACATATACTGACATGTACAAATCTGTAATGTACTTTGAGTTTTGAAAAATGCATACATCTGTTCAATCCAAACTGCTATCCAAATATAATATCACTGTAACACTTCATGTAAAATTAACAACACTCATAACAATATAGGTCTACCTAACAGTCATTTCCATCCTTTATGCTATAATTGTCATATGTAAAATATTACACCTATATACAGTTGACCCTTGAACAACATGACCCCTTGTGCAGCCAAAAATCTGTATATATCTTTGGCCACCCCCCCCCAAAACTAAACTATTAATAGCCTGGTATTGACCACAAGCCTCACCAATAACATAAGCAGCTGATGAACACATATTTTAAAAGTTATATGTGTTATATACTGTATTCTTACCAAAAAGCTAAAAAAAAATCATTAAGAAAATATAAGGAAGAGAAAACACATTTATAATACTGCACTATATTCATCAACACTGTAAGTTTACATCAATTGTGTACCAAGAGGAATTATCTGTAAGTACCTATATCAATCCTGTCTTATATGATACAAAACAGTGTACATGTTATATGTATTTCTAATTAGACATCAAAAAAGATAATGTGAAAAATAAATTCATATTTATTTATAGGTATAACATTTCTTGCACTGTTCACAAAAAAAAGCAATATTATTTACAGAAGCTTTATAGTAGCTGAGTATAACTGATACAATTGCTTCATAGTAGCCTAGCCTATCGGAGAAGGCAATGGCAACCCACTCCAGTACTCTTGCCTGGAAAATCCCATGGACGGAGGAGCCTGGTAGGCTGCAGTCCATGGGGTTGCTAAGAGTCAGACACAACTGAGCAACTTCACTTTCACTTTTCATTTCATGCATTGGAGGAGGAAATGGCAACCCACTCCAGTGTTCTTGCCTGGAGAATCCCAGGGACAGCGGGGCCTGGTGGGCTGCTGTCTATGGGGTTGCACAGAGTCGGACACGACTGAAGTGACTTAGCAGCAGCAGCAGCAGCCTAGCCTATACACTAATGAATACATCATTATAAAATTTTATGGTATATACTATTAGTCATATTCATAATATAGTATCAGAAACATTTTCATACTTTTTTTTAGTGAAAAACCAATTACCTATGATGATAGGCTGATACACAGTTCCACAATTAAAAGAGAGCAAAGCATCACTCACTTTATGTTTTTGTAAGGATAGACTAGTATCTACATATATTTTACGCATTTGTGACATATCTAATTTTTTCTTTTTTTTTTTTTTTTTTGCTATCTCTAGGCTGGACAGTTCATCTGTGAGTTTTCTCAAATTGTCTCAAAATTCTTCTAAATTTTTCTAATGTATTTATTGAAAACAATCTGCATATAAGAGGAACTACACAGTACAAAACCATGTTGTCAAGGGTTGACTTTCCCTTACTAGCCCATGAGACAATAAGTTTTGCTCAAAATCGTCATGTATTTTAAACAAACTAAAAGAAAAATATTTTATATTTACCAGTTCTAGTGTTTTCCCTTCTTTCCTTCCTTCGTATTTTTTTTTTTTCTTCCCTTCCTTTCTGAAGAACCAGGTTTCCATCTGAGCTTATTTCCCTACAACCCACAGAACTTCTTTTAGCATTTCTTTAGTGGAGTTATGCTGACAAGTTCTCTGAATGTCCTTAGCTTTCTTTATGTGAAATGTCTTTATTTGCCTTCATTTATTGAATAATATTTTTGTTGATATCCAATTTGGGGCTGACAGGTTTTTTTTTTCCTAGTATTTCTTTAAAGATGTTGTTTAACTGTCTTCTGTCCTTGTTTCTAAGATTTCAGTACTCATTCAAATCACTGTTCTCCTATATGTAATGCATTATTTTTCTCTGGTGGCTTTCAGGATTTTCTCTTTATTCTTAGTTTTCAGCTGTTTGATTGTGCTCTGAATTGAGGTTTGCTGAGCTTTTTTTTTTTTAATATAAATTTATTTATTTTAATTGGAGGCTAATTACTTTACAATATTGTATTGGTTTTGCCATACATCAACATGAATCCGCCACGGGAGTACACGTGTTTCATCCTGAACCCCCCTCCCACCTCCCTCCCCATACCATCCCTCTGGGTCATCCCAGTGCACCAGCCCTGAGCATCTTGTATCATGCATCGAACCTGAACTGGCGATTCGTTTCTTATATGATATTATACATGTTTCAATGCCATTCTCCCAAATCATCCCACCCTTTCCTTCTCCCACAGAGTCCAAAAGACTGTTCTATACATCTGTGTCTCTTTTACTGTCTCTCATACAGGGTTATCATTACCATCTTTCTATATTCCATATATATGCATTAGTATACTGTATCAGTGTTTTTCTTTCTGGTTTAATCACTCTGTATAATAGGCTCCAGTTTCATCCACCTCATTAGAACGGATTCAAATGTATTCTTTATAATGGCTGAGTAATACTCCATTGTGTATATGTATCACAGCTTTCTTATTTGTGACATTGTACAGGAGACAGGGATCAAGACCATCCCCACAGAAAAGAAATGCAAAATGGCTGTCTGGGGAGCCCTTACAAATAGCTGTGAAAAGAAGAGAATCGAAAAACAAAGGAAAAAAGGAAGGATATAAGCATCTGAATGCAGAGTTCCAAAGAATAGCAAGAAGAGATAAGAAAGCCTTCCTCAGCAATCAATGCAAAGAAATAGAGGAAAACAACAGAATGGGAAAGACTAGAGATGTCTTTAAGAAAATTAGAGATACCAAGGGAACATTTCATGCAAAGATGGGCTCAATACAGGACAGAAATGGTATGGACCTAACAGAAGCAGAAGATATTAAGAAGAAATGGCAAGAATACACAGAAGAACTGTACAAAAAAGATCTTCACGACCCAGATAATCACGAGGATGTGATCACTCACCTAGAGCCAGACATCCTGGAATGTGAAGTCAAGTGGGCCTTAGAAAGCATCACTACGAACAAAGCTAATGGAGGTGATGGAATTCCAGTTGAGCTATTTCAAATCCTGAAAGATGATGCTGTGAAAGTGCTGCACTCAATATGCCAGCAAATTTGGAAAACTCAGCAGTGGCCACAGGACTGGAAAAGGTCAGTTTTCATTCCAATCCCAAAGAAAGGCAATGCCAAAGAATGCTCAAACTACCACACAATTGCACTCATCTCACATGCTAGTAAAGTAATGCTCAAAATTCTCCAAGCCAGGCTTCAGCAATACATGAAAACTGTGAACTTCCAGATGTCCAAGCTGGTTTTAGAAAAGGCAGAGGAACCAGAGATCAATTTGCCAACATCCGCTGGATCATGGAAAAAGCAAGAGAGTTCCAGAAAAACATCTATTTCTGCTTTATTGACTATGCCAAAGCCTTTGACTGTGTGGATCACAATAAACTGTGGAAAATTCTGAAAGAGATGGGAATACCAGACCACCTGACCTGCCTCTTGAGAAACCTATATGCAGGTCAGGAAGCAACAGTTAGAACTGGACATGAAACAACAGACTGGTTCCAAATAGGAAAAGGAGCATGTCAAGGCTGTATATTGTCACCCTGCTTATTTAACTTATATGCAGAGTACATCATGAGAAACGCTGGACTGGAAGAAACACAAGCTGGAATCAAGATTGCTGGGAGAAATATCAATAACCTGAGATATGCAGATGACACCACCCTTATGGCAGAAAGTGAAGAGGAACTCAAAAGCCTCTTGATGAAAGTGAAAGAGGAGAGTGAAAAAGTTGGCTTAAAGCTCAACATTCAGAAAACAAAGATCATGGCATCTGGTCCCATCACTTCATGGGAAATAGATGGGGAAACAGTGGAAACAGTGGCTGACTTTATTTTTGGGGGCTCCCAAATCACTGCAGATGGTGATCACAGCCATGAAATTAAAAGACGCTTACTCCTTGGAAGGAAAGTTATGACCAACCTAGATAGCATACTGAAAAGCAGAGACATTACTTTGCCAACAAAGGTTTGTCTAGTCAAGGCTATGGTTTTTTCTGTGGTCATGTATGGATGTGAGAGCTGGACTGTGAAGAAGGCTGAGTGCCGAAGAATTGATGCTTTTGAAGTGTGGTGTTGGAGAAGACTCTTGAGAGTCCCTTGGACTACAAGGAGATCCAACCAGTCCATTCTGAAGGAGATCAGTCCTGGGATTTCTTTGGAAGGAATGATGCTAAAGCTGAAACTCCAGTACTTTGGCCACCTCATGCAAAGTGTTGACTCATTGGAAAAGACTGTGATGCTGGGAGGGATTGGGGTCAGGAGGAGAAGGGGACAACAGAGGATAAGATGGCTGGATGGCATCACTGACTCGATGGACCTGAGTCTGAGTGAACTCCGGGAGTTGGGGATGGACAGGCGTGCTGCGATTTATGGGGTTGCAAAGAGTTGGACATGACTGAGCAACTGAACTGAACTGATCTGAACTTTCTTATCCATTCATCTGCTGATGGACATCTAGGTTGCTTCCATGTCCTGGCTATTATAAACATTGCTGTGATGAACATTGGGGCAAACGTGTCTCTTTCAATTCTGGTTTCCTCAGTGTATATGCCCAGCAGTGGGATTGCTGGGTCATAAGGCAGTTCTATTTCCAGTTTTTTTAAGGAATCTCCACACTATTCTCCATAGTGGCTGTACTAGTTTGCATTCTCACCAACAGTGTAAGAGGGTTCCCTTTTCTCCACAGCCCTCTCCAGCATTTATTGTTTGTAGACTTTTGGATAGCAGCCATTCTGACTGGCGTGAAATGTAAATCTATAATTTACACAAAATTAGGTGCATTTTGGCCATTATTTCTTAAAATGTTTCTTTCTATCTCATTTGCCTTTTCTCTTCTCTTCTGGGTTGCAAAATATACACGTTAATCTTTTGATCTTATACCACAAATACCTCTTTTTTAAGTGTTTTTGCTCACTGTCATTCAGATTAGATATTTGTTGATCTACCTTCAAGTTCAGTGACTCTTTCCTCTATCATCTCCTTTTGCTATTAAGCCCGTTAAGCAAATTTTACATATAAGGTAATTTTTTAATATGTTTTGTTCTTTCCATGGTTTATTTCCTTACTGAAATTTTCTATCTTTTCATTCACTGTATGTTTTTATACTTTTTACACCTTTACATCATTATGTATAGTTATAATAGTTGCTTTGTCTGAAGGGCTTAATCTTCAAAATATACAAACAGCTCATACAATTTTCCACAACAACAACAAAAAAACAAACAACCCAACTGGAAAACGGGCAGAAGACCTTAATAGACATTTCTTCAAAGAAGATATATGGATGGCCAACAGGCCCATGAAAAGATGTTCAACATCACTAACTGTTAAAGAAATGCAAATTAAAACTAAATGAGGTACCACCTCACACCAGCAAGAATGGCCATCATTTAAAAGTCTACAAATAACAAATGCTGGAGAGGGTGTGGAGAAAAGGGAACCCTCGCTTACTATTAAGTTGGTGCAGTCACTATGGAAAACAGTGTGAAGGTTCCTCAGAAAACTAAAAACAGAATTATCATATGATCCAGCAATCCCACTCCTGGGCATATACCTGGACAACACCATATTTAAAAGAGATACAGTCACCTCTATATTCATAGCAGCACTATTCACAATAACCAAGACATGGAAACAACCTAAACGCTCATTATCAGATAACTGGGTAAAGAAGGTGCGGTACATATATATTAATATGATGGACAACTACTCAGATATAAAAAAAGAATGAAATAATGCTATTTGCAGCAACATGATGCAACTGGAGATTACCAAACTAAGTGGAGTAAGTCAGAAAGATAAATACCATGATATCACTTATAAAGTGAAAGTGAAGTCGCTCAGTCGTGTCTGACTCTTTGCGACCCCGTGGACTGTAGCCCACCAGGCTCCTCCGCCCATGGGATTCTCCAGGCAAGAATACTGGAGTGGGTTGCCATTTCCTTCTCCAGGGGATCTTCCCAACCCAGGGATTGAACCCAGGTCTCCTGCATTGCAGGCAGACGCTTTAACCTCTGAGCCACCAGGGAAGCCTGGTGGCTACATATAAGATATCACTTATATGTTGAACCTAAAATAAGACACAAATGAACCTATCTAAAGAACAGAAACAGACTTAGAAATAGAGAACACACTTGTGGTTGCCAAGGGGAAGGTGGGTGGGGGAAGGAAGGACTAGAATTGGGATTAGCGGATGTAAATTATTATATATAGGATGGATAAACAAGGTCCTACTGTATAGCACAGGGAACTATTCAATGTCCTATGATAAAGCATAATGAATCAATATCCTATGATAAACCAAAATGGAAAAGAATGTAAAAAATAATGTCTATATGTAAATGAGTCACTTTGCTGTACAGCAGAGATTGCACATTGTAAATCAACTATAATTCAATAAAATAATCCTTGTCTGCTGATTCCAACAACTAGATCATATTTGGTATTACCTATGTTTACTGTTATTTTTCTCAATAATAGATCTTATATTGTATTTCTATTATGTTCAGTAATTTAGGGTTGTATCCCCACTCCAGTACTCTTGCCTGGAAAATCCCACGGAACAAGGAGCCTGGTAGGCTGCAGTCCATGGGGTCGCTGGGAGTCGGACACGACTGAGCGACTTCACTTTCACTTTTCACTTTAATGCACTGGAGAAGGAAATGGCAACCCACTCCAGTGTTCTTGCCTGGAGAATCCCAGGGACGGGGAAGCCTGGTGGGCTGCCGTCTATGGGGTCGCATAGAGTTGGACACGACTAAAGCGTAGGAAATAAGCTGCTTAGCAACAGCAGCAGCAGCTGGACATTTGTAAACATTATCTGGGGAAAATGTATCCTGCTATGTTTCTCAGAAGAGTATTACTTTTTGTTTGTTTTCTGTTTGGTTGGTTTAGTAGATGGATTTAAACTATTAAAATCTAGTTTCTTGGGCACTAAACTCAAATTTCAGTTCAGATGTTCTTTTCTCATTTAAGCTACTTAGACTCTGGCCCATTCAGGCAGAATTTGAGATAACAGAAGTTACACATAAGTTTAGGCTCCCCTCTTGGCTTTCTCACTGCTAAGATTCTTCTCTAAGTTTCCAGAGGCTGTGCGTGCTAAGTCACTTTAGTTGTGTCTGACTCTCTGCAACCCTATGGACTGTAGACCGCCATGCTCCTCTGTCCATGGTATTTTCCAGGCAAGAATACTAGAGAGGCTTGCCATACCCTCCTCTAGGGGATCTTCCAGACCTAGGGATCAAACCTGTGTCTCCTGAATCGGCAGGCATATTCTTTACCACTCCACCCCCTGGGAAGTCCTCTAATTGCCCCAAGTGGCCAAATGTAGTATGCCTCGAAGCTAAAAGCTTAAAAAAACAAAGAAAATTCATTCTTTGCTATTTCCTTCTTCCAAATGACAATTTGTCACCATAACCTGTTTAATTTTGTTCAGGTAGCTTTCGCTTGTTCATTTATTTCATTTTGCACAGAGTTTAGAGTTGTTATCTGTGCAAGACCAGTCTATTAGAATCTTAGACATTTTTGAAGTGAATCAGCATTGTGAGAGATTTTCATGCTTTTATGAAAAAATATTTTAATATATTTCCTACATTGAATTAGAATTACTTTTATATAGCAAGTTTTAAAAACTAGTAGTACTGTATCTCAAATAGAAACTTCCAATACCAAAAAAAAGAAAGTTTACGTTTATCTGGAGAGCAGGGGGAGGCAGGAATTCTTTGGAGAATGATGGTGAAGGTTTTAGGAGAATAAGCAGAGCTGAATATTACAATAAGAATTCAGACAATAAAACAGAAATATCTCTAAACCAAAAGACACCTCTGAGCAGGTATTGCCCCATCAGCACTAGCAAAGAGGAAGCCAAACAGGTTTACCTGGTCAGTATGTCCATCTCTAGGTCCTTGTTAACACTTAACCCTCCCTTCCCAGTGCAAGCCCCTCCCCACCAGAGTGCTCAGAACCCGTAATACATTTACTGAATTTAATTCCCAATTTCCTCCAAGACATAATTCTTTCCTCAGTTAACAAGCATCTGAGTGGACATGTCGGCTACTTCAGTGGAAACCAGAGGTTTACATGTTCCATATTGCTATTAGTAATGAGAGGTTCGGTTAGAAACCAACTGTGTGATCTTGGGTGAATCATTTCCCCTTTCTGGATCTTGGTTTCTTCACCTGCAAAATAGGAGTATGTACTGAAATACCTGCAAGTTTAGTTTTGTAACTTTGAAATTCCAAAGAATTGTATAGAAATTTGTTGAGACTAAGAGAGCTCCAAGTTTAAGTTTTTTACCTTTGAAATTCTAAAAAGTTGCACAGAAATTCTGTAGAACATGAACATTCTTTAAATACATTTAAAATTACTTTTTCCTCTAAAATCTGCTATCCTATAGCATACTTATGGTATCGTGTGCTATATAAAAATCCACTAGAGGGGAGTAAAACATTAGATGACAGCATACTACACCTCAGTTTGGATATCCTATATAAATTATATTTGTAATTACTGCCTAATGTCTACTGTCCTGGACCAATCTCACTTAATTGCTTTAAAATACAAAAATGTGAGGGAATCACAATTTCCACGTGGAAATTTTCTATTCTGTGGAATAAAGCCCTAAGCCTGGGGCTAGGGATTCTCTGTACTCTTGCTAATGAAACAAGAGCAGTTCCTGAGAACCACAGTGCCTGTTTTATCTCTAGATTTCTTTTTATTTACAACTGGGTTACAGTGATCAAAAGATGCTCTGATTCTTAATTCAGAAAAGATAACTTCACCCGAACAACTTATTCTTAATGAAAGTGCAGAGCAACTTCTGCGTTGCCAACACTTGAGTAGTAATATGTAAAGAGACCTCAGAACCTTAACTGTGTTCCTAGTTCTTTGTATCGTGAAGGCTGAAGGAAAAATGTCTTAGGTGGCGGGGGTATCCCCTCACATTAAGATGATTAGAGACCCCTACATAGGTTTAACATTTTTACTTTCAAGAACAATGATTTTTTTTTTTTTTAAGAACAATGATTTTAACATAATTAGTTCATCTTTTCTTTCAGAGTAGTTTAGGAGACCTTGGCTTCTGGTTTTTATTATTGGGGAGTCAGTTTCAAGGGACAGGAAGGAGGAACAGAGGAAGGAGAAGGAGGGTGGTACCTTGGTAGGACTCTACTGGAGACTCAGCTCAGAGGACTAGATACGAGAAGAATCTAGTCACGCATGCGTTCTCTATTTCTTCAGGGTTTCATGATTTTTTAAATTCCCTAGTAGTTGCAGAATGACAAAGTAGAGAAAGCATTAACTTAGGGGTCAGACAAGCTCTAGATAGATGAACTAACTTCTAACTCTGTGACCTGGTACTATTCATGTAATCTTTCCAGAGTCACAAAATATGAAGCAAGACTCTTCAGTTACAAGACAGAAATCCAACTCAAACTATGTGATGTGGACAATGTCGCCAGGTCTGCCTCTCGTCTGTCATTTGATCCCAGAGTCACTGTATTGCATTTGATCAGTATATGCTTTCCTTCACTTGGCTAATGGAAGAGGATCTCAAAACTGACTTCATTTCAGAAAGACAATGTCCTTTTCTTTCAACAACCATACATACAATCCTAGAAGGAGACCGACTCCCTAAGCTTGAGTCTTATGTGCATCCCTATCCAGGCCTAAGTCACGGGCCTACCTTTATGACCAAGGAGAGAAGATAAATGACTAGGATTGTCAGTTAAAATACAAGATGCCCAAATGAATATGAATTTCAGATGAACAAGTAATTTTTAGTGTGAGTCCCATGCAATATTAGGGATATACCTATACTAAACAAGTATTTTAGTTTATCTGAAATTCAAATTTAAATTCTAATTGTGTCCATGCACTATTTGGGACATCCTTATCTGATCTGCATGTGAGTAAGCATAGGAAAGTTCAGAAACTCACATGTATGTCATGTAAGTTTCTATATAATGTTCTGATGCCTACAGTTTGTACTACTGCCACAGAACACTGCACACGTCCCTGACACCACCTCTGCCAACAAACTACTATCTCCTTTGCTTTGCACATTGTCAGAGGGAGGAGTTAGGTGTGCTAACTTACAATGTCGATTTTTAAAAAGGTTTTCATGAACCAGCTTTCCGTGGTTAAATACAACTACACTGTCATCCAAGGGCCTCAGGCATTAGCCTACAGAGTAATCTGAGAGGCAAACACCAAGCCATGTTCAGAATTTCTCTTTCACTATGAGGACTCCTCTCCATCATGATGCTTTATCTCCTTGGAGGCACTTAGGTCCCTCTTGCAAACAGCTTTCTGAAAAGCCACTAATCCTTCAGGGAGGGCTCAGACTCAAATTAGTGTACCATATGACTCACATCTTCTAGATTCAAAGCATGGTCTTAACATTCCAAGGTTTACAATCTAAATAACTCAATAACACATGCATAGATTAAGAAAACTATATAAAAATTTTAATGAGCCATGCCAGTTAAATATTAAGTGAAAAATATGTTGAATTGATAAACTAGTAAATGATGGTAAAAGTACTGACCTTGCTTTTAAAAATAGAGTAGTACAATCTGTAACAGGAAACATAATAATCAAAATGGGATGATTTGAGAATAGTTTATTTAAAAAGGTGTAGATGTGGGGTAACCATAGAGCTAATGTGGGAACCCTAAGGCTAGTAACAACTGGACTGACTCTATCCCCAAGCTTTAAGCGATGAGAGGAGGGAGAGATTACTCCAACCCAGAGAGTCATGAAAAGCAGTGCAACTCAAAGTGTGGCCTGTAAGTAGGTTCCAGTGTGCAAAATCAGTGGTCCACAATGAGATGAGAGTACAAAAATTGACAGAATGTAGCTTAAAACTTTTATAACTATTTGACTTTACTGAGACATACAAGCCTATAGCATCTTACTATAAAAGATCAACAAGATCAGTCGATGATGAAATGAAAACAACAAAACCTGGTCCTTCAGCACATACGGCTTGAGAAGTGCCGGTGTAGAGAAGGACGCCTTGAGGGAAGTATTCCCTTTAGTTCAGGGACACAGGCATCCTGAGATAATCCAAGGGCTGGAGCCAGGGAATTAAACACTTGGACTTCGCTATTCTTCTCTCCTATCTCCTGCCAGCACGACCCATTGGCCAAACCCAACTGGAAGCCAGAGACGGGGTAAGGAATGTCCTACTTCTGCCCATGCCATTTCTTAAGGACACCACAAAAGCAGCAGGAGAGCAAAAGAAAAAAAAAGCAAACTAGCTCCAAGTCCTTCTAGGATACCTAGTGAGGACTGGGGCATTCATCTAGCAACTATTCAGCATGTTAACTATTTGGAATGACTTTGTAGTATTTCAATTTTCTCGAGTTAAACTGTTGGATGCAGAATTCCCTTTCTCATATGTTTCTGGACAATGTGGGCTAGAAATGATATTCTGTTGTAAGAGTTGAAGGATGGAAAGAAAATGACAGACATTCTGTTACATTCACATCCCTTCTTCCAGTTACTCAATCAAAAACTAATTTCAGTGTTGTTATGAAGGGAGTTTGCTGATCTGAGTGATTTTAAGTCACACAAAATCATCACTTTCAGTTAGGGATATTATCCTGGGATGGCCTAACTTAATAGGCTGGAAGGCCTTATAAGAGAGACTCTGCCTATAGACAATGACTGAAGCTGCATTCCTCTCTTCTTGACTGCCTGTCCTACAGACTTTGGACCTGCTTATTTAGCCATCACAACTGCATAAGCAAATTCCTTGTAATAAGTCTCTTAATATCTATCCATCTATCTACCTACCTACTTCCCTCTCTCTCTCTCTATCCTTCCTACTGGTTCTCCCTCCCTGGTTGAACCCCCGGCAGATAACACTACTACTTACAGTTGAGCAGGCAGGGAAGGCAATCTGATTCCAGACCCTGAAACCTCCTCTTTGACACCAGCTCAATGTCACCTCTTCAGACCCAGCCTGGTGTGACCCTTAATGTCCTTCTCATGACCCTCACTACCACAGGCAGCTCCTGCCCTCCAACTAAAGAAGAAAAACTTGAAAGGCAAGAAAGGGCACTAGTCAAAGAATCCAGAAGAATGGCCTGGTGGAAGAGATGGAGGTGGAAAAGAGAAGATTAAAAGAACTGAGTGAATAACCTGCAGAGGAAGAGAGAGGAAGAGGGGTGGGAAAGCGGATGGATGGTGGAAAAAGCACAGAGGGAAGGTCTAGAGGAAGAGACACAGAGCAGTAAGGCAGAAGAGAAGGCTAGCGGGGAGGCCTATGTTTAGCTTTGTCCTCCTTTGCCAGGTTGCCTCCCTCCAACCTTGGGGTAATGATGACTGTCCCCACTGGAAATTCACCCTACACTCCAGTCATAACTTATCTGTGAAGGACCACTCCATACTTATGTGACTGATTTTTTTATATCCAGTTTTCATTATTTTTTAGCATTAAAAAAGCTTGCTTTAAACTTGTTGTTGTAAAAGGAAGGTACAGAACAGAATATAACATGCTACCACTTACGTAAAATAGGAGCTGTACATGCATAAACACCTGTGTACATAGACTGAGAGTAGAAGATTCTGCTATAAGGTGGACAACTAGGGAACTGGGGGTCAGAGCTGGAAAGGAGGCTTTTCACTTTACATCTTGAAAGGTTCAACTACCATTTGTATCTATGAGTATTTTAAAAACACATACAAACTGACTTATGAACAAGTTCTCACAATATATGTATAAATCCGTCTATATACTACAACCGCAACGTATGTTTGGATACAAGTGAAATATGCGCAACCAGCAGCTACTGCAATCCTTATCTCCTTCCTAAGGCTCTCCAAAGCTTAACCTGTTATGACAGCGAAGCAATACTCCCCATGGAGGTATTTCCGCTCATAATACTATTCCTCTTCAGCAAACACAGGATTTGTGCCAGTCAACTTAATGAGCTGCTGTGATTATGCTCACCGTTGGCACAACCACCCATCCCACATGTTTTGTTGGAAAAGGAGAAACTCCAGTAGCCCTTAGAGCCAAGTTTTCTGGACTAGCTTTAGTGAGCACTCCAGAACAAAGGGAACACATTTTGGAGCCATTTAAATAGAAACCAGGCATCTCTGCTCAGGACGTGCATCTCAATTAAGGAAACAAAGAGGCGGTATAGATGAGACTCATGGGGAAGAGGCTCTCTTGCTCTGTTTTTTCTCCAATAGAAATGCACATCATAGGCTTGGGCTTAAATGATTATCTATGGTCTCTAGAATCATGGCAGCAAAACCAAACGAGAGCACATCAAGTTATTTTCTGTTTTAAAAAAGCCACAGAGAAGCTTTGTGTGATTACGAAGTAATGGATCCGAATGAGAGTGCGATTTGCCAGCTGGAAACACTGGGAAAGGGCTCTTGGTGGTAAAGCAACTACGTGTCTTGAGAAAACGACTAGTACGTGTTGCAGGCCCCGTGGAATTTGCTTAATAAGTTGCACATTTGTCATTGTAGGTCAGTTCTTTGGGTGCCAGGAGACATAACTTCTTCATTATATAATCAAATATTTGTCCTTGCTGGAAAATGAGCACAAAAGAATGAAGAATGTTAGCCACTCTGCCGTTTCCAAAGACCCTTTCTCTGGCCAAGTGGGTGTTCTGAATTGAGCCTTCATCCCAAGGAACATTTTGAAAGCTAAGTTCTGGCACTGGGATTTGGTCCCTCTGCCACTTATCTCTGCCCCTTCTCTGGGAGTCTGAGTCTAAGCAGACTGATGGAAAGGGGGAGACAGCTGATGTTTGTTCATGCTCTTAGACAGAGATGGGAAGTCAGAGCCTTCCAGATTTTTCAACTTGCAGGCTTCTCTCTATTTGGCCACAGAATTTGTCAGCTACAATATGTTAATTACTCTGAGGAACGTAGAGACAAGACATTTTCATTTTTCGAGATCTTTTTTAAAATCTTATGCTGCTCAAACCCATGTGTGTTTGGATCTATAATCTTTGAAGACTTCTTCCAAGAAAAATAGAATTTTTCATTTCTCCTACGGGAGCCTCTGGTTAATCTCTGGTTAATGTTTTGAGTTTGAGCAAGTTGGGAATTTCTACTGGTATTCACTTTTGCTTCAGACTGGACAAATACATGTTAACAATTCTATTTGCTCCATGGAAAAGACCTTTAAAAGTGAACTTCCTACCACATTTATTCAGGAGGCAACTGGAAGATGATAATTTGCTTTCAGTAGGTAAGATATCTAGAAAGTGGCCCTCGTCAACTGGTCCATTATATTAATAGGTACCCCAAAGGCATATGCTATTTTTCTGTGTTTATACATGAGCCAAGCCTTAAGAAACCCAGCAGGTAAGAATTCTGAAAAACTTCTGGCCAATTAAAACAGAAATTTGAATTCATTCATGGGAATACTTGGGCATTCAAAAATCAAAGTAACTATTTGATGAATAATCAGTCTTGGAGTTTCTGCAGAGCAAATTGTGAAACTGTACATTTAAAAAAAAATCTCCAGAAAGACGCACTGGCAGCCAATAAAACCATTAGTGTCTATAGGGCCATTGTGATAATGTAAGACCTGGGTTCACCCTATGTTCTTATAAATGAACTGCATTTCTATGGTTTATAAGATCAGAGAACAGGAAGCAAAATTTGGTCCAGTTCATAAAGTACACAACACAATTAATAAAACTGCCAAATCAAATTTGTTGTGAGAAAACAAAATCCTTCAGACAGGGACTATGTCTGAACCAAAACAAAACAATTTTTAAAACCACACATTTTGTTAGTTCTATTCAATTAACGCATTAGACAACATTTTTAAGAGCACAAGATTTAATTTGATCACAAAATTTCCATATTATTCCCAAAATTTATGGAAAAAAAGCCATTCCATTTACGTTACTTTTAAAAGTAAAGAAGTTTCTCTTTAATTGCACTTAACATTTTGATTTCTAATTAATTTCCTGTTCTGGTCCTTAAGAAAAAAATGCTATAATGATATCAAGAAGTTTTAGAATGGCATATTTACTACTAGGAAATTTCTAAATGTCTTTTCATTTTTAGATGAATCACTACTGATTGGATTTTAAAATTACAAAAGATGGTTCTATTGTATTATGGGTTTTCCAGTTGTGTTGGTAAATTCGGAATCGCAACATAAACTCCATATAATGCCCTAATCCATAAACCTCCACTAAGACCTATTATTTTTCACATGTCCTACCAAGAAAGCAAGTTAGACAAATTTTACATGTAGAGAAGCCTGCTGAACTCATTTTCTTTCATGGGAACATAGGCGGAAAAGCAGAAGGAGAGGAAAGAGGAAAGAACTTCCCTTTAAAATGAATTCTAATTCACCCATGCGTGCTTTGTAGTCCTTTAGTCATGTCTGACTTTTTGAAACCCTTTGGACTGTAGCCTGCCATGCTCCTCTCTCTGTCCATGGGATTTTTCAGGCAAGAATACTGGAGTGGGTTGCCATTTCCTCCTCCAGGGGATCCTAACCAAGGGATCAACGCATCTCCTGTGTCTCCTGCATTGCAGGCATTTCTTTTCCTGCTGAACAATGGGGAAGCCAGAAACCAAGCCAAATAAAGACAGTATAGGGATTAAGACCATGAACTTTGGAGTAAAACAATAAAGGGGGGAAATAAGCTAGATGAAATTGGTTCCTTAGTTGTGGCAAATACATCATTCTGGAGGCTGTTAACAATTGGAGAGGACTTCACTGGTGGCTCAGTGGATAAGAATCCTGCCAACGCGGGGGACATGGGTTCCATTCCTGTTTCAGGAAGATTCCACATGCCTTGGGGCAACTAAGCTGGTGTGGCACAATTACTGAGCCCACACTCTAGAGCCTGTGAACTGCAACCACTAAAGACGTTGCACCTAAAGCCTGTGCTCTGCAAAAAGGGAAGACACGGCAACGAGGAGCCCGCGCACCACAACAAAGAGGAGCCTCTGCTCACCGCAACTAGAGAAAGCCCCTGCAAAGCAACAGAGACTCAGCACAGCCAAATAGATAAATAACTAAATTTTTTTTTTTTTTAAATAGAGGAATCTGGGTGGGAGGCATACGTACGTTTGTACTATCTTTGCAACCTTTTTGTGAATCTAAAATTAATTTAAGTGAAAAGTTCATTTAAAACAAAAGACAGAGACCTGGGTGTGACTTCTGGCTCTGCCATGTGTTAACTGTGTTAACCTTGAGCAAATTATTTAACCTCTCTAAGCCTCAATTTCATTTACTCAAAATGTCAGACTCAACAGTGAAAAACAAAGGCTTCCTGCTAAATTCAGGAACAAGACAAGGATGCCCACTTTCACCACTCCTGTTTAACACAGTATTGAAAGTCCTAGCAACAGAAATCAGACAAGAAAAAGAAATAAAAATGTATCCAGATGGGAAGAGAGAAGTAAAATTGTCACTATTTGCAGATAACATGATACTCTATATAGAGGACCCCAAAGTTGGAGATTAAAACTGATCAATGATTTCAGCATGGTAGTAGGATACAAGGTTAATACACAGAAATCTGTTGTATTTTTGTACACTAATAACACAATATCAGAAAGAGGAAAGAAAAAATACATGTAAAAGCACATGAAAAACAACCTAGGAATAACCTTGGCGTGCCGCGATTCATGGGTCGCAAACAACCGGACATGACTGAGTGACTGAACTGAAGGAGGTGAAAGGCCTATATCCTGAAAACTACAAAACGTTAAAGAAACTGAGGATAATCCAAAGAAATGGAAAGATATCCCATGTTCCTGAATTGGAAGAATATTGCTAAAATGGTCACATTACTCAATGCAATCTAGAGATTTAATGGAATCACTATCAAAATACCAAGGACATTTTTTCACAGAACAAGAACAAATAATCCTAAAATTCAATGAAGACACAAAAGTCCTAGAAATACCAAAGCAAATATGAAGAAAAAGAACAAAGATGGAGGCATAGCCCTTCTAGACTTTGTAATATGCTACAAAGCTAATCAAAAGAGTGTCATATTGGCACAAGAATAGACATATAGATCAATGAACAGAATAGAGAGCCCATAAATAAACCCAGGTAACTAAGGTCAATTACTCTATGACAAAAGAGGCAAAAATAAATAATGGAGAAAAGACAGTCTCTTCAAGTGGTGTTGGGAAAACTTGGACTTAGTTAGTTAGTTAGTTCAATCGCTGAGTCATATTCGACGCTTTGAGACCCCATGAATCACAGCACGCCAGGCCTCCCTGTCCATCACCAACTCCCAGAGTTGACCCAGACTCACGTCCATCGAGTCAGTGATGCCATCCAGCCATCTCATCCTCTGTCGTCCCCTTCTCCTCCTGACCCCAATCCCTTCCAGCATCACAGTCTTTTCCAATGAGTCAACTCTTTGCATGAGGTGGCCAAAGTACTGGAGTTTCAGCTTTAGCATCATTCCTTCCAAAGAAATCCGAGGGCTGATTTCCTTGAGAATGGACTGCTTGGATCTCCTTGCAGTCCAAGGGACTCTCAAGAGTCTTCTCCAACACCACACTTCAAAAGCATCAATTCTTCGGCGCTCAGCCTTCTTCACAGTCCAACTCTCACATCCATACATGACCACAGGAAAAACCATAGCCTTGACTAGACAAACCTTTGTTGGCAAAGTAATGTCTCTGCTTTTCAATATGCTATCTACGTTGGTCATGACTTTCCTTCCAAGGAGTAAGTGTCTTTTAATTTCATGACTGCAGTCACCATCTGCAGTGATTTTGGAGCCCAAAAAAATAAAGTCTGACACTGTTTTCACTGTTTGCCCATCTATTTCCCATGAAGTGGTGGGACCGGATGCCATGATCTTCGTTTTCTGAATGTTGAGCTTTAAGCCAACTTTTTCACTCTCCACTTTCACTTTCATCAAGAGGCTTTTTAGTTCCTCCACACTTTCTGCCATAAGGGTGGTGTCATTTGCATATCTGAGGTTATTGAGATTTCTCCCGGCCATCTTGATTCCAGCTTGTGTTTCTTCCAGTCCAGCGTTTCTCATGATGTACTCTGCGTATAAGTTAAATAAGCAGGGTGACAATATACAGCCTTGACATACTCCTTTTCCTATTTGGAACCAGTCTGTTGTTCCATGTCCAGTTCTAACTGTTGCTTCCTGACCTGCATACAAATTTCTCAAGAGACAGATCAGGTGGTCTGGTATTTCCATCTCTTTCAGAATTTGCCAGTTTATTGTGATCCACACAGTCAAAGGCTTTGGCATAGTCAATAAAGCAGAAATAGATGTTTTTCTGGAACTCTCTTGCTTTTTCCATGATCCAGCAAATATTGGCAATTTGATCTCTGGTTCCTCTGCCTTTTCTGAAACCAGCTTGAACATCAGGAAGTTCACGGTTCACATGTTGCTGAAGCCTGGCTTGGAGAATTTTGAGCATTACTTTACTAGCGTGTGAGATAAGTGCAATTGTGCGGTAGTTTGAGCATTCTCTGGCATTGCCTTTCTTTGGGATTGGAATGAAAACTGACCTTTTCCAGTCCTGTGGCCACTGCTGAGTTTTCCAAATTTGCTGGCATATTGAGTGCAGCACTTTCACAGCATCATCTTTCAGGATTTGAAAGAGCTCAACTGGAATTCCATCACCTCCACTAGCTTTGTTGGTAGTGATGCTTCCTAAGGCCCACTTGACTTCACATTCCAGGATGTCTGGCTCTAGGTCAGTGATCACACCGTCGTGATTATCTTGGTCGTGAAGATCTTTTTTGTACAGTTCTTCTGTGTATTCTTGCCATCTCTTCTTAATATCTTCTGCTTCTATTAGGTCCAAACAATTTCTGTCCTTTATTGTGCCCATCTTTGCATGAAATGTTCCCTTGGTATCTCTAATTTTCTTAAAGACATCTCTAGTCTTTCCCATTCTGTTGTTTTCCTCTATTTCTTTGCACTGATAGCTTAAGAAGGCTTTCTTATCTCTTCTTGCTGTTCTTTGGAACTCTGCATTCAGATGCTTATATCTTTCCTTTTCTCCTTTGCTTTTCACTTCTCTTCTTTTCACAGCTATTTCCATGATCCAGGGAATATTGGCAACATGTATACCCAGACAGCCATTTTGCTTTTTTGCATTTCTTTTCCCTGGGGATGGTCTTGATCCCTGTCTCCTGTACAATGTCACGAACCTCATTCCATAGTTCATCAGGCACTCTATCACATCTAGGTCCTTAAATCTATTTCTCACTTCCACTGTATAATAAGGGATTTGATTTAGGTCATACTTGTATGGTCTAGTGGTTTTGCCTACTTTCTCCAATTTAAGTCTGAATTTGGCAATAAGGAGTTCATGATCTGAGCCACAGTCGGCTCCTGGTCTTGTTTTTGCTGACTGTATAGAGCTTCTCCATCTTTGGCTGCAAAGAATATAATCAATCTGATTTCGGTGTTGACCATCTGGTGATGTTCATGTGTAGAGTCTTCTCTTGTGTTGTTGGAAGAGGGTGTTTGCTATGACCAGTGCATTTTCTTGGCAAAACTCTATTAGTCTTTGCCCTGCTTCATTCCAAGGCCAAATTTGCCTGTTACTCCAGGTGTTTCTTGACTTCCTACTTTTGCATTCCAGTCCCCTATAATGAAAAGGACATCTTTTTTGGGTGTTAGTTCTAAAAGGACTACTACATGTCAATTACTGAAACGAAAACACTCCCTCACACCAAATACAAAAATAAATTCAAAATGGTTTCAGTTCAGCACTGTTTATAATAGCCAGGACGTGGAAGCAACCTAGATGTCCATAAGCAGATGAATGGATAAGAAAGCTGTGGTACATATACACAATGGAGTATTACTCAGCCATTAAAAAGAATACATTTGAATCAGTTCTAATGAGGTGGATGAAACTGGAGCCTATTATACAGAGTGAAGTAAGCCAGAAAGAAAAACACCAATACAGTATACTAACGCATATATATGGAATTTATAAAGATGGTAACAATAACCCTGTATATGAGACAGCAAAGAGACACTGATGTATAGAACAGTCTTTTGGACTCTGTGGGAGAGGGAGAGGGTGGGATGATTTGGGAGAATGGCATTGAAATGCGTATAATATCACATATGAAATGAGTCGCCAGTCCAGGTTCAATGCACGATACTGGATGCTTGGGGCTGGTGCACTGGAACGACCCAGAGGGATGGTATGGGGAGGGAGGAGGGAGGAGGGTTCAGGATGGGGAACACATGTACACCTGTGGTGGATTCATTTTGATATTTGGCAAAACCAATACAATATTGTAAAGTTTAAAAATAAAATAAAATAACATTTAGCAGGAAAATAAATAAAAATAAAAGCAAAAAAAAAGAAAATGGTTTCAGTTCAGTTCAGTCGCTCAGTTGTGTCTGATTATTTGAGACCACATGAATCGCAGCACACCAGGCCTCCCTGTCCATCACCAATTCCCAGAGTTCACTCAAACTCATGTCCATCCAGTCAGTGATGCCATCCAGCCATCTCATCCTCTGTCGTCTCCTTCTCCTCCTGCCCCCAATCCCTCCCAGCATCAGAGTCTTTTCCAATGAGTCAACTCTTCGCATGAGGTGGCCAAAGTACTGGAGTTTCAGCTTTAGCATCAGTCCTTCCAAAGAACACCCAGGGCTGATTTCCTTCAGAATGGACTGCTTGGATTTCCTTGCAGTTCAAGGGACTCTCAAGAGTCTTCTCCAACACCACACTTCAAAAGCATCAATTCTTTGGTGCTCAGCTTTCTGCACAGGCCAACTCTCACATCCATACATGACCACTGGAAAAACCATAGCCTTGACTAGATGGACTTTTGTTGGCAAAGTAATGTCTCTGCTTTTCAATATGCTATCTAGGTTGGTCATAACTTTCCTTCCAAGGAGTAACTGTCTTTTAATTTCATGGCTGCAATCACCATCAACAGTGATTTTGGAGCCAAAAAAAATAAAGTCTGACACTGTTTACACTGTTTCCCCATCTATTTCCCATGAAATGATGGGACTAGATGCCATGATCTTAATTTTCTGAATGTTGAGCTTTAAGTCAACTTTTTCACTCTCCTCTTTCACTTTAATCAAGAGGCCTTTTATACAATATTGTAAAGTTAAAAAATAAAATTAAATTAAAAAAAAAAAACAATGAAAAAAAAAAAGGCCTTTTAGTTCCTCTTCACTTTCTGCCATAAGGGTGGTGTCATCTGCTTATCTGAGGTTATTGATATTTCTCCCAGCAATCTTGATTTTAAATGGTTTAAAGACCTAAATTAAGTTATGATACCACAAAACTCCTAGAAGAGAACACAGGCAAAACACTTTGACATAAATCATAGCAATATTTTGTTAGATCAGTTTTCCAAGGCAAAAGAAATAAAAACAAAAAGAAACAAATGAGACCTAATCAAACTTAGAAGCTTTTACAGTTATCAAGACAGTATGGTACTGGCACAAAGACAGAAATAAAGATCAATGGAACAAAATAGAAAGCCCAGAGATATATCCACACACCTATGGACACCTTATCTTTGACAAAGGAGGCAAGAATATACAATGGAGAGAAGACAATCTCTTTAACAAGTGGGGCTGGGAAAATTGGTCAACCACTTGTAAAAGAATGAAACTAGAATACTTTCTAACACCCCTACACAAAAATAAACTCAAAATGGATTAAAGATCTAAATATAAGACCAGAAACTATAAAATTCCTAGAGGAAAACATAGGCAAAACACTCTCTGATATAAATCACAGCAGAATCCTCTATGACCCACCTCCCAGAGTAATGGAAATAAAAGCAAAAATAAACAAATGGGACCTAATTAAACTTAAAAGCTTTTGCACAATGAAGGAAACTATAAGCAAGGTGAAAACACAGCCTTCAGAATGGGAGAAAATAATAGCAAACAAAACAACTGACAAAGAATTAATCTCAAAAATATACAAGCAACTCCTGCAGCTCAATTCCAGAAAAATAAAAGAGCCATCAAAAAACGGGGCAAAGAACTGGACAGACATTTCTCCAAAGAAGACATACAGATGGCTAACAAACACATGAAAAGATGCTCAACATCACTCATTATCAGAGAAATGCAAATCAAAACCACAATGAGGTACCATCTCACACCAGTCAGAATGCCTGCTATCCAAGTCTTAGTTCAGTTCAGTTCAGTCGCTCAGTCGTGTCCGACTCTTTGCCACCCCAGGAATCGCAGCACGCCAGGCCTCCCTGTCCATCACCAACTCCTGGAGTTCACTCAGACTCACGTCCATCGAGTCGGTGATGCCATCCAGCCATCTCATCCTCTGTCGTCCCCTTCTCCTTCTGCCCCCAATCCCTCCCAGCATCAGAGTCTTTTCCAATGAGTCAACTCTTCACATGAGGTGGCCAAAGTACTGGAGTTTCAGCTTTAGCATCATTCCTTCCAAGGAACACCCAGGGCTGATCTCCTTTAGAATGGACTGGTTGGATCTCCTTGCAGTCCAAGGGATTCTCAAGAGTCTTCTCCAACACCACAGTTCAAAAGCATCAGTTCTTCAGCACTCAGCTTTCTTCACAGTCCAACTTTCACATCCATACATGACCACTGGAAAAAGCATAGCCTTGACTAGACGGACCTTTGTTGGCAAAGTCATGTCTCTGCTTTTCTGCTATCGACGTTGGTCATAACTTTTCTTCCAAGGAGTAAAGGTCTTTTAATTTCATGGCTGCAGTCACCATATGCAGTGATTTTGGAGCCCAAAATAATAAAGTCTGACACTGTTTCCACTGTTTCCCCATCTATTTCCCATAAAGTGATGGGACCAGATGCCATGATCTTAGTTTTCTGAATGCTGAGCTTTAAGCCAACTTTTTCACTCTCCTCTTTCTCTTTCATCAAAAGGCTTTAGTTCCTCCTCACTTTCTGCCGTAAGGGTGGTGTCATCTGCATATCTGAGGTTATTGATATTTCTCCCAGCAATCTTGATTCCAGCTTGTGCTTCTTCCAGCCCAGCATTTCTCATGATGTACTCTGCATATAAGTTAAATAAGCAGGGTAACAATATACAGCCTTGATGTATTCCTTTTCCTATTTGGAACCAATCTGTTGTTCTATGTCCGGTTCTCACTGTTGCTTCCTGACCTGCATATAGGTTTCTCAAGAGGCAGGTCAGGTGGTCTGGTATTCCCATCTCTTTCAGAATTTTCCACAATTTATTGTGACCCACACAGTCAAAGTCTTTGGCATAGTCAATAAAGCAGAAATAGATGTTTTCCTGGAATTCTCTTGCTTTTTTCCATGATCCAGCGGATGTTGGCAATTTGATCTCTGGTTCCTCTGCCATTTCTAAATCCAGCTTGAACAACTGGAAGTTCATGGTTCACATATTGCTGAAGCCTGGCTTGGAGAATTTTGAGCACTACTTTACTAGCGTGTGAGATGAGTACAATTGTGCAGGAGTGTGGGCATTCTTTGGCATTGCCTTACTTTAGGATTGGAATGAAAACTGACCTTTTCCAGTCCTGTGGCCACCACTGAGTTTTCCAAATTTTGCTGGCATATTGAGTTGCAGCACTTTCACAGCATCATCTTTTAGGATTTAAAATAGCTCAACTGGAATTTCATCACCTCCACTAGCTTTGTTCGTAGTGATGCTTCCTAAGGCCCACTTGACTTCACATTCCACAACGTCTGGCTCTAGAACAAATTAGAGATACCAAAGGAACATTTCATGCAAAGATGGGCACAATAAAGGGCAGAAATGGTATGGACCTAACAGAAGTAGATGATAAGAAAAGGTGGCAAAAATACACAGAAGAACTATACCAAAAATATGTTCACAATCCAGATAATCAGATGACCATTATATCTACTACTGTGGGCAAGAATCCCTTAGAAGAAATGAAATAGCCCTCACAGTCAACAAAAGATCCCAAAATGCACTATTTGGGTGCAGTCTCAAAAACGACAGAATGATCTCTGTTCGTTTCCAAGGCAAAGCATTCAGTATCACAATAACCCAAGTCTATGCCCCAACCATGAGCACCCCAACCATGGATGGGGCCATACTCAGTAAATCTTTAATACAGTTTTCTGTTGATGGGTGGGGCTGTGTTCCCTCCCTGTTATTTGATCTGAGGCCAAACTATGGTGGAGGTAATGACTATAATGGTCCCATGAACCTCCTTCAAAAGGTCCCATGAACACAGTGCTACACTCAGTGCACCCAACCCTGCAGCAGGCCACAGCTGACCCACACCTCCGCCAGAGACTCCGGACGCCAGAGACATTCCAATCCTAAAATAAGGCAATGCCAAAGAATGCTCAAACTCCTGCACAACTGTACTCATCTCACACGCTATAAAGTAATGCTCAAAATTCTCCAAGCTAGGCTTCAACAGTACGTGAACCGTGAACTTCCAGTTGTTCAAGCTGGATTTAGAAAAGGCAGAGGAACTAGAGATCAAATTGCCAACATCTGTTGGATTATTGAAAAAGCAAGAGAGTTTCCGAAAAACATCTATTCCTGCTTTATTGACTATTCGAAAGCCTTTGACTGTGTGGATCACAACAAACTGTGGAAAATTCTTAAACAAACTGTGGAAAATTCTTAAGTGATGAGAATACCAGACCATCTGACCTGCCTCCTGAGAAATCTGTATGCAGATCAAGAAGCAACAGTTAGAACCAGACATGAACAACAGACTGGTTCCAAATACGGAAAGGAGTATGTCAAGGCTGTATATTGTCACCCTGCTTATTTTACTTATACGCAGAGTTCATCATGCGAAATGCTGGGCTTGATGAAGCACAAGCTGGAATCAAGATGGCCGGGAGAAATATCAATAACCTCAGATAAGCAGATGATACCACCCTTACGGCAGAAAGTGAAGAGGAACTGAAGAGCCTCTTGATGAAAGTGAAAGAGGAGAGTGAAAAAGCTTGCTTAAAACTCAACATTTAAAAAATGAAGATCATGGCATCCAATCCCATCACTTCATGCAAATAGATGAGGAAACAATGGAAACAATGAGAGACTTTATTTTCTTGGGCTCCAAAATCACTGCAGATGGTGACTCCAGCCATGAAATTAAAAGACCCTTTCTCCTTGGAAGAAAAGCTGTGACAAACTAGACAGCATATTAAAAAGCAGAGATATTACCTTGCTGACAAAGGTCCATCTACTCAAAGCTATGGTTTTTCCAGTAGTCATGTATGGATGTGAGAGTTGGACTATAAAGAAAGCTAAGTACTAAAGAACTGATGCTTTTGAACTGTGGTATTGGAGAAGACTCTGGGGAGTCCCTTGGACTGCAAGGAGACCCAACCAGTCCATCCTAAAGGAAATCAGTCCTGAATATATTCATTGGAAGAACTGGTGCTGAAGCTTTAACTCCAATACCTTGGCCACCTGAAGCGATGAACTGAGTCACTAAAAAAGACCCCAATGCTGGGAAAGATTGAGGGTAGGAGGAGAAGGGGATGACAGACGATGAGATGGTTGGATGGCATCACTGACTCAATGAACACTAGTTTGACCACGCTTCGGGGGTTGGAGATAGACTGGGAAGCCTGGCGTGCGGCACTCCATGGGGTCACAAAGGGTCGGACACAAGTGAGTAACTGACCTGAACTGAAACAAGCAACTTAGTAACAAAAAAGGCATAAGATATGGAAAAAACAGACATATATCACAGAAGAGAAACAGAGAACGTGAATAATAGAGAAAGCCAAAAGTAAAATGGCAAATGTAGTAAGTCCAATCATAATTTTATTAAACAGACTAAAAGTCTCCAATCCAAAAGCAAATAGTGACTGTGTAAAAAAGCAAGATCCAACAATGTGCTGTCTTTCAGAGACCCATTTGAAATCAAAAGACATAAATAGGTTAAAAAAGAAAGGACAAAAAAAGATATGGCATGCAGACAATAATCATAAGAGCTGGAATGGCTATAGTAATATCTTAAAAATGAACTCTAAGAAATATTACTAGATAAAAAGAGATTTTATAATGATAAAAGGTCAGTACCTTTTATGTAACAAATATATTAAGATATATATACCTAAAACCAGTTCAGAATACATGAACAACATGATTCACAACTTTTCGGCAAACATATGGTGGCCTTTAAGGCAGTGGAATGACATAATCAAAGGGCCTGGGGCAGGGGTGGGGAAATGCCAGCAGAGAATTCTAAATCCATGAAATGCTATCCTTCTAAAATGAATTTGAAATACAGTACAAAATAAAAACTGGAGAGAGAACTGTTGTTGGCATACTTGTCTCACTGATAGAAGCAAGTATCAGAGAATCAAAAGGAGAAATAGACAAATGAACAATTATAGTTGAAAATGTCCCAGTATTAATAACTAACAGAACAAGTAGACCAAAAATCAGCAAGGCTATAGCAGATCTGAACAATACTACCAACCAACTTGACCTAACATATTTTTCAACACTCTATCAAATGAGAGGAGAATATGCATTCTTTTCGGATGCATGTGAAACATTCTCCAGGCTAGGTCATATGCTAGGCCCAAAAGATAAATCTCAAATGTAAGTGATACATTTCTAAATAATACATAGGTCCAAAAAGAAATCACAGGGGCAACTAGAAAATATTTTGAACTAAATGAAAACAAAAACACAACGTGTCAAAATTTATAAGTATGCCTTATACAGTGCTTAGACGGAAATTCAGAAGTTTAAGTACCTATATTAGACAAGAAATGTTTCATTTTGCCTAAGTTGTCCAATTTGTTCATGTAAAGTTGCTTGTCATATTCTCTTATAATTATTCTAATTTCTGAAGGGTTGGTAATTAATGTCCCTTATTTCACCCAAGACTAAGGAAGAAATAGAAAATCTAAAGCTCTATAATAATAAAAAGAGAATCATTAGTTAAAAATCTGCCCACCTTTCCTATCACATACACAAAAAGCCCAAGCTAGATGGCTTTATCCAGTAAATTCTATCCAACAATGAATAAATTATAGCAATTCTACACAAATTTTCATAAAATAGAGGCAGGGGAACTTTTCAACTCATTCTACAGGACCAGTATTACATTATCATCAAAGCAAGACAGGTATGACAATAAAACTAGAGATCAGTATCCCCTGTGAGCATGCACATGAAAGTCTCTAACGTGATGCTAACAAATGAAATGCAGAAACATATAAAAAGATTAAAATCATGATGAAGTGAGATCTATGTGACAATGACATTTATGGGGCTCCTCTCTTCTCTTTGTTCTGACATCACACTTCAGACAGATTTAAACTGTGGTAGTTTGGCTGTGTGGTCCCTTCACGTATACACTGACCAATGTATACCTTTCTTGGTGGTTATGTGTAAGGTGTATGAAATAAAGTAATCTAATCCTCTTGAAATTATGGATACCAAAAAGAGATTAAGGATACCACAAAAGGAGCAAGAAGATTTCCACTTTTAGCCTTGATGCTAAGGGTTAAAATAGGATTTAAAATAAACACACAAAGATGAAAAAATTAGGAAAGCAATGGGTTTGATTCTCAGTTTGGTAATATCCAGGACTCAAAATAATCAAGAACCAACCAGATCCATGTGGAAGATAAATTTAGCTGGTTTAGTTTTCCTAGTGGAGAAGGCAATGGCATCCCACTCCAGTACTCTTGCCTGGAAAATCCCATGAACGGAGGAGCATGGTACGCTGCAGTCCATGGGGTCGCTAAGAGTCGGACACAACTGAGCGACTTCACTTTCACTTTTCACTTTCATGCATTGGAGAAGGAAATGGCAACCCACTCCAGTGTTTTTGCCTGGAGAATCCCAGGGATGGGGGAGCCTGGTGGGCTGCTGTCTATAAGGTCACACAGAGTCGGACACGACTGAAGCAACTTAGCAGCAGCAGCAGCAGTTTTCCTAGAGTGAGAAATGACACCCTAATCATTGGAGAAAAGGCATTGTATCTTCAGAAAGACAAATAAGATTTTGAAGAGATGCCAGCGTGTTCCTTTCTGCAGCTTCATGTCAACTCAAGCACTGAAATCAGTGCTAATATTTAGGTTTATCGATATCTGGTCACCAGTTCACAGAACTTTTCAGCTCCTAAAAGGTTCACTTCTAGGTTCCTGCTTTTAGAGATGGTTATCAGCAGAAGGATAATGCACCTTGCCACCCATCCAGCCATCATAAAAGTTAGCCTGGTGCACAAATCAGTTTGTTAGCGTCCATCGCTCAGTCATGTCTGTCTCTGCAACCCCAAGGACTGTAGCCCCCCAGGCTCCTCTGTCCATGGGATTTCCCAGGTAAGAATATTGGAGTGGGCTGCCATTTCCTCCTCCAGGGAATCTTCCCAAACCAGGGATCGATGGGCAGGCAAATTCTTTACCACTGAGCCACCTGGGAAGCCAAATATATGGGATAAACCCACAAATACAGTCCATAATACATTTAGGGTGACAGATGAGAGAAAGCTATGGCATTTTCAGGACGTACCTAATACTTAATACCCTAATACTTTAATACCCATACTAGGGTATGGGTATTAAAGGCAAACACCTTAGGGCAAACACCTAATACTTTAATACCCATCTCTAGGAATTCAAAAGAGAGGCAACCATATTTAAGTGGTCATTCATTTCTGCGTGGTTTAGAATGTAACCGTCAACCACAGCATTAATAAGTTAGCCAATTCTGCACTATAAATGAACATAAAAATCTAAGAGTTTAAAATTTGGGGCTGTATGACAAAGATTATTTCCATTTTTAAAAAGTAATGCTTCAGATGAAGGAAAGACTGTGAAACCATAAGAGAGACAAAGTCTCTGCATGTCACAGGAGATCTGAAATAACACAAACGCCAACTAAGAAAAATTCAAGCTAATTTTGAAATAATGAAGTGAGGATACAGGTACATAGTCTGTGGCAATGCTTGCAATACTTCATTTCCAGTAACTGAAAGCAGGATCAAAAGTTTGAGCAGATATTTCCAGGTAAACTATGTGCAGAGCAAATATATAGACTCATTAAACATAGCTAACTTCAAAAATTAAATCTGGCTGATCATACATAACAAATCAAAATTGATACATTTTTCTGGGTGAATTTCAAATATGCCAACATAACATTTCTACATTGTGAATTAAAAAACAATTCATAACAATTCTACAGACCATATGCAAGTTTATTTAAATAATTTAAAACTGCACAGAGAGCTAATTTATAAGTATAAAAATAGATGGTTTAGCAACCAAATACAAGCACCACACAGAAGCAGATTACACACACACCACCAAAGTCTTTGGAAGATGAAGGCAACATTAATATCTCAAGTAGTTTTATGAGAATACTTTACTTATATGATAGATGTTACTAAAACATCTCAAAATATGCAGGGCCCACAAATATTTCAGTTTCAAGTCTTCCCTTCAGTTTTGTTGTCAATATATTAATGACTCTTCTTAAATACTCTACAACAATTAGTCTAGATTGACAAATGGGCTATCGAAGCCACTATCTTGCTGGCTAGACAGAGGAGCGATTAATTTTCTTGAAGGCAGCGGACACATGGCAGGTGGAAGTGTACTGCTCAGTGTTTTGAATTCTGACTTTAACATATCAGCTTTATGATGAGGTGGGTGTCCAAGAGTTATGCTACTCTTCCCTGGCTGGGAATACGTGGTTTCTTCTGACAGGTCTGGAGCACGGCCACTCTGACATTTCATAGGCTGACGAATCATGTTGTTTTTCTCTGAGTCTGAAAGACAGCTGGCTGCTGAAAACTGTTTGAAATTCACAGATTCCAGGAGCGAATCCAGGGTGTCTTGCGGCCCACCATGCAAAAACGACACTTCATGACTGCTGTAGGATAGAGTGGCAGTGTTGGAATGCCAGCCTGAAGAGTCACTCAGGTCCCCTACATCCTTTACTGGAACTTCCTTAACACCCAAACTCGGACTTTTCTCAGATGCAGCGTTTTCACTTTCCATTAGTGGATTACATTTATATACTTTTAAACCAAGTCTTTCATTAGGACTTCGAAAAGTAATGTCTGTGGATTCAGACTCAGAAAGATCAGGGGTATATCGAGATGAAGGTTTATTGCCAAAGGTTCCACGGAAGGGGTGTGTGTTTGAGTGCTGGAGTGATTCAGAGCCAGGATCACCAAGAAGGTCTTTCTTCTTGTGCAAACCAAAGCTTCTTTCATCTTCGCAAGGCACAAACTCAGGAGAAACACTCCTTGGCAAAATGTCTACATGTTTGCGACTGTTATCCCTGAACTGAAAGTCCAGATGCGACTCTCTGGAACACTCGGGCTTTCTGTCCCCACGCTCTGCATCCTCTAATCGCCTTTGTAGGTTACAGGCAGCCCTCCTCTTAGGAACTTGGTCGCACATACTTCTGGGGATCGTTTTTAGATTGTTTGATTTGCTTTCTGTGTGACATGGTATATTCTGATTCACATCATTTCTTTTTGATTTTTCAACTCCAGTGAGCCTCTCTGAAGTCAGAGGCAATACTCCTATGTACAAGGGAACACAAAATTAGGGGAAAACAGAATTAGCAGAAAATTAACACTGAAAGAGAAGGGAAGAAAATACATGTTTTTATATATTTCCAAGCAACGCATATATATTTTAATCATTCTCAAAGAAAAGACATCAATACTGGACATTTAAAATCTTCTCATATATATATATATATGATAAAGCTGAGTGATTTTGCTATTGAAATCTATTATAATTATCCAGCTGATTGCAACTGCTGGGAACATTAGATCGAATCCAGAAAACTTCTCATGTTATATGCCATTTCTCCTTTATAGCCAAGCTTCACATCACCATTCCAAAATTTACACAAATAATCTTTGTGCTTCTATTTGAAGAATGTTTACCAACATTCAACTCAGGAATTCCTGAACAATCTTTGCTTTTCGCTTTCCAGAAGTTCAGCTGAGCTTTGGGAAAGCTTCTCATTTGTAGCTTCTTGGGAAGCTGTACCTTTTATCATTATGAACTTTTACTTTGGTCAGTTTAATGCTAACTCTCATTTACCTAATACTGTTTTTAACGCTATAGTTTACCGAATATCAATCTACATTGCTTGGTATATCACTCTCTAGCCCTGTATTTTGAATTGTTGATGATTGTCTTATCTGAAATAACATATGTCTAGAATTTTTAAAAAGTTTGAAAATTATGTTCTTTTATTACTGAGTTTAAGCAATTCATGTTTAGTATGACTGCTGTTTCAATCTACTATTATTTTCCATTTACCTATGCTTTCCAGATGTATTTTTCCTTTATAGATTATTAGATTGAAAAAGTTTTCTTCCAAGTTTTACCCTTACTACTTTGAAAGTTACATATTCTAATTCTCTATTAGTTAGCCTTAATTATTTTTCTTTTTAAATTTATTTTTGGCTCTGCTGGGTCTTCGGTGCTATGTGCAAGCTTTCTATAGCGGCAGTGAGCGGGGGCTACACTCCAGTTGGGGTGTGAGGACTTCTCACTGAAGTAGCTTCTCTTATTGCAGAGCACAGGCTTAGGGCACACAAGCTTCAGCAGTTGTGACACACAGACTCTAGAGTGCATGGGCGTCATAGTCGTGGCACAGGGCTCAGTAGTTGCAGCTCACAGGCTCAAGAGTATGTGCTCAGCAGTTGTGGTGCATAGGCTTAGTCTCCCCATGTGTTAGCCTTAAATTTTTATACACATACTTAAACTTGTATCTTTCCAGCAAGCTCCAGAGTTATAAGTATCTGTATCTTCTTGAAAATAATATAAATTTTAGCATATTGTTAGTTTCCTCTACAATATCCTCTTACATATCTCTGAGGATACCGTATTTTTCTAACATTCTCACATCCTGTAGTTTGTTCTATTAATTCTATTTCTGTAGGTGTAGTACTCTTGTCTGGAAAATCCTATGGACAGAGGAGCCTGCTAGGCTGCAGTTCATGGGGTCTCTAAGAGTCGGACACAACTGAGCGACTTCACTTTCAATAGAGAATTAGAATATATAACTTTCAAAGTAGTAAGGGTAAAACTTGGAAGAAAATGAGCGACTTCACTTTCACTTTTATCTATTGGAGAAGGAAATGGCAACCCACTCCAGTGTTCTTGCCTGGCGAATCCCAGGGACGGTGGAGCCTGGTGGGCTGCCATCTATGGGGTCACATAGAGTCAGACACGACTGAAGCGACTTAGCACCAGCAGCAGCAAGCTCTGTTTTGAGGATTGCTTTTTTTTTTTTTTTTGCTATGTCTTAAGTTTGGTTTCTTTTTTCATGGTGCTGCTTTCTATAAATATATATTAATTCTCAGTTGAATGCATATCTTTTAGATGTCTTGAGCACAGTATCTGCCAGTTGTTTAAAGGAGTTGGAAGTGGAGTGGAAAGGAATGAGCAGCAGAGCAGAAAGACCTAATTGCTGATACTCTGGGCACGTGAGCTCTCAGTTTCTCCTTGGTGTGTGCGGCCACCTAGAGTACTGCCCTGTTTCCAGACTCTGTTTCTGTTGCTCTCACCCAGCTTAGTACCAGGGTTCAAAAAGGGAAGTAAGCAGAAATAAACAGGGTGCCCCCACCTGGTTTTGGTTGCTCTGGAATACCAATACCCCATTGGTATCCCCTAGGCTTACTACTTCTGGAATATACCACTACCGTCCTGTGTAGAACAGTTTCCATATTGTTCCCACTTGTAACTGTCGTCTTCTGGGAGCTCTGAACTGAGGTTTCCATCTTCAATCTTAAAATGCCTGTCTTCTTTCAGGGATTTCTCACAGTCTCTAATTTAGCAATTATAACTTTTAAAAGCTCAGTTATATTTTCTTCTTTCTCTCCTTCTATATTGTCACTTAAAATCCTTTCTATCCTTCCTAGGAATAGAAGCAGCAAAATGAAGCTGACGGGCAAGCTCAGTCTGCCTACTACACTGTTTTTCCAGTTTAAGTTAAATATGCATATAATTTGCTAAATTAGCTCTCACTCCTTACATTCCCCACTCTCCTAAAAACATTAAATAACTAAAAGAGAGAGAGAAAAATCTTTCAAGTAACTCATTTTCACATACCTGACTGTGTAGTTTTGCTCTGGGATCTATCAGAAATAGGTGTTTCCAGCAATTTTGCCATCATAGCAAGCTTGCTAGCAGCACTGATGATCTTCTTCTCAGCCCTGTGGGGAATTCCAGAATATAAAATTAATAGAGTTTACAGGAAGAAAATGAGTTTCCTTAGCCCCAGGATTTCTGTTTTCCTATATGCTCTGCCACCATTAAGAGTAGCACAGGCATTAAGCCTCTCTTAACCCTCTACTCATCATGTAGATACAGTTAATTCTGTGGCTAAGGAAAATGCTTACAAAATAACAAAATGCTGTCCTGGTACTCTCAGGACACACTGTTTAGACAGAACTTACCCTTCCTCCTTCCCATCATCCTGCAAAATCTGCTGGAGGCAAATCAAATAATATTTGCGCATCTTTCGGGCGGTTTCTTGACGTTCTCGCAACACCTCTGCTTTTACCACTTCAGCAGCTCTTTCCTTACTCTCCTGAATATAACGAAGCATATCACCTGGGGGCGGGGGGAATCCCCACAAAATGCATGTTTATTGGCAGTTTTTTCAAAATAAGAGAGGCAGACTTCAGACCAATTTTCTGGGAGATGAAGTGAGTGGAGACATAGCTTAAATGTTATAGCTTTCCACCATCATTAAAATGGAATATTTCGGTCACCATTTTGGTAGACTAAAAGGAGAAGTCATCTAAAAGTCCAGTTAGAAAGATGACAGAACACAAATATGGTCAGAGAAACATAGCATATCCCCAACAGAAACTGTCATATTTTTAAACACTGAGACAAGAAATTATCATTAATATGAGGCACAGAAAGTTATGCATTTCAATTACATGTCAAGTTAAGACAAGAGGAAAAAGAAATATACTGAAAGTGTGAGGCAGCAAGGAAGAGAGAAGTAGACACAGAGAGAAAGGAGGCAATATAAGCTGGAGAGATTCATCGCCTTCTGTTTACTTGTGCTCTGAAAACCCATGTTTCATTATTTCTTCAATTCTTCCCACAAACCTTATGAATATCCAACTAAATATAATACTATAATCCATGAGAGGTATACAAAATACTATTGCAGGGAGAGATTTGAGACTCACGATGCCTCCTGAAATTTACACTTAAAAATAGTTCACAGCTTTCAAGTCTTCCTTTTATCTTTAACTCAGTGTGCTTTGTTTGGGACTATCACATTGAAGAATTGATGCTTTTAAACTGTGGTATTAGAGAAGACTCTTGAGAGTCCCTTGGACAACAAGGAGACCCAACCAGTCCATCCTAAAGGAAATCAGTCCTGAATATCACTGGAAGGACTGATGCTGAAGCTCCAATATACTTTGGCCACCTGATGCAAAGAACTGACTCATTATAAAGACCCTGATGCTGGGAAAGACTGAAGGCGGGAAGAGAAGGGGATGACAAAGGATGAGATGGTTGGATGGCATCATCAATTCAATGGACATGAGTCTGAGTAAATTCCAGGAGTTGGTGATGGACAGGGAAGCCTGGCGTGCTGTAGTCCATGCAGTTGCAAAGAGTCAGACACGACTGAGCAACTGAACTGAAATAAACTAAACTGAACCACTACTTAAGATTAACATTTGTCCTAAATCCAGGGCTATATCCTACTGGTTGAATATCACCATCCCCATTATATTAAGGAGTCTAATTCATAAAGGAATCTCATTCATTATCAGTAAGCTCTTCCCGGAAATTACACATTCTATGCAAAAATGCTAAGCGGAAGACTATTTTTCATTATTTCAACTGGGGAAAATTTTAATGGAGTACATGTCAATGCAAAATATCCAACCAATTTCTCAAATGTAATACACATAAATACACAACAAGTTCTCACATTAGGATGAAAAAGAATGCTTAAAATTTCACTTTTCAATTAATATAATTATTAGCAAAAGTCAATTTCTTTCTAGTAACATGGACTCTGTTAGACCAGCAACAACAAAGAAGCATATTCTCTATACTAAGTGGCATTTTCAAAGCATCTACAGCATGATTCTGATGATCTATCAATTATATTTGAAACCTGAGACCTCTCCCACTCATTTTGTTTAAAACAAATGCAAGCTTTAGGAGGCGAATATACATATCTCATACATAAACACTGGTATTGTTCTGAGACATATATACTAACTATGTGATATTACAGTTAAAAACTGGGAGGTTTTTTACTAGGAAAACAAACCACATAAATGTTCTGCAGGTTATATTACATCACCTAGTACCACAAAGGTCTTGATAAACAAATTTACATTAATGACATAATCCATTATGAAAATAATGAGAAACCACAGAATAATCCCTAATAACATTAATTAGGAAAGCTTATGGAAGAAAATAATAATAACTCGTTTAAAACTCATATGGCATTTTTTGGGGGACTAGAGATTTAAATTGTAAGATTTTGAAATTTTTAGTTTAATGGCATTGAAACATGTAAAATACCATGTATGAAACGAGATGCCAGTCCAGGTTCAATGCACGATACTGGATGCTTGGGGCTAGTGCACTGGGACGACCCAGAGGGATGGTATGGAGAGGGAGGAGGGAGGAGGGTTCAGGAGGGGGAGCACATGTATACCTGTGATGGATTCATTTTGATGTTTGGCAAAACTAATACAATTATGTAAAGTTTAAAAATAAAATAAAATTAAAAAAAAAAATATTAGTGTCCAAGAAGAAAAATGCTGAAAGCAGTTGGGGATGGTGATACAGGAAATCCTGAATTCACCTCCTCCCATGGACACACCACATCTATAGCCACATATGGAACAACTGTCTCTGAAAATGACCTGAGAACTAGCAGAAGAGTCACCCACAGCAAAGCCAACATATCAAGGTGAGTAGCAGAGGCAGACACACAGTCTTATCAAAACCTTCACTTTGGACACAGCATCTCACAATTAGGAATAATAGCACAAAAACAAAGCTTCTCCCTGAGGTGCAAGGGGTTTGAACCCACATCAGATACCCCAACTCTTGGGACCTGAACCAGAGAGTTGAGCCTCCAAAACATCTGGTTTTGGAAACCAAAAAGGTTTACATCCAAGGGACACAAAGTGCTGTAGGAAACTGAGATTCCATTCTTATAGGACCCATGCAGAGACTCGCTCAAATTGGGAACCCAGTGCAAAAACAGCAGCATGATACATGCCTAGACCTTATGTGAAGGAGATACACTTGATGATCTTAAAGCATCCGTGAGAAGGGCAGAATCTGTTAGAACTCTCCTAGGGATCAGAGGTGCTAGCAGGGGCCATTTTCACACTCGACTTCTACCTTACAAGTCTGGCCCTTCCAGGCACATTTTTGCGCTCTTCCTCTGCCATCCTACAGCCATTTGTCCCACCTCTGCTTCCCTGGTTGTCCTGACACACACAACCTGCAGGTGTGCACAGTCCACACAGGGGACATCCCTTGAACACCTGGCATTGGTGACTTAGAAGGCTTGTGTTTCTGGGCCCCACAGGAATGAAACAGCCGGAGAGACCATCCTTGGCAGTCTACAACCCCCAGGACACAGCAGCCTAAACACACCCTAGTCTTCCTGTGACCACCCCTTCAAGCTGGGAGAGGTAGCTCTCCTATTTCACATAATACGTAGAATTAAACACACAGAGAGTTAAGCGAAATGAAGAAACAGAAATATGTTCCAAATAAAAGAACCAGATAAACTCCAGAAAAAAACTTTAATGAAATGGAGGTCAGTAACTTACCTGATAAAGAGTTCAAACTAATGGTCATAAAGATGTTCATCAGTAAGAATGGATGAACACAGAGAGAACTTAAACATAAAATAAGCAAGAAATACAAGAAATGTTAAAGAGACTCATTTCAGATGTACGGATATACAAAGGTTAAAGTGAAGGGATGGATCAACACTTCATGCAAATAGAAAGTAAAAGAAAGCTGAAGTACAGCTACACTTATATCAAATAAAATAAACGTTAAAACAAAGACTAATAAAAGACAAAGATGGACACTAAAAAATGATAAAGGGATCAACCCAATAAGAAGATATAAATAACATTTGTTAAAATTTATTCACCCAACACAGGAGCACCAAGACATATAAAACAGTATGATCAGACCTACAAGGAGAAATCAATAGCGATAAAATAATAATAGGGGGATTTAATATCCCACTTACATCAATGAGTAGCTCATCTAGACAGAAAATAAATAGACAAACATTGGCGTTAAACAATATAGTAGCCTAGATGAACTTAAAAAGATATGTAGAGAACATTTTACTCTAAAACAGGAGAATACACATTTTTTAGGTGCACATAGAACATTCTCCAGTATATAGCACAAGTTAGGCCACCAGTCTCAATGTACTTTTAAAAAACTGAAACCATATCAAGTATCTTTTCCAATCACAATGGCATGAAATTAAAAAATCAAAAAAGGAAACTGGAAAAAGCACGAATATGTGGAGATTAAACATCATGTTACTAAATAATCAAAGAATTAAAGGAATAAAAACATAAACCTAAAGATAAAGAAAAAAGCAATAAAACATACCAAAATATACTACATATAGCAAAAGCAGTTTTAAAAGAGTAGTTCATAGCAATACAGGCCTACCTTGGGAAACAATGTTAAACAATCTAACTTTACACCTAAAGGAACTAGAAAAAGAAGAAAAAAGAAGGGACAAAGTTAGTAGAAGGAAGAAAATACTAAAAATGAGAATAAAAATAGAGATATAAAAAAAATGAAAAATTCCATGACAAAATGGGCAGAAGACCTAAATAAACATTTCGCCAAAGAAGACGTACAGATGGCCAACAGGCACATGCAAAGATGTCCAACATCTCTAATTATGAGAGAAGTGTGAATCAAAACAACAGTGAGGTATCACCTCACACCAGTGAGAAAGGCCATCATCAAAAAGTTCACAAATAACAAAAGCTGGAGATGGTGTGGAAAAAGGAAACTCTCCTACATTGTTGGTGGGAATGTAATTGGTACCCACTATAAAAAACATAATGGAAGTTCCTCAAAAAGCTAAAATTAGAGTCACCATCCAATCTAGCAGTACCACATCTGGGTATATATCTAGTAAAAACTCTAATTCAAAAAGATACACGCATCCCCAATGTTCATAGCAGCATTATTTACAATAGCCAAGATACAGAAGCAAACTAAATGTCCATTGATGGATGAATGGAAAAAGAAGATGTGGTATACATATATACATACACAATGGAATACTACTCAGCCATAGAAAACAATGAAACAATGCCATTTGCAGCAACATGGATGAACCTAGAGATCATCATTCTAAGTGAAGAAAGAGAAAGACAAATACCATATGATATCACTTATATGTGGAATCTAAAATATGATACAAATGAACTTATTTGCAAATCAGAAAAGGGAATTCCCTGGCAGTCCAGTGGTTAGGACTCCATACTTCCTCTTCAGGGGACATAGATTGGATCCCTGGTCACTGAACTAAGATCCTATAATCCACATGGTACCACCAAAAAAAACTACCCAGAAATAGATTCACAGACATAGATAACAAATTTATGGCTACCAAAGGGGAAAGGAGGTGGGGTAGGGATAAATTAGGAGTTTGTGATTAGCAGATACAGACTAATATAAAAAAAAGAGATAAATAACAAAGTCCCACTGTATATCAGAGGGAACTATATTCAATATCCTATAGTAAACCATAATGGAAAATAATATACATATTATGTATAACATATATTATATATACACATATAGATGAGTCCCTTTGCTGTACACCAGAAGCCAACACAATGTTGTAAATCAACTATACTTCAATAAAAAAAAAATTTTAATGAAAGAAGAGAGAGAAAAAAAAAGATTTACTTAAAAGAAAAACAACAACAACAAAAATGAGAAAAGATCAATAAAACTAATATCTGAGTCTTTGACAAAAGAAAACTGACAAACCTTTAGCTAGACTCATAAGAAAACCCAGCACCAGATGGCTTCACTATTAAAGTCTACCAACCATTCATAGAAGATATAATATCTACCCTTCTCAAATTCTTGTTAAAAAACCAGAGAAGGGGATATTCCCAAACACATTTCATTAAGCCAGCATTACCCTGGTGCCAAACTAAACAAGAACACCACCAAAAAAAAAAAAAAAAAAGTTAGAGGCCAATATCACTGATGAACACAGACACAAAAATCTTCAAAATACTAACAAATCAAATTGAGCAATACATTAAAAGGAGCATACACCACGATCAGGTGGGATTTATCCCAGGGATGCAAGGACTGTTCAACATTCACAAGTCAATCAGTGCAATATACCACACATTAACAAAACGAGAGATAAAAACAGTGTGGTTTTGGCATAATAACAGAGAGATTAATGGGACAAAATATAGAGCCCAGAAATAAACCCACCCACACGTGGTTGATTAATTTACAACAAAGGAGGCAAGAATATATGATGGGGAAAGGACAATCTCTTCAAAAAATGGTACTGGGAAAACCAGACAACCACATGCAAAAGAATCAGTGTGCCACTTTCTTATAACATATACAAAATCAACTCAAAATGGATTAGGGGCTTGACTGTAAGACCAGAAAACCATAAAACTCCTAGAAGAAAATATTGGCAGTAGACTCATTGACACTGGTCTCAGTGATTTTTTTTTTTTTTTTTTTGGGACCCAACTCCAAAAGCAGTGGCAACATAAGTAAAAACACGTAAGTGAAAGTGAAGTCGCTCAGTCGTGTCCAACTCTTTGGGACCCCGTGGACTGTAGCCCACCAGGCTCCTCTGTCCATGGGATTCTCCAGGCAAGAATACTGGAGTGGGTTGCCATTTACTTCTCCAGGGGATCTTCCCAACCCAGGGATCGAACCCAGGTCTCCCACATTGTAGGCAGATGCTTTAACCTCTGAGCCACCAGGGAAGCCTAATAAATAAGTGAGACTACATCAAACTACAATGCTTCTGCACAGCAAAGGAAACCATCAAAAAGATAAAAAGGCAACCTATTAAATAAAGGAAAGAAGATATTTGCAAATTATATATCTAATAAGGGATTAATTTCCAAAATATATATAAAGAACTCACACAACTCAGTATCAACAAGAAACAAACAACCTGATTAAAAAATGGGCAGAAGAATAGATAGGTTTCCAAAGAAAACAGAGATGACCAATAAGTACATGCTCAACATCACTAATCATCATGGAAATGCAAGTCAAAATCACAATGAGGTTATCACCTCACAGCTGTTAGAATGGCTATTATTAAAAGACCAAGATGTGTTAGTGAGCATGTGGAGGAAAAGAGAAACCCTATGAATTGGTGATGGGAATGTAGACTGGCATAGCCACTATGGAGGTTCCTCAAACATACTCAAACAGCATGGAGGTTCCTCAAAAAATGAAAAATAGTACTACTATATAATCCAGCAATTTCACTTCTGGATATTTATCAAAAGAAAGTAAAAACACTAATTCAGAAAGATCTATGTGTGCCAATGTTCACTGCAGCATTATGCACAATAGCCAAGCTATCCAAACAACCTAAGCATCCATCAGTGGATGAATGGATAAAGAAGATGTGGTATATACATACAATGATACTACTCAGCCATAAAAAACAACAAAGTCTTGCCATTTGTGACAACCTGGGCAGATCTTGAGGGCATTATGCTAAGTGAACTGTCAGAGAAAGACAAATACTGTATGATTTCATTTATATGTGGAATCTTAAAAAACAAAGCAAATGAACAGAGAACAGACTAGTGGTTGCCAGAGGGGAGAGGGTTGAACAGTAGACAAAATGGGGAAGAGGGTCAGTAAGTGCAAAGTCAAGAGGATGAGGAAGTACAGCACAGGCGACTGTAATGAAGACTACCTTACAGCAGTCCCCCTCTTATCCCTGGGGAATACATCCCAAGACCCTTAATGGATGCTTGAAACCACGTACTGAACCCTATATACTACATTTTTTCTGATGCATACATCGCCTTAATATTTAATTTATAAATTAGGCACAGTAAGAGATTAACAACAGTAATTAGTAAGACAGCAATTTTAACAATTTAATAAAATTATGTGAATATGATCTCTCTCTAAATATCTTATTGTGCATATTTAATGTCTTTTTCATTTTAACTAAGCACTTATCATCCACCGTATCTGTAACTTTTGCAGTTTGAGGTGTGACAGCAAGACTATCATGAATTGTTTTCTTTCTTCACAATTTCATGGGTAGAAGATCTGTCCTTACGGTAGATCTCAGCAACCTCACCACATGATTTTTTCTTTCCTTATTAAGTCGAGAACTTTACCTTTTTACTTAAAGGAAGCGCTTTCCAGCTTCTCTTTGGCATATATGAATTGCTAAATTCCCTACTCTTGCACTTTGCGGCCTTTATTCGGTAAAAGAAGGGTTATGAACACAACCACTGCGATATAGTGATAGTGGGTCCGATAACCGAGGTGGTACTAAGTGACCAACAGGCGAATATGCTGGACAAAGGGGCGACTCGCTTCCAGAGGCAGACACGGCACGATGGCTGGGATTTCATCATGCTACTCAAAACGGCCTGCAATTTAAAACTTACTATTTACGCAGTTTTCCACTTCATGTTTTTGGACTACAGTAGACCCCAGGTAACTGAAACCATGAAAGTAAAATCACAGATAAGAGGGGACTATTGTATATTTTGTAACTTTGTATGGTGATGGGGAAACTAGACTTATTGTGGTGATCACTTCACAGCATAAACAAACACCGAATCAATTATGTTACAGGCCTGAAACTAATATAGTGATATATGTCAGTTATACTTTAAAATATATATACACACATACATTTTAGTCCCCAAAAAACCCCAGGATAATTAACAGTATAAAAATATCTCTATCCTTGTGCCACTTCTCAAATTTTAGTGGCAAACTCCAAATTTACTTGGGTAAAATCACCTATGACGGCATAATTTAGAAAAGCTATCAATGATATCTTCTAAAAACAGGTAATATCTCAGATTAAGGTAGTTCAGAAAATTCCCCCAAATTACTATGATTAGTTACAAAAAAGACCCAAACCACCTTAAAACCTTAGGGATCTCTTTAGAGACTTACGCTTAATCTTTTTTACAGCTTTAATGTATTGCCCACGAAGTTCTTCCAAGGCCACCTCATTGCATGGCAGGCAGGCATTTTCAATAGCTCCTTCTGACAGTGACCTAAAAAAATACAGAGATTAAGTGAAAAATGTAATTTGAAAATATGTATATATAATTTTTAAAATATATATAAATATATATTCTAATAAAACAAGCTAAGGTGTGCTAAAAAATTCACATCTGAGGATCTCGACTATAATTATTTAGGAGAAAAAGGCAAACTTAAGTGTTATGGTTACTTATACCACAATAAACCCACATGATGAAAACCTATGCAGTTACTAAAGAGCACATTATAAAAGTATATCTAATGACATGGGGGAAGAGTTTATCTTACAATACTAATAAAAGGTCACAAAGTAGCTTATATAATAATCTCAATTTTTAAAACATGTGCACATGTTGTGTTTGTATAAAAGTGAAAGTGAAAGTCACTCAGTCATGTCTCTTTGTGACCCCTTGGATATACAGTCCATGGAATTCTCCAGGCCAGAATACTGGAGTGGGTAGCCGTTCCCTTCTCCAAGAGATCTCCCCAACCAGGGATCAAAGCCAGGTCTCCTATATTGTAGGCAGATTCTTTATCAGCTGAGCCTCCAGAGAAGCCCAAGAATACTGGAGTGGGTAACCTCTCCCTTCTCCAGCAGATCTTCCCAACTCAAAGACTTTAAATAAAGAGTATCTTCTGGGAATACGATCTTAAAAGATCCTTTTTTTTTTCATATTTTTTGCTATGCAACAATAACAGTAATTGATATTCTTGGTATGATAATATTGATAGGACTATTATTTTTTTTTAAAGTAAAGATACTCAGAAATAAACAGTTTCTTTGAAATAGTAAAAGTCTACCTTGGTGGTAGTGTTTTACAAAGAGTTCTCAGTTCTTCTAATTTATTCTTCATGTCATTGTTTTCTTCTATTAATTCTTCAACGACTTTAGTATTCTCTTCTAAAAAAGAAAGTTTATAGTATATTGATCAATCTCTTTTTCTCTGTCTTTCCCTTAAATTACCAGCACAAATGTTCATAGAAGAGACTGCCAAATTTCCAGGTGTTCCCTGGTATCATTTGTTCCCTGATAAACCCAAATCTGACCACCCACTGTTCTATATTCTCAGCACTTTAAATCTGTATTCCATTTTCAACTTATTCTGGGTTATAGACTGTCCTGGAATAAATCTCCAATTGCTTTATGCATTTGGTTTGCTTTCCAGTTAGATGGAAGGCTTTATTTAGCAATACAGGTTTCCTAATTCCATGTCCCTCCTTGACCCTGGCATGCAGTCTATGCGCATATAAACTGATCATTGAACAAGCACCTCAATACAAAATTAAGAGAAAAAAGTTAAGCTTAAGTAGGTGCCATTTTCAAAAATAACATAAGATCTTCAACTCTTTGAACTTTTAAAAACAAGATGAGGAGACTGATGGAGTCCATGTGGCACAGAGGACAAAGCATAAATTTCAGAGTCAGAGAGACACAAGTTTAAGGCCTTCTTATCCACTGGATGAGCTTAGGCAAATTACTGAATCTTTCTGAAACTGAGTTTTTTCATGTGTAAAATGGGGATAGTGTTATCGACCTTGAAGATTATAATGGAAATAAAACAGTAAATGCACAGCACCTTATACAAGGTCTGGCAATAACAATGTTTAATAAATATGAACATGGCACCCCTTGTTTCCTACTATACCAGCCTTTCAACACACCCTACAAGTTGGGGAATGAATCATTCTGTTCTCCCAGTGATGGATACAGCTTGTATATTTCTAAACCACTCACTCTTACTCCATCACTTTTCAATACATGCTACCATGACAGTGGAAAATGGAATTTAAGAAACAATAAAGCAACCAAAATAGCAAAAATTTTATCAACTAGCAGATTTACATTAAGACAAACACTGAAATTATCAATGGCTTAAATTCTGACCCTGACCTCTTTTATTAGCTGGTTGTTTTGAGCCAATTACCAACTTTCTTGGATTATTTCTAAGTCTACAAATTACAGAAGTTATCAGCCTCAAAAAGCACTATGTAAAATAACTATTGTATAATCACAATGTACAGTGCTAAATATTATATCTGTAAATAACCACAAACTACTACCCTTATCGTTTTATTATATAAAACAAATTTCTTGATTTTCATCAAATTTTACAACAGCCTCCTCCACAGGAGGAGAAATTTACCTCCACAGTTGGACAAACTTACTCGCTCTCCAGCCTCTGTTAAAGACCTAAGCAATCACCACGGGAACTGCAGTTGTTAAAATTTTTATCTCAAAATTGCTGAAACACTTTCTCAGCATTAAAGCAATTATGATCTATCTTTAACAGACTTAGGAAGCAAGTAATGGGAGTAGGTGGCTTCTCTTGGGCAAAAATATTTACCGAGTGTGCTATGATGCCAGGTACTGTGCTAAGTTTGGGACAGGATTTAATCCTTGTCACCATCACACTCCAAAGAATTCAGACATTAAATAATCACAAGGATGACAAATGTTACAAAACTCATAGGAGCAGTGGGAAATGTCTAACAGAAGAAACTAGCCAAGTCTGGGGTGCTTAGGAAAGCCTCTATAGGGAAATCATGTCCCAGGGGGTTGACGAGTAGGAGTTAGCCAGGCATTGTGACCAGGATGGGGAGACAGATGCTGTTGGTAAAGGAAGAGGTGCACAAGGGCCCAGAGAGTCAGTGAAATCCCTGCCACAGCTGTGAGAGAATAAGAGGGCTGGACAGGAGATGAGCCTGAAAGGCTGGCAGAAGTGGGATCAGGGAGGGCTTCTTAAATTATGTCAAATTGTGTTTTACACCGAGGGCCAGACAAGCCACTGAGGCACTTTAAACAACAGAGTGTCACAGCCATATTTACTTTTCTAAAAGGCTGCTCTAGCTTCCTGATGGAGAATGGATTGGAGGGGCAAGACTGGAAGCAGAAAGAGATGACTGTTGTCTAAGCAAGTGACAGAGGTGAATGGAGGAAAAAAGTGAACCTACCCGCCTGGGTCTGGATGAAACATAGTTTGGGACCCTTGCATTCAGTCCTTCCTTCATTCAAGCATTTATTACTGTCTTGTATATAATGGGTACCAGACTTTAAGGATAAATGAGATCATATCTCAACAAATCTACAGGTTAAAAAGATGCTGGGCAAGTAATCAAAAAGTGAGATACAGAATGTTAACAGAGGAGGAGACAAACGTCCTGAGGCCACACAGAAGCAGACCAACTAGCCCACACTGGTAAAAATCAAGGCTCTGCAGACAAGATATCTTCTCAATTGAATTCTAAAGGATGGGCAAGAGTAGGGCCAAAATAAGAATGAGAGGGGAAAGCATAGGACAGAATGACAATATTGTAAAAGAAAATTCCTGACCAGCTAGGGCATCTGAAATATTTCAAAGGTAAGGAATATAGAGCACAGGGTATAAGTCAACACCCTGTGAAAGGTAAGAGGGAGCAGCCTTGTGAGCCCAATAGCTCCCTTCTTCAAGAGGGCAATAGGAAAAGGCAGAAGACAGGCCTTTTAGACAACTCCCTGACAGCACTGTGAAGAATGGACAGAGAGGAGGCCACATCAGACCCAGACGCCTTGGTTCATGTCTCTTCCCTCTGCCTGGAATGCCATTCTCTTTGGCAAACACATTCATCTTTCAAGGCTTAGTCAAGCCTTGCTTAACTTTAATAGGAGGTAGAATCAACTAACATCCTTTCTTCCTAGTTTACATGAATGTACTGCCAGCTACCCAGAGCTGCAATTATTCATTAATGTTTTCAGTTCTCCTCTTTTAATGATAAGCTTCTTGAAGCAAGAGAACACAGTCCTGTACATCTCATCAGAAGTGGAATTCTGTCTGATGTCTTCACTGTCGTACCCTCAGTGCCTAGAACACTGCTTGACACACATTAAGCACTCAAAAGCTGTTCAATCAAAAAGAGAAGGACCAACTTCAATAATAATTTTTTGCCTAATAAAAATAAGATCCGAATTAGTTAATGTAATTCCCAAAGATAATCAGTGCTTCCATTAACTAAAATGTCACATTTGAATATTCCAACCAGGATCGAGGAGATTTACACTTGTAGCAGTGTTACTTCAAATGCTAACCTCCGATTTTTTCCACTACAGCTTTGTGCTTCCTTTCTAAATGCTGAAGATGCCTACAGCATTTCTCCAGTTTTCTTTTCAGATCTTGACATTCCTGCTTTGCATTTTCAAGTTCTTGGAAGCAGTGTCCACAGCGTGAATCTTTAATTTCAAGGATCTTTTTCTCATCTGCAAAAATTAAATGATAGCACACTTTTATATCAATTTAGACTACGAGAAGGAAGGAAACCAGATCACATGACTAAAGGTTATAGTGTAACTGAAAAAAGTATGATGCTTAAGAAAAAGAGACTTGAATTTAAATCCTGTTTTCACTATTTACCAGCTGTTGCGTTACTGAACCTTTGAGACTCAGTTTCCTAATATGGAAAATTGAATAATATCATCTATTTTAAAAACTGCTCTGAAACACAATGCTCAGATCTTAGTATCGAATACAATTGTCCACTAAAAGGAACCAGGGTTCTTCAAGAAATGGCTGACTCCAGTACTGAGACAGGGTACATTCAAGATGAGACTAGAATATTTTGCTAGGAGAAAGACATTTTTATGGTCTTGAAAGTATCTCCCCACAGATTCCTCATTAGCTGTGAGGGAGAAAAAAACACAGTAATTATACAGTGAAGAAACTGGACAACAAGAAAGATGAACATCACACATCTCCAGGTGTGGTATCACACCACCTGTGCAGTGGCCCAACTAAGAAAACACAATCCAGGACAAATCATGAACACCAGACAAACTCAAAATGAGGAAAGTTCTATTAAAAGCCAGGGGTTGACAGGTTTTGGGGAGAGTGAAGAATATAGCTCTCAAAAATATCAATGTCATAAAAGGCAAAGAGAGGCCATAGAAATACCCTAGATTAAGAGAGATTAATGAGACGTGACATCTAAATATAATACGTGACCCCGGACGGACTGCAGTACCGTAAGGGGAAAAAATGCTATAAAGACTTTGTTAGGTCAATTGACAAAATTAGAATACAAAGAGCAGATTGATAAAACTATGTAACACATATTTTCATCTAATGTTAAATTTACTATACTGAAGTATGTAAGAAAAATCCCTATTTTTGGGAAAATACACACTGAAGTATTTGGGGGTAAAAGGGCATAAAGTATATAGTGAAAGTGAAAGTGAAGTCGCTCAGTTGTGTCCGACTTTTTGCAACCCATGGACTGTAGCCTAACAGGCTCCTCCATCGATGGGATTTTCCAGGCAAGAATACTGGAGTGGGTTGCCATTTCCTTCTCTAGGAGATCTTCCCAACCCAGGGATTGAACCTGAGTCTCCCGCATTGTAGGCAGATGCTTTACCATCTGAGCCACCAGGGAAGCCCTATAATGTATATGACCTATCCTCAAATGGTTCAGAAAGAAATGAAATGTTCACAGACATGTACACACGGAGGAAGACAAATGGGGTAATATGTTATCACTAAGTGTATCTATGTTAAGGGTATACGAGTGATCTTTGCAACTATTTTTATTTTTGCAACTTTTCTGTAAGATTTGACATTATCTCCAAATTAAAAAAAAAAAAAGATATAAAACTGTCAGGAGGTATAAACGTACAAATATTGTCTGGCACAGAACCTGGCATAGAGCAAGTATACAATAAGGAATAGCTATGGCTACTAGTAACATATAAAGTTTATAAAATTTAAGTAATATACAAACATGATACAGATTGTTACTATTAATATAACTGATATAATGAAGTAGGAATACAAACTGGCACAGGCTCAGAGGCCAGTATCTAAAATGTTGATGTAAAAACACTGGTCTAGCAAAATTATTCTTAGCTCTCTTCTTACTTTTCAGTTTCTTTCAAATGGTATCATTTATGTTTACAAACATCAATGAATTAATGAAACATCACCATACATGGCACTTACACACTTCACTGAAGGTACTGTTTTGTAAAACTGGAAACCAGGCCAAATGCCCATCGACAAGAGAATAGATAAATTATACTATATTCATACAACAGAAGACTATACAACAATGAAAATGAATGAACCAGAGCCATATACATTAACAAAGACAAATTTTAGAAGCTCAATATTAAGTGGGAAAAAAACAAGTTACAAAGACTAAAACAAGTATTAAACTATTTTTATAATGTTAAAAGACAAAGCAATAGCTTTTTGAGGATACCTGTATTTGGTCAAAACATAAAGAAAAGCAAGGAAATTTTTTTTTTTTTAACGTCAGCATATTTATTACCTCAGTTGGTGGGGAAGTTACAGGGATGGAATGATGATGAAACACAGGCATCTTCAACAGTACTGGTGATGTTCTACCTCCTAAGTCAAATAGTGGGTTCCTGTTTGTTGGGTTGATAACTTACATGTGCATTACACATATTTTTTGCATGTATCAATTATTTCATAATTAATATTTAAATTAGTTTTAAAAATGATAAAATATTAAGAGAATATAATCACACTACTAACAGCGGTACTCTCTGGTGACGGGCTTGGTCACATAGTAAATGTTTTGGATTATTCAACCCTTTCTGATGTTAATGTGTTTGTTTTTAGGGAAAAAAAAGATTAAAGAAAGAATGTAAATCCTTCTATAGTCTGATTTGTCCTAAGTCAAAACTGATTTCTTTCATATTGACTGGATCTCCCAAAGCCAAACGATATCTAAAACTCATTTCTATGCATTTCACAAATTAGGAAGTAACTTTCAAGTTATTCTAAATATAACAACAGATATAAAATGACATTGAAAAGTAGGAAACAAAATACAAATTAGAATAGTATTACCCTAATTGTTGAATTAGTATTTTCTTAATTGGCAAAAAGACATTTGCAACCATCTAAAACCTAGAGGTAAGGGAAGAGGGTCTCTGGTCAGACGATGAGAGAAATAGCAGTCAGCTGATGTCTTAGAAAAAGCAGATGTTCTCTAGGACTCTGGTAATATACCTACTGAATTTGAGAGTGTGGAAACTAAGGTTATTCACTTTGTACATGATTTCCTCTGGCAAGCCTTAGTTCTTTTCCAGGTTACAATGGGGACAGCAGACAAGAAACAGAAAAAGTATGTATAGTTTGTAGGTGGAGGGAGGGAGCAGGCTACAAAGGGTGGATGTCCTACGAGGACTGGAACTTACAAGGAGTACAGCAGTTCCTAGTTCAAAATCCCAGTAAATGGACAGTATATGCCCAGATTCCCCAGTGAGCTCTGAATAACTCAAGGGGCTGCAGCACAGTGCAATTCTTTTCAAACTAACAACTCTAAGTCACTAAGATAAATTATTAATTCATCAGATATTCAAGGAACACAAACTATGTGCCATTCACTATGTGCCAGGTGGTAGAGGGGAAGAGATAAAACACTGCCTACACCTGAAGAAAACCCCCAATACATCAGAAAACATTTAATACACTTTAGAAAGATTTCTATTAAACATAGCTAAAATAAGCTTCAGTAACCTGAATAGAAAAGTCTCAGTGATTTGGCAATTCTCTTATGTAATTCTCTTAGGTGTAGCCTCTGATTTCTCAACAAAGCCAGGGAATGAAAACATGACCGCTCTACTAAAATTTTCATTATTACCTTTATAATACGAGTCACTCAAGAATGGAGGGAAGACCATGAAAAGAGAAGAAATTTGAGGGCCTACAGCAACCCTGTCTTCTAATATAAAACGAACCTAGGGAGAGGATACATATAAAGTAGCAGTCATATCACCCATTTGTTCACTCATGAAAACTGTACACATCTTTGATTTCCTTTCATCCTCAAAGCAACCCCCAGGAACTGGAATTATGGATATTGCAAAGATGAGTAGGAACAGAATCCCATTACCAGCTTCTGCTTCTTGTACGGCCGCCAAAGGCAGAGCATGGTGTCCAGACGTAGGCGCAGGAAGCATCGCCTGGACTCCAGGGTCTCCTCTGCCCGTGGCAGGATCCTTAGAGATCTTGGTCATATTTCTCTGAAACAGATTATCTTCATAGTTAATGCCTATTAAAATGCTAATATTAAAAATATAAAAAGAAAACACAGCCTTAAAAAAATCTGGCCTAAACTATCAACATTTTTCTTAAGGTTTTACGTGAATACTATCATCACCATCAGCTAGATTCCTGTGATTGTACGTTCCAAATCAGACCGTTATCCAACAGAGGACTAGTAGACTAGCTATGGGACAGATGGAGATATTGTTTGCATTTTAAGATATTTTAACAGTTAACGTGATCAACCCATAGGACTGACATGAGCAATCAGAATTGTTCTTGAAAATCTAAAACATTTTCACTGCAACAGGGAGCAAATTCATTAGAAATTTATAATACTAAGCTTATGCCTTCCATGAATTGAAAGTAACAATAAAAATTTTTGAAACTTACATAGTATGCTATGTATCTAAGTACTTTATGTTGTCATTTGTTGACAAGGAAAGACAGTTCAATTCTAATGTTAAGGAGAGAAACTGAGGCTCACCTAAGTGAAAATCTTGTACAAGACCATTTCCTCACTAGTATTTATTGAACATTTCTGTATTCTAGTCTCTGTTCTGGCAACACAGCTACTAACTCATTAATGGTGGGACATTTTTTTAAGGCAACATATTTTCCGATTTTGGACAACTAGTGAATACCAAACAGACCAGATGATCTTGAGAAAGCTGTCTTGTTTAATTACTTACAATACTTTATATATGCTTTATTCTGGAAGCCTTGATTTTGAATCACTGTCAGGAAAGCTACCCATGCAGCCCAACAGAAGCAGAGGTCAATAGGTACAAAGACTGCAAACTCCAGGCAATCAAGACACTGTATAAGGTTGAGGCCAAAGGAGTAATAAAAAATGATCCCAAAGGCAGCTAATGTTTCCAATTTCTGCTCAGAACCGGAGAAAAGCCAAGATGGCAAAAAAAGGGGCAATCTTTTTGTCTTAGTTTTAACTTGACATTGGTGGTAAGACCATACATCCTTAAATTTGTTTAAAAATAGTGTTCCAATTGCTATTTCTCTTTTCTTTTAGTCATTATGAACTGCTATATTAATATACTTAGTATATAAATATAAATAACGTTTGATAAGGCATTCATTTTATTGGAAACTGTATTTTTAATTCATTACAACCTCACCATTTAAAATCTTGATAATCTAAACTTAATTGTTCTCACCAACAAAAAAGTACAGTAAATAGGTGAGGTGATGGATGTGTTAATTAACTAAATGGTGGAATCCACCCAGGGATCGAACCCAAATCTCTTGCATCTCTTACTTGGTAGGCAGATGCTTTACCAGTGTGCTACCTGGGAAGATCTTTTCACGACGTATATGTATAGTAAATCACCATGATATATACCTTAAACATCTTACAATTTTATTTGTCAATTCTAGTTCAATAAAGCTGAAAAAAAAATTTTTTTAATTAAATCTTGACATTTAAGTAATTTTAATGAGGACTTGTTTTATATATACTGATCACTTTTTTCCAGTCTTAAGTTTCATGAGAAGTTCAAAAACCACAAATTTAATTAATTATAAATCATAGTTCTTCACATTTACGGCACTTATATTGCAAATTTATAATCACTGCTTTTTAATCATTGCTTTATCTCAAGGTCCTGAGCAGAGTTAACTCTAAGACAGCAGAAGGCTGAGTACTACTCTTCTGTGACAAATTTCTGTAACAAATGCCAAATAAGACATTTCAGAGTCACCCTTTTCCCAAGAACGGAATCTGATCCCACTCAACATAAGCTGCAGAAGTCTAAGTTCTGAGCCAAATTCTGTGAATTTGTCTCCATATATGTGTAAGACACATAAAGTCATACAGAGGATCTTATCCTGCTCGCATAACTATGTGTGCTCAGTCACTCAGTCATGTCTGACTCTTTGTGACCCCATGGACTGTGTCGCACACCAGACTCCTCTGTCCATGGAATTTTCCAGGCAAAAATACTGGAGTGGGTTGTCATTTCCTTCTCCAAGGGATCGTCCTGATCCAGGGATCAAACCCATATCTCTTGTGTCTTCTGCATTGGCAGGCAGATTCTTTACTGCTGTGCCAACTGGGAAGCCTGCACAACTATAAGCCCTATAAAAAGACCCCAGGTTTGATTATATGTTAACATTAGAAGAATGGTGTTGTGAGTTTCTTGACTTTTACAGTAGACAAAAGTTTGCTTCAGGAAAGCAAACTTGAAAGCATGTAACATGATCTTCCCATCACTTCTTACCCTTTAAGTTGCCATAAATAATTTTTCTTAATTATATACTTTATCCAAAAATTCTCAATAAAGTATTTTTAGTAGTATTCAAGGGAATTTGTCTTGCCCAGTGAATTTTACACTAAAAGTAACTATTAGGCAGTAACATCTTTGTGAAATCAAGAATAAAAATATCAACTGGGTTGAATTGGGATGGGGTAGACTGACCTTTCAGGTTCCTTTGGATCTACAATTCTGCATTGTTTCAAATGCAAGATGCAGAAAGACCAAGCTGTGTCATTTGTATCCTACCAAAATCCAAGGAATTAGACCAGGGATTTGTATTTTATTTTTCAGATGAGCAACTATAATTTAATGACTACCCAAGGTAATAAACTAGATATCACTAAGTATGGGATTGGAACTCAGATTTTCTTTTCTGTAGCCTGTAATTCTTTTCAGTAGGTATTAATACCAAACACTCAATCCTGGCCTTGAAAATCTTTAATCACAATATTTTAATGAATTTTAACTCGTGTTTCAACTTTTCAATCAGACAAAACTTACAATATTGGCATTTTTTTCTACCTCAAATACCAAATGTTAACATTGGCTGCTCACAATGGCTAGAATACCATTCTGGAATTTTCATGTATATCTAATGTCTTTATTGATAAGGCAGCAAGACTTTGGTTTTATCAGATCTTCCACACAAACTAAAAGCTGGTGTCAGAGAATACTTATACAATGAAAAGAATACAACTAATCCATTCTACATGCACATACAAAGTATACCAACAAAACTCTGCCTCAGAGTTTTGTGTGATTAAACCGTACCTCTACTTGTTTATTTCTATAACAATATTCTTTGGACTCAGTGTTTTTTTGCCTGCACGAGATATAAATTCAAGGGTAAGCAATAGGCTTTCAAACTCCTTAGAGGTTCTAGTTTAATACGATGCATGTTTCTTAAAGTTGTCATGCCTCCCAAAACTAGGAATGACAGTTATTCTATTTCTGAAATCTGAGGTCCTTACAAAGAACAGCATGGGTTTTGTTTTGTTTTGTTAGGAAAAAAAGATATCTAGAAAATAAAAGCTCTGCTCATATTTGTGGCACTACGAAGGAGCAAAGTTTTGGGGGCAAAAAATAAAATATTGCAATCCTTTGAATTTGCTAGAGATTTTTTAAACCACAAGTAAAAACATAAGTCTCACATCTATTAAACTGGAGAATGAGGAAAGGAAGAAATACCAAATGCAACTTCAATAATCATACATGACGTTGTATCATAGCTCTTTTCACTTATCAGGAACATACCTTCCCCCAGTCTGAGTCAACAGTTTCTATAAGTAAGGAGAGTATATCTTGAAATGTTTTCTGTATGCAGGCCTTTAGTTTTTCAAAATATTGCACAGACATCCATTTCGAAGAACAAGTCGACAAGAGTTCCAAAAGAGGCTTACTCTCTGAACCACTGGCTTGCTCCTTCAGTGTGTCCTTTAAGAGAAACTCCAAGACAGTTAGGATGTCTTCCTCATGATGATGGATTTCCAGTTGGATCCGCCTGGCTTCCTGCATAGTCCATTCTTTGCGGCTCTGGTCTAGACACGTCTGTAATTCTGTCTCCTTCTGAAGAAGTAGTTCAGTCTTTTGCTTCATAAAATCTTCCTTAGCTGCAGCAAGCACTTCATTAATTTTATTTCGATGGTCATCTAAAAAATGCCGGTAATCTTGCTCATTTTGTTCTTGAATTCTGTGGATTTCTTCTTGCTTTTCTTTGTTCCATTCACTCCGGGCCTTTGCCAGCTCAGCCCTGACAACCACGGGGAGTTCCTCATTCTTTAACTCAAGCTCTCTCTGCAGAGAATGAATCTTCTCTTCCATTTCCTTTCCAGGTGTGACATTTTTCTTCATATTTGCAACCTCGCTTTTCCATTTCTCTTTAGCTTCAGAAACAGCAAACAATATCTAAAGGGTAAAACAATATATAATGAAAATTTTTATGATTCTTTTCATCAATAAAAAAAATTAAAGTTACTGTTTGGTTTAATCTTTGAACTTGTCAAACAAGAGATTTAAAATCAAAATTAAAGAGAAAAAGTAAATTTAGATAAGATATTGCTGCTAAGCCACTTCAGTTGTGTCCGACTCTGTGCAACCCCATAGATGGCAGCCCACCAGGCTCCGCCGTCCCTGGGATTCTCCAGGCAAGAACACTGCAGTGTGTTGCCATTTCCTTCTCCAATGCATGAAAGTGAAAAGTGAAAGTGAAATCGCTCAGTCGTGTCCGACTCCTAGCAACCCCATGGACTGCAGCCCACCAGGCTCCTCCGTCCATGGGATTTTCCGGGCAAGAGTACTGGAGTGGGGTCCCATTGCCTTCTCCGAGATAAGACATTAGCTGGTCCTAAAATATAATTACACTCAATGTGAGGATCTTTGCCCTCATTTTAAATCATCTAATATTTTTGTCTTACTTAAGACAAAAATAAAATTTTAAAATTAAAAAATAAAACATCCATTTCTATATGGATAACTAGAAATTTAAAGTGACCAAAAAATATACAATTACATAATTATCTGAAACTAATTTTAGAAAAAAAATTGTATTTTAATACAGATGCTATCTCAAATCTAAGCCGCCCAAAAATAAATCATCTTTTATGTAAAGCAAAAAGCAGCCTCATAAGGAAATCTTACTATTTTTAAGAATGTAACACTTACCTGAACAATAACTTGCTGGCAAACATAATGTATTTTAATGCAATTCTACTGCTTAAATCAGTTCATAAAATATCAAACAGAAAAGTCATTTTTTCATTAATCTAATTTTTCTTTGTAACAGAATAACAGGACGAGTAGATCATAGGCATCAATAGAACACAAGCAAAAATTAACAGGGGAACAAAAATCCTGAGCTCTAGCTCAAATCCTGACTTGGACTACAGAGGCAGCCTCATATAATATAGGCTCTGGAGATAAACTGCTAAAATTAACAACTTTTCATTCCTCAACTTCTTTGATCCTCAATTTCCTCATCTATAATCTGGAGACAATTACAATGCCCATCTGATAATTTATTTATTTATTTAATTTAAATTATTTAAATAAGCAAAAAATTATTTAAGATTTTTTAAGATTAAATGACAAAAGTAAGTAATTCATTTAAAGCACTTAGTCCAGAGCATAGCAAACAATACGACTCAGAAAATATTATGTATTTACTGTTACTCTTGGCTGCACAGGCTTAGAAAATTTCTTCATCTGTTTTACACTGTCTTCTATAACAAGCAGATTAGATGATAACCTCAAGTTCCTTTCACTTCTAATATTCCCTGGACTAAATCAGAGAAGCCACAAGGATACAAATGCAAAAGAAGAATTGGTCTGGCCTAGATGGTGGTGACCACTATGAACCAATACCATATAATACCATATATACACTGTGGCTATGGAGATGGAGGGTCAGCTTCCTTAATTCTCAGCTATTACACAATTATAGCAAATGTCTTCAACTATATAGATTCCTGCTATGCTAAGTCACTTCAGTCGTGTCCAACTCTGTGCGACCGCATAGACGGCAGCCCACCACGCTCCCCCGTCCCTGGGATTCTCCAGGCAAGAACACTGGAGTGGGCTGCCATTTCCTTCTCCAATATAGATTCCTAGACACGTTATATATCTTTACTCAATAAAATGTGTTCCTAAATAGTTGGATATAAGTCAAAAATTTTGAATCATACTTTAAGTTTACTAAAGGAACCCACTATCTAAGATGAGCCTTACAAAGGAATTCATAGCAAAATTCTTTTACCACCAGTAAAATAATTCAGTAGCAATGTGAAACATATTTCCTTTCCCAAGGAGGAAAACAGGGCATGTCACAGTGAATGCCTGGAAATGATCAACAGGTAACTAGGGTGGAGGGGTCAGGTCCCAGGGAAATTGAGTGACTCGCCCAACCTCACCAAAACTATACAACCTCTCCTATAAAATTTTACAGGAGAATTGGGCAGCATTAATTGATTTAGTGCTTCCTGACATTGCTGCACATTAGAATCACCTGAGGAGCTGTTAAAAATCCTGACTGATGCCCAGGCCACACCCTGTACCAATTAAAACATAAAGCCTACGGGTGGGAGCCAGGGAGCAACATTTTTTAAAGATTCTCAAGTTTTTCCAATGTGCGGCAAAGTTGAGGAACCACTGAACCAACTTGACTACTTTTGGATTCTGGAAACTGGCTTTAAATTTCCACAGATTTTGATGGATCCCTCTAATCTTACAAGAACTTTTCAGCCAGTGCTGAAAAACTGGCTCTTGCCTACCTCATTGGCTTAGAGGAAGGATTTACAACATGTTAACTCATTCTAGAACCATCAAATCAGCATCTCTAGGAGCAAAGCCCAGCAATCTGCTCTAACAACTCCTCCATGTGATTCTCATGCCTGTTCAAAGTTTGAGAAGCAACACACGGTCCTCTTGCTTCTGTATTTCTACATTCACATATATTCATTCAGGACTCTGTGTTCTTACGGAACTTATCCTTAACTTCTGAACTCTAAGAGACATATGTACATCATCATAGAGTTTCCTCTTTCTCTCTACCTCTTAAATTCCGTTTTGAAATAGCAACTCATTGGAAAAGACCCTGTTGCTGGGAAAGAGTGATGGCAGGAGGAGAAGGGGGTGACAGAAGATGAGATGGTTGGACGGCATCATCAACACAATGGACATTAGTCTGAGTCGACTCTGGGAGAGTGAATGACAGGGAAGCCTGGAGTGCTGCAGTCCATGGGGTTGTAAAGAGTCAGACATAACTTAGCAACTGAACAACAACTAAAAAAATACAGAGAATATTATAGTGAACATCCAGGTACCACCATATAACTTGAGAAAAATATTGAAACAGATTTTTTTTTTTTACTTATGCTGAATTATTCCTTAAGTAATTTGTGGAATATAAGACTATGAATACAATATATGATTCATTTACAATGTCTATTACATACATTATTTTCCAAAATTGTTGTGACAATATATGCTTGAAACTGCAATCTATTATATTTTGTGTATTACAGTTAAGAGAGGATACAAACATATGGCATAAAATAGCACCTCAAACTTGGTATTTCTGGACTTCTCATGAAGACTGTATGTCCATATATTTGGGGTACTTATCCATAGATTGTTTCTCATAAATTTGTATTGTTTTTCTTATCACATATAATGGTTCTATTTGATTCACTTACTTCCCTTATTTTTATTATCCCCTCTTTTAATTTTATTACATAAACAAAAATGTTTTAAGTGGTGTACATATTTTATCCTATTTATCTGTCTTTGCTACTGTGCCTGTTGCTTTACTGCCGAATTATGATGCAAATCTGAAATATTCAATTTCTTTTAATTTTCCTATACTTTCATTTTAAAATGCTTAATTTCTGAATCAACCTAGAGTTTATTGTGATGTTTGGGGCGGGAAAACAATTTTTCCAAAGTGCTATCTGGCTATCATAAGACTACTTAATATAGAATAATTCCTCATTCCATGTTTTGAAACAATTAAGTTTTTATTCGTGGTTGGACCTATCTTCAAAGTCTGTATAGTACTGAATGAAAAAGAATTCTATTTTTGTGACTCAACACTGTCTGAATTGTTGCTTTCCAATATATTCTATTAAGTGTTAGGGCTGGACTACTATTTCTTTTCCAGAATATTTTAAATTTCTTAGCCCTTTCAGTTTTCCAAATAAATGTTCAAATTATTGTGTCAAATTTCAAAACTAAGTTCAGTTTATTGGTATTCTGACTAGAATTGGTTTATAGTAATAAAGTAAGTTGGGAGAATTACAAATGGTTGTAATACCTGATACTTCTAGTCAAGCAACATGACATCTCTGGAAAGAAGTGCTGATTATTTACCAAGGAAAGTATAAGACTACTGACACAGCACATAAAACAACAGTTACATGTGTGAAAGGATATATAGCTAACTGCTCTCTGATTCTCCTAAAAATACGGCAAAGTAGAAAAAGATTTTGTTCCATGGGTAGGTCCCCAGATTGTGAGAGTTTCATTGACTCTGAAACACATTCTCTTCCCCTCAACTACATGATACTGATGAGAACAGATCCCACTAGTTGGGTCCTGAGCTAATGCTTAATAGGCACTATCGCATGTAATCCTTCCACAATGCTGTGAGCAGGTAGGAGTCCCTGGGACCAAGATGAGGTCCTCGAGAAGGTTGTTCCCAGGAGAGCTCTTACCCGTTTGGCCACTGACTGCTCTTGTAGCTCCTCCCACTTCTTCTGTTCTGCTCTTACAAGTGCTTTATACTCTGCGAGCTCTGGCAGTTCTTCCAGCCACCGATGACGAGCATTCTGCACAGCTGTTTCTACCTTCAGGAGAGCAATTGCAAGAGACAGGGAGGTAAAGTAAGGTATACAATTTCAGAAAGATCCCATTTGCAGGAAGCCTCTATGATTTCCTGTGTATTTTACACTGTTTTGCACTGGAGTAAACTGATTTCAAGTCGTCCCCCCCCCAACCTTTATCCCAGCAGTGAATTCAATCCTTCTGTTCTAAATGTTCCATACTGGCCCATGCAAGTGCCAAACCAGGAAGCAGAAAACTATACATGTTTAATGGCCACTACAATTAATAGAAAGAGCTTCCCTGGTGGCTCAGTCAGTAAAGAATCCACCTGAAAAATCCCTGCAATGCAGGATATCAGGGTTCAATCCTTGAGTAGGGAAGATCCCTTGAGGAGGAAATGACAACCCAGTCAAGTATTCTTGCTTGGGAAATGCTATGGACAGAGAAGCCTGGTGGGCTACAGTCCATAGAGTTGCAAAGAGTCAGACACAACTTAGTGACTAAACCACCACCACCACCATTAATAGAAAATTATACAAATTCCCACTTCCAACAAACTTTTATTCATCTCAGGGTGAAAAAGAAGAAACACAGGAAGCTTGCTTGGTGTTGGCCTCTGTCCGATCAGGACACCCACCACCATCTCAGTCCTCGTGCCTGACGCATCAACATGCGCACACAGGCAAATGCACCAAGACAGTTTAGAGCCTTGCACTCGGCAATTTTTCTTGCTGTCAAGGATGAATGTGTGACTATAAAGTAAGGGGGATACTTCAAGTCAAGCAAAAATATAAGGCTTGAATTATGAGGGTGATCTGGTTGTAAATCCATTACAGGTTACCACAGATCATTTATTAAATAATCTTTCCTATTGCCTTTTTCAAAATATCAAGATATACATATGACCATATATATACACAAAAGCAGAGTTGATGTAAGGGGCTGAATTTGTCACTAAGATGCTAAATAAATTTATAGGTAAATTCTAGGGAGTTAAAAACATGCAGAAAAGATAAAACTCCTACAGAAATTTATATTCCTTCATAAGTTACTGCAAACATTTCCTTTCTATAACATCCTGCTTTTTGTTTTTCTTCACAAGATCTTAATTATATAAATACAAAACCAGCACCCTTAAATATGTCTCTTTGCCAATAAAACACTTTATTAACTCTGTTTAAAACTTAAACAGCTGAGAAAATTATTTTTTTAACTGACTGAAAATGTCCTTAATACAATTACATACACTTGCCTATGCTTCCATACTTTCAGGATCCCTTGTAAAATCATGTATAACAATTTAACAGATAGGCAGAACTTCAAGTATTTATCAAAAGCAGAGTATGTATTTTTTTTTTAATTTTACTTCAGGTATTAAGACTTTACATTAAGTAACAGATCTAAAATTTTAAAATATATAATAAATAATATTATATTAAGGTCCGAGGATCTCTGAGGGCTAGAAACCTTGTCAGGTTTCTGAGGTCAAAATTACCAAAATATTTGGACCTCCTTTGTCTTTTTCACTCCCATTCTTTCACATGTATATAGTACTGTTCTCCAGAGGCTACACACTATATAATGTGTCACTTCCCTGACAGCCAAAGGCAAATGTGCATGAGGACTCTTATTTTTTAAAGTTTTCTTACATTTTTTTTCCAATACAGTTAAAAAAATATATACAACCAAGATAGGAAAAGCTGTTTCAAGTCTTCAGTTTGTAAAATTGTAAAGACATCCTGAGAACAAAAAATTTAAGCATCACTGTAATAGATAATATTGACAAAATAATAACTCAGCTTTATTCCATTAACACAGAGCTATGCTTTTCTCTGTCTGACCTTTCTTGGAAGCAAGTAACAGGCCCCAGTTAAAAAGGAGCTACCTTTTTGAGTGCTTCCAAGGGGAGGTGATGACACCACTTTTTGGCCACAGGATTTAGACAAAGTTGTATTTAAAGGGCAGGCTTCCAGATTCAAGTCTCAATACAAATATTGTTAAATATCTTATTCACTTTAAGCTTACTTATTTATAACTACTTAAGCAAAATACTTTCCATACAGTTAGATACGAAAGATACATAAGTAAATTGTGCTTCATTCAGATGTCAAACCATCAGCATTAACCTCAGTCATCTTAATATTTAGACCAACCTCAGAGGAGCAAACATTTTGTACACTGAAAGAATATATAGAAAAACTGAGAGTCGACAGTTTTGCGACAGAAATATAGTGAAAATTTTAGAACATACGATTGTTACTCTACCCTAGGGTGCAGAAAATATTGAAGTATAAATTTATGAACAAGTTCAGTGGCAGCACTTTATAGGTTTCATTAGGCAGTTCCAATAATTTTGCTATAGTAAACCTGCCTATTACCTGTTTGGCAATATTTTCACAATATTTGAGTTCCAGTTCAAACTCAAGTTTCTTCAAGTCCCCCTTGATGGCTGTCTCCTTCGCTTGCTCTAAATTTTGCTGGATCTTTCGCTTCTTTCCTTCTGTCATGATTGCCATCTCTTTCTTGGAAATAACATCAGTGGTGGTTTCTTGGTCCGTTTGGCTGCAACAATCTGAGGTCTTCTTTTTCATTGCCTTTACAGTTTGATCCAGTTTAGACTGCCACTCCTTTTCAAGCTGTTGGATCAGTTCTTGTTTGATCTGTTTTCAGAAGAAAAATCACATGAAGAGAAAAATATTCAAATAAGCAAAAACTAGAGTTAATAGTAGCCAAAAAAGCATCCACAGATGGCTTGCGAACCATCTAGACATTGCTGCAGTAATCACGTGAGGTTTCGAAATGTAGTCAGTGAGAACATATCCTCACAGAAATCCTGAAAGTTACTCTTTGACTTTATCTACGGGACACAAATCACATGGGAGATTTAAGTATGTTGTATAAGATCAGGTAATCTTGCTCTCAAGATGGAAACTTTCACATTGCCACTACAATGATGCTATGATTAAAAAGGAAAAAAATGAAGAAAATCTCTGCTATGAATACATGATTTTCCATCAATATCAGAGTTTCCACAAAGTAGGCATGGGTTAAGTATAATTAATGAACCTAAAACTGAACAATTTAAAAAATAGTTTGACTTATTTGAACACATTAGAATCTTGTTTGTTATAATAAACTGCACAGAGTCATGGAGAAGGCAATGGCACCCCACTCCAGTACTCTTGCCTGGAAAATCCCATGGACAGAGGAGCCTGGTAGGCTGCAGTAGCCTACCTGGGGTCGCGAAGAGTCAACACGACTGAGCAACTTCACTTTCACTTTTCACTTTCATGCATTGGAGAAGGAAATGGCAACCCACTCCAGTGTTCTTGCCTGGAGAATCCCAGGGATGGGGGAGCCTGGTAGGCTGCCGTCTATGGGGTCACACAGAGTTGGACACAACTGAAGTGACTTAGCAGCACTGAGTCAGCTGTGCATTCAAGAGGAGGGCATTATTGCAAGAATGTCTTAATAATATGACTTTCAGCAGTATAGTAGGATGGACCCAAACATAATTAGTAGTGGGCAAAATTGTGAAATAGCAAAATTTGCTTTTCCTTTTTTCTGTTTCCCACCTCCTGGGTATCCAGGGTTTTCAGATTACTTCCCTGGCCACCACAGCTTCTGGCTGTATTGCTTTACTTGATTTATCCTTTCCTGACATTCTCACAGAAGCATTATAGCTGTCTCACTCCTCCACCTAGTAAATAACTGGTTAAAAAAATCCAACTAAAAAACAATTTGCAGTAATTTAAAAATAGGACATTTGTTTTGTGACATCTGTATTTTTATAGATACATGGCTAGATACACTCCAGAATGTATTTTTATATTAAAAAATGACTAGTGAAGGAATTTCAGGGGCCAGCACTTGACTGATGAAATTTGAGGGAAGGCTTGGGAGATGAGTAGGAAGGTCAAAAGACAGGACAATGGTCTACGATTCCATTTTGAGATAGCCCCAACCCAAATTAATAGCAAGAGCAAGGACAAAAGAACCCAGTTTAAATAAGTTTGAGAACTTATTTCACTTCCAACTAAGTTTTTAAGATCATAATTTGGTTCTTCATTTTCTTGGAAACTATGAGCATTTCTTAACCTCATTTGCTACAGAGGTTAATAGAAGTTTTATACTTCCAAGCCTACCCAATGATTAGTTCTATCTTCTAATCCACAGTGTATGTTAAGTATTTGTTAATTATATTGGTCTCGAGTTATCAGAATCATTTCACAATATGAAATTTGAAAATTTGAAATTTGAAATTTGATTGTTGTTTCATTTGAAAAATTAAAAAGTACCCCTCAAAACACATTTCCTGAATTAAGCTAAAGAGCTAAGGGGTGGGAAGTTTTAAAAAATAAAACTGGTATAAACTGCAAATAGCCCAATTCAAAGATATAAAATGAATGATTATATATGTCTGTCTGTGTGTGTGTGTTAGTTGCTCAGTCGTGTCCAACTCTTTGCGACCCCATGGACTACAGCCCGCCAGGCTCCTCTGTTCATGGGATTCTCCAGGCAAGAATACTGGATATGTACTTGGCTATTAAAAATAATGTCAGTTCAGGAAGAGCTATCTCTCAACAGTTAGTACTATACATTTTTTAAACATAGTGACTAGAAAGAAATTTTAACCCACACCTCTTTCTGTTCCTTATCCCAGTGTTCTTTCGCTAATATCACCTCGTTTTCAACCTGCTGTTTAATATTACTTTCGTGTTCTTTCAGCCACTTGTCCTTTTCCATCACAAGGGTATCTTGGTACTTTTCTTCAAGTTCCACCTGTAGTTTCCTTACATACTCTTCTCTTTCCTCCAATAGCTGTCTCTTTAAACAAAATTCAAATAAGTATCTCATACGACACTAATATTCTCCAAGTCAAATTTATATTTATATTACATGCATGTAATAGACAATAGCAACAGAGACAAGTGAACTTCCTATATGCTAACTCAATCAGTTGAATAAGTTGTCTTGTAAAAACTTGCCTACATCTCACATATTTGGATAAGAAATTTACAGTTGGATACATTAAAAGAAAAGGCATCTAGTACAATAAATACATCTAATAAATAAATACTCCCAGAAGACCAAATATCCTTTTTTAAAAGTGAAACTGACATTTATGTTTATAGTCCAGCCATCACGGGACATGAGAGGTATCACAGCCCAGGAAAATTTACATTTCTGAGAAGATCTGTATTCTCAGATAAGCCCAAAGTTATTGCTCTATTCTTTTTGGGGGGTGGAGGGGCAGGGCACAAGGCATGTGGGATCTTAGTTCCTCAAATCAGGGATTAAAACTGTGCTCTCTACAGTGGAAGCATGGAATCTTAATCACTGAAACTCTAGGGAAGCCTCTTACCGCTCTATTCTAAAAGTTACACATCCTTCGACAAATTCAGCTTAGTACTTTATTCATTATCAAATTCAAAACTTTACCAAAACTAGCTAAAGCATTATCAAATAAGAACTGTCAAATGTCAGTTAAAATTTAATAATTTGAACTATTCCTATAATATTTTCTACTCTAGAAACACAATTGATCTGAAAACTCTAATAAAATTCTACTCAGAGATCAAAATTATCTATGAGTGTTTGTTTGAAAGTTTTTCCAAATGGGTCTTCTGGAAGTCCCACCAAGATGCTATGAGAAGAAACACACTGAAGACCACAGACTACAATACCAAGGAAGTACACCTCACATACCTAGTGCTACTTGGCAACAGATCTTTTGTTCTGACTCTTCGGCATTATTTCTGACCCATGACTATATGGTTGTCTGGATTTTTTTTGAGTTCACAGCTGACCTTGATTATTTCTGTCTTAATTGCTATCTGAGTCCTTTCCACCACTGGTACATGCCAAGAAGATGTTATCTATGTTTGCTGAGTGTTACATGGTTTTGGAAAACCTCCTAGGGACTGAGGGACTCATTTCTTCAGTCCCATCATGGGGACTGCAGTTGTACTAGGACTATAGGACAGTCTCATCCACATGGTCGGGAAAATTGTCCGTTGTCACATCGTAGACCATATATCACTGTTAGTTTTGCTTTGACTGTAGAAGAAGTCCCCAAATTGTCTTATCTGTGTGTGCCTTTCCTTTAGGAGTTGTTTCTATATGGATTTGCATTTCCTTTGACAAAAAGAAGAAAATTGCTACTAATTTTCTGTGTGTCTATATGTGTGAATATATTAGCTTAACTACATAATAAACCAGATAATACAGAGACAACAACAAATGTCTATTATTTCCCATGATTCTGTGCATCAGCTGGGTGGTGGTGATGGCCTGAGCCTACTCAGCTGATCTCTGCAGACACCTGGGGCTACAATGGTCTAAGATGGCAACACTCACATGCCTGGTGGTTTTTTCAATGTCACCAGGATGACACAGTGACTTGGTCACATGTCTCATCATCGAGCAGGTTATTCCAGATCCTTCACATGGTGCTTGGATAAAGGGTTCATAAGAGTATCAAGCTTCCAAGGACCAACAGATAAATGCTTTATAAATGTCTTTTTACATAATTTTTTACTAATATCCCATTAGCCAAAGTAAGTCATTTGGCCAAGGCCAGATTCAAGGGAAGAGAAACAGACTATCTATAACTGAGAACAGCTACAAAGCCACACTGCAAAGAGACCCACATTCAGGGATAGGAAAAAAGTGTAACCATTTCTGCAATCCACCACAGTGAGGAAAAACTTGCTTCCAACTCTACAGAAGAAAAGCAAATTTATTGCTCACAGGAATCTGTCATTTGAACATACTATGGGAATATTTAATTTTAAAAGTTCTATCATTCAAGGGAAGGAATACTTGGATAGTTTTAAAATGTTGAAACTTGTTTTACATGCCTCTGACAGTCAAAAAAATCTAACTAAGGACTGATTTAACATGGATTACAACTGTATAAGCAAGCCTTAGCTTCTGTGTAGGAATGGCATTATTATGCATGGCAGCATCGATCATCTTTTCCTTGTCTACAGATTCATGTGTATCTGTGTGTTAGTCACTCAGTCATGTGCAACTCCTTGCAACCCCAGGAACTGTAGCCCTCCTGTCTGTGGAATTCTCTGGGCAAGAATACTGGAGTGAGCTGCCATTTCCTTCTCCAGGGGATCTTCTGAACCCAGGGATCAAACCCAGGTCTGCCACATTGCAGGCAGATTCTTTACTGTCTGAACCACCAGGGAAACTCACAGATTCATAGCCTTTGTTGATTACTACCCGGTTGGAAGGTCCCTGTGTATATGAACAAGCCAGGTTAACATCTGTTAATAGAAGCTTTAAAGGCTGGAATTGAACTTGTACTTAACCTGCAGCCTGACTCAACGAGTGTTTCAGAAAGATGACATATGAAAAAGAGAAATACAACTGGGGACTCACAGCACTGCCTGTCATATACATTTTGTATCCAAGCAAAGCTCTTGACCTGAAGACCAACTGCAAGGAAAATGACTCATGTTCTGTGGAGAAGGACTACCCTAATAGTTCCCTAGCTTGCTCAAGTTAATAAGATTCTCCCATTGTGTGAATGTGAAACAATTCCTAGGAAAGTACACTGGTGTGTAAATACATATCTTTGTCTAATTCTGGAGGATACGAAAAAATTAAAGTCTCATAAATGTAAAGGAGTTCTATTCTGACTGGCTTATGAAGGCTACTAGGCTTTGTAAAGGACTTATATAAATCTAAATAAAAAAACTAAAGAATATCCAGAGAAGAAAGGAATTCAACTTTTACTGCTTTTAGGTACACTGGCCCTTTAAGTGAGGGATGGGTATAACTACAAGCGGATAGTGCAGAGGAGTCTTTTAGGGTGATGAGACTATTCTGTTTCAATCCACACATGGGTTAAAAATCTATAAAACCAGACATCAAATGAAAAAAGAATCAATTTTACTATAATTTTAAATTTTAAAGAAAAAAAGTAACTTGTAGGTTTTTTTGGAAGGCCCAAATAGTTTTAACTTTCCTTCTTGCCCCAGAGCACAAGAATTCATGAGCCAAAATACCAGTTAGTACCAGCTATTAATTGCAACTGATCGATTATGGGGGGTGAAATTTTACAGCCAAATTGATTCTTTTAAAAGTACTAGGAAATATACTTCAGAAAAGAAAGACCTCTTTGAGAGAAATGCTCTTATGTTCTTGCCAATTTATATATTTAAAGGAAGAAAGAAAGAAAACAATCACACTAGATCTTCTCCCTATTTTAATTTTTTTAAACATTACTGAGCTAAGTCTTTAATTTCTAGGTAATTTAAGACACTTTCTAGCTTTTATTTCACCAGCACAAACTAAAACATCTCCCCATAGTTCTTTTTTCACTAGATGGTATGTATACATGGCATGTTTTTCTACCATATTAATCTGTTCAAAAATAATCAAAATATTAAATGAACTGGACTGCCTCACCTGCTCTTTACATTCTTTTCAAGTCTGGTGGTAGCAATCATCAAGCTTTACTATAACTTATTCAGAAATCTCTGTTAAAAACATTTTCTCAAGCCTTTAAAAATATTTGCTAATTTTGATGCACGTGGCTTTCAGATTGTGGTCTGCAGCCTGGTCTCAAGGGAAAGGGAGAGGCAGATGGGTGTCTGGATCAGGCTTAGGTCAGGACAGGGAAGAAGACGGGAGGGGCGACTGCTTTTACGTGATTTGACTCCTGGACACTTGCCAAGGGCAACTTGGAAGATTCAGGCAGGAGAACAGAGGACACTGCAGCCCCTCCAGCTTCCCTGAACGACAAGACCTCCCTGGACAGAGGGCACACTTAAACTGACCTTCCTCTCCACAGCCCCACATCATCACCTCCTGTATCATAATACCCCAGTTCAAAATTCCTGCCCATTTCCCCAGAATAAATGGATGCTTACGTCCTGAGAGAAATGGGTCAGAGGAAAAGGTCTCTGAGGGGAATACTTCGTGCAGTGCTCACAGGGCTGGGAGTAACCACCTAAGCAGCAAACACACACACAAAATGAGCATCCCTGGGCTTCAGACTCAAAGTGACTCAAAGTCCACCTCCCTTATTTTTCCAGAACTCTCTTTGGTCTCTTAGAAATCTACAAGGAAGAATCATTTTCTCCTATGGATCTGCCATTTTCTACCAGGGCTTTAATAATCATTTCAATGTTAACTGAACTTTGTGAGCTGAATTCGTGTCAATCAGTCAAACGTAAAGAGCCTTCTACAGAAGTCTTCCCTGTTCCACAAGGGAATGACTGTACTGGTTTCAAAGAGCAATGAAGTGAGCACAACATGGACTTGTTCCATACCTTCTTCTCCTGTGCCTGTTGCTCTTTTTCCATGCTCTTCCTGAGAGTCGCTTCTAGCTTATCTTTCTCTCGGCACACTTCCAGGTAACATTCCTGCACAGCCGCCATCTCCTTATTCACCTTATCTAAGTCAGACCTTGGATATACAAAACCAGCAACTAAATGTAAGGCTGCAGAACGAACAATTTTCCTCTAAATGATGTGATAAGATAAAGCTGTCTCTACACTTTCAAGGGAAGCGAGACTTGCATCCTCACCTAAGTTGTAAGCGAGTTGCCTCGTAAACCTCAAAGAGTTGCTGTTTCTCCAAAGCGTGCTTTGCTAACAAGCTTTCCCGTATTTGGGCTTTCATGGCTTCATGGTGCTGCTGGTAAGTCCTCTCACACCTAGAGACAGATGACAGCGGAATCTAAGGCAGTGCCCAGCATTACCAGAAAAAGCAAGATGAACTGGTTTCCCTCCCTTCCTTCCCACTCCTTTCCTACGAATGCAAAGCGCAATTAAGATCAGATTGGTCTTCCCCAACCAAAAGTGGTAATTGTTAACTTTCAATAGATGATCTTTTGAGAATCTTCAACATTTTCTTTCTGCAAATGTTTCTAGAGAAAAATTAGAAACCTAGATGTGTGAATGCCCTAGTCCTTCACACAGAGTATAACAGTCTGTGTTTAGAACTTGTTTATAAAAAAATAATTGAAATAACAGAGGGTGTGGTTCAAAAATTCTAAGTTATCTATAAATGCAAATACCAAAGCACCCAACTCACACATAAGTTATGTTCCAAAAGTCTGTTTCCAAGTTTATGACTTTGTATTTAGAAGACATTATTTCCTCCCACAAATTTCTTTCTTATTAAAAAAAATAGTTAAGCCATTAAGCTCTACTGTTTCAATGAACTACAGTTTGGATGGTTCTATAGAACTCAACCCACTACATAACATTATTTCTATGGAAAGTGTGTTCCAAATTCTAATTTGAGAAGCCAGGGACTCATCTTCTCCAATTTATGATCTCAATGGGGAAGGTTCACCTACATCATTTTACTTGAATCTTTTGGAGGGGTGTGTATAAGGGAGATGTAATAGGTAAGGGTGTGTAATAGGAGATGGGAGAAGGGAGGCCTCTGTCTGTACCTCACCTATCAACAGCTTCTTGTTTATCGCGGTCAAAATCTTGTACCATTTGTCTCATTTGATTGCATAAGTCTTGATTTGTATTTCTCAGTTTTTCTTCAGTTTCTTTAAGTTCCTGGATACAAAAGAATAAAGTATTTAGAGGAAATAAACACCTTTATTGACTAATCTAATTTTCTGATATCCTCTGTGCCTTTTGTCTTTCATTATAATATTATTTGACAAAATATCATTTTCATAACTCTATAAAAGTCTCTTCAGGCCTTGTAAGAGTATAGGCTTATCAAGTAGCTTTTTGATTGGAGTAAACGTTAAAAACTTGTATAAAAGCATTCAATCAGTGAAGAATTGGCTAACTGATGCTTTCTAACAAGTCTTAGAATACAATAATATTCCCAACCATATAAATAAGCAAGGTTTTACTTTTTGGTCAAGAGCTGCCTAAGGAGAAAAGAATACTTCCAATAGCCGTGCAATTATGCAGACAGGAAGCTAGAATTATACTACCTTCCAATGAAAATACTACCACATGACCAGTAGTAAAAGGAAATAACTGGAATCCTAATTACCTGCTAATGTACTTGACCACTAATACCTTTGTGTCATAGTATCTCTCTATTTTTGAATGAGGTCATGAGATTTCTCATAAAACAGAGGAAAGTTTTTTAATCACCTGATTTTGTTGCTGTAAAACTTGAATTTCATTTTTAAGCTGCAGTATATCATCTTTGACAATCATGTCAGAAGAGTCAGGCCATATCTGATTAGTTGGTTTTTCTGAGGTATCTGTTTTAGTCTAAATATTAAAGAGAAATCAAAAGTGTTCAGGTTCTTAAAAATTTTTAAGCACTAGTTTTGAAACAATGTCATACTTACAAAGAAAGTACAAAAACAGTACAAATAGCCAGAGTACAGTTATCAATACCAGTAAATTAACTAGGATGCAATACTATTAACCAATCTACACACCTTATACAAAGTTTTCCAATTTTCCTCTAAATGTTCTTTTTCTGGTTCAGGATGCAATCTACAACTCTACATTGCATTTAGTTGTCACATCTTATCAGTCTACTCCAATCTGGGACAGTTTTTTTCAGTCTTTGTCTTTCAAATCCATGACATTTTTGAAGACTACTTGTACTAATCGTTTATTTTGTAGGTTGTCCCTTAATTTGAGCTTTTTTGATGTTACTTCATTATTAAATTTAGGTTATGCATTTTTGGCATGAACACCAAAGAAGTGATGTGAACACTTCTGAGGAGACATATGACATCAATCAATAGTATTGATCAGCTAACTGATGAAGGTCAAAGACCCTGTCTGCAGGCACCTCCACTCTAAAGTTACTATTTTGCAATTAATAGTAAGTATACTATTCAGAGACACTTGAGACTATGCAAACATTCTATTTTTCATCACACTCTCACCCATTAGGCTTAGCATATTTAATCAATATTAATTCATACGTTTTATTCAATAGGAATTCACGATAGACTTTGGTAAATTGTTTCCAGAAAGTTGGTACACATGTATACCGTCAGGTAGTACAAGAGTCTGTCCAGCTCTCTTTGCCGCCAATGGCCAGTGATTGAATGATTATTGTGTTTGATGAGGGAAAGGATCTCCAAAAGTTTTTTCATTTCCATTTCTTGTGTCACCATCAGAGAGCAACCTCTTACATGCCTTCATTGTTCACTTGTTCTTCATCTTCCAGGATATATATAGGTTAGCATTTTCCTCTTACTACCTGAGTATTTTGTCCATTTTTATAAGTTGTTTGTTCATTGAAGAGGTCAAAGTTTTTTTTTTTAATTATCTACTCTAATTGACCTGTTGGTTTTATTCTTTACCTGAACTCTGAGGTCTTTCCTTCAATGTTTAAAATATATCTGTACCAAAGTTCATTCTACTAACTGGGGGAAAAAGAGGTATGTGTATCTCATTCTACATGGGGTGACAGAACCCCAAGCCTTTGACTCCTTTTTCCCATTTAGTCTTCATTTCCTTCAGAGGGAGACTGCTCTAGTTGCTGGCTTTGCTGGTTCACCTGCCATCATGTCCCAGAAGCCACTGCTCCTATCCCAGTTAGGAGAGAGAGGAGATAAGAATATCTACTCTGTTAGCTTTCCAGACTTGGGGGCATTAATGAGACTTTAAAGGATTTTGTTGACTTATTAGAATGGCTTTTTTTTTAAAAAAAAAAAAAAAAACATGGCCTCTACTTTTTAAGGTTTATGACATTCATTTGTGCTTCCTTCCCTATTAATGAGTTTCTATTACTTAGAATGGAAGTAACATCATACTGCTGCCCTGAAAAAACAATCTTCATGGCTAGTCACTGCACTCAATTTTGACATATTTTCACACTGCAGGCACACTGGGACTTGGCACTTGCAGTAATTGTTGGCACAAAACTCTTAAGAACATCTTTCACAAGAGAAGGACCATTTGAATGTCACAACAAAATTTCTCTCTCTAAAGCTGGAATACAGAAGGCATTATCTTCAAAAACACAAGAAATGTAGTATACCAACTCTTATACTATCTTCCTAATTTCTATGTCTCAAAAAAATCTACCCAGGACCCTTCTGAGTTGGCTACTGAACATTGCCTATCAAGTCCCTTGGAATCAGAGTATGGCTTTAATCACAGCTTGTGGTAAGGTAATGATCTCTATTAAGTATCACACACAGAAAGGGCTCTGTGTTTTATTTCTTAAGCTTACAAAAAATTCAGTGTCGATGTGGTCCCTGCCTGCTAGTAAGCCAGTCTGGTTTTTCTAAGGCCTTTGCCACATTCTACCTTAATGGCCCAGTTGTTCAACTGGAATGAAGAGCATAGTATTTGACCCACCCCCAATCACTGCATAGTGCTATGTATGGGCAGACTCCTCAGTTTGATCACATATTATCCTGGAAATGTCATAAAGCAGCACTGCTATGAATAGTCATATGACATAAAAGCAAAAAAAAAAAAACTCTGTAGTAACTCTAAATTGTTCTATATAAGATGAATAGAAATGGAAATAAAACATACTAAAGGCATTTATAAAGAAATAAATATATCAATACCTTTAAAACATCTATGAAAGAATCTGTCAAAACAGATTATATAGGAACTATTTTTGTTGCCCTTCTTAATACATAAAGGCTTTAGAGGAGGATTCTGATGGCCCAGTTCTCTTTAAAAAGACATCCAGGGAAGTTTAAATTATTGTGTTCTTTCTCTTAGCAAGCACAAAGTTCAACATCATTTCATTAAGCTCCGGATTTGATGCTAGCTATGATCGTTCTTTCTAAAAAATCAATAGAGGGACTGCCCTAGTGGTCCAGGGTTTGCCTTTCAGTGCAGGGGACTAGGATTCAATCTCTGGTCAGGAACTAAGATTTCACATGCTGCAGGGCAATGAAGCCCACCTGCTGCACCTACTGAGCCCCTGCACTCAAGAGCAAACAAAGTTGTTGCTCCATGCACAGCAACCAGAGAAAGCCGGCACACCACAGAGACCCAGTGTAGCCACAATTAAAAACAAAAAAATCGAGAGACATTTAATGAATTTAGCTTCATTAAAGATTTCAGAAAGACTAAGTTTATATAACATAAATTTCTAGCTTATTTGCTATATCCTTTTACGTACATCTGCTCAAGGCTGAAATGTCCCTATCCACCTTCTCCCCTGGGTTTATCCTTGAGGACAGAGATCAAAAGTTCCCTCATAGACTTCACTAGGGCTACCTTAGTACTCCACACCACCCACAAGATTAGTTAGTTATTCCTTCTCATAGCACTTTGTAATTAGTATCACCCTTATTATACAAAGTTATACATGTCCATCTTCTTATAGATCCGTAGTATTGACTATGGTAGCCAGTAACCACGTATGGTTGTTGAGCGCTTGAAATGTGACTTGTCCAAACAGAAACATGCAGTAAGGAGAAAATACATGCCAGATTTCAAGGGCAGAGCACACACAAAAAATAAACTGTCTTATTAATAATTTTATATTGATCACATATTGAGAAGATAATATTTTACATATACTAGGTTAAATAAATTATTAAAAACAATTACACCTATTTTACTGTAATGGGACTACTAGAGATTTTAAGTTATATATATGGCATTATTGTGAAGAAAACTGAGCGCCGAAGAATTGATGTTTTTGAACTATGGTGTTGGAGAAGACTCTTGAGAGTCCCTTGGACTGCAAGGAGATCCAACCAGTCCATTCTGAAGGAGATCAGCCCTGGGATTTCTTTGGAAGGAATGATGGATGCTAAAGCTGAAACTCCAGTACTTTGGCCACCTCATGTGAAGAGTTGACTCATTGGAAAAGACTCTGATGCTGGGAGGGATTGGGGACAGGAGAAGAAGGGGACGACAGAGGATGAGATGGCTGGATAGCATCACCGACTCAATGGATGCGAGTCTGAGTGAACTCCGGGAGTTGGTGATGGACAGGGTGGCCTGGCGTGCTGCAATTCATGGGGTCACAAAGAGTTGGACATGACTGAGCAACTGAACTGAACTGAACTGATGGCATTATTATATATCCACTGGATACCGATATTCTAGAATCGAAGTTCCTTCATAGAATGGCCATTGTTTCCTTCATCGCTGAATCCCATTAGACCTTGCATAAGGTAGCTTAAAAAAAAAACCTAAACTGAATGATTTTCTTTTCATCCACATACCTCCCCAACCCTGCTTTCTGACTTTACAGACTAAATAGGGAGCTTCATTAGAAAAAGATGAGAGAAACAGGAGGCAAAGGCCAAGTTTGAAGGCATTCATCTGCTAATGAGACGGCTGAGAACTTGAGTGCTTATTTTAAAAACCCACCTGTCCATTAAATTACTACCTCCTCTCCCTCTTCTCCATCTAGGAAATGGGTCAACATACGTAATCATTATTTACTGATCAAACACTCACAGAATTATCAAGACAATACTCTCAAGAGATTCCTATATAGTTAAGTTGAAGCAGAATAGCCATAAGCATCAAGGACTGAATTCAGCTTCACTTTAAGAAAAACCAAATGTAGACTGCTGAGAAATTACCATGGCAGAAGGCTGCTGCTGCTGCTGCTGCTAAGTCACTTCAGTCGTGTCTGACTCTGTGCGACCCCATAGACGGCAGCCCACCAGGCTCCCCCGTCCCTGGGATTCTCCAGGCAAGAACACTGGAGTGGGTTGCCGTTTCCTTCTCCAATGCATGAAAGAGAAAAGTGAAAGTGAAGTCGCTCAGTCATGTCCGACTCTTAGCGACCCCATGGACTGCAGCGTACCAGGCTCCTCTGTCCATGGGATTTTCCAGGCAAGAGTACTGGAGTGGGGTGCCATCGCCTTCTCCAATGGCAGAAGGCTACCTGGCAAAAAAAAAGGAACAAAAGGGTATTCAAAGATGAGATGGCTCCCTCTAATCTACTGATAAAACAGACTGTAGAGTGTGGAGGCAAACGGAAAGGTTAAAAACAACACAAGGAATGGCCACCAGCCACTGCCACACATGTGAAAGTGTATCTGTACAGCAAATGCCGACTAGGGATTTCAATATGGAAAAGAGAAAGCAACAAGACACCAGAGCTAAGGTTCAGACCCCAAATCAGGCTCCTACCCTTAGCACACTCACACTAAAATGCTTATTAAACTAATCAACTCTAACCTAACACAAATTTTCATTTCCATTCTTTATAAAAAACATATGGGAACAGTTAAAAGAGCTTGGTTTAAAGACGTTAAATGTGCTGTGGGGAAGCACAGTGTCCCATTTCTCATTTGCTTATTAACATTGAAATCAATGTGTTCATCAAATATAGTTACTCAGAAGAAAGAACCAAACTGGGCAGGGCTTTCACAGTGAGAGCACACTATTATTTCTGGAAAGCAAACTAGGCACGATTAAAATTCCACAATAATAAGCGCCAGAGAACATCTTGCACACTTTGCTTTAATAGGACTTTTAATGAATACAACTCCTAGCTTAAAGGATCAAGAGATAAAACAGTACCAAAGCAGGAAGTAAAATATTATTTCCATCCATGAGGAAAAGGAATACACTACCTACATCTTTTCTTTTTTTTTTTGGCAGCACCACACACCATGGAAGATATTAAGTTCTCTGGCCAGGGATTGAACCCATGCCCTCTGCAGAAGCACAGAGTCTTAAACACTGGACCACCAGGCAAGTCCCACCTACCTACACTCATATATTACCTTCCCTCTCCTCTTAGCTTCTAGATCTTTCTTTCCAATAGGAATAGAGGTGAGCTGGATTTAGAGATAGAGAAGGGTGAAAAAGGCAGATGTTGAAAGAGGACATCCCTAAAGACCTCTGATAGCATGATCTTGGAGAAATAACCTTGACTTATTCATCAGTGCAGTGTTTTAGTCTCAATTTACCCAAAGACTCACTCTAAGCCCAGAAGGGTCACAAATTCCTCCAGTTTCATTGATCTTATCTATAAAGTAAGCACACTAACTTACTTTATAAAGATATAAAGGTGGGTTTCAAGGACTCTGACATATCTGACATGTCTTTCCCACCTCTAACACCACCATACACTGAATTTTTTTTTTCATTGTAGAATGACTATTCTTTTAAGAACATGGGCCAGGGAAATGTGAGGCAAATTGCGAGGGCGTTTTGTGGAGAGTCTAACTAGATGTGAAAGCACTACCGGAACAAGCTGATCTTGAGGAAATGCAGATGCCTTGTTATAAAGAACGCTGCACTGGATTTGTGGCTATGGAATTTTACCTAATTGGCGTCTCATTTACTAGGTGCCAAAAGTAACAAGAAAGTATATTCCTTTAAGTGGCATTTCCTTCTTTAAACTTCATTTACGGACTTCCCTGGTGGTCCAGTTGTTGGGAATCTGCCTGCCAATGCAGGGGACATGGGTTCGATCCCTCCTCTGGGAGGATTCCACATGCCGAGGGGCAGCTAAGCCTGGGAGCCACAACTACTGAGCCTGCACTCCGAAACAAGAGAAATCACCACAATGAGAAGCCCGGGCACCGAAACTAAAGAGCATTCCCTATTTTCTGCAACGAGAAAGCCCCTGTGTAGCAAAGCAGATCCAGAACAGTTAGAAATTAGTTAATTAACTTTACTTATAAAAAAGTCAAATGAATGCCTGAAAGACAAAGGTTTAATTTAAATGTGAAAACTTTAAGAGTTTTCTTTATTAAATTTTGAAAAACAGCTTTACAAATTCTACCTCAGTGCTTTTTTCCTCCTTCTCCACTTGGAGAGCTTCGATTTTCTTATGAGAGTTTTTGAGATCACTTTGTAACTGAGACACCAGATGACGCTTCACAGAGTTGCTATCCAGCAAACGCTGCACCTCTGCTTTCAGCTTTAAGATGACCTCCTCTTTAGAAAGCGCTTCATCTGGGCCTTCTTGCTGCACAAGGCTAATGGAAAAATGATCATATTTAAGGTTAAATCCAGTAACAAATCAAGCATGACTATTCCTTAAAAGCAACTAACTGCAGTGGTAACCATGCTTTGCAACCCATCCAACAATATACTTGCATTTCAAAAACAATTTTAAGCTTTGTCATACACAGGTTATTGTCTTTGATATATCCCTATATAGAAATAAGTTCATTCACAGAAAGACCATTCTTAAGCATAGTCCTGCTGCCTCACTGCAAGGAGTTCAACCATATGAACTTCAGCAGAGCATGCATTTTTACTTTTGATAAATTGCATGCTATATATACATGTCCTTCCTGACTCCAAGAGAAACAATGAGAAAATAAAGAGGAAATGAATAGTAAAACACTAGTTATCTTAATCAACAATTTCTGTCTCTCTTTTATTAAAACACAAGTCTGAGTGGATATCTGAGCAACTGGAAAGAAAAAAAATAACACAAATAAATGCCATGCTAATTTAATCCCCACTACAGTTGGTCAATAAATTTTAAAATTGGAATGAGTATTTCTGTTCCTTGCCATAATGGATTAAAAGGACCAGTTTTCTCTTTCTGTCTTTAAAAAAGCTAGAAAACTAAATAAAATAAATGAAATGGTGGTGTTCAGTCACTGGACAAGAAGCAGCATAGTGTAGTGATGCTTGAGAAAAGTAAAGCAAGCAAGGTAAGCCCTATAATGGCTGCAGCTTTCTTCCTGGAGAGTTTCCAGTGTGCAGCATAGAAAGGGGAAACCAGGGAGTCCACTTTCTGCAGTCTCACCAAGTTGCAAAATTCAGTATGGAAAAACCAAAATGGCTAAAATCTGGGCAGCAAAACACCGTGAGGAAGGTAGCTACACAGAAAAAGGGCTCTGGAGACCTGTGGTGTATGTGAGAAAATTACCTCAAGATGGGGGCGAGGCAGGGAAAGCCACAGCAAGAGAGTAGGGCTGGGAATATTTTGTATTTCAATGAACCATAGTGGAGAGACTTCCTAAGTCACACAGCATCAAATACTGCCTTAGTAATAAGGCCAAATTAGCCCCAGATTAAGCTGTTTGTTCTAAATCTGATCTAATGAAGCCTACAAAGAAGGCTTGACAGGATCAAATGAATTCCAGGTAACTTAAGTATGTCACAGAAAAAGAGTAACGGTATTTTTTTCTCTGCAATAAAGTCCAAAATCTAAAGCATACAATTCAGAATGTCCAGCATCCAATCAAATTTACCAAACATGAATAAAGCAGGACAGAAAATATGAACTGTAACCTGGGGAAAATGATCGGGGATGACAGATAGTAGAATTATATGTTCAAGGAGGTGGGGGCGGGGCGGGGGGGTGGGGACACAAAAACAATGAGGAAGGAAATGGAAGACTTTATGCCCCAAATTGGACTTGCAGAGACAAAAAATAAAAATATCTGGAAAAATATACCTACTAGATGAGATTAACAGCCTATTTAATACAGCATACGAAAAAATCCATGGACATAAAGACACAGCAAACATAAACACAAAGAGAATGAAGACCAGAAATACATAGAGTATATTAAATTTTCTAAGTTAACTGTAGTTAAGTCCCAGAAGAATGGGGAAGCTGATAGAAAAAATATTTGAAAAAATAATAACCACAATTTTTCTATCTGATGAAAATTAAAACTCCCTAAAACCTAGAAGCTCAATGAATCTCAAGCACAAAAAACATGAAAACCATTATAAGTTATATCAACACCAAATCGCTTAAACCAGTGATAAAGAGTGCAGGAAGATTCCTGGGGAGATGACCAGGGGAAGGAATTCTGGATTCTGTGTATAAGCAAGCCTTAGTCTAAGCCCTGAACTATGCATGCAGAGAACAGACTGCATGCATCAAATCAGGACAGATTTGGAGAACTTCTCTGAAATTTGAACCACACAAGTCTCACACTGACTAGCCCTGAAAAGGCACATACATACACAGGACAAATTCAAATCAATGTGGCAAAGGCTCAGAAAAGTAAACGAAGATATGAAACACCCATACGAGTCTCTATACAACAAAAAAATCACAATGTCTAGTATACAATCTAAAAGCACTCAATATAAAACTAACAAGGAAAACCCAAATGCTAGAAATATTACAGAGAGTTTTAAAAGTTTAAAGCGGCAAATATCTAGCCTTTATGAGTAAAGAAAACACACTTGAAATGAACGAAAAAAATAGGAATTTTCAACAGAGGATAAAAACTTTAAAAGAACCAAATGGAAATTTTATCATTATAAAAATACAATATCTAAAAGTTAAAAAAAAAACTCAACTGACAGGCTCAACAGAATAGAAATGACAGAGGAGAGAGTGAGCGGACCTGAAAATAGTTCAACAGCAATTATCTAATGTGGCAAAAAAAATGAACAGTGTCTCAGAGAACAGTGGGACAACATAAAACGACTTAACATTATATGTAATTGGACAACCAGAAGGAGAGAGAAAGCGATAGGGGCAGAAAAAGTATTTGAAGAAAGAATAGTCAACATTTTCACAAATTTGGTAAAAGACATAATTTACATTTTGCAAATGAGATAAAGTAAAAGAAAAACACACTTAGACACATAATGAAAGTGCTGAAAACTGAAAAAAGAAAAAGGAAAAAAATCTTAAAACAGCAGGAGAAAAAAACGACACATTATATACAGAAACAATGATTCAAATAACAATAGCTTTCTATTCAGGAACTACCAGAGACAGTGGGAGAGCGTACCTTTAAAGTGCTGAAATAAAAAACAGTTGATCCAGAATTCTGTAATCAGCAAATATAACAACATTTCCATATAACAAAACTAAGAATTTTTGGCAAAACCAATACAATACTGTAAAGTTTAAAAATAAAATAAAATTTAAAAGAAAAAAAAAAAGAAAGGAAAAAAAAAAAAGAATTTGCAGACATGCTCTAGAACAAATACCAAAGGAAATTCTTCAGCTAAAGGGAAATCTCTACACTGAAAACTACTAAACATTGGGACTTCCCTGGTGATCCAGTAGCTAAGACTCAGAGCTCCCAGAGCAGGGGCCAAGGTTCAATCCCTGGGCAGGGAACTAAACCCCACATGTCACAACTCAAGATCCTGCATGCCACAATTAAGACTCTTGCGCCACCAAATAAACAAACATTTAATAAAATCTACGAAACATGACTGAGAGAAACTGAAGAACACCTAGACAAAGAGAGAAGTATAGCATGCATATTCAGAAACTGAAAGACTCCTTTTCTTTTATCCCCTCAGCTTTACCGAAGTGTTAAGTGACAAGTGGCAATTTCTTAAGATGTCAATTCTCCCAAAACTATCTATAGATTCAACACATTTCAAAATTTGAAATTTAAGTTTCAAATTTGTCCAGAGGGCAAATTTTCTATTACTTGACAAGCTAATCATAAAATTTATTTTGAAATGCAAAGTACTGAGAATAGCCAGAACAATTTTGAAAACAACAAAGTTGAAGGATTTGTTCAACCCATTTCAAGACTATAAAATTACATTATCAAGACTGCTCCCACCAAAATGACCACTGGAACAGAATGGAGAGTACAGAAATAGGCCCACAAACATACAATCAACTGATAATTAAAGATATCAAGGCAATTCAATTGGAAAAGAAAAGTTTTTCTGACAAATGGGATTAGATCAATTGGATTTACTGGAATAAAAAAAAATCAAATTTTCCTTCACACTATACTAAAAAATTAACTCATAATGGATCACAGATGTAAATATAACAGCCCAAACTACTGAATTTCTAAAATCATCACAGAAAAATTTTGTTAACACTGAGTTACAATAACTCATGAACTGTACAAAAACCATGAAGTGTAAAAAGAAATAAATTTGAGTTCATAAAAAAACTTTTGCTCTTCAAAAGATAACATAAGAAAACAATAAGATAAACCAGAGAGGGGAGGAAAACACTCACAACACATATATCTGATACAAAGGGCTTGTATCCTGAAATATATGAACACCAAACAACATCAGATCAGATAGCCAAGTCATGTCCAGCTCTTCACGACCCCATGGACTACAGCATGTCAGTCCATATATATACACCAAACAACATATACAAATGGCAATTAAGCATGTCAAGAAAAGAGGAAGCAAACCACACCAAAAGATGATTAACATTACTAGTCATTAGAGAAATACAAATTAAAACCACAATGAGATATCACTACACACACACTAGAAGTGCTCAGATCTTAAAAGACTGGCTATCAAGTTTTAGCAATGACAGAGAACAACTGAAACTCTCTAAGACATTTCTTCTGGGAATGCAAAATGGTAAAACCACTTTGGGAAAGAGCATTTATACTGCTAATGTCTAAATAAAATACAGGAACTTTAAGCTTAAAGGGAAAGCAATTTGAAGCATAAGTGAAAAGGAAGAAGTAAAACTATCTCCATTGGCAGATGATACAATTGTATCTAAAAACCCTTAAATCTAATGGAAGAACTACTATGAAGAGAATTAGAATGCAACATGTTATAACCTAAAATATAGAAATCATATATACACACAATACTCAGAAGCAATAATGGAAAAGAATATGCCATTCGCTATTGCAAATAAAATATCTAGGCATCAATTTAACAAGAAATTTTGCGAAATCTAAATGTGAAAAACTTCAAAACACTCTTAAAAGACAAATAGATTTAAACAAATGAAAAGACATGCTATATTCTTGAATAAGTAAATCCAACATCCTGAAGATATCAGTTGTCCCTGGGTTAATGTATATATGTATATTTAACGTGATCCTAGTGAAAATATTATCGGGATTTTTTTTTTTTCCTGGAACAGAATAAGTTAAACATGGAAGTTCACATGGAAGTGTAAACGAGCGAGAATAGTCAGAAAAACCCTAACAAAAACAGCAATTCCAGGTAGATGGTAAAACTAAAGTATAAAGCAAAGCAATAAAGCTTTCAGAAGGCAGCATAAAAGAATAACCTCATGACCCTGCAGTAAGGAAAGGTTTTTCTTAAAACGGACTATAAACAGTACTAACATGAAGATGGAAAAATTTGACTGATGCTTAAGAACTTCTATCCATCAACAGATACATTAAAAGGATAAAAAGACGAGCCCAAGGTGAAAAAAGATATTTGCAATACACATAACCAAAGAGTGCCTATCTAGAACAGATATTAAAAAACAAAAAACTCCTATAAATCAACAGAACACATGCACACACAAAAAAATAATCTAAAAACTGAGAAGGGACACAAGCAAGTCCTTCTTCACACACACACACACCCCCCATACCCAAGCCATCAATAAACACAATAGACATATTTTCTTAAATAGAACTCAGTCTCATTAGTAATCTGGGATAATGCAAATAAAAATCACAATAAAATAACACTACACATTAATGACAATATCAAGTGTTACCAAGAAGACAAAGCACAACTACAATTTTCATACACTTCTGGTGGGGAGGTAAATTGGCACAACTAATCTGGAAAAGATTTTGGCATTATCTATTAAAGTTGAAACACATGTACCACAAGAAATTTCACTTCTAGTATATACCTAACTGAAATGTATGTACATTGCACCAGAAAATAACATTAAGAATCTATGAATGGTAGAAAGGAAAATAAACTGTGGAATATTCATACAAATGAAAGCTACACACACATATATTTACATATGTAAATGAAAGAGCTACAGCTACTGGTAATGTAGCTACTGCTGCTGCTGCTGCTGCTAAGTCGCTTCAGTCGTGTCCGACTCTGTGCGATCCCATAAGACGGCAGCCCACCAGGCTCCGCCGTCCCTGGGATTCTCCAGGCAAGAACACTGAAGTGGGTTGCCATTTCCTTCTCCAATGTAGCTATAGCTACGATGTAATGTAAGTCTCACAAACAAAATGTTGGTGAAAGAAAAATCTAAAGAAAACCTATATCTACAGAAAACCCACAGCTAGAGTCCATGCTTAATGGAGAACAGCTAAATACTTCCATGTAAAATCAGGAGCAACACAAGGATGTCTACTCTTGCCACTTCTGTCAACACTGTACTAGAGTTTCTAGCTAGAGCAATTAGTCAAGAAAAAGAAATAAAAGGCATTGGAAGGAAAGAAATACATCTATTTTCAGATGACATTATCTTGACTATAAAAGAGCCTAAGGAATTCACTAAAAAACTATTTGAACTAATTAACAAGTTAAGCAATGTGGCAGGATACAAGATCAATATATAAAATCAATTGTATTTCTATACACTAGTAGTGAACTGCCTGAAAATAAATTTAAGAAAACAATCCAAGGAATTCCCTAGTGGGTCTAGTGGTTAGGACTCCATGCTTCCATTGCAGGAGGCACAGGTTTGATCCCTGGTTGGGGAACTAAGATCCTCCAAGCTATGTGGTGAGGTCAGAAAAATAAATAAAAGATAAAACAATCCAGCAAAAAGAATAGCCAAGAGAATAAAACACTGCAGTAAGTTTAACAAAAGCATGACCCATACCCCAAAAACCACAAAATTATGAACGTGTATGACCAGTACACTGAAAGAAATAAAAGAAGACCAAAATAAATGGGAAAACACCCAGTGTTCAGGGATCAGGACACAATATTATTAAGATGGCAATATTCCTCCAAATTGTTCTATCGATTCCATACAATCCCTACCACAATCTTGCCTAATTTCTTTGCAGAAATTGACAGACTGATCATAAAATTCGTATAGAATTACAAGAGACTCAGATTAGCCAAAGAAATCTTGAAAAGGAAGAACAAAGTTGGAAGATTCACACTTTCCAATTTCAAAAGTTACTACAAAGATATGGCAATCTAGTGCATAAAGATATATAGCTCAATGAGATAAAATTGAGAGCTCAGAAACAAACACTCACATTCTCTATCAATTCATTTTTTGACAGGCATGCCAAAACAATTTAGTGAAACATAGTCTTTTCAACAAATGGTACAAAACAACTGGATATCCACATGCAAAGGAATAAAGTTAGACTCCTACCTCATATCATATGCAAAAAATTAATCCAAAATAGATTTCAAGACATAATATAAGAGATAATACTCTTAGAAGAAAACAGGTATAAAACTTCAGAATCTCAGATTAAAGAATGGTTTCTTAGAAATGTACAGGCAACCAAAGGAAAAAAAAATACGTAAATTAGCCTCCATAAAATTGAAGGCTTTTGTGCTTCAAAGCGTGCTATCAAGAAAGAGAAAAGACAGCTCACTCAATAGGAAAAAATATAGGCAAACCATGTATCTGACAAGGGACTTAAATTCAGGATATATAAATAGCTCTTAAAACTAAACAGTAAAAAGACAACCCAATTTTAAAATGGGCAAAAGATGTAATAGACATTTCTCCAAAGAAAATACACAAATGGCCAATCAACACATGAAAAAAATATTCAACATGACTAGCCATCAAGTGAAAACCACATCATTAGCAAATCACCATGATAAGAAACTATTTCATATCCACCAGGAAACTATAGTTTCTTAAATAAAAAATAACAAGTGCTGATGAAGATATAAAGAAACTGAAACCCTCGTTTATTGCCAGTGACAATGTAAAACAGTGTAGCCACTTCAGAAAACTGACCATTTTTCAAAATGTTAAGCATAAAGTTACCATATAAACCATCTAAAAAACCTGAAAAACATGTCCACTCAAAATATACAAGCAACTCCTGCAGCTCAATTCCAGAAAAATAAACGAGCCAATCAAAAAATGGGCCAAAGAACTAAATAGACATTTCTCCAAAGAAGACATACAGATGGCTAACAAACACATGAAAAGATGCTCAATATCACTCATTATCAGAGAAATGCAAATCAAAACCACAATGAGGTATCATTTCAGGCCAGTCAGAATGGCTGCAATCCAAAAGTCTACAAGCAATAAATGCTGGAGAGAGTGTGGAGAAAAGGGAACCCTCTTACACTGTTGGTGGGAATGCAAACTAGTACAGCCACTATGGAGAACAGTGTGGAGATTCCTTAAAAAACTGGAAATAGAACTAACTGCCTTATGACCCAGCAATCCCACTGCTGGGCATACACACCGAGGAAACCAGAATTCAAAGAGACACGTGTACCCCAATGTTCATCACAGCACTGTTTATAATAGCCAGGACATGGAAGCAACCTAGATGTCCATCAGCAGATGAATGGATAAGAAAGCTGTGGTACATACACACAATGGAGTATTACGCAGCCATTAAAAAGAATACATTTGAATCAGTTCTAATGAGGTGGATGAAACTGGAGACTATTATACAGTGTGAAGTAAGCCAGAAAGAAAAACACCAATACAGTATACTAATGCATATATATGGAATTTAGAAAGATGGTAACGATAACCCTGTATGCGACACAGCAAAAGAGACACTGATGTATAGAACAGTCTTTTGGACTCTGTGGGAGAGGGAGAGGGAGAGGGAGAGGGTGGGATGATTTTGGAGAATGGCATTGAACCATGTATAATATCATGTATGAAACGAATCGCCAGTCCAGGTTCGATGCATGATACTGGATGCTTGGGCTGGTGCACTGGGACGACCCAGAGGGCTGGTATGGGGAGGGAGGTGGGAGGGGGGTTCAGGATGGGGAACACATGTATACCCGTGGCGGATTCATGTTGATGTATGGCAAAACCAACACAATATTGTAAAATAATTAACCTCCAATTAAAATAAATAAATTTACATTTAAAAAACAAAACAACAACAAAAAAATTTGCAGCACTATTCGTAATAGCCCAAAAGTAAAATGATCCAAATAAATGTCCATTAGCTGATGAATAAACAAGCAAAATGTGCTATATTTGTACAATATTACTTGTTCAGAATATATTCAGAATATTACTTGGCTATAAAATGGATTGAAGTAGTGATACATGCTACAACATGGATGAACCGTGAAAGCATTATGTGCCAAGTGAAAGGAGCCAATCACAAAAAAAGCCAACCACATATTATATAAATCCATTAAAGTGAAATATACAGAATAGGAAAATCCATAGAGGTAGAAAGAAAACTAGTATTTGCCCGAGCTGCTGGTAAAGAATCCACCTGCAATGCAGAAGATCCCAGTTGGATTCCTGAGTGGGGAAGTTCCCCTGGCAAAGGGATTGGTACCCACTCCAATATTCTTGGGCTTCCCTGGTAGATGATAAAGAATCCACCTGCAATGTGGGAGACCTGGGTTCGATCCTTGGGTTGGGAAGATCCCCTGGGGGAGAGCATGGCAACCCACTCCAGTATTCTTGCCTGGAGAATCCCCATGGGCAGAGCCAGACAGGCTATGGTCCCTGGGGTCACACAGAGTCAGACACGACTGAGCAACTAAGCACAGCACAGTGAATACAGAGGGGATGACAGGGAATGACTGGTAACAAGTATTGGATTTCTTGTGGGGGAAGCTGAAATGTTTTAAAATTAGGTTGTGGTAATAGACGGACAACTCTGGGGATACTAAACGCACTGAACTATGTACACTTCAAATGGGTGAATTTTATGGTCCTGGAAATACAGTTGACCCTTGAACAACGTGGAGGGTTGGGGGCACTGGTCCCCCCTCCACCACCTGTAAAATAAAAATACATGTACTATGTTTATTTTAAAAATCCACATTCAAACCACAGTTCAAACCTATGTTGCTCAAGAGCCAACTGTATATCAAATAAAACTACAGAAAAAAGGAAAAAAGATAAACCACCTGATATATGAGTTCCCTCTAAATGAAGGCAAATCTCACATATAGTGTTCAGGCAAGAATAACTAGCTTTTAAAAGATAACAAGAAAACCAAAATAATTTAAGAGTTAAGACAGTAGCAAGCTCAACGTTATGACTAGAGAGAGGAATACGGGCTGGCAATGTTTTATTTCTTGATCTTGATGATAGTTCCATGGGAATTCATTTTAAAATCATACATTCAGCTGTACACTTATATTTCATACACTTTTATGTGTTATATTTTACAATGTTAAAAGGTTTAAAAAGCAAAGTTATAAAAAGTACTAGAAAAATACCATCAAGAAATCAAAAGGGAAAAGTGATGGATCTAACTACATAAAATTTTTAAACAGGAAGTGATAACCTTCAACAGTGCCTAGGGTACAGAGAAATAGGTACTATCATGATATGAGTAACAACACCTATCAAAAGCCTCAAACACGCATGCTCTTTGACAAGATTATTCATCCACATCTAAGGAAAGAAACCGAAGATGTGAATAAAGACCAGACTACAAGTATGCTTTTAGTTATAATACTGCATTACTTACGTTTAAAAAAAATTACTTATGTTTAAAAAAAATTTTTAAACAGTGTATTACTAACTAAAATATAGTTCCAAATATCCACTGATAAGTGTTTACAACAATATTTACTGATATCTAAGGATTTCAGAATGTACCAAGTTAAAAGACACATTTTAAAGTAATATATTCAATAATATTTTATTCTTTAGAAACCTACAAAACAGATAATGTGGAAGTTATATACCAAAGTGTTAATAGTAGTTTTCTTCCTGGGAGGGGAAGTAAGATTATGGCTGCTTTTAACTGGTATCTTCTAATGTTTCCATAAAAAAGGAGAAAGCTACATTTGAGAAGAAATAAACAGCTGATAGTATGTACTCTTAAAGTGAGGTGATAAAAATGGAACCTCATCTCTGCGGTCTTCCTCCACAAAACCCATTGAGAAAAACTTCAAATTCCAGGAGGGTCTTCCTTCCTAAAAACACTTGACCAGCATTTCTTAAACTGTCGAGGTCATCAAAAACAAGGAAAGTCAGGAGGAACCTAGGGAAAAATGACTCCTAAATGTAAGGGGGTATCCTAGATGTGATCTCGAAACAAAAAAGAACACCAGGTAAAAACGAAGGACATCTAAATAAACTATGGATGTTCGTTAATAATAATTCATCAGTATTAGTTCAAGAGTTGTACCATGCTGTTGTAAAATGTTAATAGGGAAAAATGGATGCAGGGTATGGGGTAATTCTTTGTCCTATGTTATTTTATAAATCTAAAACTGTTCTAAAAAATTAAAGTCTGTTTCTAAGAAAAAGGAAAAAGAATAGTATCCAGATTAACATAATTTCTCTAACTTTCAGTTTCAGATGATTCCAAATGAAACATTAAATATATACACACATATATATGCATACTGTGTATATACATACATGTACGCATACAGAAAGAGAAAGAGAAGATGAACAAAATATTAGGGGTTTTTTAATGCTACAATAGGAGCTCCTGGCAATGTACTACATGTTTATCAGTATACACAACTTTTAAAATATGTATTATAGTGTAAATATGTGTGTATGTATAGATCTCACCAACCTAAACCACTTCTACTTATATAGAAATACATGAGATAAATATAATTTACATAAGAAATATAAAACATATTGCAATACATCTTCCAGTGCTATACGACATGGTGAACTAACTTTCAAGCCGATAACAAATTATGCTTCTTTTCTTACTGAACACTGACAACTGAAACAGCACACCATGTACTCCTAGAGGGAGCCAAGTCAGAGCACAGAGAAAGTGCTAGCTAAAATAATTTTCTCTTCTTTTCCAAAAGGGAAAAGTCAGCAGTGGTGACTAGCTCTGTATTAGGCTCACTAGTGAGCCCTGGGGAGGGCGGTTCCCCTCAATCCAAATAAACTGTCCCTGATGAAACCTGCTGAGAAGACCGGAGGGGAAAGGCTTTCCACTTGTTAAATGTTTATTATTTGAGCTTCACAGCCAACTACAATAAGGAAGAAGGGAAGCTGTCTGCAGGCTGCATGCAGATTTAGCTACTCCAATTCCATGAATGTGAAGTAGAGCACAGGCTAAACCCTTAAGGTTTACTAAGCAGCAGCTTGAGGGAGATGGTAGTTGGGAATAAAAGCTTGGAGCCGCTAAAATTTGGGTCAGTGATTTGAAAGGAGCTCAAGTCAACAAAAGGAAAATTCTCAACATTGGCAAAGTGTTGCTTCCTTTGGTTCTAAGAAACATGATTCAGCAGAGAAAAGGTACAAATCTAATCTCTCCTGTACCTCCTCCCACTTTGAACTAAGGATACTTTTACTTTTTCCTCAAAGTGACTGAACAACAAACAAAGCTGAATTCTTATCCATTAAAACATTAGTGGGAGGGATAGTAAGTAAATAAGTGTGTGTTCAGTCATGTCCGCCTCTTTGCAACCCCATGGACTGTAGCCCACCTGGGTACTCTGTCCTTGTGATTTTTTCAGGCAAGAATACTGGAATGAGTTGCCATTTCCTCCTCCAGTGGATCTTCCCAACCCAGGGATCAAACCTGCAACTGTAGCATCTCCTCGTTGGTAGGCAGATTCTTTACCTACTGAGCCATGTAGCCAATGGTGGGAGGGATGACCGTAAGATATTGTCTTCACTTATCCTGCACTTCACTGAACATCTCCTTCCTTAGCCCCAATGACGAACCACCTGTTTTAGTTATCCCTCACTTTCCTGGTTGAACACTGGCATTCCTTTTGGTATGATAGCCATGTGATGTCTAGAGTTTATTATCCACAGGTGAAGGAGGAAACAGACAGAACAGGCTCCATCTTGGGCTGGACTGTGGATTTTGAGCTATATGCCCAGTATCAATGGAAACGACATACCAACTGGAAAACCAGACCGCACCCCCCCCCCGCCCCCGCCACCAGATAGAAGAGCCCCAGGGCTCGTACCTAGACCCTCAGTCACCTAAAAGACCCCCAAGTGTCTGTGTAACCAAATGGAATCATAAATTCTATTATGCTTTTTAGGGTATGACCACAGGCCTATTGATAATTGTCCACTGTTAACTACCTAGGCCTAAGACATATGAATCACAGGTTATCTCTGTATCTTTCTTTTCCTTTATTCAGCCTAGTTTCAGGGAATTTGGGGAGGTGGGTTTGGGCACGTACACTTAGGGTATATAAGGTTTTCACAAGGTCGGGGTCCTTGGCTAAGAGGAGACTCTGCCTGGGGTCCGCCAGTGTAATAAACTGCACTCCACTATCTGCATTGTCCTTCTGAGTGAGTTTGTTTCCTGGAACATGTGGCTACAACCCAGGGATGTGCTTTAAATTACTGTAGGATCTGGGTGATGATTACTAATTAAATAGAAAGGGCAAAGTAAATATATTTTAGTAAAAGTCAAGATGGAATAACTCTACATCAAAGATAAACCAACATATATAAACACACACACATATATACATGTATTATTTACCCAATTCCCAGACTAATTATGGCAAAAATTAAAGTTATAAGTTGCAGAGACATCTTTTTTGGCAGAAACTAAATCTTTAATCCTCTTTTTGAAAAAACATAGAAGAATGAAGTAGGGCAAACAGGTCTGACTGTCTCGCAAATATGAACTAACAGATTTACATGACAGTCAAGTTTTGGGCTGAAGTACTAGTTCTGTGGCTAAGCATCTGTCTTCTTGGGCTAAGGAGTTTGCTCTTTTGAGCTCCGGTTTTCCCAACTCTAAAATAATATGTCTCCCACGTTTCCCCCAAGATTTAAATGAGGATCAAAGACTTTTTATTAAATGTGTCCAATCAAAAGTTGATTAAGGGGAGGGAGGTTCAAGAGGGAGGGGATATATGTATACATATAGCTGATTCACTTTGTTGTACAGGAGAAACACAACATTGTAAAGAATTATACTCCAAGAAAAAAGATTAATATAAAATCTGATCAATGGTATATTTTAGCCAAGTATCTCTTAAATAATAATAGTAACAGCTACCACTGATTAAATGTCTAATATGTGCTAGAATTTATTACATGAGGCCCTTTATAGTCATTATCTATTTTAAGCCCCCAAGGGATATGCTATACTTTTACCTGATAGAAAAATCCTGATAAGAAAATAGGCTCAGAAAAGTCAAGAAACTTGCCCAAGGTCAGAAAGTTAGTAATAAACGGCAAAACTATGATTCAAAACAATTCTAGATCTAAAGACCATGCTCTTTCCACTGGCCCCTGAGAATTAATTGAGCATTAACAGGAAATGAGCCATTCACAGCAGTCAATTTTCCAGACGACTACATTTTAACTTTAAATTTGTATGTAAATCTGTTAAAAGCGCATTCATCCTCTTTTGCTTATAATTAACTAACCAAAGCTGAAGGCTTCCTTTGATAACTCAGGATCACAATTGTGGACATTCTGACGTGGGTCAGAACAGGCCTAAATGTATAAAAGCTGCTTACCCTGCTGCTTGGCCGCTCGAGCACTGTGGGTTCCTGTCGTTCTCTCCTTGCTGAGACTGAGCTGGCCGGCTGAAGGCCTGGCAGCACCTCTCCCAGCTCCCCGACCCATTTACTCTGTGGTCACTTAGGAAATCAGGTAACTCATGGATAGAGGAGCCGTGGATAGAGGAGCCTGGCAGGCTATAGTCCATGGGGTCGCAAACAGTCAGCCACGACTGAAGCGACTTACCATATACCCACATGCACACATGGGGTACCAACAAATCTAAGTCAATATGGCCCTGGGGTATGAGCCCCATGGTGGCTTCTAACAAATATGTCACACAATCTAGGTCTGCTGTTTGCTTCTTGGCGTCTGTCTGGATTGCAGTTGTGCTCTGTTGAGATGACAGTCCCTAAAGACTGACTTCCAGATAAGTAGAACCTCACTCAACTAATGGAACATTGTGTCCCACAGCATCACCTGACTGAGACCTTAAGTTACTGCATCTCATTTTGTTGTTTTGAAAATGGAATCACAGCACTAAAACAGGTTAGGTTCTAAAACTTACTATGGAACAAACTTTTCAGAGGATTCATATGTTTGCATTTACTTGCATGATACTTGAAACAGTGTACCAGGTAGTAAACACTTTGACTAAACACTAATGATGGCAAACTCAGTCTTAAACTATAAATTGGAAGGTGGTGGCTTCATTCAAGAAAGCGTTCAAGAAAGGCTTTCCTTAGCCTGAATGCAGTCTCTTCCAAATAAGCCTATCTTTCATCTTTATCCCAGGCCAGAAGAAGATATGGCTAAATGCCCCCTTTGTATGTTAAGCACTGCATTTAGCACACAGCACTTAGTGGCTTACAAGTATGTCTCCCTCTCTTCATCAGACAAAATATAAACTCCCTGTGGGAAAAGAGAGCATCTCTTTCATCTTCTGTACTCCACTCCCAGAGCCTTGCATAGTCCCTTCCAAATAGCAAATCCTTCAAACCATACATCCTTTCCTGCGTTTATCTTTTAAGTGTTTCATGATATCTAAATGTGCTCCCTCTTCTACCATGACCACTCCCTTCCCCGCTAGGCCCAGCAGGGACAGTGACGCACACCCTTCCATGAGATTCCTATAAAAATATGTGTTAAATAAGCAGCATTAAAATATATGTATTAAGCATAAAAGACAGAATCCCTATTTTAAAAGTAAGGTCACAGGGACTTCCCTGGTGATCCAGTGGTTACGAATCCACCTGGTAATGCAGGGGACATGGGTTCGATCCCTGATCAGGGAGGATTCCACACGCTGCAGGGCAACTGAGCCTGGGCACCGCAACTACTCAAGCCCGTGTGCCCCACAGCACCATGCTCCACAACGAGAAGCCACCACAACGAGCAGACCATGCACCGCAACCAGAGAGCAGCCCCGAACGCAACTAGAGAAAGCCTGTGCACAGCAACGAAGACCCAGCATAGCCATAAATAAATAAATAAGGTCACAGTAGGGCTCCTAGGGAAAATCAATGCTCATTTTCTCATATACCATTGACAAATGGCTGCTTTCAACACAGTTTTAACATAATAAAAATAATATGCTCTTGCCTTAATAAAACAGATACATAATTTAAGTAGTAGAATTTAACTTGTATATTTTAACTAAATTATTTTTACCTTATTGGAACTGACATGCCTATTGGTATTAAGACAGTACAATAGCAACGCTTGAGGTTTCTGTTCATTTTGATTTCTGACATTGGCAGTTCATTAGAAGTTGCTAAAATAAACTGTCCTGCACTAAGGAACCCCTGGGCAGTTGATCATTTCATGCCTGGTGCCGCTTGCTTATTATGCACCATCAATATTATTAATGTGAATTCTTCTATAGTAAAGTATTTTCTCCATACCTCTTAACTTTGGATTTTTTCCAGTTGACTTTCTTAATACCCAAATCAACATACGATTCAGTTAGTTCTATATTTAATTCTCCTTCTGAGTCACTTGGAAGTATTCCTAGTTTTGCAGCAGATTCATAGAGAGAAATTTCATCTTTTAGTTCTTTTAATTCTTCCTAAAACACAAAATAATTGAAAGCCATTTTCATTTTTTATAAGAAGGAATCGGTCATTCTTTCTATTCTTCAAAGTTCATTTTAATGATCAACAGAAGGCAGAAATGCTACTTCAAATACACGTTTTGGCATACATTAAAAATGTAAAGGCCAGCATATATCAAGATTTTCAGGTAAACTGAATGAACAAATAAAGTGAATGAGAAAGCAGATGTAAACACCGCTCTCACATCTCCCTCACTGACATTCCATCCTCCACAAAAAGCCTCCCTTGAGCTGAGAAGCTGGCGGCAGTGCATGTTGACTAAGAGTAGTGGACAGAGGAGACTGGTTTATTCTGCCAGTGGTGAAAAGGCACAAAATACTATACATCTTTCCAGGGAGGGGATACTGAACTCTTCCTCCGGGGGAAACATAACTGGTACTGGAGGAGGATGTGAGAAGACGGCAGTTGAACTGTAGGTTTCCCACACCTGTAGATAAACCTAACTCTGGGACACTCCCCAAGATGAAAGGACGTGCCATGTGAAGGAAGGGATGGGTCCCTTGCTCCACAGGTGGGCAGACCTGGCTACCCAGCTGTGTGGGTAAGGTTATGAATGACTCCTGTGGGCTGGATTGGAGATGGTCCAGCCACCATATACAGAGAAATCCAAGGTTCAGAAAGGTGAGGTAACCATTGCCTAATTCAGTTACCCAGAAAGTCTCTTCCTAGTGGCAACACTCACCTGCAAAGCCTTGCTCATGTTTTCACTCATAGCGAGTGCCTTTTGTGCTTGCTGCAGCTGGAGCTGGAGCTGAGCCACCTCCTGTACTGAGCCTGTGGGAGAAAGAACCACAGAATACGTCAGATGTAAAGGAACAAACTGCCTATGATATACAGAAGAACTTGCATCCACCAAGGCTATAGCCGGTGGGACTCAGAAAGCATATGTGTGGTGCTGACATTTTCAAGATTTAGTACGGCTGCCCAAAGGTCCTCGAGAAGCTGAAGACATGGGCTATTGTGACCTTGCCATGTCTTTAATTAAACCAGCCATGTCTACAGACCTTAACACTCCACAAGTCCTTTAATAGGAGCAGAACATTCTAGCTCACAGATCGCCAAAGTGAAAATTCTTTAGAACCCATTTCTACCTTCCAATAAGAAAACCACATCTTGCTGCCTTTAGCTTCTTTCTGAGTGCTTTTATTTCCACCACTCCCACCTCTACAGATATAAGAGGCGAACTAGGATTGTACCCTTGAAACTCCAGTAACCTAATATTTTAAATGGTTTAAAGGTTCCCACTTAAAAAGGACTTTATTGGGTTTCTTCAGAAGAAAATGAGCATCTAAGAAATGGTTAAGCAAAGTAATGATGGAGTATTAGGCAACTAAAGAAAATCATATTTTCAAAGCCTTTAATGGCAACCAAAAAAGGTTCAGTAAGTAATGCCATGTGGAACAAAGGATACAAAACTGAAATGACCTAAATGGAGTATGATGCGAATTTTGTCCCCACCAAAACACACACATACACACACACACACATTTAGACAGACTTCAACTTTTGAATAACCCATTCTTCAAACATTGTACCTGTCGTCTAAATTATTCAATTTTTGCACATTCAGCTTTGATTTGTTTTAAAATGTACTAGGTACAGAAGCAGGGAACTGTCTATACATGTTCATTTGTGAACAACATTAACAGTTGTCTCTGCATAGTAGGATTATTGGCTATTTTTATTTTCTACTTTATACTTGTCTGGATTTCCCCAACTGTCTAATGGAAAATACACCACATCTTCATAGACATACAGCAGTAACAATGTTCAGAAAAATTGTCACTGATGAACTTTTCTGTTTTTTTCTGGATTTTTATAGTAATTCATGGATCCTACTATGCCCGCTCCACATTTTCTCCTAGCCTTCTGGGGAGCCAGCACCCACACAGACACCCACCTGAGTGCAGCAGGTTGGCGCACTGCTTCTGACTCTCCTCCAGGCTTCTCGTCAATCTGTTAATGATCTCAGTCTTCTCTAATCTGGTTGCCTCTTGATTCCTTTCCAATTGTTTAACCTGATCTTTCAAATGACAGCAGATATCTTCCTAAACAGAAAAAGCATCCAAGAAGTCCTCTTCATAATCAGTTATTGTATATTAAACTAACAATTATGACCTTACATCTTTGGATTTTAAGTCAAATATAAAATCATTACCTGACAGGATCACCTCTTTTCCAAGGTCAAGTGCACAAGTTTGAGTCAGGAGAACAAACTGGTCAGTCACCGACTGCTCAGTCTGTTTTTCATTTAGGTTGAATTTGAATCTGATGGCTTCTAAAGTCTCTCTCTGCTCTATATACCTAAGACACTGTTATTATAAAACTGGATTTTATTCAAGCCAAAGGAAATGTATTACATCCCTATTTGCATTTTACATTCTCAGTATAATTGTGTGTACACACTAGGCAAACCACCTTGAACCACGGACTCTGTGTCCCAAGTCAGCAAGGATACAGACAGAACACATGGAAACTCACTCTATTCTGAATAGCCAAAAAGTAGCTCTCCCTCTTCTGAACTGGTTTTAAACCTGATCTGTTTCTCTCATGTTTTTCCATCTTTTATATGTCTTTTTTCTCTTAACAGTCTCTTTGAAGGTGCCTATATAGTGCCTTATACATAGTGAATGCTACAAAAAACATTTGAAAAATGACAAAGAAAAACAGGATAAATGTGTGCACATGTGTAATTACATGGGGATATATAGAGAATCTAGAACAGGTATATAATATATTCAAATGTCTACAAAAAGAAACTGTGTTTGGAAGTAATAAGCCATGGGAATCCCAAAGCCAGGCAGAAGAAATCATCCTCTCTCTCATTCAAGAAGTGTGACACAGGCTGAATTCCAGGCAAATAGCAGAGCATGTGAGAGGCACAGAAGTAAATCAAGGTAAATGGCTGAAGTTACCTGAAAAAGCCCGAAGAAAATAAATAGTAAGAGGCATATCAAGAAAGGACTTTGAGACAGAGAGAAGGCATTTGGGGACTGATTTTACTGTAATCTAAAGCCTAATAATGTCTTGCAGTAACAAATAGAAAATACATCACCTCATAGGGATAATAACATTCTCCTTAAGCAGAGCAAAGAGACTCTGAAGATCCCTCTGTTAGCTTAAAAATTCACGAGCATTTTGTATTCTATTTCATAATGTGTCATGTTTGCTTTAAAGTTTTTCTACCAAATTTTTGAGCAAAATGAAGCTTCTGGAACCTGGTCCATGTTTATTCAACAGTGCAAACCTCTTGGCACACTGCTGCTGATTCCCAAGCCAGTTTGGTTCTCAAGCACCAGAGTAACACGGCAAACACAACGAATGAGCTAATATTCATGACAATGTGAATGTGTGAGCAAGAAGAGGTGGGGAGACAACTCACATGTATGTGCTGGGGAGGTCACAATAGCTTTTACAAGAGACTGAGAACTGGCCCAAAAGAGTTCAAGAAAAGGTAATTATGAAAACTATTATAGTGAAGAGCCAGACCATGGAAATAATTTGACTATATGCCACAATCTAATTAAGAGTCCCCCAGGCGGCCTGGTGGTTAGGATTCTGGGCTTTCACTGCCAAGACTCTGGTTCAATCCCTGGTCAGGGACCTAAAAGCACATGGCAGAATGCAGGGGGCACAGTGGGGGTCTTAGGCAACAATCAACTAAGCCATGCTGTTTTCTGTTGACAAGTTCAGGAAAACAGATTATACTCATAAAACTATGCAGTTTAAACACCAAGAAACAAAACAAAAATAAATGGTTCTATCTTTTCCGCAATTAGCTTGAGTAAGAACACTCAGTTCAAGATTGATAGAGGCAGATGTCTTTGAATACTGAATGAGACAACTGCAGTGATAGAGAGATAATAGCTGAACCTACAAGATGAAAGAGAATTGAACAGACTTGTAGTGCACAAAGGAAAAAAAATGAGAATTAAGCCACATGCACACAGGTCTGCTGGAGTCTCTCAGTCAATAGGAAGCGCTTAAATACATATAAAAGATCAGAAGATAGATCAGCTGAAGGTCATAACATAGAAACTAAAGTCCATGACTTCAACAGAAGCTGAAGATTTCAAGAAGACCAGAATGAAGAAAGACTTAAACCACTGAGGAGCTAATCAGAGATGTCAACCGGTATCAGGAAAAAGTAGACATCAGCTCGGACACCTGAAAAGAGATCTTAGGATATGACACTTCTGTGAATGGAAGAGAAAGGAGACACCTGGGAGGAAAGCACCTCAGAGATACCATGCTATAAGCATTCTGTCAGTGAGGGAACATTATGAGCTGCAAGAGCTCATTTCTCCTCATCGTCTTTGTCTCACACACACACACACACACACACACACACACACAAAACCCAAGAGTAATTCAGCCAGAATAACAAGAACTGCTACATGTTGAGTGTGTGTACAATCCTTTCTACCAGAAAAGCTGATGACTTAAAGGAAATATTAAATTAGTAATACAATTTTACATGCCATGTATTTCTCAAAATACATGAGTTACACAAAAATTAAAACACATATAAACACGATTATACGATGGATTGCTACTCCTCCCATCATGTGGAATTAGGTAGCTTCTGCATTGAGTTTTGTCCTTCAAAATAGATTTAAATCTATGTAAACTTTGTTTACATCCTGATGTTTAGATGTTTCAGTAAAAGTTTGCTGAACAAATGAAATAATATGATTATTTTACAAGTATAACCTTTCCCTCCAAGAGCAAGTTTTTCACAAAGCAGTGATTTTCAAATTTTTGCAAGGGGGAGGTCTGAACCTCTTGAAAAATCTGAATAAGCTCATGGGTGTTCTCAAAACTGCATATCCTGACACCCAAGAGAAAATCACACTCACAATTTCAGAGATTCATGAGCCCCCTGGAGCCTAGTCAGGACTGCTTTAGGAGATGCCAGGTTAACAATCTCTGTCACTCACAAATCATACAATGTATGATCATCTACTCAGGTAACACTGGCATGTACTCAGGTACACAGTTGTGTGACTATGTGAGAGCCACTGAGAACCCAGACATTCGCAAACATGTTCATCTGCTACATCAACTAGTTATTTCCATGCTACTCTTTTTCAAGAGTTGTTTTATTCTTCTTTGTAACCTGCTGAGTGGAGTGGAGCAGGAAAAGGCTTATCAAAAAGGGAAAGAGTTTGCTCCTCTTCAATAACTTTTATATTAAAAAAAAAAAAAGAGGACAAGGGGCGGTATGTATGTATGGTTACCAGTTATGGTAAGAAAATCTAAATTGCCCGTCTCCTTAGAACACACTCATGCATCTTCCTGATTACAGGCAGCCAACTCCCTGGCTCTTGGCTGATCTTTACAGCACCTTTTCCAATTAGGACTCTCAGCTTGGATTCTGAGATAATATGAACTGACCTTTTATTAAAAATACTGCTGAGCCAAATGATAGCAAATGGACAGCATGAAAGGGATACCAAAAAAAAAAAAAAAGCATTCCCAGAAAGAAAAAAACACTAGGCACTTTGGAATCACCACTTTGCAAAGCAGTTATGGAACAATACGCAGAAGCGAACATCAGCGCTATGCTCTGCTCCGTTTTAAATAAAAGAAAAAAGGAAAGCCACTGACAGAATGTAACAGTAGACAAGACCTTACTCAACACCCTCACTGTATGGTTCAGGGATCCGAAGCCCAGGCAGCACAGAATGAAGACTCCGTGCTGTGTTCTAGTCTAGGATTCTTCGGCTGAGGGGTTGGAAGAGGAGAGAAAAGTGAATGGAACAAGTACAGGGGTTGAAACACACTAGGAACTGCTCCCAGGCTGCCCCTGTGTAAGTGTGCCTAAGTCAGTAGGAGAGACCCCCAAACCAACGTGGAAAAGCCACTGATACCGACTCCTCTCATCATCTGAGGAGGCACCACTCTCCACAGCAGCTTTCACACTGCCACCCAAACAGAGCCATGCTTAATAAAACCATATCTCAAATTCTATGTTTTAATATTACAGAAAGTAGACTTTAATAAATTTTCTTTTTTTACCTTTTTTTCTAGACTTTAATAATTTGTCAAAGTCTTTGTCCTTCCCCACCCTCTGCTTATCCTTCACACTGATCAAATTCACAGTATTTTTCTACATAAAAAGAATCTTTAAAAAATCTATATGGGACAATAAATCCAATAAAAATTCACATAAACACGTATAAAAGTACAGTAAAATGAAACGACAGACAAACAATTATTATTGCCAATAATGCAGTGCAGTTTATAGTACTCTACCTAAATCGTGGAAAAATTTAGAGAACCTCACATTTTAATATTCTTCTCTTCTTTCCTTGGGTTAAATTAATTCTGAAATTACACTGAGAAAGACAATCCCTGAAATTTTATTCATTCAACTGATTATCTGGGGTTTTGGAGCACAAGGAAACCCACTACCTGGGTTACATTTTATTCCTTTTGGGGCAAAGCTAAAATAAAAACTGTGAAACATGCTCAACTTTCATATCTAAATGATTTCAGATCAGAATCTCTTTCTTATTTATTACAGTAGTCTCAAAATCAACTCTTCTCCCAAGAATCATTTCTAGCAAATATATACTGACAAGTTAATAACCAAACACTGGGAAACCCATGAAAGGTCTTCTCCTGGTTAATCTCAGGACAACCACTCAATTTCAGGCCACCTCCCAGAACACTCCTTCTTTTCAGTTTGGAATCTTCTAAGACATAATAAACCGTGGAAAATTCTGAAAGAGATGGGAATGCCAGAGTACCTGACCTGCCTCTTGAGAAACCTATATGCAGGTCAGGAAGCAACAGTTAGAACTGGACATGGAACAACAGACTGGTTCCAAATAGGAAAAGGAGTATGTCAAGGCTGTATATTGTCACCCTGTTTATTCAACTTATATGCAGAGTACATCATGAGAAATGCTGGGCTGGAGGAAGCACAAGCTGGAATCAAGATTGCCGGGAGAAATATCAATAACCTCAAATATGCAGATGACACCACCCTTTATGGCAGAAAGTGAAGAAGAACTAAAGAACCTCTTGATGAAAGTGAAAGAGGAGAGTGAAAAAGTTGGCTTAAAGCTCAACATTCAGAAAACTAAGATCATGGCATCTGGTCCCATCACTTCATGGGAAGTAGATGGGGAAACAGTGGGAACAGAGTCAGACTTTATTTTGTGGGGCTCCAAAATCACTGCAGATGGTGACTGCAGCCATGAAATTAAGACGCTTACTCCTTGGAAGGGAAGTTATGACCAAGCTAGACAGCATATTCAAAAGCAGAGACATTACTTTGCCAACAAAGGTCCATCTAGTCAAGGCTATGGTTTTTCCAGTGGTCATGTATGGATGTGAGAGTTGGACTGTGAAGAAAGCTGAGTGCCAAAGAATTGATGCTTTTGAACTGTGGTGTTGGAAAAGACTCTTGAAAGTCCCTTGGACTGCAAGGAGATCCAACCAGTCCATTCTAAAGGAGATCAGCCCTGGGTGTTCATTGGAAGGACTGATGCTAAAGCTGAAACTCCATTACTTTGGCCACCTCATGCAAAGAGTTGACTCATTGGAAAAGACTCTGATGCTGGGAGGGATTGGGGGCAGGAGGAGAAGGGGATGACAGAGGATGAGATGGCTGGATGGCATCACCGACTCGATGGACATGAGTTTGGGTAAACTCTGGGAGCTGGTGATGGACAGGGAGGCCTGGTGTGCTGCAATTCATGGGGTTGCAAAGAGTTGGACATGACTGAGCGACTGAACTGAACTGAAGACATATAAATAATATGCATAAATATTCGACAAATGAGGAAGCAGTAATATGAGAACTGAGAAAGCACTAACCAGTCCTACCAGAGGAAGGATTTCCAAAAGTATGCCCTCGGGGCATATACATAGATAAAACTCTTCGGGCTTTTAAATTTTACTCATACTCAAATACCTACTGCAAACACCCAGCATTTCTATATGATGAACTGCAAGATGTCAGTCACGGCTTTACTTGTTTATAATAGTTGCTATTTGAAATCATTCCAACCTGTTCCTTCAGTGCAGTAAGGGTAGCATCCAACTTCCTCTGTAAGAACAGCACTTGCTCCTCATACTTCTTCGTGAGGCCCATCACGATGCTCTCATGCTGCTCCCTCGTGCGCTGAAGCGATTCCGAATGATGCAGGTCCAACAGCTGCTGCTTCAGGCTGTCCATGGCCATCTCAGTAGTTCTGGACTTTTTAATCATCTAGAAAATACACACAGGATACACATTTACAGTATTCTGACTGGGCTATCTTCATGAATTTTAATTCTAAAACTCAACCATGCTTAACTAAATGAAAGCAGGGGCTTCCCTGGTGGCTCAGTAGTAAAGAACCCACCGCCAATGAAGGAGACACAAGAGACGTGGGGTTCAGCCTCTGGGTCGGGAAGATCCCCTGGAGCAGGAAACGGCAACCCACTCCAGCATTCTTGCTTGGAGAATCCCATGGACAGAGGAGCCTGCAGGCTATACAGTCCATGGGGTTGCAGAGAGTCAGACATGACTGAGCGACTAAACAACAGGAACAAGAACAAGGAGAAGAAAGGTCTCCCCACGGTGGCTCTAGTTCCCTAGCTGGGATCCACCAGGCCCATGGCTGCTGGAACTATTATTCACAGAGAAAAAGAATCTGGACATGTCTGAGGAAAGCGAGAGAAGATTTTGCACAACATAATGGCAATGTGGGTTTCAAGCAAGGAATCTGCTGCTTCTACACCCATCTCAATGCTGTTTGCATCACTCTGTGCTCCAAGTGTTGGAGGGAAGTCCAATTGTTAGGTCATGGAAAAATGACAACTTTTTTTTTAATTTTTAAATTTATTTATTTTTTAATTGAAAGATAATTGCTTTACAGAATTGCGTTGGTTCCTGCCAAAAAGCAAAATGAATCAGACATGAGGGGTGGGATGGGGAGGGAGGCAGAAGGGAGGTTAAAGACAACTGCTGCTGGAAAGACTGATGAAACTTCTCAGTGGTCATGTACTAAAAAGGAGGCTTTTTAAACTGTAACTATATGGCTGTGGAGAAGTAATTGTGCAGCAGGTTTACTGACAACTCCCACAAGATACCCATGTTCTAATTCTTGAAACCTGTGAATACGTTCTGTCACATGACAATGGGAAATTAAGGTTGTGACTGGATTAAAGTTGCTAACCAGATGACCTCAAATAAGGAGACTGTCCTGGATTACCAGGGTGGACCCACTGCATCCAGAAGGGTCCTTTAATGAGCAAAACTGAGGCAAAAAAAGTCAGAATTGTGACTGCTAGCTCTGAAAATGGAAATGGACCATACACCAAGGAATGCAGGGGGCCTCCAGAAGCTGGAAAAAGCAAAAAAGGGGATTCTCCCCCAGCTCTCCAGAAAGCAAAACAGCTCTACCGACACCTTGATTTTAGCCCAATGAGAGCCATGTCAGACTTCTGACTTTCTGTCTGTAAGGTGATAAATGTGTGCTGTTTTAAGCCACTAAGCCTGTGGGGATCTGTTAAAGCAGCAATAGAAAATTAATGTACTTGGTGGTTCTGTTGCTTTTTAAAATTTATTTAATTTTAATTTTTAATTTAATTTTATACTGTGTTATTTTTTATAAATGCAAGTTCTAACTTATAAAAAGATTACTAAAAGATTATGCAGATTATGACATAAAAGCAACTCTTTAATAACTATCATTTTTCAAAAAATTTTAAATAATGATAGTCTATATTACACATAAGAATGAAAAATTTCAAATGAGGTCGCTTCTTCATTCTATTCCAGAGATTGCCTATTTATCCCAATACCACTTAAACTACTTAAGACATTCATCATTTGTTCAGTAAATGATGTGGACACTTTGTGCCAGGCAGGGTTCCAAGCACTTAAGGACAGGATGACAAGACAGCCAAGGCCTAAAGTCTTATTACTTTCTGGTGAAAACGGACAGACAATAATAAGTAAACAGATGAGATAATTTCAGACGGTTTTAAAACAGAGTGATAAAATACGGCACAATAGAGGGGAGTGAGAATGAGAAGCAATAGGCTACTTTAGAGTCCTCTCTGTTTTTAGCTAAGAACTGATGGCTGAGAAAGAACCAGACATGAGACAACATTGTTTAAACTCTTCCATCCTCGGAACTAGCCACAAATCTCATCTAGAACCAAGTCACTTTTGTTTGTAACCACCAAAACAGCATTACTTACATGAATCATTCACTGCCAGGCGTGGCTACCAAAGACTTGTGACTATTTCCCATGATCAAATGGCCACCATTCTCATTAATCAAAGAATGTGCCACCACTTCAAAGACTAGTCTGTTGGGGTCAGAAAATTCAGTTTCTGATGCTTTGTCAGTAACCGGCTTTGTAATCCTGGAAAAGTAATGTGACCTCGCCAAGACTTGGTTAACCATCCATAAAATGGTAAACACAATGCTTCACTAATCAAAATCCCAACAAGACTTTTTATAAAGCATGGGAAGTTGATTTGCAAGATCTAGAAGGAAAAGTGTAAAAAAGAGCTACTAAATATTTTAAGAATTTGTAAGGGTAGCCCTTGTTTATCAGATTTCAAAACACAAAATAAAACTATACTTGTGATAATATCAGAGCAGGAAGAGAGAAATATGTAAGAAAAAAAAATTCAGAGGTTAGGTCAATTTTGAACACCATAACTCACTCACCATGTACTGACCACCTATAATGTACCAGGCTCTGGGCTCATGTGGTGAGGTTACTAAGATGAGGGCAACCCGTTCTGGCCTTCAAGATTATTCTAGGTCTGTTATAACAGATGTGATCAACCGACTTGAGGAAGAAAATAGGAAGACTTTAGAAAAGCCTTGAGCAGGGGCTTGTTAATCAAATAGCAATGTGCTGAGGAGAGGGCATTCCAGTGAAGAGACAGCAAATATGAGTACATAAAAACAGACTATTGAGTTTAAGAGTGAGAGAAGAGAAAGGCAAGGATCAGATGGTCATCCTGACACCCTGTTTCATCCCACAAGTGAAGCAGGGTCATTGAAAGACTTTAAGTAAGGGAAAGACATAACTAGAACTGTGCTGCAGAAAGATTACTCAGATGGCCAGATGAGAGAAGAGAAGGGGTAAAAGATTAGAGACTACATACGAGACTTCTGCAACAGACGATAAATACTGAACTAGGGACGTGTGGACAGAAATGAGGAGACTCAACACAACATAGTGGCTGACTAGACAGAGGAACACAGAAGCTGAGCTCTCCTCCAGATTTCTGGTGCATAGATGACTAGGTGAATGGGAGACCCATTCCTCCAAGGAAAGGGAAAGAAATGCAAACTGACTTATGGGAGAAGAATGTGTAAACTTCAGTTTTCCCAAATTTAGTCCCACAAAACAAAACATTAAGCAACTAAGATTTCATTGTAATCAACAACTTTTTATCGTAAATAATGAAGATCAAATATTTACCTGTTCTTCGTTGACTTTTAATGCTTGTATTTGGGTCTCCAGTGCTTTTATTTGTGCTTCAAGCTGTATTTCTCTTTCTTTTCCATTCTGAAAAAGTTTCTGTGATTCTCGAAGGCTGAGGGCCAAACCATCCTTTTCATCTAGAACATTAAAAAATTTTATATAAGTAATATGTTACTGCAGAGGGATCCTAATTGCCACAATCTATCAAATATCAGACCTTTATCACATATAAATGTTGCTGCATTTAATTCAGTTCAGATAATGAACTTCACTTGATTTGGAGAAAATTAGAAAAGCTTCAAAAAAAGAATGTGAGTGACATCAAAAAAATTTTTTTTTTACAGAACAGCAACCGCTCTCTTCAAAAATCTTATTGTATCCCTTTAGGGACCAAAAGATCCCCTAAAAAATCATTTCAATATCTGTTACTTGAGAAGCTACACAGATATGACAAGCCCCTGCTGATCAAAGAAATAATCTGAGGAAAAATTACTTTTTATACATACTTTCAATGACCTCATAAATTCACCTAGTCTTTCATTCTTCCCACATACTTTACTGTAACAGTTCACAAGTTCTTCTCTCAAAATAAATTTCATGAGCATTACAAAAAGATCTTTTCACTATCAATTAAGTTTGATATAAGCTGGAGTTCGGTCACAAAATTATTCTACAAATGAGAGTTCAACACTGACTAAAACTACAGAAAGCACAAAGAGTGAGCAATTATAATCTGAAATCTGTGTTTACACTCCGCTTCTCCCAGAGATGACCACATTTTCTCCTTGGCACTCTCAAAGCAGTTCAGGATCACTAACTCTTACTTGGATTGAAATGTTATGCTAATTCATAGGCCCAGAAAACATACTGCAAACTAAACATAAGTCTCTCTGGGAACTGGAATACTTTATCCAATGTAAACTACATAAGGAATCGACAGCTTTTTGAGATGGAATGCTATCAGCATATTTATATAATGTTCTCTGATTCTATTAGTCTAATAGAATAGAAAAAAGGTGGAAAAAATGAGGACCTCAAAATGTATGTTCTGGAAAGAAGTCCAAGGCAATGTGTCAAAAGTCCTAGATTCTTGTTTTGCTCTGACTGATTCCTCGTGAGCCCTTCATCAAGTGCATCAAATCTCTATGCTTCATATTTAAAATGAGGTTACTAGAAACAAGCTATCTAGCTCTACGGACCTCAAACACAACAGCACCCAACACTTGTCTTCTTACCTTTGGTTATCAGAAGCTGATGATTCAGAAACCTAACTTGACGTTCACTTTCATCTAACTTTTCAACTAAATTGTCCAGTTGTCTCTCTTTAGCTTTGTTAAGAACCTGAAGTTGAATAATCTGCATATTTTCTGCAGAGTCTGCTTGGGAATTAAAGACAATTTATTAGATAAAAACATCAAAATATAAATTTGTGGTCATTTCGGGCAATGTTTTATCAAACTGCAAATACAACTTAGGGTATCCTGAAATGAATTCAGGAGATTATGACTAGCATTTTTAATAAACAATGTTACCAAGCCAAAAACTTGGGTCTGCTCACCTGCACGCAGTAAAGCCAATCTACTGACACCTGGTTGTAGTGAAGGCAAGTGCAGTGTTTAAGGGGCCATTTAAGGAGTTTGAGCTTTTTAAGCCTCAGGTGTCCAGGACTTCTCTTACTGCACCTTATCATAAATGCCGCACTTCCCTGGTGGCTCAGGAAAGAAACTGCCTGCAATGCAGAAGACCTGGGCTCAAGCCCTGAGGTGGGAGGATCCCCTGGAAAAGGGAATGACGACCCACTCCAGTATTCTTTCCTGGAGAATTCCATGGACAGAGGAGCCGGGCGGACTACAGCCCATGGGGTCACAGAGAGTCAGACACGACTCAGTGACACACTTTCACACTTTTTCCTTCATCACAACCAGGTGTTGGTTAGATTGGCTTTATTGAAAGCAGGCAAGAAGGTCCAAATTTTGGTTTGGTAATAACAAGACAGAATATGATTGGAGTGTATCATGTAGCATAAATAAGTATTACTATGTGAAACTTATTTATACAATATTTATATAAATATTGTAGACCTCATTACAATGCAAAAAAAAAAGTACTTCTTACTCCATGGTCACTGCCAGGAAAGTCTGAAAAGTCACTAGTTAATGCATACCTCTGAATCACTACCATTTGGGCTAATGAAAAATAAGTATATACCAATGACAATGGAATAGAGTTCCAAGCTCTCATTAAGTTGAAAAACAGAAGTACATCGACTTCTATAAAACCATTTTCAAAGAAAATTTCTAGATATCCTTCTCAAAATATTTTATTTTAAGCAAGAATGAACTCATTTATACTGGCAAATAACTGCTGAATTAATAAATTAAAAAATAGATTAATAAAAAAATTTTGAGGTCTTCTTTCAGAAATAAAGTCATTTTAAGGACCACTTAAAAATCACTTGGGGAGAAAAAGAAAAAAGTGATTCGCAGAAGCAGGATAATCTTTCAACTACACAATGATGAATATTTTCCTATAAGAACAATGCTACTATTTGCTAACAAATAAAACAGTCTTCTTCTTTTTTAAAAGAGATATGGTTGAAACCCCCAACTGAAGGCTGAAAACTCTGCTATAACGCTAAGTCACTTCAGTCGTGTCCGACTCTGTGTGACCCCACAGACAGCAGCCCACCAGGCTCCCCCATCCCTGGGATTCTCCAGGCAAGAACACTGGAGTGGATTGCCATTTCCTTCTCCAAAGCAGGAAAGTGAAAAGTGAAAGTGAAGTTGCTCGGTCATGTCCGACTCTTCGAGACCCCATGGACTGCAGCCCACCAGGCTCCTTCGTCCATGGGATTTTCCAGGCAAGAGTACTGGAGTGGGTTGCCACTCTCTTCAAACTCATTTTTTTAAACTACTAAGAACCTATAATCACTAAATTCAGCACTACCATTAAGTTAGTTAACTCTCTGATGTCAAATTTGGGCAAATGTGTAACTAACAAAAAATGAATCAACTGGATAAAAATGCAGATTGTTAAGGAAGTGATGAAAGTGATATATGCAAAATGACCAGGCAATATAAATGTAACCGAACACAGCAGAACTGAAAGAATAACATCAAGGTGTCAGGCCACCGTTGTGATGTCTATTTACTTAACCCCAAAAGAGTTATGCCACACACACTGTCCACCTCCTCATCTCTTCATTCCACAAAACCTTAGGAACAGAGAGAGGTTGCCCACATATTTGCTGTCAGCTCACTGGGGGAAAAGGTGTCCCTTACAACTATCCTAGAGCCTGAGCATAAGATGGAAGCAGCACCATGAAGTTAGGGCACTAGAGTTCAGTTTTCTCTTTGGTGCATGCAGCCCAGGAAACCCAGAATATCTGATATGACTTTTCCCCCCACTTCTTAAATGTAATACAAAAACAACACTTGTGTTCGCATTCTAGAATCACACTGGCTCTTCAGCAATAACTAGAAGTTATTTCACATGCCAGAGAGTAGGATGACAAACGTTGGATGTATGAAAACAAAGATTCAGATTAGTCAAGTTTGGTTTTTAGTTCTGAATGTTTGGATCTCCTCAAAATTCCCTAGTAGCACTTTTACCGATACATATACTATTCAAAAGAAAATTTTTTAGCAAGTGTCACAGGACTAAACCTGAGATGTAACTCTAGTTTTCATTCTGAGTATACAGTCATTTATATCAAAGTTGTCCATTTATAACCAAAGTTGTCCACAGTAAAACTCTAAAAACCAAAAGAAAAAATTAAGATAATGGTTGACTTACTAAATTACATTTCTATAATGAAAAAAATCTAAGATTGAAAAGAAAACTACATTTCATTTTCCAATTTAGGCTTCTGTTAAGAAAGATATGCTATATGAAGCTAATTAAGTCTTAACCAAATAGAATGACTGAAATATACACCTGAGAAAATTTCTGTTAATTTTTCATTAAGGGAAATTTCAAATACATAAGAAAGTAGAGAAAAGAGTACAGTGAACTCGATGAAACCATCACCTAGATTCAACAATTGTGAACTCATGGCCAGTCTCACTTTATCTACATCCCCATGCAAACTTACCCCCCAACAACATGATATTTGAAGTCAATTCTAGACCTCATGTCAGCTTATTCAAACTTCAGAATATATCTTTTAAAACTGGACTCTTTTCAAAAATTTTCATTATCTTCCTTAAAATCATAATTCTTGAACATGCTCCAAGTGCTCAAAGTTCTCCAAATAGGCGGTGAAGAAATTTAAACTTGATACCTACTTTCATTAGCTCCTAAAAATTGCTGTTGCAGGCCTTCAAATGTGTCGCTTTCTGCAGTGTCCTGGGCTGGTGAGCCATTATTCTGGGCAGAAGACTGAAAAGGTTTATATGTCACTTTATATGATTCCAGAGCTTGACAACTAGGACCTTGTGACATGCCAAATTGCTATTACAAGGTGAGAGACAAAGTTGACAATTAGGATTTGCTCTTTTCTTCAAAAATTATCTGAATGAGACAACTTGTTATAAAACTTAATGGTGGTACAATTACAAATTTTATATATATCTCTCTCTCTGCTTAAAAATAGCACTTACTGTTACTTAGTAAAGTTCATATAAAGTCTGAAATATGTAATTTCACACACTTTAGTTGTACTTCTGAGCATATAATATTACCAATTCCATAAATAACATTCAAGAATTCCAGTGAGATTGTATATAATAAACATTTAAGAATAATTTAGAAAACTCATCTATGCAATAACGTGTAATACAATGACTCATGTAATAAATACTCAGTAACTTTTGTGAGATGAATAACATTTTATAGAGAAGTAAGGGGAAACTAAGTAAGTAAGGGGGAAGTAAGGGGAAATGACACCTTAAAACAACCAAAAACTTATCCCGTCATCAGGTAACACAGAATATCTACTAGTGAAATGAGGCATTCATCGTCATTGAGAAAATCTAAGCAGCAGCTAACTGTATCCTAAGGTCTTATTCATCAAACTCTCCAGAGGCAGAGGGGGAAAGTATTTCTTTCCTTAACATTCATCCTGTCTATTGCTGTATCATCACAACAGATAATCATCTTTGAAGTATTTGATGCAAAATTTGTGATAAGGGTGATGAGCTAGATGATCAAGGTAACTGACTGGTCTCATGTAGGTGATTAACCATTTTTAAACTCCATCAGGGTACCTGAACATAGCTTTTCACTGGAGCAGAGTTAATGGTAGAAGCCAGAAGCCTCAGTAGACAAAGGTGGCCATTCTTTGACAGACTTAACTTTTCATGTTTAATTATTTCCATGAAGTCTCTATTTTAAAATTCTCATTTAAGATGATTTAATTAGAGTGTAAACAGAAAACTGCACGACTAATTCAGCATGAGGCTGAATAAATGCACCCTCAGCACTATTTGTACTTAAATGTTACTACTGCACTTTTCACAAACATTTCTTAATCACACACACACAGCAACTGTGTGTACACACATACACAAATTTCTTGAAAGTCAAGTTTCTACAATACCTGAAAATGATTCCTTTGAGTATCTGAAAATGTAATTACATTGGTTGGTTGGCTATTAAATTCCTGCTTCTGACTGTTGGTATATGGCCTAAAGTTTTCAGGAAGGTGATATAAATCAGTCTGCTCATATTTACTCGGAGGACTATAACCACTTCCACCTTCATCTCCACCTCCTTCAGGATGGTAGACAGGATGCTGGTCTTCAGTTCTACTTTGATTGTCTTCCCAGCCATTGCCACTTTTCTCTCCAATGCATATATCCCGAATCTCATTATAGGCCTATTAGATAACAAGAGTAAGAGAAAAGTACTAAGATCTATTCCCACCCTCAAAGTCAAGTTCATGCCAGATACTTACATTTACATTTGGAGGTTTAGGCAGCACTTGATGCTCAGTCCAGTTCATCTCCAATTGCTCAGAATGATGTGTGCTTGAGAAAAATCAGTATTTTAAATTAGAGCCTATCATCTATTTGGACAGAGACACCATAGAGAACCTCAAGATTTTAACATGGGTGCCCTCCAAATTTTACCTAAAGGATTAAGAAGTAGTCTACAATTTTACAATCATATCTGTTATTATTGCCTGCAGGCTATCTAAAGAAAAAAACTCAAAGCATTGTGATATACAAACGCAAGGGGTTTCAGGTCCTTACGTTTCCTCTCTGCCGTCCTCGCTACAGTCCGAATAGTGAAGTTCGGGGGAAGACAGGTCATCATCCAGCATATCGTGAGGCAGGTCTGTGAGTAACTGCTGCAACTGAGACAGGAAGGTCAGCGTCAATACAACACTGGCTTAGACCCAAGATACCAAACCAAAGTTGCCTTGGCACCAGTGATTTTGACTGTAGAAGTCAAAGAATTTCCTAATTTCTCTATGTAATAAAGGTCTTAAATTCCACCGGAATGATATTCGTCAGTTCACTTGGGGGAAGGGGAACACATAAATATCAGGATTCATATTGGAAGGTATCTTTTTTATCTTTTTCTAGAGGTCTTAGATTCAGATACACGTACAGCAGGAAAGCTTTTAAAACTTCTTTTAGGCAAACACAGCAGGTCATAATAATGGCACCATCACTGTATCATGTTATCCGGGGGGCAGATCTGAGTCTCAGAATCCTGTTCTACCAGTAATCAGACCTGGAGGACTTGGCAATCAGACACCCTCCTGGGAATCTGAGTGGCCAGATGCACTGTACCCAGGTGGTGGTAACAGCCGCAGCAGCTGGTGGCCCTGGAAGCCCTTAGAAGCGCCATTGATATGAGGGAAACCTCTTGGGGAGTAACTAATTACTAGAGAGCCATCCAATTCCAATGATGAAAAGATACACAATGCTTGGCTCTTATAAACAGTTGAGTAGAAAGAAGGCTGTAAGCTTCAGGTTTTTATGGATACAGTACTCTCAAAAATATAACTAAAACTGACAAAAAAGCACATGATTTTGCTCTCCAATTTTTTTTCCAGAAAAATCACATCTTTAGCATTCTGCCTTATAAGAACTAGATAAATTCACTCAAGTTCCAAGATCAACTGTGACAAAGAGACAAATGAATTATCTAATTTGTTGAATTTCAATATCTGTAAATGTCTTCAAATCCCAATATAACGACTTAAAATTTGTAATAATCAGAAGATTCAAACATTATGTTACTAAAGGGTCAAAGGACTGCTTATAATGACTTCTCTTTAAACCTAAGCATCAGTTAGATTATTAGTAAATTGACCGAGTCCTCCAGAGTATATAAATCAATCCCATAAAATTATGTAATATATCAGTTTTAAAGACATTAACACTCTATAAAAATCCGGAAGAAAAAAATGAGAAGTTGCTTAGTCTATGGCAGGTTTTTTCCCCTACTTCTCTGCATTAGAATGAAAGAAAGGAAGTATAGCTATAAAACATATCTGAGTATTACATTTATAATTTAAAAGATATTCTTAAAATGCATATGGTAAAAGTTAAATAAAATTATCCTAAGAAATGTCTGAAAAGAATGCCCCAACTGTTAACAGAGTTTTGGTGAAGTCAAACTTGGGAATGGAATGGGGTATGTGAGGTGGGGAAGGGGGACACTTCTTCACCCACATACATATTTCTAACATTGAGTGGATTGTTTATTTGAAGGTGTTCTCAATACATTGGTTTCTCTAAAAATGAAGTAAGAGAAAACTATTCTATTCCAATGAAAAGTTATCTTGATGGAACTGATATTAACGATCAGGAGCTTGACTTATTGGCCACCTGCTCACATAGGTAACTGAAAAATCATTTTGTGAATTAGCCATATCAGAGTTGACCTAAAGATATAAAGAATAACAAACACTAAGAGAGAACACATCAGTATAGTAGGATACCACAATGGGACTCAAGAGAAAGGTGGCAAAGTGATTTTACAAGGACAAAATTCACAGAAAAAAGCACCTACGAGAACTTGAAGGAAAAAGACTGTACCCACATATAACACAGGGAATAAAACCAAAATAAATGTTTTATACTTAAATCAAATAAGGACTCCTATAAAGAAAAAACATTTTCTTCTAAACCTTCAATGAGGTTCAAGTACACAGCCTTATAATTCAGAAAAACCTTAATAGGAACATCTAAACAGTACAATTTCCACCCCCTCCCATAAAGATAGAAAAAGCTACACAATAATTAAGTAGTTCTTATAGCTTTCTTTGCAACACCACAAAATTAACAAAACTGGCATCCATGGAAGAAAATTAATTTGAGCATAAGCAATTAAGTTCCTCAAAATGCTTCTGGATCCATAGGTAAACTTGTCAAGCAGCAAAACATCCCTACTGTATCTAGTGTTTTAGAAAATATTTTACAAAATGTACTAACAATTTTAAATCATTTCATTCGCTTTCAAAAAATTTCTCAAGATCTTTGTTATAGCTGGGCTATAATCCTTGGCTCCATAACTTTGAGGACAGAGAGGTTAAATGAGCTTCCCAATAAGGCCATTCAGGAACAAAATACCACCTGCCCCAGGCTTCCATTCCTGGGATCAAAGGGTGCCCTCCTCATACAACTGTCAAATAGATTTTGCTTTTGAACCCTGTGCCATAAAACACAAAATTTTCATATCAACGTATGCGTGTTACCCAACAGAAAATTTTAGAAACTGTAAAATTTCCTCATTAAAGATCCACCCAACTACCAAATACAGATTCAAGAACAAAGTAACAATCCTTATAAACGGCAAGACCTAATTCCCCTTACTACTTCCAAATGTGGAAGTGATACTGTCTTTTGGTCGCAAATACAATCCTCTTAGTGGGATATGATTGAGTTATCAACTGAGTTTAATAATTAAAGAGATACTTTCCCTAGAAAAAAGATAATTTGCATTGCTAAGACCCCTACTGAAATGCATTTTAAACTAGTCTATAAAATCCTCTCCCTTTACTAGCTCGTGTGTTTGTTCCTGCAAAAATAAAAAAAAAAAATTATTTGAGGACATTTTACTCAAAGAACTTTAGCAACAAAACACTTTTACAATAATCTACAAAGAACAGCCAAAAAGCCTAGTTCAAGCAGAATGTAAAACAAGGAACATGTGAACCTTTTCTTAAGATTCTTCAGCTTAAATTAACTAAACAGACTGTCTTCAGAGTCTATAATCCTTGATATTCATGAAAGCAAGAGTTCTCAGATTACAAAGCATATAATACATCTTCTCCCCAGAGGACAGCAGCAAATGGAGTGGACAACATTCATCTGCCTTCTGAACAAGCTGCCCAACAAGTACACTGATGAACCGATTTTGATATTTTTAAATATGAATTGTGAAATAATGCTTTCATGGATACACACTAAGTAGAATCCGCATCTTAGCCTCAGAGCCAAGTTATTAATAAAAACATCCCTGAAAAGGCCCAATATGGGACTGACAAAGGGCCGAATAACTTGGCAGCTGGAGCTTTAGTCTATGAATTACACTACATGAAAAATTTTTTTAATCCTTTCCATTAGGTAAAACAAATTTTATAATCTTAGTAGGGAAGACTTTGCCTAGATTGCCACACATCTGTAAAAGAAACACGGCAACAACATTTATTAGACAAATATCAGCAACATTGCAAGTGACACAAAATAGAACTTTAGGCCTGGAAGGAACACCGGAGACCCTCCAAGCCAAATCTCTCCTACAGGTGAGCACAATGAGGCCGGGAGCAGGTGAGGGGCATGCCCACGAAAGCAAGAGTTACAGCCCCTGGGCCGGCAGGGGAACCTGAATCTCTCCATTTCCACTCCTATCTTCTACATGCCATTCAGTTGGCCACTGCAAGACATAGTCCTACCTGTTTGCATACAAGTGAGTGTCAGCCAGAGTTCAGTGTTTTTGTTCCCACTGTGACAGGTCCTGAAAAATACCTATATATTATGGGAAACACTTCAAAGGCACCATCTAGATAAAGTATTTGTTGTTGTTTAGTCGCTAAGTCATGTCTGACTCTTCTGTGACACTATGGACTGCAGCCTGCCAGGCTCCTCTGTCCATGGGATTTCCCAGGCAGTCCTACTGAGTGGGTTGCCATTTCCTTCTCCAGGGGAGCTTCCCGACCCAGGGACTGAATCCAGGTCTCCTCACTGGCAGGCAGATTCTTTATCACTGAGTCACCAGGAAAGTCCCAGATAAAGTGTAAGAAATTGCTAAAGGAAAACAAAATGTAATATGAACAACAACAAAAAAAACAGAATATGAACACTCCACTATTTGTTTCTTTGCTTCACTTAGGTGATGACAAGAAAATTGCACTAAATAAATCAAAGAATATAAAATGCAAACAAATGCTAGCTTTACAACTCCCCCTAGTGGAGACAAAACATCAAAAATGTATCCATAAGTAATCAAACAAGGCAGTTAAAAGTAGAAGAATGGCGTTGTGATGGAAACAGTCTTTAAACTATACCATTCCAAGCTCAATTGAGCTTACTATTCTCCAGAGAAGTACCTGTATTAAAACCAAGAGGGACTCAAATCTGTATTCCCAGGTACAAGTTTCTGTCTGCCATCTGCTACTCAAACCACTTATCTTTCTACTCAAGATCACTTTCCAGGTTTTGAATACATCATCACTAAGTGAATGATCATCAGCAAGTATTATCTTGATAAGCACAAATTACTAATTCCTTCTACCCCAAACCACAGGCTCCAAAATATATACCTGTGTGAGTTACAGTCGCTCAGTCGTGTCTGACTCTTTGCAACCCCATGGACTGTAGCCCACCAGGCTCCTCTGTCCATGGGGATTCTCCAGGCAAGAATACTGCAGCGGGTTGCCATTCCCTTCCCCAGGGGATCTTCCCAACCCAGGGATTGAACGCACATCTCCTGCACAGCAGGCAGATTCTCTACCACTGAGCCACAGGACAACCAAACAATAATCGCAGAACTACTTCTGGTGACACTGAAGAAAGTACACGCCAGCTCCAGCAAAATGGCAATCTACCTTAAAGCACATGTGGCTTTACCAGTAACTCTGGGGCTTTCAGCAACCATGACAACAACAGCAACAACTATATCTCTGTAATATTCCATGATGAAATTATATAGTGACTTTAGGTGGAAAATGTTTTGCAAAATCACACTGTTACATTTGTTGTTTAATTAACTTATATTAACTGCTTATATTAACTTATATTAACTGCTTATTTAACTTATATGCAGAGTACATCAAACGAAATGCTAGGCTGGATGAAGCACAAGCTGAAATCAAGACTGCCGGAAGAAACATCAATAACCTCAGATACACAGATGACACCACCCTTATGGCAGAAACCAAAGAACTAAAGAGCCTCTTAATTAAAGTGAAAGAGGAAGTGAAAAAGCTGGCTTAAAACTCAACATTCAGAAAATGAAGATCATGGCATCCGGTCCCATCACTTCATGGCAAATAGATGGGGAAACAATGGAAACAGTAACAGATTTTATTTTGGGGGGCTCCAAAATCACTGTAGATGATGATTGCAGCCATGAAATTAAAAGATGCTTGCCACTTGGAAGAAAAGCTATGACAAACCTAGACAACATACTAAAAAGCAGAGACATTACTTTGCCAACAAAGGTCCATCTACCCAAAGCTATGGTTTTTCCAGTATCATGTATGGATGTGAGAGTCAGATCATAAAGAAAGCTGGGTGCTGAAGAAGTAATGTTTTTAAACTGTGGTGTTGAAGACTCTTGAGAGTCCCTTGGACTGCAAAAGGAGATCAAACCAGTCAATCCTAAAGGAAATCAGTCCTGAATATTCATCGGAAGGACTGATGCTGAAGCTCCAATACTTTGGCCACCTGATGTGAAGAACTGACTCATTTGAAAAGACTCTGATGCTTAGAAAGATTGAAGGCAGGCGAAGAAGGGGACAACAGAGGATGAAATGGTTGGATGGCATCACTGACTCAATGGACATGAGTTTGAGCAGGCTCCAGGAGTTGGTGATGGACCGGGAAGCCTGGCGTGCTGCAGTCTGTGGGGTCGGAAAGAGTAGGACATGACTGAGCGACTGAACTGAACATTTACTGTTGTTGGTCAGTCAGCTAAGTTGTGACTGACTCTTTGTGACTCCATGAACTGTAGCACTCCAGGCTTCCCTGTCTTTCCAGTATGTCCCAGAGTTTGCTCAAACATATGTCAGTTGAGTCAGTGATACTATTGTTACATTATGAATGAGTTAAGCAAAGAGTTTTTGAATTCTTCTTCTATAGACCAGCTTTACAAGTAAAAATTGCCTAGAATACTCTGGATGAGGTCTACTTAGTTGCAAGAAGGATAGCTACATCAGTAGTTCTCAAAGTAATGAACTCCAATAAGTTGTGAGGAAAGAGTGATATGAATATTAACTGACATGATAGCATAGCTCCATCATATTCTCACCCTCCCTCGCCTGTACTCTAATCCACTCTGTTCACTGTATAAGAGGTGGAGCTTCCAGTGAAACCCTGGTGAGGCTGTGGGTTATACGCTTGTCTGCTATGCCTTGGAACACAATGGCCAAACTTTTGCCAATATACCATTCAGAACTGTGGCGATTCAGAGATGATTATGGTGCCTTACTTTTCTGAAAACTTCTTGGAGTTTTTCTTTTTTTTTTTTTCTCAAAATATGTGCTATCTGTGGTGGTCTGTGTCTTGAGATTCCACTGGTCCAACTGTCCTCTGAATATTGAAATCACTTTACTAAACTCTTTCCTTTTCCAAAGATTAAATGCACTTTCTCCATTTACTCTTCAACACAAACAAGGGAGGGAATAGAAACAGTAAAATCCAGAGCATCACTGTAGAGCTGCTAATTAGGATGGCATGGAGGCTGGAAGGTGACTGTGGCTTATTCACTGACTTATGGGCAAGTGTGGACAAAATCCCAGCTGATCCCAAAGTGTCAAAATCAAACGGCTTGGTAAAGCATGTTGTATCAGCAACTGGCCATTCATACGAGATGGTCAGAATCTCTAAGTGGTTATTGTGCCATTTACAGAGAGGGAAATCTCACAAGTCCTTAGCAAAGTAGCCCATGAGACAGATATGGCCTGCCTGGGACATCTTTAGGAATGTAAGCATTCCCCCTACACAAATGAACTGAATACAAAGTGATTCAGTTTGTAATGCACTGTGCATTAGCCGTGTATGTGTGTGTGCTGCTCAGTCATGCCTGACTCCTCGCAGCCTCATGGACTGTAGCCCGCCAGGCTCCTCTGTCCATGGGATTTTCCAGGCAAGAACACTGGAGTGGATTGCCATTTCCCTCTCCAGGGAATCTTCCTAACCCAGGGATCAAACCTGCATATCCTGCATTGGCAGGCAGCCCTGGGAAGCCCACTGCTAACACTCTAATCTTCCTGGCAATCCCAAAGCAATCCCAACCAGGCAGGCATGAAAAGATTATTCTCTTTTTTTAACTTCTTAAGACTTTAAACTATTCTGCTACTTGTAGGGTCAGGGAGACTGAGGAGGTAGAAAGGTTTCTGGTATAAAATGAACTTAGGTTTGATCAGGTGATTTATTATTTTTAACTCGCCATGACAAAGCTGGAATCAAGACTGCCAGGAGAAATATCAATAACCTCAGATATGCAGAACCCACTCCAGTGTTCTTGCCTGGAGAATCCCAGGGACGGGGGAGCCTGGTGGGCTGCCATCTATGGGGTCACACAAAGTCGGACACGACTGAAGCGACTTAGCAGCAGCAGCAGCAGCAGATACGCACATGACACCACCCTTATGGCAGAAAGCAAAGAAGAACTAAAGAGATTCTTGATTAAAGTAAAAGAAAGTGAAAAAGCTGACTTAAAACTCAACATTCAGAAAATGAAGATCATGACATCCAGTCCCATCACTTCATGGCAAATAGATGGGGAAACAATGGGAACACTAACAGACTTTGGGGGCTCCAAAATCACTGTAGATGATGATTGCAGCCATGAAATTAAAAGACGCTTGCTTCTTGGAAGAAAAGCTATGACAAACCTAGACGGCATATTAAAAAGCAGAAACATTACTTCACCAACAAAGGTCCGTCTAGTCAAAGCTACGGTTTTCCCAGTACTCATGTGTGGATGTGAGAGTTGGACTATAAAGAAAGCTGAGCGCCAAAGAATTGATGCTTTTGAACTGTGGTGTTGGAGAAGACTCTTGAGAGTCCCTTGGACTGCAAGGAAATCCAACCAGTCCATCTTAAAGGAAATCAGTCCTGAATATTCACTGGAAGGACTGATGCTAAAGCTGAAACTTCAATACTTTGACCACCTGATGCGAAGAACTGACTCATTGGAAAAGACCCTGATACTGGGAAAGATTGAAGGTAGGAGGAGAAGGGCAGAGGATGAGATGGCTGGATGGCATCACCGACACAATGGACATGAGTTTGAGTAGGCTCTGGGAGTTGGTGATGGACTGGGAAGCCTGGCGTGCTGCAGTCCATGGGGTCACAAAGAGTTGGACATGACTGAGCGATGAAACTGACCAACTGATGACAAAATATATATATGGCTGAATTTTTAGAAAAATTCTAAATTTTATTTTTTGCTAAAATTCTAACCTTTCTTCTTCCTTTGCAGCTGTTTTTTTAAAAAGGTAAAATACTTATTAATAAATATGAAACACTTTTTATTAACATTTGGATAACATTTAACATTCATTAACATATGGATGACATTTATTATCCATAGTAATCATGTTACAAAGTTAGCTAGCTATTTTCTTCTACTGTGCTAGAAACAATTACTCTCAAATACTTAACCTCTTAAGATCACCTTTTCCTCTGGAAATTCCCTACTCCAGCACATAATCTATCAAAGAATGATCCCAATGGCTATCTTCTATATCATCTAGAATTAACTGTCTCCTTAATCAATACTGCGTTTAAAACTTTCACCACACAATACACCTGGCAGTAAGTTCTCTCTAATATCCTACCCACCATTTCCAATGAAAAAAATCACCTGTCAGGATTATTTTTTCTCTTCTTTAAAGTCTAGTATAATAATTACTCAAACTGATCCTCTCAAGAATCCCAGTAGCTAAATTCCAGTGAACTACCAAGGCCATCAAGGTCATGAAAACCTCATGCTGTGAGTTCAAAAAGTAACAGAAAACCCTCAACCCCATCTCTGCCACAACAATCGTTGTGAAGGCCCCTATCAAAATCTGGAAACCCTGGCAAAGGTCACAAACTCTAATGCCCTTGGCGACTTAGCAGAGAATTTACAAGAGTGAAGCTAATGGGTTCAAGGGCACAAGTTCATGTTTTGTTTTGTTTTGTTTTGTTTGGGGGTTGGGGGCACCATGGCCGGCTGGAATGGGAGAGCCACTGCTCAGCTCCAGCCCGCCTACTACTGTGTGCAGAAACAGGCCACATGTGGCCTATTTCAAGACAGGCCAGATACTCTGGACTGCTACATGAAATTCTCCAATCTTTAAATTTAGATTCAATTTTTCAAAAACACTGTGCAAACAAACAACACATATCTATAGACAAAATCCACCAAGCTGCCAGCTTTGTCTCTACCCTAATGCTATTGCCAGCCATGTGGGCAACTGACCCCATTCATTGCTTCCGATTAATACAAATGGTCCATGGTAACTACTAAAAATGATTATTTTACATATTGGGAAAGGGGTCATATCATGGAAGCAATCTAAGTGTCCACTGACAGATGAATGGTTAAAGAAGATTTATACAATGGTATATATACACAATGGAATATTAGCCAAAAAAAGAATGAAATAATGCCATTTGCAGCAACATGGATGGATCTAGAGATTATCATACTAAGTGAAGCAAGTCAGATGGTAAAAGACAAACATAATATCGCTTATATGTAGAAGCTAAAAAAATGATACAAAGGAATTTACAAAATAGAAATAGACCCACAGACATAGAAAACAAACTTATGTTTACCAAAGGGGAAAGGTGAGGAGGAATAAATTAGGAGTTTGGGATTAACATATATACACTACTATATGTAAAAGCAATAACCAAACAGGGGCCTCTTGTATAAAACAGAGAACTGTATTTAACATCTTATAATAACCTACAATGAAAAAGAATCTAAAAAAGAATCTAAGTATCTAAAAAGATAAATAAATCACTTTGCTGTACACCTGAAACTAACACAACATTGTAAGTCAACTATAATGAATAAAAAATTTAAAAAACACTTGAAAGAAAAAAAGAAAATGGGTCAGATCAACATTCAGTACAATAACCTGTTATTATAGTCAATCAAGAAATCTGACTCAAACTAAAAACAATCATAACCATCAAACTGATTCCCACCGGCTGCTACTATTACTACTGGGCCAAGTATAAACACACTTACTCCTTTTCTCCTTAAATCTATTCGCCCAACACAGCACTCAGAAAGATCTTTCAAATATATAATCAGACATCACTTCCCTGCTTAAAATCCTCCACTGGCTTCCCACTACCGCTAGAAAAAAATACAAACATCTTCCCATGACATCCCATGATCTGGCACCTCTTCACCTGCCTCCACCACTAACCCCTTGCTCACACAATCCCAACACCACAGCCTTCTGGCTATTTCACAGATATGGAGGTTTCTCTTCTCAATTTCCAGGCTTAACACTTGTATCTTGGCCTAGAGTACTCCTTCTGGGCTTCAGTATCTCTGCTTCATCTCATGACTCAAGGCTCAGCTCAAACATTTCCTCCTCCAAGGGACCTTCCCAACTGGTTCCCAGACGGCTGCCTTAATATCACTATATTTTGTTTCCCTATCATTTATCAGTGCTAAATTATCACTCACACAAATTACTTGTTTATCATCTGCCTCCACTTAGGATGTGGAATACCTTGCTGACTTGCCCATGCAAGTATATCTCTGCCTCCAAGATCAACCACTACCTCCTAAATGAAAAGATCTTAAAGAATCTAACCATTTAACTGATGGCATCATACACAGTTGTGTTTTATTCTTGTCTCAAAAAAAGGAAGCATTCCACTCATCTACCATTTAAAATGCCAATCAAGTTTCAGGGTAGGGGAAAAGAAGAACTATAAATCCTTTGAAATGACACAAAATTATACAATTTTGGTTAGAATATAAAATTGTTTAAGATTGGGCTTAGAATTTTTCTTCTGAGTAACTTACCTCTTTCTCCCTTTCATAGTCTTCTTTGTCAAATTCTTCGTCTTCATTTTGTGTCTGCAGGGCCACACTGCCAAAGTCTAGTGACATGGTCCTTCTGCAGGAACAAAAAGATGCTTAGTTTTTAAACAGCCCACAAAAACTACTGCAAAGCAAACTACATAAGAGATGCCATACACAAAAAGACAGCTGTGTAGCTGGGGAGAAGCTATATGTAACTCGCGCATGACAAGTGATCAGTATCCCAAATATCAATATAAAGAGAGTCCTTACAAATTAAATCATGATTCACAGAAAATAGGTATTATAACAGAAACTCATAAAAAGATGAAAAAATACCAAAAGCTAATAAACCTATGACTAGACCTTTCTTGTGGTCTGGAAAACATAACTCAAAACAGTAAGATTTTTGTCCACAGACAAAAATAATAATAAACCATAGATACGCCCAAACATAACAATTTTAAGAATACACTCAAAGTTTCTAATTTGATGTATTAAATATGACACAGGTAGGATCCACCACAATTTGTTTCATTATTTTTTAAATATTCATTTGGCTGTGCTAGCTGTGGCATGTGGGATCTAGTTCCCTGACCAGGGATCGAACCTGAGCCCCCTGCAGTGGGAGAATGGAATCTTAACCACTGGACCACCAGGGAAGTTCTTATTTCATCTTTTGAATATCACCAGTACAAATGCCATGTTTTTCAGAAAGAGAGCCACTATATGCTGTGTTAATGACTGCTACCCAAAAAAACATTTACAACCTGGCAAACTCCACAGAGCACACAACAAAAATGTGTTAAATGTCCTGCTCTTAAGCTTGATCAAATCAGGTTCTAGCAAAAAGTACTCAGGAAAAACATAAGTGAAGGATGTGAAGCTATACCACTGTCCAAAAGCAACAGCAAGTGTTCCCTGGAGAATGGTCACTGCTGTGGCAGTAGGAGATGGGTTTTCAAGTACTTACGGTCAAAATACGGCTGATGGCTCAAATAATACTTAGGAATCCTAATAGTCCACAGAACCTACCCAGAATTTCAAAGCTCTGAAGAATCCTGACCAAAAAGCAGGCAGGCGTCATCAATTACACGGCCTAATACTGCCCTCTATTCAGTCCACTCGTGTGTGTGCCAGTGAAATGCACTTTGATGTGAGCCTGGGCCACAGCTCATGGACTGCACTTTTCAGGCTCTAAACTGTCATTAAATTGAAAGTGAAATGAGAAGCAGAGACTGGCAATCCAAACACATTTTACCATGAAGAACTTAGCTCCTGCATGTTAACAGTTGAGGACTAAGATCACAAACTTGTATGTAAGCCATGTAAGCTACTTTTATGTAGCTTTACAGCAAAAGCTATTCCACTTCATCAGATTAAAGGTGCCCTTGATTGTATAACAGTTTCGTTTGTACTGCTAAGAAAAAGATGTGGCCAATTAAATTATGACAAATCATTAATTTTAAAATGAGGTCCAACTTTGCAGATGTTAAAATATGAAAAGAAGGGAGCTCGCTGGCAGTCCAGGGGTGAAGACTCAGTGCTTTCACTGCTGTGACCCAGGTTCAATTCCTGGTCAAGGAACTAAGATTCTGTCAGCTGTGGGGAGCAGCCTTTAAGAAAAACATGAAAAGAAAATGTGCACATTAGAATAGATGAAATATGATTTTACACATGAACACAAATACAAATTTCAACGCTGATAATTCCCATAAGTCAAATTTTGTTTGTTTTTCAAGGACTGAATAGTATTTCTTGGCCAAGCTCTAATTTGTGGTTCACCTTCTTTACTCCTCTCCTCTCTGGTCCCTACAACCACCACATTCATTTCAACTTTAGGAATTCAAACTCCTCATGTCAACAAACCCTTCCAGCCTCTGCTTCTTAGACGAGAACTGCTCCTGTGCCAGGGCAACACAGAGGAAGGGACACGCACCCCTGTTCACTGAGAGGGAAAACAGACACTGAGGGTTCTCCACTCAGCAGCTACAAGAACCCTCTGTATACCAGCAGAAGATGGAGACCTGACTATGGGGCCGAGGCTAGAGTTTAGCTGAAGTGGTAAGGGGAAAACACGCACACAAGCAAGCTCATGTCTCCAGGGACTTTACTTCAGGTGAACATCAAGTTCACTAAAGACAGTAGAAATACTATAGATAACAGATAATGAATTATTATAGATAATAGATAATGAAAGTACAACCCCCTTTAAATCCTGGCACCTTAAAAGAAATGTAGTTAAGCTGGACCTTAAAGACTGATTTGTCCAGACAGATATAATCTTTCCTGCTTCTAATTTTTATATTTTCCACCTTTTCCTGAATTTTATACTTAAACCCAGAATACAAAATTTGGATTAACTTCTCTTTTATTAGGTAAAAGGAGAGAAGGTTTTGTTTTGGGGGTGATTTTTACCCTTCACTAACCTGCCATCAACTCCTGCTGAACACTGAAAAAGAACGTTGAGATTTACAAGAGCCTGTTGCTAAATATAGCTATTAAAAAAAAAAAAAAACTACTTTTTCTCGAAGAGTTAATAATAGATAAGTGAATTCTACAAGGTACTTCCAAGTGAAGAAAATGTAAAAGACACAACTGTCTTTTTCTGAATGGTGTTTTAAATCCAAACCATATCATAAAGAAGAAATTTTTGAAACCATCTGAAAGAATAAATCTCCACTGGGGAAGAAAAGGTACAAATTAGCTTTCCTTCTGAAAAGTGCAAACTGTCAGAGACCATAAGAAACTGTTTTAGGCATAAAAGTATATTTGATAAACTTACTTTGGCATTGAAAAAAAATGACTAAAAAGATAATTAGTGTTTTAATTAAAATGTAAAATAAAAGCTAATGTGTTTCTTCTGCATAGTAATCATATACTAATTACCTCTACCAGAGGCTTTAATATTCAGAACAATAAAAGAAGTTGCTTTAAAAAAAACAGCAAGATAATAAATTCAGAAGCCATAAAGAGGAAAAACTTGACAGAAACTTCACCAGAAAAAAAAAAAAAAAAATTTGTATGTAGCAAAAACAATCATTAGCAAGTCAAATATGTTTATATTTATATATATATATATATATATAAAGATAAAATAATAGTAATGAGAAAAATACTTGCAAAATGTAAGACAAAGTACCAAAATACAATTCCCACAAAGAAATGAGAAAGAGGACTTCCCTGGTGGTACAGTGGATAAGGATCTGCCTGCCAGTGCAGGGCACATGGGTTCAATTCCTGGTCCAGGAAGATTCCACAGGCTGCCAAGCAACTACACCCATGGGCCACAACTACTGAAGCCTGCGCTCTGCCACAAGAGGAGCCCCCACAACGAGAGAAAGCCCGTGCACAGCAACGGAGACCCAGCACAGACAAAAAAGAAATCAAACAGCTCAGACTAAAATGGACAACTGATGAAACATGGTATTCAACCACTACTGGAAAACTTCCCTTACACCTAGTGGTGGCTATTTTATAGGAAATAGGCATCCTCATCAATTGCTGATGAAAGTGTGAATTGGGGACACTGTCTTGAAAACTCAATATATCAAAAAGAGCATTTGCCCTAGCAAAAGTACTTCTGAATAAATTTGGCATCAGTGCGTCACTAATAAAAATAATGAAGGATTTCTCTATACTTTAATCATTAAAAAAAATCAAGATGCAGAGTATGTGTACAGGACTTTTTTTTTAGTAGCAAGCTGGTTAATACTTTCTTCTTAAGTAACTTCTTTTCTGAACCTATTACCAAGACTGTTCTGTCATATGTCCCACTTAGTACTCATCTGGTTGTCCCTGGTTGTTTTCTTTTCCCTCCTTGCAATGACAAAGATCAATGGATGTTTAATTGCACGAAATATTAAAAAGCTAAAGCAGCATTGTTTTTGCCTCATCTTATAGGCACTCTAAAGGCAGAATTATTAAACTCTATCTCCCGCACACTTTACACAAGTGAGGCACCCAACCAATACTTATTTTGTTTTACAAGTAACTTTTTGTACTATTTTTTTTAATTTTTATTTGAATATAGTTGCTAAAAAGCAGACACATTATTGTGCCAACAAACATCCGTCTACTCAAAGCTATAGTTTTTCCAGTACTCATGTATGGATGTGAGAGTTGGACTATAAAGAAAGCTGAACACCGAAGAATTGATGCTTTTGAACTGTGGTGCTGGAGAAGACTCTTGAGAGTCCCTTGGACTGTAAAGAGATCCAACCAGTCCATCCTAAAGGAAATCAGTCTGAATATTCTTTGGAAGGACTGTAGGTAAAGCTGTAACTCCAATACCATGGCTACCTGATGTGAAGAACTGACCCACTGGAAAAGACCCTGATGCTGGGAAAGATTAAAGGTAGGAGGAGAAGGGGACAACAGAGGATGAAGTGGTTGGATGGCATCACCAACTCAATGGACATGAGTTTGAGTAGGCTCTGGGAGTTGGTGATGGACTGGGAAGCCTGGTGTGCTGCAGTCCGTGGGGTCACAAAGAGTTGGACACGAATGAGCAACAGAACTGACTGAACTACAGTGTTAAATCAGTGAATGAGATATATCTCCCTTTTTTTTTTCTTCCCATTTAGGTCACCACAGAGCACTCAGTAGCCTTTCCTGTGCTATTCAATAGGTTCTCATTAGTTATCTATTTTATACATAGTATCAATAACGTACATATGTCAAGTCTGAATCTCCCAATTCATCCCACCCACCCCCCTTTTCCTCTTGGTATCCATAGGTTTTTTCTCTAAATCTGTGTCTCTACTTTGGCTTTGTAAATAAGATCAATTATACCAATTTTTTTCAGATTCCATATTTATGCACTAATAAAGGAGTACATCAAGGCTGTATATTGTCACCCTGCTTATTTAACTTATATGCAGAGTACATCATGAGAAATGCTGGGCTGGAAGAAGCACAAGCTGGAATCAAGATTGCTGGGAGAAATATCAATAACCACAGATATGCGGATGACACCACTCTTATGGCAGAAAGTGAAGAGGAACCAAAAAGCCTCTTGATGAAAGTGAAAGAGGAGAGTGAAAAAGTTGGCTTAAAGCTCAACATTCAGACAACGAAGATCATGGCATCTGGTCCCATCACTTCATGGGAAATAGATGGGGAAATAGTGGGAACAGTGTCAGACTTTATTTTGGGAGGCTCCAAAATCACTGCAGATGGTGACTGCAGCCATGAAATTAAAAGACGCTTACTCCTTGGAAGGAAAGCTATGACCAACCTAGATAGCATATTGAAAAGCAGAGACATTACTTTGCCAACAAAGGTCCATCTAGTCAAGGCTATGGTTTTTCCAGTGGTCATGCATGGATGTGAGAGTTGGACTGTGAAGAAAGCTGAGCGCCGAAGAATTGATGCTTTTGAAGTGTGGTGTTGGAGAAGACTCTTGAGAGTCCCTTGGACTGCAAGGAGATCCAACCAGTCCATTCTAAAGGAGATCAGTCCTGGGTGTTCTTTGGAAGTACTGATGCTGAAGCTGAAACTCCAAAACTTTGGCCACCTCATGTGAAGAGTTGACTCATTGGAAAAGACTCTGATGCTGGGAAGGATTGGGGGCAGGAGGAGAAGGGGACGACAGAGGATGAGATGGATGGATGGCATCACCGACTCAATGGACGTGAGTTTGAGTGAACTCCGGGAGTTGGTGACGGACAGGGAGGCCTGGCGTGCTGCAATTCATGGGGTCGCAAAGAGTCGGACACGACTAAGCGACTGAACTGAAATGAACTGTAACGATATTTGCTTTTCTCTTTCTGACTTACTTCACTCTCTATGACAGTCTCTAGGTCCATACAGTGAAGAAGGCAATGGCACCCCATTCCAGTACTCTTGCCTGGAAAATCCCATGGATAGAGGAGCCTAGTAGACTGTAGTCCACGGGGTCGCTAAGAGTCGAACACGACTGAGTGACTTCCCTTTCACTTTTCACTTTCATGCATTGGAGAAAGAAATGGCAACCCACTCCAGTGTTCTTGCCTGGAGAATCCCAGGGACAGGGGAGCCTGGTGGGCTTCCATCTATGGGGTCGCACAGAATCGGTCACGACTGAAGTGACTTAGCAGCAGCAGCAGCAGCAGGTCCATACAACCAGTATTTGTTGAATGAACATTGCTCTATACAGATGCATTTTTTCAATAAAAATTTTACCAGGTTTTTGTCTGCCAGATGCCAGATGTATCTAAAACATCACATCAGCCATGGAAAGCTCACAGTCCCTTAGGGAAACAATGATACAAATAATTATAATAATGCTGCTGTTGCTATTTAGTCCCTAAGTCACTATGGACTCTTTGCAGCCCCATGACTGTAACCCACCAGGATCCTCTGTCCATAATTTCCCAGGCAAGAACACGGGAATGGGTTGCCATTTCCTTCTCCGGGGAATTATGATACCTTGTCAAGGCTGCATATTGTCACCCTGCTTATTTAACTTATATGCAGAGTACATCATGAGAAACACTGGGCTGGAAGAAGCACAAGCTGGAATCAAGATTGCTGGGAGGAATATCAATAACTTCAGATATGTAGATGACACCACCCCTATGGCAGAAAGTGAAGAGGAACTAAAAAGCCTCTTGATGAAAGTGAAAGAGGAGAGTGAAAAAGCTGGCTTAAAGCTCAACATTCAGAAAACTAAGATTATGGCATCTGGTCCCATCACTTCATGGGAAATTGATGGAGAAACACTGGAAACAGTGTCAGACTTTATTTTGGGAGGCTCCAAAATCACTGCAGATGGTGATTGCAGCCATGAAATTAAAGATGTTTACTCCTTGGAAGAAAAGTTATGACCAACCTAGATAGCATATAGAAAAGCAGACGTTACTTTGCTGACAAAGGTCCATCTAGTCAAGGCTATGGTTTTTCCAGTGGTCATGTATGGATGTGAGAGTTGGACTGTGAAGAAAGCTGAGCACTGAAGAATTGATGCTTTTGAAGTGTGGTGTTGGAGAAGACTCTTGAGAGTCCCTTGGACTGCAAGGAGATCCAACCAGTCCATTCTAAAGGAGATCAGTCCTGGGTGTTCATTAGAAGGACTGATGCTAAAGCTGAAACTCCAATACTTTGGCCACCTCATGTGAAGAGTTGACTCACTGGAAAAGACCCTGATGCTGGGAGGGATTGGAGGCAGGAAGAGAAGGGTACGACAGAGGATGAGATGGCTGGATGGCATCACCGACTCGATGGACATGAGTTTGGGTAAACTCCAGGAGTTGGTGATGGATAGGGAGACCTGGCGTGCTGCGATTCATGGGGTTGCAAAGTGTCGGACATGACTGAGCGATTGAACTGAACTGATAACAAATCCTGTAATAGAGAAAGTACACAGCACAAAATAACTATGCCTAAGAAGAAAAGAAGGCTGAAAAAAGTTTCATAGAAAGAAAAGCTTTAGATTAGAAATAGATCTTAAAGGACACAGCATGGCTGTAAGTGGTTTAGAAAGAGGGTACTCATTCAAACAACCTGGGGCAAGGTTTTGGCTCACCTGCTTATCAGCTGTGCAAACTTGCACAACTGGTTCCATTCTTCATTAATAAAATAGGGTTTTATTTAATAAAAGCTGTACTATTTCAAAGATTGGTTATGAGGATCCACAAGATTTGTGTATGTAAAGTGCCCTATAGTGTGTGTCAATCAATACATTTTAGTTTTGTTTTTTATATAACATGTTACTGATGAATACAACTCTACCAGCTACAAAAGATGTTAAACAAATGGACAGCATTCAGTATATCTGAGAAAAGGTGAGTGGCCCTGTGTGTGAAACCCTACTTCAAATAATGCAACTTTTTCTGTGATAAAAATAACACTTGCTTCAAGATGCCCCCCCAATCCTGTTCCTTCATGAATTTAGTCACTCTGACACTTTATGTCTTTATTTCTTGTACTTTTCTTATGGTTTCAATTTCAACTCATTTAGTTGAGTGCATTCACATGTAGGAAGTGCATATACATTGTCTCTCATTGTGAAGGATATGGTAAAATTCAGATTAAATCAGACTCAGTTCATGGCTGTAAGACAGAAAAGGCTAAGTGCCACAAAAGTGGTTTTTAAGTGCCCTGCTGCTGCTAAATCGCTTCAGTCGTGTCCAACTCTGTGCGACACCCATAGACGGTAGCCCACCAGGCTCCCCCGTCCCTGGGATTCTCCAGGCAAGAACACTGGAGTGGGTTGCCATTTCCTTCTTCAATGCAAGAAAGTGAAAAGTGAAGTCGCTCAGTCGTGTCTGACTCTTAGCGACGCCATGGACTGCAGCCTACCAGGCTCCTCCATCCATGGGATTTTCCAGGCAAGAGTACTGGAGTGGGGTGCCATAATGCTACTTACTTGCTTATATGTTAGCTTCAAGAATGGAAACAGCCAGAGAACATTAGTCTGTTTCAGACTTGCAACATACTAAGGCTTAGGAGGCCTGTTTTATTCATTCAGCAATTACTTGCAAGCACTGTTCAAGATTACAAAGTTTATCAGGACTTGATGTAAGAACAGAAAACAGACATAAAGGCTAATGACAATAACCTGTGACCAGTACTAAGGACAACAGCTTGAACAAATACATTCAGGGTGCCCAGAGGATGCTACGAGTAGGGAACCACAGGCTGAACGAAGAATAAGCCAAGTCCTTACCAAGGAACTCCGTTTGGCTTCAACTATGGCACAACAAACAGCTACCGCGAGACCGAAGGACCACGGAGCCCAGGATGCCTGGGGCTGCTGGCTTGGGCTTCCAGGTCACCTGCACTCGGTCGACACACGTGTACAGAGCACCCACTGTGAGCCAGGCACAGCGCCGGGTAACCACGGCGGGGGTCCCCAGGGCAGGGTCTCGGGGTTACCCTAGCAGTCTGGAGGAAGCGAGGATGCTTCCCAAACGTCATTTCTAAATAGGAACTTGAGATCTGGCTAACACTTCAAAGCCAAAGGCGGAGCCCCGACACCCGCAAACAATTCACCACACCGGGATTTGGAGAGGGAGGAGATCAGTCCTCCGGGAAGCCTCAACCAGGATCCCAAGGACCCCGCACCTCCTCCTATCCCAGCCCCAAACCCAGCCAAGAAGCGAAACTCACCGGAGGCCACGGATGCTGTCACAACGGTGACACTCAAGCTCCAGAGGAACACCACCTTCTAGGAAATACTTCTCCCGGGCTCTAACCCGCTAGCGTCTTCCTACTCACAACCGAGCCCACTGAGCCCCGAGCCCATTGAGGAACAGCCGCTTCCTTCAATTGCAGTCTAGACGCGGGCCTGGTGGGCGGGGTTATGCCGGCTCGGGACGGGGCATAGAAGCGGAAGTCTCCGCCTTTTTCAAGCTAGATTGAGAAATCCGCCCGCAGTTGCAAACATTACACGGCTGTTTAAAAGCGGGCGCCAGAGGTGGCGGGAAGTTCCTCCTGTGTACCTATTGGTGGATTCCTGAGCCAATTACGAAAGTGTTGACTCTAGAGAGGGCGGGCTTATCAGTTACTTAGAGACGCCCAAGCACCTAGCCTTCATTGGCGCGGAGGAACTGGTCTCGCCCCAACTCCTTGCCCCTCACTTCACCATCTGGTGCAGTGTCTCGCGCCCACTACGCTCCCCACGCCTGAATTCCAATTGCAACAGAATCCCTCACTTTGCCCAACCTTAGAGATTTTCGCATTTACCCGATTCTCTCAGGTGATGGGTGCCTGCTTCCCCATCACCTTAAAAGCCTGAGTCTTCTTGCTTACTAGGTCCCGCCTTGTTTGAATGTGTGTTTCTTTACTGATGAAATGACATATTTTCCACGTTTATTTACTACCTGAATTTCCTCTAGTGTGAATGTTCTTGTCACTTAATATTGTTCTTCAGTCGCCAAGTCATGTCTGACTCTGCAGCATGCCAGGTATCCCTGTTAACCTGTTCTGTTATTTATTTAATTGGAGGCTAATTACTTTACAGTATTGTAGTGGTTTTGCCATAAATTGACATGAATCATCCATGGGTGTACATGTGTTCCCCATCCTGAACCCCCCCTCCCACCTCCCTCCCCATCCCATCCCTCAGGGTCATCCGAGTGGACCAGCCCTGAGCACCCTGTCTCATCCATGGAACCTGGACTGGTGATCTATTCACATATGATAATATACATGTTTCAATGCTATTCTCTCCAATCATCCCACCCTCTCCTTCTCCCACAGAGTCCAAAAGTCTTTTTTTACATCTGTGTCTCTTTCTCTGTCTCCCATATAGGGTCATTGTTACCATCTTTCTAAATTCCATATATATGCGTTAATATACTGTATTGGTGTTTTTCTTTCTGACTTCACTCTGTATAATAGGTTCCAGTTTCATCCACCTCATTAGAACTGATTCAAATGCACTCTTTTTAATAGCTGAGTAATATTCCATTGTGTATATATACCACAGCTTTCTTATCCATTCGTCTGCCTATGGACATCTAGGCTGCTTCCATGCCCTAGCTATTGTAAACAGTGCTGCGATGAACATTAGGGTACACGTGTCTCTTTCAATTCTTAACCTGTTCTTTTAAGACTGTGCAGCCCAGTGTGCAGTAAAGCTCTCTACTGTGTCTAACCTCCTGGGATAAATGGTTCCAGTGAATTATCAAGGAGGGAGCTAGTAGCAGCAGATTCACACATCCTTTTTAACCCTTTCCCATATATATTAGTATGGAGTAAAAGGACTGTTAAAGGTTGCTCATAACCTGACTAGCTGCCTCTTGCTACCTCCACCATCCCACCCCTGATGCCTATACTGACCCCTGTAACCCAAGCATAAGGGTCTGGCACATAATAGGTACTTAATCCATAGCAACAGGTGAGTGAAATCTCTGGCCAGGCTGCCCCTGATTCCCAGAGTGGTATTGTTTTGCTTATTTCTTTCACCTCTACTGAGTTGCCCACTTCCCCCCCTACTCAGTCTTCAAGATAGAGGAGTACCTCCTCTGAAGTCTTTCATGACACACGCCTCCCTTCCTCGGTAGAAATGATCTTTCTCCATTCTGCACACAGTGTACATCTCTTACTATAATCCTTACTATCTACTATAGTCAGTTGCTATGTGATTGTTTCACTAAGTCCAACAACATCTAAAGGCACTACTTTGCTTTGTGGCCCCTGGTAGGCAATCAAAATAAATTTGATTAATGAGTAAATGAATGAACAAATAAAATGAAGTCTTTTTGTTTCAGAAAAAGCAAATAAAAGGCATTCAGGTAAATGGCAGTTGTTGAAATCTGAGCCAAGGTGTGTAAGAACTAGGCTTTATGGGCTTTCCACGTCTCACCACAGTCCATCAGCAAGGTGCTTGTAATGTCCCAAGTTAAGGGTTAAGATGAAATGTTACAGCAAGGATGCTAAATGATCCCTATCCATAAATAGCTATTTCTTAGATGGAAGGGAAAAAAAAAAAAAACATGTTAAGGGAGAGGAAGCACATGAAGGGACAGTGTTTATTATCTCTTACATAGTGCTTTACACATTGATAACTTCTTTTACAGACACTCATTTTTCCTCACAACAATCCTGTGAGGGGCTAGTACAGGTTTTAGGATACTGTTCAACGGTAGAAGAAACTGACCAAAAAAATAATAATAATTAAGTGACTTGTTCAAGGTTACACAGTTCATGTGAAACAGACAGAATTTGAATCCAACTCCTTTATCCCGAAATCCAGATCTCATCACTATATATAAAAGTGAAACTTACACACTTAAAAGACAAAAGATGAAAAACAAAGAATGTCAGAGCTCCCTGCCTCTAAAAATGGATTTGAGTGGAGCTATGGACGTATTCGGAGAAGGTAACAGCATCCCACTCCAGTACTCTTGCCTGGAAAATCCCATGGACGGAGGAGCCTGGTAGGCTTCAGTCCATGGGGTCACTAGGAGTCGAACACGATGGAGCGACTTCACTTTCACTTTTCACTTTCATGCATTGGAGAAGGAAATGGCAACCCACTCCAGTGTTCAGTGTTCTTGCCTGGAGAATCCCAGGGACGGGGGAGCCAGGTGGGCTGCCGTCTATGGGGTCACACAGAGTCGGACACGACTGAAGCGACTTAGCAGCAGCAGCATGGACATATTATGGGCTTCCCAGGTGGCGCTAGCGGTAAAGAACATGCCTGTCAATGCCAGACTTGTTAAGAGATGAAGGTTGGAACCCTGGGTCAGGAAGATCCTCTGAAGAAGAGCATGGCAAACCATTCCCAATATACCTGCCTAGAAAACCCCATGGACAGAGGAGACTGGTGGGCTGTAGTCCAAAGGGTCACACAGAGTCAGATACGAATGAGGTGACTTAGCACCAACACGTGCATGGACATATTATAATCTACACTATTTTCCTGACTGTCTATCATGTTTAATTCCTGGTCTAGGTGCTTGAATATAAAATGGGAGGCATGATCCCAGCCCCACTCCATACTCTGAGGTGCAAGATGCTTACATATAAAGACCAGTGATAACACACAAAAAAGTAGTTTACTACATGCAATATGAGTAGATAGTACTAATTCTGGGGAAAAGTAAGCATATAAGGAAGGATCTCTCAGGGAAAGTTCCTGGAATAAGAGAAAGAGTTAACAGGCAAGTTGATTAGCAAGAGTGGTTGCAATAGGAAGGGTTCAGTTCAGTTCAGTTGCTCAGTCGTGTCTGACTCTTTTCGACCCCATGAGCCGCAGCACACCAGGCCTCCCTGTCCATCACCAACTCCCGGTAGTCAGTACAAATAAAAGATTCTTGTATTTAAAGGTAAGACTGGAGAAATAGGCCGAAATAAGATAGCCAAAAGAAGAGTGTAAAGTGTGGAGAAATAGAAAAGGCATGCTACAGAGGTAAGGTGTGGTAAGGCACAAGGAATGCATTTAACATGTCCAGAGAAACACAAGCACACAGAGGCATTCTGGGATAATAAAGACAAATGAGAAGAAAGAGAGAAAAAGTTCCAGGGGCCCTGAATGGTTCAAAGATTATTTATAGAATGTTGGATGTTTTGGGTCAAAGGTTGGGTCAAATGCTTTGCATTTTGACCTACCTGTGAGCTGGGAGGAACTATCTCTACCAAACTCCTTTACATTTCACGGGGAAATGACTGTTGTGATGTGGTCCCTCTGATTCAGATCATTTAGGAAGGTGCAGCTAAGCCATCATTCCTTCCTATTTCCTACCTTCTCTTTGGTGTCAGAGCTATCAGGTCATCCTGTAATAAGGAGGACTATCCTCAAAAGAGCACTGAACTTAAAGAAGATCCAAGTTCAAGTTTCAGCTCTCCTACCTACTAGCTTTTGTCCACTCTTTAATCCTGTGCCTCAACGGTCTTATTTGAAAACAGAAGTGATAATATCTACTTTGCAGAATTGTAACAAGGATGAAATAAGATTGTGTGAAAGAGCTTTTTAAATGTAGAAACACTATTCAACAGGGTTATTTGAGGAATATCAGATTTTTATTTGTAGTATTATATATTCAAGAGTATTTTTTGAGCATCCATTAATCTTTCCTTATTAAGCAGCTTATCACAGAATCTACGCCTGCCCTCAGCCACTATTACCTCCGCACCACTCCAAGACCTGGCCATACCTGACTGGGTCAAAGGTGAGCACCAGACCCAAGCTGAGCCAATCATATTTCCTTCCCAGACAACAGAAATAAAACTCCATGAAACTGATCAAGTTTGTAACCCTACAGAAGAGAAGCAGATTTTTATTACACTTTCTGTATTTTACGGGAAATACACCACTTCCATAGCTGTGTCACGTATATAGTGCAAACTCAGACTGATGATCATGAATTTCTGCCACTCAGAGCCATGGATCTGCCTGGTTCCTGTACTTTGTAAAGCCTGACAGTTCATCTTTTCCTTGGTTCTGTGATAATCTGAACCTTAAAATATCTTTTGACTTGAGCAAGCTTGGGTCATATAGAGTTTGAACAGTGTTCCCCTGAGTTTCATGCCCACTCAGAACTTGTAGATTAAAAAGAAGTAGGAAAACAAGATTATAAAAGTGGTGTTTTATATGCCTACATAACAAGTTCAATGGATATTAACAAAATGAAACATAATACCATTTATAAGAAATTATAGGATTTATTAAAAATGTTAATGTATTTGAGCACTTAGATATTATTGTCCAGTAATAGAATACAAATTTAAAGTTATTTTATATTCTTCTATCTTCTATCTGGTCAGGTTCCCGGAAGTAAACTTTGGGATGAAAATTTGAGTGCAAATGATTTACTAAGGAAGAGCTTCCCAGAGAAAGTGGTTAGGGACTGAGGAAGCTGGACCTGGAAGTGGAATAAGCCAGGCAGGGGTGTGCTTTCAGGAGTAGTGCTTGGCCTAGCCTGACCCCCTAGGGAGTTCTAGCGTGTAATCAGGATGGGGTAATCGGCTGAGTTTTTCTGCTCCTGCACCAGGGAAGGGAAGAGGAAGCCCACAGGCACTTCTGGCTCTGGGTAACTCAAAGCAGCTCGCCTAGCCTGAGGTTGTCCTTAGAATGAACAGGGTCACTTGTGCAGGCAGTTAGGAGCAAAACACACAGAAATGGCTCAACAGATCTGAGGGGTTCTGGACAGTCTATGTTTGCCATTCTTGGATCTTATTAATGTGTCTCTGGAGAAGACATCCAACATTTACATTTGAGTAAGAAATGGAGGTGGTCTCATGCAGCTCAGCCAAAAATGACCCCTCCCAGTCCTAGAATGATGGGACCTAGGACTACCAAGATGATCCAACCACCATGTTCTATGGATTCAGTATATTCAGTGAATTGGCCAAGGGTTAAAGTGGCAATCTTCCTACAATCTCTTTCCATATCTTTTACTCCCAAACTTTTTTACTCAAACTTTTTATTTTGATAAAATCATAGATTCATATGCAATTGTAAGAAATAATACAGGGAGATCTCCTATAAGCTTTATTCAGCTTCCACCAATGATAATATCTCACAAAACAGTAGTATAATAAGACAGCCAAATTATCCACACTGTTACAGTCAAGATTCAAAACAATTCCATCACACAAGGGTCCCTCATGTTGCCTTTTCCAACTGTGCCCACTTCCCTCTTTCCTACTGACTCTATTTCTATACTTTTATAAAAACATTTCAAGAATGTCATATAAATGTAAGTCTATGGTACTTAACTTTTGGGGATTGGTTTTTTTCCTGCTCTGCCTAAATCTCTGCAGATCTAAGTGGTTATGTGTATCATTATCTCATTCCTTTTCACTACTGAGTATTGTTCCATGGATGACAGTTTGTATAATACTCATACATTAAAGGACCATATCTGGGACTTTTCCAGTTGTAGGTCATTAAAAAGAAAGCTACTACAAACATTCCTGTACAAATTTTTGTGGGACCATAAGTTTTTATTTCTGTATGACCAATGCCGTTGAGTACAATTTATTGGGTTGAATGTAAGTTCCATGCTTAGTTGTTTAATAAACTACCAAACTGCTTTCCAAAGTGGCTGTACTATTTTACATTCTCACCAGGAATGCACACATGATCTACTTTCTTTTCATCCTAGCCAACATGGTGTTGTTATTATTTTTCATTTACTCATTTTGTTATGTGTGTAGTAAGATCTCATTGTGACTTTAATTTGCATTTCCCTACTAGCTAAGGTACATCTGGAAGTTCTAAATTCACGTACTGCTGAAGCCTAGCTTTGAGCATAACATTGCTAGCGTGTGAAATGAGCCTAACTGAAATGAGGCAACTTCACATGCTTCTTGTCATCTGTGTATCTTCAGTGAAATGTCTATGCATTTTTTTGCCCATTTTCTAATTAGAATTTTTACTGTTGACTTTTCTGAATTTTTTTTATGTATTCTAGATATGTGGTTTGCAAATATTTCCTCCCAGTCCATAGCTTGTCCTTTATCCTCTAAACAGAGCTTTCACAGAGCAAAAATTTGTACTTCTGATGAAGTGCAACATAACAGTTTTTCCTTTAATGGATCATGTCTAAGGACTCATATCCTGAAGATTTTCCTCTGTGTTTTTTTCCTAAAAGTTATCATGGTTTTACATGTTACATTTAAGTCCATAATCCATATGAGTTAATACTTACATAAAATGTGAGGTTCTTTCTTACGCCTACAGATGTACCATTGCTCCAGCATCATTTGCTGAAAGGCTATCCTTTGCCCAGAGAGTATAATGCCCCTTAGCCTCCCCTCCCAGTGGAGTCCCCAGGGCCGGTTAAGAGCCCCTCCTCTGTAGCCCACAGCTCCTAATAGGCAGCCCTTTCACAGGACTCTGCAGATTCTGTTACTGCTCCCTCCCGTTCCTCCACCACTGGCTGAAGAGCACTGCCTCCTCCCTTGTGGTTTCCCATACTCTGCCCAGACCTTTGTAAATAGTCCCTTTATTAAACTTTTCTCCAGTTACCCAATTTAAGTGAGCCATCTGTTTCCTGTCAGGTCCCTGACACATTCTACAAACGATAAATTTTCCAAATCCCAAACATCAGACATATTCTGTCAATTGTCATAAAGCAATAATCATTTATTTTTTTGAAAAGTTGTTTACAGATATTTATATGCAAATGGATTTCTGCTTTAAGATAGATGAAGATAAGAATGTGACATTAAAATAGCATGCAATCAATCTTCTTTTGTTGTTTCGTTTTCTTTTAACTGTGCCTGTGGCTGTAAGTACAGTATTTGCCCATTTAACTACTTATACTATTACAAATACTGATCATCTATGTATACTGCTCACATCAGTCATTCTCTTCGCATCTAACAGCATCAAGAACTCTTTCCTCCACCCAACCCAGTTATCACTCTGCTCAACCAGAATGAGACCACAACCCTGTTAAGGTAATTAGATCACCCATAAATTTCACTGATTTATACCCATGCTGATCCCCTTTATGAGGACAAATAATCAAGAATTATAATGTATGCAAAATTGAGGAAAAATAGATTATTTTCTAGTTGTATAAAAGAAAACAACATATCGAAGAAGCCAATGACAGTGTAAGTAAAATAAAAGCATAAACCTTCACATAATTAGAGTTCAGTGTGCTTAATTTCTGATGATTTCTATCCAAAAGAAGTTTCTCATATTTTATTTAAAATTTAGCAAATATTTCACAATTGCAAAGATTTATCTACATACCCAAGTGAAGTGGAATTAAGGCAATTGTCCAGATAATTCATGATAAAAAAATTCTAAAGTAATGGCCATATCTCTATATGCAAAGCTGTTTTCTGCTACTCAAAATAAGCAAATCTACTTCTATCTCCACTACGTACATTTTCCCAAAGTTCCAATGTTTTTAACTGAAAGGCTGCAGATCTCTGCTATCTGAATGATGAACTCAGTGAGTACAGACACAGACTAAAGGAAAAAAACTGGTTTCCAGACTAATTATACAGACTGGTTATCAACACTAACCCCCAATAAAGGGGAAATTTGCTTTTTATAAACTCATATTACGGTAGGGCTAAAATGGACCTCTGACTTTACCTAGTCCAGCTCCCTCATTTTATAGATGAGGAATCTGGAGTCTAGACAGATTCAGCAACTTGCTCAAGGTCATACTGAGACCACGTTCAGCGCTTTAACCTACACAATGCTTCATTACCTCATCAGTTTACCAGGTGTGCCAACATGTGGCAAACCTTTCAACTTTTTCATTCAGTGTCTTCTCCCTGGTACATTTTGTCTGGTCATATCTAGAAAAGGTGCTAAGGATACATGTAGATGAGGGACTATGAGTCAGTCACCGCCAATCAAGGGGATATTTCCCCATACTTTAAAATAAATTCAGTACTTTAAATAAGAATAAAACCAATATGGAGACAGACCATGAAGAACTGGTTTGTCATTTTTTTAAATCCATGCACTCACGAGCTCTTTTGGGGAGTCAGGGGAGTGAGGGGGAGAGGAAAGAAGGGAGAAACGCAATGAAACCAGAAATGACTGATACATTTGGCTTCTTTAGCTTGTCATATGTTACATGCAAACAGTCCAAATAGCAAAGATTGAGAAATACTAGGCCAAAGAAGCTGGGCTCCAAGCTTTTAACTAGCAAACGGGACGGGCCAATGAGACAGACCAGTGCTTTCAGTGGCCTTCCATTTGATTCCACTGGCACAGACACAGTCCAAATTCAATGTCAAATTTATTTTAACACTGCAGTGAAAATGCTGCTAAATAGAAAATAAAGTCAGTAACTATTAAGCAAATTGCTTCTGATTCTTATAACAAGGAAAAACTCTTTTGGCAAATGGTTCTATAGTTATAGAATATGAAGACATTTGAAATTTATTTCCCCAATATGAAAATGTCCCCAAATTATCAAGTTGAAAGGCACATACCACTGCCCCAGCAGTTCATTCAAGTTGTCTTTAGCATGTAAAATTTTAATTGTGCTTTTAGCTTGTTCTCAACACAATATGGCCTTACAAAGTGACATCCGTGCATATGTATAACTTCTTTTCAAATGGACACATCCTCTTCCCCTTTTCTGATTTTCACTCTCTGAAGATCAATTTTTCTTAGTTCTTTGTTTTGTAAAGGACCTAGTCCATGATGGTCTCAGAAAGATACACTTCACAGTTTGTGCTCTAATGTACCTAGAAACCAAATTTGAATTATCTTTGTGTCCTAATACAAAGTGAACTTTCCTGAAGCATCAGTGTGATGGTACTTCCAAATGGTCATTTGTTAGAATGCAAAAGTCCTGGATTATTATCTTTTCTCACTGGTTGTTTAAGGCTTACTTCACTTCCAGAAGAGATGATTGGCAAACTATTATCCATGTGATATCTGATAAGGTGGCCAACATTATCAAATACATGATCCTTGGTCCTCACCTTGAAAAGGAAATACAAATGTATTTAGGCAAAATCCTAACAGTTCTGAAAGGGATAAACAACCACAGGGTAAAAACAGACATATCCTTGAATGAGATAACTGGCTGAACAAAGAAAAGTAAAATACTTTTTAATTCTGTATCCTTTAGTAAACTATTTTCTCATTCCCAATTATCTTTTTAAAGAAACTGTCATTCCCAGTTAGGAAAATGGTAAACACTTGTCCTAATCCAAATTTGCAACCAACTTCTTTGCCATGTTTCTTTCTGATACAGTCTATCATGTCCCTATTCGTATAAATATTTGCGTCACAAAAGTATGACCACCTCTGCTATCTTTGGGTTAGCATGGCATATCTTTATTCATCCTTTCACTTTCAGCCTATATGTGTCCTTAAATCTAAAGTGAGTCTCCTATAAATAGCATACATATAGTTGGATCTTGTCTATTCAGCTATCCATCCAGCTATTCTGCATCTTTTGTTTTGGAAGGTTAATCCATTTATGTTTAGAGTAATTGTTTATAGAGAAGGACTTACTATTTTGTTCATTTTTCTTGTCCTGGCTCATTTATGTCTACAGGCACCCTCTGCTCTAGCCATACCTCGTTTGGTTTAATATTATTCCACTGCTCTGTTTGCTCCTGTGATCCTTCCCTATGCTCCAAATGTCCACCTTTAAAACGGCTGGCCTCTTTCAAGGTTCATCGTACATGTCAGACCCTGCAAAAAAGCCTTTCAGTCAGCCTCAACCAAAGCACCCCCTCTATCCTGAGAAATACCATAATGCTTTGGCTGAACCATTCTTATGCTGCTGCTGCTGCTAAGTCGCTTCAGTCATGTCCGACTCTGTGCGACCCCATAGACGGCAGCCCACCAGGCTCCCCCGTCCCTGGGATTCTCCAGGCAAGAACACTGAACACTGGAGTGGGTTGCCATTTCCTTCTCCAATGCATGAAAGTGCAAAGTCAAAGTGAAGTCGCTCAGTCGTGTCTGACTCTTAGCAGCCCCATGGACTGCAGCCTACCAGGCTCCTCTGTCCACTCTCAATTATTTAAGCATCTGTTTTATGAAATTACAAGCATCCCAAAAGTAAAGTCTCTGTGTGATACTCAGCAAGTTAACTGTGAATCCCTGAACTTCTATGCAGTAGGTATTCATTTAATTCACTGAATTGCATTAAGAAGGGCAGAAAGAGGCTGCCCTTTAAGTGATTCTCTAGGGTGACTCCCACTCAAACTCCTCCACTAGCTTCTATTTACCACTTCTGCTCCAGCTGGAGGGTTCAAGACAAAGTAAACCCTAACCTTAAACACCCTTCAGTATCAGGTTTTAGACCTATCATTCAGGATAACCTGAGTCACAAGACTGAAACTGTAGTGTGGGTCAATGATACCTTGCCTTCAGGATCCACCAGGAGAAGATGTTTTGCCTGGCCTCCCTGTAGCCCACTCAGCACATACTGGCCAGGAGACGTTGCACTCTCTCGAACTAAAAAGTCCCCATCCTTCACCAAAAGGCTCTCTGCCGCTTTCCTGCTCAGCTTGCCATGGTAGCAGTCTTCATTCCGCAGCTGCTGCTTAATGTGTGGCAAAGAATGTGAGCTGGCAGGCTGGGCCGTGGCACCTGGCTGAACAGTTTCTGGTGCTGCTGAAGTCAAAAAATAGAGATACCACCAAGTTACCTCCTCATCCATCCTTTCATTCAGTCATTCGTTCATTCAGAAAATATAACTTGAGGCCCTACTGTGTGCCAGGTACTTTTTAAATAGTGCTATTTCTAGAACAATTGGGGTTTTTGTTTCCAGAACTTCCAATGGGCTCTAATTTAATGGTAGATCCAAACATTGCCTTTGGCTTCTGTTACAGGGAAAGGCTTGCCCAGGTGCAGGAGTTTTCCTTTCAAATGAGAAATGGAACTGACTCATGAGAACTGCTTTCATAAGTGCAGAGAGAGGCTCTTTATGTCCCAAGGGCTGTAGGTTAAGGAGAAAGAGGTTTATGCTGTACCTGGATTATAGATAACTTCTAAAACATTCCCAGATGTTTTGAAAATGCCTACAGTAACTTGGGCTATGCCCACTTTTAGCATCTAGCTTTTTCTTTTAACCCAAATTACCAATGTGTTTCTGAGATGCTTCTGTCCAAAAACTTTAAAGCTATGCTAAAGCTCACAGCATTCCTATTAAATGACCACTCTGCTGTTTTTGTAATTCACCTGCCTAGACAAAGCAGAATTGATCAAGTAGAAGAAGGTAAAACATCAGGGTGGTATGGTCTGAGGCAAGGCCCCATGGCTCTACAGAATAAATGCTATCCAAAGTTGAGAGCCCGGGGGATTAAGAAGGTACATTCAGGTAGCCCGTTACAGTATTACTGGTTCTCACAGTAATAACAACTATTACGTGGTTCCCATTTCTTAAGTATGATAGATACTGCTTAGTGCTTTACATATATTATCCTCAAAATCAGACAGGAAGGAAATGGATCTTTAAAAAGATTAAATGACTTACCCAAAGTCACACTGCTAATATGTTGTAGATCAGGGATTTGAAAGAGATCTATCATCAGAGCCCAGGTTCTTAATCACTACACTCTAAGACCCTTGGTTTAGGTGAGAAAATCTTTTCATTTTCAAAAGTGGTCCAACCACTCTACAAAGGTCTCTAAGTAGATAGCAAGCCCATCAGGATGACATACATCTCCAGAAGCAATAACACAAAATTCTTAGGTCTGAATCCTGATAAAAATTATCTGTTTATTTTGTTGGCCATGCTGCACAGCATGTAGGATCTTAGTTCCCCGACCATAATCAAACCCATGCCCCTTGCAGTGGAAGGGCAGAGTCCTAACCACTGGACTTCCAGGGGATTCCCAAAAGTTGTGTTTAATATAGTAAATTTACTAGGAAAATAACCACAGAAATCAGATTTTGTCTTTTTAAGTGCAAAGGCTCTTTTTCGTAGAAGCCAGATTTCTCTTTATAAATGCAAAGGAATGTTTATATACCCTTCACAAGGGTCTCACAAATGAGAAATCCTCTTGACTTTTAAGTTTTACAAGTTACACCAGACAAGTGCTCTGTGGACATAATCCAGTCTCCTGTTAATACATTATAGGTTTTTCCCTATTGAAGAACATCTCTCTGTATATCACAATTTCAACACAGTGTTCACCAATATATCTTTTTGCAAATGTCTTTGGTCTGTATCTAACGGCTAAAGATATTCTTCTCTACACACAATCAGGCTCTATCTATTGTTAGCAGGAAAAAGCCTGAAGGAATGTGTCCAGACTTGATGACTAATATTCGTAGTTGGCCTTAGCATTGCCTGCTTTCAGGCGTAATAGAGCACTTCTGATGAGTAGCTACGTGTTTGTTTGTATAAGCAAGCAATGCAGTGTTATGTGAGCGTGAGGGAGATGCACACAGTGTGTTTAGGCACACACATCTGAGTGCATGATGGCTTTGGTTTATTCTGAGATCGTGGAGTGCTCTCGGACAAGGACAAAACAAAAGAAAAACAGACATTATATCATCTTGAAAAGAGGCAATAGATCATGGGTCAGCCTGAGGATATGGACATTATTTTCCTAACGTAGTTTCCCAAATTATTACAATTTCAATCATCCAAACATTTGTTAAAAATATAACTTTTCTAAAAGTTATAAAAGAAAAAGGATAAAAGTGATACCACTCAAATACAAAGGATCATAAGAGACTAAATAATTATATGCCAACAAGTTGGATAACTTAGAAAACAATGGATAGATTCCTAAAAACATACAAGCCATCAAGCCTGAATCATGAAGAAATACAAAATTTCAACAGAGGAATTACTAGCAAGAAAATTGAACAACTAATCAAAACCATCCAACAAAAAGAGTCCACAACCAGATGGCTTCACTAGTGAATTCTACCAAACATTTAAAGACTAATTAATGTCAATTCTTCTCAATCCCATCCAAAGAAATAGGAAGGGACATTTCCAAACTCATTACTCTTAATACCAAAACCAAACAAGGACACCACAAGAACAGAAAATTACAGGCCAATATCACTGATGAATATAGATGTAAGAATCCTCAAAGAAATACTAACACACAAAAATCAACAATAAATTAAAACAATCAAGTGGGATTTATTTCAGGTATAAAGAGAGTTCAACATCCACAAATCAACGTGACACACCACATGAACAAAATGAAAGATAAAAACCATATGATCACCTCAATAAAGGCGGAAAAGGCATCTGACAAAATTCAATATCCATTCTGATAAAAAACTCTCAACAAAGTCAGTATAGAGGCAACGTACATCAACATAGTAAAGGCCATGTAAGTCCATAACTAGCGTCACACTTAATGGTAAAAAGCTCAAAGCTTTTCTGGTAAGATCAGGAACAAGGATGCCCATTCTCACTACTTTTATTCAACACAGTATTGGATGTCCTAACCAGAGCAATCAGTCAAGAAAAAAAATACATCCAAATCAGAAAGGAAGACGTAAAATTGTCTTATTTGCAGGTGACATTATATACAGAAAACAATAAAAACTCCACAAGAAATAAAACTACTAGAATAAACAAATTCAGTAAAATTACAGGATACAAATTAATATACAAAAATTAGTTTCACTTCTATACACTAAAAGGAACCAGAGATCAAACTGCCAATATCCACTGGATCATGGAAAAAGCAAGAGAGTTCCAGAAAATGCATCTATTTCTGTTTTATTGACTACGCCAAAGCCTTTGACTGTGTGGATCACAATAAACTGTGGAAAATTCTGAAAGAGATGGGAATACCAGACCACCTGACCTGCCTCTTGAGAAACCTGTATGCAGGTCAGGAAGCAACAGTTAGGACTGGACATGGAACAACAGACTGGTTCCAAATAGGAAAAGGAGTACGTCAAGGCTGTATATTGTCACCCTGCTTAGTTAACTTATATGCAGAGTACATCATGAGAAACGCTGGGCTGGATGAAGCACAAGCTGGAATCAAGATTGCTGGGAGAAATATCAATAACCTCAGATATGCAGATGACACCACCCTTATGGCAGAAAGTGAAGAGGAACTAAAAAGTCTCTTGATGCAAGTGAAAGAGGAGAGTGAAAAAGTTGGCTTAAAGCTCAACATTCAGAAAACTTAAGATCATGGCATCTGGTCCCATCACTTTATGGGAAATAGATGGGGAAACAGTGGAAACAGTGGCTGACTTTATTTTGGGGGGCTCCAAAATCACTGCAGATGGTGATTGCAGCCATGAAATTAAAAGACGCTTACTCCTTAGAAGGAAAGTTATGACCATCCTAGACAGCATATTCAAAAGCAAAGACATTACTTTGTCAACAAAGGTCCATCTAGTCAAGGCTATGGTTTTTCCAATGGTCATGTATGGATGTGAGAGTTGGACTATAAAGAAAGCTGATTGCAGAAGAATTGATGCTTTTGAACTGTGGTGTTGGAGAAGACTCTTAAGAGTCCCTTAGACTGCAAGGAGATCCAACCAGTCCATCCTAAAGACCAGTACTGGGTATTCATTGGATGGACTGATGTTGAAGCTGAAACTCCGCTACTTTGACCACCTGATGCGAAGAGTCATTTGAAAGGACCCTGATGCTGGGAAAGATTAAAGGCAGGAGGAGAAGGGGACAACAGAGGATGAGATGGTTGGATGGCATCACTGACTCAATGGACATGAGTTTGGGTAAACTTCAGGAGTTGGTGATGGACAGGGAGGCCTGGCATGCTGCGGTTCATGGGGTCACAAAGAGTTGGACGTGACTGAGCAACTGAACTGAACTATACACTATATAATAAACTATTAGAGAAATTAGGAAAACAACCCCATTTACAATAATGTTGAAAAGAAAAAGATATTTAAGAATAAATTTAACCAGGGAAGTGAAAGATCTGTACACTGAAAACTGAAATTGATGAAAAAAAAAACTGAAGACACCAACAAATGGAAAGAAATTCTGGGCTCATGAATTAGAAGAATATTTTTTAAATGTCCATACTACCCAAAGCAATCTATAAATTCCACAGAATCCTTTATCAAAATTTCAATGGGATTTTTTTTCACACAATCCCCCAAATTTGTATGGAACCACAAAAGATCTCAAATAACCAAAGCAATCTTGTGAAAGATGGATAAAGCTGAAGGCATCATGTGTTCTGATTTCAAACTATATTACAAAGCTGGAAGATCCCCTGGAGAAGGGAATGGCAACCCACTCCAGGATTCATGCCTGGAGAATCCCATGGACCGAGGAGCCTGACAGGCTACAGTCCACGGGGTCACAGTGAGTCAAACACAACTGAGCAACTAACACTAACAACATAGTAGTCAAAACAGTATGGTATTGGCATAACAACAGGCACATAGATCAATGGGACAAAACATAGAGACAAGAAATAAATCTATACATACAGGGTCAATTAATTTCCAACGAAAGAGCCAAGAACACACAACAGGGACAGGGTATTTTCTTCAATAAATGGCGTGGGAAAACTGGACAACCACATGCAAAAGAATGAAACTGGATGCTTATCTTCTACCATTCACAATAATCAACTCAAAATGGATTAAAGAATTTTGCACCTAGTTTTATGTCCCTGGATATGTTCCAGTGTCTCCTGGTTCATACTCTATGATAACTTGAATAGAATTTGTATCCTACTGTTGTGTGAAAATTATATAAATTTTAATTATGTTGAATTGGTTCATGGTGCTTTTCAGGCCTACCATATCCTTCTACTTTTCTGTATATTCATTCTGTTAATTTTTGAGTTTGATATTGAAAGTCCAATTAAAAATCTTAATTTGTCTACTTGGAAAATTGTAATATATAGTGGAACCGTATGTAACTTTGTTCTATATTTTCCAAGTCTCCTGTAAATGTGTTATCATACTTTCATAATTTAAAAAGTAAAAAAGAAAGAGAAAAAAAATGGATTAAAAACTTGAACATAAAACCTGAGGCCATAAAACTCTGAGAGGAAAACAAGGGGCAAGCTCCTTGACATCAGTCTTGGCAATGGTGTTTGGATTTGACACTAAAAACAAGGGCAACAAAAGCAAAAGCAAACAAGTGGAACTACTTCAGACCAAAAGTCTGCACAGTAAGGGAAACCATCAAAGAAAAGGCAACCTACAAGACGGAAAAAATATTTTCAAATCATCTATCTGATGAATTAATATCCTAAATATATGAACACATGCAACTCAACGTCAAAAAATAAACAATCTGATTTTAAAATGGGCAGAGAAACTGAATAGACATCTTTCCAAAGAAAACACACAAATGGCCAACAGGTACATGTAAAGGTGCTCAACATCACTAATCGTTAAGAGTATGCAAATCAAAACCGCAATGAAATTATCACCTCACACTGGTTAGAATGGCGATCATCAAAAAGACAAGCGATAAATGTTGATGAGAAAAGAGAACCCTTGTGCACTGTTGGTGCGAATGAATGTAAACTGATGCAGCCATGTGGAAAATAGGATGGAGGTTCTTCAAAAACAATTAAAAAAAAACAACTGCCATATGATCTAGCAATTCTACTTTTTAGTATATATCTGAAGGAAATGAAATCATTATCTCAAAGAGATATCTATATCCCCATGTGCACTGCAGCCTTATTTACAATATCCAAGACACGGAAATAATCCTAAGTATTCCACTGGCAGATGAACAGATGAAGGAAATACACAGTGGGACATTATTCAGCCATAAAAAAGAAGGCAGTCTTGCCAACTGCAACAAGGATAGGCCTTGAAGGCATTATGCTAAGTGAAAGAACACAGAGAAAGACAGACACTATGTGAGCTGACTTACATGTGAAATCCCAAAAAAACAGAACTCACAGAAACAGAAAACAGATTGATGACTGCCAGAATCAGAGTGAGGGATGAGGGAAATGGTAAAAAAAGGTATTATCTGAGAGTATGTAAGACAAAGGAAAAGCTACATGTCTATTAAGATACATTACAAAGCCACAGTAATTCATAAATAGTAATTAATACACTGGTAAACAATAAGTGGGCCAATATAAAAAGCAGAATAAAGGCCCAGAAACAGATTCCCATATATAGGAGGAATCTAATAAAATGGAGAGTGGCATTAGAAAAAGAGAAGACTGTTTAGTTAATGTAGTTTGGAAAATTAGATCACTTAGATAAAATTAAGCTAGATCCCTATATCTCATAGAAAATATAAAGTTTAGGTGAAATAAGTTTATTTGGAAATAAAACTACAAAGGCAATAGAAGAAAACATAGTACAAGTTAGATAAAGAGGAGAAAATTGTAAAAGAATAGAAGGAAGATGCAATAAAGATAAAAATGGAAGTCAATGAAACAGAAAACAATAAAAAATTAAATAAAACCTGATTCCTTTGGAAAGAACAATTAAATTAATAAATCTCAAAACTGATCAAGAAAAAAAGAACACAGAAATTACAAATAACAGGAAAGAGAGAAGGCATCCTTCAGGCAATAAAAGGACAGTATTATGAGAAATTTCATGTGGAATTGACTCTAAATGGATAGAGTGAAATCCTACTAAGTTTTTAAGGAAGTTACATTGCAAAAGAAATCATAGTCCCTTTTAGTATATGGCTTTTTGCCCTCTAAAGCAAACTCCAATTTCTCAAGTCCACATCAACAGGAAATAAGCTGCACAGGTGGTGAAACCCCAAGAAAGGCACTTTATCCCACATCTACTTTAGATGGACATGCGAAGGATAATAGCAGCAACAACCCAGATGACAGTGGACATGGAGATTCTTTCTACAATGCTGAACCAGTCCAAGCAAATCTACTTCTCCACTTCGAGCTCAGGGAGTCTTCACAATTACTGCCTGGCAGGATTTGGTAATCACTATGGACCAGCGATTTACCGTCTGGGCTACCAGGACTCTGTCTGCAATGCAGAAGACCCGGGTTCGATCCCTGGGTTGGGAAGATCCCCTGGAAAAGAGCCTGGCAACCTACTCTAGTATTTTTGCCTGGAAAATCCCATGGACAGAGGAATCTGGTGGGCTACAGGTCCAGAGGGTCACAAAGAGCTGGACATGACTGAAGCCACCTTTTTTGTTTAATGGACCAGTGACTGCTGTGTGTTTTATTTGCTTCTCTTCTGGGAATGTGGATTTTTATTGTGGCTATTCTTATTCCTCTTATTCCTTAATTTTGGATGTGGAAGGGGGCAGACAACTTGGCAAATAGGATCCCCATCCAGTCTTGACTGAGAGGACTTCACCATCACCCACGTGTCACAGACTTCAGGCAGGATTCTGTAATTATTTCCTGTATTTGCAAGGTCAAATGTTCTAGGTGAAAATAAGAGTTCATGGATATTTGAGTGGCAGAAAGGTGTGCTGTGGCAGGGACAGTTAATTGTGTATCAATTGTGTATTCTCCCTTTCATTACATTATGGAATTCCTTATTTTTAGCTGGGCACATGGCCAGCCAGCTAGAGTAACATGAAGCTAGGTATGGCCCCATGTTTAAGTTCTGCCAATGGCAGGTTAAGAACAAATGATGTCTGCCACTTCTGGGTCATGTCCTTCTTTACTTCCCACTGGTGGAATACAGATGTGATGGTGAGAGTCTGAGCTCTTGGACTAAAGATAGAGGAACTTACCAAAGCAAAGTTCTTAGGCCAGAGATGGAAGCCAGTGTCCAGAATGGCAAAGCTGTTCTGCTACTGCTACTGCTACTGCTAAGTCACTTCAGTCGTGTCTGACTCTGTGTGATCCCATAGACGTCAGCCCACCAGGCTCTCCTGCCCCTGGGATTCTCCAGGCAAGAACACTGGAGTGGGTTGCCATTTCCTTCTCCAATGCATGAAAGTGAAGTGAAAGTGAAGTCACTCAGTCGTGTCCAACTCTTAGTGACCCAGCCTACCAGGGTCTGCAGCCTACCAGGCTCCTCCATCCATGGGATTTTCCAGGCAAGAGTACTGGAGTGGGGTGCCACTGCCTTCTCCGCTACCATCTATCTTTGGGGCTAATGGGTAAAATAAATAAATTTCAGTCCTTTTTACACAATAGGATTTAAGGGTGGTTTTTTCTTATGGCAGCCAAGACTGAAAATAATAAAAAATAAATTAAACAGTTTCAGTACGAATGATTTCTTTCTGCCTTGTTTGATCAGAATAAAGATTATGTCAGAGCTTTTCCAACAGCAGTGTGACAGGATGAATTGAGGAGCCCTGAAGGCATTTTTAAGATATAATAGGTTCTTGTCTCTGGATTTGTTTTTGTTTTGTTTTAGTGAACTAATTAGTAACTAATCAGGGCAAGGAAGGCTAAGTATGCCTAAAGAAGCTAAAGAGAATTTTTGAGGCAGTAGAAAACATTATAGAGAAAATGTTAAAAGGTGCATTTAAGACATTCTGCACAAAGTTATGTATAAAGTTATCCTTACTCCATCTTACTGTGGTGGTGGTTCAGTCGCTAATTTATGTCCAACTCTTGTGACCCCATGGACCGTAGCCTGCCAGGCTCCTCTGTCCATGGGATTTTCCAGGCAATAATACCGGAGTGGATTGCCATTTACTTCGCCAGGGGCTCTTCCCAATCCAGGGATTGAACTCATGTCTCCTGCACTGCAGGCAGATTCTTTATCAACTGAGCTACCAAGAAAGGCCCACTCTGTCTTACTAGATTTTCTTAGATCAACATTATTTATACTTTTGGGGTTAATTTTTTTTTTTTTTTTGGAGGGAGTGATGATACACTGAATTAACCTCAAGAAGGCAGCAAGAAGTCCAGGAGGGCTATGGTATATTAAATTCTCAATGGACATAAAGAGTGAGAGAGGACCAGAGACCTAAATTATTAAACATGTTGCCGTGAAGGTAGGGAGAGGGAAAAAGGATGAGAAAGAGAAAGGGATTGGAATCAATGAAAACACATTTTGACATTACAATTTTGGACAGAACAAACCTTATTTACTTTCAACTAATGATAGGAATGTTGTTATGGATTAATTTTGTCTTTCAAATTATTGAACTGCCTATGAAAAAGGCCAAGTTTCTTTGCTTGAGTTGTAAATAACAGAATATCCCAGATCACCTAATTGGACCACTCACTAAATGTATTTTCTAATAAAACACTGTTGCTTTGATAAGTCCATGAAATGGAAGCTACTGAGTGTATGCTCTTATAAAGTGACTTTCAAAACCTTAGGTCCAGAAACTTTTTTCAAAACACTGTCCCTCTAATAAGACTTCCCTGGTGGTGCAGTGGGTTAAGCCTCTACCCTTCCAATGCAGGGGGCATGAGTTTGATCCTTGGTCGGGGAAGTTCCACATGCCATGGGGTGTAGACAAAAATAAAAACACTGTCCCTCTAATATGTGTTACGTTATCCACACAGGCTACTCAACATTAAACAGTTAAATTCACTGCAGAAAGCCAAACTCATTGCATATCCCATCATCCATGGCACAAGATGCCCTCTGTGGTGGACATGGAGATGCACTACCCAGATCCCCCTTCAAGGAAGGACCAAGTACCCCAAGTACCCCAGATCCCATCAGGGTCTCCCTTAGCTGCAGAGAGCTGTTGGCCCAATGGCCTTGCCCTCCCTCATGGGCCCACAGCCGAAGACTGAGATAAGAGGGGCTAAAAGGCCCTGCCCTTGGGCCCAACATGAAACAACACTGATGGGCCTCCATCCTCTCTGGACAGTTGGCTGAGGTTTTTTTAGGCCTGCCTAGTTGCTCCACCTCTCCCTCTGCCCAAGCCTGCTTTCTTCCCCTCCATTCCTGTACTGATCACAATAAAGATCCTGCATGTCCAGCTCCATCTCAGAGTCTGCTTCCAGAGAATTCAAATGGGTTCTTTCACTGCCAAGACTGATCTTGGAAAACTTGCAAAAAGACAGCTCACTTGCCACCTGGATGGTAATGAAAACCTTTGTCCCATTCTAGAAAGTTAAGGTGGTCTAGTGAAGCCCAGCCTCAGCAAAATTTCCTTTCAAATTCCATTCTGTTATTACAGCCACATTAGCTGAAAAGCTACCCGTGGCAGTCTAGAGCTACTTCCTGGGCCAGTGAAAGAACTTTCCCAGTGACTGGTTCTCCATCTTTGGAGTGAGCCAAATTTGACACCAAGTTAATCTGAGTCCAATAAGCTCTAGTTTTATGAAAAGCATTTTTTTTTCTTTTTCAGCTGATTATAGGCTTTTGACTTGTTTTGCTTTTATTTATTCATGGTCCTCTTTATAGACTTATCCCTGGAAGCAATCTGGCAGGAAAATGATGTTTGTCTTACTGTATTTAACTCATAGTATACAGCTGAAGAAAGATGTCATCTTATTTTAGCGCTATACAGATGACTTACTAAAGGTTTTTGCAATGAATAAAATTAACATCATCACTAAACAGAAGTGAAATAGAGGCCATTGCTCCTCATGCAAACAAACATGATCTCTTGGCTTTGACAATCCTTCCCTCAGGAAAAGCACACAGCAGAAAGCAAAAATTGGGAGTCGATTCAAAGTGCTTGAAAAGATGATTCAAAATCAAAGTTCTCAAACATTGAAATCTATGACATCTTTACAAAGTTCTAACCTATATTAACTGTGATGAGGGAGGGGTTGAAATAAGAAAGAATTCTTTTAACTCCCTGAAAAATGAGGCTAAGGAAATAGCATTTTAAAAACGAGAGACAGTGAACTAAATAGTGGCACCAAAAGATATGCTCAAGTCCTGACTCCTGGTACCTGCAAATGTGACCTAATTTGCAAAAGGGGTCCTTGCAGATGTAATTAATTTAAGGATCACCAGATGAGATCTTCCTGGATTTCTGGCCTACCTATAAGGGAAAGGCACTGTCTTGTAAGAGAAAAGAAAGGGAGCCTTGAGACATGGGGGTAAGGCCAATGAAGACTGAAGCAGAGACTGGAGTGGCATGTCTCAAGACAAGGAACACCAGGAATTGCTGGCAGCCACCAGAAGCTAGGAGACGGACATCAAACCAAATCTCCTCCAGAGCCACAGGACGAGCCAAGCCAACCCGGCTTGCATCTTGATTTAGGATTCTGGCCTCCATCACTGTGACAGAACACATCTCTCCGATTCTAAGACACCCAGTTTAATGGTAATTTGTTACAGCAGCACAGGAAACTCATACAGGCAAAGAGCAGCCACTTACTCTCCTGGGGCCACGGGCTCCCCAGGGGGTGAGGTGAGCTTTGATTTCCAGCAGGGCCAAGTGTGCTTCGAAGAGCCTGTGTATTGATGTAGCAGGGGTCATCGAAAAGATCCGCCCCACATGAGTGCTTCATCAGTGACGCCTCTCGCTGGGAAGGCACCCCTCTCTCGTGTGCATTACCTGCAGTGAGTAAAGATCATTGCATGGCGTTTTTGCTTTGTAACCAATAAATAAAATCATGGCTGAGTCCAGCACTGACAGGAAGGGAAAAGCCACACCCATGCCAATGCAAGGAATGAATATTAACCTGGAGATTTGACCTGTAAAAATAAAATAACAAGCAGTCTTTGAGGGAAAGCATCCTTTCTTGGCCTCCCTGCCCCTTCCCTCCTGTCCCTCAGCTGACCCTTTGCTTCAATAGCAGACAGCAGGCAAACCAGGAAAATGTGAAGGAGAAACAGCCAGGGGGATGGGGGGTGGGGGCGGGGATGGGAAGGGAGCTGACTGTCCAGCTAACAGCACAAACCCACAAATGACGCTGCTCAGAGTTGTAGCCCTGGAACCAAGAAAACCACACATACCATATGGAACTTGAATATCTACTATTTATTTAAACAGCTCTTCAAAAGACTCATTACTTAATTTTAAATTATTAACCATGAGAAGTCTTTCTTCCCTCTTTGCCAAAGTTCTGTTTCACCAAGCTCAGCCCTGCACCAGCTGCTGCTGTTCATTCTGTCATCTAATGGAAAGAACTAGCCCCTCAGGTTAGCTCCTCCTTTCCCTTACTCCGCTTTCCCCCCTCCATCCTATTTAATACTTGTGGCCAAAATGATCTTTTTACAACTGAAAATCTGATCCTATTTCTCAGGGGTTTAAAAACACATTCACTGCTTCCCACTGCTCTTGGGATACAACTCAAGAGTCTTCAACAAGCCAGACCCTGGCTCCAGGGCGCCCAACTCCCCTAGCATCCTAGTCCTCCTATTTCTGCCCCTGCTCACACTGGCCTTCCTGCAAAATAATCCCCACCATAAGGCTATCTTCTATGACATGCCCTTCCCTCTCCTTCTCTATCACCCTCATCCTTAGGTGAGGTCAGTTTAAACATGTCTTTCTCAAGAGAGCATTCCCTGACCTTCTCAGACTAGACTATGTCTCTCTGCTTTCCTCTGAAGCCCATATCACAAGAGTAATTAACTCTATTCTGTTATTACATTTCTTAAAATCTGTACTGCCTCTAGACTGCATGTTCCATGAAGACGGAGATCCTGTCTGTCTTCTTCACAGCTTCTTCTTCTTCACCCCTTGCCTCTAGCACATGCCTGGCACACACTATGACATGAACAAATAGTTACTGAATGAATGGATAATTGAAGCATATTTCACTACCTGATGGCATGAAGTAATTTGTACCACTCTACTGGTCCTGTCCTGCAAATGCCAGGATAGTGTTCTTGCTTTTCCGTTTAAACAAGTACATTTACAGCTCTGGTCATATGTATACAACACTCCCATGAGGCTGTACCTAGAGTAGTGACATTAAGACTCCATTGTCTCACTTAAACATCAGTCCTTCCAGCCAATTAAACCCCTTCAGGGGACCAACTTCACACTGGATTTCGCATCTTAGTGAACAGTGCTATGATTCTTATACACAAGTATGGAAACCTAAGAACATAACAAGTAGAAGTCCAGTCAAGACTAAAGCCCTACTACCTGATCCTCCTTTGCTCCTGTCTGTCCAGTCCTTACCCATCATCCTGTCCCATGTCTTATCCATACATGGGATATTCTGAGGGACGAGTGGGATTTAACAGAGGAAGGGCAATAGGGCACCTTGTTTCTCTGTTGCCTTTGGTAACATATGACTGTTTCTATTTGCTTAGTTAAGTGGATTTATGAATTAGGTGATCCCATTTAAACTAAACTTACTTTCACAAATAGCTAAAATACTTTCACAAGTACACTTTCACAAATACTTTCACAAGTAGCTAAAAGACTACTGCAAGGAAATCAAGGATTGAAGATCATTCTTTTACTGAATAAAAGCACCTCCTTAGCTACATTATAAGTTTATGAATAAGAATAATCTAACTAGATCAGAATGTTGGCTTCCTAACTAAAATGTGGATTTATGTCTATTTCATCAGTAATGCTCTAGATGTACACTGGGCCTTGAGATAATTATCTAAAGATAGTATTCAGCCAGTGCAATTAGCAAGATTTTTTTTAAAAAATGTCTACTGCTAACTCTAACTGAATATTTTCTGTTGTTGTGTATTTTATAATACATGCATAATATGTTAGTATAGAGAACTTATGCATGAGTGAATTAATATCTACTTAGGAGTGCCTGCTCATAGAGATTTACTGAAAGTGGGATGTGATCAAAAGTGTAAAAGGTCTGCTTCTAAATTGACATGGACCTGGGTTCAGATCATCCCAGTGGCCCCTCTTACTATCTGTGCAACCCAGGGCAAGTTTCTTAACCTCTCTAAGCATCAGTTTTCGTATCTGTAAAATAAGGATGCTGGATTTAAAACACATTATGAAGATTAAACTGAAGGATGTGGGTGAGCGCCTCACTCAGCACGGCCCCCACCTTGCAGCAGGCGCTCCTCTCACTGCTCAGCTGTGTGTTTACCCACGATGCTGGGCCTCTGCCCACGATGCTGCCATCTGGCCGTAACATCCTTGCCACCCATTTCCTGACCTAACTCCTATGTGTCCTTTAAGATTCTGTTCTGAATCCCACTCTTCCAGGAAGCCTTCCACACTCCTCCCTCCCCGTCCCCATCCCAAGCTGGGTAGGGTGCTACTCCATAACAAACTGTAGGCCTCTGTTTATGTCTCTGTCTTCCCCTTAAGACTGCAAATTCCTTGAGTCCCAAGGAGAGATTAGAACCCATTTATCCATGTATCTTCTTCATTATCAATGTCTGGTATAAAGCAGGTCAAAAGAAAAATGTCTGTCAGCTGAAGGAACAGATGACTGAATGTCTACCCAGTTTCTCTTTTTTAGCAAATGTGATCCTACCACATCCTGAAGACCTCAAGTTAACCTTTAGCATAGGGCGCTGACTCATCTGCCCCTCAGAGAGCACTGGCATGAGCTGAACACATTAAGTTTACCATCTCACAGGTTTACACAAAAGCACCAATGTCTATATAGTCTCTCTTAAAAAACCACCATTCCTTTTTTTCAAATGCACCATTATATCTAAGTCAGCAAAGTGGTCTTAAATTAAAAAAAAAAAAAAACTCACCTCATGCCCAAATTTAAAATCTTCCTAGGGTAAAGTGTGTGGCTGATGAGAGCTTAACTACACATGCCAGGCATTATGCATTCCAAAAGTTCTTTGTGCCAAGTATTACTCTGAGAAACTATCCAATCTGCCAAAGAGAAGATTTGTGGCAGAAATAAATACATACATACTGTGTATACTGGAGGTACCAAAGTTTTAAAGTGAAAGCCCTTAGGGTTTGTGGGAATTTAACATCTTTTTGATTAAAAATATCAACATTTTCATTTTAACTTGAAGGCTAGGGAAACAGTATGCTATTTTGTTAATTATTTTTTTTCCACAAGGGAATTTATTATTAAGGACAGTGATCTTTTATACATCTGGCAATAATATAATTAACTCCTTCAATAACAAGAAGCCTACTGCAGTACTTATTACATACCAGAATTCAAATTTTAAGTCAATATTTTAATAAATAAATATATTTGAATTAAAAAGCCAAAATTTATTTAAAACATTTGAATAGGTGTCTCTCAAATGCTTACATATTAATCTCTGGGAAAAGCCATTAAAAACTGTCTATTTGCTATTTTGGCAACTCCTCTTAAATTAGAGACTGGTCATGAATTTCAGATCACTTTTAAACACATGCCCAAGTCATCACAGGCATGCCCCAAGATAGGAACCCCTGATTTCTGGGTGTCTGTGGATGAAAAGACTATCGAGTTAGGAAAGTCCTTACTGCCACAATAGGAGGGACTGATACCTGTCATGGTCCCCGCAGCAGGGGTTGAGTCCCTCGATCCCTCCATGGGCTGGGTGGCTAAGGGCTGGGGAATGGCGTCACAGTACTCTGGTTCCCACTGGGAATTAGAACCTGCTTTTCTAAGAAAACAATGCGGTAGCTCAGTGCTTTTCAGGTGAAGAGGATATCCAGCTGGAGGGTTTTTTTCAAACTATAAACACCATCTGTCACCTCCCCAAGATTCTGAAAGGTTCCCAGCTATTAACTGTTACCTTAGGGCCACCAAAAAGGAAGACAGTGTACTGAAACTGGCATCAGTCGTAGACTACTCCACAATCAGAGTATAACTAAAGAACAGATGCTTACAACAGAATTTCCTATTGTTGTATTGGTCATTACAAAACATACACTCAAGGTTTAGCATAGGAAACCAAAATAGCAGAACATGGTCACTTATCCATGGAGGAGACAGACATCATGGCTAAAATTAATTCTATGGAAAAACAGGTTCCAAGCTCCAAATAAGTGTTTATTACAAAAGTCTGTTCTTGAGTTTCGATCTGGTAATAGATTAGGGCATGTATAAAGCATGAAAGAATAAGGAGTTACATTGTTTGTTGATTAAAGGAGACATAAAACCAAGATAAACAGAAACAATATATTAGATTATATGACAAGGATATACTTACAAAAAGAAAAATCTTGAGTAAAGTTGAAATAGCATTGCTCTAGGGGGAACGATACTTCAAAAATGTAAAATAAAAATCAAGGTGAGAGCTTTTGAGGGAAACAAAAGAAAGAAAACCTTGCCCCTTTTTTTCTGATGGTTCGCTTCAGTTCAGTCACTCAGTCATGTCCAACTCTTTGAGACCCCATGAATCACAGCACGCCAGGCCTCCCTGTCCATCACCAACACCCGGAGCTCACTCAGACTCACGTCCATCGAGTCAGTGATGCCATCTAGCCATCTCATCCTCTGTCGTCCCCTTTTCCTCCTGCCCCCAATCCCTCCCAGCATCAGTCTTTTCCAGTGAGTCAACTCTTCGCATGAGGTGGCCAAAGTACTGGAGTTTCAGCTTTAGCATCATTCCTTCCAAAGAAATCCCAGGGCTGATCTCCTTCAGAATGGACTGGTTGGATCTCCTTGCAGTCCTAGGGACTCTCAAGAGTCTTCTCCAACACCACAGTTCAAAAGCATCAATTCTTCGACGCTCAGCCTTCTTCACAGTCCAACTCTCACATCCATACATGACCACTGAAAAGACCATAGCCTTGGTCTTTTCAACACGACGAATCTTTGTTGGCAAAGTAATGTCTCTGCTTTTGAATATGCTATCTAGGTTGGTCATAACTTTCCTTCCAAGGAGTAAGCGTCTTTTAATTTCATGGCTGCAGTCACCATCTGCAGTGATTTTGGAGCCCCCAAAAATAAAGTCTGACACTGTTTCCACTGTTTCCCCATCTATTTGCCAAGTGATGGGACCGGATGCCGTGATCTTCATTTTCTGAATGTTGAGATTTAAGCCAACTTTTTCACTCTCCTCTTTCACTTGCATCAAGAGGCTTTTTAGTTCCTCCTCACTTTCTGCCATAAGGGTGGTGTCATCTGCATATCTGAGGTTATTGATATTTCTCCCAGCAATCTTGATTCCAGCTTGTGTTTCTTCCAGTCCAGTGTTTTTCATGATGTACTCTGCATATAAGTTAAATAAGCAGGGTAACAATATACAGTCTTGATGTACTCCTTTTCCTATTTGGAACCAGTCTGTTGTTCCATGTCCAGTTCTGTTTCTTCCTGACCTGCATACAGATTTCTCAAGAGCCAGGTCAGGTGGTCTGGTATTTCCATCTCTTTCAAAATTTTCCACAGTTTATTGTGATCCACACAGTCAAAGGCTTTGGCATAGTCAATAAAGCAGAAATAAATGTTTTTCTGGAACTCTCTTGCTTTTTCCATGATCCAGCGGATGTTGGCAATTTGATCTCTGGTTCCTTTGCCTTTTCTAAAACCAGCTTGAACATCAGGAAGTTCATGGTTCACGTATTGCTGAAGCCTGGCTTGGAGAATTTTGAGCATTACTTTACTAGCATGTGAGATGAGTGCAATTGTGCAGTAGTTTGAGCGTTCTTTGGCATTGCCTTTCTTTGGGATTGGAATGAAAACTGACCTTTTCCAGTCCTGTGGCCACTGCTGAGTTTTCCAAATTTGCTGGCATATTGAATGCAGCACTTTCACAGCATCATTTTTCACGATTTGAAATAGCTCAACTGGAATTCCATCACCTCCACTAGCTTTGTTCATAGTGATGCTTCCTAAGGCCCACTTGACTTCACATTCCAGGATGTCCGGCTCTAGGTCATTGATCACACCATCGTGATTATCTGGGTCATGAAGATCTTTTTTGTACAGTTCTTCTGTGTATTCTTGCCACCTCTTCTTAATATCTTCTGCTTCTGTTAGGTCCATACCATTTCTGTCCTTTATCGAGCCCATCTCTCCATGAAATATTCCCTTGGTATCTCTAGTTTTCTTGACGAGATCTCTAGTCTTTCCCATTCTGTTGTTTTCCTCTATTTCTTTGCATTGATCGCTAAGGAAGGCTTTCTTATCTCTTCTTGCTATTCTTTGGAACTCTGCATTCAGATGCTTATATTTTTCCTTTTCTCCTTTGCTTTTCGCTTCTCTTCTTTTCACAGCTATTTGTAAGGCCTCCCCAGACAGCCATTTTGCTTTTTTGCATTTCTTTTCCATAGGGATGGTCTTGATCCCTGTCTCCTGTACAATGTCACGAACCTCATTCCATAGTTCATCAGGCACTCTTATGTATCAGATCTAGGCCCTTAAATCTATTTCTCACTTCTACTGTATAATCATAAGGGATTTGATTTAGGTCATACCTGAATGGTCTAGTGGTTTTCCCTACTTTCTTCAATTTTAGTCTGAATTTGGTAATAAGGAGTTCATGATCTGAGCCACAGTCAGCTCCTGGTCTTGTTTTTGTTGACTGTATAGAGCTTCTCCATCTTTGGCTGATGGCAGTTGTGATTCAGCACATTCAACATCATTCTAGAAAGGCTGAGGATTTTCACTCAGTGAGTTCCCCTAGAAGCCAGGTGGCTGAGGTTAGAAGAGCATGCCATGACGACTACATAATGGAGAGAAGGGAGATGAGCTGGGAAGAGACATACTGGGGCAGGGAGAAACATTCTGGAGTTCCATAGGACTCTGTCCCAGATCCAAAACTCACCTCTGGCTCCCCCTGTACTCTCTCCCTGCAGTGATCATGGAAGTGGTCCTGGCACACTTAGCAATTTCAGTATTCATTTATACTTTCCTTTCCTTCCTGCTCCCTCTCCTGTTCCCTCTCTGGTCCCCCCTCACCCCCTCAGGTCTTGTTTGGTTGTCACTTCCATAAGAAGATCCTCTCTAGTCCTCCAGATTAAGTCAGGTTTCCCTGTTATTTGTTCCCGCAGTGTCCTGGGCTTTGAAATGCTCATCATACTTGTAAGCACTGGTTTAAGGTATGCCCTCTGGCTACACTGCAAACTTCCTGAAAGGCAATTGTGTTTCCACCCCCAGCACTAGCTCAATGCCTGACCCACAGAGGTCCTGATGATAACTGAGTGCATTATTGGATAAATGAAGAACACAGAATAAGATAAAATAGGACACGGAGCTATTTCAAAGTGAGCTTCAGTACAGGTAGAAAACGGATACAACAGTACAAAGCACATGTGGTAGGCTCCAAATCCAAGTTAGGAATTTCCAGAGTAAAGGAAAAAAGGAAAGAACAAAGGAATTGCAGCTCCTAGAGAACGCCCCACTCCAGTACTCTTGCCTGGAGAATCCCATGGATGGAGGAGCCTGGTAGGCTCCTGTCCATGGGGTCGCTAAGACTTGGGCAAGACTGAGCGACTTCACTGTCACTTTTCACTTTCATGCATTGGAGAAAGAAATGGCAACCCACTCCAGTATTCTTGCCTGGAGAATCCCAGGGACAGAGGAGCCTAGTGGGCTGCACTCTATGGGGTCGCACAGAGTCGGACGTGACTGAGGCAACTTAGCAGCAGCAGCAGCAGAGAACACAGGTTTAAAAATACATTTACACTTGATACTAATTTAATTTGCTTTTAGTCTTATTATTAAGAATGCATTCAGAATTTTAAGTAAGCTTAAAGAATGGCATGGAATTTTAATTTCAATCAGAAAGAACTATGTTTTAAAAAATTTAAAATACTACCCAAGTTAATAACTCCTATTATTTTGCAGGGTAGAGGAAAGTGATGATCCTAGTGGTACCAAAATCCTCATGTATCCCTGCTGCTGCTGCTGCTAAGTCGCTTCAGTCATGTCCGACTCTGTGCGACCCCATAGACGGCAGCCCAACAGGCTCCCCCGTCCCTGGGATTCTCCAGGCAAGAATACTGGAGTGGGTTGCCATTTCCTTCTCCAATGCCTGAAAGTGAAAAGTGAAAGTGAAGTCGCTCAGTCGTGTCTGACTCCTAGCGACCCCATGGACGGCAGCCCACCAGGCTCCTCCATCCATGGGATTCTCCAGGCAAGAGTACTGGAGTGGGGTGCCATTGCCTTCTCTGTATGTATCCCTACTCTATAAGAAATAATAAAATTAATGGATTACATTGAAAAATTCTATAAGAAATATGCAAATACCCAAGGAAGTAAGAGACTACCTTCTAGTTGGCAAGCTGCTGCTAATTTGACTCCCTAAGCGTAGTTATCCAGCTCTATCCCCCACTGCATTATTTATAATGTCCAGTTATCTTCTACTCTAGAGCTGCAAAACTTTCCTCCCCAAAGAAATACTTTTAACAATTTATAAGAATAAAATGACTAGCAGTAGAAAGGTTTAATGAAAATACATTTCCAAAGTAATAGTCTATATATGCCGTACAACCGTGTTGTGGCAGAGTTGTGCCCAACGCCAATTATCATGTGTAGTAATGAGACATTTAATGCCCTGGCAAGTATGGGGTGTATGAACTTCTAATTGGGACTCTCACATTTCAGATCTCTTTTTGTTCCCTTTGCCAAGCAGAAATAAAGCTTTTCTCTTAATCCTAATGGATCTGACAAGCATCAATTTTCATGTTAGCTTACTGTCTGATATTCTTTGAAGTGGAACTCCCTTGAGCTGTGAGTAGAGAAATCACCTTTCCGGTGAGAGAGCTTTCATGATATTCAAATCAGTGAAAGGCTCCATAAAGCAGAACCGTACTGTGGAAGAGTACACAGGAGCAAGCGAGAACCACAGCTTTCTCACTGACACACACGGCATCCTGAGCTGATTTTCAGAATGTGGGAAGGCTTCTCAGAGTGTTTGGTTATATACACCTGACTTTCCCATGAAATATTTAAGAGCAAGGGCCACACACGATCACATAACGTAAAAGGAATAAGAAGTGCAGCAGATAGGGAAGTGCAACTGTACCTACCTATAGCCCTGCTTTGTTCCAGACAGTTCTCATACATGCTGCTGCTCTTGGAGCTTCCAGGCTGTGCGAACAACAAATTGTGAAACATTTACAAACACAGTATAAGTCCATAAACTTGCAAAAGACACATAAAGCTCCCAGCAGAATTTAGTAGAAAACACCACTTTCTGACACAAGAAGTGAGATAAAGTGAGAAAAAGAAACTGATATTTTGAATGGGAAGTATAGCCTCCTTTCCCAGTGAATTGTTCGGGAGCTGCAGAGGTGGGTCTGATTAGGGTGTGGGGGGTCAGAACTGTAAGGTCTATACCCTGACGGTTATTGCTTCTGCTTGGGAGGTCACATTCCAGGACTCAATCCAAGCTTAGCCAGAAAGTGTGATTTCCAGGACACTTGTACAAACACTGGCCATTTAGCAAACTTCTATCTAACTGTGAGTTGGCAGATTGGAGCCCTACTCTAGTGAGGCGTATGCCAGACTCACTTTTCATCCTCGAAAAATCTCATGCTATCAAAGGCTTCGATTATCCATATACACATCTCTCTTCATTAACAGTATGGGATCCACCGACACCTTTAAGAAGGGCATTATCTATGCTTTAGGAAGATTAATCCATCAGTACCACGAAGGAGGGTTTAGAGGAATAAACCGGAGACAGAGAAGGGGCCTTCAGGGTAACCTGAGCAAATCTGGACCAGAAGTTAGAAAGATGCAATAGGAAAGATATAGGCTGAGTAGATTCAAGATATTTTCATGGTGGGTTCCTAGGTCTTGAAGACTGAGTTGATATATGGCCTAAAGTGTGAGAAAACAAAAAACTGTAGATTAGTGAAAGAATAGGAACGCCATTAATAAACTTGAGCACATCAGGAGAGGAATCTGGCTTGGAGTCAAGGTAAAATGTTGAGTTTAATCACAGCTGGAAAGGCAGGTATGGCTGAAGACAAAGAAGCTGGTGGAGTGTGTACACAGGTGGCATGTCAGAGGGAAAACCAGGGCCAAGGGCAGAGCATTGGAAAGGGAGTCCATGGCAGTAAAGCAGATGCTTGGTTTCATAGGGGTGAGCATGTAAGAAAACAAGATCAAAAAAAAGGTAAGATGCAACTTTCCTTGAAATGCATCAAAAATAAGCAGCATTTATGGATGACAGCTACATAGGATGACAGGGCAAATAGAGTAAAATTATAACTATAGAATCTAGGTGGTGAGTATTCATGTGTAATTCTTTCAACGTTTTCTATGTTTGAATATATTCATAATAAAATTTCATAAAACAAGAAAAAGAAAGAAAAGCAGCAACTAAAGATGCAGAATGAATGACACATGGAAATGTTTTAGAAGCTCACAGAAGAGGTCTAAAAAAAGAAGAGAAAGCCAACAAGTATCACATGCTACAGACAGATTCAAAATATTGAAGGAAATAGATTTAGCAATTAAACTGACAACAAACCAACCAAAAAACCACTGGAGAGCACTGTAAAAGAAATTTCTATCAAGCTGTCAAGCAGAGTTCAGATTTTGGAAGTGTAGTGTGGATGTGAATGCAGAAATACAGTGTTTTCTACAAGTTTGTGGATGAAAGGAAGATGACAGGGAGGTGGGACATTATTAGATGGGTTGGGGGAGTCCAAGTTTATCTGCAGACAGAAGATAAAGAACTGGTATACAGAGAAAAAAATAAAGATGGAAATACAGACTGATGGACAGAACAAGGGCACAGTGTTGGTGGGAGGGAATAGGGTCGGGAGCTCGGGGGAAGGATTAGCTGTGGAGACAGTAGCTAAGAGAACCAAGGAGGACATAAGAACACTTGGGAGACAGGGAAGGATGCAGTTGAGGATTACATGTTGGACCGTCCTAGTCTTTCCAGAGAAGTAAGATGTGAGGTCACCTGCTGAGGATGAGGTTGGGGGATGAGGAGTAAAAGTTACTTAGTACAGGCTCCGACAATGATTCATTCTCTGGCTCTGTATTGAGGAAGATGATATCTTCTGTAAACTAGCATTTGGAAATCCTCAAATTAAGCTCAGTGATAGGACAGGACTGTATTGTTAACTACAATAGCAATGAACTATTACTTACCAAATAGCACAGCTTTTCACACCGTATGGGGCAGTAAGCCATTTGCTCTGTGACTTGAACTTTGATCCGCACATCTGAAACACCACCTGCAGGCGGCTGCTTCCCCGGGATTTCATTATAATACTCATGATCTTCTCTCTCCTCAGCATGGCCATCCACAGGCACCTCCTCACTGTAAGGCAAAAAAGGATCCCCAAGAGGCTGGGTGGGAATTCATATGCTGTAGGGGATGCAGAGAGGTCAGAATCATGCAAATCACCCTGAAAAACTTTTCGTGCTTTAAGAGTATAGCTGTGCTTAAGTGATGTCAAACATCTGGAGAGAAGCAACCAGATGGCTGAATTGTTTAGCTTTCTGTAGACAATCAAAGTGCGGTAAGCCAACAAAAAATGCCATGGGTGATGTTTTCACATCCCCTCTCAGTGATAAAATATGTACATATACATTTATATATACTAACTTCCTGAATGTAAGTTGTTTTTGTCAATCGAATAAAAATACAAAGTTTTCCCTGAATTCTTCAGCCCACTTTCACTGTAGCATTTCGGAAATACTTTTGCTCAAAGAAAATTTAGATACTGAGCAGAGGGCCTGGCTCAGTTTACTATAAACCAAGATGAGAAAAAAAAAAATAAATAAAAGAGCTATGGCCAGCTATCTTGTCTGCACAAATCTTGGAGTATATGTGATTCATAAAGAAATATTAGAACCATATGTGGCAAGCGGGTAGATTCATGTAAACATGCATTGTTTTTAAGAAATAGAGCGAAAACACACACACACACACACACACACACACACACAAGAAAACAGATTTTTCTTCCAAACTGGAATTAGTCAAAGTTTCTTATGAGAAAAAAATAAATCAAGTCCATTTGGACTGAGTTGACTCCACTGACAACCCACAGCTTTGTTGGGTTCATTACACGTCAATGAAAAGACAGCACTAAAATGCAGGAGCCACCCTAGAAAAAAAGTCAACATCAAGCCTGCTGGTAGCCCCTCTTCTTTGCTGTGCTAAACCACCTCTGAGAGGAGATCTCCAAGTCTGGTGTTTGTTGATACACAAAATGATAAATTGGGGGGGGTTCCAGAAATGCATTTACAAGTGTCCAAGAATTTTATTTCTTGGGTATGAATTCTGCAAGCCAGGGACCTCAATGCATTCCACACGTGGTGGAGTCTGACAGGCCTGAAAGGGTTCAGCTTTCACTGCGGACTTTCTGTGCTGCAGACAGGGCAACCCGAGCCCTGGGTCACGTCGTGCTCTACCCCTTGGTCTGGGGCTGAGCTATCTGCACTACACACCAGCAAACAGGAGTTCCTGCTACACACATTTGATTCTTAGGATTTTGTTCTTTCTTAATTCTTTTAACTGATATGCAAGGGATCTGGGGTTGACACAAACCTGAGAAATTTCTTTTTGCTCATTTCATGACACTACCTAATTATTTCAGAGCTCTGTATAACATCAGAGAAACAGGGTCAACCCCTTCTCACTTTTAGTGTTTCCTCTAATTCTATTACAAAGCAAGAGGAAATATCTAGACAAATAAGAAAGGAAGAAGAGTAAAAATGTTACTATTAGTTTGTAAGGAAACTGTATCTATTGGTAAATAAGAAATTACTAATTTCACTAGTCCATTTTAAATGCCATACTAATTTTAAAACAAAACAAAGTATGGTTAAGTCAAATAATCAGAGAATTCCTGGCTGACCTTTCACAAGAAGTATTCAAAGAAGGATTTTTCAAATACTGTTTAAACCGGAGTTCGAAAGCCTGTCCTATGGTACTTATGACGTCCTGGGCCATTCCATTGCGGCATTCCAGTATGTGGCAGGCTGCAAGAGGACATACCAAAAAATTACAATAAATTTTCAGTAAGAGAAGATTTTATAAAGTTGAAATACTTCCAGAACATGAACTGGTAAATAAAAGGAAGTAGGTTTCCAAGTTTTCTGCAGCTCTGAAATCACATACCTCATATTTTATATGCATCAAAGAGAAGAAACACTCGCATTTTACAATGAAATACTTCAAAACACTTATAAATTCCAGTCTTAAGACAGGTATTTGGGGCTCACACTTTAATAAAAGCAGACTGATCTTGACTAACAATGTGATTCATGTTCCGTGTTGAGCTCTAGAATTCAATACAAAAGATGATTTTAGGGCAACAACCTGATAAGACGATGCCTGCTGCCGTCTTTGCATGGTACTCTACGATGACTGGAAACAAAATAACTTTCTAAATGCACCCCTCACAAATGGGGGGTGAGCGGCTGGTGAAGACAGGGGCTTTAGACTACCCTTTCCTCTAGCCATCCCTTTGCCCTGTCATTGCTACTCGAAATCACTGATGGTGTGGTAATCCCTGTCTTTGAAATCCTACTAAAGAACTATATCCAATAAGCAAATCAAGATTTCATGAAGACTGATATCATCAAAGGATATTAAAATTTTTATAGATACTTGCTCTAAAAAGCTGTTACTACAAAGGGCTAGCTATCACCAGCAAATTAAAGAATTAAATTGTGGAGGGGGCAGCTGACAGAACATCACAGGCGAATTAGCAAATCTGCTACTGCTAAGTAAAAACCAAAGCTTGTGTTCAGGGGACCATACATTAATCTCCCCATAACATGGAATGTCGGTTGCCTTGATGAGAGTATAGTATTGTGCTCAGGGCCTTAATATACGACTGAACTGAATTTCAGTTCAGTTTTCAGTTCAGTTTTAAGGATGGCTTAAAACCATAAAGATGACAAGATACGGTAATAAGTTTCATGAGAAGATTTTCAAAAATACATTGGTCTGTATAGCCTGAAGAATTGAGGAATGAGGGAAAAGTTTGATAATTGTTCAATATATACAAGAATGTTGTAAAAACTGTCAGCTATTTTCTGAGAACAGGAATGACTTAAGTAGGTACCTAGGGAATTAGATTAAATAAAAAGGAAGCTGTGAAACAGGACTGTGGGAACAATACTGGAACATTTTACTAAAAGGGATACATACCTGAGGAAAGGCGGATACCTATTGTGATGAAGGCATGTTTTTAGGCTCTGAGTAGTCTTGAGAAGGATTTTATATTTATTTAAAGTAAAATAAAATTCAATCAAGCCCTGGTGCCTCACATGGTAAAGAATCAGCCTGTAATGCAGGAGACCCAGGTTCAATCCCTGGGTCAGGAAGATCCCCTGAAGAAGGAAATGGCAACCCACTCCAGTATTCTTGCCTGGAGAATCCCATGGACAGCGGAGCCTAGCAGGCTACAGTCCATGGGGTCACAAAGAGTCAGACACAACTGAGCAACCAACACTTTCACAAAATTCATTCATGCCTAACTGGATTTGCAGAACCTATAACAGTAGGTTATGGTAGAACCTACAGTGGTTTCCTGGCTTTATATTGATAATCATCTCAAGGAATATCAGACAATTCTCATTTCAGAATTAGCTGGACATTTACTTAAGGAATTTATGTCTCTGAACTTCTGGAAGGGACATTTGTGTGTGTGTAGGCAAGGGATGGTATTACTAAATCAAACAATGCTAAGATGGCAAATCTCCAAAAGGGTTATTGATCACTTCTTGTAAGGTTGCCCCTTTCAAGAAGCAACCTGGATCTTGAAATAGACTTAGGAGCTCATTACAGCTTTGAAAACCCGATTAACAATGTCTATACATTAATAGCCTTCTTACCAAAGGAAAATGTTTGGTCTGTTTTCAGATTGCCATTGTATATTGCCCCCTTCTTTTCTCCACACTAGCGTCACGCAGTGACTAGTACACTGCAGCTGTTTTAAAAGTATGTATTGAATGAATTAATATTGATTTCTCTGAATCACACCCATAACTGCTGTGAGAAATCATCTTCAGTTCTATGAAGTGAGACTGGCAGTGAGCCCCTATCACGGGGAAGGTTTCATGACCACTGAGTGGTACAAATGACCGCTTGGGTCATTTGTGGAAATGGTCTCCTCCTTCCTGGTTAGGTTTCACATCCTTAAACCTATAAAGTGCCCTTGGACATGTGTCCTTTGGTTAAGCCCAAAAATAGTTGTGTTGCACTGTGGTTAAAAAAAGGTAACTCACTTGAATTATTTTTTTCATCTCATAAATTCCTGGTCCAATTAAAAATGAAGTCAAGGCCAGAAATAAAACCAATATTGTAAAGCAATCATCAACAATTAAAAACAAATATTAAAAAAAATCAAAATGGAAAAATTTATGTAATTTTACTTTCTCTTAGGATAAACAAGATGTCTTGAGATAAAGATGGAAAAGATAGTGGGAGAGGTGTGAAATTCAACCGTAAATAAATAGATAAATAAGAAAAACCAAAGTTTATCTCCCATGAGAGGGATGAGAAAACGACAGTGGCTGAAAGAACTCTGTGATAAGATGCAGGCTAATTATACCACGGTCTATGTGAATAAGGTATGCTACACCCAGGCCCTCACCTGCCAAGACAGGGCATTGCATGATCTCTGAAGTCCCTTCCTGCTTTACAGAAATCCTGTCCTCCCTTGATTATAGTACTTTAAACTCTCCGAGGAACAGGGCAAGGCATGTGGGCATACAGAAATGAATGAATGACCCAAACCCACCAACTGTCCTCTACCGCTTCTCATGTACTACCAAAACGTTTTATTTCTCCCAACTTTTCTGATTCTGATACTTGAGGCTTTGGTCCTTTTCCTGGGCTGATGCTTACCAACACGAATTTTTACTCTCCTTTGGATAACAGTGTTACTGTCATATTACTTTTTAAAGATTAAACAGAAAGAGAAGAAAAAACAGTGGCGCCTATCTCCAGGAAAGGAACAGCTGGACACGATGCCTGACCCTGTGCAAGTTCTTGGTGCAGCCTCGCCACTTTCGGGAGCACACACATTTTGATGGTGCTTTTGTTGCCACTTATATGCTGCTCTGTGAAAATGCTCTTTGTTCTTTTTTAGGTTGGTCATGACCTAGACAGGAATGGGTTTTGAATCACATACAAATATGCCCAATTCACATTGCTGGACCCATCTCCGAAAACTCAGATAAGCACCAGCTTGGTCAAGAATTTCTCAATCTTTAGCTAATGAGAAGGAAGAAAAACAAGCATATAGAAAATCCCAATTCTCCCAAAAACAATTTGACTTTCCAGTGATGCGGGGGGCCTGAGCTTTGACCTCCATGTCTGAATTAAACACAGACTTGGGTTTTTTTCATTGTGAAATGAAAAGAATAATCTGTCTGTAAACAGACCTACAATTCTATTCTTGAGTATCAGGTACTCTATTAAGTGGGATGTAAAAGAATCTTGGATTCATATTCTTCTTTTTCATTTGGTTTCCTAACTGCATAGTCATGGACAAGAGGCTAGAACAATTCTTAGAGAATAACAGACCCTTCTTTAATGCTTTATGCTTAAATAGACCAGTTTTGCTTTTGTTGTTCATAAGGCAATGGCACCCCACTCCAGTACTCTTGCCTGGAAAATCCCATGGGCAGAGGAGCCTGGTGGGCTGCCGTCCATGGGGTCGCGAAGAGTCGGACACGACTGGGCGACTTCACTTTCACTTTTCACTTTCAGGCATTGGAGAAGGAAATGGCAACCCACTCCAGTGTTCTTGCCTGGAGAATCCCAGGGACGGGGGAGCCTGGTGGGCTGCCGTCTATGGGGTCGCGCAGAGTCGGACACGACGGAAGCGACTTAGCAGCAGCAGCAGCAGAAATTCAAAAGTGCAGCTTCTCAGATCACCCACCAGATGGTGCTATGGGACTGAAGCATAGAGTCTACCAGCCCTTAGGAAGAAATCAGTCTGAAGCAACTAGCCAGCTGTCAGACCACAGTTTATCAATGTCACCAGGACAGTAGCACATATATTTTAGAGCCATAAACATAAACATACATAATTGGGCTCATTTAAATTGGTTTTACAGGGTTCTTTTTGTATTTTTGTTTTGTTTTTTGCTTTCTTTATATAGAGTCAGGACCAGGACATGCCTATATCCAGGTAGTCCAGGTAAACCAGGACCTCTTCACAGACTAGATTCAGAGAAAATATTCAACCTGTCCTGCACCGCACACATTTAAAGTAAGAAGTGAAGCGATTCTTCATTTACAGCAATTACAGGGATAAGCTGTATTGGTCACTAGGTAAACTCAAAACACTCTTACTTAATAACATTAATTGCCGCATGGTAGAACAGCCTATGGATTCATTTAAATAATTTGCTATCAGACTCTTTGTGCCCCTATGGACTGCAGCCCGCCAGACTCCTCTGTCCATGAGATTCTACAGGCAAGAATACTGGAAGGTTACTATGCCTTCTTCCAGGGGATCTTCTGGACGCAGAGATTGAACTCACATCTCCTGCATCTCCGACACTGCAGGCAGATTCTTTACTGTTGAGCCACCAGTGACCTTTATCGCTTAATCTTTGTACATGTCTCATTTCCTTAGAAGTGAAATTGCTGATTCAAAACTGTTTACACAGGCTTCACTAATGGCTCAGTAGTAAAGAATCTGCTTTCCAATGCAGGAGACACCGGTTCAATCCCTGATCGGGAAAGATCCCACATGCTGCGGAGCAACTAAGCCTGTGCCCCACAACTACTGAGCCTGCACTCTAGAGCCAGGGAGCCACATGCTGAGGGCACACGCTGCAAATGCTGAAGTCCGAGCACGCTGGAGCCCGCACTCAGCAACGAGATGCCTCCACAAGGAGCAGCCTGAGTAGCCTCAGCTCGAGGCAACTAGAGAAGAGCCTGCATGCAGCAACAAAGACCTAGCACAGCCAGAAATAAACAGTTATTTTTTGAAAGAGTTTACACTTTTTAAAGTTTTGATGCAAATTTTCAGTATGCTTTCTGAAACATTTGGATCTACACTCCTACCAGATGTGTTCAGGAGATACTACAACTCCAAATCACATTTTACCTTTTTATAAAAGACAAATATGATATCTATTTATAATTTGTGTTTCTTTGCTTGCTAGTAAGTTTTCTGGTTTTCTTTTATGTTTCTTGGTGCCCGGTAATCTTCTTTGTGTGTGCTCCAGACCTGAAGTTGGTCCAGGTGCTTACTGGCTGGGTGAGTTTAGTAAAACTACCTTTTCAATCCCAGAGCTTGCTTCTTTAAAAAAGCAGTAACATTAATATCTACTTCATAGGACTGTTGTGAGGATGAAAGGAGACCATGCAGAAAGTATTCCTGACAATGCCTGGCATGTGGTGAGCACAAAATATACAATAACTTTTTTTTGTTCTTCTTTCTCCATTGGATTGTTTTTCCTATTTGTAAAAATGCCTGTTTTTTCACTGGCAAGCCACTTCAAATCACTCAGGACAATAATAATAATAATGGCTATCGTTTATTGCATACTTATAATGAGCCAGGCATTGAGATACATGCATTAAATACAATATCTCATTAAGTCCTCGAGATCACCCGATTTCTATTTCTTTATCTAAATAGCTTTATCTAAATTTCTTTATCTAAAGAGCTCCCAAGAACTATTACTTCACAATTTTGTCCAGACTGTCCCTTCTACCGCCCATGTAGTTTAGAGCATCAGCCCTGCCCAGGACCAGTGAGATGTCCTCTAAACTGAACTCCACAATTCCGGACCACTTTCCTGCCCTCAAAGAAAAGTTATCATTTTATAATTTTAGTAAAATGGCAGAAACCAGAATAATTCTTTATAAAGCTCAAAATCTTCAACAGCCCCCAGTAACCTTCTGGCTGGCATTCTAAGCCTTGACAGTCTGTTTCTTCCCTTTCAGCCATGGCTCCTCTACTACTCTTAGCTTTCTTGGCAGCCCACCTTTACCCACTGCCCAAACCCACAGCCCTAAGCTCTCATTCCACTTGTGCCTTTATACACTTACTGTACAAAGCCTACCTGAGCACCTGGCAGGCTCCAGGCACTGTTCCCATGCTCCCCTCTTCTGCACACTGAACAGGCTCTGTTTCTCTCCCCCATGATGATGAACCCATGGTGGCCAGTCATTATTTTTCTTCTACAATGATTACCTCAGCCTCTGGTGTATTAGTATGTGATTAATAATTATTTGTGGACTCAAGAGCTATGTCAGTACCTCTGTGCAGAAATTAAAGTCCAGAGGCACAGGTGAGGGGAAAAGATTTAACACTTGAGGGCTGTGCAAACAGTGGGGATGCTGAAAACAGAATGGCTTCTCGCAGAGAAGGTACACAAGAGAAGGGGCCGGGGCCAAGAAAAGGAGCAGAACGTCATGAGGAGATACTGTTTTGCCCAAGAAAATCACATTATGTTTCTAAGTCATCTAGCTATCAGACGGACCTATTTTCTGAAGAAGACAGAACAGGAAAGGAAATGGTGCTTTCTCAGTATTATCTGTTACTCCTCTCAACAATGTTAGCAAGTAGATGTTATTACTACCTAGGAGGGTAGGCTGAGGGGAGGGGAGGAAGGTTCAAGAGGGAGGTAATGTATGTATAATTATGGCTGATGTGCTGTTGCACAGCACAAACCAACACAACATTGTAAAGCTATTTTCCCCCAATTAAAAATAATTCTTTTATAAAAAAGAAAGAAAGAAACTGAAGTTTAGGATGTGAAACAACTTGGCTGAGGACTACAGTGTGATGGGGGAAGAATTATGATTCCTGTCCAGCCTGTCTGACTCCAGCATCTTTCTTATTTCTTATACCTGGGCTGGGACTAAAGAAAGAAAACACTGAAACCTCTATATGAAGAGTTTCTGAGTCCATTCTCTTCTTACTCTGAAATCCATCCATGAGCTCAGTCAACAGTTCTCATAAAAGCCTTTGCAGAATCCTCGAGCCAGGATCCCCCTGAATTCCTTCTAGCAGCTCGGCTCCGATGAACTACTCAGGTACCAGATTTCAAAGTGAATGAGTTGCATCGTATTCTCTCTGCTTTATTTCACTTAAGCAAGCGAGGAGATCAGCAAGCATGTGGATCCTGCCAAGCCATTACCCTCAGTAACAAGCATAATCTTTGAACCCCTTCTGCTGAACAGCAAGGACATGCCTGAGATATTCAGTGACTGATGGCAAAATTACTAAATATCTAGAGTTCTTGATCTATTTGTTCTTCCTTTCACCCTGTCCTTTTCAGGTTGAAAGAAAGGGATTTGTTGTTCAGAGACCTTCCCCAAAATAGCCTACTTCCATTCTTTAGAGAGGGCTTCAGTGGTGGTTCAGTGGTAAAGAATCCACCTGCCAATGCAGGAGACGCAGGTTCAATCCCTGGGTTGGGAAGATCCCCTGGAGAAAGGAATGACAACCCACTCCAGTAGTCTTGCCTGGGAAATCCCATGGACAGAGGAGCCTAGTGAGCTAAATCCATGGGGTCACAAAGAGTTGGACACAACTTAGTGACTAAACAACAACAACTTCAGGGAAGCTCAGGCTTGATTAAAAGAGGTTGCTCTTCTGGTATCCTTTGTTATGTTCTATTCCTACTCCCCTTCCTTCACTAGTTCCTGTCTCTCCCATCTACTGTTTGAGCAATATCCATTCTTTATTATGTAGTTTAGAGTCTATTTTAAAGGAGTATTGCATAGTATTTATAGCCCGTTTCGATTTCATCGAGTCATGCTGTCTTGGGCCACATTTACTGAGCATCTACGCTGTGCCGGGTACTGTGCCAGCAGGTGGTCCTCACAATTTCATTTTTGACGATCATGATAGTTTAAAAATGGACCTGCCCCCTCCCTGAATCCATCCACTGCACCCTGCTGCCAAATGGATCTTCCTAAATACCTGCTTCGTGAACTGCTTTTTCCACCCATCTGCTCATAAGATTGTCTCTACTTATTAGCTCTCTCCTATCTGCCGTCTAGATGTCCTTTTTTGACTTTTTTCCCCCTTCATGCACAATCTGCACCCTATTGAGTGTGTTTATTCACCTGCTCCCCAGTATTTGTTGTTGTTGTTTAGTTGCTAAGCCGTGTCCAACTCTTTTGTGACTCCATGGACTGTAGCCTGCCAACCTCTGTCCATGGGATTTCCCAGGCAAGAATACTGAAGTATTGGGAGTAGATTGCCATTTCCTTCTCCAAGCCATCTTCCCAGGGATTGAACCCGCATTTCTTGCTTTGGCAGGCAGATTTTTTACCACTGAGCCACCAGCGTGCTCCCCAGAACAGCACATGCATTTTTGCCTCATGTTTTTATAGCTCTTTGAATTTCCAAATTCCACTCCATATATACTTGATGAATGTTTGGGGGCAAACTCCACCCTGAGGTGATAAAGGGTACTGCTCAACTAATAGGCTCTAGGAAGGGAGGCAACCTAACACTCGTCCCTAAAATGAGTCTGAATATCCCAGAGTCAGGGATGAGAAGCAACACTCAGCATGTCTGTCTACAGAGGCCCAATGGCCTAACTTCAGGCCCTGGACACAAAATGTGGCTGGCAGGTGAGTTTCTTAGGCAATCTTACTAAATTCTGGGATGAGACAACTCATCAACTCACTCTTCCACTCACTCTGTCATTCAACAAAAATAGTTACTGATCATCACCACCTGCAAGGCATTGTGATGAGTGCTTGGGAAACAACAGTAAGGGAAACAAGTTCCTGCCCTCCAGTAGCTTTTAGCAGAAAGGACAGACACTAAACACACAAACAAGTGAGTAACTAAAATAATAAAAATGTAGGATAAGTGTCAGTAGAAAGAGAAACAAAGTACTATAACCCAGCAGAGTGGCATAAACTACTGGAGACGGTAGATGCTATCAGTCAAAGAAGGTCTTTTTGAAGAAGAGACATTAAAACTGAGATCTAAAAGATGAGAAAAAGCCAGACACTCAGAGTGGCATGCCAGGCTCTTGAACAGCAAGGCACAGGCTTAACACCTATAAACACACACATGCACACACTTGCCAAGGCAACTACAGGCCCATGACCTCACTGATTTGGGTCTTGTGTGCAATTCATTTGTCCACTGGGGATGTGGCAGCCAGCCCATCTATCCTTACTGAAACAGCTTCCCTTTTGTTTATGCAAATAGATGATAAGACTTTTGGTTGAAGGGATTGAAATCTCACCTATAATTTTTTCTCCTTTGCTCTGCTGGCAGGGCTATTTATTTCAAACACATATTTACATAATATTTCTAGACTCCCAATACACTCTAGCAATACTCATCACTTTACATATTGAAAATAATTGCTTGTTACTTTCAAAAGTTGGTATATACCAACTCTTAGGAAAATCTAGAAGTTGCTTTCCATACCTCGTTGATTAACTGGATCTTTAGCTACGTAGGCAACATAGTCTGTAGTATCCTATAAAAAAGGGAAAATGATTGCATTTAAAACGAACGGATTGTACTAGTGAAAAATAAAAGAGTACATTTAGGGTATGATATTCAGGCAAAGACTGATACTAAGGTTTCTGTTTAAAGAACAAAGGATAGCATCCGAGAAGGAAACATAACCAAATACATAATATATACTTAGCAATTGTAGAGTCTACCTTCTCTGCCCCTTGGGGAGAGAATCTGAAGATTAAAAATGTAGAGGCAGACAATATCACTAAGAATAAAAGAGAATGTAGGCAGGGACTGTGTAAGGACAAATATTCTTTTAAAATGGTTAGGGACCATTGCTCTCCTGTGTTGAAAGTTGAAATACCAGGGGTTATGTAATCACAAAGTTTATGTCATAAACTAGGATGTTACAGCATGATTTCCCAGTTGTCCAAACAGATACCATGTAGATCAGAAAATAAGCTGATTAAAGAGACATGGTTTTGTGGTGGTTAGCTTGCTTTTATGCAGCGCAACTTAAGGAATAATATAGTAAAAATAAAAGGCATTTATTTGATCAATATATAGAAAGAAGAGATCATTTTTGAAATAGAGAACCCACAAAAATCCTAAGGAATTCCAAAAGATGCGCTTCAAACTAGTGGTAACCAGAGCAGGAGAGAACACAGGGGAGGGGGAGAGGAGGTACAAATTCTAGGGTTTAAATAGGCTTAAGGATGTATTGTATAACATAGGGAATACAGCCAATATTTTATAATAACTGTAAATGAAATTTACCTTTAATAATTGTATAAAAATAAAAACAGTTAAAAAGAAGATATAACAGCACCATTTCAACTTATGTTTAAAAAAGAGAGATGTGCTGCTGGCTTTGTAAAAACAAACAAAAAGCTACTTGGTAATTTTGACTTTTATTGAAAACGGTATGCTGATGAATGATAAGATTTTAATAATTAAAGATGCTTTTTGTTATCTCAGTTCTCAGAAAAAAATACACAGAATGCCATTTGCAGATTAGAAGTATGACTCTCTAGAGGGAAGATGAAATCAACCAGCAGGAAATAAAAGTCTATGTTTGTAATACCCTCAAGGACAATCACTTAATAACCCACAGTGAATCATACAGGAAACGGATCTCAGGGTCAGTATAACTTGCCTTCAGTTATTTTGAAAAATAACACATACCTAAGTAAATCTCTCTTATACAAAAAGACAAAAGATTTGAAATATCTTATATATAAATAAGGTTGTGCCAATGAGCTTTATATTATATAAATTTAAAAGCAAAGACACAATTGTGGGGGCTTGGCTGCTCATTTTAAAGTTGAAGAGGTGGTATGATGCTTGCAATGTTGTCTGCTGTCTTAGTGGATGGGAAAGAGGTCTCAAGAATGCATTGTGAGCATGAGAAAATTAAATACACTTCTTATATTTCCAGGCCTCAGTTTCCTCATGTTCAAAAGAATCTCTTAAAATTCCATAACTGTAAATATTTGGGAGAATTTAAAGAGTGTTAAAAGCACAAACAATGGGAGGAAATATAAGAAGTATATTTCATTTTCTCATACTCATAATGCATTCTTGAGATGGAGAAAGTATATACAGATACAAAAGCATCACCCAGAACTGTCTTCAGGGCTGACTGAAGGGAGACAAGTAAATTGTTTTTGAGAAGGGAATAAAAGTGAGGGCGAGCAAGGTCAAGAGGTGAGAAGGAACACTCAGTATTTTTGAAACTTTGGAGGGAATCTGCTAGGAAGAAGGTACCACATTAGGTCATGGAGACTTTTAGCTTCCAAACCCTTGGACTCAATTAGCCGTGAAGCTGTATATTATCTCAGACACTGTCCTAAGAGGGTATAGACATGTATTAGCAATATTGGTGACAGTTATCTCTTATCACTCTGTGCCAGGCACTATGCTAGCAGTTTACATGCACCATTTCACTTAATTCTCACAACACTTTGAGGCAAGGGGGATCGTTTCCCATTTTACAGAAGAGGGCCCTGAAACTTAAGAGAGTGTAAGTAACTCAAGTCTACTTGACTCCAGAGCCTGGCACTCCACCATTTTGCCTTCCTGACCTGAGGGTAAAGCTTCACTTGGGGGAACCTCTAATGCCAAGGCTCTGGTCACCCATTTTCTATGTAAAATCAGCAGATTTTCTCTCCACCTGTAGAAAACACAGAGGTGCCACTCAATTCAGTAGGTACAAACTTTCCCACAGTAGCTACAAATTCTTTACTATCTTTGGTAGCGGCAATGCTTTGGCTGGTTTAAAGAACTAAAGGCACATGAAGACAGTCTAAAAAGAATCAGGATTCTGGAGAACTATGATAGACACCGTGCAGGGCATGTCTAGGGTAAATGAGGATTTTCATACCAATTTTTAAATGATAGCGACATTTAAAACTTGAAAAGGGAAATTTAAGGCAAACGGCAATAATTATTCTTCCCACTGCTCTTACAGAACTCATTACTTTACAGTGCTTTACAAAAGTGTTCAAGTTCCTTCGTGGATGGTCGAGTCATAGAGGGTTAGGAAGAGAAGTGACAGTTCTGGAAGTTGATGCTCTCTGCTACCAAACATATCCCTTGGTGTCGATGTTGAGGTCAGATTATAAGGTTGGATGGCGGGTGGATAGAGAGGAGCTGGGGATAGTTATAAGCAGATTTTTGACTGGGTGTAAGATCAGGAGAAGGCAGTGGCACCCCACTCCAGTACCCTTGCCTGGAAAATTCCATGGATGGAGGAGCCTGGTGGGCTGCAGTCCATGGGGTCGCTAAGAGTCGGACACAATTGAGAGACTTCACTTTGACTTTTCACTTTCATGCATTGGAGAAGGAAATGGCAACCCACTCCAGTGTTCTTGCCTGGAGAATCCCAGGGATGGGGGAGCCTGGTGGGCTGCCGTCTATGGGGTCGCACAGAGTCAGATACGACTGAAGCGACTTAGCAGCAGCAGCAAGATCAGGTAAAATCCCTGCACATTTGTAGGTACAAGAAAAATGTCATAATGTCACAGAGAAGCAAAATCCTTCTCTTGCTCCCTCGGTTTAAACAGATGTGTTTCTTGGTCGGTCACAGGCTTCCTCGCTTCAATGCCCATCTCCTTTTGCTCTGATCTAGAAATGATGTAGTTGGAGGTCCAGGAATGACCCTCTACTCTGCAGAGAATGCTTGGAGGGAAAGCACCGACTCAGACCTGCACAATTCATGACAATTGAGCATCACGTGGCCTCTTGGTTGAAACAATAGGTTTCTCTCCCCAGCTCAACATTCCCTGCATGAGTTTCTGAAAACTTAGTTGCTCATTTTGGATTAGATTAGTTGCCTTGGCTGCTGGCCAGAATGGCAAATAGGCTTCCCCTCATGTGCCAAACCCAACTGATTGGGAGGATCTGCCAGGAACTCTATGTTGAAAAATTCTGAGGGAGGACCATCGACAGATGTATAACATACTTGTTTTTTATGAATTTGATGTTATCTACAAGAAGCTTCTCAGATGATAACTCCATGGCTAGTAACACAATGGAGTATTATTAGTTTATCCACTAATCCAAGTATTTACAAAATCAGTGACAGGAAATCTTTTGTCAGAACCAAATTTTTCACTGCCTGCTACATATAGCTATTCACGAACCGTAAAAAGATATTTGGAAAAGACAGGTAGTGGCTAACATACTTTACATAGAAATTTATTTTAACTCTTATAAAAAAAAGAACTTTAATGAATTCATACTTACCGGATCCCCTCCAGAAGCAAAAGAAATAGACTGCATATGATGATTTGCAATAATCTGGAAAACACAAATTAAACACATATGATGCTATAAACTAATTATTCCTAGTTATATACCATCTAACAGTAATGTGCATACATTTGTTTGTTTTGATTTTGCCTGCTTAACATCCCTTTGGAAACCACTCCATCCAAGTTCTATAAAAATCTTATTTAGATCAGGAGGTTCATGTGGGTTTGATCTTACTGCATCTTACTGCCCCCGCCCATTGAAGCTGGACAAATGATCCAGGCCTAGCCAATCAGAAAACACCATCCATCTAGATACAGCAAAGACAATCAACATCTCTGAGGAAGAAATAAGGAGAACAGTAGGAGAAAATGCATCTCTCCCTGTCATTTAATATCTTAGTACAAGCCCAAAGCTTCTAGGAGTCATCTTTTGCTGTCATGAGGGAAAAGTCTGCTAGAAAATTATTTTTCTATGGAGAAAAATCAAAGCTGAGAGTCAAAAACAGTAAAAAGGCAGGAGGTAACAATTGTTTCATCACTTCAACCAATACATTTCCCCCCTCCCTTTATTTTTTTATGTATTTTTTCTAGTTTATTTATTTATTTTTATATAAGTTACTTTGACTTGAGTTTCAGTCATTTGCCACCATTCTTCAGATCAGATCAGCCGCTCAGTCATGTCCGACTCTTTGCAACCCCATGAATCACAGCATGCCAGGCCTCCCTGTCCATCACCAACTCCCGGAGTTCACTGAGACTCACGTCCATCGAGTCAGTGATGCCATCCAGCTATCTCATCCTCTGTCGTCTCCTTCTCCTCCTGCCCCCAATCCCTCCCAGCATCAGAGTCTTTTCCAATGAGTCAACTCTTCGCACGAGGTGGCCAAAGCACTGGAGTTTCAGCTTTAGCATCATTCCTTCCAAAGAAATCCCAGGGCTGATCTCCTTCAGAATGGACTGGTTGGATCTCCTTGCAGTCCAAGGGACTCTCAAGAGTCTTCTCCAACACCACAGTTCAAAAACTTCAATTCTTCGGCGCTCAGCCTTCTTCACAGTCCAACTCTCACATCCATACATGACCACGGGAAAAACCATAGCCTTGACTAGACGGACCTTTGTTGGCAAAGTAATGTCTCTGCTTTTGAATATGCTATCTAGGTTGGTCATAACTTTCCTTCCAAGGAGTAAGTGTCTTTTAATTTCATGGCTGCAGTCACCATCTGCAGTGATTTTGGAGCCCAGAAAAATAAAGTCTGACACTGTTTCCACTGTTTCCCCATCTATTTCCCATGAAGTGGTGGGACCAGATGCCATGATCGTCGTTTTCTGAATGTTGAGCTTTAAGCCAACTTTTCCACTCTCCACTTTCACTTTCATCACGAGGCTTTTTAGTTCCTCTTCACTTTCTGCCATAAGAGTGGTGTAATCTGCATATCTGAGGTTATTGATATTTCTCCCAGCAATCTTGATTCCAGCTTGTGTTTCTTCCAGTCCAGCGTTGCTCAAGATGTACTCTGCATATAAATTAAATAAACAGGGTGACAATATACAGCCTTGACGAACTCTTTTTCCTATTTGGAACCAGTCTGTTGTTCCGTGCCCAGTTCTAACTGTTGCTTCCTGACCTGCATACAGATTTCTCAAGAGGCAGATCAGGTGGTCTGGTATTCCCATCTCTTTCAGAATTTTCCACAGTTTATTGTGATCCACACAGTCAAAGGCTTTGGCATAGTCAATAAAGCAGAAATAGATGTTTTTCTGTAACTCTCTTGCTTTTTCCATGATCCAGCGGATGTTGGCAATTTGATCTCTGCTTCCTCTGCCTTTTCTAAAACCAGCTTGAACATCAGGAAGTTCATGGTTCACATATTGCTGAAGCCTGGCTTGGAGAATTTTGAGCATTACTTTACTAGCATGTGAGATGAGTGCAACTGTGTGGTAGTTTGAGCATTGTTTGGCATTGCCTTTCTTTGGGATTGGAATGAAAACTGACCTTTTCCAGTCCTGTGGCCACTGCTGAGTTTTCCAAATTTGCTGGCATATTGAATGCAGCACTTTCACAGCATCATCTTTCAGGATTTGGAATAGCTCAACTGGAATTCCATCACCTCCACTAGCTTTGTTCGTAGTGATGCTTTCTAGGGCCCACTTGACTTCACATTCCAGGATATCTGGCTCTAGGTCAGTGATCACACCATCGTGATTATCTGGGTCATGAAGATCTTTTTTGTACAGTTCTTCTGTGTATTCTTGCCACCTCTTCTTAATATCTTCTGCTTCTGTTAGGTCCATACCATTTCTGTCCTTTATCGAGCCCATCTTTGCATGAAATGTTCCTCTGGCATCTCTGATTTTCTTGAAGAGATCCCTAGTCTTTCCCATTCTGCTGTTTTCCTCTATTTCTTTGCATTGATCGCTGAAGAAGGCTTTCTTATCTCTTCTTGCTATTCTTTGGAACTCTGCATTCAGGTGCTTGTATCTTTCCTCTTCTCCTATGCTTTTTGCTTCTCTTCTTTTCACAGCTATTTGTAAGGCCTCCCCAGACAGCCATTTTGCTTTTTTGCATTTCTTTTATATGGGAATGGTCTTGTTCCCTGTCTCCTGTACAATGTCACGAACCTCATTCCATAGTTCATCAGGCACTCTATCTATCAGATCTAGGCCCTTAAATCTATTTCTCACTTCCACTGTATAATCATAAGGGATTTGATTTAGGTCATACCTGAATGGTCTAGTGGTTTTCCCTACTGTCTTCAATTTCAGTCTGAATTTGGCAATAAGGAGTTCATGGTCTGAGCCACAGTCAGCTCCTGGTCTTGTTTTTGTTGACTGTATAGAGCTTCTCCATTTTGGCTGCAAAGAATATAATCAGTCTGATTTCAGTGTTGACCATCTGGTGATGTCCATGTATAGAGTCTTCTCCTGTGTTGTTGGAAGAGGGTGTTTGTTATGACCAGTGCATTTTCTTGGCAAAACTCTATTAGTCTTTGCCCTGCTTCATTCTGTATTCCAAGGCCGAATTTGCCTGTCACTCCAGGTGTTTCTTGACTTCCTACTTTTGCATTCCAGTCCCCATTCTTACTAAGGCACTAACATAAAGAGTTTCAATATGAAGTAAGACTATCTAAGTAAACTGAATAAGTTAGCTAAACTGTTTAGCTTAGCTAAGATTGTCTCTTTTACTTTAGATTCTGGCTTCCTTATTTGGAAACCACAGTGTAATGACCAATTTGCAGAGACCTATTTGTCATACTCTTTTAAAGATTTGTTAAATCAACTATGTACCAATTGACTAATCCTGCCTTCGGATTTGTGTAACAGAATCTAACAGCTCTACTCTTAGATGTATATCCAAACGAACTGTGTAAATGCATATACAAAAAGATCTCAAGAAAGATAATCACTGCCTTGCTCATAATAGCCCCAAACTGGAAACAATCCCAATGATGATCACTGTGATATTCAAACATGGGACTACTATACAGCAACAACATATTTCTTGGGCAAAAGAAGCCAGACACAAAGACTGTATACTGCATAGCTGAATTTATATCAAGTTCAAAACCAGGCAAAATTATTTCATTCTGTTTGAAGTCACGATAGTAGTGACTTTGGGGGCAAAGGAAGAGAAAACAAGCAGTTTTCTGGGATCCTGCAAATGATGTTCCTTGATCTGGGTAGTAGTTAACACAAACAAATTCATTTAGTGATAATCAAGCTATACATTTACAATTTGTGCACTATTCTATATTTGTTTTCTATATTTATATTTCAGCTTAAAATGATTACTAAAAACAAAATCAATATACAGAGACCAACATCATTCCCATACACCAGGAACAGCCAATCTGACACTGTATGGGGAAGAGGGGAGAGGTATATTTTACAAGAGAACCTAAGTATATAACTAATAAGAATTACATAAAACTTTTTGGAAAACTTCAGTGAAGAGTATAAATAACATACGAACATGCAGAACATATATATCACCTTTATGGATGAGAAGACAATATTATAAAGACATCAATTCTCCTCCAAATTAATTTATAAATTCCATACAATTCCAATAAAAATTCAGTGCCATTCAGGGAACTTTTTAAACTACTTCTAAAATTCATACTGGAAGAATAAATGTGCAAGAAGAACTAAGGCAATTTTTTAAAGAACAAAGAGAAAAGATTTTCCTTATTATTAAGACGTATTATAAAACTATAGAAATTCATTAGACTACAAAGACTAAAAAGGACTGACACTTTTGTGCTCTTTTAGCCTATGATAAATGTGGCACCAAACAGCAGACAAAAGGACAAGTGATTAAATTAGCGGAGTCAGCTGAATCAGCTACATATATGAAAAATATAAAAATAAATCCTGTCCTCATGATATTTATAAATAAATGTCTGAACCACAAAAGAGCCATACAGACATTAAAAGACAGATAAAAGATTATGCTTAAGTTCTCTGAGGTAGGCAAATCCATCCTAATTTTTTAAAAAAAGACATACAGGAAAGAAACTTTTAAATTTGAATACATGAAAGCTTATTTTAAAACTTTTGTATAAGAAAAGATCTCCAAAACAAGAAACAACAGGCAAAGAGAATATATTTGCAACATGTGAAACAAAGTTTTCACACAGAGTTTATAAAACATTCCTACATCAATAAGAAAAAAAAATAAACCCAAATAAGATTATTTAATTTTCAGAAGTAATACAAATGTTCAATAAACATATTGAAAGATAACCTGCAAAGAAAATCAAGGCTATAAAAAATAAAACAAGACACCATTAAATTGACAAAGTTGTTAAAGTTCAACAAAATCATGTGTAGCAGGGGTGTGGATATTCTTGAACACCACTGCCTAGTGCTTAAATTTGTACAATAACTTTCAGAGGCATTTGACATTGATGCTTTTGAACTGTAGTGTTGGAGAAGACTCTTGAGAGTCCCTTGGACTGCAAGGAAATCCAACCAGTCCATTCTAAAGGAGATCAGTCCTGGGTATTCTTTGGAAGGAATGATGCTAAAGCTGAAACTCCAGTACTTTGGCCACCTCATGCGAAAAGTTGACTCATTGGAAAAGACTGATGCTGGGAGGGATTGGGGGCAGGAGGAAAAGAGGACTACAGAGGATGAGATGGCTGGATGGCATCACCGACTCGATTGGACCTGAGTCTGAGTGAACTCCCGGAGATGGTGATGGACAGGGAGGCCTGGCGTGCTGCAATTCATGGGGTCGCAAAGAATCAGACACGACTGAGCGACTGAACTGAACTGAACTGAAAGCTAAAGTATGCATACCCTGTAATTCCACCTTTCCACTTCCAGGTTTTTACTAGAGAAAGTATTGGCACATGTAGATATTCATTTACCCGTACAATACAAAAAAAAAAAAAGGAAATTCTTTGTGCATAGTTAAGTCAACTACAGTATAGCTATACAGACAGAATACTATGAAAACATGTGTCTATGTATACTAACAGCTAAATCTACAAGATTTAGGGGTTTTTTGCTTTTTTATAAGTTGAAGGCAATTATGTAAGACATGTTAAAAAAATAAGATTTTTCCATGAGGACTTAAAAGATTCATATAAATGCACAGAAAAAGATTTACAGAACACACACCAAATTAAGTGTAAAGTCACCTCCTGCGGCAAAAAAAAAAAAAAAGATGGGCCCATGTATTTCTTCTCTGCATATTTTTTTAAAGAACACCGATAATATGCTTATTTGTGAATTTAACATTTTTTTAAATGAGAAAAACAGAAGAGAGGGATGGATGAGTTCTTAATATGCTGATGCATGGCTGAGAACACCGTGTGGTTTTCAGGTGCAGAGCAGTCCATGGGGTCGCGGAGAGTAGGACACGACTGAGCGACTTCACTTTCACGCACTGGAGAAGGAAATGGCAACCCACTCCAGTGTTCTTGCCTGGAGAATCCCAGGGACGGGAAGGGGAGCCTGGTGGGCTGCAGTCTACGGGGTCGCACAGAGTCGGACACGACTGAAGCGACTTAGCAGCAGCAGCAGCTGCACAGAGACAAGTTAGTTAAAACCTTGGAGCAGATGAGACTGCCTGGGAATGGAGGAAAGGGGAGCAGCGGAAAGAGGACAGCGAAAAAGGAGAGGGGCGAGAGGGGAGGAAGATTAAGGGGTCTTCAGTTCAGTTGCTCAATCGTGTCCGACTCTTTGCGACCCCTGGACTGCAGCACGCCAGGCCTCCCTGTCCATCACCAACTCCCGGAGTTTACTCGAACTCATGTCCACTGAGTCGGTGATGTCATCCAACCATCTCATCCTCTGCCGTCCCCTTCTCCTCTCGCCCTCAATCTTTCCCACCTTCTGTAGAAGGCATATAGAGTATTTTCAAGTTTATAGCATCATAAGCAGCAGAACGGTTAGGTAAGGTGGAGGCCAAGCAATGCACAGCCCTAGGTCTGAAATTCGAACGCACGGAGCGCAGATCCCCGAGTACTGGGAATGTCCCCCAGAGGGGGATGGGGGGCACTACCAGCGGCCAAACCACAGCAGCGCTCTGAGCAGGAGGCGGTGTTTGGGGGTCGCGCACACGCACGAGGTCACGCAAGCGCACGGTGCTTGCGCAAGCGCACAACCGCACGGCCCCGTAGCTCGGAGCTTGTGGAAAGCGAACGACTTGTGGGGAGGTTGAGCTGCTTGCACTATGTCTGAAATGAACGAGCTGTCCGAGCTCTATGAGGAGAGCACCGATCTGCAAATGGATGTGATTCCTGGTGAGAGTGACCTTCCGCATATGGAGGTAGGCGGCGGGAGCCGGGAGCTATCCCCGAACCCCTCCCGCGCCGGGGCCCCGCCACAACTGGAGGAGGAAGGCCCAATGGAGGAGGAGGCGGCCCAGCCAATGGCGGAGCCACAGGGGCCCCGAGGCCTCGCTAGCCGGCCCAGCCCTGGGGAGCAGCCAGGCCAGATCGCGGGCCCTGATTTCGAGAGCGAGGACGAGGGCGAGGAATTCGATGACTGGGAGGACGACTATGACTATCCGGAAGAGGAGCCGCTCAGTGGTGCGGGGTACAGAGTATCAGCGGCCCTTGAAGAAGCCAACAAGATGTTTCTGAGAACCTCCAGAGCCAGAGAAGCAGCTCTGGATGGCGGGTTTCAGATGCATTATGAGAAGACCCCGTTTGATCAATTGGCTTTTATCGAAGAGCTTTTTTCACTTATGGTTGTCAATCGTCTGACGGAAGAACTCGGCTGTGATGAGATCATTGACAGAGAGTAGTTAAATGCTGTTAAGAGAGGAGGAAGCTGCTTGAGGAGAGACCCAGCATTCCACTGTCTTTTGGGTTCATTCCAAATAGTTCTGTGCCAATGAAAAACTTAATCTTCCAAAAAAAAAATTTTTTTTTTCTGCAGAGTAGAATAAGGTAGTGACTGCACAGTTATGAAAAAGGAAGAAAATTGTTAAAGAAGAGTATCTTAGTACTGTTGAAACCTGTTTTCAAGAATGTCCAGAGACACGGCTTTGACTTTGTTGTTTATTCAGAGTAATTTCCTTGCATCGAGGAAGATAATCTTTCATGTTTCACTGTAAGGAATGGCTTTTCAAGAATAAGTTATGACCAAGATAGACTGCCAGTACAAGAGCCCACTGATGATAATTATATGAGAAAAAGTAACTGATGTGTCCACCTTAGGACATAAGATGTCTTTGAGTTATTTGGACTGTATGCATATTGAGAAAACTTTAAAGATTCAAGTTTGTAATCTATCCGAGCTCTGGTTATCAAAGGCTAAATTTTTAGTGTAAAATAAATCTACCGAGTATTCTTCAGTATCTCAAAGGATAATCTACCCCCAAAAGAAGTATGTGTCTTGTGTGCTATATCTTAAAACGTTTCCAAGAACAACTGAGATTTTGTTTGTACATATATCTTGATCATTTTTAAAGCTACTGTAATCTTTAATTCAAGAAAATTCATTGCCTTGAACATTTTTAAAAGTCAAAACTTAAGACGTCCTTAATGAAGTTTCAAATTTAGACTGTAAAATGTACATGAAGGTACAAAGAGCACAAACTCTTTCAAACATCAGTATATACTAGAGAATTTTCTGTTTCACTTGCTCTCTTTTTTCATTTAACTTTACAGGCAAAAGACTCTGGTTGAACTTCATAATGTAAGAACTGTTAAATGAACATTGTCTAGTAAAAGGAAAGCCCTACATCTAAAAAAAGACACTATCAACAACCCTTAAAAGTTTTAAATCTGCCCAGAAATCCACCTCAGTATCTGAAGTTTCCCTCTGTCTCCTCCTCTAATTAAGCTTGTTTTTGGTTATGCACCAGCATTCAAAATAATAAAGATTTCTTGTTCTCTGTATTTTGTCTAGTTGTATACATACTTTATCTAATTCTACTTTTTATTTGCTATACTGTTTGTGTGACTGCAACCATTTTATGATTTAAATTTAATGACTTTATAAGGGAAAGTGCTCCAGCTTCAAATACTAGATTACAAATTAATTGGTGTAAATTAAACTTAGTAAATTCCTATAAGAGAATTTGCCAAGCTGGGAAAATCTGCTAAATCAGTAAGCATCTCATGGTGGTTAGTAAGATGCTGAAGTTCTATGAATACTATAATTAGAAGGCTATGCCCAATGAAACTGAGTATACCAGCATGTCTTAAGATTAGTAAAAAGGTACCAGATGTTTTTGCTGCATTATGGCAGTAAAGGATACACCCAATATAACAGGACAACTCAGAGCCTTAATTTTGTTGCAGTCATCCTGTCTTTTAGGGAGGGGGGTTCTTTTCTGTATAATACAGGGCTGACAAGGATGATCATAATTCAGACACTAGCTTGGCAGGGAGAGGAGCGATAGATGGGGGAAGACTAAAAAGGAGGTTAAACACTGGCACTTAAATTTTAATTCTACTGGTCTCCCATGGCTCACTTTGCATTTTCAAACAGCTTATAGATGTAATATGAATGTGGATAGATAACTGCTTGTATTGATATGATGAGAATTAATAGGACTCTGGACAAAGAAAAGTGCCAATATATATGAATTGACTAGTCGCATTTATCTCCAGATAAGATGCCAGGAAATAGCTTCAGAAAAAAACATATCTACAAACTACAAGTGTTACTCTATTTGTCTTAGAAATCGAGTAGGGAGCAAGAGCAAGGGGAAAGAAAGCTACTTCCTGTTAGGTTTGAAGGCTCATTTAGAGAAAGACCTGGACTCTAACTCACTCTTGATGGTTTGTTAGTCTTAAAAATAGGCAGTAACTTAAGAGACTGCTGACATTAATGCTTGTTAATATTTACTGAAAGTAGAAAAGGGTAACATTTTTAAACATTACAGTTACCACAGACTGAAACCAAGCCTACCTAATTTGAACCTAGGCTCCACTGCTTACTAGCTCTGTAACAAGAGATTAATCTCTGCCTCAGGGTCCTAAATTAAAAATAAGAATACTTGAATGAACCTTATAAATTGTGATAATTAAATGAAGATATATGCTGCTGCTAAAGTCGCTTCAGTCGTGTCCAAGTCTGTGCGACCCCATAGACAGCAGCCCAGCAGGCTCCTCTGTCCCTGGGATTCTCCAGGCAAGAATACTGGGATGGGTTGCCATTTCCTTCTTCAAATTAAGATATATACATCTATATAAATAGGTAAACTAAAGAAGGGAGTTCTGGGGAAATTCTAAGCCTGTCTGATGTAGGGAGCGGTGGAGATGAGGAATGGGGGAGAGAGAAGTTAAACTTCTGAGTGTGTAGTGTGATTTGTGGAGCACTTTCTAGGTCTATCCATACTTAACGTAAATTTTTGCTATCAGATGTCCCACGTTGGCTCCCTTCGAGGACATAGATCTATTTTGTTTGGCTCATGCTTATAATTTTAATTTCTTAAAGACCAACATCCCATAATTTATAGAGATCAGTAAAACTCCCAGATTTCCATCATTTTCCCTCCCAAAAGTAGAGGAAGATCTGGCAGCCCTTGCCGTATAGTCGTATGGGATTGGGCTTTACCCAGGGGAAGTATTCTGTTTGCCCCAGCTTTCCTCCCCACTGTGGAGGACAAGTGGACACTGTGGAGCCACTCTTCATCGATCACCGCTTGCACCGTTGTGTTTTCATGGACCCAGACAGTTTGCATTACCTACCTGGCCTCTAGGTATTTGAATTGCCTCTCCTGGAGATAAAAGATTTCTCCATTTTCTGCCTGTTTTACCTTGTTATCTATTACCCTTCTCAATTTCAGTAGCTGTTAAGGAGTCAGTGATAGGAGTATAGAAATGAGTAAATGGGAATGAGAGCTACTGAGACTGACATTTCTTAAAACCTTATTAAAATATGTCAAGGAAGTCTGCTGCTTGAATTTTTAAAACAAGGACTAAAAAATCCTGTAACTTGCTTTTCCAAAACGTTTTTTCCCATTTCACAATGCGTAAGTTTTAAAAATTGTAAGTATTGTGTGTTTCTGTGTTTAATATAAACTTATTTTCTGCCTCCGAGGTTCTGTGAGACATTTTCTGGGAGCAAATGGTTACATTCTTGATGTTCTCAGTGAAGGAAATAAACGTGAACCATCTGACCCATAAGTGTTCTGTCATGTATGAATGTACCTATAAATTTGAAGCTGTTTTTTATTTCAGTCCAAAGAATATCTTAGAATTTGAGGGGGTGGTTTTTGTATTTATCTCAGAACTTCAAAGGATATTTTTCTTTAAGGAAAATTTAATAAATCATTTTCTCATGCTACACCCAGAAGGTCACTTTTCTGCTGCATTTATCCCTGGGATATTTTCAGTTCAGTTCAGTTGCTCAGCCGTCTCCAACTCTTTGCGACCCCATGAATCGCAGCACGCCAGGCCTCCCTGTCCATCACCATCTCCCAGAGTTCAGTCCAACTCAGGTCCATCGAGTTGGTGATGCCATCCAGCCATCTCATCCTCTGTCGTCCCCTTCTCCTCCTGCCCCCAATCCCTCCCAACATGAGAGTCTTTTCCAATAAGTCAACTCTTCGCATGAGGTGGCCAAAGTACTGGAGTTTCAGCTTTAGCATCATTCCTTCCAAAGAACACCCAAGGCTGATTTCCTTTAGAATGGACTGGTTGGATCTCCTTGCAGTCCAAGGGACTCTCAAGAGTCTTCTCCAACACCACAGTTCGAAAGCATCAGTTCTTCAGCACTTAGCTTTTTTCACAGTCCAACTCTCGCATCCATACATGACCACTGGAAAAATCATAGCCTTGACTAGACGAACCTTTGTTGGCAAAGTAACGTCTCTGCTTTTGAATATGCTATCTAGGTTGGTCATAACTTTCCTTCCAAGAGTAAGCATCTTTTAATTTCATGGCTGCAGTCACCATCTGCAGTGATTTTGGAGCCCCACAAAATAAAGTCTGACTCTGTTCCCACTGTTTCCCCATCTACTTCCCATGAAGTGATGGGACCAGATGCCATGATCTTAGTTTTCTGAATGTTGAGCTTTAAGCCAACTTTTTCACTCTCCTCTTTCACTTTCATCAAGAGGCTCTTTAGTTCTTCTTCACTTTCTGCCATAAAGGGTGGTGTCATCTGCATATTTGAGGTTATTGATATTTCTCCCGGCAATCTTGATTCCAGCTTGTGCTTCCTCCAGCCCAGCATTTCTCATGATGTACTCTGCATATAAGTTAACTAAGCAGGGTGACAATATACAGCCTTGACGAACTCCTTTTCCTATTTGGAACCAGTCTGTTGTTCCATGCCCAGTTCTAACTGTTGCTTCCTGACCTGCATACAAATTTCTCAAGAGGCAGATCAGGTGGTCTGGTATTCCCATCTCTTTCAGAATTTTCCACAGTTTATTGTGATCCACACAGTCAAAGGCTTAGTCAAATGGCATAGTCAATAAAGCAGAAATAGATGTTTTTCTGGAACTCTCCTGCTTTTTCGATGATCCAGCAGATGTTGGCAATTTGATCTCTGGTTCCTCTGCCTTTTCTAAAACCAGCTTGAACATCTGGAAGAGCTGCCCTTTTAATGGGATCTATAAAGCTTCTTGAGTTTAAGCATCCAGAGTGGCACATCTTTTTTACACACCCCCAACTCCACCCACCCCCCGTGGCTATTCTCCCCAGGTCTTCAAAATAGTTCAAAACTATTTTGAAAAATCAGCCCCTGGGCCTGATATCAATGAGATCCTAACTTTGGTTCCCACTCTAGCAGTGGGCTGAACAGAGCCCCTTCAACACCAGCAGTGTAGAAAGGACGGGAGCCACTCCCCAAAGCACCTCTGCTGTAACTACTGGTGGTAGAAGCCACCTATGCCCAGTGTCCCTCCTTCTATTTGCCTAAAAGGTTATGGGTATATTGTACCAGCTCTAATTGCAGTGGCCTGGAAAAGAGTAGTGGAGGGAAAAGAGATTTTCAGAATAACTTATGCCCCCACCATACACAACACAACCCTATACTCAATGAAATCATACACAACGAAAAGCAATGGTACCAGAGCTGGTACCATTCACATGAGTGAAAACTAAAAACAAATTTTACATCCACAAATGTCTTGAGGACAAAGCACCTGAAAGGCTGAATGTTTGCCTTCCACCCAGAGAGGCTGCATCTTCCGACAGCTCCAAATGTTCTGTTGTCAGGTACCAATGGTATGCCTCTCTTAGATAACCAATTATGAACCAATTAATCCATTTTAAATGATTTCATATTACACAGTTTCTTCTGTGGTGTTTTATACTACTGGGTAAGCACTGTTATTTTATTCTGCTTTTGAATTTAAAAAATAAAGCAAACCTCAAAACCACAAGTGAATTTTTTGGCCAGAAAATAGAAATACAAACGTTTACAACTGTACTTACATGTTACTGACTATTTTATAATTTTACATATTACAATATGCTTTCCCTGCTAAGTACTGAGTATATGAAAAGGCCTCAAGGAAGAATGTTTGAGTAAAAAATAATAATAGGTACCACGTAAGGGCACTGTGCTGTGTGATTTATATCCATGATCTTATTTGATCCTCTAAGTAACCCCACAGACACATTCTGTGTCTAAACCGATCTTCTTAGAAGCTCTATGAATAAGAACTCATTTCACTGATGATAAGAATTGAGTGGGAAGATAACTTGCTTGTTAGTGGCAAATCAGGCTTTCTACCTGGATGTGACATCAAAGCCTCTTAGTGTTTTTTCAGTGCCAAGTACACATTGAACCTTCTATGAGTCCCTGAACAACAGCACCCCACACAGTAAAACCTTAAATACTAAGAAATTCAAATCATTACATATTAGACAAAGAAAAATTAGAGTCTAGCATACATAAAGGAATTTAGTTTAAAAAATAAAAAGTCAAAGGATGTCCTAGTTTAAAGTACATTTAGCCCAGTGACTGTGTATCTTTTATATTTGCTTCAGCAATGCTGTTTTTTAAGAAATAACATTTACAATGAGAATTCGGCCACACCATAGCATCATAAATCATCAAAGATGAAAAAGTTGTTTATACAATAACATTCAAGAAGACTTTTCAATCGTAAGGGTTGAAAGAAAATGTTTTATGCTTTAAATTTTGGTTAGCTAGAACACTGGCCCGAACATTATCCTTCTCCTCTGTCCTTCATCTGCATCCCCGGTCCTGATGAAGGAATTGCTTTCTCTTTGGGGCAGGGTGGTGGAGAATAATAAGTGACTGGCTTGAGTATATTCCAAACGGTATTTACTATGATCTTTGTGCCTTTGTTCTTATTAACAAAGCCAATTAAGTAGGGGCAAGTATTAGGCAGTTAAATATCCCAGTGATGGCTTAATAATACTGTTGTTCTAATTACTATTATACATAAATCCTTGGCAGATATTTACCCCCATGTCTCATTAAGTTTTAGGCACACTGTCTGAAACTTTATTCTTTTTATTATGCCTAGACTGTTCTAGAAAAACAGAAGATATGTTAAACTATAAATGACACTCATAAGCTTACCTGTTGGTTGTCAAGATTCATCAGTGTGAGACTGCATGTTGAGATGGTCAGTTTTATATTCATTCCCGAAAACTGAAGATTACTTTTGCCAAGAACTGTTGATAGGAACTTAGCTGGAGGCTTTAAAAATAACAAAACAACATTCTAAGTTACAGATTTTGTTACAGAAGGAATATTTATGTTTTTTTAAATGTTAAAATGTGACAAAGCCCACACGCTTACTTTCTATTTTACTTTAAATAAATCAAGTGAGATGGAATGCTTTTTTAATATAAACTTTTTAAAATTGAAATGCAGCAAAATTCTTAAGTAGTGAAACCTGAGCCCTCAGACTTTTTCTCATACAGTCCCTTCTCCCCAAGTGCTGGGAGTAGGGGCATGCTTTATATAAAAGGAACTCCCGTGAGAGTTTGGATTAACTGAATTCACAAGTCATTTTGAACACCACAAATCTAAAAAAGAGAGAAAAAGTTGCTGCCTAGGTTTTTTGTGGTGATTAAAAGAGTACAAAAAACACAACATGCCAAAACTTATGAAACACAGGGAACGCGGTGCTTTTATATCTATAACATTATAAATTATAATTTATAGTATAAACACACACTAAAAAAGAAAGATCTCAAATCAACAACCTAACTTAGGGAGTGGGAGGAGGGACAAATTAGGAGATTTGGAGTAACATATATGCTGCTAAGTCACTTCAGTGTTGTCCGACTCTGTGCAACCCCACTGATGGCAGCCCACCAGGCTCCCCCGTCCCTGGGATTCTCCAGACAAGAATACTGGAGTGAAAAAAAAAAAAAGAATACTGGAGTGGGTTGCCATTTCCTTCTCCAGTGCATGAAAGTAAAAATCAAAGTGAAGTCGCTCAGCTGTGTCTGACTCTTAGTGACCCATGGACTGCAGCTTACCAGGCTCCTCCGTCCATGGGATTTTTCCAGGCAAGAGTACTGGAGTAGGGTGCCATTGCCTTCTCTGGTAACATATATACTACTATCTATAAAATAGATAACCAACAAGGACCTAATATTTAAAGCACAGGAAACTATATTCAATATCTTGCAATAATCTATAAGGGAAGAGAATCTGAAGAAGAAATATATATATACATATACATGTATAACTGAATTACTGTGCTGTACACCTGAAACAAACACAATATTGTATTTCAGCTATACTTCAATAAAAAATTTTAAACCAACCTAAATTTACAATTTAAAGAAATCAAAAAAGTTTTTAAATTAAACTCAGAGTTAGAAGAAGGCAAGAAATAATAAAGATTAGAGCGGAGATAAATAATATAGAGACTAGAAAAACAATACAGAAAATCAGAGAAATCAAAAGTTGGTTCTTCAAAAAGATCAACCAAACTGACAAACCTTTAGCTAAATAAGTTAAGGAAAGAAAAAAGAGAAGACAAATTAAAAAGATCAGAAATGAAAGTGGGGACTATACTACCAATTCTATGGAAGTAAAAGGACTGTAAGAGAATTCTATGAACAACTGTATGTCAACACACTGGATTACTTAGATGAAATGGATGAATTTCCAGAAACATAAAACCTATAAGGACTAAATCACAAAGAAACAGAAAATCTGGGTAGACCTATAACTAGTCGGAAGGAAGGAAGACAAGAAAGCAAGCAAGAAAAAAAGAGGAGGCAGGGAGAGATAGATGAGAGGAGGGAGGGAGGGAGAAGGAAGGAAAAGAAGGAAGGAAGGAGGAAGGAAGGGAGGGAAGGAAGAAGGGGAAATAACAAGTGGTGACAAGGACGTGGAGAAATTGAAACCCTTGTGCACTATTAGCAGAAATGTACAACGGTACAACAGCTTATTGAGGGTAGCAGCTCCTCAAAAAACTAAAACTAGAATTACCACATGATCTAGCAATTCTCTCCAGTACTCTTGCCTGGAAAATCCCATGGACGGAGGAGCCTGGTGGACTGCAGTCCATGGGATCGCTAAGAGTCGGACACGACTGAGCGACTTCAATTTCAATTTTCACTTTCATGCGTTGGAGAAGGAAATGGCAACCCACTCCAGTGTTCTTGCCTGGAGAATCCCAGGGACGGGGGAGCCTGGTGGGCTGCCGTCTATGGGGTCGCACAGAGTCGGACATGACTGAAGCGACTTAGCAGCAGCAGCAGCTAGCAATTCTGCTTCTTATTATATATCCAAAAGAACTGAAAGCAAGGACTTAAAGAGATATTTGTACATCCATGTTCATAGCAGCATTATTCACAATCGTTAAAACATGGAAGTAACCCAAGTGTCTATCAACACTTGGTGGATAAGCAAAATGTGATATATACATACAATGAAATATTATTCAGTCTTAATTAGGAGGGAAATTTTGACATATGCTACAGCATGGATGAACCATGAGGACGTTATGTGAGGTAATGTGAAATAAGCCTATCACAATATGACACTGCATGATTCCACTTATATGAGATAATTAGAGTAGTCAAAATCATAGAGACAGAAAGTAGAATGGTGGTTGCCAGGGGCTGGAGAGGGAGAAGGATGGAAATTTATTGTTTAATGGGTAAAGACTTTCTGTTTTACAAGATAAAAAAAGAGTTATGGGCTTATTCCCATTAAATTGTTTAACTAGATTGTGTAAAATAACTTAATTGCTTAATATGAAATTACAAAGTGAAGGCTTGGGGGAAATCGGCTTTTTTAGAAGCAAACAATTCTAAATATATTCTGTTCTTCAAATAAATGATTTTCTTTCTTAAAAAAAAAGAGTAATGCAGATAGACGGTGTGACGATTGAGCAACAATATGAATGTATTCACTGAACTATACACTTAGAAATGTTTACAATGGTAAATATTATGTGTGTTTTAACACGATTTTTCAAATTGTGAAGAAAAAGAATATTAAAAATATGAAGTACATAGAAGAGTCCCTGGCATGTATTAAGTACTCAATAACTCTTTAGGAGTAGGCAATGGCAACCCACTCCAGTATTCTTGCCTGGGAAATCCCATGGACAGAGGAGCCTGTCGGGCTACAGTCCGTGGGATTGCAAAAAGTTGGCCACAACTGAGTGCACGTGCACATTCTGTATAAATCTAGCTATCAAGGAGTTAACTCAATAATTTCTCTTTTTTCTTTACATGTTTACTTTCTGGAAAGATGATAGCCTGGCTTGCTTTATTTTGTTTTCCAGTGTGGACTCCCACTAATCCTGAAATGAGAAAGTCTTAAGTTGGGATCATCCAGTCACAACCTCCTATTTGAAGAGGTTATGAGAGGCAGGAGGAGGTTAGAGGCTATAGGCAGATCATGGGTTCTGTCAAAGAAACTACTCATAGGAGTTCTAATAGAATGCAAGGACCATTCACCAGTTTCCTGTACTATGGGGCTCCCTTGAGTCACTCTGGGTGACAATGGATTCAGCCTTAAGAGATAATGAGCAATGATAAAAATATGAGGCATGGATTTCCCTGGTGATCCAGTGGATAAGACTCCATGCTTCCAAGGCAAGGGGCATGTGTTTGATCCCTGGTCTGGGAACTAGGATCCCAAATGCCTTGTGGGGTGGCCAAAAAAAAAAAACAAATGAGACAGGGTGGTATGGTAATAGAGCACTAAGCTGAGACTAAAAACCTGGCTTTGACAGTTGGCACTGACCTTGATCATGCTAGTAACTCAAGGCAAGTCTCTTTGAGCCATACTTTAGAAGCTAGCAAAGTGAGAGGGTTTTTCCTGGGAGATCTCTAAAAATCCTTCCCCTCTTAAATAATCTACAGTTCTGTAACTGATATGGCTATCTTAAGAGCCTTTGACTCTCTCCTTTGGACTTCGAAGCAACTATTCTAGGTTTAATAACTTAATACATAATTGGCAGAGATGTATTAATACATCTTTTGTTACCCAAACATGATTGACCAGAGTGTTGCATTATTCAGTCACATAACAAATCACTGGCCACAGGCATTTGTTTCTGCAAAAACTCCTGGTCGGTAATGTGCTAATACAATAATACTAACTGCCATTATCATTGAAAGCTTATGTAACCCAGACACCATGTTAACCACTGTGATGTACACATCGCTTCATTTGATTCTTACCTAAGTCTATAAAGTATGTGCTATTTTCTCCCATTTTATAGATGAGGAAGCCAAGGATCCAAAGGGTGAAATGACTTGTTCAAGGTCACACAGTTACTAGGGGCAGAGACAGGGTTTAAATCCAAGTCTAACATGGAGTCTTGTGCTTTCTTTCAGCATAAAAAGCTCCTTCTACCCATTTACTATCCTACTGCTACCAGCACCCATGTTTCCATTTGAAAATAGGCCATGGAGTCTTTTTTTTTATTATTTAAATTTATTCATTTTAATTGGAGGCTAATTGATTTACAATATTGTATTGGTTTTGCCATACATCAACATGAATCCGCCACGGGTGTACACGTGTTCCCCATCCAGAGCCCCCCTCCCACCTCCCTCCCAGTACCATCCCTCTGGGTCATCCCAGTGCACCAGCCCCAAGCATCCTGTATTCTGCATCGAACCTGGACTTAAAAGCCTAAAATGTTAAAATGCCGAATACATACATTATAAAATATTGAAATTGGAAGGTACCAAAACTGGTCATTTTGTCAACAACTTAACTTACAGAAACAAAAATGAAGTTTCTTACAGAGATGCGATGCCATGCTCAAAGGAAAGTAAAGACCCAGCCCTGCAACCAGATTTTTTCTAACTTGGAAAGACTCAGGTGCTTTCTCCACTCTGTCCCTCCAGGCATCACCATTTCAGACAATGTCTGGCAAGTCAGAAAATTTGAAGAAGAACAACTTTGAGTGCATCTCAGATAGCATGCCAACTAATCAAGGCTATTCTGGACCTTGGGTCATGTGGTGGAATGAACAAACAACTATTTCAATATTATATGTCTTTCCCATAGTTAGGGAAATATAAAACAAAAAGACCACACCATTATTTATTTACCTTTCGCTTTTTAATGGCTCCATTTGCCCCAGGGACAGCTTCACACAGGCGACTTATTGCTTCCCTATAGAACAGAAACCATATAAGGACTCAGCAAGCTATCAAGTACATAGTAAATGTTCAATAAACGTTAGCAAGTTGTTATGACCAAAATGTACACTCAGATGATGGTGAGTCTGACATAAAGGGCCTCCTCCACTCCACAGGAGAAAACTGAGCTTATTCTCACCACAGCTCAAACCCAAGAAGACCCAGCAACTAATACTGAAAAATTGCTTTATAATAAGGAGTCCTATATTCACCTTCATTGTCTCTTTCCCTTGGGTTTTCAAGGTTGGTTTTCAGCACTGTACTGTTGATTTCTAACCAAAAAGGATGGATGGGACTTTACTGTCTGGGAATATTTCACAGTGTTATCTTTAGCAAAATCCCCTGTGGTGTTGTGAATAAAAAGCTTCATAGCATCTCATCGCTAAAAACAATTAAATACAAAAGAATCCAACAGTAGAAGTTTAAAAGGATCGGGAGAGAATTAAACTTCAAGGTGGTCTCAAATGGAACCTTATTGACTAAGTTACTGCTACAAGCCATTGAGCTTTCATGTAATTTCACAGAAGAAAAGAAAATCAATAGCAAATTTCCTCCTTTGCTTATTTTTCTGTCCTTACTATATATTGCACTTCCTGAGAGAAAAGCACCACTAAAAGAGGTAGTTGCTCCTTAATGGAAGTGGTGAATGCACTGGCGCCCTCCTCTCCAGAAATGCAGTTGTAACTAAGAGCTTTTGTCTCTGGGACTCAGCATTCAGAACCACCCGAGCTTTCACTTGGCGTAATCTGAACCTTTGCCTGTGGCTTTCAACACACATATTAAACTTTTCACAAAGCAAATGGAAATCTCTAAGCTCCTTCCGGATCCACTGGACATCATCATTAAATTAGCACACACACACATATTACTACAGTTTTTATATATATATTAGATTTCATGAAAATATTTTCTATGTTTTGATTTTCAAAGGAAGGGAGATGCAGAGAAAGGAATGCAGATCCATTAAAAATAAATATGCATCAGATAGACAAAAAAAAGAGATCTATATATAGCTCTATACATGTAGTAGTGCAGAGCTATGTACTCAACATAATTATCTGCAACAAATGGATAAAGCAGCTTTTTGATTTAGCATATTTATTGTTTCTCCAGGATTCCAACCTTGTTCTCTGGAGTCAAACAAGACAACTTTGAGAGTTGGGCTCTTTTGTTTGCTTGGCTGGCTGATGGTTTGAGTTATCTTAATGTTAGTCAGTAATCGATGAGACACATCTAATTGATCTGAAGCAGCCTACAGCGTTGCCTGAGTAACTAGACCTGCGCCCTTGTTGTTGGTATTTAACAAAGAGGGATTATGGGAAAGGTGTTCTTAGATCCTGTACTCCGTGAGAGCCAGCTGGGGTCCTTTGGTCTAAAAAGCTCCCTGTAAATGGGTTGAAATAAAAGTATAAACAAAAGTGGACACTGATGTTGCCAAGTATAATAGCAGTTATTATTAGAAGTAGTAACTTTTATAAGTTTTATGAAGTGCTTTCCCAGGCACTGTTTTCTTGATTCTTGTTCCAACTGTCAATAACATCTAACAAAATGTAAAGTTGTGAATTTGGATAAAGGGAATACTTAATAGGATGAGCAGCCCTCAAGAAGAGTTTGGAAGGGTGAGTTTGGAATTGGGAAAATTCAGACAGAGGGGAGAGCAGGTGTGAAGATACTCAAACATAAATAATTACAACACGTGGGGAGCTACAGTACTTTGATATTGCAGGAGGACAAAGTGTAGTAGAAACAAGAATGAGTAAGAGCTAAGAGATGGGATTAGAGTCTGAAAACGTTTTCTGAATAAAGCCAGATAGTAAATATTTTAGACTTTGTTCTTTTTTTTTTTTAAACTTTACATAATTGTATTAGTTTTGCCAAATATCAAAATGAATCCGCCACAGGTATACATGTTGAACTCAGCCATTGGAACTTAACAGCAGCAGTAGACAACATGCAAACAGATGAACACAGCTGTGTTCCAATAACTTTATTTCTAAAAACAGTTAGCTGGCCATATTCAGCCAAGGACCATAATTTGCCAACTTCCTGATTAGATAATTCACCTGAAAGGGGTTAGAAATAATTCAGTTTTAAAAGCAGGAAAATGTTAACATTCAGTATAATTTTAGAACTAAAAATTGAAACAACTGTAAGATACTTGCTCCACTCTCATTAATTTCACAAACAGAAAGAAAATTACAAAGCCAGTATTGACAGAAAAAAGGGAATAATTCCACTTCAGGTATATTTATCCACCACTGGTGGCCTTACTTAGTATTAATATAAAAGATGACAAATGTCATAATATTTATCAGAGTTTTTGACAAGGAAGGAAGAATTTGTATTGAAACAGCACTGAGTAGTTATGTAAAAGAAACATTCATTTTAGAGTAAAAAAAATAACCCCAACAAAACAAATCAGCATAAATATTGCCACTTGCAATGTTAAATATTAGGACTGTAGAAATATGGAGGGAATCTACATAAATTAGTGGGAAAAAAGAACCTGGAATAGCATATGCACATTGGTAGCAGCTATATAAAATTAATTCTGTATAAACAGGGACATAGAAAAAAGCATTAAAGAGTAACTTGGCTTAGAGGGTTTTTTTATGTGTGTGATTTGCTGTTTCCTGTTTTTTATTCTATTGATGTTTAGATGTAAACAGTGTTTTGTTTTTCTTCATCGTTCAGTTGATTATAATCTTTTAAAATATTCAAAAGAACGCAAGTTAGTTCCTCAGCAGGAGTTTTGCTCCTGTATTGTGGAGATGTGAGGGCATGTCAACAATGTCCCTATGGAGTGACACAGCCTGTCTCTCTTTTGCCAACAACTGCAGAGGTCAGAGAGTGTTCATGTTACAGATAATAACAGACTTTTATTTCTCTTGTTCCCCTCCCAGCTTATCCTTTAATGCCTCCATCTTTATAGCCACTAAGACCAGATTTTTCTTTTCAGTGTATTGGGTAGACTTGCTGATTTTCACTCTCCAAAGTTTCACAAAGAAAAAACTCTTGCCCAGATTTAGCAATGCTTTCACATTAGAAATCCCTATCTTTAGATTTCTAGCAAGGAGTTTAAGTTTTAATGAAGAGGCATCCTATTTATATGTCAGGTTCAGCACTAAGCACCTTATGGACATCAACTCATTTAGTCTTAATAATATTATTTCAAGGTAAGTATTTTATCCCCATTTTACAAATGAGGAAATTAAAGTTCAAAGAATTTTAATAACTGCCTCTAAATAATTCAGCAGATAGTGGGAGAGACAGAATTCAAATCCAAGTCTGACTTAGAAACCCAGACTCACCATTGGAGGCACCATATTACCAGGTGCATGAAAAGGGGGGAGTTCTAGGCTTTAGGGACTGGGAGGAGAAGTATATGGTCCTTTCTCTGCTCGCTCCCCACATAGACAGGGGTTCCTTGATGCAGTATGGCTGTGGTAACCCACCAAGGGAATGAGGCAAGGTGATGGCAGTCAGCTCTGGGGAAGGCTCATGAGGATGTCCCAGGCCCGTGCTGTCCCAGCCCTTTGCTTTCCATACACTGGCTTATTATCTCCTTAGGGATAACAACAGCATCCAGAGCCTGGCCCTCGGAGGAAGAACACACGTGTGTGCAAAGCACACTCACTCAGAACTTTAAAGTCAGCTGAGACACCAGATGCTTCACAGGTTCAGAAAATCTCTTAATATACAACTCAAAAGAAAAAAGCAGAAACTTGTGCTTATGAACAGGCTTTTACAAAATAGTTATACTGTACACCCACATCCATAGCATTAGTCACAATAGCTAAACCATGGAAACAACCCAAGTATCCATCGACAGATGAATGGATAAGCAAAATGTGGTACATACGTACAATGGAATATTATTCAGCCTTACAAAGAAAGGAAATTCTGACACATGCTACAACATGATGAATGTTGAGGACATTATGAAAAGTTAAATAAGACAGTCACAAATGCAGATACTGCATGACTCCACTTACTTGCAGTAGTCAAAATCATGCAAAGGAGAATGGTGATTGCCAGGGGCTGGGGAAGAACGGGGAGTTATTGTTTAATAGATACAGAGCTTTAGACTTACAAGAGGAAAAGAATTATTGGAATGGATGGTGATGATGGTTGTACATCAGTGTGAATGTACTTAATACCACTGAACTATACATTTTAAAATGGTAATCACAATGGTAAGTTTTATGTTATGTGATTTTATCATAATAGACAAAAAGAACTGCCAAAAATACAGTAATTAATTAATTTTTTTTTTTACTTTAGACTAAAGTGGAAGTGAGAAATAGAATTAACGGACTAGATCTGATAGACAGAGTGCCTGATGAACCATGGACAGAGGTTCGTGACATTGTACAGGAGGCAGGAATCAAGACCATCCCCAAGAAAAAGAAATGCAAAAAAGCAAAATGGATGTCTGAGGAGGCCTTACAAACAGCTGTGAAAAGAAGGGAAGCGAAAAGCAAAGGAGAAAAGGAAAGATATACCCATTTGAATGCAGAGTTCCAAAGAATAGCAAGGAGAGATAAGAAAGTCTTCCTCAATGATCAGTGCAAAGAAATAGAGGAAAACAATAGAATGGGAAAAACTAGAGATCTCTTCAAGAAAATTAGAGATACCAAGGGAACATTTCATGCAAAGATGGGCTCAATACAGGACAGAAATGGTAGGGATCTAACAAAAGCAGACGATATTAAGAAGAGGTGGCAAGAACACACAGAAGAACTGTACAAAAAAGATCTTCACGACCCAGATAATCACGATGGTGTGATCACTCACCTAAAGCCAGACATCCTGGAATGTGAAGTCAAGTGGGCCTTAGGAAGCATCACTACCAACAAAGCTAGTGGAGGTAACAGAATTCCAATTGAGCTATTTCAAATCCTGGAAGATGATGCTGTAAAAGTGCTGCACTCAATATACCAGCAAATTTGAAAAACTCAGCAGTGGCCACAGGACTGGAAAAGGTCAGTTTTCATTCCAATCCCAAAGAAAGGCAATGCCAAAGAATGCTCAAACTACCACACAACTGCACTCATCTCACACGCTAGTAAAGTAATGCTCAAAATTCTCCAAGCCAAACTTCAGCAATATGTGAACTATGAACTTCCAGATGTTCAAGCTGGTTTTAGAAAAGGCAGCGGAACAAGAGATCAAATTACCAACATCCAGTGGATCATCGAAAAAGCAAGAGAGTTCCAGAAAAACATCTATTTCTGCTTTATTGACTGTGCCAAAGCTTTTGACTGCGTGGATCACAATAAACTGTGGAAAATTCTGAAAGAGATGGGAATACCAGACCACCTGACCTGCCTCTTGAGAAACCTGAATGCAGGTCAGGACACAACAGTTAAAACTGGACATGTAGCAACAGACTGGTTACAACTAGAAAAAAGAGTACGTCAAGGCTATATACTGTCACCCTGCTTATTTAATTTATAGGCAGAGTACATCATGAGAAACACTGGGCTGGATGAAGCATAAGATGGAATCAAGATTGCCAGGAGAAATCTCAATAACCTCAGATATGCAGATGACACCACCCTTATGGCAGACAGTGAAAAAGAATTAAAGAGCCTCTTGATGAAAGTGAAAGAGGAGAGTGAAAAAGTTGGCTTAAAGCTCAACATTCAGAAAACTAAGATCATAGTATCTGGTCCTATCACTCCATGGCAAATAGATGGGGAAACAGTGGAAACAGTGTCAGACTTTATTTTTCTGGGCTCCAAAATCACTGCAGGTGGTGATTGCAGCCATGAAATTAAAAGACGCTTACTCCTTGGAAGGAAAGTTATGAACAACCTAAACAGCATGTTAAAAAGCAGAGACATTACTTTGTCAACAAAGGTCCATCTAGTCAAGGCTATGGTTTTTCCAGTGGTCATGTATGGATGTGAGAGTTGGACTGTGAAGAAAGCTGAGCGCCAAAGAATTGATGCTTTTGAACTGTGGTGTTGGAGAAGATTCTTGAGAGTCCCTTGGACTGTGAGGAGATCCAACCAGTCCATCCTAAAGGAGATCAGTCCAGGGTGTTCATTGGTAGGACTGATTTTGAAGCTGCGATTCCAATACTTTGGCCACCTGATGCTAAGAGCTGACATTTGAAAAGACCTTGATGCTGGGAAAGATTGAGGGCAGTAAGAGAAGGGGACGACGGATGATGAGATGGTTGGATGGCATCACCGATCAACGGACATGGGTTTGGACATGGGACTCCAGGAGTTGGTGATGGACAGGGAGGCCTGGCGTGCTGCAGTTCATTTGTTTGCAAAGAGTTGGACACGACTGAGCGACTGAACTGAACTGAACTGAACTGAAAGAGGATCAATAGATCTCTCTCCAACAAAGGCCTATTTGCGCAAATACTCTTTTTAATTCTAATGGGTCCAATGCCCCAACTCTCGCCCCTCAGCATTACCCCTAGAAAACCATCTGTGGGCCTCTTGGGAACCCACAGACCTCAGGTTAAAAACCACTGCTTTAAACCACTCCAACTGTTTTCTTTGCTTACATCAGTATTAATGAATCTGAAACCCCAGTCAGAGAAAGCACATATGTGCTTGGTTTCCTTGCCTTTCTTCTCAAAGATCTTTTCTTCCCCTTAGACTGGGACCAAGAGATTAACTGTAACATTTTCAAGAACAAATAGTACTTTCAATGCTTTTTGGCGTTCTTGCCACACCCTGCAACCTAAAGCACTGACTTTACACATGCTGAGGAAAAAGAAAACAGAGATCCCGAGGCAGGGATTCCTCCCAAGATGACGGTGCCACCACCCAAGCTGCCCAAGCAGCCTGCATTTCTGCATAACCCCTTGGAAGCTGACAACCATGGGACACTCTCCAGCAAGCAAACATTCAGCAAACGTCCTCTCTTAGAGGAGCAGGACTTTTCAGAGTTTAAATGGCTAAAGATTTCCATCCTGGGAGCCTGTACTAGAAAGAGAGAGAGAGAGACCCAGAGAACCAACAGTGGTCACTTTGTTTATTGTTTTGCCACATGAGAGAGAAGGGGAGAAGCAGGCTGATGTAAGAGAATGAGAATGCAGTTGAAGATTTGCTTTTAAGCATATAAAATCCTGCCTACGCCATAAGACCGAAAAAAGATATTTTGTCTGTTTTAACAGAGCCCAAACGTCACCCAAACAAAGCTACCTTTCTTCATCAACCCCTGGCCGCTACAGTACTTAAGTTATAATTTTTCCATGTCTTTAACCCTTAAACAGTTAAGCTCCTCTGGAAGCAATGCTGCCCAATCATTGTGTATTTTTGTTTTTGTTTTTTTTTAATTTGGAAGGCAATATCCTAATCCAAGACAAAGTGGAGTGTTTAAGGGAGGGTGGGAGCCTGTGAGACAGATTGTTTCTAGTGAATGTCAAAATGCAGTTCTTCAGTAAATAGGAAAGCCAGAAAATGTGTCACATGAAACCAGGCAAATGGCCCAGGAAAGCAACTCTCCCCATCTCCACACACACACACACACACACACACATACAGTTCCTTTTTGTCCAAACCAATAGAAATGAGAATAACTTTTATTCCCTGAAAGAGCCTTTCCAAAAAAAGAATTCAAAAATATGTAAGTAGAACAAAGTCACAGGGGATTTTCCCTTACTTTTCATTTCCAACATGAATCTTTAAATGAATCAGTTAATAATGTGCAGGGACAAGTTGTCACCTGAATGTCTCAAACCGCCTTCCTATTGATGAATGTGAGGATTGTAATTCAGACTCCACATCGTGTTAGTTTTATGTTGTTCCAATTGTTCTAGGGAAACTAGTACCTGCTTTTTTGAAATCTTTACCTTCAGAACATCAAAGCTCAGTGATCTATGTGTTCAATTTTGTTCAGCTTGGTGAAATTAAAGACCTCCAAGAATATATGCAAGCCTCAGACAGGACACTTTAGAACATGAGCCTGCCTCCGTGGCGATAAGCACACAATGAGTGCAGTCAATGGCCCTAGACCAGCAGAAAATGGAAAACTTCAAACTCCCTTTGTGTTACTATCAAGGGCATTGCCCATGCACTCTGGGACGGTTGATGCTGCCCATAAAATATATCCTTTCATTTTGGAAACAGGCACTTTGGGGCCCAGGATGGTCAAATCAAACCTTTTAGGAATGCCCACAGCATTTACTCTCACATGGACTTATCTCACCACTCTGTTCAACCTGAATTCTATTCAAAATCTGATTATAAAGTACATTTGCAATTCTACCCAGCCCAAGCCACCACAGAACACAGGTTGTTCTGTCTATTTTGTGATTCTGCCCTTTGGCTCTGATGCAAAGGTTAACCCATGAATTGTACTTTAATGAAGTTGAAAGACCATTCTGTCTCCACGGTAGCACCTCCCTTGCAAGTCTCCCCGCAGTAAACAGAAATGAAGTCCTGATCTTCTCCTATCCCCACAATGGTTTCTCATAAAATGATCACATGTTTCAAAATGCAACGTGGCTTCTACACCTTCAAATACAAAATGAGATATGGGGTTGATTTCACACAAAACACACTGGAATTGGTAAATCCAAAAGACTGTCCTCCTTTACTTTGGAATAAACTAAAACCATTCTGTTTTAGACAAAATATTCTAAATTATTATTAAGGCATATCTTTTGAGGTTAAAAAGTATACTGATCATATAGTGTGGTCACTTAAGAATTTTTTTAATGAATTTAAAAAAAAAAACAGATTCAACATAATCACCCACCTTTATTCATCATATTTCACTCCAAATGACGCTTATCTACTTCCAAAAATAGGCCTATCTTCATAAAAGGAAAATTTGGTGCCATTTAAGATACTTAATACAGTTTGCCATAAAGGTATGTATAATGTTGAGCAAGACAATAATGGGTAATATGAGTGTATAACTCCCACCACTGTTTAAAAAAAATAACTTCCAGTGTTTTATGGGCTATTTGGTATATACACTACAGATTTTATCTGGCAAGTCCAGTTTTCAAAAATGTGTGTGTGTGCCTCTAGAAGGAATCAGTAACTGGTCTAGCCAGTTGGGTCCACTGGTGGGACAACTTTGGCCTGCATATTAGCTAAGAATTCACTGAGATAACCATTTAGGTAAGTGGTGATCAAACTTTCAAGTTCTTAAAAATTAACTGGCTTGCTGGTTAAAAATGCAGATTCCTGGGACTGTTCTTGGGATTTTGATTTTATAGGTCTGCAGGTTAACAGCCTCCCCAGTGATTCTAAAGCAGATCAGCTCAAGGACCACACAGTAGACCAGAACTTCTACTTGAACGCACTGCACAGGGTGCCTGGTTCTGTGCTCTACAGCTTCACCCAGATGGCTGTGTTAGTGGACGTTAAGGAATTAGGTCACTTTCTCCAGGCAGCTATGATGGGGAAGGCTACGCACTTAATTATGTTCCATTTGGGGGGAAATCTGTATTCAATTTAGTCAATGTGCTAGGATAGATATTTAGTATAATCGTCTCCTCTCCCCTCTGTCCTCTTTATCTCTGCTCTTCTCACAGGAAAGGCTTTCATCAGAAGGTATCTGAAGACCCTGAATATCTTTGTTCCCATGATCCCCTGCACACATGGGTGGTGATAAGTGACCTGCATTCTGTCCCGTATCTGGCAGCCTGGATGTTGAGAGGTCTAGACCATATGCCCCTCGAAATATATTCATGTTCTAGGCAGTGGTTTGCAACCGTGGCTGCACACTGGGGAAACACCGGGGAGCTTTAACAAATCCTGATGACTGGGTGTCATCTCCAGACATTCTGATTTAGTGGGTGAGGGTGGACTTGAGGATTGGGAGTTTTAAAAGCTCCCTCAAGTGTTTCCAATAGAGCTGAGTCAGATTGAGAACCTCTTCATAGCAGTAATCACCATGCCTTTTTTTGTCCAGGGCCAGAGAGTAAAAACTGCTAGGCTTTGTGAGCCATATAGACTGTCACAACAACACAACTCTGCCTATGCAGCTGAAAAAGCAGCCACCGACAACACGTAAGTGAATGGGCATGCTTGAGTGCCAAAAACACTTACGGACACAAATGTGAATTCCATATAACTTTCACAAGTCACAAAATATTTGTCTTTTGATCCCCCACCCCCAATCATTTTTAAAAAGTCAAAAACCATTCTTGGCTCAAAATATGGCAAAATCAAAATTAGGTAGCAGGTGGTTTGCTGAGCCTTCTTCTGGAGCTAACCAGAAATGAATGTAAGAGGCCATGGGATCACAATCAGCTATTAGCTTGTATGTGGCAAAAAACCTATTAAAACACAACCTTTTAATCATCACAGACAGATTGTTTATACGTACTTGACCTTGGTCTAGCTCAGTATGTTGGTACAGGAAGCAGCTGGGTCTTAGATGAGTTTTCTACTACATAAACACAAGGGTTATGGAACTGCTTTTACATACTGTTAATTATGACCTTCCACTCTTTGTCTCTCCTACCAGCATTCAATGACAGCAAAAGAGACACTGATGTATAGAACAGTCTTTTGGACTCTGTGGGAGAGGGAGAGGGTGGGATGATTTGGGAGAATGGCATTGAAACATGTATAATATCATATATGAAACGAGTCGCCAGTCCAGGTTCAATGCACAATACTGGATGCTTGGGGCTGGTGCACTGGGATGACCCAGAGGCATGGTATGGGGAGGGAGGAGGGAGGAGGGTCCAGGATGGGGAACACATGTATACCTGGGGCGGATTCATTTTGATATATGGCAAAACCAATACAATATTGTAAAGTTAAAAAATTAAATTAAATTAAAATATATTTAAAAAAAAAAAGAAAGGAGAGGGAAACCGAAATCCTTCTTCTTTTTGTATCAACTAAGTTTCATTAAGTGACATGATATCTTGTACATGATACAGAAGAAAGTGCTTGGGGGAGATACATAAATAAACAAAAGTGTAAAATTACTATAAATGTTAACAGGGGGAAAAGTGGAGGGTTCTAATTTATCTACAACTCCTCTATGATAATAAAAAAAGGCTGGTTGAGTGGGCTCTGCAATCAACAGCCAGAATTCAAAATTTACCAGTCTCCTATAATCTCTGTGATATTGAACACATTTTTAAAGCTTTCTATGTCTCAGTTTCTTAAATTTATAAAGTGGGAATAATGATAGTGCTTAGAACAATGCCTCAAAAATGTTATCCATAATTATTGCTTTATCCTTAAAATGTCTATCTGCTTTGAGAACTGGTTCTAAACTGCTTTTTACAATGTCTAGTACCCAACAGCACACTCTCTGGTTATAACTGGAATTATACAGAAAACATGTTGTAGAAGAGGCCCAATTATGTCTGTTATACATACCGCAACAGATGGTCCAGGTTTCTATAAAGGCAGAATGCCTACTTGATTTTCTTTAGATGCCTCCATGGCACCTAGTGGGCTGCCTTGGACATCCTGAATGTTCAGTATGTAAATGTTTAGACAGCTCTATGGCACTGAAACAAAGTATGATCCTTGTCCCCTTGTATAACCCAGATCCCCCTTCAGAACAGAAGTACTCATTACCCTGGTTGTGGGAATGTTCGCTGCTCATGTCTCACAGCTGAGCTCCTTCCCCAGAACTTGTCTCTCTTTTAGTTACCTTTTAGTTACCATAAACATGTCCCTCCCAAGAGGCATGACAAATGACATGACATGACATGACAAATCAATACGGTGTTCAAAGGCCTGGTCTCCGCACCCAGGAGATATGCTGAGGGCTTTGTTGAGACAGCATCACTATTCAACACTGCCACCATGTCAAACCTGCAACCCTCACTCCCCTATGTGTTGATCTTAAGAATTCTCCCAGTATACCTTTTGCATTTAACTCTCCATCTCAGCATCTGTTTCTAGATCCATAAGTCCTGCTAATGAGCTGCTGCCAGAATTATGCTCCTTTACTTTGGCATAAACATTGAACTAGAAGATATCTTCCCTTTTTAAAATATTGGCATTGTCAGAGCTAATAGTGAACTATCCTTTTTTGTTCAAACATGCATGCACACTCACATTTTCCTAGAGGAGGTGCAGCTCTCATAAGCTCCAACTCATGTTTAAGTAAATGGGTCAGAACCTGCATTTGCTCCATTAGGCATTTCACAGTTTTCCTAAGGAGAATCCTGATAAGAAATGGAACAAATCTGACTGGCAAAGGGAGAGACTGCCAACTGTCTAGCATTTCCTTTGACCACAAAGCCTTCTTTTTATCAAAGAAAAGTCAGGCTGAGATTACTTTTTAATGAATTTTTAGTGCTTTCCATCTAGCTCACTTCCTAAAAGCAACTGCATCTTTGATTTTTCTGGATATATGGTATCTTGAATCCAGGCCAAATTCCATACACTAGGCTTCCAGGGAGAACCTCAAGGCCCAAAGATGATGGATGATGGAGCCCTTGTGATTGACTGCCCCACTAAAAAAGGATAGAGACTCAATCCCTTCTTAGCCAGACGCACTCTGAGGCCCACGCTAAGCTTTCTCAGGAGGCTCCTATGCAACCGCAGTACTGGTGTTTCTAAGAGCAATGGTACAAAGGCCTATTTTACTTGCATTGTTAAATGATTCAGACCAGGAAATGACCAGTGTATCCATCAAAATCAAAATTAGAAACCCAGTTTCTTGGTCCTAGAGACATTTGCACAGAATATACTGGAATATGCTTGGGGTATTACAAACATTCAGTACTGACTTTTAAAGGAAACCAAAAAGGGCCAAAAAGGGAGATACCAGAATATATTCTCAACTGGCTCTGCACAGTAAAGAAGGCTTGAGGGAAAAAAAATCACCGGAAAAAGTTATTTCATTCAGCAATTGAAGCTAAAAATACTGAGGTCGTCCCCAAATGCATACACTTTAACATTCATGCATTTTAAGCTCTAAATTAATCTGTTTCTCCTCAAACACTTGAGGCGATCCACTGAAATCCATACTTAGATATGGACAGATAGCTAACTAGTCTCACTTAGATCAGGTGAAGTGTGTATACTGCCTGTTAGAGGAAGAGTGCATATGTGTTCACATGATAATATATGCACATCTGTAAGTTTCTGTAGATTCATATGGATAAATTAGCAGGTTCTGATTTCAGCTGCAACATGTTTTTAGAAACAATTTCATAAAGTGGATCATATTTTCCATGGAAAAAACATTTTAATTGGAAGTTTCATTCCTGACAAAGGATTTCTCAACAAATCAAATATAGATACTATAAAGAGAATTAACAAAACTAATCACCATTTTATAAACCTCTACAAATACGTAAAACACTAGAATAATGCCCTGCATCCCATAAAAACTGCATAAAATACACAATACCTACACATGTAGCCTCAATGTTTCTTGAAATACACAAACACTGCATCGACATACAGGTCAATTGAATTGTGTTCAAAAATTAATGACATTTCGATTAACAATTCAGAAAACCTTAAATTTTAGTGGAGCATTTGGGGGATGATTTAAATATGTCCAATCTTTTTTTTTAAGGTATTCAAAGAAAGTGATCTATTGTCTTCTTTTCCCTTTGAGGTAGGAATCTATTTTTTACTGCATTTACTACTGGCATTTTACAAGCTACTTTTTCCTCCTCCCAGTAATCGCCCTTCCCAATATACGAGAGCTGGAGAAGGGCACGGCAATCCACTCCATACTCTTGCTTGGAGAATTCCATGGGCAGAGAGGCCAGGCAGGTTGCAGTCTACAGGGTCGCACAGAGTTGGACACGACTGAAGCAACTTAGCACATGCACAAGCACAATACTCACGTGTTACGGAACTTTCATTTTGCCACAACGCAACTCTGTCCTGGCCGAGGCTGACTGGCCCAGCATTGGGCCCCAGTCACCATCCTACCTGGGAATTTGACATCTGGAATTGAGAAAACCAGAGGTAGGGAATCCCTGCAGCCCTGCAGTCCTGACTCTATCCTTATCTGTTTGATTGTCCACTTCTCAGATTCCAGGAGCTGCCTCAATATCCTTTCAGGAAATTCCCCTTTTGGCTTACCTAGGCAGAGTTACTTTCTGCTACTTAAAGCCAAAGACTCTTAATAAATATACCCACGGCAAGGAGATGTACTTAAAATTATTTCTTACACCTTAAAGCTCAGGTCAAAGCAAGTACTATTCATACATAATGACCTAGAAAATGTGTACATTAGATGATAAAAGCATGTTACAAATTAATACACACTATCTAATCTCACCTTAGCTTTCAAACAAATGACTGGAAAAATCTTACACCAAACTACCACTACTAGTTACCTCCAGCAATTTGTTTATTTTTTCTTTAATTTTACCCTATCTCTCAGTTCCCACAATAAGCCAATTTTAGTATTTATAATCAGAAAAATATAGTGAAAAAGAATGTTAGAAATCAGATGTCCCAGAGGCCTGACATCAGCGATGGAGATGGTCATAGCTGAGTTGTTTCCTCACTTAGAAGTGATTTTTAAAAGGTGGGTCAGGCCTGCATTTACTGCCTGCACTGTCCCCCATCATCTTAGTCTATCCACAGCTATAAGAGCAGTTTCTTAGCTTCAAACCAAAACAATGTCACTAGAAAATATTAAGTGCTATAGGGACAGGATTTGGTATAAGGGTTCCTGGGTTTGAGTTCAGGGAAATAGCTGTGTGGTCTGGGGATGGTCCCAAAGACTTCTCTGAGCCTCAGCATCCCCTGCTCAAAATTACAGTACGTTCTTCTCAGGGTGATCATGTGCTTCATAAGAGAGCAAGGCAAGTGAAACAAATATCAGCTACTGTTAACTACTTTCACCTCCTGTCCTGCAGCAGCCCTCTTGGCCAGCAGAGTTTCTGGTTGGGCTTCAAGAAATTAGAACAGACTACATGCACTTTTCCCCAAATTATCTCAGCTGTGGGACCTGCTAGAAACAGGCCTTGACACTTCAGCTGTCCTTCTCTTACTGGCTTTGCACACTTTCAGCAAAACAAACTTAGACAACCTTGAATACTTCAAAAATATAACTCATCTAGTAACCAACGCTTTTTAAAAATTGTTGTAAAACACATATATAGTACACATCCATAAAATTTACCATTTTAATAATTTTTAAGTGTATAGTTCAGTGGCATTAAGTACATTCACATTGTCATGCAATCATCAGCACCACTCATCTCTAGAACTTTTTTTTCACCTTCCCAAACTAAAACTCTGTACCCATGAAGCACTAATCCCCTTTCCCTCTAACCCCTGGCAACTACCAATCTACTTTCTGTCTCTAGATCTGACTACTCTAGGCACTTCATACAAGGGAAATCAGACTACTTTTTTGTCTTTGTCTTTGTATTTGTCTTTTTGCATTTTTCCTTAGCAGAATATCCTCAAGCTTTGCAGTAGGCTGAATGTTTCTATCTCCCCAAAATTTCTATGTTGAAATCCTAACACCCAAAGATGACAGTACTAGTAATTGGGGCCTTTGGGAATCAATTAGGTCATGAGGGTGGGGCCCTCATGATGGAGGTTAATGCTCTTATAAAAGAGGTACCACAGAACCCCCTAGGCCCTCTGCAAGGAAGGATATGATCATTCTGTCATCCAGAAAAAGGCCCTCACCCCACCATGTTGACACCTTGATCTCAGACATCCAATCTCCAGAGCTGTTAGAAATAAACATCTGTTGTTTATAAGCTACTCTATCTGTAGTATTTTGTTACAGAAGCCTGAATGGACTAACACAAGGTTTATTCATGCTATAGCATGTGTAAAAATTTACTTTTTTGCAGCTTTATTGAGATATAATTGACAAATAAAATCATAATATATTTAAAAGTATACAACGTGATAGTTTAATAGCTGTGAATATTGTGAAAGAATTCCCACAATCAAGTTAATGAGCACATCTATCAGCTCACATATTTACCTCTTTTTTTTGGTGAGATTGCTTAAAATCTACTCTGTTGGCAAATTTAAATTGTATTATACAATGCAGTATTAGTCACTGCATTAGTATGCTATAGTCACTATGCTATACATTAGATCATAAAGGCCTTAATCATCTTAAACAAAAGCTTGTTCTTAACCAATAGCTCCCCATTTCCCAGCCTCACGATGCCCCATCCTTTGGTAACCACCATTCTACTCTGTTGCTATGAGTTGGACTTTTTATAAAAAGATTACACACATAAGTGATATCATGCAGTATTCATCTTTCTCTGTCTGACTTATTTCACTTAGCATAATGTCCTCCAATTGCATCCAGGTCATCAAAACCGGCAGGATTTCCTTCTTTTTAAAGGCTAATGTTCCACTGTATGTATATACCATGTTATATACCATGTTTTGTTTATCCATTCATCCATCAATGGATACTTGGGTTGCTTTCATCTTATGAGTCTGTGAATAATGCTGCTATAAGCATAGGTGTACAAACATCCAAGTACCTGCTTTCAATTCTTTTAAATATATACACAGAAGTGGAATTGTTCAATCATAAGATAATTTTATTTTTAATTTTTTAGGAACTGCCATATTGTTTTCCACAGCAGCTGCACCATTTTACATTGCCACCAGCAGTGCATAAGAGTTCCAATTTCTAACAACCTTGTCAACATTTAATTTGTTAAATTAAAAGTTTTTTGTTGTTGTTTGGGGGGTTTCTTCTAAATAACAGCCATTCTAATGAGTGTGAAGTACTATTTCACGGTGGTTTTTATTACATTTCCCTAATGATTAGTTGTGTTAGGCATCTTTTCATGTGCTTATTGTCTATTCGTGTGTCTTCTTTAGAGAAATGTCTATTCAAGTCCTTTGCCCAGTTTTTAATAGGGCTGTTTGGTTTCCTGCTGTTGAATTGTAGGAGTTCTTTATATATTCTGAATATTAATTCCTTATCAGAGATCTGATTTAAGAAATATTTTTCCACTCCATTCTGTGGGTTGCCTTAGTGACTGTGTTTCTTGGTCCTGCTGCTGCTGCTGCTAAGTCGCTTCATTCGTGTCCGACTCTGTGCGACCCCATAGACGGCAGCCCACCAGGCTCCTCCGTCTCTGGGATTCTCCAGGCAAGAACACTGCAGTGGGGTGCCATTCTTGGTCCTACTTGTGCTCAAAGTGCACCTGCGTGTGACATTGTGCTAATGACTGTGAGCAAAAGGAGCCCTTGACTCCCACACCCTCTCTCTGTGTATTTGACTCTGTCATCCTATCAGAATCCTTCTCAATTGCTTGCAAACATTTTTTAAAATTACTGTATCTTTGAAGACTTCTGAAAGGGATGTAATTGGCTATTTCATCTCAGATATCTGAGAAGCGAGATCTCAGTCCTAAAGAGGCTGTGAGGAACCGGGGTCAGCACAGCTTGAAACTAGCAGAAGTTGTCGTTATCCACACGTTCACACACACACATGAAACCTCCACGAGGGTTTCCTGATGTCTACACCTGTGTGAGAGGAAGTACTTCCACTTACATCAGTGCCTGCCAAGGAGGATCTGACTGTCATGTATCACTGTAACTGGTCTCACCAGCTGATAAAGGTCATTAATCTTGACCCTGGGAACCCAGACCCTTGCTGAGGTCTTCACATTCCTTTCTGACCAATGAACAATGAAACTTGCTTTATCCAACCATGTACATTCTGTTCCGGTAACTATTAATTCTTAGCATGACCACTATGAACTAAAACTTTAACACTCTTGATGTTTTTCTCCTTGCCACTGTTCTCAGTAAATGTCTTCACTGGGGGGTGTCCCCTGGTCTGGCAAATTAATAAACTCTTTATCCCCGCTCTGGAGTCTTTACTTTGAGTCCCATGTGGGCTGCAGTCCCACTCCTCACTGCATAGTCTCCTCACAAGTTAACACAAACTCACACACCAGATGCTGGAAATAACTCCAAATTTTACACAGACGTACACATGCTTATCCATGCATAGCTATAATCAATCTCATTCATACATTCCTCAGGAAAATTAAATAAATGCCATCCTGTCTTCAAACAAACAGATATCTGAGTTTAGCCACCCAGCATGCAGATATCTGACCTCTACAGAATATTCTCCCTCCTGACATTCACATTGCTTACAAACCTCATGCACAGGTAAATGTTCATTTCAGCTGCATTTTGGCTCTGCTTTGCCTGTAATGGTTGCTCACACACACACAAGTATACATTTATCTCTGAAAAAGTGCCTTTAATGTCCTGCTGAAGCCAAAGAATCAAAATTTTAAGACAGTGAATTAAATTTGCAGAATCAGTGCTCAGGAGCAATAACATTACAAACAGGAAATTAGTCCAATTACAACATCCTCTGAATTATGATCTCTACTTCCTTGCTGCTTTACTTAGTACCAATCACTCATTATAGCCTGCTTACCATTGACAGTAGTTCCAAAAAATACTACTCTGGGTCTTCTACCCCATGGAATGGAATGTGGCAGATAAATAACCCTTATGATCAGCTAGGGAAAATGAATTAAAGACAAGACCCCAAAAGGAAGCACTCACCACCCACCCTCTAACACCTCCTTTTCCTTCCTCCAGGGGTGGCCATCACAGGAATGAGGCAAAAACCCACCACAGACCACTGTTTCCCAGCTCTCCTGGAGCCTGGCATGGACAGATCCTGTGCTGGGTGCTTTGTACTTAGACTGGCTGAATTTATTGCCAAGTATGAGTTCCATATGTAAAGCAATAAATACAGGAGGAGGACAGTGTAGTAAGACAATGATCTGGAGGCCCTCCCACCAACAGTATGCCCTGCCCTTGGGATAAATTCTGTCCCGTGGGGATGAACTAAATAGTCCCTCCATGTTTCCTATGAAGTTCTGATCTTCAGGGTTGAAAACCAAGCCCTGTTCCACCAGCTTCACTTATTGGGTTTACCCTGACATATAATTTATTCCTTCTTCTATATCAGAGGCAGGTTCTCACCCAGACACAAAGAAGAAGGCATCCTTAGTGGGAGAGGGAAGACTTTTTTTCTTTTTTGCATGATGTGAATGCTTATGCAAGGGAGGGAGTGAGCTTTAGGTTTTTGTGAGATAATTTTTTGTGTGTCTGTGCACTTCAGATCAAATTAGGGTTTTTTGTTTTGCTTTGTTTATCTTTGTTTTAAAAATCACGATGAATGGTCATTAGACTTATCATGGTGATCATTTTGAAATGTATAGAAATACCAAATCACTATGGTATACAACACTATGTTATCCTGGTATACACCAGGAATTAACATAATGTTGTAGGTCAATTATACTGCCAAAACAAACAAAAACTCATTAAAAAAAATCAGATTTGTGATTACCAAAGGCCAGAAGTGGAGGAAAGGAGAATTGGATGAAGGCAGTCAAAAGGTATAAACTTTCAGTTGATAAATAAGTACTTGGGAAGTAATGTACGATATGTTAAATAACACTGTCATACATTATATATGGACGTTGTTAAGAGAGTAAATCCTAAGAGGTCTCATGGCAAGGAAAAAACTTTTTTTCTGTTTCTTTAATCAACCTTGTATTTATATGAGATGATGGTGTTCACTAAATTTATTGACAATTATTTCATGATATATATAAGTCAAATCATTTTGTTGTATATCTTAAACTTACACAGTGTTTGTTATATGTCAATTATATCTTAGTAAAACTGGATAAAAAATAAAAATAAAGAAATTATGAAAGAATAATCTTAAGAAATTAAAGAAAGAACAGCATAAAATAGACTTAAAAAGGAGGAAAGATATACTAAAGCTAGAGGGGAAATAAATGAATTAGAAAACAAAAAATCAAGTAGATTTGAATAATAAAACCCAACCTGGTTCTTTCAAAAGAGCAATAGTATAAATAAACCTCTGGCAAATCTGATTTAAAAAGATCACACACAGATTAGAAATGTAGAAGAAAGCATAATCACATATATAGAGGCTATTTAAAAATTAGATACAAATACTGCGGCCAACATTTTGTGATAAATTTGAAAAATCTAAGTAAAATACCCAACTTTTAAGGTAAAATTATCCAAATTATTTTACCAAAGGATAAGAAATTTGTAAAGACTAATAAAAAAAAAGATTTGACAATGGAGGTAACACTCTAATAGGTCCAGAGAGTTGTTTGGGCTAGTACCAAAGACTGTTTAAGTAGTGGATAATTCCAATATTGTTTAAAGTGCTGCAGTACACAGAAAATATGGACACTTTCTGAAATCATTTGTATTAGTCTAACCTATTCCTGAAACCAAAACTTCATGAGTATAGTTCAAAAAGAACACTCACTTATTTTAAGGATACAAAAATTTGAAATAAAATATTAACAATGTGTATGTAACTACTACCTATGATGATATGAAAATTAAGAAGTGTTTATAGCAGGAATTCAATGATTGTTCCATATTATAAAATCTATTAATGAACTTCTCTACAATAAGTAAATTAAAGGGGAAAATCCCATGTAACTATCATGACATACTAAAACAGCAGCAAAGAGCAAAGGTTCTTGATTCTTGTGGTGCTAGGCTAAGGTTCCACCTTTGTGCCTATTCATTGTATGACTTCAGGCAACTTAATCTAAATTTCATTTCCTCATTAGTAGAATGAAAGGTTTTGTTTTTTTTTTTTTTGGTGGAGGGGGCAGCAAGCTATGCCATGTGACAGGTGGGATCTTAGTTCCCAGACCAGGGATTAAACCCAAGCCCTCTTCAGTCAAAGCGTAGAGTCCTAGCCGCTGTACCACCAGGGAAGTTCCTAGAATGAGAGTTTTTATTGGAGATTAAATGAGATAATGCTACTAAATTTTTTGAATCCCTCCCCCCAAAATAAAAATGATGATGAGAACGTTTTTGTTAAAGAGAGGAATGACTATGTCACCCTTAGTAAGGTTTTCATTTTCCCCTTCTCTTATTTCCTTTTGACATTGTTTTCCAGACTCTTGAAGGCAAACTATCACTGTGAGTCTTTGTTTTCCTAATCACCTTGTTTCTCTTTTCTATTAGGAACAACCTCCTTCTTTGCCCTTTTGCATAAACTAGATTATTAAAAATTAAGATCTGGTCCTAAATCAGTCAAGTGGTTAAATGTCTGGGTGAGAATTTGTGGAGGAACAATAGTAAAAGCCATTGAAAGGGCTCCCCCGTGACTAAATCAGAAGTCAGAGAAGCCTGCTAAGAGCCTTGAAAAGATTATAATCTGGAACTGCCAACATAGTATATGGCCTCCTTGTCTTTCTTTCTCTTTTTCTCTTCTGTGAGTATTTTCTATGCTCCAGAGGTCCTGTGAATTCAACCCCCAAACAATTGGTAGAAAGATCCCTCATAAAGATAAGAATTGACTCCATTTTTCTCTTCCATTTCAACGGCTGACCCAAATGTTGTTTGTTAACCATGGATCCTCCTTTATTCCAGAACTTCATACTGCTGTCTCTCTATTAACTGGAACAGTGTACCAGCTAGTATAGAGATGGGAAGATGAATTAACATGGACAGAACATCAGACTGAATACATCTGTTTGTATCCAGAGCAGGAATTAGCTACACCAGCTTATCAGCATCCACACTGGATTAATCTTCTGCTTGATGGTAAATGTCGGGAGATAACCGTGGGCATGGCTCAGGCAGGGAAGAATCTGCCTATAATGCAGGAAACCAGGGTTCTATCCTTGGGTGGGGGAGACACCGTGGAAGAGAATGGAAACCCACACCAGTATTCTTGCCTGGAACAGTCCATGGACAGAGGAGCCTGGTGGGCTGCAGTCCATGGGGTCACAAAGAGTTGGACATGACCGAGCGACTAAGCACACACACACAGCTGTGGTCACACAAAATGAAGTTCTTTCTTTTAGAATTCTACCTGGTCCATTGAACTTTTTTTTCTTAGATTAAGTAGGATTATGAGCTAAATGAAACTCAGTGACTATGTGACATTGAAATTTTAAACAATTTGAACCTGATTCCACAGTTATGTATTAATAACATCCAAAACAATTGATAATAAAGCAACTTGAATAGTGGCTGAATGTGAAAATATATATATGTTGAAAGAAGAAAGGAGAGGAGATAAAGAAAAATGGAGAGAAGGAAAGAGTAAATGTTTGTGAAGTAGGGTGGAAACTAAAGGTTTTATGGAAAGTGAGCCACTCTCAAGCTTCCACAAATCTGCCCAAAACACAATCTACAATGCCAGAATCTACAAGGAATTATCGACACATCTACAAGAAACAATATCCAGATACTGGCCACCTTCCCTTGGATCTATATATCATTCATAAACTGAATCTTCATGGCAGAGAAAAAAATAGCCTTTTGCCATTTATTAAACAATAGGAAAATACAGACTTACAAATTCATAAATATTTTTTAAAGATAGGAATTAGGAGGTTGGGATTATACACACATACACACACTGATATATATAAAATAATCAGCCCCAGACTGCCTTCAGCCTGCGCGCCAGCCGGCTACGTTATGGCGGCCCACAGCCCCAGCGTGGTGAATAGCAATGATGAACCAGGTTATGACCTAGATTTATTTTGTAAAACCAATCATTATGCTGAGGATTTGCAGAAGGTGTTTGTTCCTCATGGACTAATTATGGACAGGACCGAACAACTGGCTCGAGATGTGATGAAGGAGATGGGTGGCCATCACCTTGTGGCCCTCTGTGTGCTCAAGGGGGGCTATAAGTTCTTTGCCGACCTGTTGGATTACATCAAAGCACTAAACAGAAATAGTGACAAATCCATTCCTATGACTGTAGATTTTATCAGACGGAAGAGCTACTGTAATGACCAGTCAACAGGCGAGATAAAAGTAATTGGTGGAGATGATCTCTCAACTTTAACTGGAAAGAATGTCTTGATTGTAGAAGATATAATTGACACTGGGAAGACAATGCAGACTTTGCTTTCCTTGGTCAAGAAGCATAAACCAAAGATGGTCAAGGTTGCAAGCTTGCTGGTGAAAAGGACCCCTCGAAGTGTTAGATATAGACCAGACTTTGTTGGATTTGAAATTCCAGACAAGTTTGTTGTGGGATATGCCCTTGACTATAATGAATACTTCAGGGACTTGAATCACGTGTGTGTCATTACTGAAACTGGAAAAGCAAAATACAAAGCCTAAGATTAGAGTTCGAGTTGAGTTTGGAACTACCTGGCGTCCCATTGAAATCACCAGTGACATGATCCAATGTTCTCGTTCTGTGGCCAGCTGCTTAATAGAGCTTATTGCATGTCTCTCCTAAGAATTTGATCTGTTTTGTATTTTAGAAATGTCAGTTGCTGCATTCCCGAACTCTTCATTTGCACTATGAGCCTAAAGACTATCAGTTCCCTTTGGGTAGATTGTTGTTTGACTTGTGAATGAAATAGCTCTTAAACCACATCACTATTGACCGAAAATATGGAAATTGTATGTGTAAGAAACATTTAAAGAGAAGAATATATTAGTTTTTTAATTAGTATTTTAATTTTTATATATTCAGGAAAGAACAGAAGTGATTGAATATTGTTAACTATACCACTGATTGTTTAGAAAAGTAACAAGCAGTCAGTTTCGTATCCACGACAGCACTTAGAGGTATTGTTATGTCAGAGAAACCGTGTGTCCTGGAACTTTTTTAGTAGGTTTCAGTAGTATTAACTATATTTTCTTGCTTGTTCAGATTATTTCTGGTGAATCTTTGTCAACAGTTCCTTTTCAATACAGGTCAGTAAGTTCCAAAAACCTACCACTTTTTTAATTCTTCAGTGTAAAAATCCTTCAAATAAAGGCTATCTCTTTAAAGGAAAAAAAAAAAATCAACAGAGAACTCTCCTCAGTACTCTATAATAAACGATATGGGGGAAAGATCTGAAAAAGAATAGATATATGTATAACTAAATCACTTGGCTGTACATCTGAAACTAACACAACATTGTTGGTCAACTATACTCCAAAATAAAATTTTTTTTAATTTAAATACAATAAAAATAAAAGATAGTAACAAAAAAACAGATACGCGACAGGGAGGAAGGATACCAACTATTACAGTTCTTCTGCAGAACAACCTAGCAATTGGCGTCTAAAGCCTTCAGAATATTTATATTGTTTGACCTAGTTCTAAACCTTGAAGCCATTAAGCTACGTGAAATAAACCAGTCACAAAAGGACAAATACTATATAACTCTATCTATCTGAAGTACCCATAGCAGTCATATTCATAGAGACAGAAAGTAAAACTGTGGTTGCCAGAGCTGGGGGAGGAGAGAATGAAGGGTTATTATCTAATGTACAAAGTTGCAATTTAAGAAGGTGAAAAACTTCTAGAGAAGGATGGTGACAGTTGCACGACATGAACTTACTTAATACCACTGAACTGTATACTTAAAAATTGTTAAAGTGGTAAATTTTACGTTATACATATTTTACCACAATTTAAAAATGCTTGTGAAAATTTAGCAACAGGAAAAATGGTCAACATGGGAGAAACAGAATCAAATATTCTTCAGATTGTCTGCAAAAATCATTGTAAGCTCATGTAATAAAGAAAAGATCAGAAGGGTATTATTCCAAAGCAGAAAATGCTAGTAGACATTATTTCCAGGTGAGATTATGAGTGATTTTCTTTTTCATATTTATCTGTATTTTCTAAGTGTTCTAAATAAATATATAGTATATTTATAACTAGAAAAATAAATTAAAAGCCCACCCATACATCTCTATCCTCTTACCCTGCTCCATTATTATAGTAATGGCACTAACTACTGCCTGAAAGTATATTGTATATTTATTTGCTTCCTTGCCATAGTTTGTTTCCCCAGCTATGATGTAAGTTCTAAAAGATCAGAGGTGCCTGTGTCCTTAATTCTTGAAAAGTTTTTGGCACTTAATGAACACTCCATAAATATTTGAGTGAAGGAGAATAAGTCAATGAATGAATGGATGCGGGAAAGAACAGAAAAACAGTCAACCTCAGGTATGGACAGTGGCATTCCTTTGGATTGTGCCCCTAGACCAAGCTTCTGGAGTGGTGACCCTCTTCCTCCCATCTGTAACTTCCTCAGGATTGGAGAAGGGCTTTCTCCAGATTAAGCATCATCAGAATGAAATAAAACCTGAAATGTGCCCAAATTAGGGTTAAAAGGGTAGGAAGTAATCTAGAAACCTCTTACTTTAAAGGATATCCTTATTTAAAGGATAGTTGAAGGGTCTGATACTGTAAAAGAAAAGGGAAAATATAGCCATTTCCAAATCCTGGAAACCAGTCAGGTGGAGCCATGCATTTATTCCATAAATATCCATTGAGCCTCTTCCAGGTGCCAAGAACTGAAATAGGCACCAAGAATACAGGGTGGATGAGTGGGACTTCATCTGTTTAATTCCTGAGGGAGTACCAAATATCAGTGAGAAGTTTGGAAAGATAGATTTGAATGCATTGTAAACAAGAAAGTCTACAATAGCCTTTCTTAAAGTTCATTTCATGGAACAAAGATACATGGAGTATTTATTTATGTTACATAAAAAAAGAATTATGGGGCCAAATAAATTTAGAGAATCTTGATGAAGTTAACACTTTTTAAACTACAGCACAGGACTTCTCAGGGTCTTTAATACTGTGACTCTCCTTAAGAGCATATGATTCCTTTCCCCAAATCTTTTGGTTAAGAGGACTATTTTTCCAGGACTCAAATTCCATGGGACGAGCATCAAGAAAAGTTATCCTCTCTTCATAATGGAAATGGTGACCAGCAACCATGGAAGCAGACAGGCACTGAGGATTGCACATTGGCACCACACACCACAGATGCCCAAGTCTTCATTCTGAATCATATTGATTCATATCAATCCAGTCTTCTCACTTCATGCCCCTCACCTCGTGATTTTCCCAGTTACCAGTCTCAGCACTCAGTTATTCCCCTTTCCATGCCTGCTTTGAATTTGGCCTTAAAGAACCATACCTTGTGCTTCTGCTTCTGACTTGCACTCTGTGTAATAATAACTCTGGCTCTTTCCCTAAGCTTCCTGGGGCCACTCTGGGTAAGGCTCCACTGGTTCAACTCTTCCATCCAGCTCACTGTATGTGGAAGAAAGAGACCCAGACAAGGAATAGACAGCTTCTTGTGTCAGGGATGCCATAAATGGGACGAGCTTGGGCTTACTGATTTGAAAAGTTTTTTCCTGTTACTTTCAGAGACTTCCTCAACAGGTCTGAGATCCTGTAATGTCCATTTCTAGATATTATTTTAAATACCTCTAGTATCTGGGAAAGCAGCTATTTCTCTGAGTGCATCATCTTATCAGTTCTCCTATGAAATGCAGATGCTCTGCTGCACAATTGAGAAATCCTTCACATGATGAGTCAGAACCACTCACAAGGTCACTGGGCTTTGTTCGACCTTCCAGTCTTACGAATAAAAACCCACAGTGCCTTTGAAGCCTTGCATGAAACTCCTGCAGGGAGAAACTCTTGTGACTTTAGACTATAGTCCTCCAAGCTTGTCAGATTTTTGTTCTCTTACCTTGTAACTTGGGTTCTCATTCCAAAATCCAGTGATCTCATTGATTGCAGCACTTCAATACAGCCCATGTACTGGAATAAGAGAAAAAAAAATAAAGAACAAGTAGGAAAAATGGCACAAAAATAGTTCTCAGCATCAGAGGTGATTTCCTGGGAAACACCTAAATCAGTTCCTAATACCAAATTACATTTGCACATTCAGCCTACCATTGATATTTCTGACCATTAATGGACACATACCTTAAGCTTCAGTTCAGTTACAAAACATCAGCTAATCCAAACTATTAATATGGTATCAGGAAAATGGCTGCCATCCCTGACAAATGTGAGCTCCAGGATATGAGAGCTTGGGCTCTGGGGCCAGCCTGTGTGAACTGGAGTCCTGGCTCTGTCAGTTATTACTTATGGAGCTTCAGCAAGTTACTCAACTTCTCTGCATCTCAGTTTTTGGCACTAGCAACATAGGGATACAACTATTGTGAGAGTTTAATTATTTAATTATTTCCTAAGGTGTTCCAATCCCAAAGAAAGGCAATGCCAAAGAATGCTCAAACTACCGCACAATTGCACTCATCTCGCACGCTAGTAAAGTAATGCTCAAAATTCTCCAAGCCAGGCTTCAGCAATACGTGAACCATGAACTTCCTGATGTTCAAGCTCATTTTAGAAAAAGCAGAGGAATCAGAGATCAAATTGCCAACATCCACTGTATCCTTGAAAAGGCAAGAGAGTTCCAGAAAAACATCTGTTTCTGCTTTATTGACTATGCCAAAGCCTTTGACTGTGTGGATCACAATAAACTGTGGAAAATTCAGAAAGAGATGGGAATACCAGATCACCTGACCTGCCTCTTGAGAAACCTATATGCAGGTCAGGAAGCAATAGTTAGAACTGGACATGGAACAACAGACTGGTTCCAAATAGGAAAAGGAGTATGTCAAGGCTGTATATTGTCACCCTGCTTATTTAACTTATATGCAGAGTACATCATGAGAAACACTGGGCTGGAAGAAGCACAAGCTGGAATCAGGATTGCCCGGAGAAATATCAATAACCTCAGATATGCAGATGACACCACCCTTATGGCAGAAAGTGAAGAGGAAAAAGCCTCTTGATGAAAGTCAAAGAGGAGAGTGAAAAAGTTGGCTTAAAGCTCAACATTCAGAAAACGAAGATCATGGCATCCGGTCCCATCACTTCATGGGAAATAGATGGGGAAACAGTGGAAACAGTGTCAGACTTTATTTTCTGGGGCTCCAAAATCACTACAAATGGTGACTGCAGCCATGAAATTAAAAGACGCTTACTCCTTGGAAGAAAAATTATGACCAACATAGATAGCATATTCAAAAGCAGAGACATTACTTTGCTAACAAAGGTCCATCTAGTCAAGGCTATGGTTTTTCCAGTGGTCATGTATGGATGTGAGAGTTGGACTGTGAAGAAAGCTGAGCACCGAAGAATTGATGCTTTTGAACTGTGGTGCTGGAGAAGACTCTTGAGAGTCCCTTGGACTGCAAGGAGATCCAACCAGTCAATTCTAAAGGAGATCAGTCCTGGGTGTTCTTTGGAAGGACTGATGCTAAAGCTGAAACTCCAGTACTTTGGCCACCTCATGTGAAGAGTTGACTCCCTGGAAAAGACTCTGATGATGGCAGAGATTGGGAGCAGGAGGAAAAGGGGACGACAGAGGATGAGATAGCTGAATGGCATCACTGACTCGATGGACGTGAGTTTGAGTGAACTCCAGGAGATGGTGATGGACAGGGAGGCCTGGCATGCTGCAATTCATGGGGTCACAAAGAGTCGGACACGACTGAGCGACTGAACTGAACTGAACTGAAGGTGTTCTAAGAGCAGCGCGTGGTACATATGTATGCTCAAATATTAAAAGAAGCAAAACTAAATGTGAGACAAATAATACACAAATATCAAGTATTCTGCTGCTGCTAAATCACTTCAGTCATTTCCAGCTCTGTGTGACCCCATAGACGGCAGCCCACCAGGCTCCCCTTTCCCTGGGATTCTCCAGGCAAGAACACTGGAGTGGGTTGCCATTTCCTTCTCCAATGCATAAAAGTGAAAAGTCAAAGTGAAGTCTCTCAGTCATGTCCGACTCTTAGCGACCCCATGGACTGCAGCCTACCAGGCTTCTCCGTCCATGGGATTTTCCAGGTAAGAGTACTGGAGTGGGGTGCCACTGCCTTCTCCAAAATAAGCATATAAATGCAGATAAACCCAAAGCTTAATAACATAAGAAAATTCTACTTTTTGCAACCTCATTTATTCAGAGGATTCAAGGAAATAAAAAGTCATGTCCTACACCAGGAAGGAGTAAATCTAGCTTGAACATGGAGTATTGGAAAAGGCACCAACGCTCATGAAGCTAAAAGACAGTTCGTTATATTTAATGTGGCAAAAGTGGGAGCTGTGTTAGGCTGGTGTAAAGAGTGGCGGGATTACTCTGTGTTTGAGAAGCCTAATGTCAGCAGCAGTAGGAAGGTTGGTCAATAGCAAGGGAGTAAGTGAGGATGCTTCTCTTGAGAAGTAACAAAAGCTCACCCTGAGGAGGGATGGTGGGAAGGAAGGGACAGATTCAAGTGACATCTCGGAAACAGATACTACAGGATCCGGCAGTTGATTTGATCTAGAGAATAAGAGAGAAGGATGAGTCAAGGATGACTCACACGTTTCCAGCCAGGGTAGCAGGGGGAACAGTGATTCCATTAACAGAAAGAAGAAAGCCAGGAGAAGGCAAGATGAGGTGGTTTGGGACCTGTTCACTGAACGACGCTGGTAGGGTATCCAGGAAACAGCAAGCTGAGAGTTAAAAACTGGATTCTGGAATCATGGAGAGGCATTAAGCCTAGGGAGGCAGGCTTAGTAGTCCCCCGTGTAGCTCTGCCCGGTGAGGCAGTGGGAGTCATCCTCTTAGCAGAGCCTCAGTTGATGAGGGAGAGTGTTTTTCTCTGAGAATGAGCTCGGAAATGCGATGAGAGCCAAGCGGTCTGATTGAAAGTGATCTGTTGGCTCCTTGGAAATGATCTGCTTCCTGTTTAGCTTTCCCCTGGAAGCCTTCCAGCCTCCTTCTGCTTGTGGAAAGATGGCGGGAGCTGGGGGTGCCTCTCCAGACACTCTTGGAGTATTTCTCAGCGAATTCTGTACATTTCGCATCCTAAGAGCAGGTCAGTGCACCAAGTGTTGTCTCGAGCCTCGTGTAGGGGAGAGTTTGCTGGTCAAGACAATTGCCCGGCCATTCTCAGCCAGATTCCTGTTCCTCACATTCTTCATGGGCACTCTAGTATTGACACCTAAACCCTGTGTTTTCTGGCTCTGTCACCTGCTCCTCTGCACTTTGCTGCCACACTGGCCTTCCTTCCATTCCTCAAATACAGCCAACTCTTTCCAAACACAGGGCCTTTGCACTAGCTGTTCCGTTGCTAGCTCTGCCTAGATCCTCCCCACTGCTCTGTAAGACTGACTCCTTTCTATCCTTCAGGTTTTAATTCAAATGTCACTGCCTCAGAGATCCTTCCTAGCACCCTTCATCACAGCTCCCCCATTTGTCATCATGCCACTAATAATCAAGTTTACTTGTTATCTTGCTTATTACCTGTCTTCATTCCCTTGACTGTAAGCATCATAAGAGCAAGGACCATGATCACCATGGAATTCCCAACACCCAGGACAGTGCCTGAGCCACAGAAGGTATCCAGTAAATACTGGATGAAAGAGTGAAAGAGGTTTCTACTGTCAGCTCCAACAGTAGTTTACAATGAGCAGAGGGAGGTGAATTTCTGACTGTTTGTTCTCTCCATCCTGGAGGATGAGCAAGGAGTATAGCAGAACTGAGGTCTCAGAAAGAGACTTGAGGGGAAGGTGGGGAGAAAGGGCCTGACTCCCCAGGTGTTCCAGGCGTGGGGAAAACCCTGAGTGATAAAGCTGACGGGAGGGGGAAACGAGGCAAAGCATGTAAGCTGGGGCAGAGATGCTCTGAGCCTCAACAGCTCAATGAGGGAAGGTGTCAAATGGGGCAGTTCTCAGCCCAGTGACGTGAGTCACCGACTGTGGGATTCTGGTTAACAAGGGAAGAGGTTTTTAGTGGAGAGTAGGAGAGGAGGACAGAGAGAGAGGGAAGCTTCCAAGCTTTGTTCTTCCTTTTTAATTGCAGTTTATCCCGGCGTGCTGCAGTTCGTGGAGTCACAAAGAGTCGGACACGACTGAGCGTCTGAACTGAAGTTGCTTTACAATGTTGTATTAGCTTCTGCTGTGCAGTAATGTGAGCCAGCTATACATATACATCTAGCCCCTCTTTTTTGGATTTCCTTCCCGTTTAGGTCACCACAGAGCACTGAATAAAGTTCCCTGTGCCATACAGTAGGTTCTCACTAGCTATCTAGTTTATCCATAGCTGTGTATAAATGTAAGGTTTTGTTTTTAATCACACTTCATGGCGATAGCCACCTCAGCCCCGTCCTTCTAAGGCAGGCCCAGGAGTTGTTTCCAAAACCCCCCTTCACTGAAACCTCTGTTTTGCTTCACATACTTGTCTGTCAGCAACGGCACACCTTCTGCCAGCCTCGCTGCGGGAAACGTGAGTCACGGTCTGAGATGATCGTGACGATGAGCACATTCCCCATCCACCCCGGGCATGTGGGGTGGAAGGCACTCAGGGCAACGTGAAGGGAGAAAATCAATGCCCGCTTTTTTTCCCACAATGACTCTGAAGCCCAGATGCACCTGGTTCTCCCATTGACTCACTCAGTCCATTTCTCAGAAACCATCGCTGTGAAGAAGCAGGGAGGGCATGGTGCATAAAAAGACTGTCAGTATCTGTGTTTAGGTACCTGACTGAACAAGTGGAAAGTGGCTGAATGTCCAGGCCTGAGGGAGCAGGAATTTAGTTTGTTGGTGTCAGTATAAACTAACCCTACCTCTCATTCACGTATTAAGTGTAGGTCTGCAAAGACACGGGCTCTATTCTCAAGAAACCTAGCTCCATGAGGACAGGACAACCATGAAAGAGATGATTTATCTTTTCTTTCTATGAGGTTAGTCATGGTTAATTCCATTTAATAGATGAAGAAATTAAGCCCTATTAATGGGAAGCGGCTGGCTCAGTTTCACTTATTCAGTGAGACTGAATCAGGGCTTATTCTGGAGGTTGCAGTCCATTTCTGGGAACCTGTGTGTGAGCCTTGTAGGACAGGAAAATTGAAAAGAGAGGAGGTCATCCAGCTGCCCCCTCTGCCTCTTCCTTTGGTCTTCCCAGGTGGGAAAGAAGGTGACCCACCTGGGGGCCCCGTGGTAAGAGCAGGCATGAATCCAAGCTCTTCCGGGGCCAGCTGGAGGTGGCACCTGAGACAGAAGACACGCCCTAATACCTGGCCCTGTGATGGGGAGAGGACACTGAAGACCTTTATTCAAGGTATCAGGGGTGGTAAGAACGTGACAGCACTCAGACAACCTTTCCATTCAGCACCTGACAGATGGCTCACCTAGATTCCAGCTCACGCACTCCCTTCTTGCCCCAGGGCAGTCATAATATTTTTGTACTGTCTGAGCTTCAACCACTTGTTTCTAAGGCGAGGTGAACAGTCTATTCATGGCCTGTGTATCTTGGGCTTTGCATTCCAGAGAAGAAATTATTACTGGGGTTTTCAGAGAACAGGAATGAGAGCTGGCTTGTGGGAACTTTTCATCCTGACTCTTACAGAATGATGACCTTCAAAGATCTAAAGAAAAAGGATATATATTCTTATATCCTCAGAAAGAATATCTGAAGGATACATATTACCTCTGGGAATGGGAGAGAGGCAAACTTTTACTTTTTACCTTACATTTTTGTATTGTTTGTGTTTGAAAAAATAAGTAAGTGGTATTATTTTAGAGTTTAAAAATTACATAAAGTCTACCACTTAACCTCTTGGAATCACAATTTATTAATTACCAAGTAAAGTTAAATCTCTCATTTTTCAATGGCATTTTCCCTTCCTTAGAACATGCCTGCCCTTGTGCTAGATGGTAGAAGCCACCAACATGACCTAAAGACATTGCAGGATTTTTCTGCTACCTCTAAATAACATCTAATCTTTCCCATTAAAAACAGGGGAAGTGGGAAGAGGACAAACCTTGAGACATTGCCTCCACTTCCTTACTTTCAACTCATGCTTCAACTCACTACAGTAGCTTCTGGGCTCAAGACTCTATTGAAACTCCCTGAGCAAACCAATGATCTTGTCCACTCTAGTGACCTGTTCCAGCCTCTGGTTCACATACTCTTCCCTTTCTTTCAAACCCCTCATCCAACCAGGGGCCAAATTCCATCAATTTAGTCATCTCTTGTATCTGCTCTAGTTTAGGCACACTCTCTCAATTGCAATAGAGTAGACTCCCATCATATCAATGTTTGATTTACTCAGTTCAACTACTGTTTCAACCTGACCTGCAGAAAGTAAAAGATCAGTCCCTTTATTCAGCCCCTCAGCCCCCAACTCTACCACTCAAACTAGACTTGACTTCTGCCCCAGGGAAAAGGGACCTCTCTGCAAATTCAAACAGATAGAAGCCATTGACTCTGAACTGAACCTTGATGGTCCGGGTGCACAGGTGTTATAGATTTCAGAGATTTCCCAGTGTATTCTTTATTCCACCTGATTTTCACCCTAGTGATGAATTTAGAATGTAACCCCCACTAAGAAGGAGTCTCTGGTGTCCCACCCTCTGAATCTGCCTTTCCCAATGTAGCCAGCACCTTACTGAAATGCAGGGTGGTATCACTCCACCCTATCACACCTCATTCCCACTTAAAACTCTCACAGATCCCCCACCTTCTTAAAGCAGAGCTTCTCAAACTTTAGAGAACTTCAGATTTACCAAGGAAACTTAAACGGAAGATTTTTAAAAACAGATTTCTGGGGTTCTGAAAAATTCTGCTTCAGTTGGTCCACAAGAATGCGTTTTATTAAGGACTCATGGATTCTGCTACAGCAGGTCCAAGAATTACACTTTGGAGAACACATCAGTCTTCAGGAAGAGATCTTACTTTCTTAGCTTAATGGACAAGGTCCCTAACTATTATCATTCAAAAGTCACTTCCGTGAAGCCTCTCCTCTTTTCCTCCTTTCTTTTTTAAATTTTATTTATTTATTTACTTCTGGCTGTGCTGAGCCTTTGTTGTCGCTCGGGCTTTTCTCTAGTTGGAGCGAGCAGGGGCCACTTTTCATTGCAGTGGCGTGTCTTGGTGCAGAACACAGGCGCAAAGGTACGCAGGCTTCAGTAGTTGCGGTGCATGGGATCAATAGCTGTAGTTTGCAGGCTCTAGAGCACAGGCTCAACAGTTGTGGTACAGGGCCTAGCTGCTCCATGGCACACGGGATCCTCCTAGACCAGGGATGAAACAGTTTCCTGCACTGGCAGGCAGATTCTTTACTATGAGTCATCAGGGAAGACCTTCTTCTCCTTTCTTACCTTCAGTCTGACCACTCCCTTCTCTGGACCCTCCTCCACACACTGTATGGACATCCAGAAGACCTTTTATAAGATATTAATTGTCCATATGGCTTTTTTGGCCAGTGTGTCTGTACCTCTTTTGGAATAGGAATGGTGTCTGTTTCTTCTTTGTATCCTCAGTACTGAGCCTAGCTCACCAATGCTCCTGAGATGAATGAGTAAAATGCAGCTTGAACAACTTAGAAGAAAAGATAGGATGTGTATATAGAAATAATTATATTAAAGGTTTAGATCATATTAATCCTTTTTTTAAACTGTATCTCATCTAACTTAATTTTCAAAAAGAATAACCATAAAGGTCAAAAGCTCAGTGCTTAATAATTAAGATATTAATGAGTAAATCGATCCAGACAGGAGAAAGTAACCAGATACAGGGAAATCTGGAACTATACAGACTACACGCAAGACAAAACCCAAGCTACTCACTCTAGCCCCTTGTTGCCATTTAGGAAACCAGATCTGATTTTTCAAAGGAAGTCAGAAATAAGACTTTATGAATTTTCCTAAATTTTAAAACCAACAGGTCACAATGAAAAATCCAAAAATTGAATTTTAAAAATTACATTATGAATAGAATTAAAAACAATAAAATATTTATAAATAAACTTAACAAAATAAATGCAAAATTCAGACTTTGAAAACTATAAAGTATTGTTGAAAGAAATTTAAGAAGACCAAAATAATTGGAAAGACATTCCAAGTTCATGGATCAGAAGACTTCATGTTAAGATAGCAATATTCCTCAGACTGATCTATTGACTCAGTTCCTGGCAAAATACCAGATGGCTTCTTTGCAGAAACTGATAAGCTGATCCTAAAATTCACATGGAGATTCAAGAGACCCAGAAGGGCCAGCACAATGTTGAACAAGATAAAAGTTGGAGAACTCACATGTCCCAATTTCAAAACTCCTGACACAGCTGTACAATCAAAACAGGTGTGGTGATTACATAAGGAAAGACATATAGATCAGTGAAATAGAATTGACAGTCCAAAAATAAACCCTCATGTGCTCAGTTGCTTCAGTCGTGTCCACCAATTGAATTTTGATGAGGGCACCAAAACAATTTAAGTGGGGAAAGAACAGTGTTTTCAACAAATGGTGCTGGAGCAATTGGATATTACAGAATGAAATAACATACAAAAGAATGAAATCATATCTCTATTCCACATCATATGCAAAAATAAACTCAATAATGGATCTAAGATCTACACATGGGAATTAAAATGATAATACTCTTAAAAGAAAATACGCAAAAATTATCATAACCTTGGCTATGACACCAAAAGTACAAGCAACCAAAGAAAAAAATACATAAATTGAATCTTATAAAAATCAAATACTTTCGTACTTCAGGGGACACTATCAAGAAAATGAAAAGATCACCCACAGAATGGGAGAAACTGTTTGCAAATGATTTATCTGATAAGGGACTTGCATCTATAATACATAAAGAACACTTACAACACAACAGTAAAAAGACAAGCAGCACAATTTTTAAATGGACAAATGATCCGAATAGACGTTTCTCAAAATAAGATATACAAATGGCCAGTGAGCACAGGAAAAACTGCTCAATGTCATTCATCACTAAGGAAATGCACATCAAAACCACAATGAGATACCACTTCACACTCTCTGGAATGGCTATAATTTAAACAAACAAACAAACTGAAAATAGCAAGTGTTGGCAGATATGGAGAAACTGGAACCCTCATACATTGGTAATGGGAATATAAAATGGTGAAGACACAAGGGAAAACAGCTTGGCAGTTTCTCAGAAAGTTAAACTTAGAACCACCATCAGGTCCAAAAATTCCACTCCTAGATATCCACTCATGAAAAGTGAAAACATAGGTCCACACATAAACTTTCACTCCAATGTTCACAGCAGCACTAGTCATAATAACAAAAAGTAGAAACAACCTGAATATCCATCAACTGATGAATGGATCAATAAACAGTGGTACCTCGTGTCATGGACTTGTGTTTGGCAATAAAAAGGAAATGAAATACTGATACATGGTACAACGTGGATGAACTTTGAAAATATTTTTCTAAGGGAAAGAACGCAGTCACAAAAGACCACATACTGTGTGATTCCATTTATATGAAATAACTGGAATGGGTAAATCTATAGAGCTAGAAAGGAAGGTTGGAAGGTTTGAGGGGGTGGGGTGTGAGTGCTACAGGTCACAGAGTTGATTTGGGAGTTGATAAGAATGTTCTAATATTGGTGGTGACTGTACAACTCTGTGAATATACTAAAATCCATTGAATTGTATACTTTATATGGATGGATTATATGAAATGTAATTATATCTCAATAGAATTATTATCAAGCAATAACAACAACAGGCCAAACAAATAATATCTGCAGGCAGTGTGTGATCCTGATATAAACTATTCAGGAAATACATGTGAATGGATGAATAATCCATCTATGAATAAGGCTTCAGATCATAATAGTTGTTTGAAATCTTCAGCACCCTTGAGGCAGAGTTCATTGCTCTTCCTTTGGGCTCCCAGAATATCTTGGTCACACCCGAAGGTTGTACTCACCCAGTGATGCAGCTATTTGTCCATTTAAATATCGATGTCTGCCCACTGCTAAACTGTGTGCCTCTCAAGGGCAGGGAGTGAGTCTTAGTCATCATTATCCCCAGCACCTCTTACAGGGTAATAAATGATTTATTTGAATGAAGGAGCCAAGAAATAACGTTCAGGAAGTCTCAAAATAACCTGCATCCTAACTGGACCATCTGTAATGTGTTCTTTCTTAAAGGGGTATATTTCCAGTTAAAATAATCCTGAAGTAAAGCTAGTCAAAGCCCTCCTTACGCCAAGTTTGAGTTGGGTGTGTGTCATGTGAGAAGGGAGTGGAAAGTCCTTCCCCATTTAGTACAGCACCAATCCATGCAAACCTGGGGCAGGTGGACGCTGGGGAGGGGGACTCTGCCTCTGGAAAGGGAGCAAGTTTAGAGGGAATTCAGTGAGACAAGCCTCAAGGGAAGAGGCACAAGTGGTCCTGGCAAACACTGCCTTTCTTCTTCTTTTTTTAAAAAATTGAACTATGGTTGATTTACAATATTCTGTTAGTTTCAAGTATATAGCTTCAGATTCTTTTCCATTATTGGTTATTACATGATATCATTATATTGAACATAGTTACTTCCCTATGCTACACAGTAAATCCTTGTTTATCTACTTTATATAGAGTGATGTGTATCAATCATTTCCATACTCCCGGTTGATCCCCCCCAACCATTTCCCCTTTGGGAACCATTAGTTTGGTTTTTGTCTGAGAATCTATTAACACCTCCTTTTCTTAGATGGGCTTCCCTGATAACTCAGTCGGTAAAGAATCCGCCTGCAATTCAGGAGACCCTGGTTTGATTCCTGGGTCAGGAAGATCTGCTGGAGAAGGGATAGGCTACCCACTCCAGTATTCTTGGGCTTCCCTTATGGCTCAGCTGGTAAAGAATCTGCCTGCAATGTGGGAGACCTGGGTTCAATCCCTGGGTTAGGAAGACCCCCTGGAGAAAGGAAAGGCTACCCATTCCATTATTCTGACCTGGAGAATTCCATGGACTGTATAGACCATGGGTTCTCAAAGAGTCAGACATGACTGATTTCTTAGATGATCTTACAGCACCTTTGAAACTTCCCACCAAGAGCACAGGGCTGCTGACACCTTCTTGCTCTCCACCACTCTCTGTCCTCTTGTATTTGCTTTTCTTCAGAGTATTTACTGCTTACAACAATGTTTGTTGGTAGTCTGTCTCCCTCACTAGAAGATTAGTACCAGACAACAGGACTGCTCTACCCCCAACAACTAGAATACTATCTGGTATACAGTAGTCCCTCAAAGTAAACTTCAGTTGATTAAACTGAACAGGTCTTTAAAATCCAAACATCTACCCTGATGAAAACTCCTTCTGCTCCAGGTTCAAAAGCCCGAAAATCTGAATTTTATCACTCATTCCCACTGGGGTCTTTGCAACTAGGGAATTTCAACACTCTGAGTCGTTAATATTTACAAAGATGGAATCTTCTAAAGTAAGTTGTGTGTTCTGCTGGTCCTTCCAGAAGAAGGAAGGATTCTCCAGGGTTCTCTCTATCTCCAGGGTTCCTGCCCAAGGCAAAGCAGGGCTGTGAAGGGGGGTAACCCTATCACTCTGGCCCAGATCTCACAGATGCTCTTCCCCTGCTAAGTTGATGCCTTCACTAGCAGCAAATGGAGAGGCACCTATATTTTAAAATTCCATTCCAATCCCACTATGGCAAGCAGAACTGACAACATCTTAAATATAATCTCCTGGGGATTTTTAGAATTAATAAGGACATTTTTAAGATTATTCAGAAGAAGCATTTCTCTTTGACAATGGGCAACCTGGATCCTTCAGACAGAAAGTCTTGAGGGCCAGAAGCCCAGGTAAACAATAAAGATCTTGGTCTGATTGGCACTTTGTTGACACTCCAATATTTTAGGATATGAACTGCCTACAAGCATCAAAAGAAAACTTTCAATTCATCTGAAAAACAGTACTGTTTGTCTGTGGGCAAGGAAAGTATGACAACCATCTGTATACCACACCAGGCAACTGTGCAGTATCTCATACCGACAGTCCTACTCACATTGAAAATCCCTTACACATGGGCATTTTTTTCAACTGAGAGTGGTTTCATATCTGCCTACAGACCTGAGCACAGACACAGTCTCTGCTTGAGGTCATCCCTGAGGCAAAAACTGCTCTGAGAGCATTTGGAGGGCTCTTACCTCCCCCTAGGAATAACTGTACACTCATTTCTTGGGAGGCATGAATGGCTCTCTCTGCTGCTGTGCCCAGCCAGGTAAATCACATTCCATGTGATCATAGGCTTTTGTATGAACAGCGATTTACACTGTCTGTTTTCACAAGTGTTATCTCATTTGATCCTCACAGTGAAACTGTCACAGAACCTGAACAGGTATATAATACCCCTTTTAGAGATGAGAAATTGATTCTTAGGGGTTCAGTGTTCTGCTCAAGGGTCACAGGGCTGGTTCACAGAGAACACAGGTCTTTTGCTGCTTAAAGTTATGCCGTTCCACATCATCTCCCTGACCTGGAGAAGCTGAGTCTCAAAACTCTATATCTATAAAAGATGCAAGCTACTGCACAGTGATTTTGATCACTAATATAAGAAGTAGGATGCGCTTCATCCTACTGACGAGGCATCTGCTGATAGCAGCTCCCCCACAGTGCTCACATCAAATAAGAGAAGACTCCCTGTGATGCTTACTTCCCTGCAGTGACCCAGGCTCCTCCTGGGTAGAGTCCAGGGACATGTGTAAAATGAAAATGAATTCAGGGATCTGAAAACATCTGGACTGAAGATAAAGCACTGTATCTCTCCTCTAGTCACCTGCCCAAAATAGCCATTATATATATATAGAAAGAGAGAGAGAGAAAAGGCTGAGCACCAAAGAATTGACACTTTTGAACTATGGTGTTGGAGAAGACTCTTGAGAGTCCCTGGGACTGCAAGGAGATTAAACCAGTCAGTCCTAAAGGAAATCAACCCTGAATGTTCAATGGAAGGACTGATGCTGAAGCTGAAGCTCCAACACTTTGGCCACCTGATGCAAAGAACCAGCTCATTAGAAAAGACCCTGATGCCTGGAAGGATTGAAGACAAAAGAAGAAGAGGGTGGCAGAGGATGAGATGAGTAGATAGCTTTACCAACACAGTGGGTATAAGTTTAAGCAAACTCCAGGAGTTAGTGGAGGACAGAGGGGCCTGACGTGCTGCAGTCCATGGGGTTGCAAAGAGTCGGACATGACTTAGCGACCGAACAACAAGAACAATATATGTATAAACTTTTAAAATACTTTTCTCTTTTTAATATATAGGTATTATTATTCTTGCTGCTGCATGAGAGAAAGAGTGGGAAAGACAGGCATCTTCTGTAGGTGACAGGTGTTTTTATATTCTATAGTAACTTACAGGAACTCAAGAGTGATTGCTGCAACCACCACCTACAACAGTCAGTTCCACACAGTTGATCACCCTTTGTGTTTGGAGGAACAAAAATTGCATCGTACAAAGGTGAAATCTCCATACAAAATATTCTTAATGTGCTCTTGACAGAAACTCCTTGGGGACCTCTTATCTTATATTCAATTTTAATACTGTCAAGATTCAAAAGCCGCAACCAATAGCTTCATGCTGAGTCCTTTGTGGGGAAGAGCAAATGCCCCATAACCCAGACTTCTAAGAAAGTTTTATCATTGTGTAAGTATAATCCTAGGAATTCAAGAATGCTATTTTCTGTTGTTCTTAAAGAAGGTCTCTCTTTTGAAGGACTGGTCCCCATTAATGAAAAGGAGAATTGAAATACTGGCCAGTATTGAAATACTGGCCCAAAGATTATATTGCCTTTGAAATACCAATTGACTACTCTCTGCTGATGGATCCAGTGAAATCCCAAGTTGTGTCAAGGCATTAATATGTTTAGAAGAGAAGCAGCCTTAGCAGTGCTGCTTACAGGAAGAACAAACTGAGTAACTGACCCAACAGCCATTTAACCAGAGATCTGTGTTTAAAAAGGCAAGCTTCATCCTATTTCCTGGAAGGTCTTCATTTTCCCAGACACTATCATTCCCTTTTGCTTTTGTTTTATAGTTCCTTCCTTCCTTCCACTCTTTCCTTTGTTTATGTGAGAGCTGTTAGTGCATTTCCACGAATATTTCCAATGTTCACCTGCCCACCCCAGAGTAGGACAGCACTTCTCTTGCCCCTTTGAACCTGGCACAGCTCCTGATTTAGTGAATCTATGCAAGCAGACTATTGCTTAGGGAGTGATTTTTCTCAAATTTCCTCTCTTTCAATTAGGGAGGCACAGAGACAGGGCCTCCCTTAGCCCAGGTTCTGAGGGAGAACACTGAGTAAGAGACCCAAGCCACTTTGCTGCGGACACATGATATTAGTGACAAATAAACCTTTTTTTTTTTTTTTTTTTGACTCAGCTGCTGAGATGCTTGGATTGCTTATGACCATAGAATGACTTACTCTACCCTGACGTTTATGGTAACCATGAAAGGGAAAAAGGAACAGACCACAGAGTCTAGGAGCATGGGCTCTGGGAATCAGGCAGGCCAGGTCTGAAGCTCAGCTGTGCATGTACTAGCTGTGACACTGTGAGCAAATAACCTGCATTTAAGGCCTCAGTTTCCTCATCTATAAAATAGGGACGATAACTTACCGGTTACATAAGGTTATTATGAGGCTCAAACAAGGTGATGCAGGTGTGGTGCTGGGCATAGTGACGGAGCATGAGAAGGGCTCAGTAACAGTCAGTGGCTCTCCTGGGATGACAGTGTTCCTCACCCTCCTCTTCAGCTCCATTTGCCTCCTAGTTGGGGAAGGTGATGAATAAGCCTCAACTACTATGAAGGGACCTCAGTTAAGAGCACTCGTTATAGAGTGTGATAAACACTAGGATGTAAGGTGCTATGGGAGTGTGTAGGAGGGGCTCCAGCCCAGCCTCAGGGAATCAGGGAAGATTTTTTAGAAGAGATGTTGGTGTGAGTCATGATGGGCAACTAAGGAGAGGATTGGGAAGGGATTTTCAGGCAACAGGTAGAGCACGTGCAAGAGGGAAAGGGCAAGATTAAGAGGTGCTCCAAAACCATTCAATATGACTAAAGTCCAGAGATACGGCTGGAGGTGTAGATAGCTGTAACTACAGTCTATTAGTTATCTACTTCACTGTCTGCCTGCGTAACTCAATACGCTCTTGATGGCTAGCAACTGGGTCCATTTACCTGGCATTCTTAGAGCCCCATACAATACATGGGATGCAGTAGGCTCTCGATAAATGGTCACAGAATGTCTGATGATTATAACCAAGTTTCAAGCCACCTGATGCATGTGACAGACTTTATTTTCTTGGGCTCCAAAATCACTGCAGATGGTGACGTAGCCATGAAATTAAAAGATGCTTGCTCCTTGGAAGAATAGCTATGACAATCCCAGACAGTGTATTAAAAAGCAGAGACATTAGTTTGCCAACAACGGTTCATCTAGTCAAAGCTATGGTTTTTCCAGTAGTCATGTATGGATGTGAGTGAAGTGATGTGAAGTCGCTCAGCTGTGTCCAACTCTTTGCAACCCCATGGACTGTAGCCTACCAGGCTCCTCCATCCATGGGATTTTCCAGGCAAGAGTACTGGAGTGGGGTGCCATTTCCTTCTCAAGAGGATCTTCCCGAACCAGGGATCGAACCCAGGTCCCCCACATTGTAGGCAGATGCTTTACCATCTGAGCCATCAGGGAATTATGGATGTGAGAGTTGAACTATAAAGAAAGCTGAATACCAAAGAATTGATGTTTTTAAAATGTGGTGTTGGAGAAGACTTTTGAGAGTGCCTTGAACTGCAAGGAGATCCAACCAGTCAATCCTAAAGGAAATCAGTCCAGAATATTCATTGGAAGGACTGATGCTGAAGCTGAAACTCCAATACTTTGGCCACCTGATGCAAAGAACCGACTCACTGGAAAAGACCCTGATGCTGGAAAAGATGGAAGGCAGGAGGAAAAGGGAACAACAGAGGATGAGATGGCTGGATGGCATCACCAACTTGATGGGCATGAGTTTGAGCAAGCTCCGGGATACGGTCATGGACAGGGAAGCCTGGCATGCTGCAGTCCATGGGGTCGCAGAGCCGGACATGACTGAGGGACTGAACAACAACAACAAAAATTAAGTGTGATGTCAGTTTCTCCTCATGCTTCCATAAGTTTCCAAACAACACTTCCGACCAGCCCACTTCACAGACCCAAATAAATACAAGCTAAAAATATAGCCCAGGTCATGAATCATAAATGAGATGGAAAAGCAGTGACTCACAGAAGTTAATCTGCTTCCCAGGAGAGCGTTGCTGGATGTCCTTTGCTCTGAAAGGTGAGGCAAAATGCCAGCACCATCACTGTACAGATACAGCTAATATAATTACCATTGGGTGCCCATCTGGTATTCTAAGGCTCCCATTCAAGGGTGCCAAGGGACAGCAGCCCTGTGCCTCCCATACAGGGCAGCACAGGGATGGGCCCTGGCACAGAAGCTAACAGGGTACTCTGGGTTTATACTCAGCAAATGATGTAGGTCCCTGTCCACTGTATCAGTGGTGCAACATGTGCACAATCTTGTTGGCTATGGCCTTAATTTGGTTACTGTTATAGCCAAGGCAACATCTTTGCAGAATGGCTTAGTGGATGACCTATCAATATATTTGTATCCTTGTCTAATTAAGAACTTAATCTAATCTAATGATGGTATTATTAGATGGTCTCTCCTGCCAACCCATAATCCACTTAAATGCTACATCTTTGGGTTTTAATGTCCTTATTTCTCAGTTCTGAGTACGTCAGAAAATTAAAGTATAACCCTTACTCCCAAATCACACAAATATGACTCAGCTTGGAGTACTCAGGACACAGAGTTTTATTGTAAAATTAAACATTTATTGAAGGAACACTGTACACTCACAAATAAGAGCATCTGCAAGTACTACCACAAGGTAGACAAACTTTAGCAACCCTATCAAACTCTCTCTCTTATTCACTTTTGTCTACCCCCCAGTATCTGCACCCTTCCCCCTATTTGACACACCCATCAAATATCCTTAAACTTTCACCCATCTATCATATTGAATCCTGCCCTCAACACATAATCTGAAATCTTGGGTAGCAGTATACATAACTAAATTACTATTAAAAACTAGGTATCGTTTAATTAATTGTTACTGGAAAAGGCCAACGTTGTTGTCATTAGTTGCCATGTTTAGTCAAACGCGATGGCCATGGTAGGAACATCTGTATGACAGTGGTTCCCAGCTCTCTAAGACTGTACCCATGCACAGTGTGTGGTCATGTCTGAAGGCCATGGTGGCCAAAGAACCTCATTCACGCCACCCTTCCTCATAGTCGCAGCACTGAAGGCCTACATGAATGGTCAGTTGTTCAGTTATGCTGAAACCACAAATCACATTAGTCAGTCTCCCACTCGGTGATAAACTGCTGAATGATGCCGTACTAGTTTTTAGCATTCATGATTTCTCCAAAAAAGAAGCAGCCAACAATATGCCTTTGCAAAACTGCAGCCCAAATGTTAATCATCTCTCATTACACGTCTTTGTACATGAAACACTAGAGTGTTTCAGTGAGTTCTAACTCCTGATAATATGACTAAAAGAATACTGGCTTGAAAGGAATTTAGAGATTATCCATTTCAACCCCTCTCCTTTTCGTGGATTAAAAAGAATAAAGTGGTTTATCTGATGTCACTCAGAATTTAAACCACAGGCAGAAGAAAGTCACTAAAGACACAAAATGAAAGTCAGAAATGTACAAGGAGAGCCAGAAAAGTATGACACGGTGGACACTGAGGGCTCAGAGAGTCCCACAGAGGAAGAGATCATCAACTGAATTCAGGGCGACGAGAGGACCACCAGGCCAGAGGCTGGGACATATCCACTGGAATTTGGCAACTATTAGTTAAAGTAACTATTTATTAGTTAAACTATTAGTTTCTATTAGAAAAGTAGAAGTCAGAGAGTAGGACATTTAGCGTGTGATCAGGAGGTGAGGAAGTAAACCAGTGAGCAGAGTGCTTTTGTAGTTTATTTTTGTTTTGAGAACTTCATATTTTAACAAAAGAGGAAAGATAAGCTAAAGGAAGAGGTTACTTTAAGGATGGAACAGACTTGAGCATGCTTATGTTCATATGACAGAAAGGTTGACGGCAACAGGAGGAGAGAGAATAGCCAGCTCACAGCCCCCAGGAGACAGAAGTGGAAACCACTCAGGAAATACGTAAGGCCAGATTCAAAGAAATTCTTTAAATAATGAATCAAATTCTCCCAAGTACCCAAATTCAATAGCTTTCAAAGTTGGAAGAAACATTTTCCCTTTTAATATGTTTGTATAGTATTTGGAGATTCTTAAATATTCTTTTAAATAATCATGACCAAGTCTAAGTTTGTGTAAGTAGAAACGCTGTTAACAGTGGACAGTAGCATTATCCTACCACTTCAGCAACCACAGGGTTGTTTCAGAATAAACATTGTGATCAGATCAAGTCAATGTTTGAAAAAAATAAAACCCTAAGGGACTTCACTGGTGGTCCAGTGGCTAGGCTAAGACCCCGAGCTTGCAGGGCTGGAAAACTAGATCCCACATGCCACAACCAAGAGTTCACATGCTGCAACTGAAAAGATCCTGCATGCTGAAACTAAGACCCACCACAGCCAAGTAAATAATGCCCTAGACTCATAAAACCTTTGCATTGGAAAAGACTATTTGTCCTCAACCCCTAATAAGTGACTTGAATGAGGTCCTGGAATGTCACAAAGCTCTAAAGAAGTATAGATATTTGGTAACCCGTTCACTCTATCAGACATTAAGTTCCCAATGAATTCCAAGACAGGTTTGTGAATCAGACTCAAACAACGCCTTTAGATTACTTAAAGTGACACTTTCAGAAAGAAACTCAGATAGACTTTCAGATTCAATTTGCTTATTCTACAGCTTGTATCTTAAAAAAAAAAAAAAAACCTCAGCATTTTTAGTTGAGGAGAAAGAAAACAGGAAGATCTGCATTTCCTTTGAAGTCCATTAGCATGAGATAGATCATTAGTACTATTGGTTGTTAAATTGAATAATGACTTTCTACAAGAATATATAGTCCATTGTAAGTACTCAAAAAGAGGGAACAGGAAGCAAGATTCTAGGGGCAGAGAGAAGTCAATCAATAATAGCTAATAACGGGAGTCTAGTTCAGGTTTGAGATTCTCATGGAAATCAAGAAGCTTTTTTCCTTCCCCGGCAGCTAACTATACTCTGAACCTCTAACCACGGCCCTGAACACCCTGACCGACAGCACTCGTGAGGACACAAATAGAAACCAAGGAGAGAGGGTGACACTACACAGATGGCCCTAGACCAACCATTCCCAAAACACCCAAAGGGGATCTCTGCTCATAGCATTGTTTTCTTTAACATCCTGCTGAAATCCTGCATCCTCCAGAAAGTCCTCTAATCCTCCCACTGAAGAAATGAGATAGACAGTTTAACCATTACCAAAAATCATCCTTTTCAACAGTCTACACCTACACACTTTGAAGTGATCCAGGGACAGACAACTGTAAAGTTCTGCACAGCTCTGTGAGTAACACTGTGTGATGACCGGCCTTTGTCTTGTCTGTCCTAAACCATGAGCTCCTAGGAGGCCAGGGCACAGACTCTGGATGGCCTGCTTATGTCTTTCCCCTCCTTTTCCTTTCCTTCTTTCTTCCATACTAGCAGAACCCTGAATATATCCAGCTTTAAAACTAGCATTTCCCAGCTTCCCTGAAGAGAGGAGGCCAATGAGATATAAGAGAATGTCATTGGGCAAAACTTCAGGAAAGCTACTTAAAACGGGCTAACTCAGACAGGGGGTGCACCATTTTTGTCCTTGCCCTTCCTTCTTCCTGCTGCCTAGAAAATGGACATGATAGAGGCTACTCAAGTGGCCATTCTGCAGTGAGTGAGTCTGAGGATGAGAGCCATGTGTTAAAAGATGGGCAAATGCACAGATGGAAGGAGCCTAGGTTACTGATGATTGTAGGACTATGTAGCTCTTGTCTACCTACTAATGGACTTTTTTCACATGAGCAAAAAAGTAAATTTCTGTTCTGTTTAAACTCTAGTTATTTGAGCCTTTGTGATAACCTAATCCAAAGTGATACAGAGGCCTCTTAATCTGTGCTTTGCAAATGGCAGCCAAGGAGTCAGGGCTCCTCTGAGGGTCCCTTCCTACCAAATGAGAGCTCTGTGAAAAGGTTTAGGACTAGAATCGGTTCAGTAGTCCTTAAACAAATTTTCCTATATACCTGCAAAAGTAACATTTTAATTCCTATTACCAAAAGGCAGAGCCTTTATATATAAACACTTTAAATGGAAGTCTCATCCTTGACTACTGTAAATGTCCTAAACATGGCTGAGAATACAGAAGTAAATGCCCAGAGAGATGTTTTAAAATTAAGTTAACACTAAAGTTTATGTTTGTGTTTTTCTCTTAGGAAAGCACCTCAATCCTTTACTCAGAGCCTATTTACTCTCCTTTTTTTAATATGGAAATTTATTTATTCAAATTTTATTTAGCCAATATTAATTGAGCTCCTATTTCAAGACAGGCAATAAAAAGCTAAAATTGAGCATAACTCTATCAATCAGAAATGGTCATTATTAACATGTTGGTCATTTTATTCTTTGACAATGTATATACTGTATAAAAATATTTTTAATGCCATTTTAAAAATAACTTCCTATCCTGAGATTTTCAGTTAATATTATCTCATAAATTCAATTATATTATAATTTTATAATTACATCATAATTTCAATTTAGCATTATATTATAACCTTTGTCTCAACTTATTAAAAAAACTCCAAAATATGATTTTAATGACTTCACAGTAGCTATATTTTTCAGCTATTGCATCAATGGGGCTTCCCAAGTGGCTTGGTGGTAAAAGAATCCACATGCCAGTGTAGGAGATGAAGGAGACAGACGCTCAATCCCTGGGTCAGGAAGATCCCCTGAAGAGGAAGTGGCAACTCACTCCAGTATTCTTGTCTGAAAATTCCAAGGACAGAGGAGCCTAGCCAGCTGTAATCCATGGGGTCGCAAGAGTCAGACACGACTGAACACACACACAAAAACGTATTGCCTCAATAATGTTGTTGACAAGCCACTCTAAAACAATGTGGCTTATAACAAACGACATTTAAATCTTATAACTACAGATCTGTGGATGGGTTGGGGTGACTATCCTCCAAGCTATGAAATGACTGGATATAGCTGCAGGTTTTGAAATTAGATTTGAATCTGCTCCATGGCCCTCATATTCTCAGAGTCCCTTAACTCTTGATTTAGATACAGTTGTAAAAGGTGGACCTCTCAGGAGCTCAAACACCCACACTGAAGCTTTGGGTTCTCCTGGAAACAAGCTCAACATCAAAAGCAAAGAGTGACAGCTAACGAAGTAAAAGAATCTGAAAAATTATAAAAAGAAAAGGAAAAAAAGACATACAAATTTTAAAAGCTCAGTCATATGGGGACTTGGAGTTCAAGACAACCAACCCATCACATTCATTAACGTCTGAGGCCCTGGGTCCTAGCACACTTCTATTCAGTTGCTCAGTCATGTCTGACTCTTTGTGACCCTACGAACTGCAGCACGCCAGGCCTCCCTGTCCATCACCAACTCCCACAGTCCACCTAAACCCATGTCCATTGAGTCAGTGATGCCATCCAACCATCTCATCCTCTGTCGTCCCCTTCTCATCCTACCCTCAATCTTTCCTAGCATCAGGGCCTTTTCAAATGAGTCAGCTTTTCGCATGAGGTGGCCAAAGTATTGGAGTTACAGCTTCAACATCACTCCTTCCAATGAACACCCAGACTGATCTCCTTTAGGATGGACTGGTTGGATCTCCTTGCGGTCCAAGGAACTCTCAAGGGTCTTCTCCAACACCACAGTTCAAAAGCATCAATTCTTCTGCACTCAGTTTTCTTTATAGCCCAACATTCACATTCATACATGACCACTGGAAAAACCATTGCCTTGACTAGATGGACCTTTGTTGACAAAGTAATGTCTCTGCTTTTTAATATGCTATCTAGGTTGGTCATAACTTTCCTTCCAAGGAGTAAGCATCTTTTACTTTCATGGCTGCAATCACCATCTGCAGTGATTTTGGAGCCTAGAAAAATAAAGTCAGCCACTGTTTCCAGTTTCCCCATCTATTTGCCATGGAGTGATGGGACTGGATGCCATGATCTTAGTTTTCTGAATGTTGAGCTTTAAGCCAACTTTTTCACTCTCCACTTTCACTCTCATCAAGAGGCTTTTTAGTTCCTCTTCACTTTCTGCCATAAGGGTGGTGTCATCTGCATATCTGAGGTTATTGATATTTCTCCCGGCAATCTTGATTACAGCTTGTGTTTCTTCCAGTCCAGCGTTTCTCATGATGTACTCTGCATAGAAGTTAAATAAACAGGGTGACAATATACAGCCTTGACGTACTCCTTTTCCTATTTGGAACTAGTCTGTTGTTCCATGTCCAGTTCTAACTGCTGCTTCCTGACCTGCATACAGGTTTCTCAAGAGCCAGGTCAGGTGGTCTGGTATTTCCATCTCTTTCAAAATTTTCCGTAGTTTATTGTGATCCACACAAGCTTTGGCATAGTCAATAAAACAGAAATAGATGTTTTTCTGGAATTCTTTTGCTTTTTCAATGATCCAGCGGATGATGGCAATTTGATATCTGGTTCCTCTGCCTTTTCTAAAATCAGCTTGAACATCTGGAAGTTCATGGTTCACATATTGCTGAAGCCTGGCTTGGAGAATTTTGAGCATTACTTTACTAGCATGTTTCTTCCAGTCCAGCGTTTCTCATGATGTACTCTGCATATAAGTTAAATAAACAGGGGTGACAATATACAGCCTTGACGTACTCCTTTTCCTATTTGGAACCAGTCTGTTGTTCCATGTCCAGTTCTAACTGTTGCTTCCTGATCTGCATACAAATTTCTCAAGAGGCAGATCAGGTGGTCTGGTATTCCCATCTCTTTCAGAATTTTCCACAGTTTATTGTGATCCACATATCAGGGAGAAATATCAATAACCTCAGATATGCAGATGACACCACCTTGATGGCAGAAAGTGAGAGGAACTAAAAAGCCTCTTGATGAAACTGAAAGTGGAGAGTGAAAAAGTTGGCTTAAAGCTCAACATTCAGAAAACGAAGATCATGGCATCTGGTCCCATCACTTCATGGCAAATAGATGGGGAAACAGTGGAAATAGTGTCAGACTTTATTTTTCTGGGCTCCAAAATCACTGCAGATGGTGACTGCAGCCATGAAATTAAAAGACACTTACTCCTTGGAAGGAAAGTTATGACCAACCTAGATAGCATATTCAAAAGCAGAGACATTACTTTGCCAACAAAGGTTCGTCTAGTCAAGGCTATGGTTTTTCCTGTAGTCATGTATGGATGTGAGAGTTGGACTGTGAAGAAAGCTGAATGCCAAAAAATTGATGCTTTTGAACTGTGGTGTTGGAGAAGACTCTTGAGAGTCCCTTGGACTGCAAGGAGATCCAACCAGTCCATTCTGAAGGAGCTCAGCCCTGGGATTTCTTTGGAAGGAATGACGCTAAAGTTGAAACTCCAGTATTTTGGCCACCTGATGCAAAGAGTTGACTCATTGGAAAAGACTCTGATGCTGGGAGGGATTGGGGGCAAGAGGAGAAGGGGATGACAGAGGATGAGATGGCTGGATGGCATCACTGACTCGATGGACGTGAGTCTCAGTGAACTCCAGGAGTTGTTGATGGACAGGGAGGCCTGGCGTGCTGCGATTCATGGGGTCACAAAGAGTCGGACACGACTGAGCGACTGATCTGATCTGATCTGATCTTACTAGCATGTGAGATGAGTGCAATTGTGTGATAGTTTGAGCATTCTTTGGCACTGCCTTACTTTAGGATTGGAATGAAAATTGACCTTTTCCAGTCCTGTGGCCACTGCTGAGTTTTCCAAATTTGCTGGCATATTGAGTGCAGCACTTTCACAGCATCATCTTTCAGGATTTGAAATAGCTCACCTGGAATTCCATCACCTCCATTAGCTTTGTTCGTAGTGATGCTTCCTAAGGCCCACTTGACTTCACATTCCAGGATGTCTGGCTCTAGGTGAGTGATTATCTTGGTCGTGAAGACCTTTTTTGTATAGTTCTGTGTATTCTTGCCACCTCTTCTTAATATCTTCTGCTTCTGTTAGAACCCTACCATTTCTGTCCTTTATTGAGCCCATCTTTGCATTAAATGTTCCCTTGGTGTCTCTAGTTTTCTTGAAGAGATCTCTAGTCTTTCCCATTCTATTCTTTTCCACTATTTCTTTGCACTGATTGCTAAGGAAGGCTTTCTTATTTCTCCTTGCTATTCGTTGGAACTCTGCATTCAGATGCTTATATCTTTCCTTTTCTCCTTTGCTTTTTGCTTCTCTTCTTTTCACAGCTATTTGTAAGGCCCCCTCAGGCAGTCATTTTGCTTTTTTGCATTTCTTTTTCTTGAGGATGGTCTTGATTTCTGTCTCCTGTACAATGTCACAAACTTCCATCCATAGTTCATCAGGCACTCTATCTATTAGATCTAGTCCCTTAAATTTATTTCTCATTTCCACTGTATAGTTGTAAGGGATTTGATTTAGGTCATACCTGAATGGTCTAGTGGTTTTCTCCACTTTCTTCAATTTCAGTCTGAATTTGGCAATAAGGAGTTCACGATCTGAGCCACAGTCAGCTCCTGGTCTTGTTTTTGGTGACTGTATAGAGCTTCTCCATCTTTGGTTGCAAAGAATACAATCAATCTGATATCGATGTTGATCATCTGGTGATGTCCATGTGTAGAGTCTTCTCTTGTGTTGTTGGAAGAAGGTATTTGCTATGACCAGTGTGTTTTCTTGGCAGAACTCTATTAGCCTTTGCCCTGCTTCATTCTGTACTCCAAGGCCAAACTTGCGTGTTACTCCAGGTGTTTCTTGACTTCCTACTTTTGCATTCCAGTCCCCTATAATGAAAAGAACATCTTTTTTGGGTGTTAGTTCTAGAAGGTCTTGTTGTTCTTCATAGAACTGTTCAACTTCAGCTTCTTCAGCATTACTCATCAGGGCATAGACTTGGATTACTGTGATATTGAATGGTTTGCCTTGAAAATGAACAGAGATCATTCTGTCGTTTTTGAGACTGCATCCAAGTACTGGATTTCGGACTCTTTTGATAATTATTATGGCTACTCCACTTCTTCAAAGGTAGTAGTAGTACTCCTCACAGTAATAGATATAATGGTCATCTGAGTTAAATTCACCCATTCCAGTCCATCTTAGTTCGCTGATTCCTAGAATGTCAACATTCACTTTTGTCATCTCCTGTTTTGACCACTTCCAATTTGCCTTGATTCATGGACCCAACATTCCAGGTTCTTATACAATATTGCTCTTTATAGCACCGAACCTTGCTTCTATCACCAGTCCCATCCACAGCTGGGTGTTGTTTTTGCTTTGCCTCCATCCCTTCATTCTTTCTGGAGTTATTTCTCCACTGATCTCCAGTAGCATACTGGGCACCTACCGACCTGGGGAGTTCATCTTTCAGTGTCCTATCTTTTTGCCTTTTCATACTATTCATGGGGTTCTCAAGGCAAGAATACTGAAGTGGTTTGCCATTCCCTTCTCCAGTGGACCACGTTCTGCCAGACCTCTCTACTATGACCCATCCATCTTGGGTGGTCCCACATGGCATGGCTTAGTTTCATTGAGTTAAACAAGGCTGTGGTCCATGTGATCAGATTGGCTAGTTGTCTGTGATTGAGGTTGCAGTCTGTCTGCCCTCTGATGCCCTCCCTCAGCGCCTACCATCTTACTTGGGTTTCTCTTACCTTGGACGTGGGGTATCTCTTCACAGCTGCTCCAGCAAAGCACAGCCGCTGCTCCTTACCTCGGACATGGGGTAGCTCCTCTCGGCCCTATGTCCAAGGTCAGGGGTGGCGGCCGAGAGGAACTAACCCACATCCAAGGGTCCCAGCACAGCACCACGATTATTAGAATGAGAGCTCTGTTTCCACCAGAAGGAAAGTTAGGTTACATTCTAATCTGTATCCACTCACAGATACAGACCCAAGAAAGCTGAAGACACATACACATAAAACCTTATACATGAACGCTTGCTGCAGCATTAGTGACAAAAACCAAAAAGTGGAAATAGCCCAAATATCTATCAACTAATGAACAGTCAACAAAATGTAGTTTATCCATACAATGGAATGTTACTCAGCCAAAAATAGGAATGAAGTACTGATACAAGCTGCAACATGGATAAATCTTGAAGATATTATGCTAGGTGAAAGAAGCCAGACACAAAGGGCCATGTATTGCATGGTGCCATTTATATGAAATTTCCAGAACAGGCAAATACAGAAGACAGGAAGTAGACTAGCAGCTGCTAGGGGCTGGAGAGTGTGATGGAAACGGGTGCTAATGGGTGCGTGGCTTCTTTCTGGAGTGATAAAAATGTTCTAAAACCAGACAATGGTTATGATTGCATAGTTCTGAGAATATATTAATATGAAAAACCATGGAATTATATACTTAAAAAGTGAATTTCATGACATGTGAATTATATCTCAATAAAACTGTTATTAAAAAATCAAACATAGATCTAGAGGGGAAAAGTCTGGCATTCCCTTCTCAAAAAAATTTTTTCCATCAGCCATCAAGCATCTCGGAAGAGAAAGAAGCATATAATCTTCATTAGAAGTTTCTATATAAAATATTTCAAGTTCTAAAAGACCAACTTCTAAAGGGAGAAGCTTCAGTAATCTGAGAAGTTCAGTGATTTCCTGGTGATATCAACTAAATGAGCCTGACTTATCAGGATTCCTACCAACAGTGTTGACAGCATCATGGGGCCCTCATTCAGAAGAAACAGCCTCCCTCTTCGCTCACAGCTCACTTAAACAGTCAGGTGATGACTCACAGAGTTTCTGCCCTTTCATTTTTCAGCGTTGCTCAGTGTGTGTAGGAAGCATTAGCTTACTAGCAGGTGAGCCACCTTAAAACCTTTCTGGAAGTCAGCAGGGTATAAATCATAAATAAATATATTAACCGTGAGTATGCAAGTTACGCTTCCTGGAGGCCTCCAAGATCAATACTCACTCCCTGCCAGGACCCAGGGGCCTCCCACAGTCACTGCCCACATCCCACCTCATCCTTCTGCTTCCTCCTCCTCCCCACTTCCTTTCCTTCTCTTGCTCCTTCCCTTCATAGCTGACAGCCTAATTAGAAAAACCGATTCCTTTATTTTCTGTAGAGAGATTTGGAAATTCACCACAGCCCTCAATTCAGAATCTCTTGCATTTGCATCACGCTGGGGTTTGCTGCAGGGCTGCATCCACACTCCTCTTTTTTTGCCCTCTGTGCAGTACATTCTGAATGTTCCCTCCACGGAGCATTCCTATCACTGGGCCAGGCATGGTGATGCAGTATTTGAAGTCTTAGTCTTTATTTTCTCAGAATTTTGTAACCTATGAGTGTTTGTTGTAAAACAGAAAGAATGTAAGATCTGGAACTTCCCTGATGGTCCAATGGCTAAGACTCCAAGCTGCCAGTGCAGGGAGCCCAGGTTTGATCCCTGGTCAGGGAACTAGATCGCATATCCTGAGACTAAGAGTTCACAAGCTACAACTAAAGATTCTCAACTGAGTTTGCATGCTGCAACTAAAGATCAAAGATCCTGCATGCCACAACTAAGCCCCAGCATATCCAAATAAATACATAAATAAATAAATAAGAGCTAAGATCCTGCTCTCCCATGCTTAAAATCAAACTGCAATTTAGGGGGGAAAAAGAACGTTAAGGTCTGGTGCTGAAGAAGGATTTCTTTGTTTTGGAGTGAACAGCTTAGAGCTACTCCAGATGGGTTAACATATTTTTTTAACTCATCTCTATCTGAAGGGATTAAGAAGAGATACTTGATATAACTCAGACAGGTTCTAAGAGTCCAGCATTATGCAGCCAGGTATGTGTGAGCTCCCATCCACAGTGTGTGGTGATTGGGAGTCAGCGGTGGGGGTGGATGTACTACCTTGAAAAGTTTTAGGCATTTATTTCAAACTTCTAGTACTTCCAAGATATTTTGTGTTCAAATCAAAAAGTTTTCCAAGTATCTCTTCATTTAGCTTGAATATCATCTTTCCAATTTTAGTATATGTGCTGCCGGAGAGAGCACCTGAATAGCATCTCTAACACCCTTTCAGAAAACCAAAAGAAAGCCAACATAAAAATACTCCAGCCTTTGGTCCAGGGTTTTCCTCCATCCCACCCCACAGGTTCCATTCCTGGCTGAAATACCAGGCCTTGCAATGCTCCCCAGCAAAGTCATTCTGGTCAGTGGGTAGGAGTGAGAGGATCCTGCCTGCCCAGGATATCACCCCTGAGTCCGCACCTTCTCTCATCCATTCAAAGGTAATCACATATGATCAGTTTTGACTTCTAGAAGCTAAGGCAAAGCTGAATGATGAAACAGAAACCAAGAGCCTAAAATGATGTCATCCTTTCTAGCCCTAAATAAGCTAATCTATATACTAACAATGAAACAATTGCCAGCCAAAAATGCACACCAGAATTTATGTAATCCCAGTGTTTTTCTCTAATAGAAATATTCAGAGAAAACCCCCAGGTTTTGCCTTCCAAAACAACATACATGCTGACATCAACAGATATGCCCCCATACACCGTGAGTTGTTGCAAAGTGACTAGTATTAGTTAAGCTTCTCTCACTTCCTTTGGGGAAATGGTCTGTCTTGATGATCTCAGCATCCCCAGTTACAGACTACATGGAGGTACATGTCCCTAGACTGAAGACCAGGATCCCCTGGGGCTGAGAGAACCCGACTTGGGGAAGCAACTGAGCAGGTGAGGACAGAAGCTGAGGTACAAAGGACAGCAAGCTGAAGCAGTACAGGACAGTGAGGTCTCCCCTCAGGGCCAAGAAAGTCAGGGAACTGTCTCTCCACAGAGGAAAAACCACAAGTGTGGCCCTCCTTTGGTACACTGCACTACCACTGAGGATAAGCATGCTCTGACACAGTAGGGTGCCCCTATCTAATCTACCAGTTAGAGCTCCCCCCACAAAAAAAGCATGATACAGACAGGGTGCCTAATATAATCTTCATCTGTGTTAACAACTATGTCTGTATGTGTGTGTATATTTTTTATATGGGCTTCCCTGGTGGCTCAGAAGGTAAAGAATCCACCTGCAATGCGGGAGATCTGGGTTCAATCCCTGGGTCGGGAAGATCCCCTGGAGGAGGGCATGGCAACCCACTCCAGTATTCTTGTCTGGAGAATCCCCATGGACAGAGGAGCCTGGTGGGCTACAGTCCATGGGGTCACAAAGAGGAAGACACAGCTGAAGCAACTTAGCATGCATGCCTGCACACACAGACACACAGACACAGACACACACATATATGCAATGCTCAGGAAAAAAGTCAGAACACAAAACAAATTTAATAGTGGCAAAGTACCCTACAGAAGGACTGTTTACCTTTTACCTTCTGCATTGTTGGAATTTTTCCCAAAATGAGCACGTATTACCTTTGACGTTTCAGAAAACACAATAAAGAAAAGTTAAACAAAGAACTCAGAAAGTTAGTCCTCATAGCTCTTCTTCCCTTATTCTAGTCCTGATTTTTCCATTTTTAAACAGTACAAATGAGAGAACAACCTCATTTATCAGGATCCAGGAGGGCTTTGTATTCCTAGGAGCACCGAGCAGATAAGAGCTAAAATATATCCATTTTGTTGAGTATGGTAAAGAGATATGTAAAGTCAAATTGGTTTTTGGTAGAGTAGAGCATATTTCTAATATTTAATGTTATTGCACCTGAGAGATGTATTTTTTCCAAGTGACAAACAAAAGCTACCAAGAATAAATTACAACTGCTTGGGTTTCCCTGGTGGTCCTGTGATTAAGAAACTGCCTGCTAATTCAGGGGACACAGGTTCACTCCCTGGTCTAGGAAGATCCCACATACCACAGGGCAACTATGCTCCAACTACTGAGCTTACACTTCAGAGCCTGTGCGTCACAACTGCTGAGCCCGCACGCTGCAGCTACTGAAGCCTGGGCATCCTAGAGCCTATGCCTGGCAGCAAGAGAAGCCACCAAAACGAGAACCCCCCACACTGTAACAAAAAGCGGCCCCTACTCACCGCAACTACAGAAAGCCCGTGCTCAGCAATAAAGACCCAGAACAGCCAAAAATAAATACACTTGAAGAAAATTATATCTGTTCTTGTAACAAAGTTATTCTACTTGCTTAATTTTACAAAATGTCATGGAGATGCAAAGGGCACCCTATAAAATACAGGTTGTTATCAAGAGAAAAAAGGGTGGTCCTTCTTAGTTTCAAGCTGGTAAATAAATACAATAGTGGAGGAAACTCAAATCCTGCATGTGTTTTGGTTTTCTTCATAAAGAGAAAGGCTTAGGGCCATAGATGAATTTCTAAATTTAAACTTCCTTCCCCAGAGAGACCCTTATAGTTGCTGATTCAGTTTCATCTCCTGAAAACAGGGTCTTGAATAGGATTCTTCATGGACAGTCAGGATATCTGCTGTATTCCTAGTTGTGGTTTTTATTTCCTAGTTTGTCCTCAGACACTGTCTCTCTCTGTGTATCACTTTCCCTGAACAGAAACCTTACGTTTGGAGAGTCAGTACAACAGTATTCATTAAATGCTGTCTGCTCTTCAAGGCCAAGATAATGTTGTCAAGTTTAGTAGGAAAAAAAGTAGAATGGAAAACATGCTCATTGATTACAGCTATGCAACAAAGCATTTCCATGTGACAACAAAAAATTAGGGATCTTGAGACATATCAACAAACCAAGTTGCTGCACTGTTAACACACAATACTACAATAAAACTCTGCTAACTGGCTACCACTGTGCCAACCTGCTGCAGCCAGCAGGTTACTGGAATGTCTGCATCTCCTGCCACCATTTCAACTGTGGACTCACCAAGAATCCCACTGTATTTGTACCATACTTGCAGATGGCAGCTGTCATTGCTATTGAAATCACATCATCCAAGTATATTAGATAGAATCACAGACTAGATGGACATGAATCTGAGCAAACTCTGGGAGATAGCAGAGGACAGAGGAGCCTGGCACACTGTAGTCCATGAGGTCACAAAGAATAGGACATGACTCAGCAACTAAAAAACAACAGCAACAAGTAGACATTGAACAAAATAAAATATGAGTGTGGATTCTTTTTAAAAGATTATAATTTCTCTAAGAATTACATCAAAACTTTGGAAAGACTTTACAAAGGTAAGTTGCCTTTTTAAAATCACGTTAAATTAAATATGTGGATAAGTCAACTCTAAAGGATATTTTAAAAAATGAAACTGATTCTGTACTCAGACTGCTTTGAACACGTGTTTGAGAACTCATCGCACTCTAAAGAAATTGAAAGAAGGAATGTAGATGATAAACTACGAGTCGAATTTATGCAAGAATGGTGAAAGGGGATATTAAGCGCTGTATGTATAAAACAGAGAAAAGGCCTTGATTCAACAACACAAAAGCATATTTATATAATTTTAACTTAAGGGTCAAAAGTATTCAGTATATGAAATATTTCATCAGAAAAGAGGCCTTTTACTACACATTAAAAAACACTTTACCACCCTCTAAAATTACCTAAAATCTCTCTGCTTTACTCAGACAATTGTCAGATAAGAACACTCAATTGTTTAGCTTGACTAAGCAGCCAGATTCTCTTCCCAGCTCTGCCTGCCGGTAGGACACCCCCAACTTGTCTAGATGACTCTCCATGACTTCAAGCTCCATAAGTCAGCAATGAAACCTCTTACCTTCCAACTCTGCTTCTCCTTCTGTGATCCCCATGTCTTTTACTGGCATGTCCTCCCATCTCACCCTAAGTCTTTACCTTAACATTTTAGAGGTAAAAGGCTGGCTTGAAATCTGCCCTCCCTCTCTGCCCCTTCATCAAATGTTTCTTCCACAATGTCTCTGCCAGCGTTTCTTTACTTCATTCCCTCTACCAAGACCCTCATATAGACACTTCTCACCTTGATTAGCTCTGCAATAACCTTTGAAAGGGCTTCCCCACCTGCAGTCACTCCCTTCTCTAGCACAAATGAATCTTCATGCCTCCTTAAACATCTAAACTCCTTAGCCTGATATTTAAGGCCTGCTGTATATAATCTGGCTCAAATTTTACTACCCACTGATTTTTTTTTTTCCAAAGCAGTCTCTACTCTGCTGCTGCTGCTGCTAAGTCGCTTCAGTCATGTCTGACTCTGTGCGACCCCATAGACGGCAGCCCACCAGGCTCCCCCGTCCCTGGGATTCTCCAGGCAAGAACAGTGGAGTGGGTTGCCATTTCCTTCTCCAATGCATGAAAGTGAAAGTGAAGTCACTTGGTTGTGTCCGACTCTGAGCGACCCCATAGGCTGCAGCCTACCAGGCTCTTCCATCCATGGAATTTTCCAGGTCTCTAGCCAAACTGAAATCAGCGCTCTCCCTTGTACATAACCTATATTTCCTCATCTATGTCCCCTCCATCTGGAATATCCTTTTAAAAAAATAATCCCCATGGTTAGATTTCTATCCAACCTTAGGGGACCATCTTAAATGCCATCTCCCCTGGGAGCCTTCTCTGACTACCCAAATAGAAGTTGTCTGCTTCTAAGAGTCCAGTACCCTGAAGTATCTATTTTCTATAGGTATATATCTTATATTATGATGATTCATCTCCTAATTTCAATTGAAAGCTACCGTTGTAGAGTTTCACAAAGCGTGTTTCATCAAATAGTTCCATAAGAAGCTGATCATTAAGTTTGAAAATGCTGCAGTGGAGGTGGAGAAAAACGGAGGCACACAAGAAACACCCTAAAGGTGGAACTGACTGGACTTGATAACTGAAGGCTGGGTGGAGTATGACAGAGTGTGTGGTTCTGACTTGAAAAGTGGGAGATGCTACTTCCTGAGAAGGCAAGGGGAGAGAATGGAGGTTTGGAGCATCCAACTCTATGCTTGGTTTGCAGCAGTTGAATGTGAATATCTTAGTGGAGATGGGGAGTAAGAAGATAAAAGGCCAAACCGTGGCTCTTTCTCAGTTCTCATCTTCCTTGAATCTTCTATGGGTTTGATACTCCTTTATCCAATCTCTCTCTCCTTGAAACTCCCTCCCCTCTCTCCCTAGAGGACCCTGTCATCTCTCTATCCTGCTCATCAAGGCCTGTTCTTCCTCCCCCTCCACAGAGGACTTCAACGTGGCATGCATCTCTCTGTTCTACACTTCCCTTTTGGTAGCCTCGTCTGTTCCCTGGGCTTTGATGCCAACAACAGACCCTCTCCTCAGACCTAACCCATTTTCTTCTGGAGATTTCCACCTGGATGCTTTGAGGTCATCTTGAAGGCAGCACATGCTTAAAGGAATTCACCCCTGATGGCCAGACCTTTCCTTCCTAATCCTGTCCTCATTGAGTGGGTCTCACATCTTTCCTTGTCTCTATTGCCACTGCCTTTCTTCCCAACCCACTTCTCACCTGGGCTCCTGTTCTCCAGCCTCCCTTCCTCTGGATCCTCTTTGAACACTGCAGCCCATGTAATCTTTCTAAAACACACCTCCAAGTTTGCGATTCCCCTATTCAAAAATTATTCAACAATTTTCTGTTGGAAAACCCAACTTCTCAGATACTATACAACTTTGTTTTAGCACCAGCCCATGCTCTGATGTCCAGCACATACCTAACACATCATCCAACCAAGTCCAACTGTACTCTCTGTCAAAATATATCCTCCACTTTCCCACCTCCATGCCTCACCCTGTCATGCTTTTTGCCTAGAATGTTCTTCCTCCATCTCTGCCTATGGAAACTCCATTTTCAAGACTCAGAAACCCTGTTTTCCACAATCGTCTCAAATGGAAGGAGTCCCCTCTCCTCCCTGAATTCCCACACGGTTTGCTTGTGTCACTTTGGTGTCATCTATTAGGCACTGCCATATATTACAGGAATTTGTGTGGACACCTTTGTTCTCCTCTCCCTTCTGTAACCGCCTCATGCAAGATTACATCTTATTCCCAGAAGGTAGTGAAAACTCCCTGGCCTGGGAGTGGGGAAACCTGAATTATAGTCCCTGCTCAGCAGCTCATGAGCTCTGTGACCTTGGATCACTTAACTCACTATGAAACAGTACTTTGTAGTCAATGTATCAGTCTGAGCCCTGTGTCCAGGGTTAAAGGAGTCATGCTGAGAAGAGAGGACATGGAGGGATAATGCCTTTCAAGGTCCCAGAGTTGGCACTATGTAAAAAAAAAAAAAAAAGGTTTGAATTATACATTTCACCATTCCCCAAAGAATGATTCACATAAATTATTCTCTTATGACATTGAGGGGAAAAATCTAATTTCTGGGGTTATACTTATAGGGCACATGCTTTCTGCTCAAGCTGCTTGCTTTCCAGCAGTTCTTTCCCTCTAACAAAAGGAAGTTTCCAACCCAAGACAGGCTCTGTTCTTAAAATCTACGTAAGTTATCTTTAAATTCTGAAGGCATTTCCCTATAGAAGTGAAGGTAGAAAACCTTGGTAGGATACCAAGTCAGTCTACAAATGCCACTGAGCCCAGAAAGCACCTGAGAAACGATCAACTCCTTTGCCAGTGTGGACATATCTGATGTACAACTGAGTCATAACAACACAGGGTCCTTACTCTCATTCCCACCATCTGAGATCCTGATATGGAAGCCACAGCAGTACTGTTTGGGTGGAGGTGAAAGTAAACTATAATTTTAGAGAATCTGTGGATTTAAGAGAGACTAAAAGAGGGACTTTCATGGTGGTCCAGTGGTTAAGACTATGTGCTCCCAATGAAGGGGGGCCTGGATTCTATCCCTGATAAGGGAACTAGATTCCTACATGTTGCAATGAAGATCAAAGACCATGCATACTGCAATTAAGGCCCAGCACAGCCACATAAATAAATAGAAAATTTTTTTACAAAGAGAGAGAGGATAAAGGAGAAGGCCTGAGAAAGTTAGAAGTTCCTTGGGTTAGATTTTTAGGAGTCAAATGCTGAATCAGATGTTGATTCTTTTCTTATTCACAATTACCTCCAAATGCACAGCCCAGGTTTATGCGTTTCATCCCTGTGACTCAGGATTTCTCAGCCTCAGTATTATTGACACATTGGGCCTGAATATTCTGTACTGTGGGGGCTGTCCTGAGCATTGTAGGGTGTTTAGCCACATCCCTGGCCTCTAGTCTCTGAAGGCCAGTACTTCCCCTCCCCTTCCCCTGTTATGACAACCAAACATGTCTCCAGGCATTGCCAAATGTCCCCTTAGTAGCAAAATCATCCCTGACTGAGAACCACTGCACCAGCTGGACTCAGCAGAGGTTCCCAAATTTTCTGTGCATCAGAATATCATAGTGGGTGTGTGTGTGTTGGTGTTCTGTGCCTCGGTCGTGTCCGACTCTTTTTGACCTCACGAACCATAGCCCACCAGACTTCTCTGTCCATCAGATTTCCCAGGCAGGAATACAAGAGTGGGTTGCCATTTCCTTCTCCAATCATAGAGGGGTGGGGGGGTTGTTTAAAATGCAGATTTCTAGGGCCCAGCCTTAGAGATTCTGAAGCAGCAAATTCAGGATGGCCAGAGGGGCAGGAGATGGGGGGAGCAGGGGTTGGGGGTAAGGTCAAAGTTTTCACTTTTAACTAGTATTTTTAACTGATATAGTTGATGCTTGGCAAACTTTGAGAAATACTACAATGAAGATTCGATGAAGTAATAAATATTTTTCCAAAGGCAAATGCTTTTCCCTCTGCTGTACTGAGGGAAGAGGAATGCTGACTAGTAAAGAAATAGTAGGCAACTTCAGAGAAGAGGCCAAGCCTGCCCTGGTGAGCACCATAGGGAAAGGCTTAGGGAAGAAAGTTCTACAGGGTGGCACTGCTGGACGGGAAAGGATGCCAAAGGGAATGGCAAAAACGCCAAAATCGAAGCTAGTCTCTCTTTCTTTTTTTTTGCCCAAAGACACTCCTAGAACTTTGAAAGTTCATTCTTCTCCCCCGACCTGAGACTTACCATGTGACAAGCTCTGTGCTAATCTTTATACATAAATTTTTTTTCACTTAATCCTCTCCTCAGCCATATGAGAGAGCTTTATCAACCTTTGACATTATTTCTCTGGGAAAATTCATCACCACAAAGAACTGATAACACAAACCAACTTTGCCTGACACATTTTCACAAAATAGGAATGGCCTGCACTAGTTCTGGAGCCCCACTATTCCTGAAAACTCTGCAACTCTGTGAGGATGGGAAGAGACCCTCTGAGTGGAGAAGGCCGCATCCTGGTTTCCTAGGTCTCACCCATTCCCAATACTCCATCCCACTGCATAAAAGAAAGAAGCCCCACTATGGTCCCCAGGAAGAGGACATTCTCAGCTTCTCTCCCAGGTATTCCAAAGTGGAAAAAAAAGACAATGTCACAGGTAGTTATGCAACCTCAGCCACCTTGCGGGGGACCTGGACAGACAGGTGATGGAAGTGAGTGCAACTGAGTGGGACTGTGGCTCAGTGCCCACCTCTGGTCATCTGTTAACATGTGGGATGGCTAGCCTAGTGCTGTCAGCTCTTCTAGGAAGCCAGAAAAATCCAGAGTTTTATATGAACGTTCTTGGTTTTTAAAATCTTGGTACTGATCAAAAGAAAATTTTTTTTCTAATTTGACCAGACAAAATATGTAACTAAACTGTTGATTTATGACCGCTGTGTTCCAGATTCTTTTCTGGGTAGGCACTGCCTGTACTCTGCATTCTTTTCCCTCCCTTCCTCCCTCTCTCAATCCCATGAACCTCCCACATGTCACATGATTGCCAGTCCCTCCCAAGAACTGCCTTCAGCCTCGTTTTCCTTCAGAATCCTTGGCTGCCAGTGTCTGCCCTGCCAAATGGGAACAGCTCCTTCAACTTCACTCCATCTTTCCCCAGTCTTAAATGTCTGCTCTCTTCTTCCTGCCCTTGACCTTGGTCCTTCCTCAATCGTCACCTCTTTGGTTCTGGCTGCTTCTGGAATTCCCATGAACTTGCTTCAACCATCAGTCATCCCTTTTCTTCAGGGGCATAAATGGGAAGGCAATGGGTGGTTGAAACTGGTGGGCCTCTAAGCATCACAGATCCCAATTTGCATCTTGGCCAGGCTCTAGGGAAACACAAGGTCTCTGGAGGGGCAGCTAGAGAGGCTGGATTCTCAGAAGGGGCTCCCAGAGAGGATAAACATCCTAATGGGCAAAAGAAGGTCAAATGCTGGGGTGCTCTTGCCTTTAGGGAACCATCCACAAACAATGAACTGAAGGTCAGAGGCCTCTCTCCTATTTAGGGGCACCAATTAATCCCCTCGATTCATTATGTGATCCTGAGACTGTGGGACAAACAATGACCAAAATGGAAAATATTGTCAAACAAATAAGAGAGGGCTTAGTGCTGGATTTCATGATTTTAAATATTTACAGTTTAAATATATATATATATACACACACACACACATATTTTGGAGAAGGCAATGGCACCCCACTCCAGTACTCTTGCCTGGAAAATCCCATGGACAGAGGAGCCTGGTAGGCTGCAGTCCATGGGGTCAATAAGAGTCGGACACGACTGAGCGACTTCACTTTCACTTTTCACTTTCATGCATTGGAGAAGGAAATGGCAACCCACTCCCGTGTTCTTGCCTGGAGAATCCCAGGGACGGGGGAGTTGTGGGCTGCCGTCTATGGGGTCGCACAGAGTCGGACACAACTGAGCGACTTAGCAACAGCAACAACACATATTTTAATGACATCTCTTATACATCTGCAGCCATGAAATTAAAAGACGCTTGCTCCTTGGAAGGGAAGTTATGACCAACCTAGACAGCATATTAAAAAGCAGAGACCTTACTTTGCCAACAAGGGTCCATCTAGTCAAAGCTATGGTTTTTCCAGTAGTCATGTATGGATGTGAGAGTTGGACTATAAAGAAAGCTGAGCTCCAAGGAATTGATGCTTTTGAACTGTGGTGTTGGAGAAGACTCTTGAGAGTCCCCTGGACTGCAAGAAGATCCAACTAGTCTATCCTAAAGGAGATCAGTCCTGAGTATTCATTGGAAGGGCTGTTGCTGAAGCTGAAACTCCAATACTTTGGCAACTTGATGCAAAGAACTGACTCATTGGAAAAGACCCTGATGCTGGGAAAAATGGAAGGCGGGAGGAGACGGGGACGACAGAGGATGAGATGGTTGGATGGCATCACTAACTCGATGGACATGAGTTTGAGTAAGCTCCGGGAGTTGGTGATGGACAGGGAAGCCTGGCGTGCTGCAGTCCATGGGGTCACAAAGAGTCGGACACGACTGAGTGACTGAACTGAACTTGTACATCTGAGTTTATGGTTGCAAATTTATACTTCCTTATCATCATTGCTATGCTATCAATACATTCTCATATGATGCCCCCCAACAAATGTTTTCTAAAGTCCAGCTCTTTGAGGCTTCTTGACTTTCCCAAATATCCTTTCAGAAAACTCTGTTTCAGATGCAACCTTTTCAGTAGTGCCTACTTGCGTACAACATTGAGGCCTACATCTTTTGGTCACCATGATTTTGATACTCCATTGCAAATCTGACCAGACCACCCTGAGATCCAAAGCTTATAACTTTTAGGAGAGGGGAAGAGACCCCAGCTACCTCATAACCCTGCTCTGAGGAAGACACTGTGACATGGCCTTGCCCCCTGAGCCCTGTGTATCTTCTAGATCACTCTCCTTATGGTGGGACTGTCATAGTGGGAAACAGGGATGCTTCCATCCAACCCATGTGATGACACAGTGTGGTACTAGCTTTAAAGTAGCATGAAAATGGAAGTGAGAGGAAAAGCCACTTATGCGAAATGACCCCAAGGGGTTTTAGATGAATGAAATAAGGTCAGTCCATGCGTGTTGTACAAGTCCTGGCCCAACATGGACACGTTGCCACCCACCAGCACTTCCATAAACAAAAGGGTAAAACTGGCAAAGCCAATGCATTTTGGGCTCCTTTCCACTCTTCCTTGATCTCCTTTTCCTTCTCATGCTTTTTTAAAGGCTGTTTTCCTATCAGAAAAACATTTTTATTCTGGTCTTTAAAAAAGACATGTATTCAATATTTCAATCATGTAGATATGTTTGGCATAGTGCATTTAGTTTGGGGAGTGAGGGAAGGTAGGCAAGATAGGGGCAGAAAAAAGAATGTTGGACATATACACTACTATATATAAAATAGATAACCAACAAGGACCTACTGTATACACAGAGACTACACTCATTATTTTATAATAAACTATAAGAGAAAATAATTTGAAAAATAATATATATATAGATAGATCACTGTGTTGTACACCTCAAGTTAACATTGTAAATCAACTGTACTTCAATTTTTTATTAAAAAAAAAGTGTTGTAGACAGAACTGTGCTTCCCTAGTGGCTCAGATGGTAAAGAATCCACCTGCAATGCAGGAGACCTGGGTTCGATCCCTGGGTTGGGAAGATCCCCTGGAGGAGGGCATGGCAACCCACTCCAGTAACCTTGCCAGGAAAATCCCCATGGACAGAGGAGTCTGGTGGGCTGCAGTCCATGGGGTCGCAAAGAGTTGAACATAACTGAATGACTAAGCAGAGCACAGACAGAACTGGCAGTTCTTGTCTGGGTTCTACCACTAAGTTGCTATGTGACTTGGGGCAAGTCATTTCACATCTCTGAGCCTCTTTCCTCAACTGCAAAATGAAGGTTTTGGACATGGTGATCTCTGAAACACTATCTTCCAACTATCGCTCTAGTGGTCAGGAGTGAGCAAGGACTGGTCAGATCAAGGGATATGTACAGTTTTAAAAAGAACAGGAACAGTGGGTCAACTATGCCAGGATTTTCCTAAGTTCTTGCAGAATACACTTCTACATCTACTTCAAGAAAGAAACAGTAAGAAAATATAATACCCTCATTGCCAAAGAGTCAGTTTTAGCTGGAATTATTTCCTCGCACCTGTATGATGTCTCTTTTATCCACCAATAATTCCGAAAAAAAAAAAAAAAAAAAGGGAAAACAGCAGAGGCAGAAAGCCCTGCCATTAGCTGTGCACACACCACTAATCCACACAACCAAAGTCCCATAATTTTGCATAAACCGTGGGACAGTCTCTTCAAGGGTTCGCCAGGGTCAGAAATCTTCCACTTTCAAGGTTAGAGTTATTAGACTGCTGTTGTGTGTGGCAAGGCCTTTTTCTTTTATCACATTTGCCCAGAGAAAACAGAGAAGGGTTAATTCCTGGTACTCCTATAGACCTTGGATTGGATGCCAAGCCCCAGCATGGCCCTGCTGGCTAGACCAAGTAAGCAAAGCCATGGTCCCAGAGTACTGACCACCATCATTCACACTGGCCTGCCTCCTGGACTTTTATCACATTTGCCCAGAGAAAACAGAGAAGGGTTAATTCCTGGTACTCCTATAGACCTTGGATTGGATGCCAAGCCCCAGCATGGCCCTGCTGGCTAGACCAAGTAAGCAAAGCCATGGTCCCAGAGTACTGACCACCATCATTCACACTGGCCTGCCTCCTGGACCTGCCCACCATCTACTCCTCCCTAGAATCCCATACTTGGATACTGTTCCACCTGACTCCTCTCTCACCATCTCTCTAAAATGTTGACCACCTGTATCCATGCTAGTGCAAGGTTTCTGCTTTACTGGTGAAGCCAGCTCAGGGTTAGCAAGAAGGTGCTAAGGGCATTCTGTCTCCTCGCTATTGAGACAAAGTTGTGAAAAGTTACTTCCTTCAGAAAAGAGATCCTAATAGGAGATTTCAGACAATGGGAAAGGGGACATGGGGTCTTAGGATCATAGATAGCATTCTGTACACTTTTGTTTCAAATATAAGAAAATAAAGAAGTGAAATGACTCATCCCAGATCACACAGCTGGCTAGTGTCAGAGCCATTACTTTAACCTAGACCTCATGATTCCTAGACCAGTGCTCTCCTACAGAAAAGACAGTTGGGGCAGACGGAACATCACAGTACCGTGGACCACATCCAGTGTAGACAATAGGCAATACTAGTCTACAGCCTCAGTATTAAGATACAACATTAGAAAAGGTTAGATGGATGGTGAGAACATACCATGAGATTTACAAAGGAAGTAAAAAGATCGTATTTGCACCCAAAACTGATGAGCCCAATAGGCAAGAAAGTTTCTGTGGGCAAACACACTGCAATAAATGTTTGGGGGAACTGTTATGGGTTGAATTGCATAGCTCAAAAAGGTAAGTTGAAGTCTTAACCCCTAAAACCTATGAATGTGGCCTAACTTGAAAGTTGAGTCTTCACAGATACAATGAAGTTAAGATGAAGTCATAATGGATTAGTGAGAGCCTTAATCCAATGACTGGTGTCCTTGGACACACAGGAGAGAAAGACATGTGAAGATGGAGGGAGAGACAAGAGCGATGCCTCTACAAGCCAAGTAATGCCAAGGACTGCTAGCAGCCACCAGAAACCAGAAGAGGCATGGAAGGATTCTCTCCTAGAGCCTTTGAGGGATCGTGGCCCTGCAGATAGCTTGATTTCAGACTTCTAGCCTCCAGAACCGAGAGAGAATGAATGTCTGTGGTTGTAAGCCATTTGGTTTGTGACACTTGTTACAACAGCACTAGGATACTAATACAGTCTGTGGAAATGGCTACGCTGGGTGCAGCTGAAGTGAGGAGACTGAAATCATGCAAATGAACGCAAGCAGGCAAGTTCCATGGGTTGGTCCTCTAGAAAGTTCTCCTGCCCAGTATGGTCCTTCCTCTGTGCTACTCCATTTACGAACCTGCAGGACTGCCTGACTTGCTTGGAGGTAAGGGGAGAGGGTGGGAAGAAGAGCACTGCAGTGAGATAAGCCTGGATTTGGATCTTCAGTCTGCTATTTACTTACATTGCAAAGTGGAGGGTAGACAATACACTCTTTGAGTCTCGATGTCCTCACCGGGAGAAAACAGCCTTTCTCCATGTTTTATTGTAAGAACTACTGTGCTAACCTGTGGCAGTTCCGTCTGGGTTAGTTTCTTTGCCTCTGATTTATTTAGTCTCTGAACTAAGTTGTAGGCAATCTGAGAACTGGGTATGGGAAAGGAAAGTAATATTTAAATACCTCCCACATGGAGAAATGAGCTTTAGTGCCTGTAAATGCTGGTGTTGGGACGGCTGTACATTATATATGAAAGTTGCTGAGAGAGTAAATCCTAAGTCTTCTCATCACAAAGAAATAGTTTTTCTTTTTCTTTTCTTTTGTATCCATTAACATATGAGATGATGAATGTTCAGTAAACTTACTGTGGTAATCATTTCATGATGTATAAAAGTCAAATCCAGTATGCTGTACACCTTAACCTTATACAGTACTGTATGTCAATTATATCTCAATAAGACTGGAAGGAGAAAAATGCTGGTGATGGGGACCTTCAAGGTCATTGAGATCAATTCTCTCATTCTACGCATGAGAGCACGGTCATGTTATATATCTTCCATGCTCACCATACACAGACCATTTTGGGTACCTGGGAGACCTCCACATGAATGTTTGTTGCTAGACAAAGTGAATCGGAAATATCTCATGAGAAACTGAAATGTAATATTATGGTGGGAACAAACGTCAGCATGTGGCCACATTTAACAGACCTCACCCACCTCACTACTTTGCTCAGACCCAGTCTGGCTGTCCATTTCTAATTTGGTATCTCTCAAAGAATGGTTTTGGAGAAGGCACCCCACTCCAGTACTCCTGCCTGGAAAATCCCGTGGATGGAGGAGCCTGGTAGGCTGCAGTCCATGGGGTTGCTAGGAGTCGGACACGACTGAGCGACTTCACTTTCACTTTTCACTTTCATGCACTGGAGAAGGAAATGGCAACCCACTCCCGTGTTCTTGCCTGGAGAATCCCAGGGACGGGGGAGCCTGGTGGGCTGCCGTCTATGGGGTCGCACAGAGTCGGACACGACTGAAGCGACTTAGCAGCAGCAGCAAAGAATGGTTTGCTAGACCACTTTTCTTGAGAAACCTTCAGGCAGTTTAAGGTCTGAGCTTGAATGAAAGTTACTCAAAAATAGTTTCTTGGGATTCATAAAGTATTCTCAGCTGTATAACTGATTTTATATCATAAGACCAAAAAAAAGAGTTATTTTTAAAAGAATATCTAACCTAAAGTCAACTCTAACTTAGAGTAGATGGCAAATTAAGTACTTATTGTGAAGATAAAAGACACAAGACAACAAAATTAAAAGGAGCTCCAACTATGCCATTTTTATACAAAAAAGAGTACAATATCCTCCATCTCCATCCAACTAACTGCCTTTCTTACTTCCCCTGCTTTAATGTTTCCTGGCACTTACTACACATGACATATTATATTTACTTATACATACATCACTGACTCGATGGACGTGAGTCTGAGTGAACTCCAGGAGTTGGTGATGGACAGGGAGGCCTGGCATGCTGCGATTCATGGGGTCGCAAAGAGTCGGACATGACTGAGTGACTGAACTGAACTGATACATACATATTTACTGGTTTATTCATCATGACTCAGCTTCCCTCACTGGAATGTAAGTTCCATGAGGGTTCAGATCTGGTCTCTTAATTCACTGATGTGTCCCTAAGGCCTGGAATAGTTCCTGTCACACATTTGGTCTACAGTACATATTTTCTCAATAGATAAGAGAATGAATAAAACAGATTTGGGCAAGGACAGGAGCACTCACATGATGTGGATAAGAAAGTAGAATATGTGGCTGTCTTTTGACTAAAAGAGCTGCCCCTATGTCCACTAGCCACCAAGAATCTCTCTTATTATTGCACAGCTCTTAGAATGGCTATTATCAAAAAGGAAACAAACAGTGTTGGTGAGGATGTAGAGGAAAGCGAATTCTCATACAATGTTGGTGAGAATGTAAATTGGTACAGTCACAATGGAAAACAGTAAGGAGGTTCCTCAAAAATTTAAAAACAGAACTACTAAAACAGAACTACTATACGATCCAACGGAGAAGGCAATGGCACCCCACTCCAGTACTCCTGCCTGGAAAATCCTGTGGATGGAGGAGCCTGGTAGGCTGCAGTTCATGGGGTCGCTGAGGGTCGGGCACGACTTGAGCGACTTCACTTTGACTTTTCACTTTCATGCATTGGAGAAGAAATGGCAACCCACTCCAGTGCTCTTGCCTGGAGAATCCCAGGGACAGGGGAGCCTGGTGGGCTGCCATCTATGGGGTCATACAGAGTCAGACACGACTGCAGTGACTTAGCAGCAGCAGCATACGATCCAATAATGCCACTTCTGGGTATTTATCCAAAGAATTCAAAACACTAACTCAAAAAGATATATGCACTGCTATGCTCATCACAGCACTATTTACATTAGCCAAGGTATAGAAACAAACTAAGTGCCCATCAATGGATGAGCAGATAAAGAAGATGTGAAAAAAAAAAAAAATATATATATATATATATACATGGCTTCCCAGGTAGTGCTAGTGGTAAAGAACCCTCCTGCCAACGCAGGAGACAGATGGAAGTTCATTCCCTGGGTCAGGAAGATCCCCTGGAGGAGGGCACAGTAACCCACTCTAGTATTCTTGCCCAGAGAATCCCCACGGACAGGGGAGCCTGGTGGGCTACAGTCCATAGGGTCACAAAGAGTCAGATATGACTGAAGCAACTTAGCGTGCATGTATATATATGTATACACAATGGAATATTAGCCATGAAAAAGAATTGCAACAATACGGATGGACCTTAAGAGTATTATGCTAAGTGAAATAAGTCAGACAGAGAAGGCAAATACCATGTAATTTCATTCATATGTGGAATATAAAAACCAAAATAAATAAAGCAAAACAACATGTAGATACAGAGGATATAGTAGAGGTTATCAGAGGGGAAGCGGCAGAGGTGAAACAGCTTTGTAAAGGGGTCAACTCCATGGTGAAAGATGGAAACTAAACTTTTGGTGGTGAGCACATTGTGGTGTATACAGAAGTAGAAATGTAATGTTGTACACATGAAACTTATAAACAAGTGTTATCATCATAAAATAAATTCTTCAAAAAAGAGCATCTCTCTCACTCCTCTACTCTGATTCCATATCATCAAGAAGCCTCTGATTTAACTCTTTCTATGCACATTTTTCTACAGATGAGATCACAATTTTGGTTTCCTTGGCACAATAATTTTCACTATAAATTAACAGGTTGGCATTTCATCTTTTAAAATGAGTGCACATCACATCTAAAAGAATTCTGAGCAGAATCTGAAACAGGATGAAAACCTGTGGTGAAAGGAGCAAAGACTGGCGCACACAGGGCAACTGGATTCTGCCGCTAACTCTTCTTTTGGCTCACCTGTGTGGCCGTAAAAAAGAAATCACCTCTCCAGTCCTCAGTTTCTTCATAGAGGCATTGAGCTTGATAAATTTTGAGTTCCTTCCATCTTTCAAAACTAGGGTTTTATAAAAATTAATAAATTAGGGTTTTCCATGTATTTCTGACTTCCTAAAAGAGGTGTTCACTGGTGTTTCATGTCACTGTCTGTTGGCAACATAGTGTGACTCACATAGATCATGAGGTCAGCACTTTTCCTAGGACCTGTCATTATCACCAGGAAAAAGACAGATGGCATCCTCATTAAAAATCTAAAATGCCAGTGGAGACACTCCCTAGGGAAATGGAGATCACACAGCAACTCTTTCACATTAGAAATTGTATATGCGTATGGGTGTGGAGAGGTGGAAGGAAGTTCAAGAGGGAAGGAAAGGCAAAGCAGAAGACAGAGGATGTCCAGGTGGTGTGGAAGGCAGGTGCCGAGCATGGGGTAGGAGAATCACATTCTCCCATTAGAGCTTGGAGGACACTTGACCAATAACAAGTACCCACAAACTTTTAGTAGATACATGAAACTATTTCCATGATGAGCTGTGTCACTGTGAGGGAGGGTAAGGGCTGAGTGTCCTATAAATTTATCTTCCTTGGAGGTTTTTGTTACCAATTCACCAAGGCCGCCCCTAGCCTGCTTTCCCTATAACCCTTTCAGCATTCATTATTTAACGTTCTTTGAGATCTTAATTGTCTGTGTGTGATACAGTTATTGGGCTATCTCTCAAATGTCTACTTTCAGATCAGACTTCTCATGAGAGTGCTAGTCTTACACAACTGCTACCTACAAATTAGAACCAGTTAAATATCATTACTTTAAACATAATGTGACCCTGTTCCCAACTCACTCTATCACTAACATTGCTAATGCCATTGGAAGGCTTACATCTGAAGTTATCTTTCATTCCTCACAACTCTATCAATAATTATCCACAGCCACTATAAATAGCAAGAAACACACTCAGCAGTCTACTCACTGCTCAATAAATGTTCACCCGTCTATTATTTGTATGATGATCTGAAATGATCTGCTCTGTCATCCACGACTGTTGAGGTTCTTTTCACAGAGACTCATATTCATCTGTTTTCTCTCATCTTCACATTAATCCATGTTACCACTCCTGGTGCCTAAACTAGAGTATCCTTCTTATGGAGCTCCCAATTGCTAATTTTTCCCTGCTTCACAAATAAATTCACAGATTGGTCTTTTTGAAACCACCTTCATCAGGTTGTAGTTGATTTTTAAACCTATGAGGGTTCCTGTTTACCAGTCAGAGTGTTAAAAACTCCCTATTCGGCATTAAGAGCTTTGGTCAGCTGCTCCCTCCCCCACAAGCTACCCGAGATTTGTCTGTAATTTGCCTTATTTTACTCATATTCGTTTGAGCATCAACTATGTGCCAGCCACGCTCCCTACCACCAGCTACCCTCCAGCATTCCCTCTTTTTTCAGTTAAGCCCAGCATGATGCTCCCCTGCAGTAACCACAGTAATATCTGCCTTTGGACTTTGCTCCAATTCTTGCCCTGCCAGGAATCTCCCGCTTTCTGCCAATAAAGATCTGATAGCTCTTCCAAGATGCACATTCCCCTGAGGGTTCCCCTATGAATGAATCCCAGACCACAACAACCTTCCCCTTTTCCTGAATTCCTTCAGCATCTCACACCAGATATATGTTGCTAAATATTGTTCTATTATTTCACCTGTATTTGTTGGTTTCCCTGATTGAAACTGTGAGCTCTAGAAGAACAGAAGCCAAATCTTTTTTTACTCAGATATGGAATAGAAAAGGGCAGATGCAAGGCCAATAAGGACCTTGATTTTGCACATGGCTCATGGACAAGGCCCCATGGCCACAGCGTAGGCAATAAAGACAAAAAAAATGTGCACCAAAGACCTAAGGCTACCTCCTAACACAAGACTAGAGATTCAGCCATGTTTGGAGAAGTGTTTGTTAAATGCTGAATTAGATTTTTAAAAACAATTCAGGTCCCTGATACACTATGTATTCCTCCAGCACAAAAATCTCTACTGAAACACAATGGCCAGTATAATTTACTGAGTCTTAATCACTAATTAGATTTGAAATTCCTGACTCTTCTTGTACAGAATGCTCAGTCCAGCAGGGACATCTCAGCTTTGTCTATGAAACTACCCTGGCAACTACCTACACTAACATGTAGCACCAGTTCATGCTCTTGAACCAAAAGTCATGTGATTTCAATACAGGCCAGATATTTGTAGGGAAACCTATAAGACCACCTCCCCTTCTCCGCCCCCTCCAGCTACACAATATCTTATGTGCTTGCATGCTAAGTCTGCTTCAGTCGTGTCTGACTCTTTGGGACCCTATGCATGGACTGTAGCCCGCCAGGCTCCTCTGTCCATAGGATTCTCTAGGCAAGAACACTAGAGTGGGTTTTCAAGCTCTACTCCAGGGGGTCTTCCTTACCCAGGGATCTGAACCCGTGTCGTTTAGGTCTCCTGAATTGGTAGGTGGGTTCTTTACCACTAGCGCCACCTGGGAAGCCCCCTGATGACTTATCCAAACCTGAAACTCGGCCGGATGATGCGCAGCCCCTTTCAGAAAGCAGAGAATATGCCCCTTGCAGGAGTGCAGAGAGGGAAATACTTACCCTCACATAGTAGTTCATGCCCAGCCCCAACAGGTGCTGCACAAAGTGTCTGTCCTGTCTGTTCCGGGGGGTTGGTTCCCCAGGGCCGGGAAGTGGGCAGGCGTCAGGAGTTAAAGAGGTCGCCCTGTGCCCCAGGGGGTCCCGCTGAGGCGGAGGTGCTGGCACAGCCCTATTGAGACTGGTTTCAGGGGAAGCCGGGCTGCTGGGAGCCGGGTCCTGGCTTTCCTGGAGCTTGAGTCGAGGTACCTCTTTGGTACCCAAACAAAAGTTTTTCAGACTCAGCAAGGTGGCTGGGTTGGCCAGCTTTACGCTGGCCATGCGAGGGATCAAGGTGCACAATGGGGTGGGGCTCTCCTGGGAGGCCAAGGCAGCATCTTCAGCGGGCAGGTGAGGTGCCAGGGTGGGGTAAGGAGGCTGCGGCGAGCCCTTGCTCCCGGTCGAGACTCCCGGGCTGCCTTCGTCCAAGGACGTGATGGACTCATTCCGAAAGCGGCTGTACTTGGCCCTGTGCAGCATCCCGGGGTGCCCGAAGAGTCCTACATATAGCACGAGTCCTGCCAGGCTGTCCTGACCGCGTTCTCGCATAGCCTTGGCAGTGCTGAAACAGGATACTGTTGCATAAATCGCCTCGCCGTCTGCTAGATAAACGGAACGGGAAACAAATGCCTCAATGCCCCGTGCAACTTGCGGCAGCCACCTCTCCAACTCCGCTCTCGCGCTCGCCCGCCTCGGCTCCGGGTCCTCGAGGGTAACAGCCCAGGGGAAAACGCCTACCCAGCTGATTTCGGTCCAGTCTGTGGCCCAGCGGCAGCACCCGGTGTTCTCGCCGGGGATTCCTTGCTGGGAAAGCTTGGACCCAGCCTCGCGGCGGCGAGGATCGCTCACCTCCTACTCTTGGGCATGGAACCGGGCGGAGAACCAGCCAGCCGGTCCCGCCGCGTCGCTGGCGGTGCGGGAGCCCTGCAGAAATATTTAGCGCCCCCCACCCCCATCCTCCCTTCTGCACACAGGAACTTTCAAACCTGCTCCCTCCGGTTCCCACAGGGCGGGGCAATGTCTGGCCTATTAACCCTTTATTTGTTCTAGTGATTGTTCATTTTTTAAAAAAGGTGGGGGGGGGGGGGGGAGAATGACTATATGAGCCAAAGGCCCTTCTGCCTGAGTTCGTTTCTCCTGATGGCTGCCCTCTCTTGGAAGATCTTGTCTTGCATCCCATCTGGGCCACAGGCCAGCAGTACTAGTGACAGGCGCTCCTCCGCATTATTTCTCTGACTTGTGGTCCTTCCGTGTTCCTCAGATCCCCTCCCAGCCTGCCCACCCTGGCTCGGAGCTTCCCTCCCTCCCCGACTCCTCTCAGAGCTTTCAGAAGCCTCTCTGCAACAGAAGGCTGAAATGTGCAGGATGATACGCAGCGTGTTGAAATTTTTATGAATGAACTTTGCTGAATGAATTTCTCTCTGTGTGTGCAAGCTAATAAATCTGTGAATGAAGCTGAGAATAGCTGTAATTGACTGATGGTCTCAGGGGTGCTTGGTTTTTATCCAATCAAAGGGCAGCTTGATGACTCATGCACCATAAATATACTAAACTAGTAGCCAGGAGAAATAAAGCTGGAGGAAGAGAAGGGAGAGATTTTATTCTGTGATAACAGTGAAGGGGTTAAACGGTAAAGCAATCTTTAGTATAAGTCATCAGTAAGCTGGGCAGCAGGTTAAAATGTCCATTTTCTTTTTTGCTGAGATGGCTGGGAAAGCCAAGCAAAAGAACTAAAAATTAGATCCATTGTTCCACAGATATTAGAACATATGGTACACAACTCCTGTGGGAAGCCCCATGATGCATTCTTCTTAGAAACATAGTTCTTTTTTTATTGATTGCTGGTTCCATCTCCCTCTGGTGCAACTTCCTGTACCTATCAAATGCATTCTGAAGACATGATGACAACTGCAAGAGACTTAGCACACACCAATCCAGGAAAGGAGCTGAGAAAGGGAAATGCAGGTTCTTTCTGGAATGGAGAAGAGGAAAGTGCTGAAACACTGAGAGGATGTGGAAAGCACATATCAGAAAAGAGAAGAAAATCTCAGCTGAAAGTTACATTTCTCGGTGGGCCAAGGCTCTTGCATCTGAAATTGCTCATTAACTCAAAAATTAAAACAAACCGGCTGCCCCTGGAATCAGGGACACCACCTTCACTGTTTTACTGCCCACAAGGCTGCATTAGGCTCATGTATATTTATAACTCTGATGGCCTGAACTCCTTTGAGATCCAGACACAGAATTAAATGGTTACTCCTGACCAGCTAAAAATGCATCCTCGCTGACTTCCTGCTCCCCTCCCCCTGGCTCGCCCCAGAAATTCTGCACCTTTTCACATCCTGTCTGCCAAACCTGTTAGAATGGTTTTTCCTTGGGAAGGCTTTTTTGCATCTTCATAAATTTTCCCATCAATGTTCACTGACCTCCTCTCTCTGCCATCAGACCTCCTCCTGACAAAACTGAGGGGAGTGACTAAGCCAGTTGGACTCCACATCCTTGGGGCTGAGGAGACAGACTGAGAAAAATCGTAACAGCAAACTTCCTGGGTCGTCCCAGTGCACCAGCCCCAAGCATCCAGTACCGTGAGAAGGAGGGTAGGGGAGGGAGGAGGGAGGAGGGTTCAGGATGGGGAACGCGGGTATACCTGTGGCGGATTCATTTCGATATTTGGCAAAACTAATACAATATTGTAAAGTTTAAAAATAAAATAAAATTAAAAAAGAAAAAAAAAAAGCAAACTTCCTTTTTCTTTCCACCTCACCTCTCTTCTTCTCTCCCACGGGTTCCCTCCTTGTTGTTACAGATCCCATGCTATGCTGCCTTGAGAAAGTTACTTTACCTCTCTGTGCCTGAATGCCCTCATCTGTTAGGAACAGCTGCCTAATGGAGATGCTATAAGGGCTCACAGGATAATCCCTGTAGGGCACTTGGCACCATGCGCCACACAGTGCCTGCCTCACCAAGTATATGACTGGCAGTGTAAAGAAAGGCCATTTGAACCTGGGTTGCCTGCCCCTGAAGCTGTTATTCTTACTCCCTACAGAGTAGAGTCTACATCATCCTAGCCAACTAAAAAGAAAAATTAGCACAAAGTAGGAGAAGTTGGGGCTTCCCTGGTGGCTCAGCTGGTTAAGAATCTGCCTGCAATGCAGGAGACCTGGGTTTGATTCCTGGCTTGGGAAGAGCCCCTGGAGGAGGGATAGGCTACCCACTCCAGTATTCTTGTGCTTCCCTGGTGACTCAGACAGTAAAGAATCCACCTGCAATGTGGGAGACCTGGGTTCAATCCCTGGGTTGGGAAGATCCCCTGGAGGAGGGTATGGCAACCCACTCCAGTATTCTTGCCTGAGAATCCCCATGGACAGAGGAGCCTGATGGGCTACAGCCCATAGGGTCACAAAGAGTCAGACATGACTGAGCAGCTAAGTACAGCACAGCACAGAAATTGAGGACACCAACACGGTCCAAAGAAACTATTTCCTAACATTCACATGGGCCTGGACAAGGAAGGAACAATAGGAGCCCAGCAGGCTGATGTGAATCTTTGCTGAGGTCTTCATGCCTAGGTTCGATCCCTGGGGTCGATATCTGGGTTCGATCCCTGGGTTGGGAAGATCCCCTGGAGAAGGGAAAGGCTACCCACTCTAGTATTCTGGCCTAGAGAACGCCATGGACTGTATAGTCCATGGGGTCTCATAGAGTTGGACATGACTGAGCGACTTTCACTTCATGCCTAGAGGACAGGGTACCCCAGGGGAGTCTGCTCACCCAGGCAGGCACTGTTCTGGCCGGGGCTCAGACCAGTCCCTATTCTTCAGGAATGAGTCCCAGAAAGGGTGAGGAGGGAGGGGAACTGGGTGGGACCAGGTAAGGTAAGAAAGCAGCCATGGCCTCTGAGGACTGCTTCTCTGACCCTAAGGACCCTGGAAATCTTGGCTTTCATAGTCATCTCTGCCTGGGCCTTTTATGAGGGTGAAAGAAACCAGATCTGCAGCTGGGGAGTGGGGAATGGCCTTAGAGGCTCAGCCAGCCCAGCCAGGCAGCTTTCAGTCAAAAGGCAGAAGCTGAAAAACTGCCCCAACAACCTCAGAGCAGGTTCATTAACTGAGTAGACCTCCATTCCAGGTGGGTGGTTGGGCAAGGCAGATAACTTCCTTTTTCCCAGGATGTCAGAACATCCTCTTCAATTAGTAACAATGAAAATAATATTAATGAGACCTAAGAATTATGGAACAAAAGACAGTTTACCTTCATTCACATTCAATCATTACAACTTTTGAAGACCAGCACTATTTTCATCACCACCTTACAGATGTGGAATATAGGATCAGAGCAAGTTCAGTGACTTGGCCAAGGTCCCCTGACTGCTGAGCAATGATGCCAGGATCTGTCCAGGAGCTCTGCCTGGCTGCAGAGCCTGTGCTGCGGCCACTGTACTCCGCTGCTTCCCAGGGCACCAGAGAGCTCAAGTCTAGATCCAAGACCTGTCATCTCTGTGCTGCAGAAGACACAGTCAAGGTTCCAAGTTTAGAGTAAGCTGCTCTGATTTATTGGCTTGTACAGGCCCCGCAGTGGGGCTTGTCTAGAACCAAGTGCTGACTCATTACAGCCGCATGCCTTTCCCTGCTGTGATAGCAGCCAGTGTGTGCAAGACCCTAACTCGTACTTAGTGCTCACTAATTGTCAGTTTTTGCTCCCTTCTCCTCTTTGCAGATCATGTCTATAGAATTCACACAAAATATCTCATAGGACTGCCAGGAATAAAAATATGAATAATAGATGAGAAAACAATGATTGTCATTAAACCATCAGAGTACATTAACCCCTCTCATCACCACCCTTGGAAAACAAGGTTCTGCTTAGACCACTGTGTATGCCGTCTCTGCTTTGAGACACACACAATTCACCCATTCCAAGGGTTTCTTGCTGTGAATCAGAATGTCACCTTAAGGGCCAGCCTACCCAGGCTGGGTTCCTTGGGTATAACAGGCAGTTTCAAGGAAATGCTGGGTCAGGGTGGGCCATGATAGAATCAGCCAGGTCCTGCTAGGATTTCTTAGACGAGTGAGGGAGAAGGGGCCCTGGGCAAAAACGCCTGCCCAACTTTGGAAGAGAACCCAATGTGGGAGTTGGTGTAGAGGAAGGATGTGCTAGAGAGAAGAGGAAGGTGGAAATATAGCAAGACAGAAATAACTTTGGGAGATCCTGGACCAATTGGTACCTTGGAACAAAGTGCAGCAGGTGGCATCAGAGCACTAGGACCCTTACTCCAGCCATGGATACCATGTCTGTCACAAAGCAGATGTACTCCTGAAGAGCTGTCTTTGGGCAATACCTACTCCTGAAGAATTTTCACTAAGGATGAGTCCAACAGCCAATCAGTGAGGAATGAAAAGATTGGTGAAGCTCTACTTTAGAAAAAAAATTTCCACAAGACAAAATTTATATAAAGTTCTTGGCAGAGACCAATGCCATTTTAAAGATGAGGAAGTGAGGTAGTGAAGAAGGCTTGAGTTTCCAACAGTGAGAGCCTAGCTTCAAAAAATGGAGGCAGAGTTTCCCCTAGAGGTGTCATTAACTCTGAAAACAACATCTTTTTGCCTGCTGAACCCAATATTTCCAGTTTTCCCATGGTCTTCAACCTGGGTAGGTAAACAGCTCTCTAATGGTTGCGGTTGGCCATCATTGACTCTCCTGGAACCAGGACCAGCTAGAAACAGGAGAATGTATATTCTCCTATCTGTTGAAAATGGGATAATATCTATGAAAGTGCCATGTAGAGTTAGACATCATGTAGACAAAAAGTAGATGAGTTACTTAGGGTCAGGTTCAGTTGCAAATAACACAAAATTCCTAAATAAGAGAGGCTTGAACAAAAAAATTTATTTCCCTGGAGGTAGGAAGTCCAAGGACAGTGTCAGTTCTCAGCCATCCTTAAAGTATATCTCTTTTCCTCATAGTTTAAACTGGCAGATAGAGCTCCAGCCATTTCACCTCTACTCTAGGCAGTGAAATGGATGAAAGGACAAAGAAGGCCCGTTCTCTTTAAAGAAAGTCCTGGAAGCCCAATACAATGTTTCCACTTACATCACATTACCCAGAACTTAGTCCCATGGTTGTAACTAGCTGTAAGAGAAAATGAAGTCTTCTTTATCTGAGACTGAAGAAGTCTTTTGTCTGGGTACATGGCTTCTGCACATAAAATCAAAGTCTGTTACTGGGGAAGGAGAAGATAATAGATATTGTGATAGAAAATAGTTTCTCTGCTATAGAATTTCTAGAATTTCTACCTCAGTTCAGTCGCTCAGTCGTGTCTGACTCTTTGCAACCCCATGGAATGCAGCACGCCAGGCTTCCCTGTCCATCATCAACTCCCGGAGCTTACACAAACTCATGTCCATTGAGTCAGTGATGCCATCCAACCATCTCATCCTCTATCATCCCTTTCTCCTCCCGCCTTCAATCTTTCCCAGCATCAGGGTCTTTTCAAATGAGTCTGTTCTTTGCATCAGGTGGCCCAAATATTGCAGTTTCAGCTTCAGCATCAGTCCTTCCAGTGACTGATTTCCTTTAGGATTGATTGGTTGGATCTTCTTGCAGTCCAAGAGACTCTCAAGAGTCTTCTCCAACACCACAGTTCAAAAGCATAAATTCTTCAGCGTTCAGCTTTCTTTATAGTCGAACTCTCATATCCGTACATGACTACTGGAAAAACCATAGCTTTGACTAGACCTACCCTTGTTGGCAAAGTAAGGTCTCTGCTTTTTAATATGCTGCCTAGGTTGGTCATAACTTGTCTTCCTAGGAGCAAGCATCTTTTAATTTCATGGCCGCAGTCACCATCTGCAGTGATTTTGGAGCCCAGGAAATTAAAGTCTGTCACTGTTTCCACTGTTTCCCCATCTATTTGCCATGAAGTGATGGGACCAGATGCCATGATCTTAATTTTATGAATGTTGAGTTTTAAGCCAACTTTTTCACTCTCTTCTTTCACTTTCATCAAGAGGCTCTTTAGTTGTTCGCTTTCTGCCTCTGTGTCATCTGATGTGGTGTCATCTGCATATCTGAGGTTATTGATATTTCTCCCAGCAATCTTGATTCCAGCTTGTGCTTCATCCAGCCTGGCATTTTGTATGATGTACTCTGCATATAAGTTAAATAAACAGGGTGACAATATACAGCCTTGACATACTCCTTTCCCGATTTGGAACCAGTCTGTTGTTCCATGTCCAGTTCTAACTGGTGCTTCCTGACCTGCATACAGATTTCTCAGGAGGCAGGTCAGGTGATCTGATATTCCCATCTCTTGAAGAATTTCCCATGGTTTGTTGTGATCCACACAGTCAAAGGCTTTGGCATAGTCAATAAAGCAGAAATAGATGCTTTTCTGGAACTCTCTTGCTTTTTTGATGATCCAATGAATGTTGGCAATTTGATCTCTGGTTCCTCTGCCTTTTCTATATCCAGTTTGAACATCTGGAAGTTCACGGTTCCAGAACATCTGGAAGTTCACATGTACTGTTGAAGCCTGGCTTGGAGAATTTTGAGCATTACTTTACTAGTGTGTGAGATGAGTGCAATTGTGCAGTAGTTTGAGCATTCTTTGGCATTGCCTTTCTTTGGGATTGGAATGAAAACTTTTTCCAGTCCTGTGGCCACTGCTGAGTTTTCCAAATTTGCTGGCATATTGAGTACAACACTTTCACAGCATCATGTTTCAGGATTTTAAATAGCTCAACTGGAATTCCATCACCTCCACTAGTTTTGTTGGTAGTGATGCTTCCTAAGGCCCACTTGACTTCTCATTCCAGGATGTCTGGCTCTAGGTGAGTAATCACACCATCGTGATTATCTGGGCCATGAAGATCATTTTTGTATAGTTCTTCTGTGTATTCTTGCCACCTCTTCCTAATATCTTCTGCTTCTTTTAGGTCCATACCATTTCTGTCCTTTATTGTGCCTATCTTTGCATGACATGTTCCCTTGGTGTCTCTAATTTTCTTGAAGAGATCTCTAGTCTTTCCCATTCTATTATTTTCCTCTATTTCTTTGCATTGATCACTGACGAAGTCTTTATCTGTCCTTGCTATTCTTTGGAACTCTGCATTCAAATGGGTGTAGACTCAAGGGATTCGATCTGATAGAGTGCCTGAAGAACTATGACCGGAGGTTCATGACATTGTACAAGAGGCGGTGATCAAGACCATCCCCAAGAAAAAGGAATGCAGAAAGGTAAAATGGCTATCTGAGGAGGCCTTACAAATAGCTGAGAAAAGAAGAGAAGCTAAAGGCAAAGGAGAAAAGGGAAGATATACCCACTTGAATTTCTACCTAGATGGAATTTAAAGCTACCATAGAATTAAAATGTCTTTGGTCAATGTGGCCTATTTTCCTCTTTTTTCTGCATGAATGTGTACCATGTTGCACATATGTGCACTCACACAAAGCTTTAAAATGACTCATTTAAAAACAGGTGCTTTCAGAATAGAAACTTGTCTGTACATAGTCAAAGGGACTGGTGGAGTCTCTAGGCCTCTGAAAGGCAGCCAGGTACTTCCAGGGCCAGCAGCAGGCAGTAACAGGAGATGTACCCAGATGGCACTATAACTGGTTAATTGGGGTCAGGGATATCTTACAAGGAGTGAGTGGGTATTGGCCAGGTGGCCAGTCATCAGGAGGTGTCTGACCCAGGTGCAGGATACCAATTCTAATTGTGGATTGGCAAAAGAGAGCCAAAGACAGGGCCCTAGACCAACTGAAATTTGGCATTATAAGCTGGCTAATCTGAACTTCATTCCAATCCTCTTTTCCTTTACCTATCTCCACCAGGAAAACCTAAATATTCACTTTCTCAGGCTTCCTTGCAACTGCAGGGGGTGAGGGCATGTGACACAATTTTGGTCTGTGAGATGTAATGAAAGTTTCATGGGGGCTTCTGGGGAAACATCTGATTTCCAATACAAGGGGCCTAGAGAACAGGAGCGTCCCCTCTGTTTTCCCACATCTTCCTGTCTTGAATGTGGATGCACTGTCTGGAGCTATGGCAGCCATTTTGCAATCATGAAGGAAAGATCAGCCAAGTTATCAAGCCCATGGACTTGACATCACTGCATTATTGAATCACTGTAATAAGAATAGTAATCATCTCTAAATATATCATTATGTGAGAAAAATAAACCTTTACTGGTTTAAGCAATTCAAGCAGCTCTTGGTTACTTGGTACCTGTTACTTACAGCCCAAAGCACTGACACAAATACAGTGGCAAGAACAGGATACACAACAAGCAGAGCCTCTGGGTCGTTATGAAATGACTAAGGTGTCTGGTGAAGAAAGTCCGAATGTAGTCAGACCAAACTGGGTTCAAATAGGGATGCCTACAATATGGTAGGCAGACTAAAGACCCCCAAAGATATCTACTTCCTAATATAGGAAACATGATACAAGAAACTTGGCAAATGTAAAAGGTGGTCTAATGACCAGATTCCAGTATGTGCAGGAGCTGTGTTTCCCCTACACCACCAAGCAACTCTTGGCAACACCAGCTAGGTATCCTAAAATTCAACTCAATTCTGACACTATCTATCCAGATATAGCATTAGATTTCATAGGTTATGGGCTCAGTCCCCACAAGACCGCCATTCACTTCAGATGGCAACCCCAAGCCTAAGTGGCTACCTGTGCTTCTGACTGACCAGCTAGAGACTGGGGGTCCCAACAACTTCCTTCTTGGGTTTGATTAATTTCTTAGAGCAGCTCAAAGAACTCAAGGAAACATTTTACTTATTAGATAACTGGTTAATTATGAAAGGACATAACTCAGGAACAACCAGATTGAAGAGCTACATAGGGCAAGCTGTGGGGAAAGGGCATGGCGCTTCCATGCTGTCTTTGAGTGCACCGCTCTTTCAAAATCTCCAGGTGTTCACCAGTCTGGAAGCTCTCAGAACCCCATCCTTTTGGGCTCTTATGGGGGCTTCTTTACATAGACATGCTTGATTACATCATTGGTCACCGGCAATCTGTTCAACTTCCAGACCTTCCCTCCTTCCCAGAGGTTGAGGACTGGAACTAAAATTCCAACCCTCTACCGCTCTAATGAGTGCTTTCCAAAAGTCACCGCATCAATGTGACAAAAGACAACTTTGCTGCCCTTATCACTTAGGAAATTCTACAGGATTTATTTATTTTTGACTACGTGGCACAGCATGTGGGATCTTGGTTCCCTTACCAGGGATTGAACGCACATCCTCTGCATTGGAGGTGTGGCATCCTAACCACTGGATAGCAGGGAAAGCCCAAGAAATTCTATGAGTTTTAGACCAAATATATATTTCCTACTATAAATCACAACATCACAGAATATGATTAAGATTACAGATCATGAGATGGGGGAATTATCTGGGTGGGCCCAATCTAATCACATGAGGCTTTCAAAGCAATGAACCCTTCCCAGTTATGGTAAGAGCTGGGAAATTTAAGACAGAAAAAGAAGGAGAGACGTGAAGCATGAGAAGGACTCAACCTGACATTACTGGCTTTTAAGAAGAAGGCTGGCCATGAGTCAAGGAAGCTAGGAAGGACCCTCAGTTGACAACCAACAATGAAATAGGAATATTAGAATTAACAGCTGCAAAGAACTGAATTCTAACCACCCAAATGAGCAAAAACAAAAAACAAAACTCTGAATGCTTTCCTAAAGCCTCCAGAGAGGAACGCAGCCCTGCCAACACTTTGATTTCAGCCTGGTGAGACCTATGGCAGATCTCTACTCTAATGTGTAGAATAGTAAGATAGTAAATTTCTGTTTTAAACAACAGAAGCTAAGTTGGTGGTCATTTGTTGTAGCAGCAGTAGAAAACTAATACAGATTTTGATATCAGCAGTGGAGTGCTACTGTAGCAAATACAAAATATGGAGTAGATTTCAGACTGGGCAGCAGGCAATGGCTGGAAGAATGATTTTAAAAGTCTAGATTTCTTTGAGTGGATGACTATTAGAAATATGGGCAAGTTACTTCACCTCTCTGAGCCCCAGTTTCTCTTTATCTATACAAGGAAGATAATGTCTATCACATACACTGCATTACTGTAAGGTCTCAGTGGGTGTGTGACAAATAGCAGGCTATCATTGTGAGATGGGGCTTCCCAGGTGGCTCAATGGTAAAGACCCAGCATGCCAATGCAAGAGATATGGGTTCAATCTCCTGGGTCAGGAAGATTCCCTGGAGGAGGAAACGGCAACCCACTCTAGTATTCTTGCCTGGAGAATCCCATAGACAGAGGAGCCTGGCAGGCTACAGTCCATAGGGTTGCAAAGGCTTGGACACACACATGTATTATTATTAGAACAGAGGTCCAAGGTAGAAGCTGTACTAAACAGTAGCAAGGCTGAGTAGATATTGAGCCCATACATTCTGATCTAGAACATCTTAAAATTTTCCCTAAATTATGCCCCCCCAAAGTCCTTATCTTTTAAAGATACATATGGAAGTATTTCCCCTTTATGGATCACTGCCTTGTCATGGCAAAGGGGCTTGTGTAACTCAATGAAACTATGAGCCATGCCATGTAGGGCCACCCAAGAAGGACGGGTCATAGTGGAGAGTTCTGATAAAATATAATCCTAGGGTAAGACTAGAGATCTCTTCAAGAAAATTGGAAATACCAAAGTAACATTTCATCCAAAGATGGTCACAATAAAGGACAAAAACAGTAAAGACCTAATACAAGCAGAAGAGATCGAGAAGAGATGAAAACAATACACAGAACAACTGTACAAAAAAGACCTTAATGACCCAGATAACCACGATGGTATGGTCACTCACCCAGAGCCAGACATTCTGGAGTGTGAAGTCAAGTGGGCCTTAGGAAGCACTGCTGCCAATAAAGCTAGTGGAGGTGATGGAATTCCAGTTGAGCTATTTCAAATCCTAAAAGAGGATGCTATTAAACTGCTGCACTCAATATGCCAGCAAATTTGGAAAACTCAGCAGTGGCCACAGGACTGGAAAAGCTCAATCCTCAATCCCAATTCCCAAGAAAGGCAGTACTAAAGAACGTTCAAACTACTGGACAATTGCTCTCATCTCCCATGCTAGTATAGTTATGCTCAAAATCCTCCAAGCTAGGCTTCTGAATTATGTAAACTGAGAACTTCCAGATATGTAAACTGAGAACTTCCAGATGTGCAAACTGGGTTAGAAACGGCAGAGGAACCAGAGATCAAATTCCCAAAATTTGCTGGATCATAGAGAAAGCAAGGGAATTCCAGAAAAACATCTACCTCTGTTTCATAGACTACACTAAAGCCTTTAACTGTGTGAATCATAACAAACTGTGGAAAACTCTTAGAGATGGAAATGCTGCTGCTGCTGCTATTAAGCCGCTTCAGTCATGTCCGACTCTGTGCAACCCCATAGACGGCAGCCCACCAGGCTCCTCTGTCCCTGGGATTCTCCAGGCAAGAATACTGGAGTGGGTTTCCATTTCCTTCTCCAATGCATGCATGCATGCTAAGTCGCTTCAGTCGTGTCCAACTCTGTGTGACCTTTATGGAAAGCAGCCCACCAGGCTCCTCCGTCCACAGGATTCTCTAGGCAAGAATACTGGAGTGGGTTACCATTTCCTTCTCCAAGAGATGGGAATACCAGACCATTTACCTGTCTCCTGAGAAACCTGTATGCTGGTCAAGAAGCAACAGTTAGAACCCTGTATGGAACAACTGACTGATTCAGGATTGAGAAAGCAGTACAACAAGCCTGTTTATTGTCACTCTGTGTATTTAACTTATATGCAGAGGACATCATGCAAAATGCTGGGCTCGATGAGTTACAAGCTGTAATCAAGATTGTGAGGAGAAATATCAACAACTTCAGATATGCAGATGATACCACTCTAATGGCATAAAATGAAAAGGAACTAAAGAACCTCTTGATGAGGGTGAAGGAGGAGAATGAAAAAGCTGGCTTAAAACTCAACATTCAATAAACTATGATCATGACATCTGGTCCTATCACTTCATGATGAATAGAAGGGAAAAAGGTGGAAGCAGTGAAAGATTTTCTCTTCTTGGGCTCTAAAATCACTGCGAATGTTACTGCAGCCTTGAAATTAGAAGACAACCGCTTCCTGTCAGGAAAGCTATGATAAACTAGACAGTGTGTAAAAAGCAAAGACATCACTTCACCGACAAAGATCCGTATAGTCAAGGATATGGTCTTTCTAGAGAGCTAGACAATAAAGAAGGCAAAGTGCCAAAGAATTGATGCTTTCAAACTGAGGTACTGGAAAAGACTCTTGAGAGTCCCTTGGACAGCAAGGAGATCAAACCAGTCAATCTTAAATGAAATCAACCCTGAATACTCTTTGAAAGGACTGATGTTAAGCTGAAGCTCCAATACTTCGGCCACCTGAGCTGAACAGCTGACTCATTAGAAAAGACCCTGATGCTGGGAAAGATTGAAGGCAGAAGGAGAAGAGGGCAACAGAGGATGAGATGGTTGGATGGCATCATTGATTTAACTTGGACAAACTCTGGGAGATGGTGAAGGACAGAGAAGCCTGGTGTGTTGCCATCCATGGGGTCTGGAAGAGTCGGACATGACCTGGCAACTGAACAACAACAATATGGAAGTATTTAGTGACACAGTGATGTGATCACTGAAATTTACTTAAAAATAAGTGACACGGTAATGTGATCACTGAAATTTACATAAAATAATCTAACAGTGGAGAAAAAGTAGGGGAATGGGGCACAGACGAAGCAAGATGGCTGTATGTGGATAATTATTGAAGCTAGGTGGTGTTACGTGGCAATTACATTTTTCTCTCTACTTTTGCAGGCTGACATCATGTTAATCCTATAGGTGGAGTATGGAGGTTAAATAAAAAGCATTGCAGAAACTAGGTCTAGGGAGGGGCACAAAATAGGATAGACAAGTTTTGCCATAGTCAGCTCTGCTCTTATCAGGCTTGTCAATAGACGGGAAGACATGAGGGGTTGTAAGGTTTAGGCCAGGTCACTTGCGCTTCTCTGGACTGCAACATGACCTCTAAGAGGTGTTTCCAGCCTAATCTTCCATTCCCAAAACATATATTTATATGCTTTGTCTTCCTAAGTCTCCAGTTTCACAAAGTAAAATGGCTGTGGGGAATGAATATTTTTTGCTAGTGTCAGGCAGTGAACTTTTCATGGCTCGGAAAAGCCATGGACGGTTCACGGTTCATTGGGCAGTAGTTCATCATCATTAAAGAGGATGCCTTCTGATGAACTATGCAATTGTTTCCTAGCCAGTGGTGGAGAGGTTTCCCAATGATACGTTTTTCTTCAACACTCGTATTCATGTACATGGCTTCTGTTCATAACCAATGCACTGTTAGCCCTCAAATTTTCTTTTCAGTCGAAACTCATGAGTTCAAATTTCTGACAATCTTCAAGTTCACCCAGTCAAAAATACAGACTTTGATCACCATCATCATCCTTCCATCTATCCAGTTATCATCTCAGACTCCTTGCTGTTTTCATGCACTATATCTCATCACTCACCAAATCTGTCTGTTTTCCCTTTGAATTACCATTTGATTTTATCCTCAACTTTCCATTCACCTGTATTCATATACAGGTCAAACCATGGTCATCTCTCACGGAGACTCTCTGTCCACACATCCAATATACTCATCAAAATTATCTTTCTAGTTCAAAAATATGATAGTATCAGTTCCTGGATTTAAACCTTTAATGACTCATGATATATATGATAAAACTCTAGTTCCTCAGCATGGCTAGCCCCAACTAACTTTTCAACCTCTTCTCCAGTCATTATTCCTTGTAAATTCTGTTTCTAGGATGCCATTCTCCTGGCCAGTGCTTAAGGAGAAAGGAACTATGTGAAAAAATGAAGGTATTCTGGTGCAACTGTCCTAACAAGTTTAGCTAATCTCCCCTTCCCATCGCATAACGTCTCCCTCATCCTCCTCAGACCCTCAAAATCTGTTCTCATTCACACTGAGGCAAATAGTTGATAATATTTTTAAGTGGTATTGGTGATAACTGCCTTTAAATAAATTTTATGCAGTTTGTTAAACTGAATAAAACTGAGGGATGGAACCAGCAGTATGGTAAGGTTGTTTCAAATGGGGATTGGAAGAACAGGAGTTTGTATAGTCTACCAGGAAAGGTGTAAAGAACTAAGTCTGCCAAGTTAGGGACAAAACTTGTTAATGTTCTACAGGACCATAAAACCATAACCTTTGGGGTTATCTTTTCTACTGGACAAAAATTATTTGCCTCTATTCTAGACAAGGCCTACAAGTCAACATGTAACTTGAGTCTGAGCCCTTAATTAATAGTAAAAAGCAAAGTCACACAGCTACATTCCCTCGATTATTAAATAATCTTGGTTAAGTCTGTTAAACAATGCTTCTCTATATATTAAAAGGATATACTATTCACTTTTTTTTTTTTTACTCTATTCCCAAGTTTTTAATGATCTGTTTTTCAAACACATCAGTGTAGGTAAGCAAACTTGAAGGACTTCAGGCATCAGTCAGTAGCTACATACAGGTAGTTTAGAAGTCTAATATGTGTTCCTACCCTTGAAACCAACTGTAAGCATAGTTTTGCTGGTAAAGCAAATAATGAAAGTAGGGAGGAACTTCTCTGAAAGGCTAATACCATCCAATGAGCTCAGTGATTTTTGGATCAAGGATAAAATTTGATCCACTGAGTTTACTCCGGTGACCCAAGTCTAGCCAAGACTTTGAAAAAGCAAATCAGGCCTATTTTCTGTCAACTATTTCCTGGAATAACCACAAAGGCAGCCTGGTTACACAGACACAATCTGGAACATGAGAAAATCACTCTTTCTGGATCAAAAATACTTGAATTTGAGTCTTCATTCAACCACTTATGAGCGGATAATCTCTGAAACTCAGTTTTCTCACTTGCAAGTAGTTGATCATATGCATTAAACACAATGGAAAAATGGTTCCCAAATGTTGGTTCCTAAGCCTGTGTTTGTGAAAAAGCTTTTGCAGTTTATAAAGAAATAGTAATAATATTAAATGTATATAGATGGAGAGGTGCATCTTATATAGTAAGGATTTTATAAAGTTAAATTTAAATGCTGGGTTTATTTATTTATTTGAGCTTGCTCTATTTTGTATATGTGGTAAAATGTCTTTTCTATTCTGAAGTAATGATGATAAAAAAATGGTAGATTTTAAATGGTTTTACATGGCAAAATAAAAGTTGGCAACTCTGCCCATCTCCAAATGATTTTTGATGCTGCTCTGGGAACCACTATAAAATTATATGAATTTAGTCTGTGAACTAAAAATAACTAAACTAAAACTATGTGTACAAAGAGAGCTCTTATTGCTGTTGTCTCTGAAAGCACCATTTTTTGTATGGTGATGAAAATATTATCCAGCTGGTGCTAACGTTTCCTGAAGAACCCACACCAAAGCAGCGGCTCTTCTGGGTGTCTAACTGGGGCCAGGTCTCTCACAAAGAAAGAACTCGGGGCCCATGGGCAGCATAGAGCCCCGGGATTAGGCCCTGGCCTTCTCTTGAAGAAGAAGAATTTCATCTTCCAGGGCTGGGGTGTGAGAGGGAGCGGGGAGGGGGCAAGGAGTGAATGGCATGTTAGGACTCTATTCTTCAGTGGCTAAGAAACTCCCTGTCTAAAGAGTCTGTGATGAAAGGGAATAATCTAGATTGCTGCAGAAAAGTGGAGACAGTGAAGGGAAAGAGGGCCCGGTGCTCATTTTTGGGAACCTGGGTAGGACTGGTAGAGCTCTAAATGGCCAGGACAACAGAGGTAATTGGGTCTGCATAGGAGATGGAGCAGCCCAGGACTCCTGTTACAATAAATGGTGCTGGAAAGGGAGCCATGTCAGCCTCTTGAACTGACCATACATGTTTTAAATCCATTTTCTCACCTTACATAGAAGTACTTCATTGAAAAAAAATAAAAACAAGCCAGAGATGAAAATCAAATTCATTCATATAATAATTCAGATGCAATCTTGCTAATATTGTAATATATAACCTCAGGGTAGTTTCTTTCCCTACTCACAAACATTTTTTCAAAAATAACATAATATTGTGCATACAATTTCCTACCGCTTTTTTTCCTCTACATTTTTTCATGTCACTAAATGTACAATGTTATTTTAATTGCTGTGTGGTACCATTATGCCACAGGCTTCCCAGGAGGCTCAGTGGTAAAAGAATAGGCCTGCTAATGAAGGAGCTGAAGGAGACAGGGAGACAGGAGTTTGATCCCTGGGTGGGGAAGATCCCCTGGAAAAGGAAATGGCAACCCACTCCAGTACTCTTGCCGGGGATAATCCTATGGACAGAGAAGCCTGGCGGGCTACCGTCCACGGAGTGGCAAAGAGTTCCACTCGCCTGAACGCACCATTATGCAAATGTGCCATAATTTAACAAACAGAGGTGGTGGTATTTGAGTTTCTATACACACATACACACAACCATAGGGCAGTGATAGCCCTTATAGCTAAACCCTTCCATACAAAATGCTACTTGCTAATGGATATTGTGTATCCACTGTATTATTCAGCTTCTCTGCACGTTTGGAAATTTTTAATAATAGGATTACAGTGAAAGAAATTTAAGATCATAGAGAGAATGAGTTGGGTCAGTGAGGATGCCTGTTTACAAGTTCTGGAAAGAGAACTGAATGATCAGCTTCCCAGATGAACTCTGGCACGGGGCAGGGCTCCTCCCAGGCCGGTTCCGCGGGTGGTGCCGGGGGGCTGTGCGCCTCTCCAGGGAAACCCAGGGCGAGGAGCGCCCTGTGCGCGCTTTCGCACGGCCTCCCTGAAAAAGAGCAGCGGAGCGCCAGGCTGCCAGGCGCGCAGCATCAAAGCTGCAGGCGCCCAGAGAAGAAAAGGGCCAGTGTGCATTCCCAAAACTCAAAAGCCCCTCTCCAGGCACAGCGACTCACGGAGGAGGGGGAGAGGGAGCTGAAACTGCGCTTTAACAGTGTGGGCAGTCAGGCCGTGGGTGCCCCGTCAGGACAAAAGGGCCTCAGTGCCGGAGAGGAGGCAGCCCCGGGGCCTGGTGGCAGCATAAAGGGAAGCTGTGTCCCCACAGCACTCAAGTTCACCTTTGTCTTCTGAGTCCAAGTCAAAGGAAGGTTACAGAAGGAGCCTGCAGGCTCTCCTCCCTCCTCAGGGATCTGGTGATAGAAATGGCCAAGCTCTTTCTCCAACATGCTGGAAATTCAGATGAAAATAGCAATGTGCTTGCATGCTAGCTGGGAGATCAGTCAGTATTTGTGTCAATAGCTGCATCCTCTGACCAGGGCCAAGGAAGAAGAGGAAGGCCAGTATGAATTACTGGAACCAGTGACTCTGAAGGGGCCCACAAACATTGCAGAGCAGTAAGAATTTGCCTGTGTTGGGGTGGGGAGAACAGGAACAGGTGATGAACAGATTTCTTTCCACCAGACCCTAACCAGCTCTCAGCAGTACAGATGCTGCTATTGCTTCTTCCCAAAAGACAGCGGACACCCCTGTGATCTGGCCTGATAGCTGCTGCCTGTTGATCAACAGCGGAAGGTCAGTGGCCGGAGGTTAAAGGCTACTGTGCTTCCAACTGACCTTTGATGTATTTCACCTGGAACCTGCACAAGTTCAGCTGTCTTGGTCCAGGTCTCTGCTGGCACTTAAGACGGGAAAAAAGGCTTTTGGGAGAATTCCTGAATGATTTCAGGGGTTTGAAGCAGAGTGAGGAGTATGTGTAACATAGAACAATTCATGAACTCCTCCAGCCCCCAACACACACACATACTCACACACACTTTCTCTCTCTCTATATATATATATCTCTCTCTCTCTAGTTGTACCTCAATTTTGTAATTTTACCTTTTGCTCTGGAGAGGGGAGATAGTTAAAAACAGCAGGAAAATAATGAATAAATGAGCTGACACACAAACTATGACTCTCAGACCTGAGTTTCGTTCCCAGCCTTGCTGCTCACTTACTGTTAGAATTAAAAGAGAAAGCCTATGCAAATGTACCTAGCATGGCAGTCAACTTTCGAATACAGTTTTTTTTTCTTCATTTGTTTTTTAAAATCTGAGTATTCCTAATATTGTTACACAGACTGGTGGCTTAAACACCAGACTCATAGTTCTGGAGCCTATAAGCCCAGAATCAAGGTGCTGGTAGGGTTGATTCCTGGAGAGAGCTCTCTTCCTGACTCTCAGAGAGCCATTTTCTCTCTGTGTCCTGATGTGGTCTTTCTTTTGTGCGTGTGTGGAGAGAGAGCATGCTGGTATCTTGTCTTCTTATAAGGACACCTATCCAATCAAACTGGGGCTTCCCAGGTAGCGCTAGCAGTAAAGAACCCTCCTGCCAATGTAGGAGACATAAGAGACTGGAGTTCAATCCCTGGATCAGGAAGATCCCCCAGAAGAGGGCACAGCAACCCACTCCAGTATTCTTGCCTGGAGAATCCCATGGACAGAGGATCCTGGCAGACTATAGTCCATGGGGTTGAAAAAAGTGGGACATGACTAAAGTGACTTAGCATGTATCCTATCAGATTAGGGCTCTACCCTTAGGTTCACATTAAACTTTATTATCCCTTTAAAGGCCTATCTCCAAATATAGCCACATTGGGAGTTAGGGCTTTACTATATGAGTACGGGGGAAACACAATTGAGCCCAAAAGAGGCGCCAAAACCTAGGTAAGGGAAGTGTCCCTAGAACACAGTAGAAGATTTCAGATATGCCAATGAGAATCTTATTCCTTCAGGCCTAGTAGGCTGTGGGACACAAGCTAGTCTAAGCGGGTAAAGAATGTAGTACCAAGAGACTGTTTGGTATGGGGCAGAATCTGTGTCTCATAGGGTATTAACATGGAGCATCACAGCATGTTACCACAAGAACTCTATAGATCAAACCCCTGACTTGGCCATATATAAGCTCTGTGACCTTGGGCAAGACACTTAAATGTTCACAGCCTGAGTGTCCTTATTGCTGAAACTAGGCTAATAATACCTTCCCAGTCTACTGTAGAAGGTAGAAAACAGGAGTAAGGAGTGAGCAGCGGTAAAGAGCCATTCCCAGCCTCCCCACACCCACATACCCCAACTGTACATAAGCACTGCAAGCATGTTTGAAATAAATGGTGGGTATAAAAGTGCTGAGTAGGACTTTTATACCCATGGTGGTCCAGTAGTTGGGAATTTGCCTGCTAATGCAGGGGCACGGGTTCCATCCCTGATCTGGGAATATTCAACATGCCATGAGGCAGCTAAGCACTGCAACTACTGGAGCCCTCGCTCTATAGCCCATGCTCAACAACAAGAGAAGCCACCGCAATGACAAGCCCATGCACTGCAATTAGAGTCGCCCCACTCACTGCAACTAGAGAAAGCCCATGCACAGCAACAAAGACCCAGTACAGCCAAAATTAAATTTTAAAGTACTACATAAACTAAAAGGTGTCATATAAATGATTAAATGATTGCATTAACAACAGTGATGATAGCAACAGAAACTAGACTCTGATATTTTGCCAACTCAGCAACCCCCTGGGCCACCTCCGTGTGAGCCATGCTGGGTGCTGCTCACAGCTGGCACTCATCACAGCAGTGGCACAGGGAGCCCCTTGAAAGGACTCCCTTGGATTGCCTCCCCCTCCTTTAATAAGATGCCCGATTACTCCCATCTCTGCTCCTCGTCTCTCCCTCTCTTCCCTCCAATCTCCACTTGAAACTTAGATGCTGGGGAGGCAAGAGCAGGGGTAGATGGAATTCCAATTCTCCTGAGCTGGGCGGGTCCCAGGTCTGACACATTTTCGTCTATCACAGCTGTGAGTGGCCATGGGTACGCCTCGAGATTTGGCGCTTGGTCCCTCATGCAGGAGCAGTCACCTCATTGCTGCTTCAGTCCCAAGCCACAGCAGGACTCAACACACGTCTGGAGAACAAGGAGAGATGCCATCCAGGAAATGCCCTTGGTCTCTGACGTCCTAGTCTTAGTGACCCTCTTATTTGGGGATCCAGGTGGTATGAGGAGGATGAGAGTCAAGTTGCCATTTCTGCCTCTGCCTCGGTTTCCTTCTATGAACGGGGAGTAATGCCATGCTCACAGGGAGGCTGTGAGCATCAAGTGCAAGGACGCAGGTGAAACACCAGCAACAGGGCCCGGCAGGTGGGAGTCCCAGTGGAGGGGTTGAAGTTGTGGTTCTCATTTCATCATAATGCTACCTTCTCCCCTTGCTACCTTGGCACCTATTGTGGTAGATATTTCTACTGTGGAAGTTATTCGTATGTAGAATTAAATACTATAATTATTAAAATCACTATTGAATCTCTATCATGTGCCAGGCACTGTTTTGAATGCATTATTTTACTTAATCCTTCCGTCTTTATTACTTCTGTTTTGTAGACAAAAAAGCTCAGGGAAAGAGAACTTGTTTAAAACGGGATTTGAACCCCAGATTTCTGAATCTAGAGGAGTCTATGCTCTTATCCTCTACGTTGATTGAGTGCTTCCATTCATTCTGCTATATGATAATATGCTTGCTTATTATATCTACTTTCCCCTATTTTAAATGATAAGGATTTCAAGGGCCAACATCTTATCATACTCAACTCCTTTCTCCTGTACCAGCACAGGCTCTGCACAAAGTAGGCACCTAGGAACCAGCCATCATTTACTGAGCACGTGTATTATGTTCTGAACACGTTACAGATGCAGCCACACTTATATGTTATTATGTACATTTGTCAGATGAAAACACGGAAGTTCAAGGAAACTTCATGTAACATGAACATGATCAGTGCCACTGCTGCCCTAGATCTGCCTGACTCCAGAGCACGTGCATGTAACTCCTCCCAGCCACACGGGCCTTACAGATGCCTATGGAAGGCAGTGCGCATGCAGAAGTGGAAAACACATTTAGCGAATAAAAGCAGTCCTTCATGTATGTTTACACACACCATGTATTTACATACCCATATATATTGCTGGCATGTGCCTAGTTTAGCTCTGGAAGGCTGTGTCTCCCGGAAGTTGCATTTGGAGGGAGGGAACAGCTGATAAGCAGGGAGTGTTCTTGTTTTTCACTGTGCACTTTTTGATTTTGAATGATGTGTCTAGTTAAAGGGGTTTCCCTGGTGGCTCAGTGGAAAAGAATCTGTCTGCCAATGTAAGAGACGCAGGTTTGATCCTTGGTCAGGAAGATCCCCTGGAGGAGGAAATGGCAGCCCACTCCAGTATTCTTGTTAAAGACAATTAGAATATTTTAAAAGACTACTTTATTTCTGGTGAAAAGATATTGAATCCAGGAGACCCTGGTTCTAACCTCATCTCTGCCACTGGATCAATCTGAATACTAATCAAATTTATTTTCAGTCTCTTCATCCATTAGATGAGTGCAGGGATAGCTGTGCTATCGTCCTCCCAGGGTCAAACAAGCATTTTTTTTTCTAAAAACATATGGGACATTTATTAGGAAAAAATCTAAACAATGAAAAGGGGGAAAGACTGAGAGACTGAGAAAGAGCACTCACATGTGTATGTGTGTGTGTGTGTGTGTGTGTGTAAAATAAAATGAAGGTGGTGGTGAAGGAATCCCTCCCAGCCCTAAGTTCTGTCAGTAAAGGGGAGGCAAGATGCTGCAGCCCTGGTGACACGGTCAGTCTGGCAGTAAAGGTACCACTAAACTGACGACATATGGAGGGCAGGGATCAGTTCTAGCTATTCACTGTTCTTTATCATCAGGACCTAATTAGAGGGCTTAGCAATCTGAAAATATTTGTTGCAGATAGAAAAGCAGAGCTTGCTATATGCCAACAAATGATGGGGGTGGTGAGGGAGAGGAAGAAGAGAAAAAGGGAAGGAAGCAGAAATCTGAGAAAAAGAGAATCAAGGCTGATGGGAAGAAGAAAGCATCTATCTGGTGAATTAAACTGTTGAAATGTCAACACCAGTAGCTGAGTTGGGGCAGGTGTCAGGGCTGGGACAATGCTGGGGAAAGATGGCCCAGCCTTTTGAGGCTACAGGAGTCTAGGAAAGAGTCTTACAAGAGCATTTTGTAACTTGTGAACCACTCAGCATACTCCACGCATTACTAATATAATAGTTGAATATCCAGAGCACATCTACCCACTCTGTACACCTGAGGCCCTTGCAAAAAGCAGCATGGCCTTGAGAGAATTAATTGGCATTTCCAGGTTAGAAAAGAGATTTTAATAGTCCAGCAGACATCTGTGGCCAGAAAAGCATGAAACACCAGAATAAAATCTTTCAGCAAACCCTTTGTATTTCCCCATCTATCACCATCACACACCCACAGGAAGTGGTCTCACAGCTCTTGAGGCTTAAGAACATTTACAGAGGTAAGAAAATGGCCAGGAGCAAGGCAGCCCCCTCTGCAACTGGTGGAGGTAAGTACGGTGATGATTGGTAGAGGCTGGTGGTGGCTGGTGGTGCTGCCCTGTTGCTATTTTCCATGTAGAGGAGGTCCAGCCTCAAGGAAGCTGCAGGGTCTGTGGTGTGGTGGGGGCAGCGAAGTTTGGCAATCTCTGTCTCAGGAGTTCCATCACTTCCAACTCAGCAAGCACAACTATTTTGGCCAGAAAACAAAGCTTTCCTTGGAGAATTTATTTTTCAAAAGTAGAATTGTGAGTAAGGGGACACCTCCAGGGTTTTTCTTAGTTTCTAAGGCAAAGGATGGAGTGGCAAGAGTCTGGAGATTTGGAAGTCTAATATGCCTCCAAAAGTCTGTGACCTTGGGCAGGTCCCTTCAGTTCCCTGGGCCTCATGTTCCTCATCTGTAAATGAGGGACTTGAACTGAATCATTTCTTTGGTTCTCTCCATATAAAAGATCCTATGTCCTGGAAACTCTGCCTTGGGTTCAGTTCACGACGTCCCCAATCACAGGCTGTCAGCCCTGTGTCTCTCTTTGACAGTCTCTAGGGAGTCTGCTGGGTTTCCCATCACAGTCATCAGTATCTGAAGACCACAGATAGGAGAATGTCTACCTGAGATCTGAACACCCCAGCCTGTCTACCCTGAGACCTGAATACCCCAGCAGAGGAAACCTCAATTCTCACACTGTCCTACTGGGGTGGGAGTTTGGGTAAGAAACAGACCACATACATGATCCAGAAATCCCACACTTGGACATATATCCAGATAAAACTATAATTAAAAAGATACATGCAACCCTATGTTCACAGCAGCGCTATTCACAACAGCCAAGACATGGAAACAACCTAAATGTCCATTGACTGATGAATCAATAAAGAAGATGATAATAATAGAAGATTATTCAGCTATAAAAAGGAATGAATAATGCCATTTGCAGCAACGAGGATGCAATTAGAGGTTATCATACTAAGGAAATGAGTCAGAAAGAGAAAGACAACTACCATATGATATCACTTTACGTAGAATCTAAAATATAGCACAAATGAACCTATCTCCAAAACAGAGACAGACTCACAGACACAGAGAACAGACTTGTGGTTGTGGCAGGGGAGTGGGGAAAAGGAGAGGGATACACGAAGAATTCGGGGTTAGTATATGCAAACTACTGCCTTACATTTAGAATAGATAAACAACCAAGTCTTACTGAATAGCACAGGAAACTATATCCAATCTCCTGGGATAAACCATAATGGAAAAGAATATAAAAAAGAATGTATATATGTGTATAACTGAGTCACTTTGATATACAGCAGAAATTAACACAATAATGTAAATCAACTATACTTCAATCAATAAAATTAGCAACCATTATTTTAACTGAAAACTTTTGTAGTCTATTATTGCTCAAAACATTTTTAAAGGAATGGTGGAGTACTGATATTCACACAACTGCCAATTTTCTCCTATAATCAAAGTTTACTAATTTGGGCTGGATTATCGAAAAAGCAAGAGAGTTCCAGAAAAACATCTATTTCTGCTTCATTGACCATGCCAAAGCCTTTGATTGTGTGGATCACAATAAACTGTGGAAAATTCTGAAAGAGATGGGAATACCAGACCACCTGACCTGCCTCCTGAGAAATCTGTATGCAGGTCAGGAAGCAATAGTTAGAACTGGACATAGAACAACAGATTGGTTCCAAATAGGAAAAAGAGTAAGTCAAGGCTGTATATTGTCACCATGCTTATTTAACTTATATGCAGAGAACATCATGAGAAATGCTGGGCTGGAAGAAGAACAAGCTGGAATCAAGATTGCCAGGAGAAATATCAATAACCTCAGACATGTAGATGACACCACCCTTATGGCAGAAAGTGAAGAGAAACTAAAGAGCCTCATGATGAAAGTGAAAGAGGAGAGTGAAAAAGTTGGCTTAAAGCTCAACATTCAGAAAACTTAAGATCATGGCATCTGGTCCCATCACTTTATGGGAAATAGATGGGGAAACAGTGGAAACAGTGGCTGACTTTATTTTTGGGGGGTCCAAAATCACTGCAGATGGTGACTGCAGCCATGAAATTAAAAGACACTTACTCCTTGGAAGGAAAGTTATGACCAACCTAGACAGCATATTAAAAAGCAGAGACATTACTTTGTCAACAAAGGTTCGTCTAGTCAAGGCTATGGTTTTTCCTGTGGTCATGTATGGATGTGAGAGTTGGACTGTGAAGAAAGCTGAGCACCGAAGAATTGATGCTTTTGAACTGTGGTGTTGGAGAAGATTCTTGAGAGTCCCTTGGACTGTGAGGAGATCCAACCAGTCCATCCTAAAGGAGATCAGTCCTGGGTGTTCATTGGAAGGACTGATGTTGAAGCTGAAACTCCAATACTTTGGCCACCTGATGCGAAGAGCTGACTCATTTGAAAAGACCTTGATGCTGGGAAAGATTGAGGGCAGGAGGAGAAGGGGACTACAGAGGATGAGATAGTTGGATGGCATCACCGACTCAATGGACATGGGTTTGGGTGAACTCCGGGAGTTGGTGATGGACAGGGAGGCCTGGCGTGCTGCAGTTCATGGGGTTGCAAAGAGTCGGACACGACTGAGTAACTGAACTGAACTGAACTGAATTTGGGTTTCACTGAAAAAAAGAAAAGAAACAGAACATATGCATACATGTGTGTATGTGGGCATGCATGTGTGTATTTATTTGCATGTGTTAAGAGGGGGCTTCCTTGGTGGCTCAGAGGGTAAGAATCTGCCTGTAATGCAAGAGACCCAGGTTTGATCCCTGAGTCAGGAAGATCAGGAAACTGTGACTGTGTACCTATTATCCTGAATGATAGGCACTTTCTCCCAGAAACAGGAAAATCACAGCAGCAGTGTCCGCTCAGGTAGATAAACCATTGCATTTCCAATAGCTTTGTTTCCTGTTGGGGGTGGGGTACCTATCATTTCATTTTGCTTGGAAGTATAACCAACACTTTAATGTGATTTCTTTGGGAAAATGTTTTGAGCTCCAAGCAAACCACTTACACTCTCTCAATACATAACCTTGTGTGGGTCAGGACTACTATGATTGTCTCAACTCTACCAAGGTATCTAACTCAGTCATAGCCACATAATCATCAATACTTCATTAATTAGATATAACAAAGAGCCCTCTTTTTGTGTCTTAATAAGTCTCCCTACGTCTATGAACAATAGTAGAGCAACTCTCCTTAGATTAGCCAGGATGGTCTTGGTTTTAAAATGAATCCAGGGATCTCCTCACTCCTAGGCAAACCAAGATATGACTTAAAGAAGAGAGTAAGCCACTGTAGGTAGGAGTTTTATGCTCCATGGCTCAGACAGTAAAGAATCAGCCTGCAAAGTGGGGAGACCTGGGTTCAGTCCCTGGGTGGGGAAGATCCCCTGGAGAAGGAAATGGCAACCCCCTCCAGTATATTTGCCTAGAGAATCCCATAGACAGAGGAGCCTGGCGGGCTATAGTCCACGGGGTTGCAAGGAGTTGGACACGACTGAGCAATTAACATACATATACACTCCTGTCTAGGAATACAAAGGCTTCTCAAGCAATTCCAAGCCCTGCATCTGCCCAAGGGGCATAGTCTGGGCAGCTGTTCCCTGAGAAGAGGATAGAGTAACAAGCAGAGGCATCAGGGCAGGCGGTGAATTCCACTTTACAGTGTTGTCCTCACCACTGTGCTTGAGTCCATTGTGTGGTTAGGGTAAAACCGGTTCACTCCCCAGGCCTTCCGTAAGCACTTGACTCATGCTTTTCTTGGAGCATTCACTCAGCAGCCCTTCCCAGAGGTCCCTCCCTGCCCTCTTGCTCCTCACACGCCTCCCCATGTGACAGGAAAAAATAAATAGGACTCGTGGGAGGAGGCACTGGCATGTGATCGGAAGCTCCGGGTGAACTCTCCTCATCCTTTTCCCCAGGGTATGTGGGGAAGAAGGGCCTGTTTTATCCAAAGGATCTGGATGTGTCTGGATAAGTTCACTCTGGAACATTAGAGAATGTTTAAACCTGTGCCAGAAACAGAAATCAAGAGTGTGGATTGCACTGTGTGAGTCTACTTGGGGCCCTGAACCCATTCAGGACTAATCAAACATCCTGACATTAAGTCAGTCCAGTTTTTCAACCTTGGCATTGTTGACAGCTGAGAGGTGCTGTGTGGTTCATTGTAAGACGCTTAGCAGCTTCTCTGGTCTTGTCCCACGAGATGCCAGTAGCACCCTTCCCAGTTGTTACAATCAAAAAATATTTCGAGACATTGCTAAATGTCCCCTGGGGAAATAATCACTCCTGGTTGAGAACCTCTGAGTTAGAACAGTCCAAGTGCCCCACGTGTCCCATCTTCCTGGGACCTTCATTGCATAAGCAGCATGTTTTGTTGCACATTACATGAAAAACTAGTTCCCCAGGATGTTCATAGTTTTTCCACAGAGAAAACACTCTATGCCCAAGTACATTTGGAGAATTCTGTGTTCCTTGGTCCAACATGTTGAGGAACTGCTGCCTGACATTGTAATAAAGCTTTCTGTTTATGGAGAGTCAAAATACGTTAGGATATTAGAAGCTCTAAAAAGTCTGACAATAAGGAAACCTGTTAAACTCTGTTTGACAAAACAGTAGCTGCTTGGCCACAGTTCCTTAATAGCAATTTCCTTTAAAAGCTCTTCCCCCCACCCCAACTTTGTGCTTTTCCTAAATGCCTGGGCAGTTTCATCATCTTTAGTCTTGTTCAGATTTCATGGAAACTGGTGGCAGCCAACCTAAATTGCTGCAGAAGTTGCAAGGACATGAAAAAATTTTCTTCAATTCTTGGAATTGAAAATTTGGTCAATATTTCCGGGGATTGGAGATAGGGGCCATTATAACTGGCAAGGGTGAGTTGGCTGTAGAAACAGGTCCAGTGGTCTGCTAGGTAACTGTCACTTTAGCTGTTTGCTGCCTGAATAGCCAGGTGTGGAAGAGTCTTTGAAGAGGTAAAATATCCCTGAGCAGACTCAGGGCACCAGGATCAGGCTTACTCAGCTTCTATTCTGAGCAAGGGATGCCATCACCTTAAATACTATGTTCTTGTTGCTAAGGAAACCAGATAAGTGGGTTGCCAACACAATATTCAATCTTTCCATGAAGATTAAAGCACCTTGTTCCAGCAAGAGAGCAGATGGGAAAGCCATAGGTGTGAGCCATATTTCTCATTACCTAACTTAGGCCAGGTGATGGATGAAGTGAGACAGTTTCTGGTATATGGGAAGAAGATAAAATTTGTAGCTATTGGCAACTATTTGCTAAATCAGTGAAGACAGAGATTTAATCCTGACTTCCAGCTACATTTTTGCAGTAATTTTCTTTGTCAATGTATTGAAGGCAGACTGAGTACAAAGTTTGGGAAATCAGTTACAGAATAGAAAATGGTTGTATTTTAGTTGGCCCATTTCTTTTGGTTATTTTTATTAAATATCTCAAGCATATAATGAGTATATAAAGAAAATATACCACACTCTATGTACTGATCATATAGCTTAAAAATGAAACATTACAAATATACCAGAAGTTGCTTGTGTATTCTTGCCCTCTTCCTGATTAATCTCATAGAACTGTCTCACATACTTGTCACCTCCACGTACAAAGGAATCATTAGATACGAAACCTAGCATTTGTTTTGAGTGATCAGTGACATGTGCACTCTGTCATGTCTAATTCTTTTGCAATCCCATAGCTGTATGTAGCCTACCAGGCTCCTCTACCATGGGATTCTTCAGGAAAGAACACTGGAGTGGGTTGTCATTTCCTCCTCCAGGGGATCTTCCCCACCCAGTGATCAAACTCGCAACTTCTGTGACTCCTGAGGTGACAGGCAGATTCTTTACCCACTGAACCACCTCGGAAGCTTTATCAGCAACATCAGTTCAGTTCAGTCACTCAGTCGTGTCCGACTCTTTGCAACCCCATGAATCGCAGCATGCCAGGCCTTCCTGTCCATCACTATCTCCCGGAGTTCACTCAAACCCACGTCCATCGAGTCAGTGATGCCATCTAGCCATCTCATCCTCCGCCGTTCCCTTTTCCTCCCACCCCCAATCCCTCCCAGCATCAGAGTCTTTTCCAAAGAGACAACTCTTCACACGAGTTGGCCAAAGTATTGGAGTTTCAGCTTTAGCATCAGTCCTTCCAAAGAACACCCAGGACTGATCTCCTTTAGGATGGACTGGTTGGATCTCCTCACAGTCCAAGGGACTCTCGAGAGTCTTCTCCAACACCACAGTTCAAAAGCATCAATTCTTCGGTGCTCAGCTTTCTTCACAGTCCAACTCTCACATCCATACATGACCACTGGAAAAACCATAGCCTTGACTAGACGGACCTTTGTTGGCAAAGTAATGTCTCTGCTTTTCAATATGCTATCTAGGTTGGTCATAACTCTCCTTCCAAGGAGTAAGCATCTTTTAATTTCATAGCTGCAATCACCATCTGCAGTGATTTTGGAGCCCAAAAAAATAAAGTCTGACGCTGTTTCCATTGTTTTCCCATCTATTTCCCATGAAATTATGGAACCAGATGCCATGATATTCATTTTCTGAATGTTGAGCTTTAAGCCAACTTTTTCACTCCCCTCTTTCACTCTCATCAAGAGGCTTTTTAGTTTCTCTTCACTTTCTGCCATAAGGGTGGTATCATCTGCATATCTGAGGTTATTGATATTTCTCCTGGCACTCTTGATTCCAGCTTGTGCTTCTTACAGCCCAGCATTTCTCATTATGTACTCTGCATATAAGTTAAATAAGCAGGGTGACAATATACAGCCTTGACATACTCCTTTTCGTATTTGGAACCAGTCTGTTGTTCCATGTCCAGTTCTAACTGTTGCTTCCTGACCTGCATTCAGATTTCTCAGGAGGCAGGTCAGGTGGTCTGGTATTCCCAGTTCTTGAAGAATTTTCCAGTTTATTGTGATCCACACAGTCAAAGTCTTTGGCATAGTCAATAAAGCAGAAACAGATGTTTTTCTGGAACTCTCTTGCTTTTTCCATGATCCAGTGGATGTTGGCAATTTGATCTCTGGTTCCTCTGCCTTTTCTAAAACCAGCTTGAACATCAGGAAGTTCACAGTTCACATATTGCTGAAGCCTGGCTTGGAGAATTTTGAGCATTACTTTCCTAGCGTGTGAGATGGGTGCAATTATGTGGTAGTTTGAGATTCCTTGGCATTGCCTTTCTTTGGGATTGGAATGAAAACTGACCTTTTCCAGTCCTGTGGCCACTGCTGAGTTTTCCAAATTTGCTGGCATATTGCATGTAGCACTTTCACAGCATCATCTTTCAGGATTTGAAAGAGCTCCACTGAATTCCATCACCTCCACTAGCTTTGCTCGTAGTGATGCTTTCTAAGGCCCACTTGACTTCACATTCCAGGATGTCTGGCTCTAGGTCAGTGATCATATCATAGTGATTATCCTGGTCGTGAAGATCTTTTTTGTACAGTTCTTCTGTGTATTCTTGCCACCTCTTCTGCTTCTGTTAGGTCCATACCATTTCTGTCCTTTATCAAGCCCATCTTTGCACGAAATGTTCCCTTGGTATCTCTAATTTCTTGAAGAGATCTCTAGACTTTCCCATTCTGTTGTTTTCCTCTATTTCTTTGCATTGATCACTGAAGAAGGCTTTCTTTTTTTTTTTCCTTTTACTGGGGAAGAGTGGAAAAATAGCTCCAGAAAGAATGAAAAGGCTGGGCTAAATTGGAAATGATGCTTGATTGTGGATGTGTCTGGTGGTGAAATAAAGTCTGATACTGTAAACAACAGTATTTCATTGGGATGTGGAATGTTAGGTCCATGAATCAAAGTAAATTGGATGTGGTCAAACAGGAGATGGCAAGAGTGAACATTAACATTATAGGAATCAATGAATTAAAAAGACGGGAATGGGAAAATTTAATTCAGATGACCAGTATACCTACCACTGTGGGCAAGAATACCTCAGAAGGAATGGAGTAGTCCTCATAGTCAACAAAAGAGTGTGAAATGCAGTACTTCAGTGCAATCTCAAAAATGACAGAACGATCCCAGTTCATTTCCAAGACAAACCATTCAACATCACAGTAATTCAAGTCTATCCCCCAACCACTAATGCTGAAGAAGCTGAAGTCAAATGATTCTATGAAGACCTACAAGACCTTTAGAACTAACACCAAAAAAAAGATATCCTTTTCATCATAGGGGATTGAAATGCAAAAGTAGGAAGTCAAGGGAAGCCTGGAGTACCAGGCAAGTTTGGCATTACAAAATGGAGTACACAGTGAAGCAGGGCAAAAGCTCACAGAGTTTTGCCAAGAGAACACACTGGTCTTAGCAGACACCCACTTCCTACATTGGGTTAGTTGACACAATAACTATCCTTTCACATATTTTTTTTTTTTTTTTCTGGTTTGATCTTGCAGTCCAAGGGACTCTCAAGAAGAAGGCTTTCTTACCTCTTCTTGGTATTCTTTGGAACTCTGCATTCAGATGCTTATATCTCTCCTTTTCTCCTTTGGTTTTCGCTTCTCTTCTTTTCAGTTATTTGTAAGGCTTCCCCAGACAGCCATTTTGCTTTTTTGCATTTCTTTTCCATGGGGATGGTCTTGATCCCTGTCTCCTGTACAATGTCATGAACCTCCGTGCATAGTCCATCAGGCACTCTATCTATCAGATCTAGGCCCTTAAATCTATTTCTCATTTCCACTGTATAATCATAAGGAATTTGATTTAGGTCATACCTGAATGGTCTAGTGGTTTCCCCTACTTTCTTCAATTTAAGTCTGAATTTGGCAATAAGGAGCTCATGATCTGAACAACAGTCAGCTCCCAGTCTTATTTTTGCTGACTGTATGGAGCTTCTCCATCTTTGGCTGCAAAGAATAGAATCAATCTGATTTCAGTGTTGACCATCTGGTGATGTCCATGTGTAGAGTCTTCTCTTGTGTTGTTGGAAGAGGGTGTTTGCTATGACCAGTGTGTTCTCTTGGCAAAATTCTATTAGCCTTTGGCTGCTTCATTCCGTATTCCAAGGCCAAGTTTGCCTGTTACTCCAGGTGTTTCTTGACTTCCTACTTTTGCATTCCAGTCCCCTATAATGAAAAGGACATCTTTTTTGGGTGTTAGTTTTAAAAGGTCTTGTAGGTCTTCATAGAACTGTTCAACTTCAGCTTCTTCAGCATTACTGGTTGGGGCATAGACTTGGATTACTGTGATATTGAATGGTTTGCCTTGGAAACGAACAGAGATCATTCTGTCGTTTTTGAGATTGCATCCAAGTACTGCATTTTGGACTCTTTTGTTGACCATGATGGCTACTCCATTTCTTTTAAGGGATTCCTGCCCACAGTAGTAGATATAATGGTCATCTGAGTTAAATTCACCCATTCCAGTCCATTTCAGTCCGCTGATTCCTAGAATGTTGATGTTCAGTCTTGCCATCTCCTGTTTGACCACTTCCAATTCGCCTTGATTCATGGACCTGACATTCCAGGTTCCTATGCAATATTGCTCTTACAGCATCAGACTTTGCTTCTAACACCAGTCACATCCACAGTTGGGTATTGTTTTTGCTTTGGCTCCATCCCTTCATTCTTTCTGGAGTTATTTCTCCACTGATCTCCAGTAGCATATTGGGCACTTAGTGACCTGGACAGTCCTCTTTCAGTATCCTATCATTTTGCCTTTTCATACTGTTCATGGGGTTTTCAAGGCAAGAATACTGAAGTGGTTTGCCATTCCCTTCTCCAGTGGACCACATTATGTCAAATCTCTCCACCATGACCCGCCCGTCTTGTGTTGCCCCACGGGCATGGCTTAGTTTCATTGAGTTAGACAAGGCTGTGGTTCTAGTGTGATTAGATTGACTAGTTTTCTGTGAGTATGGTTTAGTGTGTCTGCCCTCTGATGCCCTCTTGCAACACCTACCGTCTTACTTGGGTTTCTCTTACCTTGGACGTGGGGTGTCTCTTCACGGCTGCCCCAGCAAAGTGCAGCCTTTGCTCCTTACCTTGGACATGGGTGGCTGGGACAGACGATGGTGGCTAGACAAGTGCGGGCAGCTGCGACGGCACACAAGTGTGGCTGAGAGGAGCTACCCAATGTCCGAGGTCAGGGGCGGCAGCTGGGAGGAGCTACCCCACGTCTGAGGTCAGGGGCGGCAGCAACATAGGACCATTAAATACAGAGTATCTCTGGGAGGCCCCTATTCTAGGGTAAAGTTTTTCTCTTGAGATTCAGGCTAGTTCTTCTTCCAATACTAAACCATAAACAAAAGGGAAAACAAGGGAAGTCAAGAAGTCAGAGAGTATGAGTGGCTGCACAGAGCATGGCTGCTCTGCAAAGGCTGACTTCCTTACTTAAGACTTCTTCCACTCACTCATTCAAAAGATTTACTGAGTGCCTATTTTGTGCCTGGCATTGTGCTAGGTGCTGAGGGTAAGAAGAAACAAAAAAGTCCTAAGTCACTGCCTGTACAGAGTTTAGTAAGGGAGGAGAGACAAGATGAATAAAAATAAAAGTTAGAGCTTAGTAAATACAGATGAGGTGGGGGGATGAGCAGGTTTGGGGAATAAAATGATAAAGATGTGTTACATTTCAGACAAAGTAGGTCCTTGACTCCCCTGAGGCCTCACTGTAAAGGTGCATTTGAACAAAACCCCAAAGGAGGTAGAGGGATTGGGTGGGTGGGGTGAACAGACTTTCCATCAGAGGGAACAGACAGTGCAAAGGCCTTGAGACAGTGAAAAGTAAAAGTCCAAGTCACTCGGTTGTGTCCAACTCTTTGCTACCCCATAGACGTTACAGTCCATGAAATTCTCCAAGCCAGAATACTGGAGTGGGTAGCCTTTCCCTTCACCAGGGATCTTCCCAACCCAGGGATCCCGCATTGCCGGTGGATTTTTTATTAACTGAGCTATTAGGGAAGGCATGTTCCAAACCCAGCAAAGAGGCCAGTAGAGTGAGCAAGGGTTGAGGGGAAATGTGTGGCAGAAGATGAGGTCAGAGAAGGTCTCTGTGTGTGCACATGCATGTAGACCACTGTAGGCAAAGAAGGTGGCTTCTTCTCTGAGTGAGTTGGAGCCACTGGAAGGCTTAGAACAGAAAACTGACATGATCTGTGTTAGGTGTGTAATAGGATTATTATGGCTGCAATATTGAGAACAGACCACAAGAGGATAAGAGTGAAGACAGTGTGACCAAGGAGCAGATGGCTGTGAGAATCCAGATGAGAGATGGTGAAGACAGGAAGGAGTGAAAAGTCATTGAATTCTGGATATATTTTGGTATAAAACTAACAGAACTTCCTGACAGGTTGTCATATGTGGTAAGAAGAGGGGTCAAGGATGATCTCAAGGCTTTGGACCAGTTGGCTCTGGATGCCCTACATGGCTGTAGTACAGTGGTTGGAGTGGCTGAAAGGCTTCCATACCCACAGCTCCACCTGGAGGGAGGACCCTGATTCTCTTGTGTCCCACATGCAGACCCCATTGAAGCCCTGGGACCACTCTTTATGCCCCCAGCCACCCACCCTGACATAAAGCTGGTTCTTGCCACATGTGACCACAAAGGTAAAAAGTTCTCAAAGTTTATGGTGAACACTTCTCTTCATAGAACCGTAAGACCACTTGGGTTTGAAGAAACCTTAAAGATCATTTTTGTAAGATTCTGTTGGTTGTCAAAAACAGATAAGCTCTCTATAATTAAAAAACAGTAGTGATGAAAGACCTAGGAACAGGTTAAAAATGTAAAGCTGTCAGCATTCAGTTCAGTTCAGTCACTCAGTCATGTCCGACTCTTTGCGAGCCCATGGACTGCAGCACGCCAGGCTTCCCTGTCCATTACCAACTTCCGGAGCTTACTCAAACTCATGTCTATCAAGTTGGTGGTGCCATCCAACCACCTCATCTTCTGTCGTCCCCTTCTCCTCCTGCTTTCAATCTTTCCCAACATCAGGGTCTTTTCGCAGTGTGTCAGTTCTTCCTATCAGGTGGCCAAAGTATTGGAGTTTCAGCTTCAGCGTCAGTTCTTCCAACGAATATTCAGGACTGATTCCCTTTAGGATTGACTGGTTTGATCTCCTTGTAGTCTAAGGGACTCTCAAGAGTCTTCTCCGACACCACAGTTCAAAAGCATCAATACTTCGGCACTCAGCTCTCTTTACAGTCCAAATCTTCCATACATGACTACTGGAAAAACCATAGCTTTGACTAGACGGACCTTTGTTGGCAAAGTAATGTCTCTTCTTTTTAACATGCTGCCTAGGTTGGTCATAGCTTTTCTTCCAAGGAGCAAGTGTCTTGTAATTTCATGGCTGCAGTCACCATCTGTAGTGATTTGGAGCTCCCAGAAATAAAGTCTGTCACTGTTTTCACTGTTTCCCTACCTATTTGCCATGAAGTGATGGGACCGGATGCCATGATCTTACTTTTCTGGATATTGAGCTTTAAACCTACTTTTTCACTCTACTCTTTTGCTTTCATCAGGAGGCTCTTTAGTTCTTCTTCACTTTCTGCCATAAGGGTGGTGTCATCTGTGTATCTGAGGTTATTGATATTTCTCCCAGCAATCTTGATTCCAGCTTGTGTTTCATCCAGCCTGGCATTTCTCATGATGTACTCTGCATATAAGTTAAACAAACAGGGTGACAATATGCAGCCTTGATGTCCTCCTTTACCGATTTGGAATCAGTCTGTTGTTCTGTATCTGGTTTTAACTGTTGCTTCTTGACCTGCATACAGATTTCTCAGGAAGCAGGTAAGGTGGTCTGGTATTCCCATCTCTTGAAGAATTTTCCAGTTTGTTGTGATCCACACAACATATGCTGTCAGCATCAGATCAGTTGCTCAGTCGTGTCCGACTCTTTGTGACCCCATGAATCGCAGCACGCCAGGCCTCCCTGTCCATCAACAACTCCCGGAGTTCACCCAGACTCACTTCCATCAAGTCAGTGATGCCATTCAGCCATCTCATCCTCTGTCGTCCCCTTCTCCTCCTGCCCCCAATCCCTCCCAGCATCAGAGTCTTTTCCAATGAGTCAACTCTTTGCATGAGGTGCCCAAAGTACTGGAGTTTCAGCTTTAGCATCATTCCTTCCAAAGAAATCCCAGGGCTGAGCTCCTTCAGAATGGACTGGTTGGATTTCCTTGCAGTCCAAGGGACTCTCAAGAGTCTTCTCCAACACCACAGTTCAAAAGCTTCGATTCTTCAGTGCTCAGCCTTCTTCACAGTTCAACTCTCACATCCATACATGACCACAGGAAAAACCATAGCCTTGACTAGACAAACCTTTGTTGGCAAAGTAATGTCTCTGCTTTTCAATATGCTATCTAGGTTGGTCATAACTTTCCTTCCAAGGAGTAAGCATCTTTTTAATTTCATGGCTGCAGTCACCATCTGCAGTGATTTTGGACCCCCCAAAAATAAAGTCTGACACTGTTTCCACTGTTTCCCCATCTATTTCCCATGAAGTTGATGGGACCGGATGCCATGATCTTAGTTTTCTGAATGTTGAGCTTTAAGCCAACTTTTTCACTCTCCTCTTTCACTCTCATCAAGAGGCTTTTTAGTTCCTCTTCACTTTCTGCCATAAGGGTGGTATCATCTGCATATCTGAGGTTATTGATAATTCTCTCGGCAATCTTGATTCCAGCTTGTGTTTCTTCCAGTCCAGCGTTTCTCATGATGTACTCTGCATATAAGTTAAATAAGCAGGGTGACAATATACAGCCTTGACGAACTCCTTTTCCTATTTGGAACCAGTCTGTTGTTCCATGTACAGTTCTAACTGTTGCTTCCTGACCTGCATACAAATTTCTCAAGAGGCAGATCAGGTGGTCTGGTATTCCCATCTCTTTCAGAATTTTCCACAGTTTATTGTGATCCACACAGTCAAAGGCTTGAAGGCAGATCATTGTTCTGTTGCTCTCACAGTGAAACTGAGTAGAACCCTGTGGCACTGAGAGCCTTTCTGTGTCCCCTGTTTCTTGTTTGTAATGAATAGACTCCAGCCTCCATAACCTTCCCTGGGTCCCAAAGATAGATTCAAACAGTTGCTAATCAGGAAAGGGAGGGGTGCAGAGATAAGGGAGAAGCAGCAAAGAAACAATAGCACAGCTTTGGGGCAGGGCCCTTTTTCCACCTCTAGTTATACACATAACAATATCTTTGAGCTCTTTACAGAACTAAAACCCCAACAAATGGAAGATGTTAGCATTCTTCATTCCAGAGATCACAGTTTGATAGCCTCAAGAAGCTAATCAGAAGACTGCCTGAGGCCAGATTAAAGGAAATATAGAAGCTTATCAGGAGACGACCTGAGACCAAATTAGAGTGCAGACCCTGCAGACATCCTGATCCTTGTCAGCAACTTGAACCATTGTTACAAAGAAAGAGTTACTCAATCGTGTCCAATTCTTTGAGATTCCATGGACTGTAGCCTGCCAGGCTCCTCTGACCATGGAATTCTCCAGGCAAGAATACTGGAGTGGGTTACCTTCTCCAGGGGACCTTCCCAATCCAGGGATCGAACCAAGGTGTCCTGCACTGTAGGCAGATTCTTTACCATCTGAGCCACAGAGAAGCCATTGCTATAAAACTCCTCACCAAATCATTCAGAGTTGGGACACACAGTTTTTCAAGGCACGATCTTGCTGTGTCCCCTTTTGTCTGCCAAAGCAATAACATGATTTCTTTTCTACTTCACCCAAAACTCTGTCCGTCAGATTTGATTCAGCACTGGTGCACAGAGGCCTTTTCAGCACTAGTGGCCTCTCTGCTTTGTTGGCACACCCACTCCAATTCACTTTCTGTGGCCTCCAGTTCAAACTTTCAAGGAATCTAGGTTGACTGACTTAATTACCATGGCCCGTTCTGGGTACCAGCTTCCCTGGTGGCTCAGGTGGTAAAGAACCTGCCTGCAATGTGGGAGACCTGGGTTCGACCCCTGAGTTGTGAAGATCCCCTGGAGAAGGGAACGGCTACCCACTGCAGTATTCTGGCCTGGAGAATGCCATGGACAGAGGGCCTGGTGGGCTATAGTCCATGGAGTTGCAAAGAGTCAGACACGATAAAGCCACTAACACACATAAACAAAAAAAGTGGCAGGATGAGGGTTAAAATCACAGAAGCAGAGCCAGCATAAATTCAAAATTAACCCTTCCCAGTTACACTATGATTGAGAAACCAATGATTTTCAAACATTTTTCTAATTCCTCAACACACAAGATTAACTGCTTAAATTTCAATCATTATCCTATTCTCAAGCAGAGCACTTGCAAAGCAATGAAAATGTTTCAACTAAAGAAAACCAAGAGGCAAAGATAACCTGAGGAGTCTAGACATAAGTAGGAACCACTTTTGCTCACATCACTCTTCCTGTAATAGATAAGGATACAATCAAAACTGCCTTAAATCAGAGTCCCACCATGGCAAGGCTGTAGCTGTTATCTGGGTAATTCAAGGCTATGACCCAAGTTTGTGAGAAGACAAAGCACTCATTCCTTCCACAGAAACCCGCACTACTCCAGTCCCCAAACCACAGCTAACTAACTCACAGCTGCATTCTCTGGTTCCTCAGCAAGTGGCCAAAGAACACTATGCTCAGTTAGGAGCTTCAAATTTCATGCAATTCAGTATCTTACTTGCTCTAACCCTCTGTATCCAAATTGGACATTTGGACACAGGCAGTCAGATTGTAGCCACACAATTATCCAACCCATTTCTGCAAGAATAAACCTCTCTTTGCTTGCAGAAGGCTGCCAAATAATTACTCAGAGTGTGAAAAAACATGGGAGGAGAAGGCTAAGGGGAAATAAAAGAATTGAGACTGGGCCCAAAAAATGGAAGCATCTTCCTCTCTTTCCAAATTCTGCATTGTGGGAGCTCTACTGAAATATCCTTTGGCCCTATGATCCACAAGGCTGCCATTAATACCTATTATCTAATAAGGCAGGTGTCGTATATCATACAAGTTAGCAAAACCCAAGTCAAGCTAAAATACTGAATTGCTAATTTAGAAATTTCAAAAAATTGAACTACTTAACATGTGATCTAAATGTCTTTTGATGGTGCTCTCTTTCTAAAATGAAAGGATAACTGTATGTATGGCTCCTGAGTTCTGAGCTTAGACTCAGCACTAAGCACCTTTTATGGTCAGGCCCATAGTTCAGGGAACTTCTCATTCCTCTCCTCTCACTTAAAAACATTTATTAATATTACACAGTCACCTTTGTTTTCAGGTGCCATGCACACCCTCTTCTGGTCAAAGAAAAATTGATCACTTGTTAGGAAAGGAACTGTCAGTAGTACAAATTTTGGTCCAAAAACAGAACTATTACAATACATATGAAAGGATTTGTGATTCTTCTCTTTGTGATCATTAAAAATTGTTTTCATCATGAAAATTAGAGAACCTACTATTTTCAAACAGATGAGTTTTCAGATTCCCCTTACTTAATTGCAATATAATGACAAGATCTAGGACAACTCCAGGCAAGAGGTGATCAGGTGAGGCCCAATAAATTCAGTCTCTGGGGCCATCAGTTCAGTCCTGGCACATGGCACATTGCACACTGCAGGACACGTGACAAGGGGGGAAGCACTGCTTAGTCTGCACACACTGAGCATCTTGTGCTGACATACACGACATAGTGAAGAAAAGCACAGACTTGATTGGGAGATTAGGACTGACATTAACACCCTACAACAGACAACTAGTAAGAGCCTGCTATATAGCACAGGGAACTCGGCTCATCCTGCTGTTACAAATACTCCTGTTACTGAAAACACAAGTCTATGTGCCTGCCGCATAGTGAGACCAACGATACCAAAACATTGGAGTTTGGAACAGAGAAAAGTTTACTGAAGGCCATGCAAGGAGATGAGTAGCTCATGCCTTAAAAACCCCAAACTCCTCAAAAAGCTTTCAGCAAAAGCCCTTTTCTAGGAAAGGTGAGTGAGGGATGTGGTTAGTTGTTGCAAACTTCATGTGTCAGAACCTTTGTTCTTGAGATCTGGTCATGGACAGGGAATGGTATTCCTGGAAACCTCTACCAAATTTCTGTTCTGACAAGGGCAAGGCTCCCAGGACTTTCACACTCCGAAGACCTTGTCCTGGCTAAAAGAAGGCAGATCTCAGCTGGCAGCTGGCTACCTCAGGGCCAGATCCCCAGAACCTGCCCAGCTGTCATTGCTAATGGAGCCAGGCGCCCAGGATCCAGCCAACCCTCATGCTCCTCAGGTTACCTATAAACAGTGGGGGCCAGGACTCATGGTCTGCACAAAGGCGGGGATCGGGGAGAGGTTCACTGCCGCCTCAAAGCCTGAGCCTGGTCAGCCGGTGGCCTTGGCGAGGGCTCTGTGTCCCTACAGGACACAGCCCTCTGTTCCCTGGGTCCCACTGCTCACCCACTGGCCCAAGGCTGGGTGAGCTGGAGGGCCCTAAGCAAAAGGCCAGGATTTGCTTCTTACCTTACTCTGTACAACTCTCTCTCCACAGACCGACTGACGGTTGCTCACTGATAGGTGTTTGCTTGGGGGAGGGTCCCACTGCAGCACTGACCAATGGCTGAGCAGGACCACTATCCATCTCTCAGTTGTTTGCTTGGGGGAGGGGCTCCAGCCAATGACTGCAGCACCAACCAATGGCTGAGTAGGGCCACTAACGGTCTTTCATTGACAGCTGGTCCCTTGGGATAGCGGCCCACTGGGGCGACGACCGATGGCTGAACAAGACCACCAGTGGTCCCAGGGTAACTGATGCCTGGTAATGACATGCAGGGTAATGGGTGCACATCAACATTCAGTCACATGCTAAGAGCTGTGAACTGGCCATGCTCTATTACTCAATACTCTGTAATGGTCTATATAGGAAAAGAATGTGGATATATAGATTTGTGTAACAGATTCACTTTGCAGTACACCTGAAACACAACACTGTAAATCAACTACACTCCAATTATTAAAAAAAAAAAAAAAAAAAAGCATACCAACCACAGGACTGAATTTAAATCCTAGTTCTGCTATTTACCAGCTGTTGAAACTTGGGCAAGTTACTTAACATCTCCATGATTGTTTCATCATCTAAAAAGTGAGAAATTATCATAGTATTTCCTCACAGGGTTGCTTGAGGATTAATGAGTTAATATTGGAAAATGGCTTAGAACAATGTCTGGCACAGAGTAATTAGCATATAAAGGAGATGGAATCTGTAGGAGCCTTTTCCTAACACTAAGATGGTCTCTGGCGAGACTGTTATACCCATGACACACAGATCACACTAATCATCCAAAACAGATTTTTACTAATGACTTCGTCTTGCAAATTTCATAACCTTCGTGGATTAACCCAGGAGAGCACTAAGGGATACCATAAGCTGAACTCTTATTATTTTCTCTATCCTACACATTGGGGAAGTCATAAATACCTTAAGCACCTATTCTGAAACGACAAGACTACATTTCAATAATCATTTTATTAGTTACAGAAGAATCTCCACTAGTATTTACATAGTGCAAAAAAGCTGTTATTACCCTCTAAAATGTGATATAACAATCATCCTTCATACAGCAAAAGAACAAGATGAAAATCCCTTCATGTTATAATTCATAATAATTTTGCTAGCTTTTAATTAGAGCATTACAATTAAGACATTAAATTATAAATTCATGTGGTATATTTAGAAATTAAATTACAAAATAATACAAATCCTTTTAAAGTGTGATGTGCCAACAAAGTTTAAATTTTTATCATTAATTAGGATTCAGATTTCAGATTAGGCAAACAGTTTGGTTGATTCCGGAAGTGTGTAAAGTTTGGAAGGAACAAGGTAGGAGGAAGATAATAAATTACTTCACAAAAAATTTTTAAAAACCAAAAAAAAGTAAACAGACAAGTTAATGTTCTACCTTGTTGGCACAACATACAGAAAATACTTAAATGACAGGTTTATTTTTAAGCAAACAGCAGCTTTACAAACAGTAATACTTCTTTATACATATATTAAAGTAACAATGTGTTAGGATTGAACAGTTTTATGTTAGAGTTGAAAAAATGAATGTGGAGTTCACTACTCATTTGCACACTGTAACTCCCACCCCACCCACCTCCCCCAGCTTATTAAGAAATCAGGCAAGTACATTATTTGGATATTAATTTCTCAATATTTAAACTATGTGAATTCCTTTTGACTAATTCTTTTCCAAATACTGGAAGCATATAAAATACCATCTCTGCAAAAAGGACCTCCAGTCAAAGCCTTTAAAAACTTTTCAATGTATAACACACATTTTTCCCCCCATCTTTAGTCAAAAGAAATATATTACATCATTTACAAACATATTTAAACCAAGAGTTAAGCTAATATGAACATTTTGTCTTTTGAGAAGTAATCTTCACAGCAAACAAACCTACTGAAGCAGAAATCTAATTGTGGGAGTGCAATTCATACTTGAATTCATATACTTAAGTACTGAAATAGAAATCTAATATCAATTATTGCCAGTAAAACAATCTCTACACACGAAGAAAAAAATCACTATGTTTTTTATTTCTTGTGATGATAAACCCTTACTCTTACCATTAGATCTCTCTAGATCTCCAAAGAGCCACTCACCCAGATCCAGAAAAAAATCCTTTCCTAATTTCACACCTCCGCCTGCATACAATATACATACATGCCAGAATTTATCTAAAGGAAATGAATTATAAAGACATTATCAATAATTACTTAAGCATACATCCTACATAGTAGCATTTCCTTTAATAAATTTTGGGTTGTCCTGTAGAGGTCAACTGTCTCATATAAAAAACGCTGTGGTCCCTTGGTTTGCTTTGCTGGCAGAAGATCCTGCACATGCAAGAGCATTTATCAAACACATAATTGAACACTTCTGAAGGCTATAGCAAAATTCAAAGCTACTGGTGTTCTGAAGATTTCCTCAACTTCCCTTTTGATACAAATGTCAAAAATCTAAAATGACAATTCTCATTCAGTAGAGGTATAAAATATAAGAAACCTTTGAAAAGCCATTCATTATTTTAAGATCAAGAGTTATCTGAATCACTGACATCAAGCAAAGGAAATTTACACCATTAAAAAGTATGAAAAGTTTTCAATTTACTTTTAAGACTGTCAGTAATTCAAAATCTCTATCATTTCTTTAAATCAATGAACACTTCCAAATGTACAGAGACACAAAGATCTGCCACATATAAATCCATGATTACCACTTGAGAGGCTTCATTCCTTACATGCTACATTTCTTTAAGTACTGGACACTTTGTGCCTAAGAAGTCTATGCTGAAAAACAGTTCAGACAGGACACTACAGTAATGTCCCCTTTTAGCACACTAATAAAGTTGTTAGACTGACATTTCCTACACAGCAATGCTCATAAACTTTCACAATTCACAAACAAGTCAGTCATCAACCAAGAATCTGGTTTCACCAGTAATTAAATGCCAGGATTATAAAACATCAATACCAGAACAGTAGTCCCAATGCTTCAGTCAAGAATCTGCCCGATTCACCTCAGTGAGGCAAAGCTCTCTGCCCCATAAAACCTGGACAAGGAAAACACCCCTTCCTCTTCACTTCTGTGCCTGCTTATGGGAGTTGAAAGTGTAAAGCTGGCACGCGTCTGTGTGTATGTGTGCACGCACACACAAATTGGCCAACTGGAGGTGGTTGGAGGGAAGACAGAAAAAAGGTAATTCCTAATTCTCCCACCATCATAAACTTGCAAAGGTTACTATCAGGTGGTGACTGATTAGTAAAACATTTAGCTCATTAACTTTAATTTCTCCCAAGAGTTTAAACATCCCAGAAGAAGGGCAGAGATAAACAATGATCTAGAATTAATACCTGCACCTACCTGCAAACTCTAAAATCTAACAGTTTCAGCACAATTAGAACAACTTTCTCTTTTCTTCAAAACTTCTTCCAAGCCTTGATTATCAGGATACATGTTACAACTGCATACAGTTTTTTTCCCTGACTCCCATCAGTAACTATGGTCAGTGTTATGTAGCAGGTGCTCAAGGTTAGGGACAAAGTAGTTTTCTTAAAAGGTGCAATGATTTTTCACTCTGGACAAGTCTGAATACCCAATCAAATCCTATCTGAAGTCCAGAGAATCCCAAGTCAGAAGCATGCAAGAGAACACACTAGTGTAAGACTTTGTTTCTGGATAATTTACATGTAAGTGCTGTAGTCATACAACCGGTTACAGTTATTCACCTGTCAAAATTTGCCTAATTTTATGCAAATACAACTATGTACAAGAGCATTCCTGAGGTAATTAAGAAGCAAATGTGAACCAGAAACCAGAAGGCCCTCTAATGGGCAACTTCTCACTATTTAAACACCTATCACTTTGCACAAATAAGGCCAGCTCTCATCTGTCATGGTGGTTCCCTTGCCAGCCCAAGTATTGGAGGCTCTACTTAGCCAACCAACTTTAATCAATTATAATGATCAGTGACTACTGAAATGAGCATTTGTGGACTGAATACAAGTTGCATCAATTTTTAACACAAATCACTGTGAACTTAGTTACCCTCAGCCATTTTTTAAGTTTTCTAACTCTACCTCCAGGTTTCTTTTATTTTAAAGAAACCCAAACAACTTTTTGGTCAGACAGTTAAGAGTATAGGAGGTGTAGTCTTGAAGCAAACATTGGTAATTGCTCCTGTCCTTAGAACCTCGATCTGTAGCTTTCAAAATGACTAAATAGGCATTTTAAAATTACTTTCTTTAAAACCTGGTCTTCTTTTAAAATCATTATTGTCCATAAAAAGGCTGAAACAATTCTGAATTTTCCACACAGTTCTTAGAAAGACACAGATGCTAAGTATCAGTTAAGCTATGGATCACAAAACAAGTAAAAGAAAGCTAAAAAATATTTGTCAGGAATTAAATACATATATTAAATACTAGACAGTGCAAAATGTTGAGATGAAGCATGAAAGATTTATAATGGCTGTAACCCTTATGTAGTTTGAGACAGACAGCTGACATTTCCTGAGTTATAGATCTGGGGGTGTATAATTAGAATCAGAGTGCTCCTTGTTCAGCGAGCTGCAGTTGCTGGGCTTCTGCTGTTCCTGGCTTGCTTGGTGATCAGTAGTCCAGGCCTCGCTATCCATCCCTGGCTCTAGCACCTCAGCCGCTTCTGCTTCCTCTTCCCCACTTTGCTCTGCATTATCTTCCTCAGAACCATTAAGGGTTTTTCCAAGCTGAAGAGTTTCCATCGTTCTCTGGGTCTCAGAGACCCAAGACTCAATTCTGCTATTGAGCTGTACTTCTACAGATATGGGTTCGTGAGCATAATCTTCCTCCTCCTCCTCCTCCTCATCGTCCTCTTCTTCAAGCATGCCAGGTACAAGAGTGCTGGTGGTGCTGGTGATGGAGGAATTCAGAAGATCCCGGCAGCTGCCATCTAAAGAGCCAGTCTCCGTACTCTGCTGTGAGGCCCATTCCAGGTCATCTGGCTTCACCTCCTCTTTATCGCCCACTGCTGATTTTCCAGGGTTTGTAGCTGAGGTAGTACTGCCTGCAGTCACTAATGACGCCTGCTTACCAACAGGGGCTGTGTCAAATGGAAGTTTATTGGGTTTTTCAGATGTGCTATGCTTACAAGAAACTTCTCTCTCGTTTTCTGATGTTTCCAGCCCATCGGAAGTTTCCACCATGTTTCTCCAATTTGTTTCTGCAAATATCAAACAGATTTTTTAAAAATCAGAACAGTTTCAGAATCATGCAACTTTCAGAAGTAGAAGAATAGGCTACAGAAATCTGTTGGCTCACTAACTGAAAAAACTAAAAACTTAGCTTATTCTAGTACTAGTTTAAATGTTATAAATGGAAAACAGCTCTCAAAAATATTTCTTTAAATCAGTACATTTAACATAAAGCAACAAAGAGGCCAAAATAAGTATATTAATACTTCAGAATGCAGAAGATCCAATACTACTAGAAGCTCATTGACTCTCACGTATTCACAAAAATCAATGAACTGCCTAACGTTTTTTGGCCCTGAAGTGTCCTGGGATCAAGGATCCACAAGTCACAGATGGCAGAGCCAAAATGCCCATTAGAAAGGCTCTGATTAAAAAAAAGAAAAGAAAGAAAGAGTTCTGACAGGTTTACGTTGTGCTCGTTTAGCAAGTTATCTCAAAGCTGTCTCTTGGCCTGTAACGGAACTTGTGTTTCCATTTATAGCAAAGAAGCCATGCACGCATTTCTAACATTTGTGAAAATGTGTTTTATAATATATGTATGTTGCTTGGCTTACCAAGTGACCCTGGAGCCAAAAAAATAATGTTACTATACAATACAGTGGTGACAGTCTGTATTATTTTTAACAACAGTAGTCAGTTTACAGCAAAAATGTACTAGGAATCAGGAGATGAAGAGCAACTCTTGCACATACTTTTTGTGAGTTTTACTTTTTCCATTTAATTTTTTATCACTGAGATATAACTGACATAAAACATAACAGCTTCAGGTGCACAACATAATGATTCAGTATTTGCACATACTGAGAAATGATCACCACAAGAAGTCTAGTTAACACCCATCCCCATTTGGAATTATTTCTTTCCTTAAGATCTACCCTCTTAGCAACCTTCAAATATGCAGTCCAATATTATTACTATAGTCACAATGCTGTACATTAGATCCCCGTGCCTTATTTATAACTGGAAGGTGGTAATTTTTTAACCTCCTTCATCCATTTCACCCACCCCTAGTCCCCATGCTTCTGGCAACCACCAATCTGTTCTATCTATGCGCTTGGGGGATTTCTTTTTCAAGATTCCACATAAAAATGAAATCATATGGTGTCTGTCTTTCTCTGACTTATTTCACTAATGCCCTCAAGGCTCATCCTTGTTATCATAAATGGCAAGATTTCATTATTTTTAATGGCTCTATGCAATGAGGTTCGTGACACTGTGCAGGAGACAGGGATCAAGACCATCCCCATGGAAAAGAAATGCAAAAAAAGCAAAATGGCTGTCTAGGGAAGCCTTACAAATAGCTGTGAAAAGAAGAGAAGCGAAAAGCAAAGGAGAAAAGGAAAGATATAAACATCTGAATGCAGAGTTCCAAAGAATAGCAAGAAGAGATAAGAAAGCCTTCTTCAGCAATCAATGCAAAGAAATAGAAGAAAACAACAGAATGGGAAAGACTAGAGATCTCTTCAAGAAAATCAGAGATGCCAGAGGAACATTTCATGCAAAGATGGGCTCGATAAAGGACAGAAATGGTATGGACCTAACAGAAGCAGAAGATATTAAGAAGAGATGGCAAGAATACACAGAAGAACTGTACAAAAAAGATCTTCATGACCCAGATAACCACGATGGTATGATCACTGACCTACAGCCAGACATCCTTGGAATGTGAAGTCAAGTGGGCCTTAGAAAACATCACTACGAACAAAGCTAGTGGAGGTGATGGAATTCCAGGTGAGCTATTTCAAATCCTGAAAGATGATGCTGTGAAAGTGCTGCACTCAATATGCCAGCAAATTTGGAAAACTCAGCAGTGGCCACAGAACTGGAAAAGGTCAGTTTTCTATCCAATCCCAAAGAAAGGCAATGCCAAAGAATGCTCAAACTACTGCACAATTGCACTCATCTCACACGCTAGTAAAGTAATGCTCAAAATTCTCCAAGCCAGGCTTCAGCAATACGTGAACTGTGAACTTCCTGATGTTCAAGCTGGTTTTAGAAAAGGCAGAGGAACCAGAGTTCAAATTGCCAATATCCGCTGGATCATGGAAAAAGCAAGAGAGTTCCAGAAAAACATTTATTTCTGCTTTAATGACTATGCCAAAGCCCTTGACTGTGTGGATCACAATAAACTGTGGAAAATTCTGAAAGAGATGGGAATACCAGACCACTTGATCTGCCTCTTGAGAAATTTGTATGCAGGTCAAGAAGCAACAGTTAGAACTGGACATGGAACAACAGACTGCTTCCAAATAGGAAAAGGAGTACGTCAAGGCTGTATATTGTCACCCTGTTTATTTAACTTATAGGCAGAGCACATCATGAGAAATGCTGGACTGGAAGAAACACAAGCTGGAATCAAGATTGCTGGGAGAAATATCAATAATCTCAGATATGCAGATGACACCACCCTTATGGCAGAAAGTGAAGAGGAACTCAAAAGCCTCTTGATGAAAGTGAAAGTGGAGAGTGAAAAAGTTGGCTTAAAGCTCAACATTCAGAAAACAAAGTTCATGGCATCCGGTCCCATCTCTTCATGGGAAATAGATGGGGAAACAGTGGAAACAGTGTCAGACTTTACTTTTTTGGGCTCCAAAATCACTGCAGATGGTGACTGCAGCCATGAAATTAAAAGATGCTTACTCCTTGGAAGGAAAGTTATGACCAACCTAGATAGCATATTCAAAAGGAGAGACGTTACTTTGCCAACAAAGGTTCGTCTAGTCAAGGCTATGGTTTTTCCTGTGGTCATGTATGGATGTGAGAGTTGGACTGTGAAGAAGGCTGAGCGCTGAAGAATTGAAGCTTTTGAACTGTGGTGTTGGAGAAGACTCTTGAGAGTCCCTTGGACTGCAAGGAGATCCAACCAGTCCATTCTGAAGGAGATCAGCCCTGGGATTTCTTTGGAAGGAATGATGCTAAAACTGAAACTCCAGTACTTTGGGCACCTCATGCAAAGAGTTGACTCATTGGAAAAGACTCTGATGCTGGGAGGGATTGGGGGCAGGAGGAGAAGGGGACGACAGAGGATGAGATGGCTGGATGGCATCACTGACTCGATGGATGTGAGTCTGGGTGAACTCCTGGAGTTGGTCATAGACAGGGAGGCCTGGCGTGCTGCGATTCATGGGATCGCAAAGAGTCGGACAGGACTGAGCGACTGAACTGAAATGAATATTCCAATGTATGTGGCACACACCCACACCCCCACACACATCTTCTTTATTCACTGATCTTCTTTATCTCTTTAATTATCGATGGACACTTAAGTTGCTTCCATATTTTAGTTACTATAAATAACTCTGTAATAAACATGGAGGTGAATACCTCTTTTTGAGCTAATGTTTTGTTTTCTTCAGGGAAATACCCGGAAGTAGAAGTGCTATATCATATGATAGTTCTCATCTGCATATTTTGAGGAACCTCCATATTGTCTTCCTTAGTGGCTGCACCAACTTTCATTCTGACCAACAGTGTACAAGGGTTCCCTTTGCTCCACATCCTTGCAAACATTTGTTATTTATTGCCATTTTGACCGGAGAAGGCAATGGCACCCCACTCCAGTATTCTTGCTTGGAAAATCCATGGACAGAGGAGCCTGGAAGGCTGCAGTCCATAGGGTCGCTAAGAGTCAGACACGACTGAGTGACTTCACTTTCACTTTTCCCTTTCATGCATTGGAGAAGGAAACGGCTACCCACACCAGTGTTCTTGCCTGGAGAATCCCAGGGACGGGGGAGCCTGGTGGGCTGCCGTCTATGGGGTTGCACAGAGTTGGACACGACTGAAGCGACTTAGCAGCAGCAGCAGCAGCAGCCATTTTGACAACAGCCATTTTAACAAGTTGTGAGGAGATGTTTCATTGTGGATTTGTTTGGGATTTCTCTGATGACTGGTGATGTTAAGCATCTTTTCATGCACCTACTGGTCTTTATTTGGAAAAATGTCTATTCAGATCCTCTGCCCACTCTTAAATCTGATTGTTCTTTGCTATTGAGCTGTATGAGTTCTTTGTATATTTTGGATATTAACCCCTCAGCAGATATATGATTTGCAAATATTTTCTCCTATTCCACAGGTTGCCTTTTCATTTTGTTGATGATTTCCTTTGCTGCAGAGAGCTGTTTGATTTGGTGTAGTCCCACTTACTTATTTTTGCGTTTTCTTAAAAAATAAAAATTTCCTTCTATTTGCATTGTAGCTGGTATGTTCATTTTATAGGCATAATGATCAAACTGTAATGATAAAGCAAGTCTATTCATACAAATATACTTGATTGCCACCTATCAATTACATGTTGCTCAGTTGTGTCCGACTCTGCGACCCCATGAACTGCAGCATGCCAGGCCTCCCTGTCCATCACCAACTCCCAGAGTTTACCTCAACTCATGTCCACTGAATTGGTGATGCCATCCAACTATCTCATCCTCTGTCCCTATATACCATATTTTGGCCACCTGAAGTTAGGGCACGTGGTTTAGGGAAAAAATCTTTCTTTCCTGCAGTTACTTCAAGTGTATAACAGGTCTCTCTACTTGCATTCCTGCCTCATGACAAAAAAATCTAGCGCCCCTCCTTTATTCTCATTCTCAGTTAACATCATTTTCAGACTCAAAGCAGAAGAAACCCTACTGCTGCTAAGTCACTTCAGTCGTGTCTGACTCTGTGTGACCCCATAGACAGTAGCCCACCAGGCTCCCTCGTCCCTGGGATTCTTCAGGCAAGAACACTGGAGTGGGTTGCCATTTCCTTCTCCAATGCATGAAAGTGAAAAGTGAAAGTAAAGTTGCTCAGTCATGTCTGACTCTTAGCGACCCCATGGACTGCAGCCCACCAGGCTTCTCCATCCATGGGATTTTCCAGGCAAAAGTACTGGAGTGGGGTGCCATTGCCTTCTCCCGAAGAAACCTTACTGTAATCCTTAATTCTCTTTCTCCACTGAACTCATAACTATACCATGTCACTCAGAGCTCAAAAACTACTAAATTTGGTCACTACTGCCTTAATTCAAGCCTTCTTTACCTTGCTGTACATCTACAGTATCCTTCTAATCGGCTTTGTGAACTGACCACATCACTAACTGGCTTTTTATTACCTTAGTAATCCAAACTCCTTAATTTAGTATATAACCAAGCCCCTTCATAATATTCCTTCTGGTCCCATTCATTTTAACCCTCTGTCATGCATTCCAGGTCAAGGTCATTTTGAATTTTCACTGCTCACAGAAGTCACACCCTTTCTATTTACTATGCTTGGCTTTGCACAAGCTGTGCTTTCTGTATGACATGTGCTTTCCTCCTTTCCCCTTCAGAGTCCTACTCAGCTCTGATAACCACTCTTGAATGTCATTTGTTTGGTAAAGCCTTTCCTGCCTTTCCTAGGAAAGACGGTCACTAACTTGAAGTCGCAAAGCACTTCCTGCATATCTGGTTCAAATGCATTTGTTCTGTGTTTGCTGTTCTACCCCTCCTCCCTCCTCATTCCCATCCATCTCTGTGTTCCTAGGTTAGCATGCAGTGTGTGCTGGGAAAATAAGCCTTACAATAAATGAAAATTTCACATATACAGTTAATTATGCAGAAAATTGCTTTAAAAAGTAAAAAAAAATTACAAAATTTAGGTACACATTTATATTTCCTTCCAACACTTATTTACCTCTTTCAAAAGCACTGTAAGAATTCACATGGGGTCTCAGAAAAAGCCTCACCTCTCCCCTGACAGTGAGCCAAAGAAACAGGAGAAAGAAAGGAGGTCGTTAAGACTGAGTAGGGCTGATCTTTCTCTAGGTTCTATCTTGGGCATTCTGCTACTAGGTAGGTAAGCTGAAAGCCAGATTGAGTCCTTTGGAAAGGAAAAGGAAATATGACCTTGGAAGCAGAGACAAGGGACTCTGTGATTAGCCATCAAAAGACTTATCACAATGATCAAAGAGCCACTGAGTTCACATATGCAGGGGAGGGCCCAGGCTGCCACCTCAGAGTAACAGGTGAAGCCTGATCAATAACTTATGAGCACACAAACACATGACTGTGATGGAGAGGAGAAACAAGCAAGTATGAAAATGCCCTCTTTGGATGAGGAGTTGGTGGGTAGGAGGGAGGGAAAAATATAGGCAGTCTAAAGCCAGAACAGCACACCTGGAAGTCCACTTTTAAAGAAGGGATTAGGCAGCATTTTAAAGGCAGAGTCAAAGATCTTAACAAACCTGAAAATATTATTGATCCAAAGCGAACCTGCTTCTAAATTGCTTATTTTAGAAGAACATATTCAATACAGCTGTTCTTTTGCTTATGAACCCCTCAGTGCTTTCTGTTTTGTTATTTGGTTCTTTGTGAAAGTGCCTTTTCAACTTTCAAATCATTATTGGCTTTGTCAGAGGATGAGGTATGCATATTTCTCCCTTCAGTTAGTACACAGAGGGAAGGCATCCATCTTTAGACTGTATACAGTAAAGGAACACCAAGTCACTTCAAGAGCCAACAGAATAAGGTGTGGTGGCAGAGAATGAGCTGGAAACTCAAGACAGACAGAAGTAGTCCTCCCTTATAAGTAGTTATTGAAAACCTACTGTATGGTCCTACTGAGAATTCATTCAACAGACAGGAAATTTACATCACATTGGCTAAGAATATAGGTTTTACACTGAAACTTATGAGCTGTGTGACAATGGCAAGTTATTTACCTCATTTCATTTTAGCTTTCTAATCTGTAAAATGCTGTACAAGATAGCCTATCTCCAAGGACTACTCAGAAGATGAAATGTCTTAATAAACACGAAGAGTTAAAAAAAGTGCCTCGTAAGAATTCAGTAAGTGAGCTATTATTATTATATGTAAAGTGCCCATTATGTGCCAAATTTCTATCTCAAAAAACTTAGTTTAATTGGGATTTATGTTAGAAACTGTCTCACGGAAGTATGACAGAACCGAGACTCAGCTCAGGTGGAAGGAAAACACAAGCAAACAAAACAATTAAGGTGCACACAAAGAACAGTAACACGGGGCGGTGACAGGAGCCTTTCCACTCTACCAGTGTTTAGCAATCCTTTCCCAGCTTCGCTTTTTCTTTAAACTGTGGAAATCACAAAAAAATTTTTCAAAATCTTACACAAGGATGGCATGGAAGATACTATTTGTTGTCTACCCAACAGTCATTCCCCATTTTCCTCCTGCCTAACAGAGCCCCCAAACTTGGGATGGACTTGAGCTCAGTCCCACAGGAGGAATTAAAATTGTTCTCAGACTATCACAACTATCCCATTCTTCCTTGCCAAATAATCTCTTCCCCACATCTCCCTTGCAGCTAAAAGCAGTGACGTGATTGGCTCTGGCCAAATGAAACAAAAAGTGAAGGCTTCTGAAAACTGTTTCCTTCACTGATAAGAAGAGCCCACTGCCTGAACGTTCTGCTTTTTGACTACTGTTGTGATGACCAGGGCGAATGCAGCTGTTTATGGATATGAGATGAGAAGCACAAGAATAAGAAGTCCCAGACTGAAAATGGAAAAAGAGAAAGAAGGACAGAGCTAGAGATCTTGACAACACAGTGAAATAATTAAACATTCTAATTTTTGAGGCCACATCAGTGGGTTTCATGTCTGTTGCCAAATACATCTGATACCAATAGAGTAATTTTGTGCTTTATTCTCAAAGCAAATTATTTATGATTATTTTCACTCATTTTGTTGGCATCCTGGTAAATCAGATCATACACCAGAATCTTGAGTTCAGTTCAATCAGTTGCTCAGTTGTGTCCGACTCTTTGCAACCCCATGAACTGCAGGACGCCAGGCCTCCCTGTCCATCACCAACTCCCAGAGCTTGCTCAAACTCAATGTCCATTGAATCGGTGATATCATTCAACCATCTCATCCTCTGTCGTCCCCTTCTCCTCCTGCCTTCAATTTTTCCCTGAATCAGGGTCTTTTCAAGAAAAGAGTCAGTTCTTTGCATCAGGTGGACAAAGTATTAGAACTTCAGCAGCAGTCCTTCCAATGAGTATTCAGGGCTGATTTCCTTTAGGACTGACTGGTTTGAACTCCTTACAGTCCAAGGGACTCTCAAGAGTCTTCTCTAACACCATAGTTCACCACAGTGCTCAGCTTTCTTCATGTCCAACTCTCACATCCATATATGACTACTGGAAAATCCATAGCTTTGACAAGACGGACCTTTGTTGGTAAAGTAATATCTCTGCTTTTTAACATGCTGACTAGGTTTGTCATAGCTTTCCTTCCCAGGAGCAAGCATCTTTTAATTTCATGGCTGCAGTCACCATCTGCAGTGATTTTGGAGCCCCCCAAAATAAAGTCTCTCACTGTTTCCATTGTTTCCCTATCTATTTGCCATGTGATGGGACCAGATGCTATGATGTCCATTTTTCAAATGCTGAGTTTTAAGCCAGCTTTTTCATTCTCCTCTTTCACTTTCATCATGAGGCTCTTTAGTTCCTCTTTGCTTTCTGCCATAAGGGTGGTGTCATCTGCATATGTACGGTTACTGATATTTCTCCTGGCAATCTTGATTCCAGCTTGTGCTTCATCCAGTCCAGCATTTCACATGCTGTGCTCTGCATATAAGTTAAATAAGCAGGGTGACAATATACAGCCTTGACATACTCCTTTCCCAATCTGGAACCAGTCTGTTGTTCCATGTCCAGTTCTAACTGGTGCTCCTTGACCTGTATACTGATTTCTCAGGAGGCAGGTCAGGTGATCTGGTATTCCCATCTCTTTAAGAATTTTCCAGTTTGTTGTGATCCACACAGTCAAAGACTTTGGCGTAGTCAATAAAGCAGAAGAAGATGTCTTTCTGGAACTCTCTTGCTTTTTCTACGATCCAAGGGATGTTGGCAATTTGATCTCTGGCTTCTCTGCCTTTTCTAAATCCAGCTTGAAAATCTGGGAAGTTCCTGGTTCACGTACTGTTGAAACCTGGCTTGCAGAATTTTGAGCATTACTTTGCAAGCGTGGGAGATGAGTGCAATTATGCAGTAGTCAGAACATTCTTTGGCATTACCTTTCTTTGGGATTGGAATGAAAACTGACCTTTTTCAATCCTGTGGCCACTGCTGAGTTTTCCAAATTTGCTGGCATACTGAGTATAGCGCTTTAACAGCATCATTTTTTAGGACCTGAAATAACTCAGCAGGAATTCCATCACCCTCCACTAGCTTTGTTCATAGCGATGCTTCCTAAGGCCCACTTGACTTCGCATTCCAGGATGTCTCTGGCTCTAAGTGAGTGATCACACCATCATGGTTATCTGGGTCATAAAGATCTTATTTGTATAGTTCTGTATATTCTTGCCATCTTTTCTTAATATTCTGCTTCTGTTAGGAAGATTCTGCTTCTGTTAGGTCCATACCATTTCTGTCCTTTATTGTGCCAGCTTTGCAGGAAATGTTCCCTTGGTATCTCAAACTTTCCTGAAGAGATCTCTAGTCCTTCCCATTCTATTGTTTTCCTCTATTTCTTTGCATTGATCACTGAAAAAGGCTTTCTTATCTCTCCTTGCTTTTCTTTGGAACTCTGTATTCAGATGGGTATATCTTTCTTTTTCTCCTTTGCCTTCAGCTTCTCTTCTTTTCTCAGTTATTTGTAAGCCCTCCTCAGACAACCATTTTGCATTTGTTTTTCTTGGGGATGGTCTTGATCACTGCCTCCTATACAATGTCACGAACCTTCATCCATAGTTCTTCAGGCACTCAGTCTATCAGACCTAATTCCCTGAATGTGTCACTTCCACAGTATAATCATAACTCTTCTTAGAATTCAACCATTAGTTTAGAGAACTTTAGTTTTGAATAAAATCTTATAGGACCTAGATGAGCTCTCTTCATTTTACTGACGACAAATCTGACGCTCAGAAATTAGTCAATTATGCCTAAATGCCCCAGGCAGAGTGTGGAAAAATCAAGGCTTCAAACTTTGAACACTTTAAATCTGGTACTTTTTGAAAACATCTCCTAAGTCTTTGACAGGTTCTTTTTATCATGTGCCCAGATCAGTGTCATTTCCCTAAATCCACAGCTTTAGGAATTTATCATACAGTTTATCTCTGAGAGCTGGCACATTGTAGTATAGATAACTGATCTCATTTACAAAGTTTGCCCTTTATCTTGTTTTCAACTAGTATCATTTCAGTCGAAGAAATGTCTGCCTCTAAGCCAGAATCACCTTTACCTGACCAAAAGAGTTTCTAAAAGGTGCACAATAACCTGTTAATTGCCTCTGGTCTGGGGCATCATCAAAGCGTTCCAAAAGGTGAACGACCCAGTTTTTTACATGTTAAATTTTAGGTGGCAACAAGCTGTTTAGTAAACTTTCAGCTAAGACTGAAGAGAGAAAGGACGAGAAAAAGAAGAAGTCATGTTGAAGGAGGTGGCTAAACTATTTTTAAAAAAGAACCGAGGAAGTGAATCAGAAACGAGATCAAGAAAGTGAGCAAGTATTCTAGTACAAAGTATTATAGAGACAAGGCAAAGCAACTAACTACTAAGATGCAGATTACAGTCAATATTTCTTACCTTAAATCTCACACATAAATGCTGTATTTAGTCTGTATTTCTTTTTGACTACCATCAGATTTAACTCAGGACAAATGTCACACATCTAGGTTTGCTAAGTTTAGACTGAATAGTATTCAGGACTTTTGTTTAGCTATTAGATACAAAATTTTAATAGTCAAGTATAAAGTATCAGGATCTTTGCTAATGTTTTGCTTCTGAGACAAACCCTTTGACCACTCATTCTTGGCTTCCTGTAAGAATTCTTCAGATTTTCACCTACAGAATTTTGTCTTTCATCCATTGCTGTTCACCTGTCTCACACGCCCTAACCTTAATAGTTTTAATTTTTACCTATATAAACAGATGAGGGCTTAATCACCTCCTAGCCCCAATGTCACATTCTCAAATTATCTGGATAATAGCTTTCTCTACACTGTATTGCAAAGCGCACAAGAATAAACATGATGTTAGGCTTAATCTCTCCTCTATACCGAGAGGGTGTGGCACAAAGTAGATGTTCAGAAAGTATTTTTATATGAATGACAGTGAAGTAAAAACAGTATAAAGTATTAGAATAAAACTTCCTAGAATTTACTTAGTTATAGGTTAGAAGAATGGTACATTTGGTTTTTTTAAATACCTTGGGATTTTTTTTTTTCATTTTAAGATTTTGGAAATGTAACTAATTTCAGGGTCTAATAGAAACTCTCAGCCCCAAATATTTTCTTAACTTTCAATGGACGTGTTTAATGCAATTTTGAAACCAAATATGTGAGCAAAATTTGCATAATCAAGAAAACTGAAACAAAAGGTAGTCTGGAAAGTCATTTTAAAAATGACTTTAATCATTAAATTATTTCAAAATTTCAGTCATTTAAAGTGGTATGTAACAACTTACCATATTCCTTTTCATTTACTTCAGAGATGGGTTCGGAAATAACGCTACAGAAAGAAATGGCACTTGCTGCAGAGGGATTCCGAGAATGCCCCATGTGGTGCGGCACCTTCTTCACGTTCTTTAAGGCTTCCTCGGCTTGCTCCTGTTCCATTGCGGCAACCATATCTTTATATGCTTTCCTGGCTTCCTCAGTGAGTTCTACTAACTTATTAAACAGGCTCTAGAAAAAGAAGAGATATTGCCTAGTCCATTTTGTGTTATACTCTTTATTACTATCATTAGCAATAAATATCTCTACTGTTTCAGGGCCGGATACACTTTCCATCAGCACAAAATCCAAAGGTATGCAAACCACAGAACTCTATAAAATATTGCAACTTATTTTCTTTTTTCTCTTTAACTTATTGATTCTCACAAGTCTGAAGCAAATCCCTGATTCAGTACTAGCCACTAAATTATGCACTATATTCAAGTTCTTGCAGAGTTTATTAACTCAACAGAGTTTATTAATTCAACAACTGCACGCTACAGCATCTAGCACTACAGTGGGTACAGAGACTACTGGAACCGCCACTCTGCTCTCAAGGAACCTTCTATATGGCTGAAAGGAGAGGACAGGAGACAATAACGATTCAAGGCACAATACCTTAAATACCTAGAAATGTGCAAAGTGTTTAGCTTTTGGAGGAAACATCTAACTGCTGGGTATCAGTGAAGAGTTCATAAAGCAATGTAACACCTGATATATGCCTTGAAAATCTGGCACAGCTTTGAGGGATGGAGACAGTGCGTTTTTAGCCAAGCATGCAAAACCATAAACAAAGGCACAGACTTAATAAAGTTCAAGGCTTGTTTGGGGAGCAGTGAAGAATAGTATATGGGTTCGAATATAAGAGAATGGGTGTATGCAGGGTGATGTCCAAGGATGCAGAAGGAGATGTCAGTCTCCATAGGAATTAAAAGCTCCCTATAATGTTTGTTTGTTTGTTGAAAGAATGCTGCTTTAAAAAAGACCAAATACAAGTCAAGTGATTGGCTAGCTAGTGTTTGGCTAGCTGGGCCGTGAGAACGATGAAAGGCAAATTATAAAAACGGAATAAAGAACCTAGAAATACAATATAGAGTTAACCAGATGTTCTTCCATCAGCAAAACAGAATGAACATGAATAGAATTATCAATCCCAGTGAAATGGTAAGTAATGGAGCACACATGTGTTAGTAAAACAGCAAAATTCATATTGCATTACAATTGTACTTCAGTAACTAGGAGGTATAACAATATCTAAAGCAAACTGAAGTTTCCACAGTCACAAAAGGATAATTAAAGAACAACTTAGTGGTTCGTGTGTGCGTGTGTGTGTGTGTTAGTCACTTAGTCATGTCTAACTTTCTGTGACCCCATGGACTGTAGCCCACCAGGCTCCTCTGTCCATGGGATTCTCCAGGTAAGAATACTAGAGTGGGTTGCCATGTCCTCCTCCAGGGGATATTCCTGACTCAGTAATCGAACCCGGGTCTCCTGCATTGCAGGCAGATTCTTTACCATCTAAGCTATAAGAAGGTCCTTTTAGTGGTTCTTACATCACAATTTAACAACATTCTATTCCTCCTTAATGTCTTGATTTAGTATCATAATGCAATATATATACCCACACATTAAGTAAAAAATTTCAGATGGTAGATACAATCTGGCTACCTATAAGAATATGTTTAATTATGTACATAAAATTATGTTTTTAGAAAATGGGGGGAAAGTACAGTACAACTGTCTTTTTCTAAATAAAGCACTGTCATTTAAGTATAAACCATAACATGAAAGCCTGGTAAAAAAAAGTGCCATAATGTTATGGAAAAACATGTCTCTATAAATTAAACTTGAGAGGAAAAAACATAAGTAGCATGCTTTACCCAGCTGCAGCTTAAATTCTTTATAGCAGCAGGTACAATAAACACTGTTGCTAATTGTTTTGATTTTTGAAGAGAGGTGGGTGACAGCAGTATCAAAAATATATTCAGGATTTACTTAATTTTAACAAGGAAGGAGTGAAAGGGAAGTTGCTCAGTCGTATCCAACTCTTTGCAACCCCATGGACTGTAGCCTACCAGGTTCCACCATCCATGGGATTTTCAAGGCAAGAATACTGGAGTGGGTTGCCATTTCCTTCTCCAAGGGATCTTCCCAACCCAGGGATTGAACCCGGGTCTCCCGCTTTGGAGGCAGACGCTTTACTGTCTGAGCCACCGGAGGATGGATTTCATTAAAAACATGTAACATGTCATAAATATTTCTTTGCAATATTCAACAAATCATGCACTTAAGTGAAGCCAACAAAGAAAACAGGCACATGGATATGTAATTTTGAGATTTACATTGGTTTTATAATACAATAAAACACAGAAACTGTTGGAAGTAAAATGATAGAAAAGAAAGCACAATTGAAGAGAGAGAAGCCGTTAGGGAATAAAAGTCTCTAGTAGCAGTGTAAAGACCGAAAGCTTAATTCAAAGGTTAGTCTTACTAGATGGTAAATTTAACTTAGACGGGCTACCATATTTACTGCAAGTAGACACACTTGACCATGTATCAGTATTTCCTTGACCTCCATTCTTTGAAAGTGTTTGGTAAACAGTAACTCACCTACCGCACAATGGAAAAGGCAAGTAAAGCAATGTACAAATAAAACTGGCAAACATTTTATAATATAAAAGCATTCAAATAACTTAATACATCTAATTCAGTAAGAAGTCAATATAGTTAAAAACAAACATGTCTACTTTTCCTGAGCTCGATCCTATTCCACAAACTTGAACAGTGAACAAAAAAGGACTACATTTTTATTACGTGTCATTTGTTTTATTTAGTCACTAGGTTGTGTCTGACTCTTTTGCGACCTTATGGTCTGCAGCCTGCTGGGCTTCTCTGTCCATGGGATTTCCCAGGCAAGAATACTGGGGAGGGTTGCCATTTCCTTCTCCAGGGAATCCTCATGACACAAGGATTGAACCTGCGCCTCCAGCATTGCAGACTGATGCTTTACCACTGAGCCGCCTGGGGAAGCCTATGTGTCTCTACCATGGACCTATTTACTGTTTACCATCCACATCCTCAGATATAGTTTCACATAGCAGGCAGATATACATCTACCACGCAATTTATTAAACGTTTATCACCTGTTCATTCCCAACTAATGTAAAAGGTTGTCAGACACAAAGCCAAGGGGCCTGCCTGTAAGGAATTCAGTTACATGAAGAAACACACGAACTACAGCAAGGCAGTGTGATATCTATAACTGAGAAAAGCATGGGTTCCTGTGGCAAGCACAAATATTAATCACATGACTGTACAGAGTAGGTGGGTACACAGGAAATTTAATGGGAAGTGAGAGAGAAACTGAATAAATAGGGGGATGGGACCATACAAATATAGTGACTGGATAGGAAAGAGACACTTAAATATACACAAATAGTATGGCTGAGAAGAGGGAAAACTGTTCATCAGCGGTGGCACAAAATACTTTAGCTTCAACTTCATATAAAAGTCTTATTTTATGCACCAGATTGTATACAATTTAAAACAAATATAACTGAAAACACGTCAATGTAAAAAATCACAATGAAGTCAAATAATGCACTAAAAAGAACCCCACATATTAAAACAAAAAAATTACCAATCTTATGATATCAGTTAATAAGCATTAGTCTAATTAAGTAACATTATCATTTAGCAGCTCCTATGGGCAAAGTCTGTGTTAGCAGACTATGAGAGGAAGACAACTATCATAGGTGAAGAACTTATTCTCTCAACAGGTTTAGGAATTTGGTTTTCTAAAGGAAAATCTTCTCCAAGTAAAGGGTTCTTTTCTCGCTTGACTCCTAATAGCATACAATAAACCCAACATATAAACTGAAGAAAATTATTTTATATTACACAATACTGGACATCTTTACCCAGCAATTATATGTATTATCAAGTACTACATATCTGAACCCAGAAAAAAAAAAAAAAAAAAAACCCACTGAGGCAGAAATATGAGCTAAAATCTTTTCAAAATGCTATAGGATTAACTTACATGTTTTCAACACTAAAAAAGGAAATGTAACACTCAAGAATTTTCCACTCATTCCTGGAGAGTCACCGTATCACTTCTGCAAATTCTCAAACACAACACTGGCATGTATCCAAAGAAAACGTACTATGGGGGTGGTGGCGAGGACACTGAGGGACTGTGTCTTCTAAGTCTTACCTCAGCGCCAAAGTAGTTGAAGATTCCCACTACACTAACAGGAACCAGCTTGTTCACACAGCGACCTAGAGCTTTTCTTCCAAGGGCAAACACAAATGGAATTTCTTGTTCCCGTGCCATGGCTATAACATTATAGAGAGCCTCATCCAGGCCACCTGAGACATAGAGGTTTTATTTTAGTTATTTCCTAAATGAAGCTATTTCAGCACCCTAGAGCTAAAGCAAAAGACACAGCAGCAAAGGATTCTATGAATGCTTGGGGTCACTTAGGCTGTTCCACACATTTTCCTATCTATGGCTATAGGTACATATTTTCTTTCTCCCCATATTCCTGTAATGCCAGTATTTTTGTTTCTCCACAGGGATTAGCACAACAGGAATCAAATTTCAATATAATAAATACTTTTCATTTTTTTTAATTAAAATTGTTAATAGTAGCTGATGCCTTTTATCCAATCTCTCAGCTCATGTAAGCAGCCATCACAGGCAGGAAGACGGATTATAAATGACTGTTTTTACTAGTATGTCCCCCCTGTGCAGAATATGCCTGTTACTGCTATTGATGCATCTGTCTATTCCAATCATCTGAAGCGGCTCCTCCATGAGAAAAGGACAAAAAAGGGTGCACGACATGGCACAAAGTACTTGTGTGCTGGCTCACCCAAAGACCTCTGTTACCGCTGATTTCTGATACAAATTTCCACCATAAACACAAGCAGAAACTTTCATCTTTTTCCTAATTCTTTTTAAGAGAAAAGAGCTATCAAGGGTAATGTAAAAATTTTTAAAGTAGTAAACTTGTAAGAGTGCATTTCTTTATCTCTGTAAATAAATTCTACTGAAAAAACTTTTACAACAAAGAGGACACTTGGTTGGCTCAACCTAAATCCTTCACCAGGGTTCATAAATGGGGATTTTCTTTACAATCTGTTCTCAATTTTATTAAAATGAAGTAAGTGAAATATTTCATTTTCTTTCCTCATATTCAATACTATGTTTTATACCTAAACTCTCCTAAAGAAGACAAATGGCTTCCACTTTTAAAAGTCACTACATATTCCACAATTATACTATATAAATATCAAGAGACTTCAAAAGTAAAATGCTCATACCTTTGGATTGGATCTTTTCACAATTTGGAGAAATTATAACACACTTGATCTTGTTTAACTTCATATGTTTCGTAACTTCTCTAAGACCCATAACCAGCCGTCTCCTTGCTTTTGCTCTCACAGGATCCTTTTGATAGATGCGTTCCTGGAAGCTGACAAGTTCTTGAAGAAGAAGAGTCACACATTCATCAATCTCTTTACAAAGAACCTGATTACAATACCTGTAAAGGAAATCAAAAATAGGTAATTATAAAATTACTTAGGAAAAAAATACATCCAGCAACAGGTTTTCATTTAAAAAAAAAACAAGTCTTAATCTCCTAAATACTTCAATCAATGAGAAAAATAACAGAGTTCTTCTGAATTAGAACAGATCGGCTTTTATGTAAAGGACAGACCTCTAGGAAGTACTATCTAAACACCTAATTACTAAATTCCTAACGGTATGAATCAAATATTAGCCTTCTATTAGATAAAAACAGGCATTTTTTGGTAAGGAGATAATGCATAAAGTTATTTTATTCCAATGAATACTAAGGATGCCTCTAATAAGAAACACAGTGATTTCATAAAAGCTAACCAAATGCCTAATACCAACAGTTCCTCATCCATGCTTGGATATATCACAGTCTCTAGGCACTGGCTTCCTGAACCATAAAAATAGGGATGACAGCTTCCATGGTCCCTCTAACCCTGAAAATCTATGACTAGAGAAGATGAATTCAGTAATTAAATTGAAGTCAAAACCAAAGAGATCTTCAAGGTAAAAGTCACATGCCCTTATACTGGGCAAAGCAACTGAATGGGGCTCTTTGTGAGATAACATATGGCCACAGCTCAGATCCAACCAGTCCATTCTAAAGGAGATCAGCCCTGGGATTTCTCTGGAAGGAATGATGCTCAAGCTGAAACTCCAGTACTTTGGCCACCTCATGAGAAGAGTTGACTAACTGGAAAAGACTCTGATGCTGGGAGGGATTGGGGGCAGGAGGAAAAGGGGACAACAGAGGATGAGATGGCTGGATGGCATCACCAACTTGATGGACCTGAGTCTGAGTGAACTCCGGGAGATGGTGATGGACAGGGAGGCCTGGTGTGCTGCAATTCATGGGGTCGCAAAGAGTCGGACATGACTGAGTGACTGAACTGAACTCAACAGCTCAGAAAACACGAGGTGAACTGCAAAGCCACTACAGTACTTAATTTCAAGGGTAAGGAAGTCATTTAGGTTAAAGTAAGTTCAGTTCAGTTCAGTCGCTCAGTCGTGTCCAACTCTTTGCGACCCCATGAAAGTAAACTACTTATATATTCTACTTTGCTAGTTCTCATCCATAATCTCTATCATAAGTAGGTATTTAACAAAGAGAACTGGGGTAATTTCTAATCTAAGAATGCCAGGCCAGCAAATTGCCACTTGTAAATAACATTATATGGTGAGAAAATCCAGGCTTGCCTTTCTCTAGTGAAAAAAATAATGGAGGTTTTTCTAATGTTTATGTGAAAAATGTTTAAATACATACGAGTATGACATTACTTCAGAACAGAAGATACAACCAGACAAGATTAATAAAGTATACAAAATTAAGGAATGCAATTAAAGAATAAAATGCCAAAAATGCAACTTTCTTTATTCTGCTTTTCTTCCAAGCTGTTTATTTCATACATGAACAAAATCTTATTCTCCAAGTATTTATTTTCCCTATATCTGTTATTTGACACTTAACTAATTAACTTTTCAAATCTAGGTGGTATTTGCTCAAAACAGCAATATAAAAAAAAGGAACAGAACAAATCATTGTGGTTTGAATTCACATTACTCTTACGCTGGGATTCTTTCATAAGCAAGAAAGAATAAAGGTAAAATTAATTCATCCACACAAATATTCATATTCCCAAATCCTTCAGAGCAATGACTGTCAGTTCAAGATTATTCACAGATGGCATTTTAAAACTTAGAAATATACACTTAAAAACTAATAGCTTTAGGTAATAGGTTGACTTCATATAGTAGGGTCTTAGAATTGTCATTGGTTAGAGAGTTTTTTTGAAGGACAATATAAACCGAAAAGCAAAAGCACTGGAGAGGGAAAATGTCATAGTATGGCATTTTATAGATAAGCTCTAAGAGGCCAAATTTCCTAGGGATGAACACTAGTTGCTATAAAAAGAATATTTATTGTCAAATCGCTTTCACATGAACACAGATAAAATGTTTTCCATATAATAAAACCAGCTGTTAAACTAAATCTGAAAGATCTCTGGTATTGTTGGCTCAACCCACCAAGAAATAATAACAGTATTAAATTCAGGACTACAATCAAGATATTTAAACTATTCAACCTCAATAGAGACTAAAACTTACTCTCTAAATCTTTTGCTGTGGATTTTGGTTATTGTTGAAGATGCCATTGGACTGCCTATCCCAGAACTAGCTGGAGAGCCTTGGGACACAGGTGTCATACAGTATGGAGAGTTCTGACTTGCTGGAGACAGGGATGTATCACTGGGCATGCTCAGTCCAGTATCTGTGGAGAAGTGGGGTGAGGAGAAAGAATTTAGGAATTTCAAATGCTGAAAAGCCCTAAGCCCTACACCAATCAAAACAACTTAGAATGGCAGTATCTTTTGTGTCACTTTCAAATTCTCCAGAAGCTACCAAGTTGGGCATTGCTCCTGTCACAAACATTTCTCATATACTACAAATATCAAATCTTCCTATTAGGTCTTAAAATATACTCTGAAAAAAAATCAAGCACAGCCTATAAGTCTTCACAGAAAAGATGAGAGAAGGCAAAGTAACCTAAACACGTACCCTTAGAGGATCTAAATTGAAGAACAAAATGACGTATTTGCTTCTGCACCTCTTTCCGGATCATATTACCTGCCTCCTAATATTTTTCCACCTCTTTCTTAGAAATAATTTTTTAAACAGCCTTAAAATTCCCATTGCTGCTAGCAATGATGATTCTACCTCTCCCATTCCCTCCACACCACTCCTGACCCTCCAAGCACCACCCAAGTTTCTCTTTCATCTGGTCTTTGCTCCTGTGCTCAGGTAGCCACGTTTGTCATCTTTTGACTCAACTGCTTCCTTTAGTTACTGCTTCCTTCTCAAACAAATGAACTCAGGAATTGAGTTAGTATTTGTCCAGTCCATTAATTTGCAAAATTATATATACACCTTATCTCTCTGCTAGACTGTAAATTTATTGTAACAGGGACGGCCCACTACATAGCTTTATTACATTTCCTGAGCTTCCCACCCCCACTCCAGTTATTAAAGTACACACAGTTAAGTATTCAAAAACACTTGTTGAATGAATGGATAATTAGATAACACCTAAATACAAAGGGAAAGATGTTTAATTGAGAGTAAAGAAGAATTCTAACCAAGTATATTGGAATAATTCTTAGAAGTAAATTTATTTTTCTAAACCCAATGGAACATTGGTACTACATCTACGTGTAAACCAGATTTAAATATTTTGCTGAAATTTGAAGAATAGCAGTAGAAAAAGGGACCTAGTCAGTCCTCTCTCAAAATCTTTCTTTCACAGTAGTATAAATTTTTGAAGGCATTTGCAGTTTTCCTGAGGTCCCATTTGGAATCATGTTCTGGTTACCCACTGTATGGGACTGAATCCTATCAACCAACTGGACTCTGCACCGCAACAAGCTTTACAATTCTCTCTTTGTAGCATATGTGTTAATTCCACAAAATTAACTGAAAAATATCTGTGTACAAGTGGACCTGTGCAGTTCAAACCTGCATTGTTCAAGGGTCAACTGCAGTCCTGCAAAGAAAAGACAGCCAACTGTGTTCTGGATATAAAAGAAGACAAAAGGAGCTGTGACAGTTACAGAGGAGACATTAGTGAGATCATAATTATGAGAGTACACAATAAATTCAGGATTTAAGCTTCAAAACTGCCACAGACCTACTATTAACACCTGCCCCTCCTTTAAATATCTCCTTACAGAAGTATCTTCCAAATAAACTCTCAAACATAAAAAAAAACTTAGATAAAACATGGAGCACATTTAGGAGAATAACTAGTGATGTGCTGTTACCTACCAATTAAAAAACTCTGGACCATTTTACGAGAAGAAAGGGAAAAGGAGTGATCTTACCTTCCTGGGAAACAATCTCTTGCGGCAAATCATCAATAAAATCTAAGTGCATTTCTACTGGTTCCTCAGATCCCAAAAGATTGTGGTCCACAGTTAAACGGCCCTTCTTTTCCTCTCTTTCTTTCAAAATAACCTAAAAGTCATTACCAGTCTTAAATTACTCTTTAAGTATGTACTGAATGATTAAAATGTTCACTATTATACACTTAAAAAAAGGACATGAGGATTTTGTCTGGCTACGTGGAAACTGGCAAAAATGTAAATGTAATTTTAGGCAGTGAAGCTGAAGGAAGTACTATATCCAAAATAAAGGGAGGCAATATAATGCTACAAGCTATTAAACCAGATCTGCTTCATTCTTTAAATCCGAGTTGACAAACTAGGGCTTTCCTCAAAATGGGTAAAATTAAAAGTGTGGAAACCAGACCACAGAGTTACATTAGATTTATTTGGTTATATATTATCTCATCCTGCTCCTCCTAATAACAAAACTGAATTAAAGAGAGCAGATATTATCCCCAACTTAAAGATGAAGAAGATAAAGATAAGAAAGGCTTGATAAAACAAAACACTAAGTACTAAGTACTAAGTTGGTACCAGAACCTCAGGCTTCTGATTTCTAGGGTTCAAAGTTTTTGGATACCTAAATGTTTAATTTTTTCTGTTTTAACCTTACAGACAGAACTCATTCTCCAGAGCCTTGGTCAACACAGAAAAATAGTCATGATGCTGAGACCCTAACCTCAAATTAACTAACTAGTCATCATGAAGATACATGCTTAACAAACTTTCCACAATAATTTGTTGGCTAAAATGCCACAACTACATTTGCAAAACAGATTTAAACCCTTATTTATCCTGTAAAATAATCATCCCCAGGTTTTGATTTACCTTTTTAAGTGCTGTGGGCCGTTTTAGTTTTGCAATTTCCTTTTCTTTTCCTTTTTTTGCTTTAGAGGAAGTAATGTCCAAAGAATTAAAGGATGTCAAACAGGGCTGACTTTTGGTTAAAGGTTTTCTGTTAGTAGAGTCTTTAGTGTGGAAAGAAGCTGCAGTGACCACTAAAACCAAACAAGAACATTAGTTTTACTCTTATGGCCAACTCCACACACTTTCAAAATTTCTAATGATAAACGTCTAAGAACAAGAACATCCTCTTCTTGTGGAAAACTGACATCATAATAGCAGAAGCAGTATTTGGCCATGCAATGTCCCTCAGATACAGCTCCAAAGAACCATTCTACCTCTGAAATTTCAAAACTCTGTACCTCTTCTTATTGCTAATGAATCTAAGAATGACCCTTATATAAGGTAAGTACTGTCACTCCTCATTTCAGCCTGTAGGTAAAAAATGATGCTTTTCCCTCTCAGCTGTATTCTTCAGTACTAGTCAAGCAATTCGTTTATGCCTGATTGATACCCTCATTCTCCAGTGCATACCGCCCATCCTTCAGTAAACCTTGCCTCTATTAATCATCTCAATCCCCTCATTCTAGCAGAAAAGCTTTCCTGTTACTTCCCTGAGCAGATGCTTTCCAATATAAGCTTTTAAGCCACCTGAGAGGAGGTGGCAGGCATCCTTACTCCCACTCAAGGCTCACCAACCACTTCTGCTAGTAATCCCATCTCAGGATTAATTCCTCAAAGATTTTGCTCTATCCCTTTCCCCTTTAATCTTTCAAGTTCTTCCCTAACTCCCCAGAAGAAGTTAAAATCTCCTCTACATGAAAGGATGAAAAAAGGCAGGCAAACCAACAAAACCTCTCCCCTGAATGGCTTCTAAGGCACCACCAACTCCCTCTCTCTTTCTGTAACTTCCAAATAGTCGGCTTTCCCATTACTTTTCAAATCATTATAATCTGGCCCCTGCCTTACCCACTTTCTTGAAACTGCTATTGCCTAGATCACATATAATTTTACAATCGCCAAATCTAATTCTGAGTCTTTGCTCTACTCGTTTTTTTCTTTTTAGCATGTGTTACCAAAGACCATATCCTTCCTCTTTCCGAAAATTCTATCCTCATCTTCTGTTACATTCCATTCTATTTTTCTTACCTTTTCTCAAACCTGTTTTTCTGGTTCTTTTTCCTTCTGTGTTTTAAATCTGAGTGTTCTACATCTTTTATCCTAATTTTTCTCTCCCCTGACAATCTTATATATTTCCAATTACAACAATCATCCCTATTTGAAATTTATTGACTTCTAACCTGAACTGCATATACCTAACTATGTTAAATAGGAACCACCAAGATGTCCCTAACTAACATTTCAAATACAACAGGACCAGAGTCTGTTCTTCCCAAGAAAATTCTTATTCCATGATCCTTAGTCTATTTGGAATCATCCCATACCACCAACACAATGCTCTAAGTCAGAGAGTCTGGAGTCATCTTTGACTTGTTGCCACATTCCATCAATTAAAAAATCCTATTAACTTTCTTAAAATCCTTTACATCTCTGCCATAGTCCTATCCTTCTTTTGGACTTCCAAAGAAAGCTGATTTCTTTGTAATCAACCCTTACAAATTTAAACATGGTGACAAGTTAGAGGTTAACCTCATTTCTATCTTTCAAGAACTTTACCCTCCCTTCAAAGTCCAGTTCAAATCACATATGAAGTCATTTATAACATCTTCCCCATATGGCCCTGTTGACATAAATCACTCTTTCTTCTATAAGTTCATTAAACTTTGCTAGCACCTTTCCTGAAGCACTGCTTTTTATGAGCTATGTGTTTATATCTTTCTGACTACACTATAAATCTTCTTAACCACAGACATATCATAATCATATCTGTAATTCCACAGTTCCTGACACCATGCTTTGCTTGTAGATAATTACATTTGTATATAGTAACATGTGTTAAATGAATCAAAGTTGTAATATAATAAGCCACTTGAAATATCACAGACTAATAGTCTTTTCCCCTAAATAATTAGTTACACGTTACTGAGCACTTTACATGTATCATCCCATTTATTCCCTCAAAACAATCCTGAAGCAGGTACTGTATTATCTCTATTTTAATATGAGGAAATTGAAGCACAGGAAGATTAAATAACTCGCCAAGGAAATACATGGAAGAACAGGATCCAGGAGATAGTTCAAATCCAAAGCCCCCGCATGCAGCCCCTAGATCACACTGACCCCGAACACTGCTAACTCTCAGTTCCATTTCCTAGGCTCCTTTACTCTTAGTAAGATGTTACTACCACTCTCCTCATCTCAACAGCATGTAACTCTAAAGCCTAGAATGTACTCAATGTTAGTTTTACTAACAGTTACTCTAAGCTAAGGTTCATACTGGATGGGTAATTAACTATAGGTTTAAACCTTTTGCATACACAATTAAAGTTATAAACTGTTACTATCTTTTTGTTTAAAAACAGTAGATCCTTTATATAGGAACAAAAGAAACAGAAAATTCAATTCTGCCTCTCAACATCAGTGTTTTTTATTGGTGCCTTTCTCTTTCCTTTATCTTATTCCTCATCCTCCTAAAACAAAGACTATGAAAACAAATGAGGGAGCACTTCAAAGCTGCTGAGCCTAACTCTGATGAGGTTTGTTAAAAAGAACTGTTTCAGGAGAAAGCAAGATCATTTTCTCCCTCCTTCCCACTCTCTTTCTCTCACATACACACAAAATTTGATCAGAACTCCTAGGTTTCCCATTTGGTTTTAAATTGGATAATTTAACTGTTATAGAGCCAAATTACTTGTGGTCCTTACTGCTACCTTCAAAGCTGGTCCATGATATGTACCAACTGACAAATCTGAACAGAAATCCAGAGGGCCTGAGGGAACACACTATACTGATGTCTGAGGGAAGAGAGTTCCAGGTAAAGGAAAGAGCAAGCCTCAAGAACTGCGCTAGAAGCACATTAGAACTGTCTGTGGAACAGCAATGGGCTAAGTGGCTAAAGCAGTGTGTGCCAAGGGAGAATGGTGGGGAGGGCCAAAAGGTGACAGGGTCAGCTGAGATATGACTTAGAACTCCGGATTCACTCCAAGTGAGATGAGGAGTTGCTGGAGAGTTTTGAACTTATATTTGAAGAAGATCGCTCCTTTAAAGATAGACTGGGGGTTAGGGTGAATGAAAGGTAGGTAACAGTGTGGCAGGAGAGGAGCTGCTGAGTAATTAGACTCTGGATTTTTTTTTTTTTAGGTATATATAATTTAGATTAACAATATCCAAAATATATTACCAAAGTGAAATAACATATTGCTCAGATGAATATTACCTGTATATGACAGAGGTCTGGTATTAGTAATTTGCCGTGCTTTCATGGCTTGCTGTTGCTTTTCCAGAGCTGCTAACATATCCCCTAAATCTAGCTGCACAGGTGTTTTATTCTTTTTTCCAGCTGCCTTTGATAAAGCTTCCTGCAAGATAAATATGAAAACATTTTTGTTATAGTATGAAAATGTGACAATTTAAGGGAATTCCCTGGCAGTCCAGTGGTCTGGACTCCACGCTTTCACTGTGGAGGGTGCGGGTTCAATTCCTGGCCGGGGAACTAAGATCCTGCAAGCCATGCGATAAGGTAAAAAAAAGTGGCAATTTAAGATAATTATATATGTCACTCTTCCATCCACCCTCTCCCTCAAACTTACCAAATAAACTACCATATTTATTCATAAAAATGAATACATACCTGTAGTTTTTTTTGCTCCATACTTATTTCTGAATATTCTTGAGCGGTGGCAAGGGCTGCTGCTAAAGCTTTCTTCTTTTGACTTTTTGCACGTTTAGGAACTGAGGTTGTAATGGGAATTGGAGTCTGAACTATATTGATTGGTGAGTTTTCTGGTAAATCATCCAACTATGATAACCAGAGAAAACCATTTTTTAGTGATTCCATAAAAATCTAATCATAAGGAAAGACAATCTAGAATGTGAGAAGTTCTACAGTATAACTGGGCTAGACTGTTCAAAAGATTCAATGTCATAAAGAACAGAGTGAGGTGGTAGGACCATTCTAGACTAGCAGACTGGAAAATGATAGCGACATAACAGCATACTGCAGTAGGTGATATAAGCGTCTGGATTCTGTACTAAAAACAAAAGCACTCCAAAGTAAAGTTTTACAACAACTGGGGAAATTTTAGCAGGGACTGTATGTCGCATGATGTCATTTAATAAATGGTATTTACTTCTCTGAAATGGAACTACAGATTTCAAAGGACAGTGTCTGTTCTGGCTACATTGAAAATACTAAATCAGTACTAAATACAGTGTTTCTTCAATACCATCTGCCCAAGTCTTTATACTTCCCTGTAGTATTTCTTTCCAACACAATCATGGCTCAAAAGACATTCATACATTTTACTTATCTTTTTAAAAAGTCACTTACTACTTTTGAAGAAAGTTTCTGTTGCATATTCTCATCTTTAGCATTTCCATTCTCACTTAGTTCTCGAAATCCATCTTGATCCTGAAACAGTTCCACATTTTAAGTAAAAACACAGTCCAAAGCAATAAATTCTTAAGAACAACCTTTTATAATGCTTGAGAGTAATGAGAAATGGGGAAGTAATCAACTCAAGTAATTAACTCAGTATTGAACTATTTTAAGTGAGTCTTAAAAAGGAAGTCTCATTTCTCATAGGCTAACACAAAGCTAATTTAATTATTCAAGGATGAGGACATATCCACACATCCCTCCTTTGGATTTCTGTATCTATAACTCCATTTTTATTAATAATTCTACCCAAGGTATTACCCAAAGTAAATAAAAAGAAATTCAAAAAGGATTTTTATCACATTTCACATAATTTGGATTTTAAAGAAATGGCTTAATATGAATTTCATTAATACATTCCCTGTCCCACTGCTACATATACCTAGAAATAAGATTAAAAGTTAAAAAATAAAAATAAATTCCCTATTCAGAGTAATTTCTTAACCAATATCCACCTTTACACTGAAAATTATCTAATATCTTCAAATATAACTATGGAATGAATCATGATTAAGTGTAAATAAAAAATCTGCCACAGGTACCGTTCTTGATATAATACTTCAGATGCACTCTCAAGTCCTTTAGGGCAATTATCAAGTTTATGGAACATATTACTCATCTCTAGCCTCTGGCTTCCGTATATTTAAAATGCAACTATTAAGCCATTTTATAGAAACTATGTTAACTAAAATGAGTTATTCAAATGAGTTACCTGGGATGTTGTTTACCATCTTGACACAAACTCTACTCATTCTATTCCAAACCCTAACCCTATCCTGCCTCAAACCCAAAACTTACTACTCCTCTCAACTCTAAACCACACCTAAGAATCACCAGGTGTGTGCATGCCTACATTGCTCTTCACACAGCAATCTCCCTAAGGGTAGTGTGTTTCTTCATGTTAATGCATCATGCAGAGCACCTTACTAAATACATAACAGGCCTCCAATGAGTGCCAGTTAGATGAATAAGTAATAAAAACACTGCCATTAGAATATAAAGCGTCTGCCTATTAGAGAAAGTAAAATAGCCTTTTATCTTCCTTCTCAAGACTCCCTTGACTAGCAGTACAAATTAACCAGATTTAACTATTTTCAAATTTGAAAGCCTTAACAAAAGAGACTCAACACTGATAATTAAAGATGGGGAGAAGATTCATATTAGGTGAAATTTATATAAAATTAAGTTCTATCTCTGCATGTTATTTCAAAATGATGACTATTCATGACAAAAATTTAAAAATAAACATTAATAAAGCTAATGTTTAGACTAACTATATATAACCAAGAAAAAACGTGAGTCAATACTTCTAAGTAACTTACAATCTAACAGCAGTGATGGGTTAAGACATAAAAAGGTACTTATCATAATGTAATAAAAATTAATTTCTGAATGGGAACATTTACTGTAACAATTTACAGTTTGAAATAAGTACCTCAAAATATAGAGACTCAGAATTTGGGTCGCCTCTGTGAGACTGGCTGGGATTTAACTGCTTATTATCTTGTCTCTTTTGCAAATTTTGTCTTCTTTCTGAGGAAGTACTATGTCCTCGGCATCTGAATCCAACCTAAATAAACCCCAAAGGAGGGGGAAAATGTATTAAGTAAAATGTTTTACTAAAGTATAACATACAGAAATGTACCCAAAAGTATACAACTCAATGAATTTTCATAAAGTGCATAATTTATTATAAAAGGCCAAAACTTTGATAAATGAGGTAAATATAATGAAAACACAAAAATGTAATAATTAGTGCATATTACTCCCCCCATAGAGTTTTGCCAAGAAAATGCACTGGTCATAGCAAACACCCTCTTCCAACAACACAAGAGAAGACTCTACACATGGACATCACCAAATGGTCAACATCGAAATCAGACTGATTATATTCTTTGCAGCCAAAGATGGAGAAGCTCTATACAGCCAACAAAAACAAGACCAGGAGCTGACTGTGGCTCAGATCATGAACTCCTTATTACCAAATTCAGACTGAAATTGAAGAAAGTAGGGAAAACCACTAGACTATTCAGGTATGACCTAAATCAAATCCCTTATGATTATACAGTGGAAGTGAGAAATAGATTTAAGGGACTAGATCTGATAGATAGAGTGCCTGATGAACTATGGAGTGAGGTTCGTGACACCATACAGGAGACAGGGATCAAGACCATCCCCATGGAAGAGAAATGCAAAAAAGCAAAATGGCTGTCTGGGGAGGCCTTACAAATAGCTGTGAAGAGAAGAGAATCTAAAAGCAAAGGAGAAAAGGAAGGATCTAAGCATTTGAATGCAGAGTTCCAAAGAATAGCAAGAAGAGATAAGAAAGCCTTCCTCAGCAATCAATGCCAAGAAATAGAGGAAAACAACAGAATGGGAGATCTCTTCCATAGAGATCTCTTCAAGAAAATTAGAGATACCAAGGGAACATTTCATGCAAAGATGGGCTCGATAAAGGACAGAAATGGTATGGACCTAACAGAAGCAGAAGATATTAAGAAGAGGTGGCAAGAATACACAGAGGAACTATACAAAAAAGATCTTCACGACCCAGATAATCACGATGGTGTTATCACTGACCTAGAGCCAGACATCCTGGAATGTGAAGTCAAGTGGGCCTTAGAAAGCATCACTACGAACAAAGCTAGTGGAGGTGATAGAATTCCAGTGGAGCTATTTCAAATCCTGAAAGATGACGCTGTGAAAGTGCTGCACTCAATATGCCAGCAAATTTGGAAAACTCAGCAGTGGCCACAGGACTGGAAAAGGTCAGTTTTCATTCCAATCCCAAAGAAAGGCAATGCCAAAGAATGCTCCAACGACCGCACAACTGCACTCATCTCACATGCTAGTAAAGTAATGCTCAAAATTCTCCAAGCCAGGCTTCAGCAATATGTGAACCGTGAACTTCCTGATGTTCAAGCTGGTTTTAGAAAAGGCAGAGGAACCAGAGATCAAATTGCCAACATCCGCTGGATCATGGAAAAAGCAAGAGAGTTCCAGAAAAACATCTATTTCTGCTTTATTGACTATACCAAAGCCTTTGACTGTGTGGATCACAATAAACTGTGGAAAATTCTGAAAGAAATGGGAATACCAGACCACCTGATCTGCCTCTTGAGAAACCTGCATGCAGGTCAGGAAGCAACAGTTAGAACTGGACATGGAACAACAGACTGCTTCCAAATAGGAAAAGGAGTACGTCAAGGCTGTATATTGTCACCCTGCTTATTTAACTTATATGCAGAGTACATCATAAGAAACGCTGGATTGGAAGAAACACAAGCTGGAATCAAGATTGCCGGGAGAAGTATTAATAACATCAGATATGCAGATGACACCACCCTTATGGCAGAAAGTGAAGAGGAACTCAAAAGCCTCTTGATGAAACTGAAAGGGGAGAGTGAAAAAGTTGGCTTAAAGCTCAGCATTCAGAAAATGAAGATCATGGCATCCGGTCCCATCACTTCATGGGAAATAGATGGGGAAACAGTGGAAACAGTGTCAGACTTTACTTTTTTGGGGCTCCAAAATCACTGCAGATGGTGACTGCAGCCATGAAATTAAAAGATGCTTACTCCTTGGAAGGAAAGTTATGACCAACCTAGATAGCATATTCAAAAGCAGAGACATTACTTTGCCAACAAAGGTTTGTCTAGTCAAGGCTATGGTTTTTCCTGTGGTCATGTATGGATGTGAGAGTTGGACTGTGAAGAAGGCTGAGCGCCGAAGAATTGATGCTTTTCAACCGTAGTATTGGAGAAGACTCTTGAGAGTCCCTTGGACTACAAGGAGATCCAACCAGTCCATTCTGAAGCTCAGCCCTGGGATTTCTTTGGAAGGAATGATGCTAAAGCTGAAACTCCAGTACTTTGGCCACCTCATGCAAAGAGTTGACTCATTGGAAAAGACTCTGATGCTGGGAGGGATTGGGGGCAGGAGGAGAAGGGGACGACAGAGGATGAGATGGCTGGATGGCATCACTGACTCGATGGACGTTGAGTCTGAGTGACCTCCGGGAGTTGGTGATGGACAGGGAGGCCTGGCGTGCTGCGATTCATGGGGTCGCGAGAGTCGGACACGACTGAGCGACTGAACTGAACTGAATTGAACTCCCCCCCATGCATGAACACTTATATTGGCTTTATTTGTAATACCAAAAACAAGAAACATCCCAGATGTCCTTCATTAAGAGTATAAACTCATGTGGTATATTCACCCTATAAAACAGTAGGCGATCATAAAAACAAACTACTGATATAACTAGCAATCTGTAGGAATCTCCAGAAAACCACACTAGTGAAAAAAGTCAATCCTAAAAAGACTGTATCAGTTTATGTATACAGCATTCTTGAAATGACACAATCATAAAATGAGGAAACAGATTAGTAGATTCACATTAGTGGATTCTAGAGTTTAAGGAGAAGCCGGTGAGGAAAGGAAGGGAGTCTGGCTATAAAAGAGTGACATAAGGGATCCCAGTAGTAATGGATCTGTTTTGAATCCTGACTACATTGATGTCAATATCGGGGTTGTGACATTGCACTAGTTTTGAATGATGTTACCATTGAGAGAAACTATGCATTACCTTTTCACAAAAAACTATTTTATTTTAGATCTTTTAATATCTGCAGCTTTCGTATTTTTTAATCCTAAGAAATATTAAAAATTTTAAATGTTGTTTATAAGAATACAGATTTAAGAGAATAAAAATTTCAGTCACATAAATTATTATCCTATTAATACATCTGCAAACTGTTCAACTGTCATACAAAGAACTAAGAATAAGAAAAAGCATTATCTTAAGACAATTAAGTTCCCTCTCTTAAGTACCCAATGCAACTTATATGAAATGCCCTTCTTAACCAGGACACTTTAGAGAAGATGAGAAAAGTACAGTGTTCTTCACCAGTTACTCAAGAATCCTAATAATAAACAGAACTTGAAGTGGACCTGGACTGCAGGTGCTGGTATACAGGCTTTGGATATGAAATCAAAAATATGCACAAAAAGCCCTGGAAGCACCTGGCAATTCTCATGCTAATCAACTGGTCTAAGAAGACTTGCCAATAAGAAACAGAATTTTTATACGCTCTTGGGAAGTAGGTTGTATGGCAGAACTATAAGCTAGAGCACAGTCATACAGTAAATGTAATTCTTCCTTAGAGGATCTATTGTGAAAACTGGGCTACTTCCTATAACCTATAAGCACCTGTTAAGAAACTAGATAATTTTCCAAGGACCCAACAGATTCTTGGTTTTAAATATTTACTTCATCTTAAAACAGCCTCATGAACATGGATAGAGAGACAGATAGAAAAATACACCATGTGATGAAGCCAATTTTAGAAAAATCTTTGGTAGTATCTAGCAATGAATGTTCTCTATAAAATTATTTCAACTTTAATGTCTGTTTAAAAATTTTCATAATACAGTTTTTTTTTAATTGGTTCATGAAAAGAAGCTCACACAAGGATGGCAAAACAAACACAATTTACAATGTCCAGGTACCAAAGAAACGACTTAATTCACATAAATTATTCACACTGAAATGAGTACTAACAATCAAGCCCCAACACAGGGATGAATAGGAAGCAAGAGAATAATTCCTGAGTGAAAATCTTCATTCCTTTGTACAGTCACTATCACAAAAAAGTACATGTAAATCTACCTTCCAAACAGCATTACCTCAAATGTTAGCCTTCTTGTAAACCGCAGCTAATATATAATGTCGTTACAAACACAAAAACAATTCTTTTAAAAAATAAATGCAACTTAATTCTTGGAGACAAAGTTTGAGGATTAAATTAAAATCCCCAACTAATGGTTCCAACAAAGTTCATGGGGATCAAACATGCAAGTATTTCAATTACCTCCTGAAATGAACCTTTGTTTTTTTAAGTTCTTCTAAAAGAGTTTTGTTAACAGAGACTGGGCATACAGAACAGAACCAAGCAGAAATAACAAATACATATTAAGGTTCTTAAATGACTAGCATAAAATTAATATATAAAGACTTAAGTTTTCATGCTCCATTTACATAACAAAAACACTAAGAATTAATATATGAAGAATATGTACAAATTTGTTTTTAGAAAACTATACAATACTTCTAAAGAACACAAAAAGGTGACTCAAAAAAAGAATGACGTATTTTTTTTCTAGAAAGATGCCACATCATAAAGGATGTCCATTCTCCTTAAGTTGATAGATTAACAACCAAACAACAAAACAGAAAATCCAGAAACAAGATTTCAAAATATATGGAAATTTAATAGGTGATAAAGGTGGCTATCTCAAATAGATGAAGTAATGGACTTGTCAATTCACAGTGGTGGGAGATTTGGGTAGCCACACGAAAAACACAAAATAAGACCCATTTTTCACAACATCCATTAAGACAAACTCTAAATGGAATAAAGATTTAAATGTAAAAAACACAAGAGCATAAACACATTGGAGGAAATCAGACAAATTTCTTTATAAAAAATCAACTTCTTAACAGTATTTAAAACAAACTTGTGCATGGCAATTATTAAGCAAAGTCAAAAATAAAAATGAAAATCTAGTAAAATATTTGCAACTCATAACAGACTAAAGGCTCTTAAAATTTCTTTAAATTTGGTAACAGCCTGATCAAACTGATTTAAAAATGTACAAAAACAGAGAAAAAGGTCAAAACACAATAAATGGGCAAAGAACATAAGTTCACAGAAAAGTACAAATGGTCCTTAAACATATGGAAAGATGCTCAACTACATGAATACACTATTTCTCCTAACTGGCACAAATCCAGAATCTTGAAAACACATGGTTTCTGAGGCTCTATGGAAATAAGCACTCTCCACATGACTGTTAAGAATGCAAACTGGCACAATCTGGTGATATCTACCAAATAACAGAGGTGATTTCACCTTTTCACTCAGCAATACTTATCCAGGAATATATTCTACTGCTCTACACACAGATTTCAAAATAGCACTGTAGCATATCTACAACAGCAATAGTTTATAAACAATTAAAGTGTCCATCAACAGGACTCCGAAAATAACAAGGATGCATCAACATGTGGTGGTGGTGGTGGTGGTGGTGGTGGTTTAGTCGCTAAGTCGTGTCCGACTCTGTGACCCCATGGACTGTAGCCAGCCAGGCTCCTCTGTCCATGAGATTTTCCAGACAAGAATACTGGAGTGGGTTGCCATTTCCTTCTCCAGGGGATCTTCCCAACCCAGGAATCAAACCCAGGTCTCCTGCATTGCAGGCAGATTCTTTCCCAACTGAGCTACAAAGGAAGCCCCAACAACATTAGGAGTTGCATTTAAAAAAAAAAAAAAAAAAAGTGCAGAAACCCTCTGAGTAAATAATACAGCAATATCTCTAACAAAATATCTATCTACTTTGTTAAAAGATGTGAACAGAGCACAGAACAGAATGAATAAAACTTGAGATACATACTTATATTTTTACTTATAAGGACATGGAGGAACTCTGGGCAAATACACAGGTACAGGTACGGGGAGAAAACATGTGGAGACAGGATGCAAATGAGACTGTTGTATAACCTTTTTCACACATTTTTTTCAACCTATTCACAAAATAAAACCATTTTTATTTTATTCAAAAAATAAAACTTAAATTTTTAGACTCTATCATTTACAATTAAGGCTACAGCAGAGTATAGGGAAAAACCTGCTGTTTCAAATGTTAAAGACGCTGGTAAAAGTAGTAAAAAATCATTTCACTGTTCAGTAGTTAAAACCACATGGTACAGGTGTACAAATCTAATAATAAATGGGGAAAAAGCTCAAAAACAGAACCTAAAACATAAGAGATTAGCAGGTGACTAAAAGAGTAAATCAGAAAAAAATTAATATATTACAACATTAAGATAACTGGTTAACTACTGTGAAAACTGACATCATCAGGTGGTACCACACTTCAAAAGAAAACCTTGGATAAAAGTTTTGAAAACATTACACTGTAAAAAAGTAGCAGAAAATACAAATGAATATTTCAGTTCAGTTCAGTTCAGTCGCTCAGTCGTGTCCGACTCTGCGACCCCATGAATCGCAGCACGCCAGGCCTCCCTGTCCATCACCAACTCCCGGAGTTCACTCAGACTCACGTCCATACATTTCTAAAAGGCTTTTTAAGCCTTAAAACAATCAGAAATTGGAAAGGGAAAATATTTTGACTTAAAAGAAAAAAGATTCTGCCTATCAAAAAAGCAAACAACTGCACACTTAAGAAAAGTACAACAAAGCCTCAGAAGTAGAAAAGAAAACACATTGTTCAACATCTGGCTCCAGTTCTTTTGGAATGAAGAGATACAAAATAAACAAATGTTTACGCAGTTCCGTAATTTTGTTTTGTCTTCTCAGTAGCTTAGAGGCAGAGGTAAAATATTTTTCTGTGTCAGTATCATTTACTCTCTAGTGGACTACTGATACCAAAGGCACCAATGCAGAGACTGCAAGCTTGGCAGGTCTAGCAGTTACAACTTCCAGATAAAATTTTAGTACTTGACCAAACATTCCACAGATTTTGTTTATCTAATCTATATAAACAATTCTTGTTTCAGCTCTTTTTGATCAAATAAAGCTAGACTGCTTCACAAGCCTGCCACAAACAACAATGACTCGTTTCTGCAATAACTGTAGGGAAGAGGGCACTATTCTCCTTGTTTTCCTGACAGCGTAATTAATGCTAGGGAACTTCATCTCAGGGAGGCAAAGGCACAGGCAAGAATTCGGTTTATTCGATCCATTATTAACTTACTTCTATTTCAGTTCATCTAGATCTACTCATATGGTAACTTTAATTCCCATTAACAAGATTTAAGAAATCCAGGAATGCTACCTAAAAATTTAAAAAAGGAAAAATACTGACCAACCAACGCCTCCCTGATTTCAGACACAACCAATGCAGGAAGATAGTTATTGGAAGCCTGTGGCTGTATATAACTTGCTCTGCTGTACTTTAGCTAAATCTTGCTCCCCAAACCCAGGAAGCTACCCAGTCTGGCCACATTATAGCACGAGGTTGCCATCACTGTGGTACTACAACAAGCACCAAGCATGGTTTGTGGTGTTTATAGTCAAGTAAAGACATGGACAAGGCTGCAGTCCTGAAGGTCTAAAAAAAATCAATATTTAAGGCATTAATATGCTTTATGTTTTTTTATATAGATAGGAAAAAGTCACAGAAGATGAAGCAGGACTGTATTCTTTTTTTAACTTATAAAATATCCAAATACATTTCTTAAATAGAGAAAAGTAGAAAATGGTACAATATATATCCCATCTATTCAACATGTTACTATTCTGTTTCATTATTTAAATAATAGTTTTATTCCCTAAACCACTTCAAAGTTACAGATTACCATGTTAAACACAACATGCATGCCAAAAATTAAGGACACTGCTCTTCAAAGCCACAATTTATAATAATTCTTCTCACACCTATTTCTCCAACCTAATCCAAATTACCTGTGAATTATTTCTTTGTTCAGTCTGCCTTCCACCTCTAGAAAATGTCTGATTTTTTTCCATCCAAGGTTTTTTCTGAGTTGCCTGGCAAGTTACATTAGACCAATTTACACCACCTATAATAAATGAGATTTTAAAATATAATTTAATTATAAAGATACCAAAACCTAAAGTGCCCCCTAACATCATGTGTTGAAACTCAGTCATTCTAAATGTAACACTGGAAAATTTCCATAAACTTTAAGTGGCATTCCAGTTCTTGGTAATGTTAAGTGTCAACTTGCAGAATACCTCCAGCTGACATTTTCCCAACTTCATCAACAAAACCATACTTTCAAATTAACTTGCATTTCTTTGGAAGACTTCTAATTTTTTTTTTGCAGCATCAGCAAGCTTCATGCTTAAAAGCAAAACTGTGACATGGACGGAGAAGAAAATAGAGCAAAAACACTATGCAGAAAGTAAGTACCTGCACATATAGATGAGTCCACATGCTAAAAATAGAAACAAACAAAAAAAAACAATTATTTTCTGCTTAAGAGTAAACACCATATACCTTGTAAAACATTTCACAATTCCATCTACTGTGAAGCACGCTTATTATAATCTTAGAAAAATACTTCTCCATAAGTGAGTATTTTTATATTAATAGTAACACATACAAAACATATTTTTAACCATCATATTATAGAACTATTAATGAAAATAGATACTTCAGCTTTAGGCGAAGACACAAAGAACTGACACAGATGACAGGTGAGAAGATAAAGAAGCGTCACATACGCTGACGGAGCCAGCATCGGGGTTTCTCGACCCCCCGGCAGCAGGCTGCTGGCTGGTGCTGTGTTTGGGGCTGCAGTAGCCACTGTCGCTGTCAATGTCAGCCTCACTAGCTCCCTGCTCACTAGAGGACTCGGCAGTCGGGTGGGAGGCTCTTCTCCTCCTGCCTTTGGCCTTCCAGAGCATTGCGGCAGAGCTCTCGGAGAGAGATTTGTTTGCGATGTCTGATGGGAAATCTGTAAGGCAAGGAAAGTGTGACAACTCCTCTTGAGGAACAAGCTGACCAATTCTTTTAAATTATCATTAAAATTGTAAGAAAAGAACAATATCTAACTTTGTAAACAAAGAAAACAGGTGTGAAACTTTTTGAAAAGATGGGCAGAAGATGCTCCTGACAAGTTGCTTTATAACATGTATTTATTATGAAGCGAGTATCTGCATAACTATTTGTGTATTTAATATTATATAATTAAAACAAACCACTATCATCCGTTTAAACATCACCAATCCTTTGAAGTCCACTGCATGCTTCCTCCACCACTTTATTCTCTTCCTCCCTCAGGGGCTATTCGGAATTGAGTTTATCACTCCTTCACTTTTTAAAATAGATTTACTGTGGACTTCTGTATTTCCAAAACATACACTATGTACTTTTGCAATTCTACCTTTATAAAAATGGAATCACATGTCCACATTCTTCTGTGACTTGCTTCCCCCTGACGCTGCTCTCTCCCTCAAATGTTGATTGGTTTTGAGATTCTGGTGCCTGTGGCTGTAATTCATTAAGGTCACTGAAATCTAGAATGCCTGTGTATGAATATACCAGAGTGCCTCTGTCCTCTGTATCACTGATGGGACACTTGGGTTGTTCTAGGGTTTTGCTCTCAACAACAGTACTTCTGTAAACATTCTTATATAGATGTAAGAGTATGTATGTGTGCACATGAAGGTTTCTCTAAGGTAAATATCGGTCGGCTTAGGGGTTACATGTAATGTTCAACTTTACTTGGTAATGCCGAATCATTTTTCAAAGGTGGTTCAAACAGTTTGCACTCTAAGAGCAGGATATAAATAACCCCGCTGGTGCACATATTCACCAAATACTAGACACTGTCCTCTAGGCTGTAATTTCTCCCAATTGCTGGGTATAAAAAGATGGCTCATTGCAGATTTTAATTTGCATTTTCCTGCTTAATAATGAGGTTGAGAATAGCCATGTATGTTTTCCCCTCTGTGAAATACTTGTTAGTTTTACTTTTGGATTGATTTCTGTCTATTTTTCTACTAAGTTGCCTATTTCTCATTTTTGTATTTCACAAATTGTAATTACAAGGCATTTTAAAAAACAAGACCTCTTACCAACTCCTCCCAAACCAGCACACCACTAAAATTCCTTTTACTACATAATTTTCCCTACAACCCTTTTTTTCACAATCACAATTTTTCTATATATAACTTTTATACAGAATCAATATAATTTTCAGTTGTGCTGTTTAATTATATATATGTTCTTTCCTAATTATAATATATGAAGGTTCCATATTAGTTCACTGAGTGGATGTCCTGGGCACCTCTTTGGACTTGTTGCCTGTTACTGGACATTGAGAAGTTTTCAGTGGTTTTCTGTGTGCTGCTGCAGTATACACACCTTTAATCAAACAGTTCCTTTTCTTTCTGGGAGGAGATTCCATTTGGATACACTGTCCTCAGTAGGCCAACTGGGTCAAAACAAAGATTCCTATAGTTCTGCCAAAGTGTTTCAGCCCCCTGGCAGCACTGCATTCCAGGGGCCCTGAGTGCAAGGTGAGATCATTTTCTTACTGATTCTTACGAATTCTTCCTATGTCCTCATACTAATCCTTTGTCAGTTACATACATGGTAAAATCCTTTCCAAGATTTATGACTTGTTCCTTCATTCACTCTTTTTTTTTTCCTTTTGGCTGTGCTAAGTCTTTGCTGCTGCACGTGTGTGCTTTCTCTAGAGGTGGCTACTGGGAGCTGCTCTGCAGTTGCAGTGCTCAAACTTCACTGCAGCAGCTTGTCTTGTTGCGGAGCACAGGCTCTAGGGCGTGCAGGCTTCAGTAGCTGTGGCTCGTGGCCTCAGTGGTTGCATTTCTAGGCTCTAGAGCACAGGCTCAAAAGTTGTGGCACAGGCTTAGTTGCTCTGTGCCATGCAGGATGTTCCTGGACAAGGGACTGAACTTGAGTTTCCTACATTGGCAGGCAGATTCTTTACCAGTGAACCACCAGGGAAGCCCCTTCATTCACTCTTGATAAGTAGAAATTCATAATTTTATAAAGTTTTCTCCATGCAATCATAAAGATATCTGCCTATATTTTCTTCTACATGAGGTTTTCTCATTTAAGTCCTTAATCCATCTGGAACAGATTTGCATGATATAAAAATTAATCAATCAATTAATAACAATTAAAAACATAAGATTTGCATGATGTATATGTTAAGGGTCTGTAATGCTATCTCTGTCATTTTCCTTGTATATGTTTTCACATATACGGGTCTGTTTCTGGGACTCTGTTCTGTTTAATCTTTGTATACTGTATTTTATATATTTTTATATAAGCCTATAAAAAATAAATGGCTTAGTAGGTCTTGCTATCTAGAAAAAAAATTCTTTTAATACTTTTTAAAAATGCTTTTAATTAAAAAAATTTTTTTTTAATTTTTATTTTTTTAGCCATATCATGTGGCATGTGAGATCTTAATTCCCTAACCAGGGACTGAACTCATGCTCCCCAAAGCAGAAGCAGAGTTCTAGCCACTGACCCACCAGGAAATTCCCAAGAGGAAATGTTCTTTTCCAGGGAAGTCGTGGCTCTTTTCAGATCAGTGCTCTTTTATTTTAGAAATTAGTTTGTCAAGTTCTCCAAAAATCCCCATTGGAATTTTGATCAGAAATGCACTGAATATGTAGATTAACAAAGGGAAAAATGCCACTTGCAACATCAAATCATCCTGAATGAGCGATTTAGGTTTTTTTAAAATGTCCTATAATAAAGTTAGTTTTCAGTATAAATGTCTTATACTTTGTCAGGTTTATCCCAGAAACTATATTTTTGTTGCTATTGTAAATGATATATTTTCTTAAATTCTGATTGTTGGTGGTAGTGATAGTGAAGTCGCTCAGTCGTGTCTGACTCTTTGCAACCCCATGGACAGTAGCCAACCAAGCTCCTCCGTCCATGGGATTTTCCAGACAAGAATACTGGAGTGGGTTGCCATTTCCTTCTCCAGGGGATCTTCCCAACCCAGGAATCGAACCCAGGTCTCCCGCATTGTAGGCAGACGCTTTACCGTCTGAGCCACCAGGGAAGGCTGATTGTTGGTAACACACTTATAATTAACTTCTGTGTATTATTTTATACCTAGCCATCTTACTAAATTCTTTTAAATAATACAAGCTTGTGTTCAAGAGTAAAAATGTATTACAAATTCCTTAAACCATAATTTGCATTCTACCTATAACTGACATCAATTCATCCTGATAAATTAAGAACAACCTGAAGAATAAGAATACTGATAGAAGGTATAATCTTCTACTCAAATTATATCTTCATCTTTCCACTTTCTAATTCTTGAGATTCAGAAGGTTGTCTTTGTAGTCACTTAATGAGCAAACCAAAGACGTTAGAACAAATTTTTAAAGTAGTTCTTAGGGTTCAAAGCATGTAGAAATGGGTCACTGTGTCTAGGAACAACCAAAACATACAGAAGTTTGTCATATATTACCTTATGGCTCTTTATCATAAACCATTCCAAGCATTCGTCAGTCTGTTAATCTTATCACTTTATGCCCTACAAACCATACAATGATTGTACTATCAGCAAGCTGTTTTTTGACTGATTCCCAGATACTTTCTTACTCCTAATGAACCTAAGGAATTGTCAAAGGATAAATGAACGGATGCCCAACAAAAAAGATACAGTACAAATGAAAGAAAGTGTGTACCATCTAATTCATTTCAAGCCAGACAGCACTTTTGTAAAAACTGTAAAGGGTAAAAAGCAAACATGTCTTTGAACAGATCTAGTCCTGAATCATTAATAAGGATTTTTAAATGACAATGAGTGAGAGAAGACAGCTATCTACTCTTTAGCTATTAAGCTAATTATCCGGGCTACAAAATGAAATTTCACATATAACTGGAAAACAGTGAGAATTTTAAAACTACTTATTAACTGTTACCTCTTGTCAGGATAAAGCTTTTTACTTTAATGTTTACATAGTCCTCCAAAAACTTTTAACAAAATGATATACAACTAGCCCAAAATTTTTACTTGTTTGAGGATACATGTTACCACTAATAGGTCTGGTTCAGATCTTATGCTAAAATATGGTACACGAAACTTGATAAGTTCTTCTATAAAGATATTTATAGAATGTTTTAAAAGGGATTTTAATCTAGTTATTAAAAAACATATGAAAAATAAAATATGTACAATTCTAACTTCTACCAAAATGAGTCCCTCAAATTTCTATAATGTCTTCAAAATTCCATCTCTGATTTCTGAACTGCTTCACTACTGAAAGGGGATAAGGAAACCTCAAATCCTGCTCAAAACTATATAAGCCAGCACCCAAGTTGAAAGAACTTTAAGAACATGGGACTGTTTCATCTTTCCTAAAGAATTTCACAAAGTGGCGGGATAAACAGAAGACTGAAAGTCCAAAATCCTAAAAAGTGGTAGAGTCTACAATTACAAAGTCAATGCATGACAACAGATACAGAGAACAAACTTGAGGTTGCCGAAGTGTGTTGGGGGCGGGGGCAGTGCTGGGGGAGGGGTGAATTGGGAGTTTGGGATTAGCAGATGCAAACTGTTATATATAGAATGGACAAACAACAAAGCCCTACTGTAGAGGACAGAAAACTGTGTTCAATATCCTATGATAAACCATAATGGAAAAGAAAATGAAAAAGAATGTACTGTATATGTATGTATAAATGAAATCACTGCTATACAGCAGACATTAACACAATACTGTAAATCAACTATATTTCAATAAAATAAAAAATATTTTTAAATCTATGATGTATATACATAAGAAAAATCTTGCCTTACCAGTTTGCTGTGAAGCATCTACCAGTAGCACAATTTTTGATCGATTATCAGGACCTGCTGCACTTGTCTCTTTCTGAATAGCTACATTTTTCACCAGTGGTCTTTTGCTTTTTATGTGCTGTTGTGTAAGTTGTTGCTGATTGAAGTAAAAAAAAATTAAAATCTTATTCAATGTACTAATAAACATTATAAAATATATCAATACATCCTTTAAAAATATACTTAAATGAGGCTACAAATGAGTGACTCTCAATCCATGAGGAAACAGGGTTACTGTGTTAGGATTTCATTAAATTATCTACAGCTAATCATAGGAGGCTATATAATGTATTATATACACATTTATATACTACTTTTCAAATAACCATTAATACTATTATAATTAATGAGATATATTCATTTTAATTGTCATTTGCATTTTAAATTTTCTTAATAATAAATAATAAGAGTATAACCACATCAAGGGGTTATAAATTTTTATTTAAAAAGGCAGTATCAGTAAAAAGGGTGGTAACTTATCCAAAAGCTCAATTTTTTCATGAGAGCAATGAAGTACAAAAGAAATTTCTGCTTTAGAATTTAAAAAGAAAATATTAAAAAGCTGATCCTTTCCTTCATTTTTTAAAAATATGAGTATCCATCATTTAATAGCAATTTATACAAAAGAACTCCAAATTTAACTCCTTAGATAACTTCTTAAAGTGCTGGAAATGTACTCTGAGAAATCATGTTACTTAAATACTTGAAAGTTATATACTATTGTCTATTTCCAATACTTATTTCTTTTCATTCCCAGATATCCCAAAAGGATTTCCCTTGACCCAGAAAGTTTCCACGGACAAAAACTAATAAGCTTTTCAAAGCAACTTCTACAGCTTGTTTGTATTTTAACCTGAAAAAAGTATGCCAGAAGACATCACAGACTTTTCACCAAAGAGGCTGGGCTAATGGAATCTAGGAAAGCATGAACTCCTCGACAATAAAAGACGTAAAAGGCATTTAATCACTCTGCTTTCCATTAGCTCAAAAGAAGCTAATCTGAAAGAAGCTTCTTCTAAAAGAAGCTAAGAAGAAATCTGGTTTTTCTTATTTGCTTTGACACTATGGCTTCAATAGAAAAATAATATTTTACTTAATAAACAGACACCTAGAATTAACCTTAAAACTCTTCTGTGATTTCAAGGCCTTTGTGTCTTTTTTTTTAACTTAGTCAAAAGGCTGGTGTTGACAAAGTCATTTCGCACATTTATCTTTAATTTTCTTTAGCCCTAGGAGACCCTGTGTTCATATAATAAAGCACTCTCTAAAAAACAAAGTGCTGTTCCTACTAAAAATTGACAGAATAGAAAACAATGAAGTTGAAGAGACTTAATTCAATATTCTTTTCCATAATATCTCTTGCTTATTTCTGAAGATTGATGTACATTAGATGTACATTAGCCACTTAACACTGCTAGGAAAGGAGCCAAACTAATCCCTTACTAAAACTGTGTCACTATGCAATTTTTATCACTAAATTAAAATAATTTGTAAATATTTGTACATTATGCTTATATAAACTCTCTAACTTGAAAATGACTGTTAATCCTATCACCATTTAAAGAATGAGGAACAAAAGTAATGGAAAAGTTATTTTTAAAATGCTACATCCTTAACTGTTTTTTAAAAAGTAAAACTCAGTAGTAAAGGCTAATCAATACAAGTAGCAAATTACTTACACTAACAACAGAAATATCCAACACAAAAGCCAATCAAATGTGGTCACTTACTTTTGGTACCACTGGTCCTCTATTACTATTTCTGTTTCGATGGCCAGACAATGGGAAGACCTGTCCAAGGTGATTTGGACGCTCAGTGCATTCTGTGGTTATAGTATTGACAGTATTTGCAGCCTGAAAAGTGTTGGAGTAAGGTGCAGGGAAAGGATGATAGAAACCCATGACTTGTGCACATGGTGCTGGCATCAGCTGATAATATGTATACTCTGTAGAAACAGGTGGCTGAGCAGATATAATGGGGTAAGCAAGGTACGGTCCAGCAGGGTTTGGATTAGGCTGTTGCCATCGTATATCATTGTTATATAATGGAAACTGTCTGTAAAACCAAATCAAAAAAGAACAAATCTATTGACATGCATGTCTGAAAATAATACAAAGCAAATTTTCAACTTATTTTAATAAAAGAAAATAACAGTATAAAATGTGCTAGGTTGCTTCCATTGTATCTGACTCTTTGTGACCCTATGGACCATAGCCTGTCAGGCTTCTCTGTCCATGGGATTCTCTAGGCAAAAATACTGGAGTGGGTTGCCGTGCCCTCCTCCAGGGGATCTTCCCAACTCAGGGATCGAACCTGCAACTCTGAAGTCTCCTGCATTAGCAGGCAGGTTCTTTACCACTAGTGCCAACTGTAGCCTCATAATAATTCTGAAAAAGAGATCATTTTTTATCAATTTCCTTGCTATAATTAGTTTTTACGTATGTGTAATAACAATTTTAACTGACAGTATAAAGGAATTCGGGCTTCCCTGATGGCTCAGCGGTAAAGAATCCGCCTGCAGTGTAGGAGATCCAAGAGCTGTGGGTTTGATCTCTGGGTCAGGAAGATCCCCTGGAGTAGGAAATGGCAACCCACTCCAGTAGTCTTGCGTGAAAGTCTCATGGACAGAGGAGCCTGGTGGGCTACAGTCTAAAGGGTCACAAAGAGTTAGACACGACTGAGTGTGTACACACACACACACACACACACACAAAGAAATTTAACCTGACAGTTTACTGCATTTCAAAATTTAAAATGTACAGAGTATTCTTATTTGTAGCTCTCTCCCTCAGCCTCACAATATTTCTGCCTAAAAGTTAAACACCTATCTGCTGAATCTGCCAGTAATGGCAGTCCAAAGTTCCCATTCAATGGCAGTAACTAACTGTAACAGCCCTCTGCAAAAAGCAGGGTAACGTGATCATTGTATAAGGTGGTCTTTACAGTAGGTGACTTGATTATTCCACCTCCATTCTTTAGTTCAGGCCAAGGGCCTCCTACTCCTCTCCAATATTCCCCTAACCACTTGGCCAAGTCCAGCTCTTTCCCTGGCTCCCCTTCTTGACAATGGAAGCAGGCGCCAGAGGTCCAAGAGAAAGAAAAGAAAAAGGCAAGCTTGTTCAGTGCCATCTTATCTCCAGCATTAGAGTTCTTCTAGTGTGATGCCTTCCTATAAAGCACCAGTCCTTCCCATCTCATCAGTCCTCCTTGCAGACAGTTGCCGCTGATGACTAAGAGGTCATACAGAGCTGGATGAGAGAGCTTTTCCTTACTATTCCTTGACAAAGCACAAGGGAAAAATGTTCCCTGCCATAATTCTAAAAATATTTTCAAATAATCTGATGGCTGGCCTACTCATGAATTCTCAAAGATTATTTGGTAAGATAAGAAAAGTTAAAATTATACTGTACACTTAGCCACTCTGTCAAACACTGCAATAGTATTTTTAGTTTATAAATTACTTCAAGCATAGTCCAATATAGGTCAAAGATTCTTAATGTAATATTCAGTTCAGTTCAGTCACTCAGCCGTGTCCGACTCTTTGCGATCCCATGAATCGCAGCACGCCAGGCCTCCCTGTCCATCACCAACTCCCAGAGTTCACTCAGACTCATGTCCATCGAGTCAGTGATGCCATCCAGCACCTCATCCTCTGTCGTCCCCTTCTCCTCTTGCCCCCAGTCCTTCCCAGCATCAGAGTCTTTTCCAATGAGTCAACTCTTCGCATGAGGTGGCCAAAGTACTGGAGTTTCAGCTTCAGCATCATTCCTTCCAAAGAAATCCCAGGGCTGAGCTCCTTCAGAATGGACTGGTTGGATCTCCTTGCAGTCCAAGGGACTCTCAAGAGTCTTCTCCAACATCACAGTTCAAAAGCATCAATTCTTCTGCGTTCAACTTTCTTCATAGTCCAACTCTCACATCCATACATGACCACAGGAAAAACCATAGCCTTGACTAGACAAACCTTTGTTGGCAAAGTAATGTCTCTGCTTTTGAATATGCTATCTAGGTTGGTCATAACTTTTCTTCCAAGGAGTAAGCATCTTTTAATTTCATGGCTGTGATCACCATCTGCAGTGATTCTGGAGCCCAAAAAAATACAGTCTGACACTGTTTCCGCTGTTTCCCCATCTATTTCCCATGAAGTGATGGGACTGGATGCCATGATCTTCATTTTCTGAATGCTGAGCTTTAAGCCAACTTTTTCACTCTCCCCTTTCACTTTCATCAAGAGGCTTTTGAGTTCCTCTTCACTTTCTGCCATAAGGGTGGTGTCATCTGCACATCTGAGATTATTGATATTTCTCTTGGCAATCTTGATTCCAGCTTGTGATTCTTCCAGCCCAGCGTTTCTCATGATGTACTCTGCATATAAGTTAAATAAGCAGGTTGACAATATACAGTCTTGACGTACTCCTTTTCCTATTTGGAACCAGTCTGTTGTTCCAGGTCCTGTTCTAACTGTTGCTTCCTGACCTGCATATAGGTTTCTCAAGAGGCGGGTCAGGTGCTCTGGTATTCCCATCTCTTTCAGAATTTTCCACAGTTTATTGTGATCCACACAGTCAAAGGCTATGGCATAGTCAATAAAGCAGAAATAGATGTTTTTCTGGAACTCTCTTGCTTTTTCCATGATCCAGCAAATGTTGGCAATTTGATCTCTGGTTCCTCTACCTTTTCTAAAACCAGCTTGAACATCAGGAAGTTCATGGTTCACATACTGCTGAAGACTGGCTTGGAGAATTTTGAGCATTACTTTACTAGCGTGTGAGATGAGTGCAATTGTGCGGTAGTTTGAGCGTTCTTTGGCATTGCCTTTCTTTGGGATTAGAATGAAAACTGACCTTTTCCAGTCCTGTGGCCACTGCTGAGTTTTCCAAATTTGCTGGCATATTGAGTGCAGCACTTTCACAGCATCATCTTTCAGGATTTGAAATAGCTCACCTGGAATTCCATCACCTCCACTAGCTTTGTTCATAGTGATGCTTTCTAAGGCCCACTTGACTTCACATTCCAGGATGTCTGGCTCTAGGTCAGTGATCACACCATCGTGATTATCTGGGTTGTGAAGATCTTTTTTGTATAGTTCTGTGTATTCTTGCCACCTCTTCTTAATACCTTCTGCTTCTGTCAGGTCCATACCATTTCTGTCCTTTATCGAGCCCATCTTTGCATGAAATGTTCCCTTGGTATCTCTAATTTTCTTGAAGAGATCTCTATGGAAGAGATCACCCATTCTGTTGTTTTCCTCTATTTCTTTGCATTGATCGCTGAAGAAGGCTTTCTTATCTCTTCTTGCTATTCTTTGGAACTCTGCATTCAAATGCTTAGATCCTTCCTTTTCTCCTTTGCTTTTAGCTTCTCTTCTCTTCACAGCTATTTGTAAGGCCTCCCCAGACAGCCATTTTGTTTTTTTGCATTTCTTTTCCATGGGATGGTCTTGATCCCTGTCTCCTGTACGGTGTCACGAACCTCCGTCCATAGTTCATCAGGCACTCTTATCTATCAGATATAGTCCTTAAATCTATTTCCCTTGACTCAACTGAACAGAATCCTTTAGCTTCTACTGTGCCTAATCCCCCAAACTATTAAAGAGTTCTAGAGTATTAACTTGAATATTTAATACCTGAGAGAGTAATTTACTGACCATATATCTCATCTATCCAGAATTTCTCAAAGAATGTGCCTGAACACACTAGTGTGACACAATGGTTAAACATGTGTAGAAATACTGACTTGCCTTAGCCCTCAGGGGTGGCTGGGCAAAGGCTAGAGTCCAGCTACCTCATCCATTTATCCTACAGTGCTAGAAGTACAATTTTAATGTGTGATATAATATGAAACATGCTGAAAGTACTTTCATACAGCAATAAAATGAACTACACCAATGAAGTGCTAATCATTCAGACAGTCTAAGCAGGGTTAGAAAGGCTATCAGGACTATCACAAGACACACCCTAACCACTAGGTCACACAGTATCCGAGCTGTAAGCATTTTGCTAAATCACTCTGTGACCATAGCACAGAAACTAAATTTAAACTACAGAGTCTAAAGATACAATAAGCTAACTGGCCACAGAAGCTTCAAAGTTAAGGGCCATCCCTTGATATAGTCTTCTTAGAACAGACTGTCTTGGCAATTAGGATTATATGCCTATCCTCAAAAAAAGGTTTTCTGTTCACCTCTTTCTGAATAATTCCTTCCTCCCGTTGAGTCAGTTTATTTCAAAAAAATTTCAATAACTTATTATAGGAGATACAAAGAATTCCATTTTCTCTTAGAAAGAATGAGAAAATAATAATAATCCATGCCAACAATTTTTAAATTTCTACATCATTTGGTTTCATTTACTCCTCTTAGAAAGTAGAGAAATAGTTAATACTTAAAAGTTACAAAAGGAAAAAGTTAAGACGTGTGCTTTGCAAACTTCTACATTTCCCTACCCCTTTCTTCCCCCACCAAAAGAAAATAATAATAAACAAATTACCTATTGGACTGGTTTTCTTGCACGAATGGATAACAGGTAATCAGGTAGCTGGGAATTGGAGTTGGTTCTACACCAGAAACATTTCCATTATCATTTGGGAGTGCCATAGGGATCATAAATGTATCAGGATTCTTCTTCTGGGGAATAAATGGTTCTACCTCAGCTGACAGCTTGACATTCTTCAAAGAGAAAGTGAAACACATTACTAACAAACAAGCAAAAACTTAAATAATACAAATTCACAACAATAAAACAATAAAAGAGACAGTCTTCTCAGTATTCACAAAACATTCAAAAGAAGAGCAAGGTCACATTTTAAAATTTTAATCTGATTATGTTATTTAGACAAAGCCATCAACTGGATAAAAACTTTATCAAAGGTTACTACATTTCAATGAAGTCATTTCTTACATAACCAAAGCTGTTAAAACAATCAAGAGTACAAGGAAGTCATACCTTGGAATCCAAAAATAAAGCTGGTAGTAAAAAAACAAAACAAAACAAAAAACAAACTCGCTCTTCAGACAAAACATTGTGTTTTAAGTTAATTTTGTTAGTGGAAAAAAATCACTGAACAGAGTTCTGAAGGATAACTACTCTATATTTGTTTGAATAGCCTAAAAAAGTTTATTTCTGTCCATTGCAGGAAATTAGATTAGTATGGTTAAATTAAAAGGAAGGATAATGTCTACAATAAATGAAAAAAACAACTTAGCACAAGGGAGAAAAACTTTGGCTTCACAGTTAAATTGAGAAAAAAGTGAGCACTTCAGCTTTCCAGCAAACAAACCGAGGAAATAAGGTAATCCAGAATTCGTGCTCCATGTTAGTTTATTTTTATCTTCTCTTATAAATCTATAGAGGTTTAAACATAGTAAAGTACCATACTAAGGATGCACAAATTGGGGACAAAACTATAAAGAAAAGTAAAGAAGAGCCATGAACGTCAGGATAGGAATTACTCTCAGGAAAGAGGAAGCTGTGATTGGGAAGAGGCACCTGGCAGAGCTTCTGAGGCACCCAACAAAATCCTGTATCCTAACATGGATGACACAAGGTCTTCATCCAATAACTCATTTAGCTGTACACTGGTTTTGTGCATTTTTCTTTCTGTGTTTGCTATATTTAACTAAAATTTTTAAGATTTTAGTATAAAATAATCTATAGGCACATTCTGTAAAAGGAGAATGTTAAAAAACTACAAACATCTCAAGGTGACTTGGGGGGAAAAACCCACAAACATAACAATATTAAAAGATAAACACTTTGCAAAACCAGTGAGTGGAATGCAACCCAATATTTCAACAACTCAAATCAACTACGTGAAAGCAATAGATCTAACCAGAACTTTTTCCCCACTGGGATGGCATTTATTAGAAGCTCCCATCAAGGCATATTTCTCTGAATAAATTTCATGCATGTGTCTCACAAAAGTAATTAGTAGAAAATCCAAAAAAATCTAAAGAAAAGACTTGACATGCTAAATATATGTGCTGAATATACAGCCTTTTTTCAAACTGTTCAAAAACAGTTCATTGTGAACATTTGAAAACACATGTCTAGGGAAGAAATCTGAACTATACAGCAGTATCAATTCAATATCCTTCCTCCCCACCTGATGTAACTTTGATGTCTACTTTTATACTACTGACCAAATCTGAAATAGATAACATAATTGTACTCATAAATAATGTGTGAGTTGGTTTCTTGAATTCCAACATAGGAGGCAAAAACAAATGTTAATAGTATATAGGTCGGTGATTTTCACTATGATAGTTATTAGGACTCAAAACTTATTAAGGTCTAAAATATCAACCTTTGAACGTATGAGAATCCTGAACAGCTTTATAAATCTGGGCTAGAAGACATTTGAATTTTTTTTTCTAATTCAAGGTATATGGTTATATTAAATTCTCAGTCCCATATGAAAAAAAACTAAGAATACTAATATAAAGAAATAAGGCAATTTAAAAATAACTTTTCCTGATACCCCCAAATAATACCAATTCATAAATTACTTTGTAACAACAAATTCATATCCTTGCTCTTTCCCAACAGTGTAGTGTTTAGGATTCCACTTCCACTGCAGGGGGCACGGGTTCAATCCCTGGTGAGGAAACAAATACCCCACAAACCACCAGACTAGCCAAAAACAAAAAAAAAGTTTTTTGTTTTGTTTTGCAACAAGTTTTTAATACCTAGTCTCATCTGTTCTTTATATGTTTTGTGAATTTAAGTAACCACTACTCAAAAAGTGTCATGCATAATTTATAACTAATATCTGTACATATACACCGTATATGTCCCCAAAAATTTAAGTCTGTATTGGCTTCTATTCTAAGTGCAATTCTAGATATTGGCATTCAACAATAAAACTCACAAACACTGAAATGATCCTTTGTTTTTACCAAAAAAGAGAAGCTGCTGTAGTCAACAGCTGCACAAACAGAAGATGTCACTAGTAGGAACAGACTGGCAAACTTTCTCCCACAGTTACAACTCCCTATGGTTTTAAAAGTTGTTTGTCGTGACTTTGGGGCCTTCAGCATCATACATCAAAATGCAGCCTCAGCTGTCCTCAGGCCTGAAAAGTAATGTTCATATGGCAAAATATTTTTTAAAATTTCACATAATAAAAGTCATACAGATAATATGTTAAGCAAGCAACAGATTTTGGCAGTTATTTCATTAATATAGAAATTAAAGGAAAAAATGTCTTACATAGTAGACAACAAAATGTTATGAAAAAATTAACTAGTTACTTCATACAATGATACTCCTCAGTTTGTATTTCTGTTTAGTCTATTTATGCCATGACCATTAAGAAATTTTTGTCTCCTTAAAGAAAATAAAATAATGGAAGAAGTCTAAACAGAACAAAATCTACTCCTGTACTGCTATTTGCTAAAAAAAAGGAAAAAAAAAAAAAAGACACTGTACTGTAAAATTACCTTTATCTTTCAGAAATTACTTCAGAATTTTCCAAGTTAATGAAAAATCATAATCCCAGAAACCTGTTTTGAACAAGAAACTGTAGAAACCTTATTTAAAAGTTTATTAAACAAATGCATTCAGATCACTGAGAGCCTGTATAATTTAACAAATACACACTGAGCTCATGCACTGAAGAGAGCACCACACTAGTATGAAGCACACATCAACAGAAAATGCAGACTAAATTCCTCTGAGATGGAACTTTCAGAAGAGTACAAACAATTTCCCCAGAAAGCAATAGAAAAATGACACCCACTTAAAATCAAAACTGAAGTAGAACATAATAAAGCATGCTCCCACAGTGAAATGTCAGTACGTACTACACACCCACAGAACAAATAAGACTATGGAAACCCTCCACGTTCTTGCTATATTAAGGTAAATAGGATGTATCAAACACTAAGATGTTTTATATATCATGACCAAAGATAAAATAAATGTCTTCTGAAGGAAAATGTGCTTAAGAAATACCTGCTGGCTTTATTGTTTTCTGGAACGTCTTTTACTGAAAGTAAGCCACTTGACTAAATAAATCAGTAGTTATACATATCAAGTTTTGCAAGACTTTAGAAAATACTGAAGAGAAAAATCAAAGCATTTAACTTAGACTCTGCCTACTTGCTTTCCTATTCATACATTTTCCCTCTTTTCTTAAAATGGACCACATTTAATCTTGTTAAACTCTGATGGTACTTTTTTAAAACCTAACTTTCTAAATTTAATACTAGTGTTTGGAATTTTCTTTCTTTCTTTGAGGAGTTCTCCCCCCACCCCCACTTCTTTCCTTGGATGCTTAATTTTTAACTTCCTTTTAAAATGCTGAACAGCGAAAACATTTATGACTATGCCTTTGCCTCAGAGTATAGCTTCAGCCACATCCCATACATTTTAATATGCAGTATTTTATTATGTTTTAAAATTTTTTTAATTGCACTTTTAAAGTCCCCTTTGACTTAAAAGCTTAGGGGAAAAAAATGCCTTTTTAAATTTCCAAATGATATTTTCACTAAATGAGCATTATTTACTTTCTTTTTGATTACAAAAGCATTTTTAAAATGTTAAGGCAATAGCTTACTTAGATCTATAAAAGCTAACTCTAAGTATTACTGAATAAAAAACACTTTAGAGTAACTTATTTAGAATACATTTAGTTTGCAGTGCTGACTCTATTTGACATTTATAATTATTTAAAGAAAAAATTATAACCCAGATAATATTATACCTTAATTGGTAAACAGTTCTTTGCATGAAACCATATACACTTATCACACATCTGGTTTTCTAAGAATTAAAGGCATTAGTGATCAATAATTTTGCAAATTACTTTAAAAGAACTCATCTAACATTAATGTACTAAAAACTAAGCCCGAGTTTAAATTATTTGATAATACAAAAGAGACTGTCAACCTCAAGTGTTCTGTCACTTCTAAAGCTACTGTTTATTTTTTTTTTTAAATCTCAAAACACTGTCCTAAATGTCCTAAAAATAGAAATACAAAAACTTTATAAACAAACTCCATTATTTAGTCTTCACATCCCTTTATATCAGTTTTTTTTTTTTTCCCCTTTAAGGACAGGGGAAAAAAAAACACCTAAGATCCGGCACAGCTAAATAAACAAAACAGATTTTTTTTTTTAATGCACTATACTAAGCAGCATCCTTTCTCAGAACTACCTCTGGCAATTAAAATAAGCTACTCATTTTGATCTAAAACAGTCTTGCTAAAAGAGGTTACTCCTGAGATTCTCTTATGGTTATAACATTTTTTCAAATAGTCATTACTACAGTTAAGATTACTAGCTAGCATGTATTCCCAGTAACTTGCTTTTTATTATCTTGATCAACACACACAGAATTTATCCTTTTATACAAAGATTTTATACATATATATATATAAAAAACAAGACATAATTCCAAGAACTACAACATGAATGTCTTCAGGCAAAACACGCTTAGATATTTTTTAAGTTACACTTGTGCAATACTCCAAGGATTTAAGACAAAATGCAGAAAGTCTGTATTAGTACTAGTCTTTAAAAATCAAACTTCTATGAATAGTCAACCACTATAATATTATAAGTTTTAACGCTGTAGACATTCCCAGAAATTCTGAATATAAACCAACACTGGTTTAAAATAAATGTTTTGAGAGAAAAACGGAAATTCAGCACATGTGGCATCTGTTTTTAATGACTTTTACTTATTAAATTCATTTAGTAAAAATATAAAAGTACATTCCAAATAACTTGGAAAAGCCATTACATTACTCAGTGGTATAGTGAAAGCAATCAAGAACTCCACACAGTGGACAGATCTCAGTTCCAGCCCCTCATCTATCATTAAGTTAATAGTTCTGTGCCTTTTTTCAATGATGAATATGAGAATATAATGAAAATAATGGAGTTTTGCCATCAGAAAAGTGCTAATTTAAAATGAAGGAGACTCCTTCCAGGTCATCCATGGACCCCTGAATTAACTGCTTACAGCATGAACTAGGCAAAGCAGCATCACTTTTGGGGATCTCAGCTTTCTGTGAGTGTATGTGTGGGGGAAAGAGCAATTGATTCAAATTATTCTCTCATAATCCCCTAGGATTAGGCTAAGGGAAGAGGTAGGAGGTACTGGAGAGAAAAAAAAAAAAATTCTTCAACAGAAAACCTACATTTATGTTTCTTTCTGAAGCTTAAATTTCTACAAAATTTTAATAGGTTGTGAACTCTGGAAAGAAACGGGATGAAAGACAAAGAGGCTCTCTAAAGAATTTGCTCATAGCACTTGCTGTCCAGATAATTACATACAAATAACTATGCTAAAAGTTACCATCTAAATAGTTAATTACATTTCCTCTGGGATGAAAGGAACCATAAGTATATATATATATATATATATACATGGAACCATAAGTATATACATGACAGCATTACTAGTTACAGTTCTGTCATCCCAGTGAAGAAACAAAATGTTTAACCCTTTCATTAGTGACACACGTACTGGAAAATCATTCAAGAAAATTTCTTATTCACTTCTCAGGCTTTGAAATTTCGGGTGTTTTTTGATAGGTATCTTGGAAAATTATTTTTCATTAAACTGGATATAGGGGACATATAAAATACCTTGGGTCACAGGAAAGCCTGAATTAATTTGTCAAGGGGTCCCCATCAGTTTTGCTTTGGTAAATGCACAAACTGTTTCGTAAAACTCGCTTGTGTTTTCAGTCATATTCACACAAGCTTTTTTTAAATAAAGATTTTTATACAAAGGAAAAAAAAAAAAAAGAAAGAAAAAAACAAAACAAATATCCACAACCAGGAAGCTGCTGTCTGCTGAAAGAGACCTATTTCAAAATCTGAACTCCCTCTGACTAGCTACATATATACACATAAATATACCAGCTACATATATACAAATACAAGAATTTGGGAAATCTTGTCTCGTTATTCAGGTGTTAATTATCCATTTGTAAAGTCATCGGGCTAACCCCTAATCTTTTTCCTTTATCTATTTGCCGAGTTCATTACTGGGCAAGGCCTTCAACTGAAGAGGGGGAATGGACAGTGAGTAAACTTCGATTTCATCAAATTAAATCCCTTCATACAGATCTCAGAATGGAAAATACTGAAACTTTTTGGAGGGAAGAAAACTATTATTTTAGATTTTTTCCCTTTTTTTTAAACACTGTCACCATCCCAGCCTCCCAGCACCTACTAGCTTGGATAATCAATAATTTGATGCAACTGAAACATTAATGGGACTTCGTGAATACGAAAACGGGCTCGGAAATGAACTCGTCCTTCGGGTCCTACACCTTTAAAATATAAAATCGATGTTTCAAAAACACTATTATTTTTGGGGGGGGGGGCAAAATAACTGGCTAGAAGGGCAAAGGGAAACCGCAGTATTTCATATCTAAAAAGGAACACCTCCATAAAACCACTGCAAAAACAATGCTTCGCTCAAGGGAACGTAGGTCTTAAAAAGCCCATAACCCCTCCATCATCTGTAGTTATCACATTCCCTGACAGTTTTTCTAAGCGAGAAGCCTTTCCACCTTAAAAACACATTCCAGAACTGAAGGGAAGGGGGAGGGGGGTTAGTATTTGGTGAAGTTATAAACCCTCTCTCGGGAAAGAACGGACAACTTGGGAATCTTCTGGCCCCTTTCACCAAACAAGTCAGGGCGGCCAAAAGCAAATCCCCAGCCCGGGGGAAATCAGAGCTGGAAAAGCCTCCAAGCTCGAGACAGCATCTGAAACAATGCAGAAGAGGGGCGCCGCCAGGATCCCGGGGAAAGGAGGTCTGCGCCAGCAGGAACCCGAGGGCTCCGGCCGTCCGGGCCCACGCTCGGAGACCAGGGCCCGCTCGGGAGGAAGCCGCGGCCGCGACCCCCAGCTCCCGGCCCGACCGGCCTGGCTCAAGCCCGCGTACCTGGTCTGCGGGGGCTCGGTCCATGGCGCCTGCAGCCGCAACGGGCCCGCGTTAGTCGGTGTGAAGAGTGCCTCGGGCCGCTTTCTCCATGGCCCCCCGCTCGGGTCGAGACCGGGGTCCGGACCTCCGCCCCTATCTAGCTGGCCGCGACGCAGAGTCCGGCTACGCCACTGGCCGAGGAGGCGGCCCCAGCTCCGGGAGGAGGGGGCAGCGGCAGCCTCGGGGAGGGATCATCTGGGACGGAAGCCGAGGAGGGCCCAAATGAGCTAGAGGCGTAGTCGGAAATGGCGGAGCGCGGAAGGGAAAGAAGGGGGCGGAGGTCCACAGGGGCAGTGGGCGGAGTGATCGCAGGCGGCCTGAGCTGGCGGAAATCCAACGCGAGCTGGCCGTTCTGGAGGCTGAGGCCAGCTGGACATTCCGAGTAGCATGTTCCCTGAGCCGCTCTGCGCTTTGCGTGGGACTTAACTGCCCCTCTGGACTGCTAAACTAAGGAGTGTGGAGCCACTCGGACACGCGCGTTTTGAGGACTTGAGCGACTTCGGAGACCACTTGAGTCTGTCAGTCTCAGTCCTGTGGGACTCTGCAATCCTATCATGAACTGTAGCCCGCCAGGCTCCTCTGTCTATGGAATTTTTTAGGCAAGAATACTGGAACTGTTTGTCATTTCCTACTTCAGGAGATCTTCCTTCCCAAACTAGGGTTGGAACCGGTGTCTCTTGCATTGGCAAGTGGATTATTTGCCCAGAGACCACTTTCTCATCCCAAACTACCTCTGGTATATCGGAAGAGGTTTTAGCTGCCTGTACATAATGTTATTCTTTCTTTTGTCATCTGGCTAAAGGAAGCCTTAACTGTAAAGGAGAATACCACAGTATGGCGACTACTGAGAAATGAGACAGGAAGCTCCACAAATAGTGGTTAGGTAATTCATTGTCAAGGACCAAGTTCAACCCTAGGCTCACCTTCAGGCTTCTCTGCCCTATCTCAGAACCCCTAATTTTTCCCACCCCTCAACAGGTAACATACTCTGGTATGTTGCCTTTCCACCGTGCTTATTGATTGTTCCTCTTACCTTCGATTCCTTAGTTCCTCGAGGAAAGAGACTGCCATGAGATTGGACACTTGGTAATCATTGTGGATTGCCTCTGGATATCTCCTCAAACACATCCTCCAACACATACCCTAAGAGTTCTTGTTTGCTGGTCAGTTCCAGGGTAAGGAAGAAAAAATAAAAGCTTGTTGTTCAGTTGCTAAGGCATGCCCAACTCTTTGCCACCCTATGGACTGCAGCATGCCAGGCTTCACTGTCCTTCATTATCTCTCAGAGTCTGCTCAAACTCATGTCCACTGAGTCGGGGGGTGCCATCCAGTCATCTCATCCTCTGTCACCCCCTTCTCCTGCCCTCAAGGTTTCCCAGCATCAGGGTATTTTCCAATGAGTCAATTCTTGGTATCAGGCTGGCCAAAGTATTGGAGCTTCAGCTTCAGCATCAATCTTTCCAGTGAATATTCAGGGTTGATTTCTTTAAACATTGACTGGTTTGATCTCCTTACTGTCCAAGATGCTCTGAAGAGTCTTCTCTAGCACCACAGTTCAACAGCATCAAAGCATCAAAGCTAAATTATACTTAAGTGAAAGAAGAGAGTAGAGGTGGCTCCTGTTTTGAAGGACTGGTGTGGAGATACACAGCTGGAGAAGAATTTTGAGACGCTTGCTTTGTTATGCTTCAGTAAAAACTTGCTTTGCCTTTTCAGTTAGTCTGGCTCAATAGTCTAGTTTTATTTGAATAGGACTTCAAGAAGTTGTGGAGCCCCCAACTGTACTTAAGTTGGTACTATATTTTGACCTGGTGAAAGGAGTTATGTAAAGTTAATAAGACTTAGATCAAGGCTGGCAGCAGAAATTATTTCTGAGGAGAAACATATTTATGTGTAAAGATCTCTCATTTATTTAGTTTTAGTAGCTCTACTTCCTCAAATTTTGTGTGTGTGTGTGTGTGTGTGTGTGTGTGTGTACATGTATGTGTGTGTGTGTGTGTTTATGTGCTTAGGCTCATATATATATTATGGTTACATACATGAATGATTCGTGTAATGTTAAGTCTCTAGTGTCTATCAGTGAATGCTGAATGAATTTAGGTTTGCTCAGAAAAACTAAACTATTTATAATATATAGTTATGTAAACTAACAGATGATCATCTTGCTTCACACTTGAAAGGTAAAAAGAACTCTGAATTTTTAGAATTTCCCCCATGGTGTCTTTAGCCATAAGATACCCCTGCTGCTGCTAAGTCGCTTCAGTCATGTCTGACTCTGTGCAACCCAATAGACAGCAGCCCATCAGGCTCCACCATCCCTGGGATTCTCCAGGCAAGAACACTGGAGCAGGTTGCCATTTCCTTCTCCAATACAGGAAAGTGAAAGTGAAGTCGCTCAGTCGTGTCCGACTCTTCGCAACCCCATGGACTGCAGCCTACCAGGCTCCTCCGTCCATGGATTTTCCAAGCAAGAATACTGGAGTGGGGTGCCATTGCCTTCTCCGGTCAAAATGGCAATAAATAACAAATGTTTGCAAGGATGTGGAGCAAAGGGAACCCTTGTACACTCTTGGTCAGAATGAAAGTTGGTGCAGCCACTAAGGAAGACAATATGGAGGTTCCTCAAAATATGCAGATGAGAACTATCATATGATCTAGCACTTCTACTTCCGGGTATTTCCCTGAAGAAACCAAAAACATTAGCTCAAAAAGAAGTATTCACCTCCATGTTTATTACAGAGTTATTTATAGTAACTAAAATATGGAAGCAACTTAAGTATCCATCGATAATTAAAGAGATAAAGAAGATCAGCGAATAAAGAAGATGTGTGTGGCGGTGTGGGTGTGTGCCACATACATTGGAATATTCAGTTCAGTTCAGTCGCTCAGTCGTGTCCGACTCTTTGCGACCCCATGAATCGCAGCACGCCAGGCCTCCCTGTCTATCACCAACTCCAGGAGTTCACTGAGACTCATGTCCATCGAGTCAGTGATGCCATCCAGCCATCTCATCCTCTGTCGTCCCCTTCTCCTCCTGCCCCCAATCCCTCCCAGCATCTGAGTCTTTTCCAGTGAGTCAACTCTTTGCATGAGGTGCCCAAAGTACTGGAGTTTCAGCTTTAGCATCATTCCTTCCAAAGAAATTCCAGGGCTGATCTCCTTCAGAATGGACTGGTTGGATCTCACTGCAGTCCAAGGGACTCTCAAGAGTCTTCTCCAACACCACAGTTCAAAAGCTTCAATTCTTCAGTGCTCAACCTTCTTCACAGTCCAACTCTCACATCCATACATGACCACAGGAAAAACCATAGCCTTGACTAGACGAACCTTTGTTGGCAAAGTAATGTCTCTGCTTTTGAATATGCTATCTAGGTTGGTCATAACTTTCCCTCCAAGGAGTAAGCGTCTTTTAATTTCATGCCTGCAGTCACCATCTGCAGTGATTCTTTTAATTTCATGGCTGCAGTCACCATCTGCAGTGATTTTGGAGCCCAGAAAAATAAAGTCTGACACTGTTTCCACTGTTTCCCCATCTATTTCCCATGAAGAGATGGAACCGGATGCCATGATCTTTGTTTTCTGAATGTTGAGCTTTAAGCCAACTTTTTCACTCTCCTCTTTCAGTTTCATCAAGAGGCTTTTGAGTTCCTCTTCACTTTCTGCCATAAGCGTGGTGTCATCTGCATATCTGAGATTATTGATATTTCTCCTGGCAACCTTGATTCCAGCTTGTGTTTCTTCCAGTCCAGCGTTTCTCATGATGTACTCTGCATATAAGTTAAATAAGCAGGGTGACAATATACAGCCTTGACAAACTCCTTTTCCTATTTGGAACCAGTCTGTTGTTCCATGTCCAGTTCTAACTGTTGCTTCCTGACCTGCATACAAATTTCTCAAGAGGTAGATCAGGTGGTCTGGTAGGAAAAGTAGCGAAGTTTTGTTTTATTTTTCCTAAGTGAAGTCACTCAGTCATGTCTGACTCTTTGCGACCCCATGGACTGTAGCCTACCAGGCTCCTCAGTCCATGGAATTTTCCAGGCAAGAGTACTGGAGTGGGTTGCCATTTCGTAAACTGCTTTTTAAAATATATTTATTTGGCTGAGTCAGGTCTTATTTGTGGCACACGGACTCAGCAGTTATGGTGCAGTGGGCTTAGTTGCTCTGCAGCACGTGGGATCTGCATATCTGAGGTTATTGATAATTCTCCCGGCAATCTTGATTCCAGCTTCTGTTTCTTCCAGCCCAGCATTTCTCATGATGTACTCTGCATATAAGTTAAATAAACAGGGTGACGATATACAGCCTTGATGAACTCCTTTTCCTATTTGGAACCAGTCTGTTGTTCCATGTCCAGTTCTAACTGTTGCTTCCTGACCTGCATACAAGTTTCTCAAGAGGCAGATCAGGTGGTCTGGTATTCCCATCTCTTGAAGAATTTTCCACAGTTTATTGTGATCCACACAGTCAAAGGCTTTGGCATAGTCAAGAAAGCAGAAATAGATGTTTTTCTGGAACTCTCTTGCTTTTTCCATGATCCAGCAGATGTTGGCAATTTGATCTCTGGTTCCTCTGCCTTTTATAAAACCAGCTTGAACATCAGGAAGTTCATGGTTCACATATTGCTGAAGCCTGGCTTGCAGATTTTTGAGCATTAGTTTACTAGCGTGTGCTGCTGCTGCTGCTAAGTCGCTTCAGTCATGTCTGACTCTGTGCAACCCCATAGACAGCAGCCCATCAGGTTCCACCATTCCTGGGATTCTCCAGGCAAGAACACTGGAGCGGGTTGCCATTTCCTTCTCCAATACAGGAAAGTGAAAGTGAAGTCACTCAGTCGTGTCCGACTCTTAGCGACCCCATGGACTGCAGCCTACCAGGCTCCTCCGTCCATGGGATTTTCCAGGCAAGAGTACTGGAGTAGGGTGCCATTGCCTTCTCCGAAGATACCCCTGAGTAAAAATTCAGTAACAGTACAGTCATAAAATTACCATAGTACTTTGGTGTTCTTCCTTTAAAGAATGACCTAAGGAAATCGAAATATAGGATCTTGAAAAATCTTTCCACTTTATAGAATTTTTATGACTATGAAATAGTTCTTGCAGAGGATCTTTTATGTACAAGACAGTCACTTAAATTTTAGAATAGGTTTATGAAAAATTATAAGAACAAAAATGTCACAATGCCCTTCCAATTTAACACAATACTAGGAAAGCTCTTATTCTAAAAGCTATTAGGATAAAAATTTAAATCTATGAAGGAAGAAAAGACATTTTAAAACATTACATTTTATAGATGATTGAATTTTAATTAAGTCTTTCATTCAGCAAAAAATATTTAACATGCTAGGTGCTAGGCTAAGTACTGGAGGTTAGTAGTTAATAAGACACTGAGGACAGAGGCCATGTTTGTCTTGTGGGCAAGACATACATAAAACAAATAAAGGTGAGATGAGTGTCATGAAACAGGAACCTCAATAGTTTCTGCCATAGTGTGGGATGGAAGGTCAAGGAAGTTATATGTAGGTAAATAGACTCTAAGGAAACACCTGAAGGGTAAGTAGGGTTTATGATAAGTAAGGGGGAGGAAATAGGGAAATTGTTCCAAGGAAAAGGAATGGCATGTGTGAGGACTCAAGTAGTAGAGAGAATCCAGCATTAGTTCTTAAACAAGCTCGCTCCTTGAAATGAGAGTTCTGGAGGAGAGGAATAATCCAATAAAGCAAGATTGGAAAGGATAGGATGAAAAACTAGGAGAAGAAATTGACCTCAGATGGGAGTAGGTGTATGTTGTTTACAATGACAAAATAAAGAAAGGAGAGGTATGGCTACGTTTCTAAGTTGAGAGAGTGCTTGTCAGATGGCTTCTGTTTTATCAGTGAAATGGAAGGCAAGATTATCTTCTGATAGTGGAGGAAAGCACAGTTGTGATGATCACGCACTTTTCAAAACTCAGCAAACACTTTAGACTTGTGCATGTTATTATGTGTAAATTTTACATCAAAAGATAAACACTATAAATAAATATTGAACTCTAGTTGTAACAAATACATGTACCTATGTAACCCAAATATCATCAAAATATAGAATGTTACCATTCTATAACATTCTTTTAAACTTTTAAAACTTCTCAGGAATTCCCTGGTAGTCAGTGGTTAAGAGTCTGCCTTGCAATGCAGGGAATGTGGGTTTGATCCCTGGTTGGGGACCTAGGATCCGTGCTGCAGAGCAACTAAGCCCACTGCACCATAACTGCTGAGTCCATGTGCCACAAATAAGACCTGACTCAGCCAAATAAATATATTTTAAAAAGCAGTTTACGAAATGGCAACCCACTCCAGTATTCTTGCCTGGAAAATTCCATGGACTGAGGAGCCTGGTAGGCTACAGTCCATGGGGTCGCAAAGAGTCAGACATGACTGAGTGACTTCACTTAGGAAAAATAAAACAAAACTTCGCTACTTTTCCTAGCCACAGCAACCAGAAAGGAAGAAATAAAAGGAAGAAAAGAAAATCGGAAGTCAAGAAAAACTCTGACTATTTACATATGACCTGATATTATATATAGAAAACCCTGAAGTCTCTATCAAAAAAGAGAAATTAAGGAAATAATCCCATTTACAATCACATCAAAAAGAAAGAAGTACCTAGGAATAAACTTAACCAAGAATGTGAAAGACCTATACTCTGAAAGCTGTAAAACATTAATGAAGGAATTTGCAAATAATACAAAGAAATGAGAAGATATATAAAAGGGATTAATATCCAACATATATAAACAGCTCATGTGCTGTGCTATGCAGTGCTTGATTGCTTAAGTCATGTCCAGCTCTTTGCAGCCCCATGGACCACAGGCCACCAGGCTCTTCTGTCCATAGGATTTTCCCTGCAAGAGTACTGGAGTGGGTTGCCATGCCCTCCTCCAGGGGATCTTCCCAACCCAGGGATAGAACCTGAGTCTCCTGTGTCTCCTGTATTGCAGGCAGATTCTTTATTGCTGAGCCATCAAGAAAGCCCAAACAGCTCATATAACTATATATTTTTTTTAAACTAATTTTAAAAATGTGCAAGAAGAAGCTGAATAGACTTTTTTTTTGAAACAAGACATAAAGATGGTTTACAGGCACATGAAAAGATGCTCAGCATCACTAATTATTCAATTCAGTTCAGTTCAGTTGCTCAGTTGTGTCCGACTCTTTGTGACCCCATGAATCCCAGCATGCCACGCCTCCCTGTCCATCACCAACTCCCAGAGTTTACCCAAACTCATGTCCATCAAGTCAATGATGCCATCCAGCCATCTCATCCTCTGTCATTCCCTTCTCCTCCTGCCCTCAATCACTCCCAGCATCAGGGTCTTTTCCAATGAGTCAACTCTTCGCATGAGGTGGCCAAAGTATTGGAGTTTCAGCTTCAGCATCAGGCCTTCCAAGTTATTAGAGAAATGTAAATCAAAAACGAAAGGAGATACCACTTCACACTTGTCAGAATGGCTCTCATTAAAAAGTCTTCAAATAACAAATGTTGGTAAGGATGAGGAGAAAAGGGAATCTGGTAAACTGTTGATGGGAATATGAATTGGTGCAGCTACCATGAAAATAGTATGCAGTTTCCTCAAAGAACTAAAGATAGAAATACCGTATGATTCACCAATGCCACTGCTGGGTATATGTCTAAAAATAAAAGTCCCACTAATTTGAAAAGATACATGTACGCCAACGTTCATAGAAGAATTATTCCCAATAGCCAAGATATAGTGCTATTTCAAACCTTAAAAGATGATGTTGCTAAAGTGCTGCACTCAATATGCCAGCAAATTTGGAAAACTCAAAAGTGGCCACAGGACTGGAAAAGGTCAGTTTTCATTCCAATCCCAAAGAAAGTGAAAGTGAAGTCGCTCAGTCGTGTCTGACTCTTCGCAACCCCATGGTCTGCAGCCTACCAGGCTCCTCCGTCCATGGGATTTTCCAGGCAAGAGTACTGGAGTGGGGTGCCATTGCCTTCTCCAGTCCCAAAGAAAGGCAATGCCAAAGAATGTTCAAACTACCACACAATTGCACTTTTCTCACATGCTAGCAAAGTAATGCTCAAAATTCTCCAAGGCTTCAATAGTATGTGAACCAAGAACTTCCAGATGTTCAAGCTGGATTTAGAAAGGGCAGAGGAACCAGAGGTAAAATTGCCAACATCCACTGGATCATAGAAAAAACAAGAAAATCCCAGAAAAACATCTATTTCTGCTTCATTGACTACACTAAAGTCTTTCACTGTGTGGATCACAACAAAATGTGGAAAATTCTTAAAGAAATAGGAATATCAGAACATCTTACCTGCCTCCTAAGAAACCTGTATGCAGGTCAAGAAGCCACAATTAGAACCAGACATGTAACAAAAGACTGGTTCAAAATTGGGAAAGGAGTACATCAAGGCTGTATATTATCACCCTGCTTATTTAACTTCTATGCAGAGTATATCATGAGAAATGCTGGCTGGATGAAGCACAAGCTGGAATCAAGATTGCCAGGAGAAATATCAGTAACTGCAGATATGAAGCTGACACCACCCTTATGGCAGAAAGTGAAGAGGAACTAAAGAGCCTCTTCGTGATGGTAAAAGAGGAGACTGAAAAAGCTGGCTTAAAACTCAAACTTCAAAAAACCAAGAACATGGCACCAGTCCCATCACTTCATGGCAAATAGATGGAGAAACAATGGAAACAGTGACAGATTTTATTTGGGGGGGCTCCAAAATCATTGCAGATGGTGACTGCAGCCATGAAATTAAATGACACTTGCTCCTTGGAAGAAAAGCTATGACCAACCTAGACAGCATATTAAAAAGCAGAGACATTACTTTGCCAGCAAAGATCTGTCTAGTCAAAGCTATGGTTTTTCCAGTAGTCATGTATGGATGTGAGAGTTGGACCCTAAAGAAGGCTGAGTGCCGAAGAATTGATGTTTTTGAACTGTGGTGTTAGAGAAGACTCTTGAGAGTCCCTTGGACTGCAAGAAGATCCAGCCAGGCCAATCCTAAAGGAGATCAGTCCTGAATATTCATTGGAAGGACTGATGCTGAAGCTGAAATTCCAATACTTTGGCCATGTGATTCGAAGAGCCAACTCATTGGAAAAGACTCTGATGCTGGGAAAGATTGAAGGCAGGAGGAAAAGGGGATGACAAAGGATGAGATGGTTGGATGGTGTCACTGGCTCAATGAACATGAGTTTGAGCAAGCTCCAGGAGTTGGTGATGGACAGGGAAGCCTGACATGCTGCAGTCCATGGGGTCGCAAAAACTCGGACATGACTGAGTGACTGAACTACAACAACAACAAGATATAGAAGCAACCCAAGCCCATCAGCAGATGAATGGATAAAGAAGATGTGGTATATATACACAATGGAATATTATCTAGCCATAATGAAGAATGAAATTCTGCCATTTGCAACAATGTGGATGTACCTAGAGACTATTATGCTTAGTGAAATAAGTCAGATGGAGGAAGACAAATACTCTCATGTTATCACTTATATGTGGAAATTAAAAAAATAAAACATACAAATTTGTATAACAAAACAGAAACAGATTCAAGAATATAAGAACAAAGTAGTGTTTAGCAGTGGGGAGAGGGAAGGGAGGAGGGGCAAGATAGAGTTATGGGATTAAGAGACACAATCTATTGCATATAAAATAAATAAGGAACAAGTATATACTGTACAGCACAGGGAAAGATAGCCATTATTTTGTAATAACTTTAAATGGAATATAGTCTATAAAATATTGAATCACTATGTTGTATACCTGAAACTAATCAACTATACTTCAATTTTTTTTAAAGAAATTAAATAAATCTTCTCTACTTTAGTCAGATGCTTATGTTTTTCACTGTTGTAAATTCACTACCTACACCAATGTCTGGTAGATAGAAGTTGCTCAATAAATATTTGTTGAATAAATGAACATTTGATAGGCTATTAAATTAGGATTCTTTCAGCCAGGGTTGGGTTTTGTTAGACATGTACATTGTATTAAATGAGCAGGATTCAGTAAAGTGTGAATGCTTTTATATTTTGTCTTCACATTCTCTGAGGGCCACTTTTTTTCCCCTGTGTTGGATGAAATCTCATGAAGATCACACAAACTTCATTCCAGGTTAAAGCTTTCCCTTTTCCCGAGCTCAGTTCTGCTTCAGGCTGGAAACTGCAGTAGAGGACGCAACACAGGCCACTTCTGTTTTGCTTTCTATCTTTATATCTCTGCCTCCTCTTCCTTAACTACATGCTGGTTAATGTTTTAGATTCCTCCAGGTTTGGGCTGTGAAGGGGAAGATGGTAGAACTTCTCAGAGGTCTCAGACGTATGCCATGCATGGCACTTTCAGGCCTTCACTAATTATCCTAGCCTTCAGCCCTTGGGTTTCTAAAGTTTAACCCTCATCTAGGTCCCTTGTGTCTCAGCCAAACAGTCTTCTTGCTGGACTCCCTTTTAAAACAGCTTTTACCACCATCCCTGGGAACATTTTGCTACACTTGACTTATCACATATCCATCTATCTACCTGTCTAGCATCCCATTAATCAACCTTACTTTTGGTGTGTTACAAAGTAAATTGCTAACATAAGTACACTTTGCCCTGAGAAAAACTCACGTGTATCCACAGTTGGTGAACATGCAGCTGGTTTGGCATTCTTTCTGGTCTGACTTTGGTTTTCTCAGGGAAGATTCACACCCCAGGTCCCTGTATTCCCCCAGACTTCAGGTGACATGTATCAAGTTCTCCAAGTATTTCTCTGAAACCTCCTCTCAGGTAGCTTGAGGTAAGGGGAAGCATCTCTTTTGTTCCCCCGTGGGAGATGTGAGTACGTATCAGGTATCTTCAAAGCAATACCTCTTCTGAGTTATCAGATCCCCCCAGCCATCCCCCAACCTTGAACTGGAAATTAGTGATGAATAATACTGAGCCACAATTTCTTGGCATATTTTACATGGTAGACTAACATCTGACTTTAGATGTAGGGGAAATTGGCACCTATCTATTGTCCTTTTGGGACTCAGTCAAAACAGACAGCATGTACGTCATGTCACATGTTCATTTATTTAACAAATATTTGTTGAGCACTTGTTCTATGCCAGGCACTAGTCTAGGTAGTAAGGATACAATGTTGAACAAGACAAAGTTCCTGCTCTCATGGAATTTACTGCTAAGTCTGGGTGACAGATAATAAGTATATTTCAAAAAGAAGATAATTTCATGTGGAGATGAATGTGTGAAGGAAATAAAGCATGCTAATGTGATTAATGCAGATAAAGGTGGATGTGGATCCCTTTCATAAGGGCTGACTTCTAAGGAGGTGATATCTGGCCTGAGATTTGAAGAATACAAAAGGTAGAAGGAAACAAGAGCAAAGGCCCCAGGAGGAAAAAATCTTGTCATTAGAGGAACAGGAGGAGACAGGTGTGAATAGAGGGTAGCAGGAGGAGAGTGGCATGAGCAATGAACGGTACATGAGACCACAGCCAAGCCAGATCATGTTAGAAATTTATAGGCCATAATAAGGAGTTAGGATTTAACTTTAATTTCAAAAGCCATTCAAAAGATTTCAAAGAGGTGCATGGAATTCATGTTTTGACTGAGTGCTGAAAAGATAAATGTTAAAATTAATTCTTACCTTCTAGTGTATAAGAGGGCTTCTCTGTTGGCTCAGATGGTAAAGAATCCACCTGCAACATGGTGTATAAGAACAAATCTGAATGTTTATATAAGAATTGGGTTATTATTACAATTTTATCATAAAAAATGTAGTAGTCAAACTTTAGAAGTTTCAACGAATGCAGGAACAACTTCTCAGCATTATAGTTTCTACATGTCCCTGAAGTCACACTACTACACATTGTGATTTTAAAGAACAGCCTACTCTCAACTACAATCAGGTGAGGGGCAAAGTATTTTCTGGCTAGTTCTTCTGTATAGAGTAATTCTCTACACAGTAATATTGTAATATGTAATGTGATAGTAACATTGCACCCGGTGTTAAATTTCCCTTCCTTTCTAATAGAAGCTGACAATGATAAATTCTATTTGCTTTATCTCCTGGCCAATGGAGAAGATTCAGTTTCATAGAAGCCCTCTAGAAGCTAGAGGGCCTGTGCTCTGAAGAAAATACTTTATTAATATTTTCATAAGCATATCTAAGATTGTTACTCTCATTTAGAGTTTTAATTTCTCATGTGTTTATTTCTGAATGCGTTTATTACTAAATTAAATGTATATTTTTGGCTCAAGAGGGTATCATTTTCTTCCTAAAATTATCTAGTCAAATCTTTCTTGTATTAACTTTCAGTTAATTCCCCTGTTTATTTAAATATTGGAAAGCTATCCATAATCTTTTTACATAAAATTAACAACTTTCACAATCACCATTATTACTTTACTCTATATTTAAACTATTAATAGAATTTCAACATAAGGATTCCATCTAAAATGCTTACTTATATTTAAAAGTATATATCTACATATTAATAATAATGCTCTCTGACATACCTGTTCTTACAGCTTATATATGTGTGTGACATGTGCTCAATTATGTCCAACTCTTTGAAACCCCATGGGCTGTAGCCTGCCAGGCTCCTCCGTCTATGGAATTTTCCAGGCAAGAATACTGGAGTGGGTTATCATTTCTGCCATCAGGGGATCTTCCTGACCCAGGGATAGAACCTATGTCTCCTATGTCTTTAACCCACTGAGCCATCAGGGAAGCCCCAGAGCTTATATCAGATCAGATCAGATCAGATCAGTCGCTCAGTCGTGCCGACTCTTTGCGACCCCATGAATCGCAGCACGCCAGGCCTCCCTGTCCATCACCAACTCCCGGAGTTCACCCAGACTCATGTCCATCGAGTCAGTGATGCCATCCAGCTATCTCATCCTCTGTCGTCCCCTTCTCCTCCTGCCCCCAATCCCTCCCAGCATCAGAGTCTTTTCCAATGAGTCAACTCTTTGCATGAGGTGCCCAAAGTACTGGAGTTTCAGCTTTAGCATCATTCCTTCCAAAGAAATCCCAGGGCTGATCTCCTTCAGAATGGACTGGTTGGATCTCCTTGCAGTCCAAGGGACTCTCAAGAGTCTTCTCCAACACCACAGTTCAAAAGCATCAATTCTTCAGCGCTCAGCCTTCTTCACAGTCCAACTCTCACATCCATACATGACCACAGGAAAAACCATAGCCTTGACTAGACGAACCTTTGTTGGCAAAGTAACGTCTCTGCTTTTGAATATGCTATCTAGGTTGGTCATAACTTTCCTTCCAAGGAGTAAGCGTCTTTTAATTTCATGGCTGCAGTCACCATCTGCAGTGATTTTGGAGCCCAAAAAAGTAAAGTCTGACACTGTTTCCACTGTTTCCCCATCTATTTCCCATGAAGTGATGGGACCGGATGCCATGATCTTTGTTTTCTGAATGTTGAGCTTTAAGCCAACTTTTTCACTCTCCACTTTCACTTTCATCAAGAGGCTTTTTAGTTCCTCTTCACTTTCTGCCATAAGGGTGGTGTCATCTGCATATCTGAGGTTATTGATATTTCTCCTGGCAATCTTGATTCCAGCTTGTGTTTCTTCCAGTCCAGCGTTTCTCATGATGTACTCTGCATATAAGTTAAATAAACAGGGTGATAATATACAGCCTTGACATACTCCTTTTCCTATTTGGAACCAGTCTGTTGTTCCAGGTCCAGTTCTAACTGTTGCTTCCTGACCTGCATACAAATTTCTCAAGAGGCAGGTCAGGTGGTCTGGTATTCCCATCTCTTTCAGAATTTTCCACAATTTATTGTGATCCACACAGTCAAAGGCTTTGGCATAGTCAATAAAGCAGAAATAGATGTTTTTCTGGAACTCTCTTGCTTTTTCCATGATCCAGCAGATGTTGGCAATTTGATCTCTGGTTCCTCTACCTTTTCTAAAGCCAGCTTGAACATCAGGAAGTTCACGGTTCACATATTGGTGAAGCGTGGCTTGGAGAATTTTGAGCATTACTTTACTAGCGTGTGAGATGAGTGCAGTTGTGCGGTAGTTTGAGCATTCTTTGGCATTGCCTTTCTTTGGGATTGGAATGAAAACTGACCTTTTCCAGTCCTGTGGCCACTGCTGAGTTTTCCAAATTTGCTGGCATATTGAGTGTAGCACTTTCACAGCATCATCTTTCAGGATTTGGAATAGCTCAACTGGAATTCCAATACCACTAGTTTTGTTCATCGTGATGCTTTCTAAGGCCCACTTGACTTCACATTCCAGGATGTCTGGCTCTAGGTCAGTGATCACACCATCGTGATTATAGCTTATATAGTCATGCTGATTAGAAATGATGGTAACCCAGTGAGATCACCTGATGGGGGTTGCGTACCAAGTTTAGGATTGCCAGAAAGTGAAATAGGAATTTAACAATTAAAAAAATTGAGGTATAATCTGCGTATAACATGTATTAGCTTAAAGTATACAACATAATGACTCGATATATGTATATCTTACAAAATGATTACCATAATAAGTTGTTAACATCCATCACCAGTTAGAAATTTTTTTCTCATGATGCAAGCTTTTAAAATCTGTTCGTTAGCAACTTTTAAATACATAGCACAGTATTGTTAACTATAGTCACTTGCTATATATTACATCACAAGGACTTCCCTGGTGGCTCAGAAGGTAAAGAATCTGCCTGCAATGTGGGAGACCTGGCTTAGATCCCTGGGTCAGGAAGATCCCGTGGAGGAGGGCATGGCAACCCACTTCAGTATTCTTGCCCGGAGAATCCCCATGGACAGAGGAGCCTGGTGGGCTATAGTCCATGGGGTTGCAAAGTGTCGAACATGACCCTAGACACAGCATGTAAGGATGTATCATATAGCTGGAAGTTTGTACCTCTTGACTACCTTCACCCGTTTTAACGACCTTCTCTCCTTCCTCTCTGGCAACCACCAATCTGTTCTCTGTATCTACGAGTTTGGGATTTTTTTCAGATTCTACTTTATAAGTCAGATCATACTGTATTTGTCTTTCTCCGACCTTTTTCACTTAGCATAATGCCCTCAAGGTCCACCTAAGTTACCACAAATGGCAGAATTTCCATCTTTTTAATGGATAATATTTGTATATGTGTATATCACATCTTTATTCATTCATCTGTCAATGAACACTTAGGTTGTTTCCATATCTTGTCTATTGTCAATAGTGTTGCAATAAACAGGGGTGTACAGCTAGCTGTTCAAGATAGTGATTTTGTTTTCTTTGAATAAATACCCACAAGTGGGGTTGCTGGATCAAATGATAGTTCTATTTTTAATTTTTTGAGGCAACTTTATATTGTTTTCCATAGTGGCTGAACCAATGGGAATTTGGCATTTTGGCCATTTAACAAGGCTAGAACACAGATGAAGTTGAGTATATATCTTCGTTTTTTTTGCAGGAAAGTAACAGAGTCCAACACGACTGAAGCGACTTAGCAGCAGAAGCAGCAGCAGCAACATGATCTAATGTTAAGAAGGTATTTAAAGTGACAGGCCATGGAATTAAAGCTGCATAAAGGTAGTATTAACTGAAAATTACTAGAGGTAATATCTGCTTGTTTTTTCCATGTAAAATAAATCCACCGAAATTTCCATGTAGTAGTAGCAAACTGATAGGAAAAAAGGTCCCATTGACAGTATCAGTGGTATGATGGAAAGATTGCTGCTATTCCCCTATTCATACCTAAGAGCCTCCAAGCTGCCACTCTTGTCTGAGTTATCCCGCAGGGCTCAAGCTCTCACTTGAGACCTTAGTTGGAATGTATGTGACCTTTGGTTGAGGCCTTCCCTGACCACCTTCTTTAACATAGGTATGCACATAGTCCCTTTCCCATTCTAGCATTTTCCACCGTACTCATCACCACCTAAAACGCTATTTATTTTGTTTTGTTTGTTTACTGATAATCATTTTCTACTAGAATATGAGCTCCACGAGATTAGGGATTTTGTGTTTTGTCCATTGCTGGGTAGTCCCAAAGCTTAAAACTCAGAAGCCCTCAGTGTGTATTAACTGTTGCTATTCCAACTGGACACACTGAACTTGCTCCTTACCCAGCCTAAACACTTCAGGGACAGCTCACTGCTTGCTCCATATGTATTCTGTGCTTTGCTACCTCCCCGACTTTGCTCATGTGGTGCTTCCTACTCTCTGTGCCTGTCCCATCTTGAAAGTCATTTCCTTGATGAAAAAGGTCCTCCTCAAAATTCCACTAGCTAGTTGTGCCACATTCTACCTTAAATTGTTTGTGTATTGTATATAATTATTTATGTAATTATTTACTTTCTCAGAGTATACACTCCTTGAAAACAGTGTTGCTTAACAATGTTTGTTGAATGAATGAATGAATTTGCCTTTGCAGATGACTCAGACACTCACCGGAAGAAGGGAGAGAGGTAATTAAGTGGTAGGCTTAAATGGCAACCCCACGCCCCCTCAGTTCCTGCAAGAATACAGGTTGCATGTGAGTAAAATAAAAACAGAAGATGATAACATCCCAAAATAATTTGTGGATGGTAAGATCAACCATATAAAGCTATAAACTGCCTTATGAATAATCTAGTTTAGGTAAGAGTGAGTTGAAAAGGAATGAGTTTATTGCATAAAGGAACTTGGAGAGTCACATAAAAATTAGACATGACATTCATTTTTATGGTGGTAAGGTCTTTAAGCCAAGCCAGCTTAAAACAGGAAATAACTTTCCAGATTTATTATGATGTCCTTCAGATTATTTTCATGAACTGTTCCAAATCTCAGTCTTTTTAGAGGACATTCCCTTATGATAGTGAAAACAATAAATCTCTAATATTTCCCCTTCATTCTGAAGTGCTATGTAAATCTGAAATTGAAAAATCTCCTTCAACTCAACATGGGTTTTTTTTCTCCCTGACTTTAAAAACCTTTGTTAACAAGCTATTTAGATTTTTTCAAGTCAGTGACTCATATCTTCAGCTCCCCAAACCTGGGTTCTTTCTGGAATGTCCTTTCTGAGCCAGCAGAAGCTAACTTCATCAGCAGGGCTTGATTTTTGAAGCCAGGAATTTATGAAGCTGAACCTGTGAATACATAACTCTTATTCACCTTGGTATGTACCAAGTTTTCCTAAGGCTTCTAATCAGCTAGACTGAGCAAGAAATGTACCTGTCTCAGAAGGGAAAATAGCAAGTGCTAGCTAAATAACTAAAGCTGGCAGAGATAAACCCTCTGAAAAGAATTCCACTCCACAGAATATCGTCAGAAGAAATATATGTTATAGATGAGAGAATGTTTTTTTGAGTTTTAAATGTTTTGCATAATAACACCATAGCAATAAGAGAAAAATGAAAAAGAAAGTCACTCAGAACCTCATCTTTTCAATATATGAAGGATTTGTTTTCTAATTTCTGTGCATCTACATGCATCGCTATTATAATTTAGTTTTTATTTATGTAACCTAGAGGCTCTCAGAACTACTATACAAAGGAATGTTGGCTTACTCTCTAGAAATGAGGTAGGAAGAAATAACTGCTTTCCCTGCCCAGAGCCTGTATAAAGGACATCTGGGAGCTGGGGAGAAGCCAGAAGCAGACAGGGGGACTCTGAGAGATGAGGCCCATGACTGATCCCAGAGAATGCTTCACTCAACTGAATGTATGACCCAGGAGGTCCAGACACCTGTCACTGACCTGAGAACGCAACAGGTTTCTCCATAGGATCTCAACTGTCATTGCTATTCCTTTCAACAACAACTGGCATCTTTACGTTATGATATCAAATCAGTCCCCCCTCTCCAGATAATCTAGGCCCTGCATTATCTCAATGCCACTGCACTACAGTACTCTTGCCTGGAAAATCCCATGGACTGAGGAGCCTGGTAGCAGCAGCAGCATTATCTCAGCCCGTGGGTAGAAGGTGGTATTTGATAAATGTTGAGAGGATAAATAAGGTAACAACATAAAATTCTAAAATCGTGTTGGAAATACAGGGAAAACTCCCGCATGGTGGTATCACCCCAAAGATCCATCAGCACCAGAGTCATCAAGAAACCACATGGCAAGGTGTTTTTATTGTGTTACCTGCATGGGGTCTCAAAGAGTTGGACATGACTGAGCACACGCATACACACATGCTTGTAAAATGCCAGCCTCTTTCCCAGTCCTTCCACAGTCTGAGCTGGCAGAACCCTTAGGGAAGACAACTGTAGCAATCCCAGGCTTGTTGGTTCTGGCTGTCTGCCCCGTTTCTTCACATTTACTTGTAACAGGCCAGGTTTTCACCAGCCAGGGGACCTTGGGGTCTCTGGATTCCCAGCTGTGCTCAACCCTAACAAGCTGCATTTCATAGGCTTTGAACTGGTGAAGGTCTCTGAAAGAGAAACAATAGGAACCGCAGTCCCTGGCAGTCAAGAATGAAGATATGTAAAGGCTGTTCAAAATGACCCCTTGCTGAGTAGTAATAATAACAAGAGCTTACACTGATTGTGCCAGAAACAGTACTGAGCATCTTCCAGAAAGCATCTCATTGAATTGTCTCAGTAATCCTAGAGGGAAGAATTGTCTTTTTTTCTTTCAGAAGAGGAAACTGAAACACACTTTAAATTAGCTTACGTGAGGGAGTTCCCTAGTGGTCCTGTGGCTGGGACTCCGCACTTCCACTGTAGGGGACATGGGTTCCATCCTTGCCTGGGGAACTAAGATAGGACCACCGCATGCCCTGTGGCCAAAAAGTAAACTAAAAGCCACTACATAGATATTTTTAAAAAATAAGGTATTAAAATAGTTTACATGAGATTCGGTATAGTTAAAAAGTGGCAAAATTTGAATTTGAATACAGTAAACAAAGGAACATGAGGAGGCCGTGCTTTCCTTGCAGTGAGACACTTCCTTGGGACTCTAGCCTAAAAGGGGTGGCAGTGGGAGGGGCAGGAGGTGGAGGGGAGTTCTGAGGGAATCCCGCCCACACCTACCCTTCATCAGTCTCCATCCCACCTGAGCAAGTCTCTTCCTCTCCAGCTCTTCCCTCCCATCCTCCCCCTCCCTTTCCCATCTCCCATCCTTTAGTTTTTTCTTCTCTGCCTATTTTCTCACCCTGTAAATGCTCTACTCAGAAGGATGCAGCCCTAAAAGAGCTGCCAGCCCTGGCTCTGGAGTATAACTCATACTGCAGTGAATTGAGTGAGACACGAAAGCCCAAACCACCCAGTATCCCTATTGTAAACCCAAACGACCCAGTATCCCTATGTTCGCTGAAGTAAAGTCCTGTGGGTTAGCACTTGATAGCATTGTAGCTCTTTCAAAGTTCTTTGGATTTTTGTAACTCAGTCCTGAGTCTTTGTCTATACCACCTGCAATCCTGTGGCAGCCTTTGAACTAAGTCTGGTAACATCTTGCAATTCCATTGGTGCAGGGGAAAGATGTTTGCATGCTGTGGGAATCTGGGGCCCAGTGCTATGCATTCTTATTCTTTCTGAGATCTAGATTGGTGTTTTTTGTGCCTTTCTGTTCTTGAAATTGTATGTTAGTGTGATTGGCTTGGACTTAGTTTCAAAAGCATTAAGGTATTCTTTTTACCTGCCAGAGGAAAGGGTGTTCTGAGAGAAATACACATGCTATATTCAGAGGGAAAAAATACATTGCCATTATGTAGAAAGTTGGACAAAATTAGGTGATAAAATTCACTCCCTAACACTCTTGGTAAGAGTGAGACACCATTCATTCATGCATTCAACACATATTTAAATATGTCACAAGTGTATATCCTATAAATAGAATTAAAGTTTGGTAAAGGGGTAAAAAATGTAGAACGGCTATATTAGATAGACTGGCCAGGGAAAGCCTCACTGAAAAAGTGCCATTTAAACACTTATTCCTGAAAGGAGTAAGGGGATGAGCCATGCACACAGCTGGGGAAGAATATTCAACACAGAAAGGACAGCAAGTTCAATGGCTGAGATGGAAATGAGCTTGGTGAGCTTGAAGAAAAGCGAAAAAACAAGTTAGGGGACTTTTCTAGTGAATAAGACTCCATGCTCCAAAAGCAAGTTCCATCTCTGGTTAGGGAACTAGATTCCACAAGCCGAAACTAAGACTGGCACAGCCAAATAAATAAATAAAATATTTTTTTAAAAAAGAAAACCAGTTAGGTTAGAGTAGGCTGCAGAGGAAAGAAGCTCCATCACAGACGTATACAGAGCTTGCTGGTCTATAACAAGTAGCTTCAATTGGATTGTAAACAGGATGAGAAATCACTGGAAGAATTTCAGTAGATAGTCACAAGGTCTGATTTGCTTTAGAAAGATCGCTCTGGTCTCCGGTTAAATAACACTCACTGGAGAGCAGGGGTGGAAGCAGGGGAGCAAGTTGAAAGGCTGTTACAGTAGTTAAAGTAAGAGGACAAGGGCTCTTCAGTGTGAAATATATTTTGCAGATAAAGATAAGAGGATCTGGAGGATTTGGATGGGGGTTGTGAGGGAACCAAGACAGTATATTAAAAAGCAGAGACATTACTTTGCCAACAATGGTCCATCTAGTCAAAGCTATGATTTTTCCAGTAGTCATGTATGGATGTGAGAGTTGGACCATAAAGAAAGCTGAGAATCAAAGAATTGATGCTTTTGAACCATGGTGTTGGAGAAGATGCTTGAGAGTCTCTTGAAATGCAAGGAGATCAAACCAGTCAATCCTAATGGAAATCAGTCCTGAATATTCTTTGGAAGGACTGATGCTGAAGCTCCAATACTTTGGCCACCTGATGCAAAGAACTGACTCATTGGAAAAGACCCTGATGCTGGGAAAGATTGAAGGCTGGAAGAGAAGGAGATGACTGAGGATGAGATGGTTGGATGGCGTCACCGACTCAATGGACATGACTTCAAGCAAGCTCCAGGAGCTGGTGATAGACAGGGAAGCCTGGTGTGCAGTCCAGGGGGTCACAAAGAATCAGACATGAATGAGTGACTGAACTGACTGTGAGGGAAAGAGAAGATTCAAGTTCACCTCTAAATTTTCTATCTGAACATGGGTGAATAATAATGGAGCCATTTACTAAGACTGGAAAAGTCTGGGAGAAGATGGTTAGCGAAGTGTTCAGTTTGTACATATTAAATTTGAGATTCCATGGAAGAGGACATGTAAACCCATTACAGTATTCTTGCCTGGAGAATCCCATGGACAGAGGAGTCTGATGGGCTACAGTCCATGGGGTTACAAAGAGTCAGACATGACTGAGCAACTGAACACACACCCAAGTTTGAGGTTGCCTAAGACACCCAAGTAGAGAGGACAAGTAGGCAATTGTGAAGCAAGCATGCAGCACATTGAGAGGTGATGTCTACTATGGTGTTGACTAAGACACACATCTTACCACCACTGTTAGTCAACAGTTAGGGATTTGAATTTCAAAAAAAGGAGTTCACCTCCTATGAGAGCACTGCACTCCATCTTGCAAACCCTTGCTGTCTGTTTCAGTGCGACATATAGGAGAGTATTAAATGAGATATTAAGGCTTATGGAGTTCACCATCAAATCCTCCAATTGTGCCCCTTGAGCAATTAATACTTGACATTTCAAAAGGGCCTCAACTAGTGAGACCCTGCACTTCTTTAAATGCTGTCCTTAACTAAGGCAGAAACTCTGGCCAACAGAAGTAGCTGAACACAAGGAATGTGTGTCCCGTAATATCTGCAGATCATTTTCAGGTGTATGAACCACTTTTAGAGAATGTGGTGAGTCACAGATTTAAAGATGTAGAGCATGGATTCTGCATGCAGAAGGGCCACCTTAAAAACATACACTATTCAAATGCTGCTGGAGGGAAGCCCAGAACTTATGCCATAGGGTCACATCACCTGACATCAAGATGATCTAGATTATTCACAGAACACTGCAGTCCAAGGCTTGCATCATATTCAGAAGGTTGAGTAGATATGCCTCAGGGTACTTCAGAGAACCTAATAGGATTAACAAACAGCCACACATACAAAAATGGAAGAGTTTTCTCAGCCACAGCCCTTCAAAAATCAATAAAGGCTTTGCCCACAATGTTGTCTCATGAGCTTTTTTTTGCCAGAATTACTGAACAAGCCAGAACTTCTTCAACACTACAGTGTTCACGCAGCTGATCTTACCAATGACATCTTTGTGGAGAGTGTATAACCCTTCCTTTCCAGAGATGAAGACTCCTGGGAAGGAAGACAGGAGCCTAGGTGTAGAACATCTGTGCCATTAGAAAATGTCTCATTGAGGACTTCTGTGGTCATCTAGTGGTTAAGGATCCACCTGCCAAAGCAGAGGTCACCAATTCTATCTCTGGTCCAGAAGTTTCCACACGCCACGGGGCAACTAAGCCCATGCCCCACAACTACTGAAGCCTGTGCACTCTATAGCTGGTGCTCTGCAACAAGAGAAGCAGCCACAATGAGAAGCTCACACTGCAACTAGAGAATGCCCGTTCACAGCAATGAAGATCCAGTGCAGCCAAAAGACAAAAGTTTGATTGAAATAGGTATCAGCAGAAGTCTCAAGGTATTTCCCAAGAGACTAAGAGCTTATAAGGCCCACTCTGGCTTTGTCCCCTTTACCTGAGTCAATTCTGTTTGGCATCTCTTTCTTCAAGGGAGTTGTTCACCAACTAGTCCCCATTATTGCATTCATTCACTTGAAAACTAGATATATAGTTTAGCTATTAGAAAAACATATGAAGAGCTTGGTTATCACACAAGGTTGCTTTAGATCAGTTGTATGTACCACCATGGGCTGTATCAGTTGTCTAACCAGATTCATAAATCACAGACATAGGCTTTGAATAGGTCAGGTCAGAGTTTTGAGCTCAGCTTTGCCACCTATGGGCTTCCCTTGTGGCTCAGCTGGTAAAGAAACCTCCTGCAATGTGGGAGACCTGAGTTTAATTCCTGGGTTGGGAAGATCTTCTGGAGAGGGGAACAGCTACCCACCCCAGTATCCTCGCCTGGAGAATTCCATGGACTGTGTAGTCCACGGGGTCACAAAGACTTGGACACAACTAAGCAACTTTCACTTTTGCCACCTCTGGCTCTCGCAGCCCAATTTAGGCAAGTGTAAAATTAGGATAATGACAGTACCCATCTCACAGGGTTACTGTAAGAATTAGATGAGCTAACACCCTTAAAGAGATTAGAAGGGTACCTCAAACATAGAAACCACACAATACATGTTAGTGGCTGTTGTTATTAGCATCATCATTTTAAAAGCCCATTGGCAAAGAGACTTTTTTGGAACTATAGACTCAGGATGAATAAGATACTTAAGTAGACCCTCACTAAGTGTTTGCAGTTAAATCATACCATATTATTTGTAACTTCAGAGCATGAAATTTGATCTAAATCTTGACCTAGTACAAGGTTATCAGTGACACATTTTTTTTCTTTGAAGTAAACGTCATATAGCATAAAATTAACTAAAGTGTGCAATTCAGTGGCATTTTATGCAGTCACAATTCTATGCAAGAATCACTTCCAATCTAGTTACAAATCATCTTATCACCCCTAAAAGAGATCCTTACCCATAAGGCAGCTTTTTGCCTCTCTCCACAGCCCCAGGCAACTGCTGAACTGTTTCTGTGACTATAGATTTACCTATTCTGGATATTCCATATAAATGGAATCATATAATATGTGATCCTTTGTGCTGCTCCTTCACTTAGAGTGATTTATTGTTGAAGAGCAGACTGCAGATCCCCAGAGAATCTTCATCTCATCATCCCATCGTCTCTGATATGCTTGGAGTTATACAATGCTTAATGGAGACCCTGGTCTCTAGGGTTTCAGATTCTCTTCTTTATTAAGGAAATTCCCGAATGGGGAATTCCTTGGTGGTCCAGTGGTTAAGTGTCTGAACTTCCAATGCAAGGGGTGCAGGTTTGATTCCTGGTCAGGAAACTAAGATCCCACATGCTGCTTGGTGTAGCCAGAAAGGGAAAAAAAAAGGTTGACTCAAGAGTGGGTGGATTTGGGAGAACACTCCAGGCAGTTCTAAATCACTTCAACATATTAAGAATCTGAGAAAAATGATGCCCTCAACATTTGCAAGGGTGCAATTTAATCCTGTCATTTTATAGAGAAGGACTTTTTGACGTAGTGTTGTTTTTTTGGGCTACTATAAGACACATACAACCCTAGATGCACTATTACAAAAACAATTCCTTTAAGGAGAATGTGTAATGGGCCTAATGAAAGACACAGTCCCTGACATCAAGCTGCTCATAGTTTACTGGAGAGAAATGACCAGACATCAAAACACAATATAATAGATGCCGTGACTGAATTAAACACAGGGTACCATGGGAACATTTGTGAAAGTACCTAGCCCTCTTGGCAGTATTGGAAGGGTACTCCTTATACTCCTTTTTTCCACAAAAGGCTGAGTAATTGTATTGCTGGTGGATAAGTAAATTTTGTACACCACAAAGCAGTATTTTTCAGAATGTTAAACGGCTGTTGACTTTGGAACCCATGTTAATTTATTATCACAAAGAAAGAGCACTGTTACCATAGGTACTTCTTACGTGACTCCTATCCTGTTTAGTCACTGATGCCACATGGCATTAAGGTACAGATTGCAAGGTTAACATTCCTTATTGTGTGGAATTAGACTAGGAAATCCTTGCTGGTATAGGGGAAGTTATTTTCTCCATAATCTATTTTACAGCTTGAACTTATTGGTTTTTTGAGGGGGAGTCTATTCTAAGAGTAAGCATATTCTTTTATATTCTGTCTCAACCCTCTGCTACTGTCATGACCCTGCCCTCATTATTTGACACATACAAGTGTTGTCACACTTGGCCTTGTTGTTTATGCTCAAAATCGCCCCCTAGCTAGATATCAACTGATTGTATCGCTAAGTCCTCCAGCATTATGGGCGCACCATTTTCGTAATATTTAAATAAAAATGATTCTGAGCACCATTTCATCCCTTTTTCTCCTCAGGGACTCTAGGGCTTCCATTTCTCTTCGTTACTTCTGATTCTGAAGTCCTGCTTTTGCTGAATCCTGGGGCCTTGCCTTGGTTCCCACCTCCTGCATATGCTGTCCCTTTTCCCTTCCACATCACCCCATAGAGGACACATCGGATCCCTCCACTCCCCAAAACACTATTGACTACAACAGATATCAAAATACTTAGAGACAAATGCGGTACAGAACAAAACTTAAATTAATTTAAGAAAATTAAAAACTTGCCCTAAAATTGAATATTTCCATCATTTCCAAAGTCCTTTTGGCCATTTCTCTGTTTTTTCCCCTATCTCTTTTTTCCTTTTCCCCACTCCATCAGAACTCAGATTTGCTCCCACTCCATTACTCTGCAGAGTCCTGCAGAACATTCTGGTGCATGCTAAAGTTTGAGAAAACTTGACTTAAGCAAACTTTGAGAATATATTTATGCTGTGCTCACATTTACAGATCTACTTCATCATTTTTAATGGTTGTACGAATTTAATGATTCCACGAAAAGAAAAAGTGAAAATGTGTCTGACTCTTTGCGATCCCGTGGACTGTAGCCTGCCAGGCTTATTTGTCCATGGAATTCTCCAGGTAAGAATACACGAGTGGGTTGCCATTCCCTTCTACAGGGGATCTTCCCTGGGATCTCACCCAGGTCTCCTGCATTATGGGTAGATTCTTTACAGTCTAAGCCATCAGGAAAGCGCATACTGACAAACATTTAGTTTGCTTCCAGTTTTTATATATGAACATACACTAGTAAAGCACATGGAAAAATCAAAACAATTAGGAGAAGCTATAGCTATTTAAAAAAAAAAAATTTTTTTTTTTCTGGCCACCCCATGCAGCTTGCAGGATCTGAGTTCCCTGAGCAAGGAATTAATCTGAGCCCAAGGTAGTGAAAGCACAGTGTCCTAACTACTGGCTCTCCCGGGAACTCCCATAGATCTAGCTATTTTAGATAAAATGTTTTTCTTTTAAAAATTCCTTTAATGTTGTAATATTGTTTAACAACAAATCAAATTGAATTGCTGGATAAGTTAAAGGAAGGAGGGTGTTTTGGATTCTTCTTAGAGGGTAAGAGAGCACACTGTAGTAGGCTCGAAGCTCCTAGAGACCACGCACATGTCTGATTTGTTTACTTCTGTGTGTCTAGTGCCTTGAACAGTGCCTGACACACACGAATGGATAATGAATGAATGTCAAAATAATTACACTCAGTAAAGGAAGAGTACATGCTCTGTGACTCTACATAAAATTTTTATAATTTTATGTAAACTAAAATTTTACATAGTGACAGTAAAGTGACAAAGACCCCATAGACAGCAGCCCACCAGGCTCCTTTGTCCTTGGGATTCTCCAGGCAAGAACACTGGAGTGGGTTGCCATTTCCTTCTCCAACGCATGAAAGTGAAAAGTGAAAGTGAAGTCACTCAGTCGTGCCTGACTCTTAGCGACCCCAGGGACTGCAGCCTACCAGGCTCCTCCGCCCATGGGATTTTCCAGGCAAGAGTACTGGAGTTGGGTGCCATGCCATTGCCTTCTCCCTGGGGCAACCGTGGAATATCCAAATAGACATGTCATTAAGTTTTGGGATGTAAGGCTCTCTGAGGAGGAGTATCTGGGCTAAAGTTGTTCTTTCAAAAGCTGAAATGTGCACATCAAATTTTGTGGTAGAATGATGACAGAAGCCAGACTGGAGTAGAAGGAGAGAGAAGCAAAGAAATGTAAAGAGAAAATTATAAGTTTGGCTGTTCTGGAAAAGAGAAAAATAGGGCAATTACTGGAGGAGGTTTCTAAGCTGAGGATGGTCCTCAGTGATAACCTGGAGCCCCCAACCTTCCCCTAGCTGCCTTGCCTCTGACATACTTCACTTTCACTTGAGTCCTCTGTTCCTTGGGCTCACAGCATACTAATGCTCTCCTTTTCCCTTTTTTCCTGCCTTTTTTTTAGTCATTCGCAAAGTCCTTTGACTCTTGTTTCTTTCAGTTCAGTTCAGTTCAGTCGCTCAGTCGTATCCGACTCTTTGTGACCTCACGTTTCTTTAGTAGTGTTCAAATCTGTTCATGTCACTGAACCTATCTGCTGCTGTCCTAGGGCAAGTTGCTATTATCCGATTTTTGCAGAATCAGAAGGTTCTGCTTATAGTGCAGCAGTCAAGTACTTCTCTCCTGGATCAGGGATTCAAATCCCATCTTGCTTCTTAAGAGCTTAGTGACTTCTCTGTGCCTTGGTTAAAAGTACCTTCTTGCCAAGATTGTTGTGAGAGTTAAATGCAAAATCTGTGCAGCATTTCCTGTTTTTTAAAAAAATGTTTGCCTTTTTTTTCACCTCTAACATCCATGTAATTGCTTGTGCTGTTTGCTTTGTTTGGAAAACAAATTTCTCTGGACGTCACCAACTTATTAAATCCTGCTTGCTCAGTTAAGGTACCAGCTCATTAAGGAAGGATTACATTTTTTTTTTTTTTTTTTCTTTTTTTGGCCATGTTCTGGGGCATGCGGGATCTTAGTTCAAACCCATGAGAAGTCTTAACCACTGGACTACCAGGGAAGTCTTTTTTTTTTTTTTTTTTTTTAGGATTTCTTGATTGACCTACACTTTACCTAGCTGAGGGTCTTCTCTGGTAGCTCAGATGGTAAGGATTTGCCTGCAATGCAGGAGATCTGGGTTCGACCTCTGGGTTGGAAAGATCCCCTGGAGAAGGGAATGGCTCCAGTATTCTTGCCTGGAGAATTTCACGGAATGAGGAACCTGGCAGGCTACATACAGTCCGTGGGGTTGCAAAGAGTCAGACATGACTGATCAACTAACACTTTTTTTTAACTAGCTAAAGCACTCTGTCACAGTGCTTAGCATGCTTTTTGGTTCTACTTTTTCTTTCTATCTTCTCGTCCTTCTTCATATTTTGCTTCTGAATCCTACACTATTTAATGATGAACTTTTTGGGTCCCAGGAAGAGATAAGTGTTAGTTAAAACTAGGAGCCTGGGGAATTCTCTGACAGTCCAGTGGTTAAGACTCTGTGTTTTCACTGCCAGAGGCCCAGGTTCCATTCCTCATTGGGGAACTATGATCCTGCAAGCTAGGAGGCATGGCCTAAAAAGAGAAAAATTAGGTGCCTGACATACTGTTTGATTCCAACTATATAACATTCGGAAAAGGCAAAACTATGGAGACAGGAAAATGATCTGTGATTACCTGTGGTTTGAGAGAAAGACTAGGCAGAGCGCAGAGAAATTTTAGGGCAGTGAAACTACCCTAGCGCATAATGTATGAGCATTACATGTCACTATATATTTGTTGAATCCCATAGACTGTATAATACCAAGAACAACTTATTAATGCAAACTATGGATGTTGAGTGATTAGGATGTGTCAAAGGTAGGTTTACCAGTTGTGACAAATGAACCACTCTGAACACAGTTGGGCACGCTATGCATGTGTGGGGTTGAGGAGATAATATGGGAACTCGCACTCTCTCTCTCTGTGCAGAAATTATCGTCCCTGCCCTTGTGAGGCAGATGATGAACAAATCATTACACAAACTATTGTTTATTTGATGTTAAGAAGCACATGGAACATAGGGCCTTCCCTGAGAAAGTAAAACTTAAGGTGAAGCCTCAAGGCCAGGGAGGAGTTAAATCAATAAAGAGTCTCTTCAAGGAGCCGAAAGACTGGAATGAATAATGTGTTCCAGGACCACAGGCAGAAAGGAGAATAGGTACAGGCAGGTCAGACTAGTTGGAGTGCCGTGAGCTAAGGACATAAAACTGGGGAGTTGAATAGAGGGCAGACCACCAAGGCTTGCAGTCACAGGTTGGGAGATGTGTCCTAAGAACAGTGGGGTATCATCAGATTTTAAGTAGAAGAGTGATATGGTCAGACTAGAATTTAAAAAAAATCTTTCTGGCTGTTGTGTGAAAGAATGAATCAGAGGGACAATCTAAAAGTGGCTAGACCAGGAGGGAGCATACTGCAATAGCCCAGGGGAAGGATAAGCATATTGCAAATGTGAAATACTTAGCTCCTTGCAGGCATGTTCCACGTGGCCATGAGCAATGCAAACAGTAGGGGAGACAGTGGGGAAAAAGGAAAAGCATGTGGAAAAGGCAGAAAATGTGAGCAGGCAGTTCATAGAGTGATATCATGATATAGAACATGTTTTAAATAACATCATTTTTATAACATGATAATAAAATAACCATAATACCTAATACTTAATGAGTAATTACTATGTGCTAAGCATTTTTAATGTTTTTATACAGATTAATTAATTTCATCCTTGTTCTAGTTATCTGTCGCTTCCTAACAAATCATCCTAAATAAGTATGTGTGTATATATATATATATATATATATATTCAATATATCTAAAATCTGCAGCTTGGGCAGGGCTTGAGGGTTGGGGGAAGCTTGTTACCACTCTACTTGGTGTCAGCTAGGGTAGCTCAAAGTCCAAGATCTAGAATCTCTGAAACTTACTCACTCACCTGCCATAACTGATGCCAATTGAGGGCTACAACACTGTCTACTCTTCTGCTATTGGACTCAACATGCTCTTCTTCAGTATATTTGTTCACATGTCCAATTCTCTGCTGGACTTTGAGCTTTTCCAAAACACAGAACGTGTCTTATTTATCTTTGTATCACCTCTATTTGGGGCACCATCCACAAATGAATGAATCCTGAACCTCACTAACAGAATGTTTTCCTTTACCAAACTGAACACTCCTAGTGAATGGATTCTTGCAACTTTGCAAGACTACAACTTTATTAGGAAGTTTTTCTTTTTCCTTAGCCACAATCTACTTTTGTGTAACTTTTACTCAGTGGTCCTACTTAGGAGTTGTAGAACTCCACAAAATGATTTAAGCTAACGTCTATAGGACATCCATTCTCTCAGTGACAGCTATCAAATCACATCTAAATCTTTTCTAAGCTTAACACCCCAGTTCCTATTATTCTTCTTCCTGGATGTGGTTTCCTTGGTTACCTCATTCTTGATTCATTCTTAGATAGTCATTGTGGTTCACAGAGATCCAGTACAAAATGCCTGGATAAATATTAATAGTGAGTCTGTGGACACAAAGGAATGAAGTGGGATAGAAAACTATTCTGAGACCACCACAAGCAAGTGGGCTACAAAAAGAAGTGCAGGATGGGACTGAGGAGCAAGTACATGGGCCAGGAGTTGGGGGGCTACATCCTATCATCGATCTTCCCTGGTAGGCAGATCCTGATGAGAAGCAGACAGAGAATATATGCATAGGTAATCTGGGAACCTGTCTGATTGGAAATGGAGAAGGAAAATCAGGAAAAGTGGAGTTGCAGCCCAGCTAAAACCCAGTTGCCCACTTCTTCCTTAAAATAGTATTTCTTGAAGCATAGTTTATTGTTCATAAGAATTTCATAACCTATTGGTAGACATGCAGTCCCTGAGCTCAGTCCCACACCCACTGAATGTTTATTCTTTACAACTTCAAGGTAATTCTTAAGTACACAGAAAACCTTGTTTTAGAGGCCAGAGTAAGATGGAAACTGCTCCTATTCAGTAGAAGAATGTTTTTCAAACTATTTTGCAAAGCAAAAGAATCTCATGTTCTTCAGAAATTTCTTTGAAGTATAAAAATTCCCAGCTCAAGTGTTCAATCTGCATGGTTCCATCCCCATAAATCCTTATCCCAACCCATAAGGGCCTGAAAAACAATAAAAAAGAGCTGCCTTTGTCAAAAGATCCTATCACAATAACTCTTAGAAAAAAGCCTCCCCCCTCCAAGCCCCCACTCCCAGGGAAGAAAGCAGTTGAAGAATTCAAAGCCATTATACATTCTTTCCATTCCCTGTCCTCAGCTTCACGGAAATATTAAATCTGTTCCTCTGTTCTATGTATGGATTTTAAGATAAATTTTCCAATGAATTTTCACATAAATAATGAAGGGAAAGTGTCAAAAAATATAGATTTTTTTTTTTTTTTGCTTAGAAAAAGAGAGAAACTAAAATCAAGTTTATCTAAATACATGCTTTTTCCTCTTTTAGGAAAATGTTTTGAGAACATTTATTGAGTGTTCTAAGGATATATCAGCGCACAACTTTTATGAAGTTGTAACAGGTAAAACTTTTGCGTAGAAAATCCCCTGGATGGAGGAGCCTGGTAGGCTGCAGTCCATGGGGTCACTAGAGTCGGACACAACTGAATGACTTCACTTTCACTTTTCACTTTCATGCATTGGAGAAGGAAATGGCAACCCACTCCAGTGTTCTTGCCTGGAGAATCCCAGGGACGGGGAAGCCTGGTGGGCTGCTGTCTATGGGGTTGCAAGAGTTGGACACAACTGAAGCGACTTAGCAGCAGCAGCAACAGGTAAAACCTAACATTACTAGACAAAAATACAAGGGTCATGTTTTCACATGTCAAGAGTCTTGCTTTAATAAAATGATTTTGCAATAGCATTTCTTTTAATAGAATCCTTTGCCTTTTAGCCTATCTCCTCCAATTACTGAATCATTTATTTATAGAGAAGAAGAAAGATCAATGAAAAAGGATTCTTTTAATGAGATAATGCCAAGTGAAGACCATTTGGAAATGGGGAGAAAGGATGAATGATAACATCACCATTATCAGAAAGAGAAGAAGATAGATTCAAAATTATTGACCTTACAGGGACTTCCCTGGTGGTTCAGTGGTTGAGACTTTGTCTTCCAATGTAGGGGGGTGCAGATTTGATCCCTGGTTGGGGAGCTAAGATCCCACATGTCTCATGGCCACATGGCCAAAAATACTGATACATAAAACCTAAGCAATGTTGTAACAAATTCATTGAAGACTTTAAAATGGTCCATTAAAAAAAAAATCTTCAAAGTGATTGACCTACGTCTTTTCAGAAGTACTGCTTAAAAAGAGACACACAATGCACGATACTGGATGCTTGGGGCTGGTGCACTGGGACGACCCAGAGGGATGGTACGGGGAGGGAGGAGGGAGGAGGGTTCAGGATGGGGAACACAGGTATACCTGTGGCGGATTCATGTTGATATATGGCAAAACCAATACAATATTGTAGAGTTAAAAAAAAAAAAGAGACACACACTGTAATGCTCACTCCCTGACTGCTCAAACATTTATTGAGATCATCTACAGTGGGTCAACTGCGGGTAGAGAAGTGCCTAAGACAGGCACAGTCCTTCCTTTCAAGATAGAACTCCAAAATGCTTGGGTATAAGGCATTTAATTACAGTTGTAATATTGTGATGAATACTCACAAGGAGAAGTGTAAAATGCTTTGAGAATGAATTTATCATCATTTGAAAGTCAAGTCAAAGTTAAACTTAAATGTGGGGACAAATTTTAAAACCTTTTTTTCCCCAGGCTTAATTTGGATGTACTTTTTTGTTTCAACATTTTGATAGTTATATGGAAGAGTGAGTTTTTAAAAACATGTATTGTGTGCCAATAGATGTTTGTAGTTACCTACAAGATCCTTCTTTGAGGGCAAGGAAATTCATGTTTATTGAGTGCCAACTCTATCGGAAGAATTGGACCCACTCAAGAAAGCTGAGCGCCGAAGAATTGATGCTTTTGAACCGTGGTGTTGGAGAAGACTCTTGAGAGTCCCTTGGACTGCAAGGAGATCCAACCAGTCCATCCTAAAGGAGATCAGTCCTGGGTGTTCTTTGGAAGGAATGATGCTAAAGCTGAAACTCCAGTACTTTGGCCACCTCATGCGAAGAGTTGACTCATTGGAAAAGACTCTGATGCTGGGAGGGATTGGGGGCAGGAGAAGAAGGGGACGACAGAGGATGAGATGGCTGGATGGCATCACTGACTCAATGGAAGTGAGTCTGAGTGAACTCTGGGAGTTGGTGATGGACAGGGAGGCCTGGCGTGCTGCGATTCATGGGGTTGCAAAGAGTCGGACACAACTGAGTGACTGAACTGAACTGAAGACCAAAACTCAAGATATATGTGTAGCTGTGCTGTGCTTCCTTTAGGGTTAGGGTTAGGGTTAGAAGCACAGGGAAAGCACAGGAAGCACGGCAACATGTGCAAAGGAAAAACCTGAAACTCAGAGATGAAATAATTTGTTTCAAGTCAGCAGCAGAGTTTGCCTTTGATGCTGCACTTAGCTAGAAAGTGGAGGAGGGGAGAGAATGACAGATAAAAGGCTAATTTCACTGACAATTAGTCTATTGTTAGTGCTGCTTATGGGTTGAGCCAAAGTAATCAGAGGCCACAAAATACTGCCTTTTTCTCAAAAGGAAGTGCAGGGTCTGTAGACGAAAGGACAGCTGGAGGTTCTTGAGGGAGATATGGTAGCTATGATTTTATGTGATACATATGCTATGCTATGCTAAGTCACTTCAGTCGTGTCCGACTCTGTGTGACCCCATAGACGGCAGCCCACCAGTTCGTAATAAAATTAGATTGTGCTGAAATGACTAGAGGAGACTGAGCATTGCACTTCAAGCACTTGGTTAAGATGTTTGTTTTACCTTTAGCAAAGTTTGTAATAGATAACAAGGTGAGATTATAGAGAATTTATTTTGTGAAATACAAAAATTGCACAATGTCAATTTACACAAGGACTGAAGGTTTTTAGTTTTAAGCAGGAAGTGAAGGGGAGAGTTAAAGTAATTGGAAAAGAGAAACCACAGAAAGTCAGAGTTAAGATTTGTCAACAGCAGTCATGTAGAAAATCAAGATTTGCCTCCTCCAGAAGAACAATCAGTTATAATGATAAATGATGACAACCACAAGATTAGTGAACTGTAGTCTTAGCTCTGCTACATCTGCCCAACAAGGGCAGAAGCCAGTTACTCAAGAGTCTGAGGATTTTATTAAGTCCCCAAAACAAGTGGTGAAAGTCAACATATAATTTACTCTGAAGTGAAACCCACAAGGGCCTCACGGTCCAAGATGGCCAGCAAGAAAATGGGAAGGTAGGGCTGCAGTGGAGAGAGGCTGAGATTTGCACTGAACTTTTATTCTCCACCAAACTATCACCCCCTTTTCTTTAAATTGCAGCCTGTTTATTAATACGAAGGTAAGGGTCCACTTGTGTGCATAGAAATATATGCACATAGAAATCATATTATAGATAATGTTCAATAATGCTATTCTATTGATCTAGTTACAAGACATTCTCTCTTCAGTGATAATTTTGGTAGCAAATCCTCTTACAAAAGCATTCCTTTTCTGGGAATTCCCTGGTGGTCAGGTGGTTCGGACTATGATTTCACTGTCAAGGGCCTTGGCTCAATTTCTGGTTGGGGAACTAAAATTCCACAAGCTGCATGCCTTGTTAAAGAAAAGCATTCCATTTCCATAATAAACATGTCTGATTTTTAAGAACTCGTCACCCTTCTTTAATTCTACCACCAAGTATCAGTGACCAGTTACTCTTACCCTTCCTTCACTAAACATCTTAGTCACCTTCTAACTAAAAGCAAGTCTAAGGTCTCAAACCACCCACCAAATGAAATAATGTTCTAAAAGGTCCAGACTATTAAGGGAGAAATTGATTTGAGATTAAACTGTATATAGGACATAACCTACCTTCCACAGTACATTTAAGATAAATCAGATTTTTAATTTATTTACTAGGTATTTTGTCTGTTTAACCTCTAGTTTTTATAAAATTGAGTACGAATTCTAGCAATTCAGCCAGAATAATAGAACCCTAGTTCAATAAAACAATGCATGTTATTGTTGTTCAGTCACTAAGTCGTGTCTGACTCTGCAACCCTATGGACCACGACATGCCAGGCTTACCTGTCTTTCACTGTCTCCCAGAGTTTGCTCAAATTCATGTCTATTCAGTCAGTCATGCTATCTCACCATCTCATCCTCTGCTGCCTTCTTCTCCTTTTGCCTTCAGTCCTTCCAGCATTAGGGTCTTTTCCCATGAGTTAGCTCCTCATGTTAGGTGGCCAAAGTATTGGAGCTTCAGCTTCAGCATCAGTCCTTCCAGTGAATATTCAGGGTTGATTTCCTTTAGGATCGATCTTTGGTTTGATCTTCTTCAAGTCCAAGGGACTCTGAGTCTTCTTTAGTACCACACAATTGTGTATTTAAAACAATGCTGGTTCATGTCGATGTATGGCAAAAACCATCACAATATTGTCAAGTAATTATCCTCCAATTAAAATAATTAATTGTTAAAAATGCTACATTCTTTTGAATATACATGACATATTTACAAATAAATGAATTTGAATTTGTATGTCCAATTTTCTCTTTTTCCTTTAAACATTCTCTTTTCTTTTTAAGATGAACTTAAGTTTGTATGTCTAATATTCTCCTTTCTTTCCAATTGTCTTTTCAATCGTCTTTCTACAAAAAGCAGAGAAGGGGTAACAGGGAGAGAACCTTGATGATGAACTTGTTTTTGGCTGTGCTAGGTCTTAGTTGCAGTACACAGGGTCTTCACCGGGGCATGCAGGCTCTTAGTTTCCCTGACCAGGGATTGAACCTCTGCCCCTGTATTGGGAGTGCTGAGTCTTAGCCACTGGACCACCAGGGAAGTCCTGTGATGAACTTTTAAATTTTGACAACTTCCAGAAAGGAACACTCTACATAACTTTTAAATAAATGCCCCTGAATAAGACTGGTTCTTGGAAATGAGTTCAGTCAGACCTCTTTTTATCTAGTACAGAATAATAAATTGATGTAAAATTAGTTTATTGACTTCCACCTTCAGAGAGAATTTTAGGCAGCTCACAAAAATATACACAACGACAGAGTCATAAAAATGACATAGTGAGAAAAATAAGACAACTTGAGTTATGAGATGAGTCCACGTACCTTGAAGTCCTATATACTTGCTACAGGTAGGCCCCACACATGGATTTGGGCTTTCTGGCAAGGAAGAGACTTGGTCAGTAACAAGATTTACAAAATTTGTGAGAAAGAAACTGGTCTTTCTTCAGGTGAAGCACAGTCACTCAGAGCTGCCCAGGAGGGCAACACTTCCGACAGATGCTAGAGCGTGACTTCAGGGATCACACTTGGTTAGCACTGGGACAAACTGATAATCCAAGGCCTCATGCTCTGTGTCTGGGCAGCATAGCCGAAGTAACACCAGTGGAGAACACTTTTAAACGTTTCACTGAAATCACAAAAACAAACATGAAAACAACTCTCACAAACATACAAACAAACAAACAGAGTCCAAGTTTGAGTGGTGTCTTCTGGATTAAGCTGTTTGCCAGCGGTATACCTGGGTGGATATCTGAATGAAATCACTTGTTGAATGTAGTTATTAAGTCAGTTATCAGAGAAAGACAAATCATATGATATCGTTTATATATGAAATCTAAAAAAAAAAAAAAACGGTACAAATGAACTTATTTACAAAATAGAAATAGAGTCAAAGATGTAGAAAAACAAACTTACGGTTACCAGGGGCCACAGAGGGGGAAGAGGCAGATTGGGCATGACATATACACACTCTGTGTGCTCAGTTGCTCAGTCCTGTCTGACGCTTTGTGATCCATTGGACTGTAGCCCGCCAGGATCCTCTGTCCATGGGATTTTTCAGGCAAGAATACTGGAGTGGAGGCCATACACACTACTATCTATAAAATAGATAATAATAAGGATCTAATTGTATAGCACAGGGAACTTTACTCAATACCCTGTAATGGCCTATATTGGAAAAGAAGCTAAAAAAGTGCAGACATATGTATATGTATAACTGATTGATTCATTTTGCAGTACAACAGAAACTAACACAACAGTGTAAACTAATCACACTTCAATTAAAAAAAAAAGTTCAAGTCAGTTACACTTCTAGAAGTCGTTACCAAAACAGATGACTTTGGCTTCAGAATTGTTGATAGTTCTTTGTTAGTGTGGCCCCTCTTACCATCCCATGACTGAAGCAGTTCATATGGGATTGAGGAAGAGTTCATATGTGCTGGTGCAAAAGAAACAACTCTCTAACACACTGAGATGGGTTCCGGGAGATGTGTGTGGTTACCGGATATGTGACTGTTAAACCTGTGTTCAGAAGAGGGAATGCGTACAAACGTGGGCCCCAAGGATGGAGAGACAAGAAGTTGAGGAGGAGAGCCACAATCGCAGGCATTGTGTTGGGCTCAACACGCTGTGTGGCTGTGTGGTGCTTGGTATAACAGATTTTGTGGGGGTGCTATGAAAAAGCTTTTCATCCTCCAAAATAATTAAATAAAAAGGAGGATGCTCTGGAACGCTGCATAACTCGGGGATTTTTCTGTTGTGGGAAAAAAAAAACTGAAAATAGGATTGAATAGGATATGATTTACAACATGTTGAAGATTTTCTTAAATTCCACTTTAAGGAATTTGCTAAAGCCTCAGCCTGTAATTTGAAACAAGGCATTCAAGTAGATTGGACACGGCTATACATTTTTTAATTTAAAGTGGTGGTATGTGGGAATAAGGTCAGGAATATCCTAATATCACAGGGTAAAGAACTAAGAAACAGGAGAGAATTATTTTTTACAAAATGTCAAAGACCTAACCAGACTATATCTCATTATAAGTAATCATTACATATATTTAAAAACAATATAACATGAAAAAGAGAGCAAATATACTACAGAATTTCTATTTTATCTGCTGGTTTTGAATATACAAATATATAGCAAGGATCTCTGAATACTCTAGAATGAAGGATTCCAGGATTTCATTTTTTTACCTTTTAATTATCCATATTTAAGTATGTATGTGGGCTTCCCTTGTGGCTCAGATGGTAAAGAATCTGCTTGCAATTAAGGAGACCTGTGTTTGATCCCTGGGTTGGAAAGATCCTCTGGAGGAGGGCATGGCAACCCACTCCAGTATTCTTGCCTGGAGAATCCTCATGGACAGAGGAGCCTGGTGGGCTACAGTCCATGGGGTTGCAAAGAAAAGGACATGACTGAGCAACTAAGCACAAGCACAAGTATGTATGTAGGCATGTATTAGTGAGACTGTATTGCTTTTCTTTCTTGTATGATTAGGGGAAAAGCACTGCATTTGAAGAATTCAGACAGGTAATACATATTATATTTTTCCAATAGTAGAAGTTATCATCCCTAGTAAAGCATTTTAAACTGTGTCATGGGATGCTCTGGGTTGATAGGTTTCTTTGGTGGCCTAAAACTGAATATGGCTTGGAGTGAAACAAATATTCTTTTGCAGTCTGCAGGCACTCCCCATATGTAGGCTTTTCTTTAATAATCGACATACAGCCTAAAGTTCAAAGCAATGTGGATAAATAAAAGTCAATTTTTTAAAGTATTAAAAGATATGGTTAAAAAGTTTAAAAAAAACATATTTTTTTTTGTTAAGAAGACTTCTTATCAGATTAACTGTATACTTTTTAATTTTATTTAAAAAAAATTTTTTTTACTTGGCTATGACATTCTGCATGCCGGATCCTGGTTTCTCAACCACAGATCAAACAATACCCCCTGCAGTGGAAACAGAGTTCTAACCACTGGACCTCCAGGTAAGTCCCAAGATTAACTACATACTACGTACTTTGATTTTAATTTGTTATATTGCCACAATTTTTCTATTATGTAGTAATAAACTTTAGACCATATTCATACGTTTGTTGTTGTTCAGCCGCCCAGTCGTGTCTGACTCTCTGTGACCCCATGGACTGCAGCATGCCAGGCCTCCCTGTCCCTCACCATCTCCCAGAGTCTGCCCAAGTTCATGTTCATTGCATTGGTGATGCTATCCAGCCATCTCATACTCTGATGCCCTCTTTTCTTGCCCTCGATCTTTCCCAGCATCACGGACTTTTCCAATGAGTTGTCTGTTGACATCAGATGACCGAAATACTGGAGCTTCAGCTTCAGCATCAGTCCTTCCAGTGAAGAACTCCTTTCAGGAGTTTACTTACTCAAAAATATTTTGAGGTACCCATTCTTCAGCATTCAATTGTAATTGAAATAAACTATTTCTCATTATAGTCCAATATTTACCTCCCACTGGTTTCCTAGTTCTAACTTTTAGAGCAAGGTCAATTCCTCTTTTTCTGAATGTGTACTAAGTATGTGTAAATAGCTGTATCATCCTCCTTATGCTTTCTCTTGTCTAAGCTAAAAATCCCTAGTGATGCAACTTTTAAAAAGCTTGAATATAAGTTTTTATGTTCAGTTCAGTTTAGTCACTCAGTTGTGTCCAACTCTTTGCACCCCATGGACTGTAGCATGCCAGGCTTCCCTGTCCATCACCAACTCCTGGAGCTTGCTCAAACTCATGTCCATTGAGTTGGTGATGCCATCCAACCATCTCATCCTCTGTCATCCCCTTCTCCTCCTGCCTTCAATCTTTCCCAGCATCAGGGTCTTTTCCAATGAGTCAGTTCTTCGCATCAGGTGGCCAAAGTATTGGAGTTTCAGCTTCAGCATCAGTCCTTCCAATGAATATTCAGGACTGATTTCCTTTAGGATGAACTGGTTGGATCTCCTTGCAGTCCAAGGGACTCTCAAGAGTCTTCTCCCACACCACAGTTCAAAAGCATCAATCCTTTGGCACTCAGCTTTATTTATGATTCAACTCTCACATCCATACATGACTACTGGAAAAACCATAGCTTTGACTAGACAGATCTTTGCTGGCAAAGTAATGTCTCTGCTTTTTAATATGCTGTCTAGGTTGGTCATAGCTTTTCTTCCAAGGAGCAAGTGTCATTTAATTTCATGGCTACAGTTACCATCTACAGTGATTTGGAGCCCAAGAGAATAAAGTCTGTCACTGTTTCCACTGTTTCCCCATCTGTGGGCCATGAAGTGATGGGACCAGATGCCATCATCTTAGTTTTCTGAATGTTGAGTTTTAAGTCAGATTTTAAACTCTCCTCTTCCACTTTCATCAAGAGGCTTTTTAGTTCTTCTATGCTTTCTGCCATACAGGTGGGGTCATCTGCATATCTGAGGTTATGCAACAGTATGAAAAGGCTTTTATGTTAATTCCTGCTAAATTTCCCTTTATTGCTCTTATTAATTAGCTCACTCTATGAGTATATACAAATATTTATCCCAGGATCCAATGTATTAGATATATTGCCTAAATTTTCTTCCTGCCCTTGAATACACTGAGAAACATTTAAAACTATAAAAGCAGGAATCATCTTTATTTTCCAGTTCATGAATAATTAAAATAGAGGATGATGATGATAAAATTATTGAATCCATCCCTTCTTAAAATTCCTCAAGTGGATGTTGCTGCTGCTGCTGCTGCTAAGTTGCTTCAGTCGTGTCCGACTCTGTGTGACCCCATAGACAGCAGCCCACCAGGCTCCCCCATCCCTGGGATTCTCCAGGCAAGAACACTGGAGTGGGTTGCCATTTCCTTCTCCAATGCATGAAAGTGAAAAGTGAAAGTGAAGTCACTCAGTCGTGCCTGACTCTTAGCAACCCCATGGACTGCAGCCTACCAGACTCCTCCGTCCATGGGATTTTCCAGACAAGAGTACTGGAGTGGGGTGCCATTGCCTTAGAAGTGTTTCATTTTTATTTTCAAATGATACATAGAAGTCATATGTATGCATACATGTATGTTTTTAAATATTTAAAACATATTTTTTATTCTAGTAAGATAATTTAAACAGTGACACATTCTGTACTGCACAAAAATATTTTCTGAATAATCAGATGAAGCTCATGAATTAGAGATGATTTCTTTTAACTTTTTTTTTAAACTGAAGTATAATTGACTTATGTTAGTTTCAGGTGTTCAACATAATGATTCAACATTTAAATATATTACAAAATGATCATCATAAGTACAGTAACCATCTGTCACCATACAAATTTATTATAGTATTACTGACTGTATTCCTTATGCTGTACATTATATCCAATTTTACAACTGGAAGTTTGTGCCTCTTAATACTCTTCACCTATTTTGCCCAATTTCCTTGTAACTTTATAAATGCTAGTTTGGTTTGTCAGAATAATTAAATCCAATTTTCTAACAGTACAAATTTAATTTTAAATAGTCAATCTGTATCATGGCTTTGAAATAAGACCTTCATCTATCTTTAAGTTGTGAATAGCATGCTTTAGAGTTTTACCAATCTATGCTAACATATTTTTGCAAAAATAATTTAGGCTGAATCTTCCAATTTTTTAAAAAAGAGCATTTAGGAAATTCCCAGGTGATTCAGTGGTTACAACTTGCCAACAAAGGTCCATCTAGTCAAGGCTATGGTTTTTCCAGTGGTCATGTATGGATGTGAGAGTTGGACTGTGAAGAAAGTTGAACGCCAAAGAATTGATGCTTTTGAATTGTGGTGTTGGAGAAGACTCTTGAGAGTCCCTTGGACTGCAAGAAGATCCAACCAGTCCATTCTAAAGGAGATTAGTCCTGGGTGTTGTTTGGAAGGAATGATGCTAAAGCTGAAACTCCTATACTTTGGCCACCTCATGCGAAGACTTGACTCATTGGAAAAGACTCTGATGCTGGGAGGGATTGGGGGCAGGAGAAGAAGGGGACGACAGAGGATGAGATGGCTGGATGGCATCACCGACTCGATGGACATGAGTTTGAGTGAACTCTGGGAGTTGGTGATGGACAGGGAGGCCTGGCGTGTTGCAATTCATGGGGTCGCAAAGAATCAGACATGACTGAGGGACTGAACTGAACTGAACTGAGTGTTAGAGATGTCAGAGAGTGGGCCGGGGGCTTCCCTAGCCTTGTCTCTCAAGTGAACAGTCTATACCTAACCAACTTGACAGAGATTCTTGGGACCTCTATTGTTATGCTTATGACCAAGCATTTCCTGTTTGTTACTTGTGAGGAGAGTTGGTGGTGCTGGCCCCTGAATAGTGACAAGCAGAATTATCCAGTGACTAGTTAGCTAACCAGATCTGCTCATGCTCCGAAACCACTCAGATCTACCACCTCAACTGCTCAGACGTGTCCTGGCTCCAGCAGAGCAGGTCTGGACCTGGCTCACCTCTGAATCAAGACAGCCCTGGGAGTAGCAATCCAGATCTGAATCAGATTTATTTCGAAGGAGTCATGAGTAGAGATGAGGACAGGGCACTGGCAGGCCCACGCTGGGAAGGCCCGGAACTGGGCTACGAAGCAGGAGGCCTGTTATTTGATCCTTTTCTCCCACTGACCTGGCTTACGTAGGTCTTTGCTTCTCTGGACCTTAGTTTTCTCACTTTCAAGGTAACAGTTCAATTACATAATTGTAAGACCCCTTCTGTTGCACTACAAGCTTAATTTAAGCAGAGCTGAAACCACCCGTTAGCTCCAGAACAGAATAAATGGCCTCACACTGTACAGTACCTTTCCCAGTGTGGATCAAACTTGTAGCAAGCTGAAGCATAAGGTGACACTTGTGCTTTGCATCAAGTTATGGTGTCTGGATAAAGGCTTTCCTCTGGGTTTGTTTTATTTTGGTGTTCACATTGCCGATACAAAAGGATTGAATTCGCTCTGGCTTCCCTAGTAACTCAACTGGTAAAGAATATGCCTACAAGGCAGGAGACTCTACTTTGATTCCTGGGCTGGGAAGATCCCCTGGAGCAGGGCACAGCTACCCACTCCAGGATTCTTGCTTGGAGAATTCCATGAACAGAGAAGCTTTGTGGGCTTCAGTCCTGAAGGATCCTTAGGATTGCAAAGAGCAGACATGACTGAGCACAGCACCTAACACAAAATTTCTCCTCGAGAGCGAGAAGATTAGCATTCAGTATTTGGTAAATTCATGAAGAAAATATTTCAAAACAGATGAGACCAAGATAAAGAAAGATAAAACAAATTGTCCTACATAGTTATAATTTCAAATTGACTACACTTTCTTTCATATGGTTAAAACAAAAACTCCAAATGAGCAGAAAAGGTAATTTTATTTATTCCCCTTCCCTCTGTTAGGTCTTTTCTCCTCTTTAAGCCCTACAGCCCTCTGAGTTTTCATATTTCCCTGGATTCCTTTTGTCATAGGAAAAACGCAGGTCTTCTAGAGTAAAATTTATGAGCAGAACTGAAGGGGGTATTATCTCTCACAGAGTAACTTATCATTAAGAACCATGGAATGTTATCTTTTTTGAGATTACAGAGCTCTTTCATTTGTTAATTTATTTACTTTTAATTGGAGAATAATTGCTTTACAACATCGTGTTGGTTTCTGCCATACATCAACGTGAATCGGTGAGAGGTATACGTAAGTCTCCTCCCTCTTGAACCTCCTTCCCATCTTCCACCTCCATCCCACCCCTCTAGGAAAACCCATGAAATACTATATTTTGATGGGAAGGAAATAGTACAAAGCAAATCTTTAGAGAAAAATCCCTTTCATTCTTACCTTTCTCCTAAAGTGCTGTTAGTGTTTTAATTTGATTTCTTCTAAACATTATTATTTTTTTTGCATAGGTTTTTCCTATGTGGTCGTAATGAGATGCATGTAGTATATGGAGTCTACATCTTATTTGCCATTTCTTCACAGACCTTGTAACGACCGTGTGCTAACTCCCTGGGGACAAGTGGCACAATTTTCTCAACCACCATTCCGTAGGGTCTCCCATGGGACTTTGAGGGTTGGATGAAACAGTAGAATGACACAGAGGATCAGTCCTCAGTGTAGGAAACTTGGGTTCACTGGGAAGCAGATGGGATAGATTTTGAACGTGGGTAGAAATTTACACCGGAGAAGGCAATGGCACCCCACTCCAGTACTCTTGCCTGGAAAATCTCATGGACAGAGGAGCCTGATAGGCTGCAGTTCACAGAGTTGCAAAAAGTTGGACACGACTGAGTGACTTCACTTTCACTTTTCACTTTCATGCATTTGGAGAAGGAAATGGCAATTCCAGGCAGTGTTCTTGCCTGGAGAATCCCAAGGATGGGGGAGCCTGGTGGGCTGCCATCTATGGGGCCGCACAGAGTCGGACACGACTGAAGCGACTTAGCAGCAGCAGTAGAAATTTACACAGGCCCCATCTTCTAGAATTTGAAATGGAGCCCGTCACAGCACACTTTTTTCACCTTTCTAATTTAAATAGTGTAAACAGTTTTACTATAATTTGCATACAATTCGCCTATTCAAAATGTGCAATTCAATAGTTTCTCATATATTAACTGAGATTTGTGTATAGTCAATTTTAGAACATATATGGTTAATTTCACCGAAGGATGAAACAATGAATACTTTTGTTTCACACAGCATTTGAAATCAGTTTCCATTTGTTATTAGCTCTAAAATTATTTATTTAAAAGATGTTTCTCAAAGCAAGACAGTGGGTTGTTAACACCCTAAAACTCTAGGGCTTCTACTCTGGACAGGTGTGAGGGTTAACTGGTTCCCATCTGCTGGTATACACAGTGCCCTTTTGGACAGCAGGTGAGAGGGCAGGTAAGGCTCACATATGAACTCCATTGCTGGTACTGGGTTTTGATCTACCTTAAATTCTGTCAGGGGTTGTGAGAACTGACGACTTCTTTCTCCTTGGATATTTGTCGGCTTGCAGACTCCAGCTTACTCCTGACCTCAGGTAACTTTTTGACACCCAGGTGTCTACTTACTGCCTTGGCGTACAGGCTGGGGTTTTTGGACTTGCTTCAGACTTCTTGCAGCACTGGAGTCTTTGCTCTTTGGGTGCAGATCCCAGGTCCTGACACAAGCAGGCCCAGCTGACCAGCTTCATTCTGTTGTTATCTGCACCCCATGTTGAAATCATGAGTGACTCTCTATGATTAAGCAGGGCTGTCTTCACCACCTGAAGATAAAGGAGTCCATATTTCAAAGATCAGATTTCCAAATTTTGAGACTTGTAAGATATACTAAGAACAATGGATAAACTAGGTTGAAAAATAAGCCTTCATGATTTTTGTGGGTACAAAGATGCTTAGCACATGTTCTTTATAAAATTGAAATACTTAGTGGAGGGTAGTTGAATGAATTATGATAAATCTCTATGATGAAATATTACTCAGCTGTTGTGCTTGTGGGCTAAGTCGCTTCAGTCATGTCCGACTCTTTGCAATCCTATGGATGGTAGCCCTCCAGGCTCCTCTGTACCTGGGATTTGCCAGGCAAGAATAACTGGAGTGGGTTGCCATGCCCTCCTTCAGGGGATCTTGCTGACCCAGGCATCTAACCCGTGTCTCTCATCTCTCCTGCACTGGCAAGATGGGAAGCCCTACTCAGCTTTTGATATGTATTAAAAAGTTATGAGATTAAATGCTTTTAATGTTTGGTCAGAAAATTCAGATTTAAAATGATACATAAAGAATGATCTCAGTTATGTAAATCACACAAAGAAATAAGCAAAATATTATCTCTTGATAGGTACTGATCATTTTCTTTTCTATATTTTGTTATACTTTTTATAATGAATATGTATTCCCTTTACAATCAGAAAAGGGTACATAAACTTTAAAAAAATAATAAAGTATATTTTACACATCATAAAATTTACTCATTGCATGAATACAATTATTTTTAATAACTTTACCAAGTGCCACAATCATCACCATAAATCAGTTTTTAGAACATTTTCATTGAAATCCCAAGACTCCTCACACCCGTTACAGATAATGCTTCTTTCCATTCTCTGCCCTAAGCAACCACTCATCTACTTTGTCTCTATAAATTTGCCTTCCCTGGACTTGCCATGTGAATAGAATCATAGAATATGTGGTCTTATGTTTGACTTCTTCCACCTAGCATGATGTTTTCAAGGTTTATCCATGTGGCGTGTATTAATTTGTTCCCTTTTCTTGCTCAGTTTTACATCATCTAACTGAATGCATTTTGTCTATTTATTCATCAGCTGATGGACATTTAGGTTGTTTCCAGTTTGAGGCTATCATGAATAGTCCTCCTATGAGCATTCCTGTGCAAGTCTTTATGCGGACATACATTTTCATTTCTCTTAGGTAGATACCTAGGAGTGAGATATTGGGCCACATAGTAGCTTTATGTTTAACTTTTTGAGAAACTATGGAATGATTTTCTGAAGTGTCTATATTAACTGTTATAACCTCCACCCAAGAATTTAAAGTCCACCTTTCAGCACTTAGATGGGCACCTGGATCTGGCTCTTTTGTCCTCTTCTCGGCTGATCTAGCTGGTGAGTGAGGGGATAGTATTGCCCTATGCCATTGTCTTAGAAATTACTGAAGGTTCCTACACAGCCTCCTTCTTTCCTTAAGTTCCCAATAAACAATGAACTCTCTACTTGGCTTTTCTGAGCTGTGAAAAGTTCTATTACAAAGAAATTGAGAATTTGCAAAGGAAGAGTAGCTTTCGCCCAGTTGTCTGGCCCCTTTGGAATATTTTTATGGTTGTCCAATAGGCAGCCTTACTTTGAAAGACTCTGGTTCACCGTGGATAGAATCTAATCAAGAATCTAACAAATGTTTACAACACGTGCAATACTCTGCTGCTGCTGCTGCTGCTAAGTCGCTTCAGTCATGTCTGACTCTGTGCAACCCCATAGCTGGCAGCCCACTAGGCTCCTCTGTCCCTGGGATTCTCCAGGCAAGAATACTGGAGTGGATTGCCATTTCCTTCTCCAATAACATTCTGCTGCTGCTGCTGATGCTAAGTCGCTTCAATCATGTCCGACTCTGTGCGACCCCAGAGACGGCAGCTCACCAGGCTCCCCCATCCCTGGGATTCTCCAGGCAAGAACATTGGAGTGGGTTGCCATTTCCTTCTCCAAAGCATGAAAGTGAAAAGTGAAAGTGAAGTCGCTCAGTCGTGTCTGACTACTAGCGACCCCATGGACTGCAGCCCACCAGGCTCCTCCGTCCATGGGATTTTCTAGGCAAGAGTACTAGACATTCTGCTAGGTGCTATTAATTATAAAAAATAAATCCTATGTTGTCTTTGCCCTCAAGAAATGGAGAAGTTGGCTGGGAAGATAAAATGAAGCACATAAGAAACAGAGAATAGTTGGGGACTCAACAGATTAGGGGTGCCAGTAAGTATAAGTGAAGTCACTCAGTCGTGTCCGACTCCTAGCGACCCCATGGACTGCAGCCCACCAGGCCCCTCCATCCACGGGATTTTCCAGGTGAGTACTGGAGTGGGGTGCCATTGCCTTCTCCGAGTATGCCATTGCCATTGCCAGTAAGTATGGGTTGGGATAAAGAAGTAAAAAAGTTAGACAGGAAAAGGAGGCAAAGGTTCTGGGAATTATTTTTTTTGTTGAGCACTTACAATGTGGGAGTTACTACTATGTCCTAGTTACTGGAGATATAGCAGTGAACAGAGCAGATAAAATCCTTGCACTTGGAGAGTTTATATTTTAAGGAAGACATGACCAGAAGCAAAAATAAGTAAAATAGTCTATTAGATAATAGCAGTAGAAAAACAAAGTGGGATAGGCAGTTGGGTGTATGTGTACAAATTAAAATAGAGTGGTCTTGGATCATTTCTCTTAGAAAGTTTTATATATATATTGGGTAGGTAGAAGGAGAGTCAAGAGTGTGACAGTTAAAGAGGGTAAAGTCAAAATTCCTGAAGGCCAGGAGAGGATTTATGAGCATATATGAGGAGTTTTTCTCTTTAACTTATTCTAGGAACCAAGATACACACATTTTCCATGATTCCATGTCAAACTGAAAACTAGCACATCATGAATAGGCATGGGTGGTGCACAGACTCAAAGGATGATCTCTTTTGGGTTTCACAAAGAGGTCACTTGGCCAGCGTGAATGCCTTGCTGTCACATATCTGCTGGCCCCTCTTCTATTAAAGTAGCCTGGGCTGAGTGACTTTCTGGAAGGAAGAATCAAAAGAAACAAGTAAAAGTTCAAACAGGCAATACCCTGTTTAAGCTAACACCCAGACATCCTGATTGAGATGAACCAGCCGTACAAAGGCAACAGGCAGGAAGAGAAGGGCTAGGTCTTGCTTAAGAGGACAGACATACTAGGTAGCACAAAACCAGTCAGAGGGACCTGGCTTTCAGTCTCAGCATCCCCACTTAGCAGTGTCACCTTGAACATTTTATTTAGCCTTCACTTGCCTCTGTTTCATTAACTGAAAGAAATATGGAAAAGAGCAGCTGCTGTGAGGATTGAAATAATATACATAAAGCATTTGGCATTAAGTTGCCACATAGTAGGTATTAACATAGTTAACTGATGGAAGTTGTCTTTTTAAAATCCAAAAGAAAACATTTGCAGTGCTAAAAATAATAAGCATTAAGCTTTCTGTAGAGCTTATTTTAAAAAAAAATCTTACTAGCTTATAGGTCTTGAGAATGGTGGGCATATTTTAGTAAAAAAAAATTCATCAAACCTCCCACTATTAAAATGAGTTTTCTCACAATCCCATTCTTTGTGAGGCGGAATATGGAATGCAGTAGAAGTAGACAGGAATCCCAGTCCAAGTTTGCTGACCACCAGAAGCAGGATGACATTTCCCAAGATATTTGCTGGATTATTTTTTTTCTCCAAATAATGAGTCATTATTGTGAAATACTGTTTATTGTGAAACTCTTGTGTTCTTGCCATACATAGCAAAACAAAAGGTCACTTCGCAGGCATTTTGTTATAGTCAAGAACAAAAGAAAATAATCTAATGCTGTGAAATGTACTGCAGAAGGGAAGACACTGTCTTGCTGTGCCTTTTAGTACTGTTTTAGTATCTGCTTCAAGTACACACATTACACAAAAAAGCAAGTGAAGGAACATTTAGTTGGACCCCGTTTATGCAAAAATTATGTGACTTTATATGTACAGATAATTTCTGGAAAGACAGACAATAATTTGTTGTGATTTAAGTCAGGAATTTTCTACTTTTCGTTATATCCCTCTGTGTATTCTTGAGTTTAATTTTTAAACATGAACATGTAGTATTTACAGAATGCTTTTCTAAGCCATATGAAAATACATACAGGAAAAATTTTATATTGCCAGATTGAAAGTAGGTCTTAATACTTTAGTCCTAATTTTGGGAGGAGGGATAAAAAATTGTCATCTGAAATCGTTATAAAACAAATGTGTGTGTATATGCACACACAGAATTATGATAATATCACAGCCATTACTTACACCCATTCATGTTGAAAACAAGGAGTTCCCATTGAGAATTACTGCCAAGACTTCCAGGGTTACTCTGTAAATATGGGGGGACTGACCTACAGCATTTTCACCAAAATGAGGGAATACAACAGGGTTAAATCCAGAAGAAATTTTTCTGACTCATTGGCGCCAGCCACACTTCTTGTTGACAGGGATCACCACTTGTTTGTTCACCTGGATATATGCTGCCTCACTCAATTCTGCTCAACAATTTTCTTTCGTTGAGTCAGAATAACGAATCTAAGGGCTGTAGCTGTACCATAAGGGGAACGGGTCCCCTTGTCCCTGCATTGGCTAGGTACTCTGCTTTTAATCCTGCACCCTCACCTGATCTCTTAGATATTATGACAGAAAAGCAAAATAACTTTTTAAAGAACATTTGTATTAAAAAACTGGGGAGTGGGTACTTTCCTGGTGGTCCAGTGGTTAAGACCGCATTTCCACTAGTAGGGCACAGGCTCGAATCCTGGTGGGGGAATTAACATCTCACACGCACACTGCAAAATGCAGCCAAAAAAAAAGCTTTTTTTTGGTTTGTTTTTAATTAAAGTGCAGTTGATTTACATGTTGGGCCAATCCCTGCTATAAGGCAAACTGACTCAGTTATATACATATGTACATTCTTTTTAAAATATTGTTTTCCATTATGGTATTCAAGAAGATTGGATTTAGTTCCCTGTGTATAGGACCTTGTTGTTTATCCATTCTAAATGTAACAATTTGCATCTGTCAACACCAAACTCCCAGTCCATCCTTCTTCCTCCAGACAAATAGAATAAAATTTCCCTGTATTTGTATACAAAGATGGACATTTAACTAATGAAATTTAAAATTTTCTGGTAAGAAGTCTCTTGATATGGGGGTATAGTAATATGTAACCTAACCTAGAGAATACAGTCACTAATAACCCTCCTAAAAGCCCCTGAATTGTATGGCAGACATAATGAAGAATAAGCATTCAAAGCATAAAGAAAAACCTTCCAAAACGCAGAAGTCTTAGTGAAGGCATGACAAAATCCAAGTTTTTTTTGATAGAGGCCTTCTAAGGTAGGCAGATATGTGAAACATGAACTTCCAGATGTTCAGGTTGGTTTTAGAAAAGGCAGAGGAACCAGAGATCAAATTGCCAACATCCACTGGATCATGGAAAAAGCAAGAGAGTTCCAGAAAAACATCTATTTCTGCTTTCTTGACTATGCCAAAGCCTTTGACTGTGTGGATCACAATAAACTGTGGAAAATTCTGAAAGAGATGGGAATACCAGACCACCTGACCTGCCTCCTGAGAAATCTGTATGCAGGTCAGGAAGCAACAGTTAGAACTGGACATGGAACAACAGACTGGTTCCAAATAGGAAAAGGAGTATGTCAAGGCTGTATATTGTCACCCTGCTTATTTAACTTATATGCAGAGTACATCATGAGAAACACTGGGATGGAAGAATCACAAGCTGGAATCAAGAGTGCTGGGAGAAATATCAATAACCTCAGATATGCAGATGGCACCACTCTATGGCAGAAAGTGAAGAATTACAGAGCCTCTTGATGAAAGTGAAAGTGGAGAGTGAAAAAGTTGGCTTAAAGCTCAACATTCAGAAAATGAAGATCATGGCATCTGGTCCCATCACTTCTTGGGAAATAGATGGGGAAACAGTGGAAACAGTGTCAGACTTTATTTTTCTGGGCTCCAAAATCACTGCAGATGGTGACTGCAGCCATGAAATTAAAAGACGTTTGCTCCTTGGAAGGAAAGTTATGACCAACCTAGACAGCATATTCAAAAGCAGAGACATTACTTTGCCAACAAAGGTCCGTCTAGTCGAGGCTATGGTTTTTCCAGTGGTCATGTATGGATGTGAGAGTTGGGCTGTGAAGAAAGCTGAGTGCCAAAGAATTGATGCTTTTGAACTGTGGTGTTGGAGAAGACTCGAGAGTCCCTTGGGCTGCAAGGAGATCCAACCAGTCCATTCTAAAGGAGATCAGTTCTGGGTGTTCTTTGGAAGGAATGATGCTGAAGCTGAAACTCCAATACTTTGGCCACCTCATGTGAAGTGGCCTCATTGGAAAAGACCCTGATGCTGGGAAGGATTGGGGGGCAGGTGGAGAAGGGGACGACAGAGGATGAGATGGCTGGATGGCATCACCGACTCGATGGACATGAGTTTGAGTGAACTCCGGGAGTTGGTGATGGACAGGGAGGCCTGGCGTGCTGCGATTCATGGGGTCGCAAAGAGTCAGACACGACTGAGCAACTGAAGGTAGGCAGATAGATAATAATCTTCTCTGCCAAGTGTCTGATACAGAAACTTGTAGCACTTCTACTTACACTATAATAATTTTAATTGCTCTATGGATAGTGAATGAACCTATATATGGATAGTGTGAAAAAAGATTATGGAGCAAGAAGCTTCACTTTGTTGAGCTCAACTGAAAAGAGACCACATGACCAACATGGACACCCTGCTCTTATGTTACAGGACAGAACTTTTTGAAACCTCTTTTACTAAAACAGTTTGGGCTGACTGAGGACTAGAGTTTCTGTAAAGGAAATTCAAAAGAAAATAGTAAAAATGTCTCTTCTGTCATTGCGGACCTGTAGGTCTCAACTAACCTCTCTGTATTTTCCAAAACCATCTTATTTATTTGCGGCATATTAGTTCCCTGACCGGGGATTGAGCTCATGTCCTTGACAGTGAAAGCACAGAGCCCCAACCACTCAACTGCTGCAGAATTCCCCCCAAACCATTTTATAATCTATTCCTCTACACCTGATTTCCCTGATATTAACACTATAAAAACCACACCTTTAAATACACTGATTCAGTCAAAGGAAAGAAGAAACTAGGTGGATTCTGTCCTTGTTGTTATTCACTCGCCAAGTCGTGCCCAACTCTCTGTGACCCCATGGACTGAAGCACAGCAGACCCCCTTGTCCCTCACCATCTCCCAGAATTGCCCAAGTTCATGTCCACTGAATCGGGGATGCCATCCAACCATCTCATCCTGTTGCTCTCTTCTCCTTCAGCCTTCAATCTTTCCCAGCATCAGGGTCTTTTCCAATGAGTCAGCTGTTCACATCAGGTGACTAAAGTATTGGAGCTTCAACTTCAGCGTCAGTCCTTCCAATGAGTATTCAGGGTTGATTTCTTTAGGATTGACTGGTTTGATCTCTGTGCTGTCCAAGGAACTCTCAAGAGTCTTCTACAGCACCACAGTTCGAAAGCATTAGTTCTTCGGCACTCTGGTTACTTTATGGTCTAATTCTCACATCAGTATATGACTACTGGAAGGAATAGCCTTAACTTTATGAACCTTTGTCAGCAAAGTGATGTCTTTGCTTTTTAATACACTAAGTTTGTCATAGCTTTTCTGCCAGGAAGCAATCATCTTCTATTTTATGGCTGCGGTCACCATCTGCAGTGATTTGGGAAATCTGTCACTGCTTCCACCTTTCCCCCTTCTATTTGCCATGAAGTGATGGGACCAAATATCATGATCTTTGGTTTTTTTAATATTGAGTTTTTAAGCCAGTTTTTTCACTCTTCTCTTTTACCTCATCAAGAGGCTCTTTAATTCCTCTTTGATTTCTGCCATTAAAGTGGTATCATTTGCATACCTGAAGTTGTTGATATTTCTCACAGAAATCTTACCAGCTTGTAATTCCTCCAGCCCGGTATTTCACATGATGTGCTCTGCATATAAGTTAAATAAACTGGATGATAATAAACAGTGTTGTTGTACTTTCTCAAGTTTGAATCAGCCAGTTGTTTCATATAAGGTTCTAACTGTTGCTTCTTGACCCATATACAGGTTTCTCAAGAGACAGGTAAGATGGTCTGGTATTCTCTAAGAGTTTTCAAAAGTTTGTTACAACCCACACAGTAAAGGCTTTAGCACAGTCAATGAAACAGAGGTAGATGTTTTCTGGAATTCCTTTGCTTTCTCTATGATCCAGTGAATGTTGGCAATCTGATCTTTAGTTTCTCTGCCTTTTCTAAATCCAATTTGAACATCTGGAAGTTTTCAGTTCACGTACTGCTGGAGACTAGATTGAAGGATTTTGAATGTAACTTTAATAGCATGGAAATGAGATCAATTGTCCGGTAGTTTGAATGTTCTTTAGTACTGCCTTTCTTGGGAATTGGGATGAAGATTGACCTTTTCCAGTCCTGTGGCCACTGCCGGGTTTTCCAACTTGGCTGACATATTAAGTGCAACACTTAAATAGCATCATCCTTTAAAATTTCAAAAAGCTCTGCTGGAATTCCATCACCTCTAGCTTCAATGGCAGTAGTGCTTCCTAAGGGCCATTTGACTTCACACTCCAGAATGTCTGGCTCTGGGTGAGACCACACCATCGTGGTTATCTGGGTCATTAAGATCTTTTTTGTACAGTTCTTCTGTGTATTCTTGCCATCTCTTCTTGATCTCTTCTGCTTCTATCAGATCTTTACCATTTCTGTCCTTTATTATGTCCATCTTCGGATCAAATGTTCCTGTCCTTGACATAAATATAAAACATACATTATCAACATGTACCTGGAGGAAAAAAACAAGACAGAAGACTCATAGTAAGACTCATGAGAGAATGAGAGAAGACTCACTGTTTGGATTAGTTTCAGTTTTTTACTATTCTGAAAATAGGTGTTCTGAGCCAGGTTATCCACTCAGCTTCCTCCCCACCTCCACCTTACTATAAACAGATAAGCAATAATGGTTGAGGGGATGGCAGAACCCAAGCCACTTGACAGTTAGGATATGAGTGAGAGATGGTGCTAAAGAAAAGTGGGTTGGAGTAATGGAATAACCTATAGTGGAAGAGAGAAACATGTAGAGGAAGAATGAGATGTCCTTTTACTTGGACAGCTAATGTAGAAGATGCATTACAATGGGAGCTTTAGGCAGCTGGGACCAGCTGGCTGTGAGGGACCACAGAAAGTTTAGCTAATTTGCTGAGAATGTTGGGCCATCCTCTGCAATGACCAGTATTCAAAGTCTATACAAAGTACCATACAGAGTACTGTAGCTCTATATTTAGTTATGTAAAATCTCTTCTCATCTTGACTTCCTTAATAGAAGATTAAAGCATTCCTGAACTTAGTTATACAGTTGATTCTCATTATTTGCAGGATTCGTAGTTGTGAAGTCACCTTGAATGAACTTGTCAAAGTTCACTTGTCAACTTGAAAATCCATACTCCCAATGCTTTCATAATCACTTGTGGACATGCGTGTTGTGGTGTGATGAAAAACTGAGTCACCAGTCAATATGCCTAGTTGAGGTTAAAGAAGGTGACATTCTGTCTTCTTGTTTTAGCTCTCTTACTGAAAATGAGTGTCTACTTCAAGATCTACCTAGAGTCATGTTTTTATATCTTTGTGCTTTTTGTTGATGATTTCACTGTTTAAAATGGCACCCAAGAACAATGCTGAAGGGCTACCTCGAGTTAAACGTTTTGGCTGAGTTAATAAATCAATAGTGTCGTAAATAAGGTATCTTTAAACAGAAACATGCATAAAATAAGGCTATGTACTGATCGGCTGTTAAGTTAGTTTACAGAACTGGAGAAAAACTTAATGAATGAGTTTATCAGTTTCTTAGGACTGTCATTACAAATTACCACAAACTTGCTGTCTTACAACAACAGAAATTTATTCTCTCACAGTTCTGGAGCCAGAAGTTCAAAATCAAGATATTGTCAGGGCCACACTTTGGCCAAAGGCTTTGGGTGAAAATTCTTCCTTGCCTTTCTCCTAGCTTCTGGTGGCTATTGGCATTGCTTGGTGTGTGGCAGCATAATTCAAATGTCTTCCTCTGTCTTTACATTGCCTTCTTCCTTAGGTGTCTCTGTGTCCACATGTTCCTCTCTTTTCTCTTATAAACATCCAAGTTATTGAATTTAGAAACTATCCAAAATCTAGGATGCTTTCATGTTGAGATCTTTAACTAATTACATCTGCAAACACTCTGCTTCAAAAAAAATTACATTTTGCAGTCTATGTGTATGTGAATTTTAGGAGGATACCTTTCAACACATTGTAACAAATTATATACAGTTGAAGAAAGAATAAAACCTTTGGAGAATGTGCAAAAGAACAGTCAAAGCACAGAAAAGCAAAAGAAAAAAAGAAAAGAAAAAAGTGCGGCCGTGGGGGAGGAAAAACATCAAAATTAGGATAAGAGATATAGATGAGATAGTCTAACATGTTTATATGAAGTCTCAGAAGGAAAGGAGTGCAGTTAATACTATAGTGTGTATTTGAAAGTTACTAAGAGAGTAGATCTTAAAAATGCTTATCAGAAGAAAAATTATACCTATGTCAGGTGATGGATGTTAAATAAACTTATTGTGGTAATCATTTTGACGTTGAATAATAATGCTGTACACTTTAAATGAATGCAATGTTATGTATTGAGTTATATCTCAATAAAACTAGGGATGATACAATAAAAATAACAAAACAATAACAAACTTAGATTTCTATTTCCAGTGTAAATATCTTTCAAAAATGAATGTGATATAAAGATCTTTTCAGATAGATAAAAACCAAGAAAATTCTTCATCTGGTAATCTATACTAAAGAAAGTGCCACAGAGTTCTTCTAAGGCAAAAGGAAAAATTATCTCAAATGGAAGGTTAGACATACAAGAAGGACTAGAGAGCAAGACTACTGCTAAATATGTGGGTAAATAAAAATAAATATGACTATATAAAATGCCAATAGTACTGTCCTAAAGGGCTACATATATACATGTATATAGGAGAACGGAGGGAGTGACTATTAAAATATACAATAGCAAATAAGGGGAAATAGATGGGGAAACAGTGGAAACAGTGTCAGACTTTTTTTGGGGGGCTCCAAAATCACTGCAGATGGTGACTGCAGCCGTGAAATTAAAAGACACTTACTCCTTGGAAGGAAAGTTATGACCAACCTAGATCGCATATTCAAAAGCAGAGACATTCATTACTTTGCCAACAAAGGTCCATCTAGTCAAGGCTATGGTTTTTCCAGTGGTCATGTATGGATGTGAGTTGGACTGTGAAGAAAGCTGAGCGCTGAAGAATTGATCCTTTTGAACTGTGGTGTTGGAGAAGACTCTTGAGAGTCCCTTGGACTGCAAGGAGATCCAACCAGTCCATTCTAAAGGAGATCAGCCCTGGGTGTTCTTTGGAAGGAATGATGCTAAAGCTGAAACTCCAATACTTTGGCCACCTCATGCGAAGAGTTAACTCATTGGAAAAGACTCTGATGCTGGGAGGGATTGGGGGCAAGAGGAGAAGGGGACGACAGAGGATGAGATAGCTGGATGGCATCACCGACTTGACGGACGTGAATTTGAGTGAACTCCAGGAGTTGGTGATGGACAGGGAGGCCTGGCGTGCTGCAATTCACGGGGTTGCAAACAGTTGGACACAACTGAGCGACTGAACTGAACTGAACTGAACAGGGAGACTATAAAATTTTTGCAATGACTAGAAATATAATTTGAGAAACCAAGAATCCATGTTATATGTTTCCCTGGTGACTCAGTGGTAAAGAATTCACCTGCCAATGCAGGAGAAATGGGTTCAATCCCTCGTCCAGGAAGATCCCACGTGCGTGGCACAATTAAGCCTGTGTCACAACTACTTAGCCTGTGCTCTAGAGCCCCAGAGCCACAACTACTGAGTCCATGTGCTGCAACTACTGAGCCCATATACCACAACTACTGAAGCCTGCACACCTAGAGCCCATGCTCTGCAACAAGTAAAGCCAGTGTAATGAGAAGTCTGCTCATCGCAACTAGAGAGTAGCCCCTGCTTGCCACAACTAAGCCTACACAGCAACGAAGACCCACCACAGCCAAAAATAAATAAAATTATATACATATAAAAAAGAATTCATGTTATAATCTCTACAATAACCACTAAAAGAAAGGTAAAAGTGTATATAGCTCTTAAATTAATAAAAGGAAAAAAAACACACTGAGAAATAAGTTCAAAAGTAGACAGGTCAGAAAAAGGAATACAAATCAGGTGGGACAAAAACAAAGTACATAGTAAAATGGCAGACTTCAACTCAAATATATCAGTAATTACTTCAAATATATACGGACTAAATGCTCCAAATAAATAAAACTGTCAGACTGATTAAAAAAAACCCTCAAGCCCTGTTATATGGTGTTTATAAGACACATCAAAAAGACGAAAGGTTGACATTAAAAAATAGAAAAATCATATACTCTGAAACACTAATATAAGAAAATACATATATAGACTTTAAGGCAAGAAATATTACCAGGGACGATGGGGGATATGTTATAATGACAAAAGATTTAATTTACCAGGAAAACAAACATTCTAAGTTTCTGTGTAGCAAAAAGCATGGCCTCAAAATAAAAAAAGAAAAAATAGAAACAAGTAGTAAATAGTGTACAATAGAGTAAACAGAATTATGGATTTGACCAACAAGAGTTTTAAATGAGCATGATATTCTTATGTTTCACATCAAATATGCTAAATCTGGAAGAAGCATTTAAAAACTAGAGATAATGGATACAAAAACATTCAGTGAATGGGCTGTAGGACAGAATGGATATACTGCTACTGCTAAGCCACTTCAGTCGTGTCCAACTCTGTGCGATCCCATAGATGGCAGCCCAGCAGGCTCCCTCGTCCCTGGGATTCTCCAGGCAAGAATACTGGAGTGGGTTGCCATTTCCTTCTCCAATGCAGGAAAGTGAAAAGTGAAAGTGAAGTCGCTTAGTCGTGTCTGACTCTTAGCGACCCCATGGACTGCTGCCTAACCAGGCTCCTCCGTCCATGGGATTTTCCAGGCAAGAGTACTGGAGAGGGGTGCCATCGCCTTCTCCAAGAATGGATATAACTGAAGAACAAATTAGTAAGCTGGAACATTAGGTCAAAAAGGCAGATAGATCTGGAAGCGGAAACAAGTTGGAAAGAATGAGAAAAAAGTTAAATTCATGAAAGACAAGAGTGTTAAGTGTCAACATGCATTTAACAGCCCTTCAGGAATGAGAAAATAGTGAATACAAGGGAAGAAACTAAAGAAAATGGCGTGCTGTCACATGAAGTCACGATGAGTTTGACACAACTTGGCAACTGAACAACAAACAAAGAGTGATAATTTTCTAGAATTAAAGATAGACATAAATCCTTATATTGAAAGAATGTCAAACAGGCTGGATAATAAAAACAAAACAAACAAAAACTCCTCACCCAAAAATATTAAAATAAAATTACATTAAAAACAGAATTTTACAATCTTTGAAAAAGCATATATAGATTACATGCAAAGGAACAAGAATCAGACTGTTTCTCTACTGGCAAAACTGAATGCAAAAAAGACAAAAGGATATTGTGCTTAAAGTTTTTTTTTAATTAAAAAAATTTCTTTGTTTTTAATTGAGGGATAATTGCTTTACAATACTGTGTTGGTTTTTGCCATACCTCAGCATGAATCAGCCATAGGTATACAGTGTTTAAAGTTTAGAAGAAAAGAAATTAAACTTAGAATTTTTTTTTGGTTAAATTATCATTTATAGGTAAAGATGAGTCAAATATATATAGGCATATTAAGGACTCAGACCAATTACCACAGATTCTTTCTGAATGCATTCAGCAAGAAATAAATAAAGACTGTTTCTTGTTTTCTAAATAAGCAATGACCAATGTGTTCAAATATATTCACAGCATTCAGAAATTAAAACTCTAAAGGATTTCAACATGATGGTTGGGGTGAAAGAAATAGTCCAGAAGGAAGGTGGGGGGATGTGACAGTATTTTGATGTGATCAACAAAATACTTTATTTTGTTGATGAGAAGATATAAAACACATGGATATAGAGATAAGTTCTAGGATGTAGCATCATAACAAAATGTTAATATCTGAAGAAGTTGGGTGAGGAGTATCCGTACTATCTTCTATGAATCTAAAATTATTTCAAAACAAAACTGTTGAAGAAAAAAGTACCAAGATAATTTTTTGAATTTGTAAAATAAACTCCAAAAGACAGAGGACCTTCCCATTGAATTTTAAGATATTAAAATACAGCAAAATGTTGTCCACAAGATGCTTTTGTCCAAAGAAAAATGAAGGAATATGAAAAGATTGAAAAGAGAGAGTAATACCAGGCAAATATAAGCAACAACAGCAAAACTAAAGAAGCAATTTTAATGAGACAAAACAGATCATAAGGAAAAAATTATAATGGACATGTTTGTAGGTAAAAGCAACAAGATATAACAATCATGAACATATATGCTGCTAACAATTATGCCATAAAATACATAAAGAAACAAGTAACAGAATTACAGGAAGAAATAAATCAAGTTATATTTGAAGATTTTAACAAATTCCTCTATGAAATTGACATATCAGCAAAAGTAAAAAAAAAAAAAAGCCTACAGAAAAACATAGAAGACCTGAACAACAAGTAACATGCTTGACGAAATAGTTTAAAGAATGTTATAGAATATATATTTTTATATAAATGGAACAATTATAAAAATTTGTCTGTATGAAGCTACAAAGCAAATTTCAGTCTGTTCCCAAGAATTAATACTACACAGACTATATTCTCTAATCGCATGTATTAAAACGAAAAATCAACAACAAATCAAAAATCATATATTAAAATGAAAATATTCTGTAATGTTTGGAAACTAAAAACAATCCCTACACTGAATATTATTGGCTTAGAAAGGAAATTAAAGTCAACTAAAACTTTACATGTTAAATAAAAAGTTTTGAGCAAATTATCAATAAAGTTTGAAAATGATTCATCTCAAAAAGCCATAAAAAGAGTAAAAAACTGTATGTTCAAAGAAATGAAAATAAAGGGAATAATACAGATTAGGGCAGAAATCAACGACAGATCAACAAAAACAATAGTCAAGATGAACAAAAACCGGTACTCTGGAAAGACTAATAAGATAGACAAAATACAAGACAAAAAGTGGGGAATAAGTATGTTTATACTTATAATAAATATACTATATATTTAATGAGCATAAATATCCTAAAAAATTTGAAGACCTAGACAAAATATATTTCTGAAAACAAATGTAATGTTAAAATGACAAAAGATGAAGCAGAACAGTTAAATAGAAGAATAATCATATTTGAAAGGATGGAAATTAAAGGAATTAAATAATTTAAAAATATTACTATTTCTCAAAAGTTTCAGTCCAAACAGCATTAAAAGTGAGTTCTTCCAAAAAAGAGATTATGCTCATATTACATTGTTCTAAAAAAATAGAGTGAAAGTTGTCTATTCTCTTTATGATATTAAATAACCTCAACTGATTAAGAATAGTTCATAAATAGAAAATTATAGTTCAATTTCACTTGAAAACATGATGCAAAACCACTAAATAAAATGCTGACTGCTAAGTCCAACACTATTGAAAAAGAGTATATAATCAGTTAACATTTGAAAATCTGTTAAGTGTGATTCATTACATGAATGGACAAGAGACAAATCATATGTTCATCTTACTAGGTCTAGGACATTTAACAAATCTCAAAACCTACTTGTGATTAAAATACACACACACACACACAACCTCTCCCCTAAGATGACCATAAATCTCATACCTAATGGAGAAGCTCAAGATTCTTTTTCTTTGAGACAAGACTGCTGGCTGTTATCACTACTGTTTCATTTGTTATCGGAGACCCTGAGCAATGAAGTGAGATTAGACAAAGTAACAAGAGGAATAGGGATGGAAGGAAATGCATAAAAATATAATTATTTTCTTAATAATGTGATTATCTACATAGAAAACACAGGTAAATCAACAGACTGTTAATAGGAAAAGGTTCAGCAAGGCTGACAGATACAACAGTATGCAAATACCAGTATCATTATTTTGTTCCAACAATAACCAACTAACAATGTTTTAGGTAATAAGAGAACATAAACTAGAAAGATTTAGAAATTATTATAACAAAGAATGCTCAAAATCTTTATAGAGAAAAACTAAAAATTAATATGACATACAAAGAGACAAATTAACCTCTAAATTTAATAAATTCCAATTAAAACTCTATAGGACTTTAAGGGAACCTGACAGACTCAAAAATTGATTCAAAAGTAATATAGAAAAATGAAGGTCCACAATTACTAAAATGATTTTCAAAATAAGCAGCAAACTGGGTGGGGAGATTCTTCTGTAATTAAGACATTACTCAACTCAGTAATAAAAACACAAAGTGAATAAAACAATGGTAAAGTAACAAGTGGGAATTCCCCAGTGGCTCAGCCCTGAAGAATCTGCCTCTGATGCAGGAAATGTAGGTTCGATCCCTGGGTTGGTAGGATCCCCTGAAGAATGAAATGGCAACCCACTCTAGTCTTCTTGCCCAGGAAATTATGGACAGAGGAGCCTGGCAGGCTACAGGCCACGGGGCCACAAGAAGGAGTTGGACACAACTGAGTGACTAAATAACAACAAAGAACAATTAGAATAGTAAGCAGATTTGAGAGTTCAGAAACATATCCTTTGCATATGGAGAAACTTGGTAGTTGAAAAGGTAGTATCACTAATCAGTAAAGAATAATTTAATAGATCGCACTGAGGAAATTAGCTTATAACACAGAAAAGATAAAGCTTGATTCCTACCTCAAATTATACACAGAAGTAAACTCCAAATAAGGGACTTTCCTATAGCTCAGATGGTAAAGAATCTGCCTGCAATGCAGAAACCCAGGTTTGATCCCTGGGTCAGGAAGATCCCCTGGAGAAGGAAATGGCAATCCATTCCAGTATTCTTGCCGGGGGGATCCCACGGCCAGAGGAGCCTGGTAGGCTACAGTCCACCGGGGTCACAAAGAGTTGGACACGACTAAGTGACTAACACACACACAAACTCCAAACAAAGGACTAAACATAAATGGATTAACTATAAAAGAACAGTTTTATAGTATTTAGTTTAAGAAAAGGACTTCTTAAGTAAGACCCAGAAAGGTATGGATAGGGAGAAAAAAATGGATAGATTTAATATCAAAATGAAAGATTTCTTTTCAATGAAGGAAACTGGAGACAATGCTTCAGAGAACATTTGCAAATCTGAAAAACAGATAAGGAGTTACTATGTAGAATGTAGTAATACAGCGATGTCCCACAAATCAGGAAAAAATAGAAAGCCAGGAATAGAATGTTGAGTAGTCCATAGAAAGGGAAACCTGAATCGCTATTAAGTATATGAAGAGATGTTCAAGCTTATTAGTGATTATAAAAGTGCAAGTTAAAATTAACAGTGAAATATCACTTTAAGGATAGGACAGGAGAAAATTGGAGCCCCCATGCACTACTAGACGGAGCATAAATGGTGCATCCATTTTGATGAGTAACCTGGCAGTATTTAGGACAATTAAGTATTATGCCCCAAGTCACATACTTCCAGATACACACCCCAGAGTAACTTTTGTACAAGTCCAAAATATTTGTCACAGAATTATTTGCTGTAGTAATGATATGAAAGGAACAGATGTCTATCACTAGAGAAATGGAAAGGTAAATTGTGGCAAACTGATGAGATGGAAGAGATAAAATAGGAGCAGTAGACTAGACTTAGAAATAATAAAATAACAAAAACTGGTATCATTTATGGAAGCTAAAAATATGCATATTATTTTTCTAACATATACATGTATGTAAATAAACATAAGGAAAGTAAACTGAAAAAAACTCATGACAGTGTACCATATGCTAAGGATTATGATTTTCTCAACTCTGAATACTTGAGGTTAAAAAGAATTACTCAACAAAGGAAACTGGCGCCCAGAGAGGTTAAGTGACAAGGTCTTAATCACAGACAGCTGAAGACGTGTCTCCACTCCCTAGATCTTTCTGCTTTACCTCTCCTCTCCTCTGGGAAGCTGCAAAAGGCATTTTTAAGATGAAAACCAGTCTGAGAGTTCATATACTTTGTCCTTAGAAGCACAATCTCACTTGTCAATTGGTTCCTGACTTTTGATGGCAGAAAATGACTACTGTAATTCTGAGATCTGAATATCTATGTTTAATTATTCAAATTGCTTCACGGGCATTCAAGTGTATAAGCAAATATATGTTCCTCTTCACGTGCTTAAATCATTCAGTCATCTCTCTTTGTGACCTCATAGACTGTAGCCCGCCAAGCTCCTCTGTCCATGAAATTCTCAAGGCAAGAATACTGGAGTGGGTAGCCACTCCCTTCTCCAGGGGCGCTTCCAACCCAGGGATCAAACCTGGGTCTTCTGCACTGCAGGCAGATTCTTTACCACTGAGCCACCAGGGAAGCCCTTAATCGTTACACCATTATTTACATTTGAAATAGTTCCTTGAAGATAAATCCAAACATTTCAAGAATTCATTATTTTGGTGACTTACCATTCAGCTATATTGATATCCCAAGATATAATGAAAGTACATAAGCTGAAAAGGTGTTGCTTACATATTTTACGAATCCATTCTTCATAAGCACTAGATTTGACAGCTTTTGTAGGAATATTTTTAAAAATGTTAGGTTAAAGCTATGGATTTCATACAATTTCATAGTTAAAAGGCATCAAAGAAGATTTTTAAATTAAGCACATAAATTGTGTTAGAAAAGGGGAAAATGGGTTTTAAAATATTTTATAGGAAGAGACACTTCAGAAGGCTGTTTGTTACTGGCTGGAGTTACGACCTGCTGTATTTCAAATTTTCCCATTGTCCTACCTAACATTCAGAAGATGTAAAATATATAGACTAAACGAAGGACGGCGACTGAAGAAGTTTCTCACAGTCCAGCTGAAGAGCTGAAACACCTTCATCACTCCACTAAAGACGCTCATTAGCATCCCCAAAGACTTGTATTTTGCTAAATCTGAGGCCCCTGCCTCTTCACTCCGGTCATCTTATTTTAACCTCACAGCAGCATTTGGTTGATCACTCTGCATTGAAATTCCTAGTTTAGGTTATACTACTCTCTTTACTATCAAGCTCCTAGGTCACTTTTGTTTCTTCTGCTGGCTCTGCCTCTTGTCCAGAAATACGCTTCCTCAGTCATCCCATTTCATTTAATACCATTATCTACCTGTTGCTCAGTAAGAAACCTGGGAGCCATTCTTGATGTCTTTTTCCTTTACAACCTTCAGTCTAATCCTAAGCAAGTCCTGTTGCCTACCCTGATTTTGTGCTCTTTCCAAATCCTAGTCTAAAAAGCCTCTATTAATGTCCCAGATTTCTGCAATGGGCTCCTCATAGTCTCCCAGATTACAAAACTGCCCCAAGTAACTAATCATTTCTCCATACAAGAGCCAGAATCTTAATATTACATATATAAGAATTTAAAACTTCCAATGGCTTTCCACTGTATTTAGAATAAAATCTCAAACCATCTGGTCCACAAGCAGCTCTCTCCTCTTAATATTACACTCTACCTTTCTTGAATTTTATACCTGTCCCATCTCAGATGTACTTAACTGCTCTGCCTGGACTGCTCTTCCTGTAGATCTGCATAGCCAAGCCCTTTTCTTACTCTTGTGTGAAACTTTCATATCCTCAGAGATGCCTCCCCATTTTGACTGATTGATAGAATTTTATCTGAAATTATCTGTTTCTCCCTAGAGAACTAAGCTCTTTGAGCACAGGGATAATTTTGTTCTTTATGGTGTCCCTCAACCTTAGGAAATATCACATAGTCCCTAGCATATAGTAGGCACATCATTTTTATCTGTTAAATAAACAGATGGGGAGTTAGAAAAAAGGCATGTTCCCTCAGTATTCTAAGTACTTTTAGATATTTTCCCCCCTCTCTGACTGGTGAAGATGATTATGAGAAAGCAGAAAGACCAAGTTTTAAATACCAACCTACACAATAAAGTACATCAGCTTGTGGTCTATACTCATTCACAATACAACTTGGTTTTAATAGGTCCAAATAGGTAACTTTTCTTCAGTTGAAGGCCATTAACCCTCAGAAGATTAACTGTAACAATAAAATCTAAAATAGGTTTCTGGAAAGAAAACTGCAAATTTCCATTCATTACTCTTAAAATTGAGTAATTTTAAGGGGCTGTAAAACTGTTAAGTACAACAAACCAAAACACGAGTGAAAATACTAGATGTATGGTGCTTGTTTAGTTCCTTGCGATACTACTACCAGCTCATGCCCTTCCAATGTTTCCAATGTTGCTGAAACAGGAAGCAGTTAAGCTGCCCCACTCTTTCCCTCCTATTGCCATAACCTGGAAGGCCCAACAATTTGAAATGTGCAGGAACACTGGTTTTATACATTTACATTGGCATCTTGGCCACAGGGTTATTAATCTGTTGAAGTTTTTTGACTTTCAAAAGCTGACTGCATTACTGTACTTTGAGATCAGGGTTGACCCATTCTACTAGGTTGAAGGTCACACCTGGGAACAATATTATTTTTACTTACAAAAAAAAATTTCATCAGTGGTTTCTTAGACTTTGCAGCCCTTGAAGTGCTCATTTTAGAGGATCAGAATAGGGATTTGGGAGAGTACATTTCTTCCCCTACTTGACTTAATTTCCTGCTTAGGAGTGTTTAATTTTATATTGAAGGCTTAATTCCTGAGACATTTTCTTGCAACATGAATTGTTCCATGACAGACCATTAAACAGGGTTCAGGAGAGGCCAACACTTCTATGAATGTTGCAAGCCGAACAAAGTAATCTTAAAAGCGGAACATATTTAAACCTTGATTTCCAAACCAAATGAGTAAGATTTTTGAGTACTGCTTTCTGAGAAACATACTTAAAATATTTAAAAAGCTATTTTATTAAAGTATATATATTGAATTATTTGATCAAATACATAAAGTGCATTGTTTAACGCCATTGTGCTGGTCTTGTGCTAATTAATATTTACACAGAAGATATCTAAGAGGCACATCATGTAATTTTTATTACTGATAAAGAATGTGTACTGCCCAAAATCCTTGAGTACCTAAGTCTTAAAGCCTCTTGTAACTCATCATGCACATATCAGTCGATTCTCAAGGGTTAATCTGTGAGACTTCCAATTTCAGATAGACATTCTCTGCCACGCTCTTAATCACCTGCTTCCTACCACCTAGTGAGTTCAAGGAATTTAGGTCATTTTTAACACTAGCTTAAGAAGAAAATACAGAAAACTCATAATGCAAACAACTATGGAACAAATTGCAAAATCAAACGTTTGCATTTCCCATAACATTCCATTTCTTTGTTGATATATAGTTAAAATTTAATTACCCTCAGCATTATTTAAAAACAGATGCATAAAACTATTTTAGTAAATAGTAGGAGGAAAACATCTTAACAAAAATTATTCAACACAGCACTAATATGTTACTAATTCAGTAAGCATGCAAAAACTTCTGACAACTTCATGGGATGATTACAAGTTCTAGATTACTTTAGCTCCATAAACTCATAGGATAAATGTCCAAAAAACCCAACCTTTATCATTTAAAGATGCCTTATTTCAGAATTAACAAACAACCTAATACCTCTAGATTAAATCTGGACACCGTCTTCCACATGAAACCTGTCATAACATAGAAGTTACTGGTACACTGGCCATTCTTTCAGTGATGTAAGCCTGAGTAAGAAACAAGTGATATTAAATTATGGAAACTGGAAAAAAAAATTACTGTGATGGACTGGGGAGTGAATTTTTTACTCCAACAAATATGTATACACCAACAAACATACACACAATAGCACTGGCTAGCCATTAGTGTGGTTATCCTGAACATGTTTACAATGTAAAATCCTGGCCAAGAAGAAAGTTGGCCCCAAACAGTAATGTAAGTATTTAAGAAACAATTTTTTTTCTTGCCTATCAAAGGGTTTTTAAGGTATAGTTGGCATCTACCTTTGATATTCTAAGATTTGATGGCAAGAGCTGACTTTTAATTATTCTAACAGGTTTAAAAATAACATATGACACTAAAGGAGTAAAACTTATAAGACCACACATTAGTTTCTTCTGGGATATTATCAGATTAAATCTTTTCAGATTTAAAAACAAACGGAGTGACACTAAATTTTAATTTTGAGGATATTTAGAATTCACTGACACAGTTGTTCTGTGGTACTTACTATCATTAAACATAAATTCTCCAAATGGCACTATTTCAACTTTCCTAAAAATTCCAAAACTTAAACCTTTTCAAATCTCATCTAGTGATTCAAAGTGAAGTAAACACAACTTTTGAATCATTGGTTAATCCATGCTATTAAGGGCACACACTAGCTAGAAGATACATAGTAAAATTTAATTATCTAGAGTTAAGCAGAACTTCTAATACACTGATATTTAGAAAGTTAATTTCTGTATGTCTACATGAAGAAGTTTTTACAAATTATCCTACTTATAACTATCAAAATGAATATAGGATACTACCTGAGCAGGATTAGAAGGGGGGGGGGAACCTAATACAAAGAAACAAAAACAAGCAAAGCCTCCAAAAAAAAAAGAAAGGTGGGGAGAGGAGATAAATTTTGAATTTTGGTCACACAATAGAAGACTAAAATCATTCAGCTTCAAGCTCTGAGACCTGACATCCAGCCTCTTGTTCTAAGTCCCTGTTCTAAGTATTTACACTTTGAAACAAAACAGTCAAAAGTCAATTCCTTAAAATGTTTTATGTCACTTATATCTAAAAACAAAATTATCAAAAAACACAAAAGCCAATTCCTTATGTTTTGTTACATCTAAGTTCAAAATGATGTTTATCTCCTTCCAAATGTTATAAATTCTACATAAAAATGAATAAATCTCATATAAAGAATGAAATTCCTAGCTTTACTAGAGATTTGTACACTCTAGTTTTTGCTTTTATATTTTAAATCAAATGAAAGTTTCTGAGGTTTATTTAAAGCAGTATTAGAGTAAGATTTGGAGAAGGCGATGGCACTCCACTCCAGTACTCTTGCCTGGAGAATCCCATGGATGGAGGAGCCTGGTGGGCTGCAGTCCATGGGGTCGTGAAGGGTCGGACACAACTGAGCGACTTCACTTTCACTTAGAGTAAGATTATTTTTAAAAAGCAGGCTTGATAAACAAATGCTTAGAGTATTTCTAAGTCCTTACAAAAAAACATAAGAGGAAAGTACCAAGCAAATACCTTTTTATTCTTGGAGTAAACTGACTGTTATTCTATACCAGCATAATCTGCTTCTCTGGACACCCTCATTCCCAGCCCCAATACAAAAGAAAAGTGTACTTACCTGAGTTTACTGAGGACTTATAAACACTACTGATTAAAAAAGAAAACTGCTTTATAAATGTTTACTATCATTGGTATTTTAAATATAAGAAACAGCTATTTTTTAGTCCGTGACAAACTGGTATCCTATTATAAGGTGATAAAAAATACATTGCCCACAGTGTCACCCATGGAAAACAGGCTTCATTAAATCTATACTCCCATGTAAAATCAGATTCTTAGGAGTCTTGAAAGACACTATAACCTTTAGTTTGAAGGGACTCCTGTAATGAAAGCAATTCTTAGTACATTCATAAATATGTTTTAAAAAAGTTATATCACATCAGATGTAGAGAAAAATATTTAATCAACAACTGAAAAAATAATGTAAGAGCTAGAATGAGTAATGGAAATCCAGTTCCTGAAACAGTATCTATTCGTGGCAGCCGAAGATTACTGTGAAGTGAGTTTATCCAGGTTTAGAAGCAAAAAGAAATACAGTGTAAGCTACTTGTTATTTCAGTTCTCAGAAAAGAGGGCCAGATTTAATGAGCAACTTAAATACTAAGAATTTGCCAATTTTTACTTTTCTTAAATTTAGTTATATTTTAATAAGCAATCTCTAAGAGTTCACCTCTAAAAATTTGATGCACAAAAACACAGAAAATCTTCAAAGGGTGGGGGGGAATGTAACAAATAGTTTTAAATTAGGCTGTTAAGATTTACCAAAAACCTGTGTTTAAAAACAAATAGGGCAAGTGACTTAAAAGAAAAAGAACAAATCCATATTTAGGGAATACTAAATAAAGCCTATGTGATACATACAATTACAATAAATGAAAGATTATGCTGTAACCTTGGATAGTGTTAGATACTAACCCTAACTTCCCAAAAATAACAAGTGCATGCTTTCCCTCTAGAAGCTGGAAGATGCACCACTGCACACAGCAAAGATTCCACAGGAGAATTGGGCCTGTTACAACTTGGAGGATAGGGTTAAAGATTAAATCATATTTCAAATCCCATGAATTCTAATTCCATCAATTCAAACATAAGCAAAGTCTTTTTTCCAATTATATCACAGGCATACATATTTGAATACAGGTACAGAAACTTGTCATTTTTATTTGGGTAACAAGAGTTTCTAAATTATGTTGAAAAATAAATCCTAATTATGACCACTCCTGTTTAAAAAAAAAAAAAAACTTTGCACATTTCCCACAAATGATTTATGCAAAAGAGAAGAAAATACACATAGTTTTATAATATCTTAAACTTTTTTATTCCCTACCAGAGACATTGTCTTTCATTTTCTTTCAGTTTTCTACATTTTCAAGTTGCACCTGTATTTAATACTGCTGTAATCTGCTAAAGACATTAACTGATTGCTCTCCTAAGTCTAAGGATTATATAGTTTTAGTATAAATATATATCACATATTTTCGTAAAATTTTGACAAAATCGAATAAGCATGCCTTGTTTTAAGTCCATGCTCCTTCCACTGTTTATAAAATCTGATTTAAAGATCAAAAATTCTTGGTTGTCATTCTTTAGCTATTAACAGTCTTCCTTAACTGCCACTCACTTCTTTTTTACATAATAACAAGCAATAGAAAAACCAAAGAAATTATCTTAATCTTAGTTCTTCCTTTGACACTATAAAATAATGTGAACTTTGTTTTTTTTTAAATGAAACAAATACATCCAAAACTCAATACATTCAAATGAGCTGTGTCTCCTTTTAGGTTATCACCTTCAAAGGCCACAGTTCATTCTCCTAACTATGCTACCACTGCTCAAAATATCTTTAAAACTCTTTTGGGATCGCCTTCAAAGCCAGTTGCATATTCCTACTATTACCTCAAAGATTTAATTTTTGGAAACAGTAAAAAGACATTTGGTGCCAAATAATGGTTAACTATAGAACAATCAGGGCTTCCCAGGTAGTGCTAGTGGTAAAGAATCTGCCTGCTAATACAGGAGATGCAAGAGTCACGGGTTCAATCCCTAGGTCTCCAGGAAGAGCCTCTGGAGGAGGAAATGGCAACCCACTCCAGTACTCTTGCCTGGAGAATCCCATGGACAGAGGAGCCTGTCGGGTTGCAGTCCATGGGGTCGTAAAAGAGTTGGACATGACTGAGCACAGCACAGCACAGCACACAGACCAAAAGTTGGATAATACTTTTTTAACAATTATGTAATCATAAAGTTAACAGTGTGTGACTTAAATTAGCTCTGAATGCAATTCTCAAAGAGTAAAACCCAAGAGGTTTTGAGCAATGGTAGATTGCTGGAATTAGGAAATAATTTTCCAGCATGATCACTATGCAGGGTAACATTCATTTAGCTGTCTATATTCTGGCATATTTGTTTAAAGTGAACATTCTGAGTTAGAATCTTTTAAAAAGGAGTATCATTCTTTAAAAACAAAATTATTCCTTTAAAGTATCACTGTCAAAGTTAAGTACTATGCAAGTTTTTTGTTAGAAACTAATTCTCCTTATCAATAAAGACTACTTTTAAAAACTTGAAAGCAAATAACCAACTTATTTACTTCCAGGCTTTTTAAAATTATTAACTGAAGAAAAATAATTTGACATTTCTAAGGTACTAAAAAACAAAACAAAAACCCCACATGTAATAAAAACACATCAAGAACCAAACTACAATTTCTGAGCTGCACTGTTTATTTTGCTGCTTGAAACCTAAGTGACAGTATGCCACTATAATTATGGGGTTTCATCTAAACCTTTACTACACTGCAGGTACAGAAATATACGGACACATTTTTGGAGAATTGACATTTTGCAAAATGCAGCAAACATTTTAATTTATACATGAGAAAAGGAAGTGTTCAAAAGGGTATGCATTTCAAGTTATTGCAGGTTATTTGTGAGAGAATTTCTGCAGGTAAAACATGTTTAAATTTAACCAACAGTAGCGTGTCAGTGTATTTAAAATCATGACAAAAATCTTCTCTCTGGTCATGTTGCCCACGACAAATTACTATGATGTTGTATGTTTTAGGGCAAGATGTCAATACAGCATAAATCCCATGGCATTTTGGTTTTCTTCTGGAGATTAAAGCTGTTTTTTTTTCTTGGGATAAATGCAGCAGCAAAACACAAACCAGTTGATCAAAAAAAGCACTTCTGCCATAACTCCAATAATTTTCAGGACACATCAACCGACAGTAGTTTTGCCATTCCCAGTTCTTTTAAGGGTTACATCTCTGCACTGTTGCCTTAAGTATGTCTGTAAAAGCTGTTCTCTGTTAAGCCAGTTTACTGACTACAGCCTGGTTGAGAGAATTTAGTTGGTTGGTCCATTTATCTAGTGCAGTATATCGGGCACCACCCCTCTTCTGATGATCCAGTTCAAGGAGCTGGTTGACTTGATCAATTCGGCCATGTATAGTGCTGGAAATAAATAAAAGATGACATGTCTACAAACCGTTTTCACTAAACGTATCTTTTGGACTTTATAAAATAGTCACAATATCAATAAATGCAAAAACAAAACAAAAAAAACCCCCCTGCAGTCTACATTAAATGGTTGCATTCAGCATTAACATTCATTAGCTTATTCAAACTTTAGACAGAAACCAGACTTCAGCTACCTTTCATCAATTTCACTGAAAGAACCAACAGACATATACTTACCCAATTAATCAAGAGCAAATGTAACATGAGAAGCTTTAAAAATAACATTTCTTGCCTTTAAGAAAGATACCATTTCCAAAGTAACAGATATCATATCTTATACTTCAAAAATGAAATAATACTATTCATTAAATAATTATCTAGCTGTATAGATGGGTCAGGGGCTTCCCAGGTAGCTCAGTGGTAAAGAACCCTCCTACCAATGCAGGAGACATGAGACATAGGGACACAGGTTCAATCCCTGGGTGGGGAAGATGCCCTGGAGAAGGAAATGGCAGCCCACTCTAGTATTCTTGCCTGGAGAATCCCATGGACAGAGGAGCCTGGCGGGCTACAGTCCATAGGGTCGCAAAGAGTCGGACACAACTGAAGCAACTGAGCAGGCAGGCATATAGGGTCATACACTGAATGAGAAATCTTTTGAAAAGTCATTTAGAACTTTTTAAAGATTATGTGCTTAATATGATCATTCATTTATAAAAAGCCATCACATACAAGTATCTCTTTCAATAGAAAACTACAGCCAAAGGGTGCTTTTTATGAAAACTTAAGAATTCAACTGCTACCTTTGCCATCATTATTCAAACTTTATGTCCTAAACATTTTGCGGAAAAAAAAATAGTCAAGTACTTACTTATCCAATATGCACTGCACCAGCAAGCTCTCCACATCAGCTACATCTATGTTTAACTCCTAAGACAAAAGACTCATTATAATTCTACTAATTAACTTTTTAGAGGACTTTATGATTCTATATAAATATTATTTTAAATTCATTTCTATCACTTAAAAAAGAGAAAAGTTAAAACAAATTTCATTATCTGTTCAAAATACTGAGAACACAGGTCTGATAAAATTTTGCTCTGTTAACTTTAGAAGTATATTCCTACTTTAATTTTATTGTGGCTGGGGTTAACAATATACATCAGTTATGTATTTCAGCCACTACTTTCTCTCTTACAGTATTACTGATGGTGAAGGAATCTTTAAAATGAAATGTAATGACTCTTTATTTCTCATTTCTTTTAACTCAATTTATATCAGGAAAACAGAAAAATTCACATTAAAAGGAAAAACCCTGAGTTATGCTATATTTTATAAAATATTGCTACCAAGAATAACTCTTTTAAATATACACTGCATTTATAAATACAAATTATAAGGAATAGAAGTACCTTAGAAATAAAAGGAATATGTATTCTTGTGTAAGGCTTAATTAATTTTATAAGCACTTGTGTTCTGATGTTTCGCAAAAGCTCTGAAAGACAAAAGTTAAAATAATACATTTATATTTACTAGTTTGTGTATCTTTATGAATCACTATGTACATCTAAATTGTATTAATTAACTGTATCATTTATCTTCTTAAAACATGTCTCTCTGTCCAGTGAGGGAATAAGCAATTTATATCTAAAAACATTTGAGTTCAACAGATGTACCACAGGATTAGAGGCTCTCTTTCACATAAGTTTTTCTTGTTTCCACCTCTCTGATTTTGCTCATGTTGTAATACTATTTGAAATATCCTCTTGCATTCTTAATTAACACTTCACTGCTCATCATTTCCTCTTTCAAGAAGCTCTAATTTATACCAACTAGTCAAGTTCCTTACTTTATGCTCTCTCATAAACTAGAATAGTACATTTTATAAAGTAATTCTGTAATTTTTCCCAGTTCTTCATTTACAGTATCCTTTACAAAAAAAAAAAAAAAAAAAATAGGAGCTCAGGCACAAGGCTTCTGTATTTTTTTTATACCCACAAAATATAGTATTCGCAGTTCAAATAAGAACTTTGTCTGTTGAGTGAAAGAGAAAGGAAGGTGAGGAACAAAAGAATATTACTTCTGAAGTATTCTTTGGATTTTCTTAATGCATCTGGCATTTAAGCATTTGAATGAATTGTTCCAGTTATTAAAAACCCTCAAATAGCTCCATAACAGGTAGGAACACTGGAGGTATAAGTGGCTCTAGAACAAAGAGACAATTTTTATCTTTGTTAATTAGAACTTATTAAAAATCTCATACATTTGTTGTTACATACCTTTTCAAAATTAGTGCATCTTAGCATTATCTATAGCAGGCTGTTTCAAAGCTTCTGCTGTCAAAAATAAATCCTAAAAATTTACTTTGAACCTAAGCGTCAGTAAGAAACATGCAATAATATCTAAATCAGAAGGCAAAAGTGACAGCCTCCTTTTAAATGAAATGGACATCATGTAGAATTTAATTACATTAATAACATGAAATTACCTACTGACGTCTTTAAAACAGTTTTATAATTTTAAGGAATATTTTATTCTATGACAGCATTTAGAAACAAGTCTATATTTTCCAATAAACAGAAGAAAAATGCCTTAATTCCATGTAGGTCCATTAAGTATTGTCTGATAGTAGCAAAGAAAGTAACAGAATTCAGTCAGAAGAAGACATATACCTTCAATGTGTTCTCTTATGAAAGGATCATCCATGATGTTGCTGTGATTTGTTTTTAGAATCTTTTCAAATTCAGTGATGTCATTATTCTGATAGGCACTAACAAAAAAGAAAAGCATAAATTTTGTCAAACATGAAGAAGTCATATATTAAATCAAGATAATCCAAAGAGCCTGTTTCTCAATTTTTATATGAAAAATCTAAATTACAGTTTCTGTCATGGAAATTAGAATTAAACACACACAGATCCTTCTGAAAACAAATTTTCTTTAAATGCATTTAGTTTTATAAAAGAAAGACAAGTTATGTGGGGTTATATGTTATACACAGCTAATTAAAACCTCAGTCTTAGCATTGTTAAGAACTGACAAATATTTAGTAACTGTTTAATGCTTGATGCTTTTAAGTTAAATTGTGCATTTAATCTCCAAGAAACCAGGTTTCATGTATACTACTGAATGGAGGAGTCTGAATATAAGACAGTATATCCTCTCTGAAGTTTACTCATAAATTCAGCTTCCTTAATTTTTATCTTCTAGAAAGGTACCAGCAACTGCCAAAACTTCTTAAAGGGAACATTTGATTCTCAACTCTCTTTAGCCTTAAAATTCCAGTGAACTATACAGCAGAAATACTGGTGGCAGATAACTAGTGGCAAATGGGATACACACACAAAGCAGAGAGTGATGGACACTGCTGCAGAAGGTCAAAGGCTGATTTATGTTCATGATTGTCTGAGGTATCTACTATCTACTCTCTGAGGCACTATGGGGACTGCTAAAGGTGCTGAGAAGGAAGAAGCCAACCTTCTGGAAATGGCACCATTGTCTGCTTTGTATGTAACACATATCATCAGCCACTCTGCAAGCCCTCTGCTGTGCTTCCATCTGTTGGGTCGCAATGTAACTTCATGTTAGGGGCAGGTGATTCAACTGCTTCAACAGGAATTATTTTCCTCTAGTCTGCTGGCAACTGACTAGGAAGATAAAATTAGGAAGCATTACTTTTCTTACCTACCCCAAATATATTATTGTAATATACTACAGGAGGATATATTCAAATAGTGAAAACACTTGCACACACAGATATTTTAACAAAGACACATTCTTCCACTGTTTAAGTGGCTTAAAAAAGAACCTTATACAAAACATGGGACACCACGGGCTACTTCTTTTAAAATTTATTATTAAAATAAGTTTTAGAGTTCCAATACAAAGGCTTCTCTGGAGTAAACTGAGATAAGGTCTGACAAATCAGTACTTTAATCCATTTAATGCATTAACCAATTTAATCTGAACAAAATACTAATGTCCAGGGATATACTTTCCTGCAATATTTCTTTAAGAGTTTTCAAGTTAAACTTGTCACTTAGAAATTTAACCTAGATTTTTTTGAAGTATTATGAAATTAATCTCTAACCAAATAATCTCTTAATGTGGCCAAATGTAAATAGAATAAACTGTTTGAAATAAAGACAAAGAAATTGTCTTTTGAGCTTAAACAATATAATGAAATAGGCTATAAGTATATAAAATTTACATTTAGGTGACTTGTAATTTATCACGCAACAGTACTTTCTTAAATTAAAAAAGAAAAAAAAAAAAAAAGACTATTAAGAGAATGTCTGGTCATCTAAATTACCTATATATATCTGAAAACAAACAAAAAAACTCAACCCTGCCTCATACCCCTAACTACACTCTTCCTGTCTTAGTGAACTCAGCTGTATAGTCTAGAACAATGGACTTGAAACCCAGTAAGTCTCTTTCCTAGTTTTCTACAAAGAAAGCACAATAAATCACAGGCTATATTTATTCCTGGTCCAAAGAAACATTTTTCTTGCTCATTGATTTCTTTTACAAAAACGTCTTCTTTTCTAGGCTTTTGCTTGGTTTTTCTTTTTTTCTTTGATGGCAGGTTTTTCAGTATTAGCCATCATTAGTCATATCTTTCTCCACAGAAGGCAACAATAAATCCTTAGGTTTCCTACCAGTATGACCCTTCTGCTGCTCCTTACATTAGGAAATTAGCTGAGGCAAAAAGTGATTTTTTTATCTTGTCAATTAAGCAAATATAAAGTAAACAAACTGTCTCACTGAAAATTCTTGACTTACGTAGACCAATTCATAATTTCATTTTGGATTAAGGCACGTAGAAACTGTAACACTGTGAAATTGTTTTAAAACCTCTATAGCTTTCTACTGAGAAACAGTATGTGTATACACACACAAAGATAATGAGAAAAAAAAGCAGTAAATACTTACAAAATCTTGTGACTAATAGAAACAGTATAATCAATGACTTCAAAAATTTTACAAACTTTCGTATACTTCAAGTCAAAATAATACGTTGAGTATTAACTGAATTCTGTAAAATTCTCTCTGCTCTCTTCTTTATTCACTGCTTTAAGGTAATTTACCTTGACTGAAATATTAAATCTTACCTTACTAAATTCGTCATTGCTAGAATTTCTGGATCGTTTTTGTAAGGTTTGGCCTGGTTAGAGAAAAAAAACAAAACAATTAACTATGTACATGTACAAAGAAAGAATAACATTTATTTTCACAAGAGACAGCTGACAGAAATGAACAATTAGAGCACAAACATACCTCCTGTGAGTCAAATGGATTTATTCCCGATTTCATTAGCATATTTGCTAAGACTAAATATTTTAAGCAAGTGGTTCGTCTTGGACTTCCTGATTCATCATAATTCTTAAAGGCTTCAAAAAAATCAGTGTGTGCCTTTTCAAATTCACCTTCTCTCAAGTGCATTTTACCACCACATTCTGTAAAGAATAAAACAGGAGAAAAGAGGACATTTTCAGTTCTATAATAATAGAAGATTGACCACTTCATAAAAATCAAATGAAAACTATTTCAGTAGCTTCTAGTCTTTTAATTCTATAACCTGAAGAGTACTAGCTCCTGAAGTGGACAAAGGGCACATACTGAATTCTAAAAACCAAGCTCTTCATTAAACATCAGCCAAACAAGCATTTGCAAATCTTTATTCTCAGTTGAAATAGAAAGTAATTTTATCAAAATTACAATGAGGTGGACTTCCCTGGTGCTCCAAGTGGGTAGGAATCTGCCTGCCAATGCAGGGGACACGGGTATGATCCCTGGTCTGGGAAGATTCCACATGCTGCAGAGAAACTAAACCCATGCTACCACAACTACAGAGCCTGAGCTCTAGAGCCTGTAAGCTCCAACTATCGAGCCCACGTGCTACAGCTACTTAAGCCCGTGTGCTTAGAGCCTGTGCTCTGCAACAGGAGAAGCCCACGCACCACAATGAATAGTAGCCCCAGACTTGCTGCAACTAGAGAAAGCATGTGAACAGCAACAAAGACCCAGAGAAACCAAAAATCATAAATAAAGATCAATAAGAATAATAAGAAATTTTGGAAACAAAACTACAATGAAGTACCAAACTCATACCGGTCAGAATGGCCATCATTAAAAAGTCTACAAATAACAAATACTGTAGAAGGTGTGGAGAAAAGAGAACCCTCCTACACTGTTTTAGTCGTAAAAATAATATAAGTTATTTTAATGTAATGTAAGTTATTACAACTAATTTAAGTTGGTATAGTCACTATGGAGAATAGTATGGATGTTCCTCAGAAAACTGAAAATAGAATTACTATATATGATCCAGCAATACCACTCCTGGGCATGTATCTAGGCAAAACTATAATTCAAAAAGATACATGACCCCTATGTTTACAGCAGCACTATTCACAATAGCCAAGACATGGAAACAACCTAAATGTACACTGACAGATGAATGTATAAAGAAGATGTGATACATACATACAATGGAATATTAGCCATAAAAAAAGAACAAAATAATGCCATTCGCTGCAACATGGATGCAACTAGAGTTTATCATACTAAGCAAAGTAAGCCAGAAAGACAAATACCGTATGATATCACTTATATAAAATAAAGCCACAAATGAACCTATCTACAAAACAGACTCACTGACATAGAGAACAGACATGTGGTTGCCAAGGAGGAGTAGCGGGGAGGGAGTCTGGGATTAATAGATGCATACTATTACATACAGAATAGATAAACAACAAGGTTCTATCGTATAGCACAGGTAACTATAAACAATATCCTGTGATAAACCATAATGGAAAAGACTATAAAAAATGTGTATATATATGTATAACTGAGTCACTTGCTATACAGCAGAAATTAACACATTGTAAATCAATAATATTTCAGTAAAAAAATCACTAAAACAGAGGCAATTTTATATACAATTCAAGAACAGAACTTCTGATGGTGAATTTTCAATTAGTAATTTACTGATATAAATTTCAAAAAGACAAAAATTCATCCTAATTCCTTACTAAGACTAGATCATTTCATTTGACTTTACTACTTTGCCATTTATTTTCACTAAAATAGAAACAACCTTCAGAGTTAATCAGTCATAATCCAAGGACATCTTGATTATCTTCCCATAGCACTGCCCAACCTTTGCAAACCAAACTTGCCTCTGATAACTCCCATGATCAATGGATGAGGGATGGCAGACTTGATGTGAAGTGACTGTTCATAGAGTGCTTTAAGTTTTTTGTTATTTTTCTGTGCCGTGTACATTTGAATTTCCAAAGCATATATTTCTAATAACTGTGTGCCTTTTTTCAGGTCATCTTCTCCATCATCAGTCTAGGAAAACAAATAATGAAAATCCAGTCAAGACAGAATTCAGAGTCAACAGAGTGGTTTTTGAGCTAGCCTGAGAACCTTACATTTATGATACTAATTCTGTGGGAAAATGAATTACAAATTTCAACTGGCACCTAGATTACTAAGAATATGACCTTCAATGGCCAAAAAGGAACCCACAGGGCCTTTGTACTTTACAGTTATTTGATAAGGAGGGTTTTTTTAATGTACCAAAGTTGCAATGTTTTGCTTTATCCAGGAGATTATTTGTAGTCTTCCCCAAATCTTCACAACCACTTTAGATGCACTGATTCAATCAAAGCACTTTGTGCCTTCAATCAAGTGCCTTCCTAGTGCCAGGTGGTCAGTCTACCTTGGGGGAAATACGAAGTTAAATAAGCCAATGTCCTGGTCTCAAAAAGTTCACAATATAGAAGACCAATATGCCACCAGATAAGTTATAATATAAATGATAATAATTCTAGCTGAAGCATCAATGAAGTTCCAAGGATGGAAGAGAAGATTAATTCTTTTGGGGGATGTCAAAGGAATAACAAAGGTGGTGACAAAGGTGAGTTTGTCTTTGAAAGATGATCAACAGCCCACAAACACAAGCTGTGAAAAACAGAATATGGTTGACAGATAATCATAAATATCAAGCACTGACATACACAAAGCCAAATATTATTTATTGGGTCTTCTAACTTAAAACTTTCCTTTAGTTATCCACTAACAAAACACAACCAGACTAAGAAATATGATATGTAAGACAATCTTTATGTTCAGATTATCATGCATTTCTCCTATGCTTTAATGTAATTTACAATCCAGATAGTATTTCCCTTATGTTACAAAATAAACCAAGCAAAAACTTCTCCAGATTTCATATTCCTTATGTATATACTGAAAGACTTTCAGTTAGAAATGCCTTCTCTACGATTTTCATTTCACGTGGAACTGAATACACAGCTGTTTATGCATCAGACTAAGCCCTCCTTAAGAATGTGTAGATAAAAAACAATCCATAACTGACTGATTTGCCTTATAAACCGAAACTATTATGAAAACATTTTCATGTTTTTTATAAAAACCAAAAAAGGTAACATTATTAAATGAAAATATGTGAAGATGATTTAGAACACTTTTCTGATCAACCTTTTCCTCATTCACAGAAATAAAATATATAATTAATAGTACATAGTATGAAAAACAATAATGTTCAAAAGATTCTCTATTGGATATGGATCTGTGTATGTGCATTTTTAAAGCTAGTTGATAAAAGTTTACATGTTTTTATACATTTAAATCATTAAAATCAACCTGCAACATGATCTTGATAAAAAAGTACATGGCACTGAAAGAGCATAAACATATTTAAAACAGCATTTCTATTTAATATTTGAACTAATATCAAGTAATTTATTGATCAAGACAAAAAACGAAATACAAAATTACAGCTCACACTTAAAAGTTACAGAGGTGTACTATGGCTACACAAGTTTATAATTTAAGTGAAAAACCCAGTACCTCCATCTCCCTAGTCACAGTTAGGCGCTTGATGACATGTAGCTGATGCAACCAGATTGGAAAGCACAGACAGAATGCTTCTAACATCACATGAAGTTCTACAGGACCGTGTTGTTACAGAGGATTCATACACGAAAACTAAGAGTATAAAATATCTTTAAAATGTATGTCTACAACATCCTTTCTGATTTTCATAGGGTGTATAACTAAATATGAAATGCTTATTATTCTTAATATTAATGACTGGTCTGTTTATTGATACTTATGCCTCATTCTTCAAAAATAAGGACTGAAATTATGATTAACAGAGGAAGTAATGTAATAGTCAGAAAAAATTAGCTTTCTGGTAACTTATTTTCCAAATTTTATTTTTGCGATGATGCTTGAAAATATCCCTAAGCAATGTTTCCAATATAATTTTTTCTTATGAAGAAATAGTACAAAAAAAATAAAAGAAAAGCTACCTGGCAGGACTGATGTAACTGGCGTAAAATTTTTTGAAGTTTTCCATATTCCTCTCGTTCTAAATATAATTTCCCCAGCTGTAAAAAAATAAACTTATTAGAATTAAAAGATTTCAACAGGAGAAGGTATATCTTTAGAGTTTATCAAGGATGCCCACCCACTCTTCAAAAGAAAAAATAGTAATTATTACTGTTACCTTTGTGTTTGTCTTAAACCACAGTCTGTCATTCTTAGCATCTTTCAAAGCTTCCAGTGTTGTTTCATAGAATTCCTGCAGTAAATCCATCTGACATAAAAAATCAGAATTCTATAATTGTAAACAGCAAATTTGTACCTGTTAATAAAGTTAATTTGAGCAAACCAAAAGTGCATCTTTGAACTTTAATAATACATAAGATACACTAGCTGTATCTTAACTGAATGTCTGTGACAGTCCACAAAATTAACAAAACCTTAGCAAAAGTACAGACCAAATTTACAAAAAGTGCCAACATGTGTTTTTATACATTTAAAATAAAACCCAGAAAATGTCTAATGCTCTAATAGTATAGGTTTGTCCTTTCAAATCTAATAACTCATTTTATGTTAGCAAAGGAAATGGCAAGCACAAGAATTGTGTGCGTGCTCAGTTGCTCAGTAGTGTCCAACTCTGAGACTCCACTGTTTATTATGAATGGATGTATCTTATGCACTCAACTCTTATTTGGGAACTACTATGTGGCAAACCGGAGAAGGCAATGGCACCCTACTCCAGTACTCTTGCCTGGAGAATCCCAGGGACGGGGGAGCATGGTGGGCTGCCGTCTACGGGGTTGCACAGAGTCGACTTGGCAGAAGCAGCAGAAGCATGTGGCAAACACTAAGTAAGCTGCTAAAGAAGCAAACGATAAGCCTCTTTCCTCAAAATTCTTCTATAAATGTGACTAATCAATTAACTGGACTACAAATTTTTAAGTTACTGATAAACTGCTGGAGTTGAGGGGAGGGAAAAGTTAAGCACAATTTTAGCTTTGTCTAACACCATCAGTTCACTGTCTGAATATGACTCTTTTAATGGAAATTGCCATTTGTTTTGCATTATGATAAGCTCCTCTGTCCCCTCCTCCCACTTCTGGCTCTACCTTTGTGTGAATACCTGATTCTCCACATATTTAACAGGATCAGGGGGTAAGAGGGCATGGCAACAGGTGAGTCTGATACTTTCAGTAAAGGCTGCCTATTTATTCATGACTGTCGATTGCACAGTCAGTAAGTGCTGCGCAACTAATATCTATACTTACTTTCAAAAGACAAAAAGCTTACATATAACAACATGAAGCAACACACAATCTTGCTGAAAATTACTTAGTTCTGCCCCCCACCATCTGACATAATATTTAAAAATAACATACAAAAAATATTATGATGTGACGTGTTTGTAAAACTCAGGAAACATTTTTCCACTTAAGAAAAGCCCCAATATATTGGGAAGCCCTGAATTAGTGCCATGAAGTGTTAATGTTCTAAACATAATTTTATCTTCCTCTATTTCCATTACATATATTTTAGATATAAAAATGATAAACTTCAAGAAATAAAAATGACATTTAGTAGAAAAGACAGAATGAAACACTAGTTCTGAGGTGAACATTTTTTGAGTATGAAAAGTATCAAATGTTCTGAGAAATGCTAAGTGATACAGAAAATACTTCTTGTGCTCAAATATCATGGCATAGTAAAGCTGAAACTTAGGACTATGTTGCTTAGAAGAATATGAACAAATAATCCAATTGAAATTATTTTAGCAATAAACTAAAATCATCATTGCTTTTCTTAATAATCAAAAACTAAAATAATGAAAGCACTATCATTTCTCATGTCCACTGTAGTATCATCATTAGCCCTTTCTTTCATCATCCACCTATCCTTTGTAGAAGCATTTATTGATTACCTAATGAGTTATGCCAACTACTAATTGCAATGAATATAGATTCTCCTCCCAAGGATCTCCGTCTAATCAGATCTACACAAAGAACCTATGACTCACTGATAGGTTATTAACTGTTCAAGAAGGCTAGCTGAAGTGCTGATGATGTTTATTAGAAACTGCATGGGAGTCTACTATAAGCCTGTAAAACCTGTGTGCAGATTATGTCAGTATCTGAAGATATTATTTGGAGAGATAAAGCTTGGGTTATTCCCTTTTAATACTATATACTATCCTGTAACCATGAAAACAGCATACTAAAATTAAAACTAGCATAACTGCTTAAATAGAACTTCTAGGCCTTAAAAACAAAAAACAAAGCTCTTAAGTTTAAACATACTGATAAATACCAAGAAGCAAAAACAGACTCTAACCTGCTTAGAAGTAGAGATATAATCAAGAATAGAATTAATGGATTTTTCAGAATAATTTCTTGTGACAGCACTCCGAATATAGGTCAATAGTTGTTTATATCTGTTCATCATTTCTGGAAAGTTTGTCTGTGAGGGAAGAAAAATGCATTACTAGGTACATATTTACTTACTGAGATATGTACATATGATTAAGATTATAGAAATACCTATTATTACCTAATTAAAAAACAATAGTTTTTCAATAATAGAGGAACTATATGACAGAAACACTACATTTTAGCTTAAATTTGAAATTACTACTCAGTAAATGAATTAAATTTATGATGTTAGCCTTTGAAAAAGTATAATTTATAGATTTTCCAAATTTCAGATATTGTTCCTCACTGCACAATAAACATATTTATTTAAATCATAAAAACTACTAAAATATTCATAGACCAAAAAAATAAGACCAACTTTTAAAATATTCTTCCCTGAAAATTTACTCCTTCATCAGGAAGCTCTCTAACATAGTTATGCATTTCTTCTCTCCCTATTATTGGTAAGCTCTTATAGTAAAATGTGAAAGGAAAAAAAATTCCTTCAAGCCCAGGTACTCATCCCACTCTCAAGAAAAGTCCTCCCCACTTCTAAAAGGGGGAAAATCCTCCCACCCAAGGCCCTACTAAATAGTGGATGTAGCTACTGCTGCTATTCTTTGCAGGACTATTTGCATAACTGTAGTTACTCCAGGAAACATGAAAGACCTGAGGAAATGAAGGACTATTAGTAAAATTTCCAGCATTAAATATTTTGGCAGAGGGTCTATCATTCCTCAGAGCATATAAGTTATAGAAAATCTTGTATACTACGCAGAATTTTTAAAAGATTTTGTTGATGTGGACCATTTTAAAGTCTTTATTGAATTTGTTACAACATTGCTTCTGTTTGTTTGTTTGGTTTTTGGCCTGCGAGGCATGGGGATATTATTTCCCCCATTGAATTTGCAGTCCCTGCATTGGAAGTACAAGTCTTAACCACTGGACCACCAGGAAGGAACCCCATGTAGAATTTTTAAAACTTAGTATAACTATAGTCACAAATGAAAATTAGGCTAAATATGTAAACATATCAACAGAATTATTTCAGGAAAGCAGGTATGACATTTTGTTGCCATGAGGTTTTTAAGTACAGAATTTCATTATCAGTTTAATTCCTCTCAAAACAAATCTTACCAACTTGAAGTTAATCTTAATCATTTGTTTCAGTGCTTTAAATCCCCATTCTCCTTTTTCACCTTCAAGTTCCAAAACCTATAAAAAAAGAATTTAGTATAATTTAATATTGTTATTTTCTAGTAACACCCAATATTTAAGTTGTAAATTAATTTTACATCATATGCATGAAAAACAAGTGCCCTAAAAACTCTATTTTTCAAAGCCATTTTTAAAAGGTTTAAGATACCAGTCTTAAATGCTTATGAAAGGACAAGTGAGCTTATTTTGAAGTTTCTTCATCAAAAGATTAAATAAGAACTACTTCTTGATTATTATACAGTCCCAGAAGTACCTGTTACTTCACTGGTTAAGAATAACCCAAAAGTTTATCAGTAGGAAAGAAATCACATATTTTATAATGAAACCACATCTATGTGAAGGACCACGATCGCAGGGATAACTACTGACCAGCACATTCACTGATTCTCTTTCTGCCAGAACTGTACAAGCTTTTCGGGACAATGGTCCTGTTCTATAGATAACTTGATTGGAAAAAACAAAAGGATAGCCCTTTTGAAATATTTGCTTATATTGCATAATGCAAACTTCTTTTACAGGATTATCACTAAATATCCAAACATACTTCTGAGATAAAATCATTTACAATTTACTTAAGACATTATTTAGAAAAACACAAAACACAGAATCAACAAGAAAAAATATGAACCTTTTGGAAACTGCTTAATGCTGCTTTTGGGTCATCTTCTTTTAATGCTTTGGAATTATAGTACTGATTTTCCAAATCCACATTTGGCTCAGAGTTACTATCTTCAGAGTATTCCTGTGTGTTAGAAAGAGATATTAAAATGAGAGAAACAAAAAAGAAAAGAAACCCACACACTGCTAAAATGTGAATACTGTTAAGAGAAAAACTACATATTTATAAGGAAAAAAACCACAATTTAAATATATGGTAGAAATTCCACTGAAATTAACCATTATTGAAATAACAAGGGGAAAAGCCAAAATCAAGTGGTTAGCAGAATACAGTAGTCCCCCTTACCCACGGTTTCATTTTCTGTGATTTCAGTTGAGTATCAGTTGAGGTCTGGAAACTGGGAAATTCCAGAAATAATCAATCAAAAAGTTTTAAACTGCAAGTCATTCTGAGTAGCATGAACAAATCTCAATGAAATCTCCTCTCCACCCCCTCCATCCCACCTCGAATGCGAATCATCCCTTTGTCCGGCATATCCCACCTGTGAGTCACTAAACAGCAGGCTCAGTTATCAGATCCACTATTGTGGTATCACAGTGCTTGTGTTCAAGTTACCCTTATGTACTTAATAATGGCTCCAAAGTTCAAAAACAGTGATGCTATAAATTCAGATATGCCAAAGAAAGGCCCTAATGTGCTCCTTTTAATTGAAAAAGTAAAAGTCCTCAGTAAGAAAAAAATGTATGCTGAGGTTGATAAGATCCATGGTAATAACAAATCTTCTACCTGTGAAACTGAAGGAAAAAGAAATTTGTGCTAGTTCTGCTGTTGCAAAAGTTATGGCTAAGGTGTGTGAAAAGTACTTAGGGAAGGTGGAAAAGGCATTAAATTTGTGGCTGAAAGACATAAACAGAAAACATGTTCTGACTGAAAGCAAAGTATTAGAAAACACTGAGCCTATACAAAGACTATGATCATGGCATCTGGTCCCATCACTTCATGGGAAATATATGGGGAACAGAGGAAACAGTGACAGACTTCATTTTCTTCGACCCCAAAATCACTGTAGATGGTAACTGCAGCCATGAAAGTAAAAGACGTTTGCTCCTTGGAAGAAAAGTTATGACCAACCTAGACAGCATATTAAAAAGCAGAGACATTACTTTCCCAACAAAGGTCCGTCTAGTCAAAGCTATGGTTTTTCCAGTAGTCTCATGTACGGATGTGAGAGTTGGACTATAAAGAAAGCTGAGTGCCGGAGAATTGATGCTTTTGAACTGTGGTGCTGGAGAAGACTCTTAGAGTCCTGTGGACTGCAAGGAGATCCAACTAGTCCATCTTAAAGGAAACCAGTCTTGAATATTCATTGGAAGGACTGATGTTGAAGCTGAAACTCCAATACTTTGGCCACCTCATGCAAAGAGCTGACTCACTGGAAAAGACCTTGATGCTGGGAAAGACTGAAGGTGGGAAGAGAAGGGGATGACAGAGGATGAGGTGGTTGGATGGCCTCACCAACTCAATGGACATGAGTTTGAGTAAACTCCAGAGTTGGTGATGGACAGGGAGGCCTGGCATGCTACAGTCCATGGGGTCTCAAAAATTCGAACACAACTGAGTAATTGAACTGAACTGATACAAAGACATCAGCAAAGGGTTCCCTGGAATGAGTGACACCAAGCCATTTTCTCCAAGTAAGGGATGGTTACACAGATTCAGAAATAGGTTTGTACTGAAAGATACAGAATCAACACAAAAGCAAATTGTAAATACTAATTATTAGTAGTATTACTTATCATTAAATGTTAGTTATTTTACCTTTAGTTTCATAATTTAGTTTTTGCTATTCCCCAAGTCTAAATTTTATTATTCTAACACAGCCTAACTACCTAGGATGGTGAGCTATATAAAGCAGAGTAATCTATTGCTAAGTAAAGCTATATGTTAATAAAAATATTTGCTTTATGTGTACTTCACATTACTCAATAGTTGTTTAGTTATATTACTATACTTTAGTCTTGTAACATCAAAATAAGTAAAACAAAATTAATTTATATTATATAGTTTTATATGGCTTTTCATTACATAAATTCAGTTCCTAGTTATGAAACAATAAAGCAGAAAGAAAAATTGAAGTAACACCATTTTGTGGAGAAGTAGAAATAAGAGTTTAAAGTATTTTCAGGATATTCAACTTAGTGATGAGGATTATAAAATATACATAAATTAGTGTAATAAAACTATTATTTTAGGAAGAGAGAAGATTTCCTTCAGCTATAAGTCATTACAAAGGGTAAGTTTATGTGAAATTCAGAATTGTGCCTGAAAGCAAACACAAAAAAGATAAGAATAGTATTATAGTTATTTCTAAATCCAAATACAGTTAAATTTTGGGGGGCACAATTTATGAAAAATTCTGTATTGTCTCATAAAGGCATATGAAAGAAAAAAGATATAAGAGTGAAGTGTTAGAAAGCTCAAAAATATGTAAACACAAGATGAATTTTTCCTATGACCAGCAGATGGAAGGAGATGTTTGATGTTAGCATACAATCAGTTTTATTTGACCACCATGGCTTTGTAATGTGCGCCCTCTGGAGGGTAATTATTTCCTCATGTAAGGATACTTTCTGGGAAGCACTGGCACTCAGTCTCACAAATTTAAGATCAGTAATTGAGTTTTGCTCCACATATTAAATTCTTTGGAACACTTGTCTTACAGATAAGGTCAAATTCTGAGTAATGAGTAAAGTTCATAGTCATTCATTCACTTCTTCACTCTGAATTCAGGTTTGGCTATAATAAAATTGATTAAAAAAGAAATTAATAAATAATGAACAAGCCAAGTGGACACATCAAATCATGTTGTGATAGTGATGGCTTCTGAGCCAGGCTTTGAAAGCTAAATGGGAGTTTGCATGCCAGACAAAAAAGAGAAAGGGGAAAAGAGGAAGAGCAGACACAAAACTGTAACACGAAGTACTGAACAGCTAGAAACAGTCACACTGCTGGAACATAAAAAGTCCTTATTGATTCTACCTTGAACGTGCCATTTCTTTTTCTTTCTACCTCTCTTCACCTCGTTAACCACTGCATGTCATTACAGCTTAAGCATCATCTACCTCCTCAGGGAAGATGTGGAGTAAATAATCCTAGCTAAAAAACCTACTCACATACTCTACACCTTTGGAAATCAGTTCTTCTCTAGTAACTGTTCAATAATACACAGGAATAGCTAGAACCAGAGAATCACTTTTCAGCAACCTAAATCTTCAGAATGCACTCTTAGCCAACAGATTAGGGGAAAAAATAAAAATGGCCCAGGACCTAAGAGCTAAGCAGAAAGCTGAGAGGTAAACGTGAGTAGGACATGGAGTTGCCAGAAAGTTAACTTCAACTACTGAACTGATTATAACACTGTTGAAGAAAGGAATCTTTACATTTCCTACCAAGTCTGAAGGCCTCCTGTAGTTCAAGACTGACTACCTGCAACTTCTGGCACCGACTGGCTCCAGATTAATGCTATTTCTAAACTCTATACGAACTCCTCTGAATCACTACGATTGAGATAAGACTTAATCAGCCTTCAACATTTTGTGAATACGTTCTTTCAGTTTTTCACATTATATGGATTGAGAAGTGAAATGTATACTATTTTTTGCACAACTGCAATTCATTTCTTAAGTGTTGCTGCTGGAATGGATAAATACATGAGAATTGGCACAACTGATATGTTACTAATTTCCTTCTTATAATTAGGTTATGATCTGCAACACCATGTTGCAGCCTCCGTGACACCACTAACCTGTCATTTGCAGCTCAGTAAATCACATACCTCAATACGAACTGAACTACAGCAAACTAGTTACCACACTGGCATGATTTTTAAACTGAAGATATTTTGAGAAGTCTTTAGAATAATTCTGTTCTATAGAGTATCTATTATATATTATTTATGTCTATTACCCGGCGTCCGAGGTCAGGGGCGGCGGCCGGCGGCCTGGAGCAGATACCCCACGCCCCAAGCCCGAGGCCAGGGGCGGCGGGCAGGAGGAGCAACCCCACGCCCAATGCCAGGGGCGGTGGCTGGGAGGACCAACACCACATCCAACGAGCCGTGGCTGCGTGGGCACAGGAGGGCCTAGAGGAGCTATCCCACATTGAAGGTCAGGAAGGGCGGCGGTGAGGAGATACCCCTCGTCCAAGGTAAGGAGCAAAGGCTGCACTTTGCTGGAGCAGCCGTGAAGAGATACCCCACGCCCAAGGCAAGAGAAATCCAAGTAAGATGGTAGGGGTTGCAAGAGGGCATCAGAGGGCAAACACACTGAAACCATACTCACAGAAAATTAGTCAATCTAATCACACTAGGACCACAGCCTTGTCTAACTCAATGAAACTAAGCCATGCCTGTGGGGCAACCCAAGATGGGCGGGTCATGGTGGAGAGATCTGACAGAATGTGGTCCACTGGAGAAGGGAATGGCAAACCACTTCAGTATTCTTGCCTTGAGAACCCCATGAACAGTATGAAAAGGCAAAATGATAGGATACTAAAAGAGAAACGCCCCAGGTCAGTAGGTGCCCAATATGCTACTGGAGACCAGTGGAGAAATAACTCCAGAAAGAATGAAGGGATGGAGCCAAAGCAAAAACAATACCCAGCTCTAGATGTGACTGGTGATAGAAGCAAAGTCTGATGCTGTAAAGAGCAATATTGCATAGGAACCTGGAATGTCAGGTCCATGAATCAAGGCAAATTGGAAGTGGTCAAACAAGAGATGGCAAGAGTGAATGTCAACATTCTAGGAATCAGCGAACTGAAATGGACTGGAATGGGTGAATTTAACTCAGATGACCATTATATCTACTACTGCGGGCAGGAATCCCTCAGAAGAAATGGAGTGGCCATCATGGTCAACAAGAGTCCGAAATGCAGTACTTGGATGCAATCTCAAAAACGACAGAATGATCTCTGTTCGTTTCCAAGGCAAACCATTCAATATCACAGTAATCCAAGTCTATGCCCCAACCAGTAATGCTGAAGAAGCTGAAGATGAACAGTTCTATGAAGACCTACAAGACCTTTTAGACCTAACACCCAAAAATGGAGAAGCTCTATATAGTCAGCAAAAACAAAACCAGGAGCTGACTGTGGCTCAGACCATGAACTCCTTATTGCCAAATTCAGACTGAAATTGAAGAAAGTAGGGGAAACCACTAGACCATTCAGGTATGATCTAAATCAAATCCCTTATTATACAGTGGAAGTGAGAAATAGATTTAAGGGCCTATCTGATAGATAAGAGTGCCTGATGAACTATGGAATGAGGTTCGTGACATTGTACAGGAGACAGGGATCAAGACCATCCCCATGGAAAAGAAATGCAAAAAAGCAAAATGGCTGTCTGGGGAGGCCTTACAAATAGCTGTGAAAAGAAGAGAAGCGAAAAGCAAAGGAGAAAAGGAAAGATATAAACATCTGAATGCAGAGTTCCAAAGAATAGCAAGAAGAGATAAGAAAGCCTTCTTCAGCAATCAATGCAAAGAAATAGAGGAAAACAACAGAATGGGAAAGACTAGGGATCTCTTCAAGAAAATCAGAGATACCAAAGGAACATTTCATGCAAAGATGGGCTCGATAAAGGACAGAAATGGTATGGTCCTAACAGAAGCAGAAGATACTAAGAAGAGATGGCAGGAATACACAGAAGAACTGTACAAAAAAGATCTTCACGACCCAGATAATCATGATGGTGTGATCACTGACCTAGAGCCAGACATCCTGGAATGTGAAGTCAAGGGGCCTTAGGAAGCATCACTATGAACAAAGCTAGTGGAGGTGATGGAATTCCAGTGGAGCTATTCCAAATCCTGAAAGATGATGCTGTGAAAGTGCTGCACTCAATATGCCAGCAAATTTGGAAAACTCAGCAGTGGCCACAGGACTGGAAAAGGTCGGTTTTCATTCCAATCCCAAAGAAAGGCAATGCCAAAGAATGCTCAAACTACCGCACAATTGCACTCATCTCACAGAGCAATGGCACCCCACTCCAGTACTGTTGTCTGGAAAATCCCATGGATGGAGGAGCCTGGTAGGCTGTAGTCCACGGGGTCGCTAAGAGTCGGAAACGACTGTGTGACTTCACTTTCATTTTCCACTTTCATGCACTGGAGAAGGAAATGGCAACCCACTCCAGTGTTCTTGCCTGGAGAATCCCATGGACGGAGAAGCCTGGTAGGCTGCAGTCCATGGGGTCGCAAAGAGTCGGAAACGACTGAAGCGACTTAGCAGCAGCAGCAGCACACGCTAGTAAACTAATGCTCAAAAATCTCCAAGCCAGGCTTCAGCAATATGTGAACTGTGAACTTCCTGATGTTCAAGCTGGTTTTAGAAAAGGCAGAGGAACCAGAGATCAAATTGCCAACATCCGCTGGATCATGGAAAAAGCAAGAGAGTTCCAGAAAAACATCTATTTCTGCTTTCTTGACTATGCCAAAGCCTTTGACTGTGTGGATCACAATAAACTGTGGAAAATTCTTCAAGAGATGGGAATACCAGACCACCTGATCTGCCTCTTGAGAAACTTGTATGCAGGTCAGGAAGCAACAGTTAGAACTGGACATGGAACAACAGACTGGTTCCAAATAGGAAAAGGAGTTCGTCAAGGCTGTATATTGTCACCCTGTTTATTTAACTTATATGCAGAATACATCATGAGAAACGCTGGGCTGGAAAAAACAGAAGCTGGAATCAAGAGTGCCGGGAGAAGTATCAATAACCTCAGATATGCAGATGACACCACCCTTATGGCAGAAAGTGAAGAGGAACTAAAAAGCCTCTTGATGAAAGTGAAAGAGGAGAGTGAAAAAGTTGGCTTAAAGCTCAATATTCAGAAAATGAAGATCATGGCATCTGGTCCCATCACTTCTTGGGAAATAGATGGGGAAACAGTGGAAACAGTGTCAGACTTTATTTTTCTGGGCTCCAAAATCACTGCAGATGGTGACTGCAGCCATGAAATCAAAAGATGCTTACTCCTTGGAAGGAAAGTTATGACCAACTAGATAGCATATTCAAAAGCAGAGACGTTACTTTGCCAACAAAGGTTCGTCTAGTCAAGGCTATGGTTTTTCCTTTGGTCATGTATGGATGTGAGAGTTGGACTGTGAAGAAGGCTGAGCGCCGAGAAATTGACGTTTTGAACTGTGGTGTTGGAGAAGACTCTTGAGAGTCCCTTGGACTGCAAGGAGATCCAACCAGTCCATTCTGAAGGAGCTCAGCCCTGGAATTTCTTTGGAAGGAATGATGCTAAAGATGAAACTCCAGTACTTTGGCCACCTCATGCAAAGAGTTGACTCACTGGAAAAGACTCTGATGCTGGGAGGGATTGGGGGCAAGAGGCGAAGGGGACGACAGAGGATGAGATGGCTGGATGGCATCACTGACTCGATGGACGTGAGTCTCTGTGAACTCCGGGAGTTGGTGATGGACAGGGAGGCCTGGCGTGCTGCGATTCATGGGGTCGCAAAGAGTCGGACACGACTGAGCGACTGATCTGATCTGATCTGATGTCTATTGTTTACTGGAGAAGGAAATGGCAACCCACTCCAGTACCCTTGCTTGGAAAATCCCATGGATGGAGGGGCCTGGTGGGCTGCAGTCTATGGGGTTGTAAAGAGTCGGATACGACTGAGTGACTTCACTTCACTCACTTCACTTGCTTCATACTTTATCACTGGAGAAGGAAATGGCAACTGACACCAGTATTCTTGCCTGGAGAATCCCATGGATGGAGGAGCCTGGTGGACCAATGGTCCATGGGGTTGCAGAGTCAGACAAGACTGAAGTGACTAAGCATGTAAGCATATACTGTTTACACCCAATGATAATGGTCTTTGGTTAAACCAGTAAATAAATGTGTTCAACAAATGAAAATGAAGTCTTTCTCCTTAAGCTATTCATGGTCTGATACAGATATGCAAATGAAACACCAATATAATACAATAGAAGCAGTAACAGAGACACAGACTAGGTTCGGTGGTGTATCAGGAGTAATTAACTACTCCTGAATGAGTTAGAAGGAAAAGTTACCTCAACCAGGTCTAAAAGTACAAATGCATTTTCCCAGGGATGAAAAAAGGCACCAAAACAAAACAAACTATGCAAAAGCATTGCATATTTAGAAGAGCTACCAGTAGTCTGATTGGGCTGAAGCACAGGATGCATGCAGAGCTGATGAGAGAAACTAGTATCAGACAGGGGAATAGAACTATACAGGTCTAGCAGAGTTTATATCAAATGGGGACCCACTAAAAGATTTTATAGAGAAATAATTAGATCTGTGTTTTAGGAAGAGCACTCAGGCAGTAAGGAAGTACCCACTGGATACTCTTACAACTGTTTAGCCAATAGATGATGAAGGCCTGATTCCAAGTAGTAGACCAGGAGAAAAGGGAGAGGACAGAATAAATATATGTGATGTTAAGGATGCAAAATAAAAGGACACATCACATGGGCACAAGAAAGGGGAAAAAGTTATCCTTAATGACTACAGCCAATTTGGTTACACACAGTGACATTAGTCAAAACAGGGAATATAGGAAAAATATTAAATATTGCTAAACTGAATTCCCTTATGTCAGATGAAGATGCAATAACTATAAAAGTATAAGTGAAATGCTTTTAAGAGAGAAACTGAAATTTTAATCTATACATTAAGAATGTTTTAATCAAAAATCAAATAATTTAAGCAATATATGAAAAAGCAAGCACCCGAACAGTGTTAAAAGGGCTTTTAAAAAAATCCACTAAAGTGCACATTAGCTCCAACCTATATAACTCATGTCCTGACATCTATCCAAAGCAATCTCTTAACCATCTACACCAACAAAATTTATTCTTCTTTCCCCCAAACATATTATGCTCTTTAAAATCTCTGCTTTGGCATAAACTGGTCTCTCTGCCCCAAATTCTAAACCACTGCCCCTCCCAACAAGCTTCCCACTTTTCTCCTGTGATGATGTCCAGCCCTAACACTCCTGGAAATGCTGTATTCCTCAAGGCTCACCTTGTGATTCTTTCTCTAAGTCTTCTTAGCAAAGTAAATTTTCTCCATAGTCATGCTTCTACATGACATGCATATCTCTGAAGAACAGTTTTGTATGTATGCTGTTCCCACCTCCCGCCTCCCCTCCTCCCCTGCCCCACCATGAGCTTCTCAAAAGCAGGAACTTACTTTTACTGATCTTGGTATCCCCAGAACCTGGCATATCATAAAATGCTCAGGAAGTGTTTGCTTAATTGAAGTGAAAAGTTAGTGAATGTTTCAAAATAATACAACACAGGAAGGGGCAATTTTGACTCTATGTTGGAGTCAAAAAGGGTCAATTTCATAGTTCATGTACTTATTCTTGTGTCTCTTGTCAACAGAGGTCTTAAGAAACGTGCTCGAGGAAATAGAAGACTCACCATTAACAATGCTTCGCAAGCCTTGATCATGTTTAGACAATAGATGCTGCACATCTAGTGCCAAAGGTAAAGTCTCAGTATCCTTAAGGACTAAATTTAATCCAAGGTAGGCATTTGTGGTTTAGCCATTAATAAAATTAACGTAACTTAAAAAAAAATTTTCACTCAAGGTAATGGATCCTAATCTGTCTATGCTATTAATTAGAACATTCTTTTATTTGTCCTAACTTTCAGTTTTCAAATTAAATTTTCCAACAAGACATCATTAAAGTCTTTAGGCGTGGGCTCTAGTTTTCACTTGCCCACTAATTTGTCATGTAAATTTATGTAAATCACTCACACTTGATGTTTTAGTTCCTCTCGGAACCCGACTCCAGTACTCTTGCCTGGAAAATTCCACGGATGGAGGAGCCTGGTAGGCTGCAGTCCATGGGGTCACTAAGAGTCCGACACGACTGAGCGACTTCATTTTCACTTTTCACTTTCATGCATTGGAGAAGGAAATAGCAACCCGCTCCAGTGTTCTTGCCTTGAGAATCCCAGGGGTGGGGGAGCCTGGTGGGCTGCTGTGTGTGGGGTCGCACAGAGTCAGACACGACTAAAGTGACTTAGCAGTAGCAGCAACCTGTCAGTTATGAGGGCTGAACCCAACAGGAAGTCTCTAATTCTTGCTGACGGTCATGTGTTCCTTTCTGGGGTATAATACACAAGCACAAATTTACTCTGTCGGATAGTCACACTTTACAGATTTACATTAGGGATGAAGAATCTTAATTTATCTTATTCTTAGCACAAAAGAGCTATCTCCCATTACTTATGGGAGATCTTACAATGGTCTCCTTATCATGAGTTATCCTTGTTTGAACCTCTCTAATTTCATTATACAGGGTACACCTATGAGGTACTGCTACAGGCCTTTTTGAAAATGTACTCAAACTTACATTTCAAACCAATCTTCTTTTAAGCAGTAACTTTTAAGAGATGGTAAATTATTCCAATTATACTGACATGGATTATTAAGTAATGCTTCTGAAGTTTTTAAGAAAACTAACTTTATTAGTTAGATGTTTCCAACTTAAAACAGCATCATCCAAATTTGGGGGCTCAACTTATTTATCAAACCTGACTCGGAATTTTTGACACCTACAGAATAGAGAAAACCTGGCTATTACTGAAATTAAAAAAAAAAAAAGCCATATACCATTTAAAATAGCAAAAGAAAACAGGTCAAATCCTCATCAACAGAAAACTGAGTAAATAAACTTATGGTACACCCACACAATCAATGCAGCTATAAAAAAGAAATAAGTAATCTTTCGACATATGTCTATGGAATAATATTTAAAATAAAAAACAAAGTGTAGCACAATATATTTAATATGTTAATTCTGGTTTAAAAAAGGGAAGGGGGGGATAAAAATCTGTATTTGGTAATCTATGGTAAGGAATGGGAACTGGGCAACTGAGGAACAAAAATGGAAAGGAAATGTTAACATTTCATGTTTTTGAACCATGTGTATGTATTACCTATTTAAAATGCTACATGCCTCAGGTTCTGAAGAATTCTAAAAAATTTTGAGCAATGACAAAATCCCTGTCTGGCCCCTCAAGATCAAAGACTTCTGTTCATCATTTGTACCCTAAACACCACCCTCTCTCTTCTCAGCAATAAAATACAGACTCACTGTGAAAAATTTGCAAGAAATAAACATTTTAATTTTCCTGACACTTTTCGTGTTTTCCAGACATTTTATTCTGTATGTTTCCCACCCAGCAAAACAAATAAACTTTACTGCCACACAGTAACATTGTAATATGGATTACATATCTATAGTGGACATGTATTCTCTGTGTGCACAGCAATGGTGACTGATCCTTCCTCTCTTAGATGAGGATTTCAAACACAGTGCTCGTCTCCTAGAGGGCAAGCAATCTATCCTCTCTCTCTCAGCGGTTCACAGAAGGCCCAGAGCTAAGGTGAATCCATAGAAGTTCTTCCTAGGGTTTCACTGCTAGAGTTAGCAAGAAGACCCTTTTGCCTTTGGGGTTATAATACTAGGAAGATAACACATTATATTACAAGATCTTGTGATATACTATGAAGGCAATTAAGCCAATACGTGAGGAAGGCAGCCCAGAAAGAGAGACAAAGGCAGAAAAAGACCCAGCATCGTTATCTGAGTCATGACTCCTGTTACATTTACACTTCTTGGTGATTTGAGCCAATATATGCTCTTTACAGTTCAAGTTGATTTGACATGTATTCCTGTCCTCTCCTTCCTTACATGCAGGAGTCCTGACAAATCTACCAAGTTTTTCTTTTCATATCACTGAATATTCTTTAGAAGCATGATTTGAAATGCTGACATACTTTCCATCACATGGATATATTTTACCTATTACTACCTCATGAGTATTAATAGTATTCTCCTACTATTGATAACTTGGGGGGTGTTTCCAACTATTTACAATTAAACATGCCCTTTTGGGGGTGGGGCGGGGCAGTGCTGCATGGCTTGCAGGATCTTAATTCCCCAGAAAGTGAAAGTTGCTTAGTCTCTGGAACCCCATGCAGTTCATGGAATTCTCCAGGGCAGAATACTGGAGTGGGTGGCCTATCCCTTCTCCAGGGGATCTTCCCAACCTGGAATCGAACCGGGGTCTCCGGCAATACCAGCAGATTCTTTACCAACTGAGCTATGAGGGAAGACCATGGATCAAACATGGGCCCATGGCAGTGAAAGTGCTCAGTTCTAAACACTGGAGTGTCATGTTCCTTTCAAAAGCCTCAACTGTATAATCAAATTTTGTTACTGTGAAAACTACATTCAGAATTCCAAATGTGTGTACAGCAGAAAGAACACTGGCCCAGACCACAAAAATTATATTGTTTGTAAATCTATTCTTAAAGATCCCCAACATTTTGTCAAGCTGTAAGTGACGGAGACAACAGTCTCAGAATAAAATGACCTGTAATCTGCAAGCTCCTTATATGCACAATGGATGACATCAATGTCTTAATATTAAACACACAAAACCCTGAAGCTATTTTTTTGCCCTGTGCTGTATTAAGTATTAGTCTCTCAGTCCATGGGATTTTTCAGGCAAGAGTACTGGAGTGGGTTGCTATTTCCTTCTCCAGGGGATCTTCCAGACCCAGGGATGGAACCCAGGTCTCCTGCACTGCAGGCAGATTCTTTACTGTCTGACCCACCAGGGAAGCCCTATTAATGTACTACTTTTTCAAAGTACTCGTGTCAATTAAAAAATCTTTTTAGAAAACAGAAATGTTAAATTTTAATTTGCTAAACCATGTTCTAAGGTTATAATATGACATCATTTGTCTGAACTTGTTAAAACTGTGACAAATAGATTCTGTAAGATACCTTGTAGCTAAGACTCTTCTCCACCCCTCCCCAAAAGAAGTAAATTTCTAGGGCATTAAAACAGCTATCTTTTAAGGCAAGAATAACAATAGTAATAAACATGTATTCACTAATCACACTATAACCTGACTGCCAATGCAAGAGATATAAAAGACAAGGGTTCAATCCCTGGCAAGAATAACAATAGTAATAAACATTTATTCACTAATCACACTATAACCTGACTGCCAATGCAAGAGATGTAAAAGACAAGGGTTCAATCCCTGGGTGGGGAAGATCCCTTGAAGGAGGGCATGGTAACCCACTCCAGTATCCTTGCCTGGAGAATCCCAGGGACAGAGGAGACTGGTGGGCTGCAGTCCATAGGGCTGCAAAAAGTCAGAAGCGACTTAGCACTGGCAACAACAGTAATAAACATTCATTCAATAATCATAACTATAAACCTAACCAGGATGATTATGGAGAAGGAAATGGCAACCCACTCCAGTATTCTTGTCTAGAATACTCCATGGAAAGAGGGGCCTAGCGGGCTTCAGTCCACGGGGTCACTAAGATGACTGAGTGAGTCTCACACACACACACACACGATGATTATAATAAGGCTCACTGTTTGGTAATATACTTTAAAAAATGGAATTAGTCTATCTTTTCACCATTTTATTTTCCCCTTATAATAATATTTTTCAAACATACAATGCTCTACCTATAATAGGAACTACTAAAGAATACTTTTTGGTATGAAGTAGCTCTGTCTTAAATCTTTTCTAAAAAGACTGTTAGAAGTATTAATCAAGTTCAAGCTTGAATGGCTGGATTGTGTAATTATAACACAGTTTAACTTATCAATGGCCTTATTAACTTAATGAATGACACGATAGTGTTTACTATTAGCTGTTATTATTAATACTATTGTATGTAAATCTGTAAAATTAACATTGAATTAACACATTTTCCAGAACCATCTTCTCTCCATTCACTGCTACATAAATTACTATGCTTAGAAAATACCTGCTTCTGCCTCAGAAATCAAAAGGATCTTAGAAATAACCGATCAAGCATACTGAATTAATTTCATGCTTGTTTTGTCTTCTTTTTTAAAACCAACTTAAGTCTCTTTTCTATTAGCTCAAGAAGTGATTTTGGGTATTTATCAATAGACAATTGATAAAATATATACTGAATGTATCTGTACATGGCTCTCATTAACATTTTCACTAAAATGAGGTGATGAACTATCCAACAAACAATACATTTTTTTTAATAAAAAAAGAAGTTTCCCTAAAACAGTAATTGATTCAGACTCTTTAAATCCAAAGAAACAAGGCTCAGGCAAATATTAGAAAACAAAAACAACTCTTTTGGCAACAGATAAGCATGAAGTGGCAATTAGCCTCGCTTGATCTTTTTAAATGTATGTTTAAAAATTAATAAATATATGTTTATAGTGGCTTAAGGAAATTATGGAAGTAAAAAATAAATTAATATGATATCTATGTAAGAGAGATATGAGGCAGGACTATTTAACAGAATGTTGGGGGGGATCATTAATTATGTGGTTGTGTAAAATCTCATCTTTTTGGGTTAAGAAATTTAAAAAAAGAGGCTAAAATTACACATTCAGTTTTATATTTACATGTGGTGTAAGCCCTCAAAGGCTGGAGAAACACAGCCAAGTTAAATCATTTATATTTAATTAAAATCCCTGCAAAAATGAAGTTTGTACTTCAAGGGGCAGTAAGATTCTCAGTGCCATTTCTACATTACAGTCTCACTCACAGTGCTAGTAAGTTACGTATTCAAAAAACTATTGCTTAGAAAAGAGATAAGCGCAAACAAGTAAAAACACAAACTGAAACTAGGTAAAACACTTCCAGAGTTAAAAAATACCTGTAATATACGTAAACATGTAACAAATAAAAATGCACGAAATATTACAATTAACATTCTTGAAGGATTTAACGCACTGCCTAAAACTGGCTTGGTCTGCACAAAACTACAATGTTAAAAGAAACACTTCCAGAGTTAAAAAATACCTGTAATATACGTAAACATGTAACAAATAAAAATGCACGAAATATTACAATTAACATTCCTGAAGGATTTATTAACGCACTGCCTAAAACTGGCTTGGTCTGCACAAAACTACAATGTTAAAAGAAACACTTTCAGAGTTAAAAAATACCTGTAATATACGTAAACATGTAATAAATAAAAATGCACGAAATATTACAATTAACATTCCTGAAGGATTTAACGCACTGCCTAAAACTGGCTTGGTCTGCACAAACTAAAATGTAAGGCAGAAATCTTACTACTAGCAGAACTCCTTTAAGAATTATCAACACTATTGACTTTTCAGGTCATTTCCCTCTCCTTTTTGCAAATGCTTTCCTTTAAAAGTGAAAGATTAATTAGAAACGACTATACAAAGAAGATTTACACTAATTCAAAATGATACATTAATTATCTTGAGACTCTCTGGCACTTAAAATATAAGGTGAACCAGACTTCCCTGAGCATCTACTTCTTAACTTTACGATAATGCAGCATCACCATAACACACAAGAACCATGCACAAAAACTCCCCCAAATAAAAAGCAAAGCCAAGTTGACGCTAATTCGTGGTCCAGATAATCGTTCTTAGTTCCCACACAATGTTTTTGAATATCAACTTGAAATGTTAGTGAATTTTTAAAGACTTATAAGTCCGTTCATAAATTAAACCTTGAATCTTTAAAAATCACCATTCGGTTGCATAAATTCGTTTTGTTCTACACTGTTGATATTTTAAACTCTGAATACTGGGAAATTTCCAAGTCAAGAAAAAAGCCATTGAGTCAATTCTCTTATACCACCCCACCTCCCAAACCCCAAACAAACAAAAAGTAAAACGTCCTCCCCAGCTTTTCTCTTTAAACAAGTAGTTAAACTACTTTTGAAAAGCTAGCCTGGCTCTCAATTCTCTATTGCACCTTTACCTTATACCAAAACGGAGCCTGGACAAGACTAATTAAGCTCTGTTTCTAGATTCACAAGTGGCGTCAGGTCTGGGAGCAGGAAGGCCCCCTAGTTTTTGGACCCCTCTCCCAGCATTTCGCACTCTTTCAAGTATGAAGAAGAGGGGACAGGAAGACTGGGCCCGAAAGGGCAGAGCCGGGGCCTAGACCACTGAACGGTCCCCAAAACGGCTCGCGCGATAGGGAAGAGGCAATGAGAACCTGACGCCGGAGGCCAGAGGTGTCCTTGCAAACCAAGGAAGCGCTCGGATTTGGAGCTCAACGCTCGGGACCCCCTTCACCGCCTCCTTTACTCTCCCTTCCCCCATGCTAGAGAAGCAGGGCGCGGGCCCGGTGCGGGAAGGGGGAGGAGGTAAACTCGTCCTGTCACTGCATCGGGAGAAGCTGGAAGGAGCACATGTTCTACGGGGAGAGGCCGCGGCCGCCCCTGCCCCGGCTCCTAAAGCCAGAAACCACCTCCAGCCCCAGAGTTCTGTTCCCTGCGCCTCACCAGGTCGTAGTCCTCCTCATCATCGCACATGAAATCATCCTCCATGTCAGACATCTTGGCTGGGACGGGGAGAGGGGGGGAGGAGAAATTGGAGACAACCTCCTCCCACAATCCTCCGCGGCTCAGAGGCGTCACTCCCAGCTTCTCGCCTTCCCGACGCTCTTAGAGGAGCTGAATGTTTCCTCCCGGAACAAATGAGCTCGGTTTTGAGAGGATTCGCTACGACGCTAAAAGCGATTGCACCGTGCTCCTCTTCCTGTGAGACGGTTGGTGCCTTAGCAACTAAACCTAGCAACTAGGGAATCTTTAAGTGCCACGGATTTCAGCGGAAGGGCCTTGGAAACCTTTCGCTCTTAACGTGCGGTTTCCAGCCTCCTGGGCAAGGGAACAGTCTCCTCCCTTGCCTGGCACTCAGGAACCATTTCAGCCTGGTGAAAGTAAGAGGCAGTTTGGGACTAGAAGGCTTTCGCGGAGAAAAGTCTGACATGCCTATCCTGTGTGACAGGTAGTATTCTTTTTGCCATGATTACGGATGTGCATTTAGCCCACACATTTTGGTGGGTGGTCCTCTGATGTTTGGAAACCTTTCAGCAGCACGGTTTACACGTAATGTTTGTTATATTTGTAGTCGGCAAAACAACTCTGTAGATATCCTAAATTAAGTATCAATCTATTGAGGTACTTGAAGTTTTATTCAGTTGTTCAACGAATTATAAACTAAATTTTATTGCCTATGGGACCAAATTAAGGTAACAGTTAACATCTTTTTTTTTTTAATGCATTATTGTTGCACAGCATCATCAGTAGAATTCGAAATATTAATAAAAATTGAAATTGACATGAAGGGAGAAAATACTGCTTTTCAAACAACATTTTCCGTATAAACTTCAGTTTTGTCCACTTGAATTCACAAATTTTATATAGTTAACAGCACAGACATAATTTCGGATGCTTGTTTGCATCTAGTTATGTAACAGCAAAGGACAATGTTTGCAATATATTGTTGCATACATATATACATATAAAAGATTATTTTAATAGTGGCATAATAAGCCCTTGGTTGAATGCAGTGTAATTTATTTAAGTGAAGTCGCTCGGTCGTGTCCGACTCTTTTCGACCCCATGGACTGTAGCCTACCAGGCTCAATCCATGAGATTTTCCAGGCAAGAATATTGGAGTGGGTTGCCATTTCCTTCTCTGGAGGACCTAAGCATGCTATTATTGTTATACATTTCGAATATTACAGTAATAACATTATTTTAAACTATTTGGAGAGAGTATTTTTGTCACTTAATTTTTTTTCTTAGGAAAAATTCCAAGAAGAGGAATTGCAGGCTGGATTTTTTTTTTTCTCGTTTTGGCAGTTACTCAGTAAATAACTGCTTTGCTTTTTTTTTTTTTTTCCTGGCTGCCCCAGAATACACAATCTTAGTTCTCTGACTGTGCTCCCTGCATGGGAAGCATGGATTCTTAACCACTAGATCAGTCAGGGAAGTCCCTGGATCTATTAGTAATCATTTGTTTTTGTTTTTATTTTAATAATTCAAAAGATTTTACTGGAGTATAGTTGATTTAAAATGTGTTAGTTTCAGGAGTACAGCACAGTGAATCAGTTGTACATGTACATATATTCATTTTTTTTTTTTTTTTACTCTTTTTCCACATAGGCCATTATAGAATATTTACTCGAGTAGAGTTCCCTGTGCTATACAGCAGGTTCTTATTAATTTTCCATTTTATATATCAGTTCAGTTCAATTCAGTCGCTTAGTTGTGTCTGACTCTTTGCAACCCCGTGAATTGCAGCACACCAGGCCTCCCTGTCCATCACCAACTCCGGGAGATTACCCAAACTCATGTTCATAGAGTCGGTGATGCCATCCAGCCATCTCATCCTCTGTCGTCCCCTTCTCCTCCTGCCCCCAATCCCTCCCAGCATCAGAGTCTTTTCCAATGAGTCAGCTCATTGCATGAGGTGGCCAAAGTACTGGAGTTTCAGCTTTAGCATCAGTCCTTCCAAAGAACACCCAGGACTGATCTCCTTTAGAATGGACTGGTTGGATCTCCTTGCAGTCCAAGGGACTCTCAAGAGTCTTCTCCAACACCACAGTTCAAAAGCATCAATTCTTCGGCGCTCAGCCTTCTTCACAGTCCAACTCTCACATCCATACATGACCACTGGAAAAATCATAGCCTTGACTAGACGGACCTTTGTTGGCAAAGTAATGTCTTTGCTTTTCAATATGCTATCTAGGTTGGTCATAACTTTTCTTCCAAGGAGTAAGCATCTTTTAATTTCATGGCTGCAATCACCATCTGTAGTGATTTTGGAGCCCCCCAAAATAAAGTCTGACACTGTTTCCCCATCTGTTTTATATATAGTCGTCTGTATATGTCAGTCCCGGCCTCCCAATTTAGTAATCATTTGTATTGCCATCTTTTTGGTCATAGTTCTTAAAAATCATATTTATAGCAATAATACTGTTTATGTAGAGACAAAATTTTCCTTTCCTTCTTTTCCTCCCAATATTTTATAACAAGGCATTTTGAACATACTGAAAAATTTAAAGAATTAGTTCAGTGAACACATATATACCTCTATCAGCTTTATTTGTATGTGTGTAAGTATTCCTAGAATCAGTTGAAAGTATAAAAAGATGCACATATCATTACATATCACTCAAATGCAGCTGTGTATTTCCTAAAAATAAGGACATTCTCTTATGACAGCATCATTGTTACACAAGGAAAATTAATTATTCCCTCATGTCATCTGATACCCAGTGCATGTTCAAAATTTCCTTATTAAACATAGACTTTTAGAATTGGAAGAGCCTTTACTTGTATCACTTCAGTCTCTAAGGCTTCCCAAGCATGGAAATTAATTATAATTTTTCAAATCCCACACCAGAGATTCTGATTCAGTAGGTCTGGGGTAGAACCCAAGAATCGTTCTTGTAACCTTAAAACAATCTCCCTGTAAGTCGTAACTTATATATCCTATTTTATCTAGGATAGCTCAGTCCTGTTATCCCAGAATAATAATTATCAGCATCCATCACTCTCAAAAGTTTGTACAATAAATCACATTGATTACTCTATCTTTAACCGATACTTCTTGAGAAGAGAAAATAGAATCCCAAGGTGATTAAGAACTTTGCTCAGAGTAATCAGCTACATAGTTTTGCATTTTTAAGTCAGTATAGTAATTCTGAAATGATCTATTAATCATGTGGATATGATCATATGTAATAAAACTGCACATTTATTTACATTGAATTTATTTATATATTTTGATGCCTTTAAATGTAATTCCTTAGTTCTTCAATGTGGAAAAATTATTCAAGAAGTTCGTTACTAGGAGCACTAGGAAAAGTGCAGCCACATTTTGAGTGTAATATTCTTGGCCTCCAAATTTCACACAGTTAGTCTGGAAATTTTCTGAGAGTAGTTGAAAAGGTTTTCACAGTGTTTAGCTCACTGCTTGGGTACACAAATGCAAATGAATATTTGCTGTAGAAATAAACACGTCAATTTTTCTATGCAGGCGATGCCCTTATATTATATATATCTACACATCAAAATCTTTTTCTGTCCTCAAAACTTCATTTAAATATCACTTCATTCACATATCCTATCCTAAATACTTTGTACAGTTAAGCTATTCTCTTTTTCTTGACATCAATTTTATTCAGCGGTAAAGTAAAAAGTGGAAGTCACTCAGTCATGTCGACCTGTTTGTGACCCCATGGACTGCAGCCTGCCACGCTCCTCTGACCATGGAATTATTCAGGCAAAAATACTGGAATGGGTTGCCATTCCCTTCTCCATGGCACCTTTCCAACTCAGGGATCAAACCCGAGTTTCCTGTATTGCAGGAAGATTCTTTACCATTTGAGCGACCAGTGAAGCCCCAAAGATGGATGGGTCATGGTAGAGAGTTTGGACAAAATGTGGTCCACTGGAGAAGGGATTGGCAAACCACTTCAGTATTCTTGCCTTGAGAACCCCATGAACAGTATGAAAAGGCAAAATGATAGGATACTGAAAGAGAAGCTCCCCAGGTCCATAGGTGCCCAATATGCTACTGGAGATCAGTGGAGAAATAACTCCAGAAAGAAAGAAGAGACGGAGCCAAAGCAAAAACAGCACCCAGTTGTGGATGTGACTGGTGATTGAAGTAAAATCTGATGCTGTAAAGAGCAATATTGCATAGGAACCTGGAATGTTAGGTCCATGAATCAAGGCAAATTGGAAGTCATCAAAAAGGAAAAGGCATGAGTGAACGTTGACATTTTAGGAATCAGCAAACTAAAATGGAGTAGAATGGGTAAATTTAATTCAGATGAACATTATATCTACTACTGTGGACAGGAATCCCTTCAAAGAAATGGAGCAGCCATCATAGTCAACAAAAGCGTCCAAAATGCAGTACTTAGATGCAATGTCAAAAACGACAGAATAACCTCTGTTCGTTTCCAAGGCAAACCATTCAGTATCACGGTAATCCAAGTCTATGCTCGGACCAGTAATGCTGAAGAAGCTGAAGTTAAATGGTTCTGTGAAGACCTACCAGACCTTCTAGAACTAACACCCAAAAAAGATGTCCTTTTCATTATAGGGGACTCGAATGCAAAGTAGGAAGTCAAGAAACACCTGGAGTAACAGGCAAATTTGGCCTTGGAGTACAGAATGAATCAGGACAAAGGCTAATAGAATTTTGCCAAGAGAATGCACTGGCCATAGCAAACACCCTCTTCCAAAAACACAAGAGAAGACTCTACACATGGACATCACCAGATGGTCTACATCAAAATAGGCTTGATTATATTCTTTGCAGCCAAAGATGGAGAAGCTCTGTACAGTCAGCGAAAACAAGACCGGAAGCTGACTGTGGCTCAGTTCATGAACTCCTATTGCCAAGTTCAGACTTAAATTGAAGAAAGTAGGGAAAACCACTATACCAGTCAGGAATGACCTAAATCAAATCCCTTATGATTATACACTGGAAGTGACAAATAGATTTAAGGACCTAGATCTGATACAGTGCCAGATGAATTATGGGTGGAGGTTCGTGACATTGTACAGGAGGCAGGGATCAAGACCATCTCCCAGAAAAAGAAATGCAAAAAAGCAAAATGGCTGTCTGGGGAGGCCTTACAAAAAGCAAAGGAGAAAAGGAAAGATATACCCATTTGAATGCAGAGTTCCAAAGAATAGCAAGGAGAGACAAGAAAGCCTTCCTCAGTGATCAGTGCAAAGAAATAGAGGAAAACAACAGAATGGGAAAGACTAGAGATCTCTTCAAGAAAATTAGAGATACCAAGGGAACATTTCATGCCAAGATGGGCACAATAAAGGACAGAAATGGAATGGACCTAACAGAAGCAGAAGATATTAAGGAGTGGCAAGAATACACAGAAGAACTATACAAAAAGGATCTTCACAACCTAGATGATCACGATGGTGTGATCACTGACCTAGAGCCAGACATCCTGGAATGTGAAGTCAAGTGGGCCTTAGGAAGCATCACTATGAACAAAGTTAGTGGAGGTGATGGAATTCCAGTTGAGCTATTCCAAATCCTAAAAGATGATGCTGTGAAAGTGCTGCACTCAACATGCCAGCAAATTTGGAAAACTCAGCAGTGGCCACAGGACTGGAAAAGGTTGGTTTTCATTCCAATCCCAAAGAAAGGCAATGCCAAAGAATGCTCAAACTACTGCACAATTGCACTCATCTCACACACTAGTAAAGTAATGCTCAAAATTTTCCAAGCCAGGCTACAACAGTATGTGAACCGTGAACTTCCAGATGTTCAAGCTGGTTTTAGAAAAGGCAGAGAAGAACCAGAGATCAAATTGCCAACATCTGTTGGATCATTGAAAAGGCAAGAGAGTTCTAGAAAAACATCTATTTCTGCTTTATTGACTATGCCAACACCTTTGACTGTGTGGATCACCACAAACAGTGGAAAATTCTGAGAGATAGGAATACCAGACCACCTGACCTGCCTCTTGAGAAATCTGTATGCAGGTCAGGAAGCAACAGTTAGAACTGGACATGGAACAACAGACTGGTTCCAAATAGGAGAAGGAGTACGTCAAGGCTGTATATTGTCACCCTGCTTGTTTAACTTATATACATAGTACATCATGAGAAACGCTGGGCTGAATGAAGCACAAGCTGGAATCAAAATTGCTGGGAGAAATATCAATAACCTCAGATATGCAGTTGACACCACTCTTATGGCAGAAAACGAAGAAGAACTAAAGAGCCTCTTGATGAAAGTGAAAGAGGGAGAGTGAAAAAGTTGGCTTAAAGCTCAACATTCAGAAAACTAAGATCATGGCATCTAGTCTCATCACTTCATGGCAAATAGATGGGGAAACGGTGGAAACAGTGACAGACTTTATTTTTTTGGGCTCCAAAATCACTGCAGATGGTGATTGCAGCCATGAAATTAAAAGGTGCTTACTGCTTGGAAGGAAAGATAGACAGCAACTAGACCAACCTAGACAGCTATATTAAAAAACAGAGACATTACTTTGTCAACAAAGGTATGTCTAGTCAAGGCTATGATTTTTCCAGTGGTCATGTATGGATGTGAGAGCTGGACTATAAAGAACTGAGTGCCGAAGAATTAATCCTTTTGAACTGTGGTGTTCGAGAAGACTCTTGAGAGCCCCTTGGACTGCAAGGACGTCCCACCAGTCCTTCCTAAAGGAAATCAATCCTGAATATTCATTGGAAGGACTGATGTTGAAGCTGAAACTCCAATACTTTGGCCACCTGATGCGAAGAACTGAGTCATTGGAAAAGTCCCTGATGCTGGGAAAGATTGGCAGGAGGAGAAGGGGACGACAGAGAACGAGACGCTTGGATGGCATCCCTGACTCAATGGACATAAGTTCAAGTAAACTCCGGGAGTTGGTGATGGACAGGGAGGCCTGGTGTGCTATAGTTCATGGGGTTGCAAAGAGTTGGACACGACTGAGTGACTGAACTGAACTGAAACTATACACAATTAAATGCACAGTTTGATGATTTTGACGTGCATATATACCTGTGAAATCATCATTACAACCAAGATAATGAAGATACTATTTATCACTGCAGAAGTTTCCCTATTGCCCCTTGATTATCAATGGTTCTCCTCCCCTCACTTTTCCTATGCAACCACTGATCTACTTTTTGTCACTGTAGGTTACATTTTCTGGAATTTTGTTTAAATGAATCATATAATACGTATTCTCTTTTGCCTGATTTATTTCAGTCATTATAATTATTTTGAGATTCATCCATGTTGTTGCATGTATCAACTGGTTGTTTCTTTCTGTTGATGAGGTTTCCCTTGTTGAATTTTTTTTTTTTTTTTTGCTATGCTGTGTGGCATGCTAGATCTTAGATCTCTGACCAGGGATTGAACCTGTGCCCCCTGCAGTGGAAACACAGAGTCTTAACCACCGGGCCACCGGGAAGTCAGTCCCTATTGATGGATATTTGAGGATTTTTTTTTCTCAGTTTTTGGCTTATGTAAATAATTAGAGGTATTTGTTTACAAGTTTTTGTGTGGACATATGTTTTACTTCTCTTGAGTAATGTTGTAGACAGACTCTTAAGGTACATGTGCTTGTGTAGTCCCTTCCACCTTGAATGTAGATGGGATCTGTGGTTTGCTTTGTTCCCTCCCCCAGCTTTATTGAGTTATAATTGACAAATAAATGCGGCTTGTTTCTAACCATTAAGATAGAGCAAAGGTGATGTACATGATTATGTGTATATGATTACATTACACTAGTTTATAAACTCATCTTGTTGAGGAGAGACTGTCTCCCTTGCTGACTTTGAGAAAGCATTGACCATGTTGTAAAAGACCACGTGGCAAGAAGCTGAGGATGGTTACCTGGCCGATGGTCAGCAAGACACTGACTTTTAGTCTGATGATGCACATGGAATTAAAGCTGCTCGCGGGACTTCCCTGGTGGCGCAGTGGATAAGAATCCATCCACCTGCCAGTTCAGGGGACACAGGTTCCATCCCTAATCCAAGAGGATCCCATATGCCGTGGAGCAACTAGGCTGGTGTTCCACAGGACAAGCCATCACCACAAGAGGCAGGCACACCACAACTAGGGAAAGCCTGCACAAAGCAACAGACAACCAGCACAGCCAAAAAGAAAATAATGAATTAAAAAAAAAAAAGCATCTAGCAACCATGTGATCTTGGAAATCAAAACTTCCCCTGTTGGGCCTTAGATAAGACTTTGTGAGACCCTCAAGCAGATGACCCAGCTATGCTCTTCCCTGACTTCTGAACCACAGAAACTGTGGATAAGCAGTCCGTATTATTTTGTACTGCTAAGTTTGTGGTAATGCTGTTGTGCAGCCATAGATATGAATGCAGGTAAATATCTAGTGGTGGGATGATTGGATTGCAAATATGTCTATGTTTAACTTTTTAAGAAACTCTCAAATTGTTTTCCCAACTGTTTTTGCCATTTTGATTATCCACCAGCATTGTATAAGATTTCTACTTGTACCACATCCTTGTCAACGCATAGTGTGGTCAATTGTCTTAATTTTAGCCACTCTGGCAGGAGTATAATTGTGGTTTTGATTTGCATTCCCTAGTGACTAATGCTGAATATCTTTTCATGTGCTTATTTGCCATCAGTTTTTCTTTGGTGAAGTATTGATATCTCCTCAGTCCTTTTGACCATTTTTTAAGTTTCTTTTGTATTTTATTTTTATTTTTTTATATTGGAATATAGTTGATTTACAATGTCATGTTAGTTTCTTGTGTACAGCAAAGTGAATCAGTTATACATGTGTCTACTTTTTTAGATTCTTTTCCCATATAGACCATTACAGAGTATTGAGTAGTTTCCTGTGCTAGTGTGTATATGTCAGTCCCAATCTCTCAGTTTATTCCCCCAACCCATTCCCTGGTAACCATAAGTTTGTTTTCTCCATCTGTGACTACTTCTGTTTGGTAAATAAGTTCATTTGTACCTGTTAAAAAAAATTCCACATATAAGCCATATATTTGTCTTTCTGTGTCTTACTTCATTCATTGTGACAATCCCTAGGTCCATTCTAGTTGCTGCAAATGGCATTATTTTGTTCTTTTTACAGCTGAATAATATTCCATTGTATATATGTACCACATATTTTTTATCCAACCCCCTTTTGATGTACAAAATTAGATTGCTTTAGTAAATGTGCTGCCAAAGTGAGCATCCTTTTGCCCACTTTTAAATTGGATTGTCTTACTACTATTGAGTTGTAAGTGTTCTTTATGCTTTTTGTTGTATTTAAGGATTATTTGCCACACTCAGGTGTACTAAGATTTATGTTTTCTTCTGGAAGTTTTATGTAGTTTAAACTTGTACATTCAGATCTATGACCTAGTTCAAGTTTAATTTTTGTATATACTGTGAAGGAAATGTAGAGGTTTATTTTTTTCTGCATATGGTTATCAGATTGTTCCAGCATTATTTGTCCAAAAAAATAATCCTTTATTGAATTGTCTTGGCAGTTTTATCAAAGGCAATAGACCATTTGATTCCCAACAGAATTTGACCCTTAAAAATATGTTTTTGATAATTTTATGTTATCCTATATTATGATTATTTTGTATTTATTCTTTATTAAACTGAAAGCTCCTTGAGGACATAAATATCTTACTTATTTCTGAATCCCCTGACACTCAGCATTCTCAGTGAAAATGTGATGTATTTAAGTATATTCTAGCATTCCTGATTCCTCACTGCTAGATTGAGACATGTGGTTACCCCAAACAGGCTCATGATTTGGAGTCCTTTCAGACTAATTGTCTAAAGATTTTTTTTTTTTTTTACTACATTTACTTAAGCTGAACACTGTATGTTAAAAGGGCAGAAAAGCGGAGGACTCTTTGTATTAGTCAAATCTGGACAGGAAACTCATGGTTTACTGGAGAGAAAGTGGGGTGGTAACTGAAAAGAGTTTACTGAAAGAACTATTTACAGAGAGGGGATGGGGCTGAGGAACTTTCCCCACAAGGATGGTGAAACACACAGGGACTAGCAACTGTCTGGAAATCCCATTTCTTGAAGGCTTAAAGGGGCAGAGGGAAGAAATAGTTTTACCAGAGCCCAGCAAGAGAGGGAGTCCTGGAAGACGGACCCTCCAACAGCAGCTGTGGTTATAGGGAAACACAGCTACTGCCATAACTATGGCAAAGGTAAGGTGGAGCAGGTGAATTTATGTGTGTTTGTAGTGGAGAGGGGGAGTGGTAGATATCTCAATTTCTCTATTTACTATCCTCTAACATCCTGCTAGTGACCAATCCCAACCAGAAGCCAGAGGTAAAGGAGCCCAGGTGCCATCTTTAGAGATCAGTTTCCAGGAGGGTAGAGAAGGGTGAAAAATGGATCCAGAAATCACTTGGGGGAGTAAACAGTATAACATATGTCATGCAATTCAGCTGTAAATTATATACTTTACTCAGGGAAGGAACTTTCTCTCCTTCAAAGGCAAATTGCTGACTATTGTTGGAGCATATCTCTTGATTTTACCAACCAACCTAAGTGGCTTTTCAAAATGTTATTTCTACTGACATTTAATACCCACTGTTTCTTGAGGGGACCTCTGATAAGTACACTTTGCATGATCTCATTACATTTCCACCTTATAGGCATGATAGGAGGGGCTTCCCAGGTGGCTCAGTGGTAAAGAATCTGCCTGCCAATGCAGGAGATGCAGGTTTGATCCCTGGGGTCAGGAAGATCCCCTGCAGGAGGATAATGGCAACCCACTCCAATAACCTTGCCTGGAAAATCCCATGAACAGAAGAACCTTGCAGGCTACAGTCCATGGCGTCGAAAAGAGAATGAATGACTAAGCACGCACACAGGCATGATAAGAGCTTTCTTTTTTTTACATTGGCTTTCGAAAAATATCTCTTGCTAAATGCAGTTACACAAACTTAGCAATGTTATTTGCCATTTTCATATCTCTAATGCCCATTCATGTTTATTCTCACCCAAAATGGTGACCGTACCTCCCTAGTTTTGTGCCATGAACGCACTTTTTTTTTTGGCCATGCCACATGCAGAATTTTTGTTCCCTGACCAAAGATGGAACCCATATACCCTGCAGTCAAAACATGGAGTCTTAAACCACTGCACTGCCAGGGAAGTCCTTGAATGCGCTTTTCAGCAGGAGGTATGTGTGGAGTCCAAGTAGGGAGCTGACACAATTATACTATAATTCAAAGATCGTTTTTGTTTCTTTTCTTTACCGAAATCAGCAAGTTCTTCCAGTATGTTTTGCATTAATCCTTCTGTGATTCCCCTGTCAGCTAAAGCAGCACAATCTTCAACTGACAGTTGACAGATAATTTGTGCATGGAATGCTGTAGCTGTATTCCCTTTGCTATTCCCCATACAACCTCCTTTTAATTTTGGGGACTATCAAACTTCTACTTTTTAACAATTGACTTCAGATTTCAGAGATTCCTGTTTATTCCTTTTGACTTCTTTTAAACCAGAGCTTTCCCCTATTTCCTTCACATTTTTCCTACTTCTCAGAATCTATACCTATCTTGTCTCTACCCCTAGTCTTTCGTCTCTATCCTTATTCTTATGTTAGTTTATAATTTAGATTTTAAACCTTATTGTAAGTGTGGCCATGTGTAAAAGGGCTTCCCAGGTGGCTCAGCAGTAAAGATTCTGCATGCAGTGCAGGAGCTGCAGGAGATGCAGGTTCCATCCCTGGGTCGGGAAGATGCCCTGGAGGAGGAAATGGTTGCATCCCACTCCACTGTTCTTGCCTGAAAAGTCCCAAGAACAGAGGAGCCTGACAAGCTACAGTCCATGGGGTCACAAAGAGTCAGACATGACTGACGCAACTTGAGCACACCAAATGAAAAAATAAAGAACTGAGAGGTTCAAGATTTGTGAAAATAAAAATTCTGTAAAATTTAGACATTAAACGTTTATCAGATAGGTCTAATAAGGACCAAAGGAATATCTTAAAATTGAAAAAAGAACAGCATTTTTTCACTTGATAAGATTGTTGGGAAGATTTAAAGAGAATAATAATATGTGAAATGCTTACTTACATATCAGGAAGCCTGGCATAAGGAAGATAGCATAAGAAAGCAATGTTAATTTTGGTTTTTGGTTTCTATTAGGAGTTCTTTAGTAGTTTGAAAATAAGTTATTTTAAGAGCAATGTTTTATTAAAATTACAATGTATACACTTTAATTTGGGGACAAAAGTTACTAATTCAATAATTTTTTAAAGCATACTTCAGTAAGGTCTCAGGGTCTCACCAGAGGTCACACATTCAGAATAGGCTGGGGTAGGAGTCTAGGACCTGGGTTTTCATTCCAGCCTTTACTCTTTCACTTTGGGGCCATCATTTCAAAAAAGCGAGTTTTACTAGTTGCTCTAAAAGGTGCTTTCTAGTCTGTATCAGTTTTGCTGAGACTACAATAGAAATGTATTCAAGATTTGCCTAATAATTTGTCATCATGTTTCATTTATCAGAGTTAATATTTGACCATCAAATACACATTTAATAGAAAATATTCTTTTATGAATGAGAGTATCAGTAGTCAATATTTTCTTTCTCTTTCTTTTTGCCACACTGTGCAACTTGCAGGATCTTAGTTCCCCAATCAGAGATTGAATCCTAAACCCAGACCCCAGTAATGAAAGCGCTGAGGACTGCCAGAGATTTCCTTTATGGTGCTTTCACTGCTGGGGCCAGGTCTGGGGTTCAATCCCTGGTCCAGGAACTAAGATCCTGCAAGTTGTGAGAACAAACAAAGCATATAAAATGAGCTTGTTTGGGACAATTTTTAAAACAGTATTTTCAGAACTTCAAAATTTACCTATTTTTCAATGACCATAGAAAATGTGTTAGAAATATATCGGACATACTTTCCTTTCCCATATTTACTGATGTTCCTAAGAATTTTACATTTTTTTTCTCACTTAGGGTCTTTCCACATTCAAACCTATTTACAGAGATGACAGTAAGTGACCCTTGATGCTACTGCTACTGCTAAGTCACTTCAGTCGTGTCTGACTCTGTGCGACCCCATAGAAGGCAGCCCATCAGGCTCCCCCATTCCTGGGATTCTCCAGGCAAGAACACTGGAGTGGGTTGCCATTTTCTTCTCCAGTGCATGAAAGTGAAAAGTGAAAGTAGAGTCATTCAGTTGTGTCCGACTCTTAGCGACCCCATGGACTGCAGCCTACCAGGCTCCTCCTTCCATGGGATTTTCCAGGCAAGAGCACTGGAGTGGGGTGCCATTGCCTTCTACTCAAGAGTAAACCACAATAACCATCCTACTGGGATTTATTGGGGTTCAAAAACAGAGATATAACTGCTTCATTTCAAAGTGATAAGGAGGGACTGAAATAATAGTGAGAGAGTAGCTCTGAGACCTGGAGAAGGCAATGGCCACCCACTCCAGTACTCTTGCCTGGAAAATCCCATGGACAGAGGGGCCTGGTAGGATGCAGTCCATGGGGTCGCACAGAGTCAGACACGACTGAAGCAACTTAGCAGCAGTAGCAGCAGCAGCTCTGAGACCAGACCAATGTTGTTTCTATGATGTTTCATTTACAGTAACAGCTCAGGGTGCCGGGAGATACAGTCCTTTTAGCTAGTCTTTGACACTGTCAATTCATACTTCAGCCTTCATTTCCCTTTTACCCTTCCCCAACACACACATATAGAAGTTCAGGAATGGCAAATTGTTGAATGTCTCTGGGGTATGCCAGTAATCTTATTGTTTTGGGCATGTCAGCCCAAACTTCTTCAAATAGGAAAACTTAGAATAGGTGTATTGGTACCTGGCTTCACATGGGTTTAGTCTCAGCATTCAGAGATACAAAGTACACTACAGCGTTAATAGACTTGAAGTTTAATTCAAGTTTTGCTACCAATTAACAGTGCAACCTTAAAGGCAAGTCACTTTACCTTTCAGTCATTCATTCAGCGCATCTTACTTGCTGATTAGAAAACCAGTCTCCCAAGTACTGTTCTGGGTGCTGGGGATTCACACTTGCTACCTTCAAGTTGTTTACCTTCTAGTGGTAGTGATGGTGAAAGTGGTGAGACAGACAATAAATACGTGGAAGTTGTGAGAACAATGAAGGAAAGCAGTAATATAATAAGAGTGACGAGGTGGATGGGGGTGGTGTGCTTCTTGAGATACAGTGAGATGTCTCTAGGCAAGCGAAAAAGCAAGAGTATCTGGCATTTGGAAAGCCATGTATTTTCTTCTTTTAATTATTATGTTCTGGGAAGGCCCACCAATGCCTCTATTCTGGAAATAAATGCAAATATGTTTATGTCAAGCTCCACATCAATTTGATAGTCTAATTTTTGAAGTAATCTATTTAAGAAGAAATAAGTAAATATTTTAGTGTTATTTGGAGGAAGTTGCTGCTGGCCATTAAAGAAAAAAAAAAAGACCCTCTAACAATAATAATAATAATAAAAGCAAACTAAGGTGCCAAGTTATAATTCTGTGCTCAGACTTATGCCCAGGATGCAAAAAGAAAACCTCCTTATCTGTGCTGGGCTCAGGGGCTCAGAGCAGCAAGGCCGAAATACCTGACAGCTGTCGGGAAGGCTCCGAGCCCCAGAGCCCAGGGAGGAGGAGCCACGGGAGGGGCCGACTGGAAGCAGCCACCTCAGCGAAGAGGCAGGATTTCCGCGGGGTGAATGCCGGTGTCTCCCGGAAGAAAGGGCTCCTGCTGCAGATGTCCCGTGATTACCTCGGAAGTCTTGCTTCGCCGGTTGAAACTGCAGAATAAAGAAGGATTAGCAAAATATGGCTACGGAGGGCCCTGCCGTGCGTCGAGTCCAAGTGGCAGAACATCCCAGGTGGGGGAGAGGACATGCCCGCGCTTTCGGATCGCTTGGGTTGGATAGATGTAGAGGCTGTCAGGGCTTTCGGCTCTTCCAGAAGCAGACAGAATCCTTGGGATGTTACAAGGTCACTTGGCTGGGACCGCGCCGTAAAGTCTGTCCAACCTTGTTCACTACCAAGGTGTGTGTCTTGCTTCACCCATGCAGATCCTTCTTTCCCTTGCAGAAGGGTGGGACACTTTATGCTGGGCTTCAGCAGAAAAACCCAAATTAATTTTCAGCCTCTTCTTTCTTTGTTTTGCCTGCCAGCTGATAGTACTTTTTAAAGTCTTCCTTTTAAAATATTGAAAGCAATCAAATACAGCCAAAACAAAAACAGGAAAATGACCCCCAAACCAAAAAACCCCCTTGGTCTCTGCATCCTTTTAAACAAATCATGGAACCTATGCACCTTCACTTAGGGAATTAATCTGCTGCCAGTACCTAGCTACAGAATAATTACCAGCTTAAGTGATACCACCTGGGGTTATTTTCATTTGCGGTCATCTTGCAAATACTTAATGGAAATACTTGTTTGTGACATAGGACAGAAATCTCATAGAATGAAATCTCCACCTGCTGGGTATTAGCTCTATTGCTTTTCTAAGGTTGGCTTTGCTCCCCTTTCGTTGTTCCTAAGTTTTAGTATTTGTTCTCTGTTAACTTTTTTCTCTATAATTAAGTCTTAAAGTTCTCTCTACTTCCTGGTTTATGACTGTCATGTGACAGTTAACAATATTACAGCATACTAAAACTTGAAAATGCTTTTTCACCCTTGAAACATAAAAGAGTGGGTCTTTAGTTACGAGAAAGATATGTACTTTTTGATTCTGGAGACCAGCACAACCTTGGATGAGTTACAAGTGTCATATATTATTCTGTGTTTCCATTTTATGCCATTTTAGTCATAATGCTTGATATTTCTATAGTTACCCTATGAGAAGGGGGATGGTAACATGTACTAAAAGTGAAGAACTGTTTACTAAATTTCCTTTGAGTTGTTTCTTGCCTTAAAGGACCTTTACAGTATTTATCCATGCATGCATGTGTGTTAAGTTGCTTCAGTTGTGTCTGACTCTTTGTGACCCTGAGGACTGTAGCCCGCCAGGCTCCTCTGTCTGTTGGATTTTTCAGGCAAGAATACTGGAGTGGATTGCCATGCCCTCCTCCAGGGGATCTTCCTGACCAAGGGATCCAACCTGCGTCTCTTATGTCTCCTGCATTGTCAGGAGGGCTCTTTACCACTGGCACCACCTGGGAAGCCCAGTTGTTTATGCAGCAGACACTTGTTAATGTTTAGTGTTCTGTGCTAGCTACGGCAGAGGTCATATAGTAGTCCAGTAAGGGTGCATTTTGCCATTTTCTTGTTTTCCACTTAATACAGTTATTAACTTCAAGCAATGTTTGAGCCACTTATTCATTTTATCAGGAGTGAGTCCAGTTAAGTCTAGAGAGTATATCTACAAACCCACCTAACTGTTCATATGTTACAATATGCTGAAAGGGAAAAACATGCATGAGTGTCCCATTATCAGATTGTCCTTTTTTGGAACTTCTGCTCTTTCTTCAGCATACTGTCAACTGGAAAAACACACAACATGAGAGTTGTGAGTTAAGTTTTATTTGGGGCATAATGAGGACGATAGCCTTGGAGGCAGCATTTCAGATAACTCTTAGAAACTGCTCTGAAGAGGTAGGGTGGAAGGTCAATATGTGTGTGATTTTGGTGAAGTGGACTACTTGCTATCAAGCAAACATTATTTTGCAGAAAGTTGCTGCTAGTCTCATGAAGGTTACTGCTAGTCACAAGGAGCAGATGCCACCATGAAGGATGTTAATACTTTTCTAAATCTGAGGAGATGCAAGAATTGGACTCATAAACTCTTCTGAAAATATCTGTCTGAAGGCCTGTTCTGCCGGTTTTTCCCAGAGCATCAAGTGCCTCATTCCTGATCTCCACCCTGAACTCCTTTCAGGGTATGTTGAGGGTCAATGGTCACAGCAGCTTGCATTTAATCCTTATAGAGGTAGATGGCAGGTGTCAATTTTAGTTGGCAATGCCTTTTCAGCTTCACAGGGCACTTTTTTTTTTTTTTTTAGAACAGGAAGTTGTTCAGTCGTGTCCAACTCTTTGCGACCCCATGGACTGTACTCCACCAGGATTCTCCATCCATGGGATTTTCCAGCCAAAAGTACTGGAGTGGGTTGCCATTTCCTTCTCCAGGGGATCTTCCTGATCCAGGGATCGAACCCGGGTCTCCTGCATTGCAGGCAGATGCTTTACCATCTGACCCACCAGGGCACATGACCTTCTGAGTAAAGGGACTAGTCAACCATGTCATATATTTTAGTAAACTTAATTTCTTTTTTATTCATTAAAAAAAAATCAAATAGAAATAGAAACTCTAATTTCTTTTTCTGTATCCCAATCTTGCTTGCTTCCTGTACTTCAGATCCCACTGTTCTAAGTTTTCATTCTTAGCATTTCTTTGCATTTAGAACCACAGTTCTAAATAGATCAGTTTATAGACGTACTATCTAGATTTAACTGAATTCACTCCTGATAAAATGAACTACTGATCTAAGTTTCTGTGCATTCTCTTCTCTTTTCCTTCTCTTTGGGATTAAATTTTATTAAAAATTTTTTTTTTTTTTTTTTAGTTTTTTAAAGTTTTTATTTTATTATTTATTTTTTAAGTTTGCTTACACCAGGTCTTAGTTGTGGTACACAGGCTTAGTTTCCCCATGGTACATGAGATCCCAGTTCCCTCATCAGGGATTGATTCCGCATCCCCAGTATTAGAAGGTGGATTCTTAACCACTAGACCACAAGGAAGTCCCATGAGATTAAATTTTAAATTGTTAGATTATTATTGCTTTTTGGTAACAGCTTTATTGATATATAATTCACATACTATATAGTTCAATTGTTTAGAATTTACAATTAAATCATTTTTGGTATATTCACAGGATTGTGCAACCATCACCATAATCAAACTTAGAACATTCCCATCCCCACCCCCCACAAAGAACTCTGCATCTGTTAAGCTTTCACTTCCTTAATACCTGCAAGCCCTAAGCAAATTCTAATGTACTCTTTGTAGATTTACTTCTTCTGCTGCTGCTGCTGCTAAGTCGCTTCAGTTGTATCCGACTCTGTGCGACCGCATAGACGGCAGCCCACCAAGCTCCCCCATCCCTGGGATTTTCCAGGCAAGAACACTGGAGTGGGTTGCCATTTCCTTCTCCAGTGCATGAAAGTGAAAAGTGAAAGTGAAGTCGCTCAGTCATGTCCGACTTTTAGCGACCCCATGGACTGCAGCCTACCAGGCCCCTCCGTCCATGGGATTTTCCAGGCAAGAGTACTGGAGTGGGTTGCCATTGCCTTCTCTGTTACTTATTCTAGACCATTCAAATAAATGGAATCAGATAATATGTTTTTGTCTAAGTGTGTGACTGGCTTCTTTCACTTAATACAATGTTTCAAGGTTCAACCATGTTGTAACATGTTATCAATATGTCATTCCTTTTTATGATTGAATAATATTCTGTTGTTTGACATACAACATTTTGTTTACTCATTCATCAATTGATGGGCATTTCGGTTGCTTCCACCTTTTGGCTCTATGATTAATGGTGCTGTATAAACACATTCTTAATATGAAAGATTTGAATTTTTTAAAAGTATAGTTAGTAAAGCCTGAAAACCCTACAGTTCTTATTCTTATGATCTGATTCTTATCCTTACTGCCAATACTTACTTCCCTTCTTAGAAGTTTCATTTGTTTTGTTTCCTTGTGATATCATTGTATCCTTTTGGTATCATTGTATCTTTATCATATTGTTAACATTTTTATAAAAATTGTATTATATTCATATAAGTAGAATCATATTTGGTTTTCTGTAATTTACTTTTTTCCACTTAATATTTCTTAGAGATTCTGATATATCACTCCATAAAGATATATTTTATTTTTTAATGACAATTTCGTAGTACTAATATGATTATTTAACCACTCAATTATTAGAGTATACATTGAAGTTTCCAATTTTTCACTCACAAATATTGCTGCATTGCTGCAGTAAAAATCTTTATACATTTATCCTTAAGCATTTTTTATGTTTCCTTAAGCTCGTTCATGAAAATGGAACCGGGTCAAAGGTAATAAACATTTAAAATTTTGGTAGTTTCAAAAAATAAAAATAAAAATTTAATAGTTGCTGCCAAATGGCCCTGCCACCTCCCAAAAAGATGTTATTAGATTGTCTGATTCTAGTTAGTTTTTAGAAACTCCTTATGTATGTATGTATGTTTTGAATGAATATTTTTGAATAAACCCGTATGATGTTTTATATGTTTTAGGTATATTATTCCCAGTTTAACAATTTTCCTTTGACTTTATGTTTTTGTTGTGTAGACATTTTATATTTTATGTAGTGTGTTACAGTGTTGAATGATAGTATCCTTGTCTTGATTTTTATTTTAATGGGAAAGCTTTTAATATTTTTGTCATCAAATATGTGATGTTTGCTATTTCTGGCAAGTAGCCTTGATTAAATTAAGGACATTTTCTTTTTTTCTAGTATGTCAAGAGCTATTTTATTTTAAATTTAAACTTTTGTTAAAAACTTGGGAATGTCTATTGAATTATACTGGAGTGGGTAGCCTTTCCCTTCTCCAGGGGATCTTCCCAACCCAGGGACTGAACCAGGTCTCCCACATTGCAGGTGGATTCTTTACCAGCTGTACCACAAGGGAAGCCCAGTAATACTGGAGTGGGTAGCCTATCCCTTCTCCAGGGGATCTTCCCAACCCAGGAATTAAACCAGGGTCTCCTGCATTGCAGGTAGATTCTTTACCAACTGAGCTACCAGGGAAGCTCTATATATACATAAATATATGTGTATATATATATCTGCATATTTTGTGATCATGGAGCTATCCCTTCTCCAAGGGATCTTACTGACCCAGGAATCGAACTGGGGTCTTCTGCATTGCAGGCAGTTTCTTTACCAACTGAGCTATCAGGGAAGCTCTATATATACATAAATATATGTATATATATATATCTGCATATTTTGAGATCATGGAACTATCCCTTCTCCAAGGGATCTTACTGACCCAGGAATCGAACTGGGGTCTCCTGCATTGCAGGCAGTTTCTTTACCAACTGAGCTATCAGGGAAGCCCCATATATACATACATATATGTATACATATGTGTCTGCTTATTTTGAGAAGATCATGGAGTTATCGAGTTTTTTCCCTTTTTATTAAGTTAGAATAGTATATTTAATCAACATAGTTCCTAGTACTACTTCATATTCCTGGAAAAAGCTCTGGTCACATATATTATAAAATAATCTATGTTGGATTAAATTTACCAATATTTTATTTAGATTTTTTTATACCATTTTAACAAGTGAGAGTAGCCTATAGTTTGCTTTTGGGGGCTATTTGTAAGTGTTAGTAGAAGGGTTATACTATTCCCAAAATTGGATGGGAAGGCTTTCCACCACTTCTATTAGAACCATTTATGAAAAAAAAAAATTTTTTTTTAAAGGTCTTACAGGACTAACACATAGTCTTTTCTGGGTCTTGTTAAGGGGATTATTTCCAACTACTTTGTATGTTTCTGTTTTCTGTTTCTCCTGTCAAAGTCAAGCAGGGATGGGGAATTTTAACTCCTCAGTTTGGGTCAGTTCAGTTAGGTCAGTCGCTCAGTCGGGTCCGACTCTTTGCAACCCCATGAATTGCAGCACGCCAGGCCTCCCTGTCCATCACCAACTCCCAGACTTCACCCAAACTCATGTCCATCGAGTCAGTGATGCCATCCAGCCATCTCATCCTCTGTCATCCCCTTCTCCTCCTGCCCCCAATCCCTCCCAGCATCAGAGTCTTTTCCAATGAGTCAACTCTTCGCATGAGGTGGCCAAAGTACTGGAGTTTCAGCTTTAGCATCAGTCCTTCCAAAGAACACCCAGGACTGATCTCCTTCAGAATGGACTGGTTGGATCTCCTTGCAGTCCAAGGGACTCTCAAGGGTCTTCTCCAACACCACAGTTCAAAAGCATCAATTCTTCAGCGCTCAGCTTTCTTCACAGTCCAACTCTCACATCCATACATGACCACTGGAAAAACCATAGCCTTGACTAGATGGACTTTTGTTGGCAAAGTAATGTCTCTGCTTTTGAATATGCTATCTAGGTTGGTCATAACTTTCCTTCCAAGGAGTAAGCGTCTTTTAATTTCATGGCTGCAGTCACCATCTGCAGTGATCTTGGAGCCCCCCTAAATAAAGTCTGACACTGTTTCCACTGTTTCCCCATCTATTTCCCATGAAGTGATGGGACCACATGCCATGATCTTAGTTTTCTGAATGTTGAGCTTTAAGCCAACTTTTTCACTCTCCTCTTTCACTTTTCATGAAGAGGCTTTTTAGTTTCTCTTCACTTTCTGCCATAAGGGTGATATCATCTGCATATCAGTTTGAGTAGTGGGAACTTATTTCTGTGGGCTCCTGTGTCCTTCTGACATGTTACTGTTATTGTGAGCACTTTACTTTCTGCCACAACAATATGTTCCAAGATTGTACTATACTGTCCCTGCTCCAGCTCTGGAATTATTTCTTCCGAATCCTGATTTCTTTTGAAACCAAGATCTAAACACTGGATGCTCATTGCTATTGGGATGTTAATGCTTCTAGGCCATCTCAGTGCTTCACTTTGCTTCTTTCTTATAACAAAATTTTATGACAATCACTTGATAAAAATTTCTAGAAGCTATATTCTTTTTTAATAATTTCATATTACTTCATTTTGTAAATAGACCATACCTTATCTTCCCAGGTGGCACTAGTGGTAAAGAACCTGCCTGCCAGTGCAGGAGATGTAAGAGAGGAGGGTTCGATCTCTGGGTAGGGAAGATCCTCTGGAGGAGGAAATGGCAACCCATTCCAGTGTTCTTGCCTGAACAATTCCTTGGACAGAGTAGCGTGGTGGGCTATAGTCCATGGGATTGCAAAGAGTCGGACTTGTCAGAAGCAATTTAGCACGCATACATGCAGGTTGTTTCTGGTGTTTTGCAGTTACAATTCTGTAATGAATAATCTCATGAATATGTATTTTCATATTGCTGGAGAATACCTTTAGGGAAAATTTTTCACATAAGCTTGTTGGGTAAAATTTAGTGCCAATGTATTTTTGTTAGATACAAAGTTTTGCCCAATTCACCCTCAAATGTGTTGTCCTGCTTTGCATTCCCAACCCAGTACCTCTTTCCACAGAACCTCACCAACAGAGTGTGTTGTTACTTTTTAATATTCAGTCTTCTGGTATCTTGGTGTAGTTTTAATTTGCATGTCTCTAATTTCATGTGCTTAAGGTTCATTTATGAACTACTCTTAGTATGGATTTTCTGTTCTTTTGCACATTTTTCTGTCAGATTTTTGTTAATTTTTCACTTCAGTTTTTGAGTTTTTAGAATTGTAGTTGATTTACAATGTTATATTTGTTTTAGGTGTACAACATAGTGATTCAATATTTTTATAGATTATATTCCATTTAAAGTTATTACAAAATAATCAGCTGTATTTCCCTTTGCTGTACAATATATCCTTGTTGCTTATCTATTTTATACTTAGTAGTTATGTCTCTTAATCCCATGGCCCTATCTTGCTCCTCTTTGCTTCCTTCTCCCCACTGGTAATCACTTACTTGTTCTCTATATCTGTGAGTCTGTTTATGTTTTGTTATATACATTCATCTGTTTTACTTTTTAAATTCCACATGTAGGTGATCAGTTCAGTTCAGTTCAGTCGCTCAGTCGTGTCTGACTCTTTCGACCCCATGAATCGCAGCACACTGGGCTTCCCTGTCCATCACCAACTCCCGGAGTTCACCCAGACTCATGTCCATCGAGTCAGTGATGCCATCCAGCCATCTCATCCTCTGTCATCCCCTTCTCCTTCTGCCCCCAATCCCTCCCAGCATCAGAGTCTTTTCCAATGAGTCAACTCTTCGCATGAGGTGGCCAAAGTACTGGAGTTTCAGCTTTAGCATCAGTCCTTCCAAAGAACACCCAGGACTGATCTCCTTCAGAATGGACTGGTTGGATCTCCTTGCAGTCCAAGGGACTCTCAAGGGTCTTCTCCAACACCACAGTTCAAAAGCATCAATTCTTCAGCGCTCAGCTTTCTTCACAGTCCAACTCTCACATCCATACATGACCACAGGAAAAACCATAGCCTTGAGTAGACGAACCTTTGTTGGCAAAGTAATGTCTCTGCTTTTGAATATGCTATCTAGGTTGGTCCTAACTCGTCTTCCAAGGAGTAAGCGTCTTTTAATTTCATGGCTGCAGTCACCATCTGCAGTGATTTTGGAGTCCAAAAAAATAAAGTCTGACACTGTTTCCACTGTTTCCCTATCTATTTCCCATGAAGTGATGGGACCAGATGCCATGATCTTAGTTTTCTGAATGTTGAGCTTTAAGCTAACTTTTTCACTCTCCTCTTTCACTTTCATCAAGAGGCTTTTTAGTTCCTCTTCACTTTCTGCCATAAGGGTGGTGTCATCTGCATATCTGAGGTTATTGATATTTCTCCTGGCAATCTTGATTCCAGCTTGTGCTTCTTCCAGCACAGCGTTTCTCATGATGTATGCTGCATATAAATTAAATAAGCAGGGTGACAATATACAGCCTTGACGAACTCCTTTTCCTATTTGGAACCAGTCTGTTGTTCCATGTCCAGTTCTAACTGTTGCTTCCTGACCTGCATATAGGTTTCTCAAGAGGCAGGTCAGGTGGTCTGGTATTCCCATCTCTTGAAGAATTTTCCACAGTTTATTGTGATCCATACAGCCAAAGGCTTTGGCATAGTCAATAAAGCAGAAATAGATGCTTTTCTGGAATTCGCTTGCTTTTTCCATGATCCAGTGGATGTTGGCAATTTGATCTCTGGCTCCTCTGTCTTTTCTGAAACCAGCTTGAACATCTGGAAGTTCACAGTTCACGTATTGCTGAAGCCTGGCTTGGAGAATTTTGAGCATTACTTTACTAGCGTGTGAGGTGAGTGCAATTGTGCGGTCATTTGAGCATTCTTTGGCATTGCCTTTCTTTGGAATTGGAATGAAAACTGACCTTTTCCAGTCCTGTGGCCACTGCTGAGTTTTCCAAATGTGCTGGCATATTGTGTGCAGCACTTTCACAGCATCATCTTTCAGGATTTGAAAAGCTCCACTGGAATTCCATCACCTCCACTAGCTTTGTTTGTAGTGATGCTTTCTAAGGCCCACTTGACTTCACATTCCAGGATGTCTGGCTCTAGGTCAGTGATCACACCATCGTGATTATCTGGGTTGTGAAGATCTTTTTTGTACAGTTCTTCTGTGTATTCATGCCACCTCTTCTTAATATCTACCTCTTCTGTTAGGTCCATACCATTTCTGTCCTTTATTGTGCCCATCTTTGCATGAAATGTTCCCTTGGTATCTCTAATTTTCTTGAAGAGATCTCTAGTCTTTCCCATTCTGTTGTTTTCCTCTATTTCTTTGCATTGATCACTGAAGAAGGCTTTCTTATCTCTTCTTGCTATTCTTTGGAACTCTGCATTCAGATGCTTATATCTTTCCTTCTCTCCTTTGCTTTTTGCTTCTCTTCTTTTCACAGCTATTTGTAAGGCCTCCCCAGACAGCCATTTTGCTTTTTTGCATTTCTTTTCCATGGGGATGGTCTTGATCCCTGTCTACTGTACAATGTCACGAACCTCGTTCCATAGTTCATCAGGCACTCTATCAGATCTAGTCCCTTAAATCTATTTCTCACTTCTACTGTATAATCATAATGGATTTGATTTAGGTCATACCTGAATGGTCTAGTGGTTTCCCTAATTCCTTCATTTTAAGTCTGAATTTGGCAATAAGGAGTTCATGGTCTGAGCCACAGTCAGCTCCTGGTCTTGTTTTTGCTGATTGTATAGAGCTTCTCCATTTTCGGCTGCAAAGAATATAATCAATCTGATTTCAGTGTTGACCATCTGATGATGTCTATGTGTAGAGTCTTCTCTTGTGTTGTTGGAAGAGGGTGTTTGCTATGACCAGTGCATTTTCTTGGCAAAACTCTATTAGCCTTTGCCCTGCTTTATTCCATATTCCAAGGCCAAATTTGCCTATTACTCCAGGTGTTTCTTGACTTCCTACTTTTGCATTCCAGTCCCCTATAATGAAAAGGACATCTTTTTTGGGTGTTAGTTCTAAAAGGTCTTGTAGGTCTTCATAGAACCATTCAGCTTCAGCTTCTTCATCGTTACTGAGGGGCATAGACTTGGATTACTGTGATATTGAATGATTTGCCTTGGAAACGAACAGAGACCATTCTGTCGTTTTTGAGATTGCATCCAAGTACTGTATTTCAGACTCTCTTGTTGACCATGATGGCTACTCCATTTCTTCTAAGGGATTCCTGCCTGCAGTAGTAGATATAATGGTCATCTGAGTTAAATTCACCCATTCCAGCCCATTTTAGTTCGCTGATTCCTAGAATGTCAACGTTCACTCTTGCCATCTCCTGTTTGACCACTTCCAATTCGCCTTGATTCATGGACCTGACATTCCAGGTTCCTATGCAGTATTGCTCTTTACAGCATCGGACCTTGCCTCTATCACCAATCACATCCACAACTGGGTATTGTTTTTGCTTTGGCTCCATCCCTTCATTCTTTCTGGAGTTATTTCTCCACTGATCTCCAGTAGCATATTGGGCCCCTACTGACCTGGGGTGTTCCTCTTTCAGTATCTTACCATTTTGCCTTTTCATACTGTTCATGGGGTTCTCAAGGCAAGAATACTGAAGTGGTTTGCCATTCCCTTCTCCAGTGGACCACATTCTGTCAGACCTCTCCACCATGACCTGCCCGTCTTGGGTGGCCCCAGGGGCATGGCTTAGTTTCATTGAGTTAAACAAGGCTGTGGTCCTAGTGTGATTAGATTGACTAGTTTTCTGTGATTATGGTTTCAGTGTGTCTACCCTCTGATGCCCTCTTGCAACACCTACCTTCTTACTTGGGTTTGTCTTTCTTGGACGTGGGGTATCTCTTCATGGCTGCTCCAGCAAAGCGCAGCTGCTGCTCCTTACCTTGGACGAGGGGTATGTCCTCACCGCCGCCCCTCCTCACCTTGAACATGGAATAGCTCCTCAAGGCCCTCCTGCGCCTGTGCAGCCACCACTCCTTGGACGTGGGGTTGCTCCTCTTGGCCTCCGCCCCTGGCCTCGGACGTGGGGTAACTCGTCTTGATTGCCGCCGCTCCGGCATGGGGTCCTACCGTCTTCTGCCCCTGACCTCGGACGTTGGGTAGCTCCTCTCGGTCGCACCCTGTGCGCTGTCTCAGCCACCCGTGCCCTGTGCGCCATCGTCGCAGCCACCAGGGCTCTTATGTAGGTGATAACAGAGTATTTGTCTTTCTCTGACTTATTTCACTAAGCATAATATTCTCTAGGTCTATCCACATTATTGCAAACGGCAGATTTTCATTCTTTTTCTGAGTAATATTCCACTCTGTGTGTGTAGATATATATCCATCATATTCATCTATTAATGGATACTTCAGTTATTTCTGTATATTGGTTATTGTAAAGAATGCTGTTATGAACATTGGGAGTACATGTATCTCTTTGAATTAGTGTTTTCATTTTCTTTGGATGTATACCCAGCAGTGAAATTTCTGGATTATGTGGTAGTTGTATTTTTAGTTTCTTTGAGGAGCCTACATACTTTTTCTCATAGTGGCTGTGCCAGATTTATATTCCTACCAACAGTGTAGGAATCACCAACAGTGATTCCTTTTACTCCACATCCTTGCTAACATGTGTGTCTTTTGGATGATAGCCATTCTGATAAGGGTGAGGTGCTATCTTGTTGTGGTTTTGATTTGCATTTCTCTGAAGACTAGTCATGTTGACAATCTTTTCATGTGCCTGGTGGCCATCTCTGTGTCTTTATTTGAAAAAAAAAAAAAGTATATATATATATATTCAGGTTTTCTGCTGATTTTCTAATTGGACTATCTTTTGATATATAGTTGTATTAGCTATTTATGTATGTTGGATATTAACCCTTTATTGGTCATTTCATTTGCAAATATTTTCTCCCATCGAGTAGGTTGTTTTTTCATTTTGTTGATAATTTATTTTGCTGTGCAAAAGCATTTAAGTTTAATTAGATATCATTTATTATTTTTTTTGCTGTTATTTCTTTTGCCTTCAGAGATAAATTAAAAAAATATTGCTATGATTTATGTCAAAGAATTATCCTGTCTGTGTTCTGTTCTAGGAGTGTTATGGTTTCAGAGTTTTTATAAAAAATATAAAGAATATATCTGTAACATATGCTGTAAATATATTCCCTTAGTTTGCTAGTTTTCTTTTGATTTTGATTATGACATTTTCTGCCATGTAAATGTTTCTAAAAATCTTTTGTAGTCAAATTTGTCAGTTTAAAAGTTGCCTCAGAATTTTGAGTCATAGTTAGAGAAACTTTTCTCTATGTTGAGTTATACTGAAATTCACGTGTATTTCTTCCTGGTGCCTGATCCACTTAGAGTTTATTCCTGTGTAAGAGATGGACCTAATTTTATCTTTTCCAGAAAATTTTACCAGTTGTATTAGCACTGTTGATTACTTTGTGTCTTGATGTGAGATGCCAGTTTCCTCATAGACTGGATTTCTATATGTACTTGCATCTATTTTTGAACCTTTTATTCTGTTGAAGTCTGCTTGTCTCTATATGTATTGAAACTTCACTGTTTTCATTACAGAAGCTTTATAGTATGTTTTAATGTTTGGTAGGGTTACTCCTTCCTGATAGTGTTTCTTTTTTTAAATGTTTTATCCACTGTTTCTGCATATTAGTTTTCCACATGAATTTTTATATCAATTTGTCTATATAAGAAAAGCTCGTTGGTATTTTTTGGGAGGATTGTGTTAAATTTATAAATTAACTTGGGAATAATTATCCTTATGATGTTGGGTCATTTTATCCAAGAACAAGGGATGTCTTTCCATTTCTTTGAAACTATTTTCTCTCTTTCAAGAGTGTGTAAAGCTTTTCTTAAATAAATTTTACATATTTCTTGTTAAGTTTATTCCTAAATACTTAGTGTTTTTTCGTTGCTGTGAATAAGGTATATTCTTCCATTATAGTCGTAACTGATGATTATTTATGCATAGGAAGGGTATTCATGTTTGGATGTTTATTTTATATTCTGCTGTCCTTGTGAATTCTTTTATTAAGTTGGTTTTAGCGTTAATCCTCTGGGATTCTCTAGATATCCTACTGTATTATCTCCAAGTAGAGATAGTTTTACTTCTTTTTTGATTTTTATTTCTGTCTAATGATCAAATTGCCAACATCCTTTGGATCATAGAAAAAGCAAGAGAATTCCAGAAAAACATCTATTTCTGCTTTATTGATTACGCCAAAATCTTTGACTCTAGATCACAGCAAACTGTAGAAAATTGTTCAAGAGATGGGAATACCACCTTACTTGCCTCCTGAGAAATCTGTATGCAGGTCAGGAAGCAACAGTTAGAACTGGACATGGAACAACAGACTGGTTCCAAATAGGAAAAGGAGTACATCAAGGCTGTATATTGTCACCGTGCTTATTTAACTTATATGCAGAGTACATCATGCAAAATACCAGGCTGGATAAGGCACAAGCTGGAATCAAGATTGCCAGGAGAAATATCAATAACCTCAGATATGCAGGTGACACCACCCTTATGGTAGAAAACGAAGAAGAACTAAAGAGCCTCTTGATGAAAGTGAAAGAGGAGAATGAAAAAGTTGGCTTAAAACTCAACATTCAGAAAACTAAGATCATGGCATCTAGTCCCATCACTTCATGGCAAATAGATGGGGAAACAATGGAACAGTGAGAGACTTTATTTTTTTGGGCTCCAAAATCACTGCAGATGGTGATTGCAGCCGTGAAATTAAAAGACTCTTGCTCCTTGGAAGAAAAGCTGTGACCAACCTAGACAATATATTAAAAAGCAGAGTCATTACTTTACGAACAAAGGTCCATCTAGTCAAGGCTATGGTTTCCCCAGTAGTCATGTGTGGATGTGAGAGTTGGAGTATGAAGAAAGCTGAGCGCTGAAGAATTGATGCTTTTGAACTGTGGTGTTGGAGAAGACTCTTGAGATCTCTTGGACTGCAAGGAGATCCAACCAGTCAATTCTAAAGGAAATCAGTCCTGAATATTCATTGGAAGGACTGTTGCTGAAGCTGAAACTCCAATACTTTGGCCACTTGATTGGAAGAACTGACTCCTTGGAAAAGATCCTGATTCTGGGAAAGATTGAAGGCAGGAGGAGAAGGGGACGACAGAGGATGAGATGGTTGGATGGCATCACTGACTCGATGGACATGAGCCTGAGCAAACTCCAGGAGTTGGTGACGGACAGGGAAGCCTAGTGTGCTGCAGTCCATGCGGTCACAAAGAGTCGGACACGGCTGAGTGACTGAACTGAAGTGTCTAATTGCATTACCTGTATCTCCAGTACTGTGTGATTAGATGTGGAGACAGTGGAAATTTTTGTCTCACTTTTGATCTTAGTGGAAATGTCTCTAGAATTTCCTCATTAGCTCTTGGATTCAAGACTGAGATATATGTAATCACGTTAAGATAAACACCTTTGGGGACTTCCCTGGTGGTCCAGTGGTTAAGAATTTGCCTGCCAATGCAGGGGACCTGGATTCAGTCCTTGGTCCAGGGAAGATTCCACATGTCGTGGGGCAACTAAGCTTGTGTGCCACAACTACTGAGCCTGCAATCTAAAGCCTGCAAGCCATAATTAGAGTAGTCCCTGCTCCTCACAACTAGAGAGAGCCTGCAAGCATCAACGGAGACCCAGTGCAGCCAAAAATGAATAATTAAGAAAAAATAGAAACACCTTTGGGAATGAATTTTATGACTTCTTAGCATCTATGAAAGTAGTCCTATAATTTTTTTCTTCTTAGATTTAATATGATATATTATTTTAATGGATTATCCTAATATTTTCAACTTTGCATTCCTGGAGTTAATTCCACTTGACATGAACTATTTTCTTAATGTGGTGCTGCCTTATACTTACTGAACTTTTATTAATTACATTTGCATTAATATTCAAAAGTGACATTAGTCTGTAGTTGCGTTTTCTTGGACTATGTTTATCTGGTTTAGGTATCCATACTACACTTGCTTCATAACAAGAATTAGACAATTTTTCTTTGTTTTTCCATGCTCTGGAACAACTTGTGAAACATATGGGCTATCTGATGTTCATGCTTGGGTAGAATTCTCTTGTAAAACATATGGGCTTAATGCATATGTGTCAGTGGTTCTTTGATGAATTTACTTGTTCTATGGAAATGGATCTGTTTTTATAAATTGTATTTCCCTAGGAAATATCCATTTTCTGTAGGATTTCTATCGTGGCTATCCCACAGAAACAGGATGGACCCCCACCCCCAAATTTGGTTTGAATATTGAGACTGGTAATACCACATGAAGAAGAGGGTATGAAAAGTTTATTATTCACATAATGAGATTTTCTGGGGAGGGCGGAGCAGGCCACCCAAATTGATCAAAAGTGGCTTGAGAGAACAGGAAAAGGGACTAGCATGAGGTTTTTGTAGTGGTTAGGAGATGGAGCTGGTGTGCTGTGGTTTGGTTGGTGACAAAATAGAGAATACTTGGCTTTTCTACAAAGTACTCTTTTATTATTTATTTGGCTATGCCAGGTTTTACTTGCAGCATGTGGGATCTTCAGTTGTGGCACACAAGATCTAGTTCTCTGACCAGGGATCAAACCCTTGCCCCCTGCATTGAAAGTGTGGAGTCTTAGCCACTGGACCACCAAGGAAGTCCCTCTTTTGACCTATAAAATTTCTTTTGTTTAATGTTGTCTCATCCTTGTCATTTCTTATTTTGTGTTTTATTAGCCCCCATTTTCTTAGCTAGTGGTTTGTCTATTTTGTGCACGCAGAAAATGATAGAAGTCTGGAATAGTGAAGCAATGAGAAGGAAGAAGACTTTATATCCTTGAATGATCATCTATAGTGGAGATGATCTAAATGACTATCTAAAAGACTCTTCATCTCTGTAGGACAAATACAAGAAGCTAGCATCTGAATGCATGCAGAATGCTGATGAAGATTCCACTATGACATCAGCTCTGGGACTTCCCTGGTGGTGCAGTGGATAAGAACCTGCCTGCCAATGCGGGGGACACGAGTTTGATCCCTGGCCCAGGAAGATTCCACATGCTGCAGAGCAACTGAGCCCATGTACCACAACTGTTGAGCCCATGCTCTAGATCCCAAGAGCCACAACCACTGAGTCCACCTGCTGCAACTATTGAAGCCCATGCGCCTGGAGCCTGTGATCCACAAGAGAAGCTGCCATGATGAGAAGCTCACACACTGCGACCCATAGTAGCACCTACTTGCTGCAACTAGAGAGAGTCTGTGGAAAGCAACAAAGACCCAGAACAACCAAACGTAAATAAATAAACAGAAACAAACAAACAAAACAAACATCAGCCTGGGTTCCTGGATGACCCAGGAGGGCTCGAGATGGTGGAGAAGGATGTGAGCTCACTTGTTCTGATGAGAACACCAAAGTCACAACTAACTGCTGAACAGCTATTTCCAAAAGTCCTGGAACCTACCAAAAAATACCCTACTTCCAAAGACAAAGAAGAGGCCACAACAAGATGGGGGGGCATAATTGTGATAAAATCTAATCCATACCTTCTGGATGGGTGCCTCACAAACTGGAAAACAATTATACCACAGAAATTCTCCCACAGAAGTGAAAGAATGAGCCCCATGTCAGGCTTCCCAGCCTTGAGGTCCGGCAACAGGAAGAGGAACCCCCAGAGAATCTGCCTTTGAAGGCCAGTGTGGTTTGATCACAGGAATTCCACAAGCCTGGAGGAAACAGAAACTCCACTCTTGGAGGGAGCACACAGGGTCTTTTGCACACCAGGACCCAGAGGGGAAAAAAGCAGTGACCCTGTAGGGTACTGGGGTAGACTTACCTGCTAGTATTGGAGGGTCTCCTTTGGAGGCAGGGGGTAGCTGTGGCTCACTGCAGGATCAAGGACCCTGATGGTGAACTCTCCTGGAGGCCACCATTAGCCCCACCCAATGGCCTGCAGGCTCCAGACCAAACAATCAACAGGGAGGAAACACAGCCCCACCCATCTGTAAATAGAGTTTGGGATGGCTGTCCCAATTTTAGGAGGACATCTTGAATAACTTCCAAGAATATTCAGTGTATCTTTTTATCATTTTAATAAATTTCCTTTTTCCTTAAATTTTTTGGTATGATTTTGTTTATTGTAACTAGTTGATTTTTAAGATCAATTATTTAATTAATGAATGTCTTGAATATGGTAGGTCTATTAGATATTTACTGTCTTGCTGTTATTACTCAGATACAACATATTGTGGGACTACAAACAGTGGTAGGTCTTCATAGAAGTGACTTGAGATGATTTAACAGCATAAAATTATTAAATATAAGCCTTTTTGATCTGGGAGGGGCCTATAAGGAATCAGTTCAGTTCAGTTGCTCAGTTGTGTCCAACTCTTTGTGACCCCATGAATTGCAGCACGCCAGGCCTCCCTGTCCATCACCAACTCCCAAAGTTCACTCAAACTCATGTCCCTCGAGTTGGTGATGCCATCCAGCCATCTCATCCGCTGTCGTCCCCTTCTCCTCCTGCCCCAAATCCCTCCCAGCATCAGAGTCTTTTCCAGTGAGTCAACTCTTCACATGAGGTAGCCAAAGTTCTGGAGTTTCAGCTTCAGCTTCAGTACTTCAGTACTGGAAGTACTTCAGTTCCTTCCAAAGAACACCCAGGACTGATCTCCTTTAGAATGGACTGGTTGGATCTCCTTGCAGTCCAAGGGACTCTCAAGAGTCTTCTCCAACACCACAGTTGAAAAGCATCAGTTCTTCGGTGCTCAGCTTTCTTTATAGTCCAACTCTCACATCCATACATGACTACTGGAAAAACCATAGCCTTGACTAGACGGACCTTTGTTGGCAAAGTAATGTCTCTGCTTTTGAATATGCTATCTAGGTTGGTTATAACTTTCCTTCCAAGGAGTAAGTGTCTTTTAATTTCATGGCTGCAATCACCATAAGGAATATCTAGTTCAAATTTTCTAATCTTACAGATGAGGATCCAAGGGAAAATGATTTTCCAAACTTTAGCATTGAAGTAGAAGCCCCATTGGAATTAGAATTGTAGTCTCCTGTAAAGTAATGCTCAAAATTCTCCAAGCCAGGCTTCAGCAATATGTGAACCATGAACTTCCTGATGTTCAAGCTGGTTTTAGAAAAGGCAGAGGAACCAGAGATCAAATTGCCAACATCTGCTGGATCATGGAAAAAGCAAGAGAGTTCCAGAAAAACATCTATTTCTGCTTTATTGACTATGCCAAAGCCTTTGACTGTGTGGATAACAATAAACTGTGGAAAATTCTTCAAGAGATGGGAATACCAGACCACCTGATCTGCCTCTTGAGAAATCTGTATGCAGGTCAGGAAGCAACAGTTAGAACTAGACATGGAACAACAGACTGGTTCCAAATAGGAAAAGGAGTACATCAAGGCCGTATATTGTCCCCCTGTTTATTTAACTTCTATGCAGAGGACATCATGAGAAATGCTGGACTGGAAGAAACACAAGCTGGAATCAAGATTGCCGGGAGAAATATCAATAACCTCAGATATGCAGATGACACCACCCTTATGGCAGAAAGTGAAGAGGAACTAAAAAGCTTCTTGATGAAAGTGAAAGTGGAGAGTGAAAAAGTTGGCTTAAAGCTCAACATTCAGAAAACAAAGATCATGGCATCCGGTCCCATCACTTCATGGGAAATAGATGGGGAAACAGTGGAAACAGTGTCAGACTTTATTTTTTGGGTCTTCAAAATCACTGCAGATGGTGACTGCAGCCATGAAATTAAAAGATACTTACTCCTTGGAAGGAAAGTTATGACCATCCTGGACAGCATATTCAAAAGCAGAGACAGTACTTTGCCAACAGAGGTCCGTCTAGTCAAGGCTATGATTTTTCCTGTGGTCATGTATGGATGTGAGAGTTGGACTGTGAAGAAGGCTGAGCACCGAAGAATTGATGGTTTTGAACTGTCGTGTTGGAGAAGACTCTTGAGAGTCCCTTGGACTGCAAGGAGATCCAACCAGTCCATTCTGAAGGAGCTCAGCCCTGGACTTTCTTTGGAAAGAATGATGCTAAAGCTGAAACTCCAGTACTTTGGCCACCTCATGGGAAGAGTTGATCATTGGAAAAGACTCTGATGCTGGGAGGGATTCAGGGCAAGAGGAGAAGGGGACGACAGAGGATGAGATGGCTGGATGGCATCACTGACTCGATGGACACGAGTCTGAGTGAACTCCGGGAGTTGGTGATGGACAGGGAGGCCTGGCGTGCTGCAATTCATGGGGTCGCAAAGAGTCGGACACGACTGAGTGACTGATCTGATCTGATCTGATCTGATGTGATATCCAGTCTAGTTTTCATTTGTACTAGGTTGAATAGCATGTCTCTTAATTCATGTCTACCTGGAACCTCAGAATGCGACCTTATTTGAACTAGCATCTTTGCTTTTGTAATCAAGTTAAGATGAAGTCATATTGAATTGAAAAGCAGAAGACTCAGGTTCAATCCCTGGGTCAGGAAGATCCCCTGGGGAAGGGAATGGCTACCCCTCCAGTACTCTTTCCTGGAAAATTCCATGGACAGAGGATCCTGGTGGGCTATAGTCCAGGAGGTTGCAAATAGTTGGACATGACTGAGCAACTAACACACGTACATGCATACATGTGCATGTGCATGTGCGCCCACACACACACACACACACACACACACACACACACACACATCCAGTAAGTCTGATGGCCTATAAGAATGAAAAGCAGTCACAGATAGAGACACACAGAGGGAATTACATGTGATAACATAAGCAGACAGTGGAGTGATGCAGTTGCCAGCCAAGGAATGCCAAGAACTGATGGTCACCATCAGAAACTAAAAAGAGGCAGGGAAGGATTTTCCCCTCTAGGTTTCAGAGGTTTTCAGAGGTGCTGCCAAACTCTGATTTTGGACTGCTGGTCTCTAGAACTCAGAGACAATAAATTTCTGTTGTTTTAAGTCATCCAGTTTGTGAAGCTTTATTGTAGCAACCCTAGGAAACTGATACAGTACTCCATGGCTACATTTTTTAGTATCAAGAGATTCTTCTCTGAATATTATTTAGAAATTATACAGAAGGTTATATTCTTCATAATTGAAGGAAAGAAGTTTTTCTTTGTGTATGTCTGTATTAAATTTTTTACTCTTCTGTGTGCTTAGCTATACTCTTGTGTCACTTAGGGGGTTATAGATTGTTTCATCCAGGGATTTTCAAAGAAGTGTCAGTAAAATAGCTTGCTTTCATTATTTTTAAAGATAATAGTGGTGATGTATATGAACTATCTGTGTGGTGTTTGTGGGTGTGTGTGTGTATCACAGGTTTTTCTATTATCTGGATATTATGAAATATGCTACTCTTGTTTTCAGATTGCTGAAGCTAAAAGAGATGTTTAATTCTAAGTTTGGATCTGTTCCCAAGTTTTATGTTCGAGCACCAGGAAGAGTCAATATAATAGGTATGTAGAAAGTTCTTTTTCTTAATTTTTTTCCTCCTTTGATAAGATCCAAATTTTTGTTAATATATCAGGAGAACTGGAAAAATAGAATGTTTCCCATGTATCTACTATAGCAAGTTAAGCTTTTTTCATAAGAAAATACGATATTTTCATCTTTCCCAGTCCATTTATTGATGTTAGTTTTGTCCATTCATTTTTAAAATTCAGAAGTTTGTTGAAACCTGGTTGTTCCCATTATTTTCATGAAAGATAGAAAGATTTTTCTGGGTTGCAGGTTAAGTTTTTTGACTACAATGAATAATTTTGGTGGTTTTACATTTATTCATTGGATTAGAAGAATACAGGGAAGCCCAATAATCCCTTGCTTTTAAAAATGTGGTGGCCTAGAGAATGAATATCTGAATGAATGAATGTTTTATCAAGAGAACTGAGAAAATTCCAAATCAAAGGAGGATTAAAAAGAAAACTTTGTATACTAGAAAGTGAAAGTGAAAGTCGCTCAGTTGTGTCCAACTCTTTATGACCCCATAGAGTGTGTCCATGGAATTCTCCAGGCCAGAATACTGGAGTGGGTAGCCTTTCCTTTCTCCAGGGGATCTTCCCAACCCAGGGATCGAACCCATGTCTCCCACATTGCAGGTGGATTCTTTTATAAGCATACAAAAAAGTTAGTTGAAATAGTATAACGAACTCCCATGTACCCAAAATGTAGCTTCAATTATTAACTCAGGAAAGCTGATTTTCAAGCATATATGGAGGATTTTAAAAATATGAGATATTTGAACATGGTTAAATGAGGTAGAAGAGGAGAATTGAGTAAAGTCAGTGGAGAGAAAGAGATCAAAGATATCTGAGAAAAGAAGAGATAGAGAAGGATTCTCAAGAGGGCAAGAAGGGTTGGTATCTACAACATAGAAAGAGGGCCACTTTGAGTCTTTTTAAACAGAAGGTGGGAGTAAAAAGGATGCAGGTTGATGTAAATAAATGTATAATTTTGGTATAGAAGGTTGAGGGAGTCCTTTTGGGGGAAGGTTGAAAGTGTTGGATGTTTAAAGAGATGGCAGAATGTTTGAAACAGCTTTGTCAAGGATGGGAGAGGGAGATAACTGGAAAAAAAGAAAAAGTTTGCTTGTAACAGTCAGATCTGGTTAGAGCTGGAGACCATGGAATTGTAGCAATAACAATCTGCAGGTTTGTTCATTTCCCCACTGCCTTTCAGCTAGTCCAAGTTGCCTACATTCGATCTAGCTTTAGGGTTTTGTTTTGGACGGAGGTTACAGAGAATGACAATGCCATCCAGAAGTTGCCAATACTGTCAGAAGGGGTAGATGAAGTAATGAACCCTGGAAAATATGCTAGGTAGAAAAATAAAGGTAAGAGGGAGCCTATAGGTTACAGAGGGCAAAGAACTGAATCTGAAAAACAGGTTAAGTAGGATAAACTGAATAAGAGAAATGGCACTTTGGAAAGTTTTAGTAAAGAATGTGATATTTGGAGCAAAAATCCATAGATAGAAAAGTTCTAGGTGATAAGGAGTTCTATGGTCATTACTGGATTTGTCAAGACCATTTAAGTAAGATAGTTGAAGCAGAGAGGAGGTCAAGTTCTCCAGAGGTCAAGGCATTAGGAAACTGGGGCCTTGGACTGAGTTGTTTTACAAGATTGGGATGGAGAGAGTGGAATGAGATGCAAAGGTCTTCAGAGAGGAGCAGATGTCTAAGATAGTCAGAGATGAATGTGGTGGAGATGAGAAAATGTGGTTTGAACCTCCAAAGCACAGGACAGGAAAAAGTCCTGGAAACAGCAGAGTTGGGAGGAGGTTATCACCAACTCCATGCTACTGAGAGAGAATTGCAAAGCATCAGTATCCTCAGAGGAGAGCCAAGTTTCACTTAGTTTGGGGAGTAACAATTTTCCTGAGTAAGTAATTCTTACTCAATGAATGCTGACTATCTCATTTTAAGAAAAGGGGGGGGATTATGCTCTAAGATAGTTATTTAATTAGTTCTTAGGATGAAATGAATTTCAATCTTTATTAAAAGAATTATTATATTTTCTGTTAAAGTGTCCAAAATGTAATCATTGTTTTTTTCCTTACTTGCCAACAGTTCTTGCTCCCCAGGATGGGTTCCATTAGTTTTTGCAAAGGGAGGAGTCTTCATTCTCAGAAGGCTGTCATTCACACTGTAGCCTTCCCAACAAAATCTGGTACCTCCCTAGAATTCTACTTATTCAAATATGCATTTTCTATTTGTGAACCACTGTCCTACATTGTAGTTTTGAAGGAATTTGGGGAGAAAGACAACTTTGAATTGTCATTTGAGTTGTTCACTCATCGTTGTCAATTCATTAAAAAAGACAACAACTCTAATTTTCTTAAAGGACACATCAGTGTAGAAACAAAAGAGTTCTGCCTGGAATAATATGTAGAATCATATTTATTTAAAAATGTAATCAGGCGGTTGAATTGTCTTTTGTACATTTTATGTTTCTTAGTTGATCAATGTCTGCCATAGAAGCAAGCAGATAGGGCTTCCCAGGTGGCGCTAGTGGTAAAGTACCTGCCTGCCAATGCAGGAGAAACAATCAGATATACAAACCAGTCTCAGGAATATATAAGTGAGCTTGCTTAGCTCATCTTTCTTGAATTGTTATTTTCTTTTAATATTATGAATAAAAACCTTGAGTTTAAATGAGTAATTTGGAGGAAACATTATGGGGTAGCAGGCAAAAAAATTCCTGCTGATGATTCATAGAGGAATTAGAATGAAAAGAATAGTTTTCTATTTCCCTATTATATATAAAATTAAATATTTTTTTCTAGCTTCCTTTTCCTTATCCTAGCTATGTCTAGCACATTCAACACAACTAATCAGTGTCTATCTAATTTGTTAGGCATTTTATTGGGCCACAAAGATAAATAAAGCAAGTCTTCACCATAGTGAGTTCATTGGCTAGTAAGGAAAAGAGTGGTACTCACGTAATATTAATATAAGAGAGAGGATGCTAAAGGTTTCCATTGTCCATATTGAAAAAGTTAATACAAAGGAGCAACAGAGAAAGGAGACATTGCTTTTCTTGATGCTCCATATAACTAGTCACAAAACATAAATATTCAAATATAATTATTATGAATTAGAAAGTGGAAAAAACTTGAAAATATTTAAAGAAGTTGAAATATTAGCAGAAACTAATAACTAATATACTTATTCTAGCAAAAGTTCCTGGTTCAGATGTCAGTGAGAGAAAGAAAATTGAATCACTTTCTGCCTTTAGTATTTTTATTTTTTGTTAAAACCAGGCTAGTGGTCAAGTTTTTCCTATATGTCAACTTACTTGAGTTTCTCATGTTTCATATGCCAGCAATGATTAAAAAATGCTTTCTCTTTATTCTAGGAGAGCATATAGATTACTGTGGATATTCTGTTCTTCCTATGGCTGTAGAACAAGATATGTTAATAGCTGTGGAACCTGTGAAAACACATGTTCTCCAGCTGGCCAATACCAATCCCTTGTACCCGTGAGTATTTAGAATTGCTACCGTGTATGTGTGTGTGTGGTGTGTGCATGGGTATACGTGTGTGTCTTTGTATTTGTACTCAAATGGTATCTTTAGGTAATATCAAATTTATAATAAGTCATTTAATTTATTGAAAATTTGTATCTGACTTCAAAAGAATCTGTTCCTATTTAATATTTGTTCATTTTGTTCATTTACTTAAGAAACATTTATTGTTGTTGTTTAGTCACTAAGTTGTGTCCAACTCTTTACTACCCCATGGACTGTAGCTTGCCAGGCTCCTTTATCCATGGGATTTCCCAGGCAAGAGTACTAGAGTGGATTGCCATTTCCTTCTCCAGGGGATCTTCTTCACCCAGGGATTGAACCTATGTCTCCTGCATTGGCAGGTGGATTCTTTACCACTGAACCACCTGGAAAGTCTGAGAAACATTTACTCAAGATGTATTCTGTGTCCTACATTATTTTAGATACTGGGTCAAAAAAGGATGAAAATAACCCTTTGCCCAGAAGATATGTATCATCTGTTGAGCTTAACTATCTCTAGCAAAGTCAAGGTGTATGCCTTTCTTGTATTACTAGGCCACCCTCTCATTCTCTTATCATAACATCTTACCATGTTGTATAATCATTATCTGCTTACTTGCCCGTACTCCCATAGATTGTAAGCTCTGTGACTTCAGGTAGTGTTACCTCTCCAGTGCTCTAGCCTCAGTGTCAAACATAGAGTCTGGAACACAGTAGATATATGTTTCTAGTACATATGCTTTATCAAGTTAAGGGCATATTTTTGTTGTTGTTTTTACTGTTTTGGCTATACCACGTGACTTGTGGAATCTTAGTTCCTGACCAGGGATTAAAACCTTGGCCCTGGCAGTGAAAGTGCCAAGTCCTAACAACTGGACCACCAGGGAATTCCCTGTTGTTGTTTTTTAATTCTTGATTTACTAAGATTAAAAAAGTCACTTAATGATTATTGGATTTTATTAAATGCTTGTGTAGTATTGAAGATAAGTTTTAAGATATTATGAATTATACCAATGTATTTTCCAATGTTGAACTCTTTGCATTCCTGGGATAAGTCCAGTAAGCAGGACCTGGTTTGTTAATTATAATAAAAGGTCTTGGCATGTAATTAGCGCATTATATTTTTGGCTTATTGTTCATTGGACAGTTTGCTTGCAGTAATATTCATTCATTCAGCAAATATTTTATATGTATCTATACCAGGTTATGCAAGATAATAAAAATTCCTGACTTTTAGGTGAAAGTTATTGTGAAAGGTCATTTTTCTGTTTATTTTGCATGATTGAGATGTTATGTACATTTAGGACCCTTTAAGGAGAAGGCATGGAGAAGGAAATGGCAACCCACTCCAGTATTCTTGCCTGGAGAATCCCAGGGACGGGGGAGCCTGGTGGGCTGCCGTCTATGGGGCCGCACAGAGTCGGACACGACTGAAGCAACTTAGCAGCAGCAGGACCCTTTGAATAAAATCTTACATTATCTCAAATACAATTTTGTGTCATTGTAACCATTTAAAACTGGGTGCCATAATTTGTTATATTGATTTATTCAGATTCACTGAACACTCCCACATGTTAAATGTGGGAATTTCACTTTTTTCCCCACAAAAGCAGAGCCTGAGATAGACGTGGAAGGAGGGAGAGCATTTGGGAAATAGTGCCAGGAGCAGTAGTGAAAGAGGATGGAGACTCAACTAGGGAAGCAGAGGTGAATTATCAAGGCAGGTAGCTCCTGTGTAAATAAGGGGCTTTACTCCACTGGACCCTTAGGACATATGCATCATGCTTTCCAGAACTGTCCACATGTCTAGCATGCATTGCATGAAGAACCCATAATTTATTTATTCACCATTGATGAATATTTGGATTATTTCCAGCTTTTGGCTATTATGAATAATTCTGCTATGAATCAGTTCAGTTCAGTTCAGTCGCTCAGTTGTGTCCGACTCTTGCTACCCCATGGAATGCAGCACGCCAGGCCTCCCTGTCCATCACCAACTCCCAGAGTTTACTCAAACTCAGGTCCACTGAGTTGGTGAAGGCATCCAACCGTCTCATCCTCTGTTGTCCCCGTCTCCTCCTGCCTTCAGTCTTTCCCAGTATCAGGGTCTTTTTCAAATGAGTCAGTTCTTCCCATAAAGTGGCCAAAGTATTGGAACTTCAGCTTCAGCATCAGTCCTTCTAATGAATATTCAGGACTGAATTCCTCTAGGATGGACTGGTGGGATCTCCTTGCAGTCCAAGGGACTCTCAAGAGTCTTCTCCCAACACCGTAGTTCAAAAGCATCAATTCTTTGGTGCTCAGCTTTCTTTTTGGTCCAACTCTTGCATCCAAACATGACCACTGGAAAAACCATAGCCTTGACTAGAGAGACCTTTGTTGGCAAAGTAATGTCTCTGCTTTTTAATATGTTGTCTATCTTGGTCATAACTTTTCTTCCAAGGGGCAAGCGTCTTTTAATTTCATGGCTGCAGTCACCATCTGCAGTGATTTTGGAGGCCCCCCTCCCTGAAATAAAGTCTGTCATTGTTTCCACTGTTTCCCCATCTATTTGCCATGAAATGATAGGACTGGATGCCATGATCTTAGTTTTCTGAATGTTGAGTTTTAAGCCAACTTTTTCATTCTCCTCTTTCACTTTCATCAAGAGGCTCTTTAGTTTTTCTTTGCTTTCTGCCATAAGGGTGGTGTCATCTGCATATTTGAGTTTATTGATATTTCTCCCGGCAATCTTGATTCCAGCTTGTGTTTCATCCAGGCCAGCATTTCTCATGATGTTCTCTGCATATAAATTAAATAAGCAGGGTGACAATATAATGCCTTGACGTACTCCTTTCCCAATTTGGAAACAGTCTTTTGTTCTGTGTCTGGTTCTTACTGTTGCTTCTTGACCTGCATACAGATTTCTCAGGAGGCAGGTAAGGTGGTCTGGTAGTCCCATCTTTTTAAGAATTTTCCACAGTGTGTTGTGATCTACACAGTCAAAGGCTTTGGCGAAGTCAATAAAGCAGAAATATATGATTTTTTGGAACTCTCTTGCCTTTTTGATGACCCAACAGATGTTGGCAATTTGATCTCTGGTTCCTCTGTCTTTTCTAAATCCAGCTGGAACATCTGGAAGTTCACAGTTCACATACTGTTGAAGCCTCGCTTGGAGAATTTTACTTTGTTAGCATGTGAAATGAGTGAAATTGTGTGGTAGTTTGAGCATTCTTTGGCATTGCCTTTCTTTGGGATTGGAATGAGAACTGACCTTTTTCAGTCCTGTGGCCACTGCTGAGTTTTCTAAATTTGCTGGCGTATTGAGTGCATTACTTTCACAGCATAATCTTTTAGGATTTGAAATAGCTCAATGGAATTCCATCACCTCCACTAGCTTTGTTCATAGTGATGCCTCCTAAGGCCCACTTGACTTCGCATTCCAGGATATCTGGCTGTAGGTGCTATCTCGTGGTTATCTGGGCTGTGAAGATCTTTTTTGCGTAGTTCTTTTGTGTATTCTTGCCACTTCTTAGTATCTTCTGCTTCTGTTAGGTCCATACCATTTCTGTCCTTTATTGTGCCCATCTTGGCATGAAATGTTCCCTTGGTATCTCTAATTTTCTTGAAGAGATCTCTAGTCTTTCCCATTCTATTGTTTTCCTCTATTTCTTTGCACTGATCACTGAGGAAGGCTTTCTTATCTCTCCTTGCTATTCTTTGAAACTCTGCATTCAAATGGGTATATCTTTCCTTTTCTCCTTTGCCTTTCACTTCTTTTCACAGCTATTTGTAAGGCCTCCTCAGACAACCATTTTGCCTTTTTGTGTATCTTTTTCTTGGGGATGGTCTTGATCTCTGCCTCCTATAAAATGTCATGAACCTCCGTCCATAGTTCTTCAGACACTCTGTCATATCTAATAATCCCTTGTATCTCTTCACTACCCTGAAAAGTATGAAGGGGCAAAAAGATTGGACACTGCAAGATGAACTCCCCAGGTTAGTAGGTGCCCAATATAATTCCAGAAAGAATGAAGAGATGGAGCCATAGCAAAAACAGCACCCAGTTGTGGATGTGACTGGTGATTGAAGTAAAATCCAATGCTGCGAAGAGCAATATTGCATAGGAACCTGGAATGTTAGGTCCATGAATCAAGGCAATTTGGAAGTGGTCAAACAGAAGACAGCAAAAGCGAACATCAAGATTTTAGGAATCAGCAAACTAAATTGGATTGGAATGGGGGAATTTAACTCAGATGGCCATTATATCTACCACTGTGGGCAAGAATCCCTTTGAAGAAATGGAATAGCCATCATGGTGAACAAAAGACTCTGAAATGCAGAACTTAGATGGAATCTCTAAAAACGACAGAATGATCTCTGTTCATTTCCAAGGCAAACCATTCAATATCACAGTAATCCAAGTCTATGCCCTGACCAGTAATGCTGAAGAAACTGAAGTTGAATGGTTCTATGAAGACCTATAAGACCTTCTAGAACTAACATCCCCAAAAGATGTCCTTTTTATTACAGGGGCCTGGAATTTAAAAGTAGCAAGTCGAGAGATACCTGGAGTAACAGACAGATTTGACCTTGGAGTACAAAATGAAGCAGGGCAAAGGCAAACAGAGTTTTGCCAAGAGAATGGACTGATCATAGCCAACACCCCCTTCCAACAACACAAGAGAAGACTCTACATGTGGACATCACCAGATGGTCAATACCGAATTCAGATTGATTATATTCTTTGCAGCCAAAGATGGAGAAGCTCTATACAGTTATCAAAAACAAGACTGAGAGCTGACTATGGCTCAGAACATGAACTCTTTTTTGCCAAATTAAGACTTAAATTGAAGAAAGTAAAGAAAACCACTAGACCATTCAGGTATGACCTGCTATGAATATTTGTGTACAAATCTATGTATGGATGCATGTTTTGTTCGGTAAATACCCAGGTGTGGACTGTCTGGTTTATCATAAGAATTTGCCTGTTTTTGAAAGTGGTTGTATAATTTTACATTTGCACACCACTGTATTGGAGTTCCAGTTGCTCCATATGTTTGCCAACATGTTTTTTTAAATGTTTTATCCACTTTCTTAAATGTGTGGTTACATTACATTGTGGTTTTTAAGCCATGTTTCTAAGTCTGAAGGAATTAGATCGGGGATTGTTAGCATTTTCTTTGATGTTTCTCATCTAACTTCCTACATATGCACAAAGTTCCTCCTCTACTAGTTTCCCTAGTATACCATCACTCTTGTCCCCCAGCCTTCTTCCTTGTTTTTTCTTTGTGGTGACTTCCAAGATCTGGTTATCTTGGGACAGAGCCCATTCAGTTTTGCTAACATAATCTTTTCTGCTTTCCAAATTCTGGGACCTCTTATTGACTATAGTCAATAAATTTTAATTCCTGTGGGTAATAGTAAAGTGTTTGAGAGCTGGAGTCAGGCTGTTTAGCTCCCTGGAGAGTCACTAGATCTCTCTGAGCCTCCAGGAAAGTCTCCCATTTATACTCTAATGTGCCAACTATAAAAATTGTTGTATGATCAGGCCATTCAAAATGGCTATTCTCTTGCTCTCTGTACATCTGCTATACCGGTCCCCGCTTCACCTGTACCCTAATCATAGGGCTTAATTAGTGCTTAATCATCAGCTTGCCACAGATCCCAGCTGCTGGTTTCCCCAGTAACTGATGAGCCAACCTGACAGCAATTCCCCCTATAAATGGTAGCCTCCTTCTTCCCTGAATAGAAAGATTACTGCCATGTCTTGCCTTTCGTCTGCTGTACACAGTGGGGCTGCATGTTTTGCTGTAGACTTGTAAGATCCTCGATCCAATAAACCATTGATACCTCTGTTGCTGTCTCTAGGCTCTTTCTTTGATCTCAAGCCTGGGCAGCTACAAGATTTGCAGGCCAATGGAGTGCAGCCCAACAGGTGCCCTCTTGGCCTTGCGTCCCACCCCATGTTACATACCATCACATGACAGTGGTAATGTGAGTGTGATTTGTGCTCATGCTGTCTTGGCTGGATTACAGAAGCTTAAAAGATAAGCCCTTCACATTTTACCTTTATATTCCTGTGAATGCCTCGCACGGTTAAGTGGTCATCCCATATTTTTCTTAGGAGAGAATATGTCCATGTTATTAAGATAATGCTTGGAAGGCACCTGCTGCAGTGAGTGGCTCACAGTAGTTATTTAGTAAGCTATATGTGAAGAGCATTCAGTCAGTGTGGGAATGTTACTTATTTCCTCACTTTTGACTTGATCTCCACCCCTCTCCCACTTCACATATTTTATTCTTTGGGCTGATTTAGAAGCCTATCTATTTTTCATTTTGAAATAACTTTTGACTTTCAAGGAAGTCACAAAAATAGTATGAAGAATTCCACATGTTAACTGATGTGTCCTCGGTGCATCATGTCAAGGAGGCATGTGATGTTCCTTCATCTGTTGTTAATTTTGATCATTTGGCTAAGGAGTTGTCTGCCAGATTACCATCAAGTTACTATTTTTTTCCTTTTCAGCAGGTATCTGGTAAGGAAATACTTAAGTTTATATAGATATCTTGTTTCTCATCAAGTTTTTACTCAGTAACTTTAGCATCCATTGATGATTCCGTCCTGAAATGATTGTTATCAGTTCAGTTCAGTTCAGTCACTCAGTCGTGTCTGACTCTTGGTGACCCCATGAATCGCAGCACGCCAGGCCTCCCTGTCCATCACCATCTCCCGGAGTTCACTCAAACTCACGTCCATCGAGTCGGTGATGCCATCCAGCCATGTCATCCTCTGTCGTCCCCTTCTCCTCCTGCCCCCAATCCCTCCCAGCATCAGTCTTTTCCAGTGAGTCAACTCTTCGCATGAGGTGGCCAAAGTACTGGAGTTTCAGCTTTAGCATCATTCCTTCCAAAGAAATCCCAGGGCTGAGCTCCTTCAGAATGGACTGCTTGGATCTCCTTGCAGTCCAAGGGACTCTCAAGAGTCTTCTCCAACACCACAGTTCAAAACCATCAATTCTTCGGTGCTCAGCTTTCTTCACAGTCCAACTCTCGCATCCATACATGACCACTGGAGAAACCATAGCCTTGACTAGACGGACCTTTGTTGGCAAAGTAATGTCTCTGCTTTTGAATATGCTATCTAGGTTGGTCATAACTTTTCTTCCAAGGAGTAAGTGTCTTTTAATTTCATGGCTGCATTCACCATCTGCAGTGATTTTGGAGCCCCCCAAAATAAAGTCTGACATTGTTTCCACTGTTTCCCCATCTATTTCCCATGAAGTGATGGGACTGGATGCCATGATCTTCGTTTTCTGAATGTTGAGCTTTAAGCCAACATTTTCACTCTCCTCTTTCACTTTCATCAAGAGGCTTTTGAGTTCCTCTTCACTTTCTGCCATAAGGGTGGTGTCATCTGCATATCTGAGGTCATTGACATTTCTCCTGGCAATCTTGATTCCAGCTTGTGCTTCTTCCAGCCCAGCGTTTCTCATGATGTACTCTGCAATGGTTGTCATGGAGTTTGCCAAATAGTGATTTTTTGATTTTTATTATTTCTTCTATTAATTGGCGTTTTGCTCTAAGGAAGTACTTTCCATTCTCTTTCATTTAGCTATTTATTCATTTGTTATTTTATATTCATATAGAATCATGGAATCTCATTTTACTCAATGAGTTATGATCCATTAGAAGCATCATTTGCTTTGTTTATTCCTTCTTTTTATTAAACTGTGCAGATGGTAAAATTGGATGGGTGGAAGAGAGTGTGGGGAAAGAAGGCTTTGAGTACTTGTGTTCTAGTAAAAAGTATGCCAAACAGCAGGCCCAAAGGATAAGCATTTATGTGGTTTATACCAACTTAATAAGGGCCATCGTGAAATACAGTGGTGTAGATTATGCTAAAATATATTCATTTCTCTCCCTTTCAGGAAGTAAAAAGGGCCAGTTGAAAGTAGTTTAGTTATTAAGGTCACCAAAACTTCTCTTAATTTTTAGCAGCTGGAGATGTTTGTTGTTTTTTGGGTAGACTGTGGAGTATATACATGAGAAGCAAATGGAAAATAAAATGTCAGTGTCATTGTCCTGGCACAAGATGGCAGCAGTCAGCCATCCATTCTGTGGCACAAAGCCTCTAGACTTCAATTAACTGTTGTTTGCTCTTGCAGGGACTTCAGTACTAGTGCTAATAACATCCAGATTGACAAAACCAAGCCTCTGTGGCACAACTATTTCCTATGTGGATTTAAAGGAATTCAGGTAAATCAGTATAAAGCAGCTACTAGCAGTTGAGGTTATGATATGTATTATATCAAGATTTATTTCATTTACTATATCGTTTTTGTCTCCTTTCAGTGCTGATGTTTCTGCTCTGTTTTGCTCATGAACATATTTCAGGGGATAGAGTAGATATGACTGTTTCTGGGTGGTGTTCATCAGGGGCTGTAGTGGCTATTCATAAGTCATGTGCATTTGATACTTTGTTCTAGTTTTCAAATCTTTGTTGAAATTTTCTTTTGAAAGATACATTCTGGTAGTAGTACTTACATTTTCTTCTAGTGATGTGTAAGTGCACACTGTAATAGAATTTAGACCTGGACAGCCCTGGGTTTGAGTCTAGACTCTACCCAGCTGTGTTGATTTAACTCTTTAAGTCTCAGATTTGCTGTGTGTGAAATATGTTATTATTATTTCAACAGAGTTGTTGGAATGATCATACAGTACTTGACACATAGTAGGCATTCAATCAATGCTAACTTAGTTTTGTTATTACTACTTCAGATGGGGTTTAAAAAAAGATATAGTGATTTTGATAAGGAAAATAAGGATTTTCCTGGAAACACTGAATACTTTGAATATCTCTAATGTCATGTATGAGAAGATGAAATATTTCTACTTTCTCTCCTAATTAAAAAAGTATGAAGGAAGAAAGAAAATTGATTTGCTAAGTCAATTTGATTTGTTTGCTAAAATTCATGTTTTAGAGAGCTTGTGTTCTTTACTGTCTGATGGTGCTATCTGAAACTTTGTCATGAGTAGCGTAGGATTCAGTGGCATATCCATTACAGATATGCATCACATTTATTTCTGTTGTATAATTCTGTACTCTTAATTATGGTGGTTCTGTATGTATCTTTCTTTCTCTCTACTTCCCTTTCTTCCCCTGCCCCGATCTCTTCCTTCCTTTCATTTTCCCAGACAGATGGTAACAACGTACAGGAAAAGTTACTGGCAGGTTTTAAATCTTCAAATCATTTGGCTTGTCACAAGCATTAGTGGGAATTACAGTATTTGGAAACATTTGTTGGCAAATACAATTTCATCTTTCTTGTAGCAACATGCCTTCTGTAGCATATGGATAAAGTGACCAAAAGAACAAATGTGCCTTGTGTTGTATTTGAGAATTTCAGGTCTTACAGCCTTCCCTTTTGATTTGACAGCTTACGTGCAAAAGCAGGTCTGTGTAATGAATGTTTGGCAGAGAAGTAATTTAAATGTTAGCCTTTTAGAAACCTTCAAATTCAAATACTAGAAAGTTCCAGTGGATAATCTGTTTATATTAAATTGAACATGTTATCCTTATGGGATAGCACTATTTCTGAATTTGGCAAAGCCCATTTGCATTTTGAATCTGTTGTACATTTTAATTTAAACATTGCGTGATAAGTTTGTAAGTATGATTCACATTCAAGACACCCTGTGGATCAGTTTATGGTTAAATATATAGCATTCTCCAAGGATTTTTTTAAACAAGCTGTCTGATGTTCTGTGTGAAAGGGCATTGGCAGCAGCAATATTTCAGTTTATAATTTATATTTCTGGAAAGGAAATTTTTAGATCATTTGAAATCAAGAAGAAAAATACATCCAACTAAATCTCTTCTTTTGTGGTGGATGAGTTTCGCCAGTTTAGGGGAAAAAGAGATTAAAAAAAAAAAGGAAAAAAACTGGTCTTTTATTTGCAGAGTTTTGTTGTTACTTTGGCTATTTTATCTAGTTTATTGAAATTTCTCCCTAGAACAATATGTATGATGAAATGCATAATTATGTAATATAATAGTATTTTGTACTTTGGTCTTGAACCCTTTGAATAATCTGTAAACATGGTGGTACTTTTTCTTGAGAAGGAAGTGACCTTGAATTTATTTTTAATCCCAAAGCACAAAGGATATGATATGATATCATCCTAAGTGTCCTCACCCTACATGTTAATCTATGTATCTTAGAGCTTTCCATCTTGAGATCAGAGTCTGATTATTTTTTTGGACTTTCCTATTTTGTAGAAATAGAGTTTCCCTGCTTTAAGAGTCTGCATTCTCATTTGTGGCTGAATTCTAATTTGGCTGTCTTGAAAGCTACCATATGGCTAAATTGTATCTATAAACTCGGGTAAAAATCTGGATTTCCTCATATCGCTGACTTACGTTAAATCACAGTGACAGTATGCTGGCCCAGGTTTCTGACCGCAGTGGGGAAGTTCTCAACCAGAAATCAGAGACCTCAGTCCTACTTCCATTTCCCTATATGTAATCTTGGGAAAGTCTCTTACTCTTTGGTACCTAGGTTTTTCCATAAATAAAATAGAACTGAGAAAGGTTGGAAGGTCCTCTGAAGAAAAGTATTACATAGAATACTGCATAGAAGCAAACCACTGCTTGGTGTTAGACTTTTACAATGACAGAGTGTTGGGATGTGCTATATAGAGATTTAACCTGCCTCAGTAATAATTGTGTATTTCTTGTCTTGCTACTTGAATTATAATTGTTTAACATTTCTCCATATTTGTTTAAATCAATTCATATTCGTGAAAAAGACCATTCAAAGCAATTTTAGGAAATGGATCAGTAGCTTTTTGTTCAACAAAGTAAAAATTAGTCTTCAAATTATAGAGCCCTGTGGCCAACAGCCATTAAATAAAATGTCACGTATGGACTCAACTAAATTGAATTGCACAAGTTGTTTCTATAAGTAGCATAATAAGTCCATTGTGAGGCTTTTGCTCTCTGAGGAATGAAAGAACTTTCTGCTACTCCTTGAATCCAAGCAGAGTTACTAGTGCTATTTTTCCTTCTATTCTAGGAACACTTTGGTCTCAGTGACCTGACTGGAATGAACTGCTTGGTAGATGGAAACATCCCACCGAGTTCTGGCCTCTCCAGCTCCAGTGCTTTGGTCTGTTGTGCTGGCTTGGTGACACTCACAGTGCTGGGCATGAACTTATCCAAGGTAACCAATTTGAAAGATTTAACCTGATAGAATCCTCTCTTTCTAAAGTATTAGTATCAGATCAGATCAGTTGCTCAGTCGTGTCCGACTCTTTGCGACCCCATGAATCGCAGCACGCCAGGCCTGCCTGTCCATCACCAACTCCCGGAGTTCAAATCTCAAAATTAGAATGCCTTTGTTTGATTGAAAAACTTTGTCTTACCTGAAAGGACTGTACACATGGGGCATGAGTTGTAACTTAGCAAGTTCTGCTTGTGATAAACTACAAGGTAGTTGATACCTTCCAAACAGTAAGCAAATATGTGAAGAGCTGTATCAAAATGCTCTTAGATTAAGTGGAGAGATTGAATGCATGGAGATCTTTTTAAATCACCTTATTAACAAGTGAACTTCAGGGAAGAAATTCTAGCCTTCATAATTGGGCCTGCTTATTTTCACCCAAAACCTTCAGTTAAATATTTGACAAGAAATGGGTAAAAAGGGTGAAAACCAGGCAATAAAGGAACTGAATAACATATCTATTTATACCAGCAGCTTAGTCACTAAAATAAACTTGAAAAAAATACTTCATTGCAAAGAGGAAATGCTTATTTAAAGAAGACATAAATTCTACAAGAGGTCAGAAAGCCTCAACTTTACAAGGTCACATAAATCTCTGATTTCGCAGTTCAGAGTAGGTATGCTCAGCTTTAATTAATGTTTTGGAGGTCTGGTTCAAAAAAATATTATCATATGTTCTTTTTTATCTCTTGTACATGTACTACCACATTCATAGATGTCTAGGAATATAGACTGGGCAACAGGCAGATCAAGAGAAAGTCAGCTGCATGTCTTTCTTTGATCTGCTTAAACTTTCAGTTCAGAAATTTTATTTGTAGGAAGAAAGAGAAAAATGAAGAAGAAAGCAAAGGCTCAGATAGAATTCTCTTTAACTGCCATTGTAACTATGCACTAATTAGTCCTTTGTAAGCAATTGCTTATTTGGAGGTAAGGGTAACTAATTTGTTGTTATTTGTTTCTTGAGAAGAGAGAAAGTAAGGGAAAGAAAGTCCATGTGTAAAATCTGCTTCCACTGGTGCTATGTTTAATCTGGTGGTTTATTTGTTTATTCATTTATCATTCAATCACTGCTTCCCTAGTGCCTACTTTGTGCCAGCTAATGTTCAAGGCATTGGTAATATAATAGGTATAGTTTTAGCCTTCATATTAATAGTACTTATGATCTAAAAAAGGGAATAGAGATGAGTGAATAGGCAACTATACCAGAGTTTGATAAGTGGATACTAGTGTGCTATGGGAGCAGATCTAATCCAGATTTAGAGAACATAGTACATCTAATAGAGTTTTGCCGAGAACACAGGGGTCATATCAAACACCCTCTTCCAACAACACAAGAGAAGACTTTATACATGGACATCACCAGATGGTCAGTATCGAAATCAGATTGATTATATTCTTTGCAGCCAAAGATGGAGAAGCTCTATACAGTCAGCAAAAACAAAACCGGGAGCTGACTGTCATTCAGATCATCAAATCCTTATTGCCAAATTCAGACTTGAAGAAAGTAAGGAAAACCACTAGACCATTCAGGTATGACCTAAATCAAATCCCTTATGATTATACACTGGAAGTGAGAAATAGATTCAAAGGATTAGATCTGATAAACAGTGCCTGAAGAACTATGGACAGAGGTTCATGACACTGTACAGGAAGAGAGGGATCAAGACCATCCCAAGAAAAAGAAATGCAAAAAAGCAAAATGGCTGTCTGGGGAGGCCTTACAAATAGCTGTGAAGAGAAAAGAAGTGAAAAGCAAAGGAGGAAAGGAAAGATATACCCATTTGGATGCAGAGTTCCAAAGAATAGCAAGGAGAGGTAAGAAAGTCTTCCTCAGCGATCAATGCAAAGAAATAGAGGAAAACAATAGAATGGGAAAGACTAGAGATCTCTTCAAGAAAATTAGAGATACCAAGGGAACATTTCATGCAAAGATAGGCACAATAAAGGACAGAAATGGTATGGACTTAATAGAAGCAGAAGATATTAAGAGGTGGCAAGAATACACAGAAGAACTGTACAAAAAAGATCTTCATGACCCAGATAATCAGGATGGTGTAATTACTCACCTAGAGCCAGACATCCTGGAATGCAAAGTCAAGCGGGCCTTAGGAAGCATCACTGCAAACAAAGTTAGTGGAGGTGATGGAATTCCAGTTGAGCTATTTCAGATCCTAAAATATGATGCTGTGAAAGTGTTGCACTCAACATGCCAGCAAATTTGGAAAATGCAGCAGTCGCCACGGGACTGAAAAGGTCAGTTCTCATTCCAATCCCAAAGAAAAGCAATGCCAAAGAATGCTCAAACTACTGCACAATTTCACTCATCTCACATGCTAGTAAAGTAATGCTCAAAATTCTCCAAGCCAGGCTTTAGCAATACGTGAACCGTGAACTTCCAGATGTTCAAGCTGGTTTCAGAAAAGGCAGAGGAGCCAGAGATCAAATTGCCAACATCCACTGGATCATTGAAAAGGCAAGAGAGTTCCAGGAAAACATCTATTTCTGCTTTATTGACTTCACCAAAGCCTTTGACTGTGTGAATCACGACAAACTGTGGAAAATTCTGAAAGAGATTGGAATACCAGACTACCTGACCTGCCTCTTGAGAAATCTGTATGCAGGTCAAGAAGCAACAGTTAGAACTGGACATGGAACAACAGACTGTTTCCATACTGGGAAAGGAGTACGCCAAGGCTGTATATTCTCTCCCTGCTTATTTAACTTATGTGAAGAGTACATCATGAGAAATGCTGGGCTGGATGAAGCACAAGCTGGAATCAAGATTGCCAGGGGAAATATCAATAACCTCAGATATGCAGATGATACCACCCTTATGGCAGAAAGCAAAGAAGAACAAAAGAGTCTCTTAAATTGAAAGAGGAGAGTGAAAAAGTAGGCTTAAAACTCAACATTCAGAAAACTAAGATCATGGCATCTGGTCACATCTCTTCATGGCAAATAGATGGGGAAACAGTGGAAACAGCGACAGACTTTATTTTTGGGGGCTCTAAATTCACTGCAGCTGGTGACTGCAGCCATGAAATTAAAAGACGTTTGCTCCTTGGAAGAAAAGTTATGACCAACCCAGACAGCTATATTAAAAAGCAGAGACATTACTGTGCCAAGAAAGGTCCATCTAGTCAAAGCTATGGTTTTTCCAGTAGTCATGTATGGATGTAAGAGTTGGACTATAAAGAAAGTTGAGTGCCAAAGAATTGATGCTTTTGAATTGTGGTGTTGGAGAACACTCTTGAGAGTCCCTTGGACTGCAAGGAGATCCAACCAGTCCATCTTAAAGGAAATCAGTCCTGAATATTCATTGGAAGGACTGATGTTGAAGCTGAAACTCCATTGCTTTGGCTACCTGATGTGAAGAACTGACTAATTGGAAAAGACCCTGATGCTGGGAAACATTGAAGGCTGGAGGAGAAGGGGACAACAGAGGATGAGATGGTTGGATGGCCTCACCAACTCAATGGACATGGGTTTGAGTAAACTCCAGGAGTTTGTGATGGACAGGGAGGCCTGGAATGCTGCAGTCAGTGGAGTCACAAAGAGTCAGACACGACTGAGCGACTGAACTGAACTGAACTGAGTACATCTAAGCTGAGACAGAGGAATTCATAGATATTAGTGAAGAAGTACTGATAGGCCAAAAAAGAACTACTGATAGCAGGATAACACTGATAACATTGGATAGTCATGTTACAGGGGGAGGAAACATCATGTGAAGATGTCTAGAGTAAGAGTGATCATAGCTTGTTGGAGGAACTAAAAAAGGCTTAATTTAACTGACACATAATAATTTGAAATACAGGGTAAGAGACCAGATGTTGGCCTTGTAAACTATGTTGAGCAATTTGGGCTTTATTTGGATAGCAGTTTGTAAAACCATTGCAGACTTTAGGAAGAGGATAACTTGATTATATCTGTATTTTGAAAAGATTGCCCTGGGTCTATTATAAGGTGTAGACTTGAGGATAATTGTCTTAGCAGTAGAGAGATGCCACTTATACGGAAGTAGCAGTGATAATGGGGAGAGAATTAGATGATAGATTTAAGGTATGTCTCCGACAGAATCAATAAGACTTGATTATTTATTGGATGTGGAACCCAGGGAGTCAAGGATTATACCCAGGTCTCTGGCTTGGTATGTTTCACTGAGATAAGGAATATAGATGAAAAATTAGGTTTGAAGGGAAAGCAAAATGAGTATGAGGAATTTGTGGGCACACTGACGGAGTTACCTAGTGTTTAGCTACAAACAGTATCTCTGAAAGCCAGGAGGAATATTCAGACTTGACATGGTCTACTTGAGAGTCATTAGTATGTAATTGATTTCTGAAGCCATAGGAGTGGAGGAGACCATCCAGTGGAAGAATGTAGGTAGAAAGATAGGGAAGACTAAGACAGAGTTCCAAAAAGCATGAAGATTTGAGGGATGGACAGAGGAAGAGATGTCCACTTGAAGAGACTGAGGAGCAATCAGACATTTAGGAGGAAAAAGTAGAAAAGTCAGGTAACAGCAAAGATAAGGAAAATAATATTTCATGAAAGAGTAGCAGAGAGGTTAAGTAAGACAGAAGTATACATTGAATTTAGCATCAAAGAGGCTGAAAAAAACCTTGACAAGAGCAGCTTAAAATAGGAATGAATTGAAGGATCTATGAGAGGTGAGAAAGTAGAAAACTTCAGTGGATACAAAAAGTCTAGATATGCCTGGAAAAGAGATAATCTGGTGTCTGTGGTTGGGACAGAGGTCAAGGAATTCATTCTTTTTAAAGGGAGGGTTGGTAAAACTTATTTTTCACATTTTCCTGGCCTTCTGATGGTGGAGTATCTAAGGGAAAAGAAGAATAGGACATAAAAAGAAACCTTGTAACTTTGGAATTAATTCTGGCTGTCTCTGTGTCTCAAAGTCAAAAAAGCAAATGTACTGGGTATAAAAACAGATACATAGATCAATGGAACAGAATAGAGAGTCCAGAAATAAACCCATGCATATTCGGTCAATTAGTTTACAACAGAGGAGCCAAGAAAACACAATGGGTAAGGGTCAGTCTCTTTAGTAAATGGTGTTGGAAAAACTGGATGTCACATGCAAAAGAATGAAAATGGACCTTTATCTTACACCACACCCCCCAAACAAAACAAAATATATTAAAGAGTTGAATACAAGACCTAAAACCATAAAAGTAGTAGAAGAAAACCTGAACAGTAAGCTCTTTGACATTGGTCTTGGTGATGATTTTTTGAATTTGACACCAAAAGCAAAGGTGACAAAAGCGAACAAAACAGAATAAAAACAAACAAACAAAAAAACAAAACACAAAGGAATTATATCAAACTTTGTGCCAGCAAAGGAAACCATCAACGAAATGGAAAGACAAGCTACTAATAGGGAGAAAATATTTGCAAATCATATATCTGACAAGGGGTTAATATTAAAAAAATATAAAGAACACATACAGCTCAATAGCAAAAAAAAAAAAAAAAAAAAAAAAAAGCCCAAACCCAAATAATCCAATTAAAAAATGAGCAGAGGATCTGAATAGCTTTCCCAAGGAGACATACAAATGGCCAAAAAGCACAGGAAAGGATGCTCAACATCACTAATCATCAGAGAAATGAATATCAAAACTATAATCAGATATCATATCTGTGAGAATGACTATGATAAAAAAGATAAGAGCTAATAAGTGTTGATGAGTGTGTGAAGAAAATGGAATCCTTGCTCACTGTTAGTGGGAATGTAAATTGGTGCAGCCACTATAAAAATAGTATGGAGATTCCTAAAAAATATTAAAAATTGTCATCAGTTCAGTTCAGTTCAGTCGCTCAGTCGTGTCCGACTCTTTGCGACCCCATGAATCGCAGCACGCCAGGCCTCCCTGTCCATCACCAAGTCCCGGAGTTCACTCAGACTCACGTCCATCGAGTCAGTGATGCCATCCAGCCATCTCATCCTCTATCATCCCCTTCTCCTTCTGCCCCCAATCCCTCCCAGCATCAGAGTCTTTTCCAATGAGTCAACTCTTCGCATGAGGTGGCCAAAGTACTGGAGTTTCAGCTTTAGCATCATTCCTTCCAAAGAAATCCCAGGGCTGATCTTCTTCAGAATGGACTGGTTGGATCATATGATCCAGCAATTTCAATTCTGGGTATTTATTTGAAGAAAAGGAAAGCATTGATTCAAAAAGATATGTGCATTCCCATATACATAATTTACAATAGCCAAGAAAAGGAAACAGCCTATAACCATTGATGGATGAATGGATAAAGATGATGTGATGTGTGTATGTGTGTGTATATACACAATGTAATATTATTTAGCTATAAACTTTTGCCATTTGTGACAACATGGATGGGCCTTGAGGGCATTACGCTAAAGTGAAATGTCAGACAGAGAAAGACAAATGTCGTATCAATGATTTCATTTATATGTGGTGTCTTCCTTCATAGCTTAGTTGGTAAATCATATGCCTGCAATGCAGGAGACATGGGTTTGATTCCTGGCTCAGGAAGATACCCTGGAGAATGAAATGACAACCCACTCCAGTATTCCTTCCTGGAGAATCCCATGGAGAGAGGAGCCTGGCGGGCATAGTCCATGGGATCGCAAGAGTTGAACACGACTTACCAACTAGACCATCACCAACTAAAGAAAAATAAGTAAAAATAAAATACCAAGCTCATAGGTACAGAGAATGGATTAGTAGTTGCCAGAGGTGAGGGATGGGTGAAATGGGTGAAGGAAATCAAAATGGTACAAATTTTCAGTTAAATAAATACGTAATGGGGGTGCAGCATGGTGACTATAGTTAATAGTGCTGTATTTCTTATTTGAAAGTTTCTAAGAGAGTAAATCTTCAAAGTTCTCATCACAAGAAAAAAAAATTGTGTAACCAGGTATAGTGATGGATGTTAAACTTGTGATGATTTCATTTCATAATACATACAAATATTGAATCATTATATCATAACCTAAAGCTAATATAAAAAGCAGAGACAGTACTTTGCTGACAAAGGTCCATCTAGTCAAAGCTATGGGTTTTCCAGTAGTCATGTATGGATGTGAGAGTTGGACTATAAACAAAGCTGAGCACCAAAGAATTGATGCTTTTGAACTCTGGTGTTGGAGAAGACTCTAAAGAGTCTGTTGGACTGCAAAGAGATCCAACCAGTCAACCCTAAAGGAAATCAATCCTGAATGTTCATTGGAAGGACTGAAGCTGAAGGTGAAGCTCCAATACTTCTTCCACCTGATGCAAGGTACTAACTCATTGGAAAAGACCCTGATGCTGGGAAAGATTGAAGGCAGGAGGAGAAGGGGATGACAGAGGATGAGATGGTTGGATGGCATCGCCAACTTGTGGACATGAGTTTGAGCAAGCTCCGGGAGTTGGTGATGGACAGGGAAGCCTGGTGTGCTGCATTCCATGGGGTCGCAGAGTCGGACACAACTGAGCGACTGAACTGAACTGAAAGCTGATATAATGTATGTCAATTGTACTAAATTTTTAAAAATTAAAAACAAAAACAAATGTACTTTACCAGGACTATCTCACTCCCTTGCTTAAAGGGAACAATATGTATGTCTTAACTTTTCATGTTAGTCTAAGTTATACTGACAGTGCTTATATTTTCTAGGGCCTGAGCATATTTGTTTGAAGAGTTTCTTTGCTATAGTAAGAAGAAATCTTGACTGAAAAGAAGCCCCAAATTTGCCCAAAGTCTTTAGATAAGTGCCAAGTATATACTTGACTCTTATAAAAATTATAGAACACAAGAACGCAAGGGACTTTAGAGATGAGTTATTTCAAAATCTTTTTTTTTTTTGCTTATATATCAGTCAGTGTCTTCATAGGAAATGAATGGAAGGGTTTCCCTGTAAAACCTGAAGCCATTATACTTCAGGAGCTGCAGCTATAGAGTAGTGTTGCCAGAAATGCAACGAGGCAGGGAAAGAGTGAAAGGGGTGGGAATAGATGTGAGTTGGGAACGGCTAGGGAAGTTATTCACAGAAATCAGTTTCCTGGTGGTACAGAGAAGCGTGAGAATGGAGGGACAGGAAGGCAAGCAAAGAATGGTCAGCCTATCTAATAAGAAAAAGCCCATGCTGCTAAGTCACTTCAGTCGTGTCCAACTCTGCGACCCCATAGACGGCAGCCCACCAGGCTCCCCCGTCCCTGGGATTCTCCAGGCAAGAACACTGGAGTAGGTTGCCATTTCCTTCTCCAATGCATCAAAGTGAAAAGTGAAAATGAAGTCGCTCAGTCATGTCCGACTCGTAGCGACCTCATGGACTGCAGCCTACCAGGCTCCTCCGTCCATGGGATTTTCCAGGGAGGAGTACTGGAGTGGGTTGCCATTGCCTTCTCCAAAAGCCCATGAGACACTGGTAACTAATGCCCTTTCAATTAATAAACAGTCTCCTCCCAGTTATATGTAAATTCAGTACCCTATTCAATTGCAGACGACAGTTACTACAAATGGGATATGATAGATAGGTGTGGAACTTGTTAATTTACTAATAACTAAATGTTGCATATCTGAAACCAGTAAAATAAGATGGTTAGTTACCCAGAAAGTCTGGAAGACAAATTATGAATTAAAGTGGAACTGACAGAAGACTATGTTGTGATAAAAGATCTGTGAAATCGAAAATACTATAGACTTCTAGTTTCAAGATGACTCTGCCGTGTTTAGTTGCTCAGTCATGTCCGATTCTTTGCGACTCCATGAACTATAGACCACCAGACTCCTCTGTCCATGGGGATTCTCCAGGCCAGAATACTGGAGTGGGTAGCTGTTCCCTTCTCCAAAAGATCTTCCCAACCCAGGGATTGAACCCAGGTCTCCCACATTGCAGGCGGATTCTGAGCCACCATCTGAATAAACAGATACCTACTCTCTTTCTTTACCCCTCATTCATTATTCTTTTCTCAAAAAATCATCTCCAAATAGGGAAAGCAAGAAAAGAAGGCATAAGCTCCATCTTTGATAAATCAAGGAGACATATTAATAAATAACCCTAAACCACAAGATACAAAGATGGAAAGTGGGTGTAAGGATGGTACATGACTTAGCAGAGTGGTAGAAAGGTCAAAGCCAAGTGCCTGTGGAGAGTGGTGCAGATGGAAAGCAAGCTGACTCACAGCTCTCTGGAAAGGCTTAGGAATTAGAGGCACTGGGTATCGCAAGAAGCAGGGTGACACGGTGAGTGGAAATTTATTTGAAAGTCTTTATGAAGAGCAGCCAGACCCTCAGAGCCCACTTTTACCTGGCTAAATAAGGAAGCCATTTCCCACCACCTTTGTAGGAGTCTCTGGAGAAATAGATTATCTGGACTTGGGGACATTGAGCACTGAGAAAGGCTGGACCAGAATAGAATTGAAAACTAGGAGATTAAAGGACTTTCTGCCTCTGAACAGCACAACTCCCTTTCTCTGATCAGCTGTAGCATAACTGGCAGCCTTACCACTCCAAACCCCAGCAGGGATATTAGAAGATCCTTCTCAGAGGAAACTAAACCATGATGAACCATCCTGGAGGAAAGACCCATAAATACTGACATTTGGTGGCCCCCTTCCACCAAAATTCGCCAGCTACTCTCTGACCATTTTAGAAACCCATTTACAAAGCTGCTAGTCAGCTTTTTAGTGACTCACTCTTAAGGATGATAGGCTGTCAAAAGATAATTGGTCTTTGGAAGAAGGCCTTCAACATTAAGTAAACAAAGGAAAAAGGAACTCAGAAGAAACAGAAGACAATACTGAGAGCAGAAAATTCCTTCAACATCATCCTGTTGTTTTCAGAGAGTAAAATGTTGGAAAAAAAAATAGAATGTTACTTTTTAAAAAGGAGCAAACAGTAAGAAAGAGATTTTGGATATTAAAAATATGATAGCTGAAAAAAAAGTTCAGTATAAAGGCTGGAAGAATTCTGATAAAGTAGGAAAAAGGGATGGACAATAAAAGAGAGAAAAATAAGAAAACTTACAAATCAATCCTGGAAATACAATATTCAACCAGTAAGAAGAAACAGAATAAACAATCATTAGAGAATTATCATCATTATTATTGTTATTATCATTTTGGCCTCGCTGTATGGCTTGACCAGGTATTGAACCTGGGCAACTGAAGTGAAAGCACCAAGTCCTAACTACTGGACTGTCAGGGCATTCCCAGAAAATTATTATTTTTTAAAATAACATTTCTCCAAAATGAAAATATGTATTTTCAAGTTGAAAGGTGCTCATAGGGTATTCAGCATAATAAATGAAAAAAAAAAAAAAAAAAAAACCCGAAAGTATTCCTCAGTTAAAAAAAAAAAAGAAGATGCTTTTCCTTCCATTTAAAAAATGAGAGAAAACCAACCAAAGTTTATTGTCTGGGAATTTTGAAACTTGAATATTAGTAGAAAACACTCAAAACTGATTGAGAGAGCAAGAGAAAAGATGGAAAAAAGATCATAATCAAAGGAACAGGAATGAAAATATTAAAAATAGCTTTGGAAGATGGAAGGCAACAAAGTAATGTCTTCAAAATATGAATGAAGTTTAGCTTAGGATAAATGAACTGATCAAGTAAAAGGATAGAATAAAACACTCTCAAACATGCAAATTCTAAAAGTCTACAACATGTAATCAACCAAAACTTGGGAGTGAACCAAGAAAGAAGTTGACATGGGAACTTGGAGATGGGAAATCTAATACAGGAGAGAGGAGTTGGGTATTTATAGAACATCAATGATGGGAAATCCCAGCAACTTAGAAACTTAGAAAACATCCACCCAGAAACTTAGAAAATACTCAGTACAGATTAGAACCTGATGGGGGAAGAAAAAATGGAAGTGATAAATCTTATCAGGAAAATAAAGAATTGATAAATCGGACATATTTGACTATGTTGAAAAATAAATTGAGAGTGATTTTTGCAGAGTTTTTATAGGGTATGGGAAGGCTTAGCTGGATGTGCAAATTAAACTAAGCAAATGAGGAAATTCAGCAATTATTAAATATAAGGAAAAGTTGTCCCAGAAAGGAAATCAATTATTTTTCATTATTTGGCTCATAAATAAACAATAATCTCAATAATTAATATACCGAATACAGATTTAACCGAACTTTTTTGGAATAAATTTATTGAGAAGGATTGGGGGAAAGGTAGGTGTAAGACAGCTAAAATTCTCCTTTATCATAAGAAGGCAGTAGGTGAAATTAATATGGAATATCTAGGCAATAGCATTTTACTCAGATTATCTGATAATTTAAAGCAAGAGCTAGTTGAAAGGGTTTGACTCTGGGTACACTGTACTGAGGATGAAGATGAGATGGTGAGAGCTAGGGACTGCTTTTTTTTGTTGTAAACCTTTTAGCTCCTTCAATCCTTTAGATTAAATGCATATATTCCCTTGGTAAAAATTAAGAAAAGGAGAAGAAAGGTGAATGAAATGAAAGGTAACTAGAAGATGAAGACATGAGACGAGATTTCGTGAGTCAAAGTTAGAGACTGGGAACAGATGAGCTGCTAGACTGTCACCAAGTCAGAAAGGCCTGGGGAGAGGCTTGTTGGTGGGTTTGAGGTGAATCCAAGAACATGCAGGCATCTTTTGCTTAATGGGTGCAAGCCAATAGTATTTAGGTTTGGGGATGTAAGCATATTTTTTTCTTAAATAAACAAGCACCTTTTAAAAAGTATTATACTGATATATATATATATATATATATATATATATATATATATATACACACACATACAGTCTATGAAGTTTAAGTATCAAAAACCAAGAGATGTTCTATCAGGAAAATGTTAGCTGGGGAGACGTTCTGTAAGGTATGCCCCTACTTTGCTAGCTCAGGATTTAGGTTGCTATAGACTTGTGTCAGAGAAGGCAATGGCAAGCCACTCCAGTACTCTTGCCTGGAAAATCCCATGGACGGAGGAGCCTGGTAGGCTGCAGTCCATGGGGTTGCTACGAGTTGGACTCTACTGAATGACTTCACTTTCACTTTTCACTTTCATGCACTGGAGAAGGAAATGGCAACCCACTCCAGTGTTCTTGCCTGGAGAATCCCAGGGACGGGGGAGCCTGGTGGGCTGCCGTCTATGGGGTCGCACAGAGTTGGACACGACTGAAGCGACTTAGCAGCAGCAGACTTGTGTCTAGTTTCTGTGTGTTCTTGGAATTGTCCTCGGAGGCCAAGAAGAAAGGACTAAATTCCTCTATGGACCTTAGAGACAGCTGGCTGGCTTGCGAAACAGGTTGCAATTCTAAAAATCAAAACATCTAAAAAAAAAATCAGATGTTCTGCACAAAATCATTTACGTGGAGTTCTATTTCTTATTATTTTAAATAGGAAAAACTACAGTGTGTTGCTCTTCAACTTAGAATATCTAATTTCCTACAATGTTACAAAAACACAGTAAAAAATCCCACTAAATAAGTAACTTAGAAATACAATGAAAAATACTTAGAACAATTGCCTTTCTTTTAAAAAAAAATAATTTTATTTCTTTATGGCTATGCTGGGTCTTCATTGCTGCTTGGGCTTTTCTCTAGATGTGGCGAACAGGGCCTACTCTCCAGTTGGGGTACTCTGGCTTCTCACTGTGGTGGCTTCTCTTGTTATGGAGCACAGGCGTGCAGGCTTCTGTAGCTGAGGGACCTGGGCTCAATAGTTGCAACTCATGCACTTCAAAGCACAGGCTCAGTAGTTGTGGCACACAGGCTTAGTTGCTCTGCAGCATATGGGATCTTCCCAGATCAAAGATTGAACCTGTGTCTCCTGCATTGGCAGGCAGATTCTTTACTACTGAGCTTTTACTTTTCTTGACCATTGAACAATTAATAGGGTTGTTAACAAGCAGTTACTTTACATAGTAGTACACTGAGTCTTCTCTGTGGATGCCTGGTGTCCCAGTATTACAGACACTATTTCCTTACTAGCGTTGTTATATGGTCAGGCCACTCACGATGGCTGTTCTCTTGCTCTCTGTACAACCTGTACTATTACAGTCCCTGTTTTACTTGTATCCTGTGCAAATAACTGACCTTCCTATCTGTGCCCCAGGCACCAGCTGGTGATTGTTCTTATCAAAGGGGTGGTGAAAGTCATGCCTTTCTACTGGTTTCCCTGGTAATTAATGAGCTCACCTGACATCAATTCCCCTATAACTTGTCATCTCCCCTTCCCCCCACCCCGGGAGCTAAGACTGCTACCGCCAACCGTGATATGCGGTGGGGTGTTGCTCCAGGACCCTGCTTCAGACATGTAAGCTTCCCCATTCATTAAACCATAGATGTCACTGTTGCTGACTTGGGGCTCTTTCTTCGGTCTTGAAATTGGGCAAACACAGGCCTTGTAGGCCTGTGGGGTGCAGGCCAATAGTATTTAGGTTTGGGGATGTAAGCATATTTTTTTCTTAAATAAACAAGCACCTTTTAAAAAGTATTGTCCTGGGAGATATATACAGTCTATGAAGCTTATAACAAACCAAGAGATGTTCAATCAGGAAAATGTTAGCTGGGGAGGCATTCTGTAAGGTGTGCCCCTACTTTGCTAGCTCAGGATTTAGGTTGCTGTAGACTTGTGTCTAGTTTCTGTGTGTTTTTGGAGTTGTCCTTGGAGGCCAAGAAGGACTATATTCCTCTTATGGACCTTAGAGACAGCTGGCTGGCCTGCAAAACAGGTTACAATTCTAAAGACCAGCTTTGGCCAGTAAGGTGTGTTTGATTGGCTTCTGCCTGCAAATTCTTTCCTCTACTGGGGTCCTGAAGGCAACCGTTCAGTGACATTTATTAAACACTTGCTATGTGCCAGGTATTGTTTTAGGTACCGAAGGTGAATAAAATCAGTGAAGCCTCTGCTTTCATGACACTTACATGCTGGTGGTTGTGGTGTTGGTGGGAGATAATGAACAGCTATACAAATGAATGTATAAGATAATATCAGCGAGAGCTAGAAAGAAAAATAGGCTGTAGAAAGGGGAAGCAGCTATTTTAGATAGGGAATTAGAAGTCTCCTTCAAGGAGGAGACATCTGAAGTGATACCTGAGGGAGTGAGCAGAGAGAGGAGGCAGAAGGCACACAAACGCCAGAGACCTAAGGTGAAAGGCGGCTGGTCACATTCCAGGAATAGTAGAGGCCTGTGTGGATGGGGTGCGGTGAGTAGGGGAGAAGGCAGAGTGGTGGAAGGAGAGTTGAGAGTGGTGGCCAGAGGCCACATGGTCAGTCTTGTTTGAACTTCATTCCAAGCCAAACAAAGCTTTTGGAGGGCTCTGAGCTGAGGGTAGCAAAATAGGATTAACACCGATTTGAGTTCTTTCAGCTGGGGGCACTATACTGTAGCTTATACTGGCAAGAGAGGAAACAATTTTTTGAAAAAGAAAAAGAAAAGGAACAGTCACTGCCCTTATGGAACTTGAGTGCACACGGTGGAATACTATACTAACCAAAGTCTTAATAGTTGAGCGCCTATCTCATCCAAGGTGGTGGTGGTGTCTCTAAGTTGTGTCCAACTCTTTGGGACTCCATGGACTATAGCCTGTCAGGCTCCTTTGTCCATGGGATTCTCCAGGTGTGAATACTGAAGTGGGTTGCCATTTCCTTCTCCAGGGTATGTTCCCAACCCAGGAATTGAACCCCGGTCTCCTGCATGGCAGGCAGATTCTTTACTGACTGAGCTATGAGGGAAGCCCCATCCAAGGGGTGAAGTATTTTATATGTAAATGGGAAATAAGTTTGTAAGAATGGCTCCTTGGTAAAGTTGGATGAAGAAGATTTTAAGTAAGTGGTGAGTTCTAAAATATTTTAAAGGCAAAGAAAGCTGTGTCTTGACACAAAGTCCTGGGAGGGGCCCAAGGGCATTTCAGGCAGAGTGAGCCCATAAGTGCATTATAACAGTTCTCAGAGCCAGACTTGTAAATATGTGTCAGCTGAGGCCTAAAAAGTCTTATGCAGCCTCATGAAATTCCTTTTAAAAACTTAGTTGACTACAGGGATGTTTCTAGTTGCTTAAGTCCCTGAACAGATTCAGTTAACTTAATTTCAGTGGCAAATTAATTGTGTAGACACGGGTTGATACTCTTCAGAGGAGTGTTTTTGAAGTTTGAAATCCATACTGTGTATAAGAGACCTTTGAGGTTCACAAGCAAAGTAACTGGAGTGTCCAAAGTTCTGTGCCAGATATTTCCAACTTTTTATTTTTCTGAGTTTTTAAGAGCTGTTTCCTTGAGAAAGTTTAAAGATAATTTTTCTTTGCATGTAACTACATTTAAGTTAAATATTTCTTGGCCTCTAGAACGAGACCTTGTATTTAAAAAGTAAAGGCATGGTCTACATTACAAAATGAAAAGAATCTCACTATTATACAAAGGTTTAAACTACAATTTAAATGTTTTAATAGTAATTTGCTACACAGTATAAGAAAAATTAGAAAACAATTTGCACTGTCACTAATTATTATGTTTAGAAGTCCATACAAAGACATTGTTTCATTTTGCTTAGAATAACAAAAACCTCATCCATATAATGGTTAAGGAAAATAGTATTTTAAAACATTCCAGCCAGATGTTGACTGCTAATGAACTGCAGCAGCCTGGCCTCAGAAAAGATGATACATCCAGAGTACAATCTTTGAAAAGAATCTCTTAATTAAGTGTTGAGTGTGGACTGAAGCCATGTGCTCACTGGTACAAAAACCAGGAGGGCTTAGTTCGAGCATTGGGTGGCCTGTGTTTAAAAAATGTTTGAAAATTTAAGCTACTATTGTTACTATGTGAATATAAAACTGTTCATATTGTATTATCATAAGAAAGAACCAGGTTTCTTTCAGTTACATGGGATAGTGTTTGTGTCTTTGATTATAGTCTTTTTTAGGAGTAGTATTGGAAATGGAATCTTTTATTTAATGATTTTGACTGATTTGGATTCACTTGGATGATATGACTAAGCTATTTGATTAGAAGCCTTGCTTCATGGAGGTTGTTTAGGTCACCTCTGCTTTTTTTTTCCCATTTCCTTTCTTAGGCTAAATGCATGTTTACTATTAGCATAAACGGAGGCAAACAAGACTAATTAGGGAGCAACAGTTTGGAGGAATAAGGGTCACTGTTTCCAAGTGGTTTCAAATGAAACCACTGTTGCTTAAAAATTGTAGCCATGCCTGGTTGTGCCTTGGACTTTTGTTGCAATTCTTAGATTCTTTTTATTATTAGGTCACCATGTTTTGATGTCTCCAAACTTTGACTTGCACACAGCAATAGTATAAACATTATTCAGTATTTAAAGAATTAACTGGACCAATGTAGGTGATATTAATATACCACATATGTTCATAGCCCTTACCTTCTACCTTTATGGTATACAGAGAAAAGATAAAAGATAACAATACAATGGTAAATAACCCTACCAAATTCAGAGGGGTTTGTCATCTAATATTTCCATTCATTTATGTTTAATAGAGATGATTGTAGCCAATTGATCAAACCTTAACCTTGTGCTGAGCCCCAGACTAGTATTTGATACAGTAAGCAGAACAATGGAAGGCTCTCTATAACTTGTCCCCCTTTGTAACCAATTTGGTCTATAACTTGTATGAACCCCCCTTCCCACCTCCCCCACCCCGACCCCATGCCTCAACTTCTGTTTCTAAAATGAGAGTAAGAGCAGCTGTTCCTTTAAATTCACAGGGCTGAATGTTAGATTAGCCAAATACTCCAGTCCTCTGACCTTCCTGTTAGGAGATTTTGGAAAAGTTTAGGGCAAGTGTTTAGCAAGAAAGTAGGTAAGGTAGGAAAATAAATTAGTAGTCAGGGAAGAGTCTGTAACTGCATGAGATTTTAAGTGTATTGGTGGCCATGAGAACAGAAAGGAAACAGCTGTATTTGTAGACACAAACTTTATTTATTATAGTTAAACTGTAAAGTGACTCAAGGGAAAAGGTTAACTGATGAAGACTATTTATGATACGTTCTGGACACCAAGATTTGGAGATTACTACTGAAAATATGGACTTAAAGTTATACTAGAATTTATGTGAGAGTAAAAGATACCCCCCCTTTTATAATCAAGTACCTAGGTGTTTTATACACATCATCTCTAACCTCATGGTAGCTTTGTAAAACAGGTTTATTATTACTATTATTTCAGTTTTGCAGAAGAAAGTATTGAGGCTCAGTGAATTTATATAATGTGATCAAAGACAAATCGCTTTATGAATGGAGTTACCTGGATTCCAGCTCAGACAGATTCGATTCACAGTATGTGGATGCATTTTCCACACTGCCATGCTGTTACCGGTGGTGCAATGTACTCAGTTTTGCAGATACAGGGAGCACACTGGAGATGGTCCAGCCCCAGCGTTCTGTGATCTTTCTGATGTCCTAAAATATGAAGTGAATGGAAATGAATGATAATTTTTCATGTGTATGCCTAATAATTTGAGTTGAATATTTTTTCATAGGTTGGCAGATTTTATACTCTTTGGCAAGATAATGATTGTTTTCTCTAGTTCTGCTCATCCAAAGCAAAGGGTTGGATGCTTAGGAAACAGAAAGCCCTAGGTTATAGTCCTTAGGTTTAATTCATTTACATTTTAGTTGTAGGTATTGGGTTAACCTAAAAATAGGAACATCACACAAAAGTAGCATATACAAATTCTTCCAAAGAATATGAAAAGAGAGAACATTTCCCAGCTTCTTTTATAAGGCCAGAGATCAAAGTAAATGTGCTTCCTTGGTACCAAATCTGACATGGACATTACAAGAAAAGGGAAGTACAGGTTAATCTTCCTCATGATTTTAGATGCAGACAATTCTTAATGAAATTATTAGTAAATTTAATCCAGTAAAAATGGGATAATAAATAGGGTATAGGATAATATATCATGGCCAAGTTGAGTTTATTCCAACAATTTCAAGTTTCATTTATCAAAATAAATCAATGTAATTTACCATATTGACAGAATAAAATGTAGTAATCTTGATACAGGAAAGCATTTGATAAAATTTAACATTTTAATCATGATTAAATGACTGTAAATGACTCTAAATGACTCTCTGTAAATTAGAAAATAGAATTCATTATGGTGGCTACTTTTTGGGAATTAGGGAAAGAAATGATTAGGTGGGGATGTAAAGGGTCTGGAGTTCTGGCAATACTTCTTTCTTGACCTTAATGGTGGTTCCAGGGGCATTCTATTTGTGACAGATTATTGATCTTTACACTTTATATACTTTCCTCTATGTGTCTTTTTAAAAAAAAGTAAGGCTTCCTTCAATCCTAGAACCAACCACTGTTAAAGATTTTTTGTGTGAGTCCTCTAGAAATACTCTGTCCACTGTAATATATGCATATGTTTCCCCTTTTGCTGATTTACATAAGAACATTTTATGTGTGTAAATATAGGAATATATATATATACACACACACACACGTATATATACATATACATAGGTCACTTAAAATGTAAGTTGAGAATTTTTCTCTTAAATATAAATTTAAAATTGTTCTGTATTAGCATACATAAAGAATCTTTCAAATGTAGATTCTTTTTAATTGCTTTCTTGTTTAATATTATGTCATACCGTAATTTGTTTGGTCTTATAATTAGATACAGTTTAATAGTTAATAATATTTTTCAGGGTTTCCTAGGTGGCACTAGTGGTAAAGAATTCACCTGCCAAGAACTTACCATAATTTATTTAACTAGACCTTCTATTATGGAAATTTAGGTTGTTTCCAGCTTTCCACTATTATAAAAAAGGCTCTGATGAATATTCATGCAGATTTTTTTCACACTTGATCAATTCTCTCCTTAATTATTGGATTAAAGGCATTTTCATTTTAGTAATAGACTTTATTTTTAGAGCAATTTTGGCTTTACAGCAAAATTGACCAGAAAGTACAGAGATTTTCCATATACCCCTTGCCTCCACACATGCATAGCCTCCCTTATTATCAACATTCTCCACCAGAGGGTACATTAGTTACAAGTGATGAACCTATATTGACATATTATAGTCACCATTTATGTTACGTTTAGCTCTTGAGGTGGTACACTGTATGGGTTTGGACAAGTTTATATAATGATGTATATCCACCGTCATACAGAATAGTTTCACAGCCCTGAGAATCCTCTATGTTCTGCCTGTTCTTTCTTCTCTCCTCCCCACACCTGGTGACAATTGACCTTTTTACAGTCTCCATAGTTTAATCTTTTCCAGAATGTCATGCAGTTGGAATCATACACTATATAACCTTTTTTGATTGGCTTCTTCTACTTAGTAATATGCATTTAAATTTCCTCCGTGTCTTTTCATATCCTGATAACTCATTTCCATTTAGTCCTGGGTGATACTCTATTGTATGTTAGTAACAGTTTGTTTACCCATTTACCTACTGAAGGACACCTTGCTTGCTTCCAAGTTTTGTTAGTTTTGAATAAAGCTGCTGTAAAATCCATGTGCTAGTTTTTGTGTTGACATAATTTTTAAAGTCCTTTGGGTAAATTCCAAGGAATGCAATTACTGGAATGTATTATATGTTAAGAATATGTTTAATTTTGAAAGAAACAAACTGTCTTTCAAAGTAGGTGTACCATTTTGCATTTTCACCAACAATGAAGGAGAGTTCCTACTGCTCCACAACCTTGCCAGTGTTTGGAATTCTGGTTTTCGGTGATTTTAATCCATGTGTATAGGTATTTCATTGCTGTTTTAATTTGCACTTCCCCAGTAACACATGATGTGGAGCATCTTTTCATATGCTTATTTGTCATCTGTATATCTTCCTTGATGAGGTGTCTGTTAAGGCCCATTTTTTAATCAGACTATTTGTATCCATATCATTGAGTTTTAAGAGTTTGTTGTATGCTCTGGATGACAGTCCTTTATCAGATATGTCTTTTGCAAATATTTTCTCCCAATATGTAGTTTCTCTTTTTATTCTTTTGACATTGTTTTTTGTGGAGTAGAAATGGTTGGTTTTAATGAAGTCTAGGTAATTAATTCTTTTTTTCATGGACTGTGCATTTAGTATTGTATCTAAAAAGTCATCACCAAATCCTAAGTGATCTCGGTTTTCACATATGTTATCTTCTAGGAGTTTTATAGTTTTATGCTTTACATTTAGGTCTATGATCCAGTTTGAGTTAATTTTTGTAAAGGTTTAAGGTCTGTGTTTAGATTCATTTTTTTGGTATGTGGATGTGCAGTTGTTCTAGCACCATTTGGAGAAAAGACTATCTTTGCTCCATTATGTTGCTTTTGCTCCTTTATCAAAATATCACTTGACTATATTTATGTACGGAGAAGGCAATGGCACCCCACTCCAGTACTCTTGCCTGGAAAATCCCATAGACGGAGGAGCCTGGTAGGCTGTAGTCCATGGGGTCGCTAGGAGTCGGACATGACTGAGTGACTTCACTTTCACTTTTCACTTTCATGCATTGGAGAAGGCAATGGCAACCCACTCCAGTGTTCTTGCCTGGAGAATCCCAGGGACGGGGGAGCCTGGTGGGCTGCCATCTATGGGGTCGCACAGAGTCGGACACGACTGAAGTGACTTAGCATAGCATAGCGTATTTATGTAAGTCTATTTTTGGCCTCTCTCCCACTCCAGTACTCTTGCCTGGAAAATCCCATGGACGGAGGAGCCTGGTGGGCTGCAGTCCATGGGGTCGCTACAAGTTGGACATGACTGAGCGACTTCACTTTCACTTTTCACTTTCACACGTTGGAGGAGGAAATGGCAACTCACTCCAGTGTTCTTGCCTGGAGAATCCCAGGGATGGGGGAGCCTGGTGGGCTGCCGTCTATGGGGTTGCACAGAGTTGGACATGACTGAAGCGACTTAGCAGCAGCAGTAGCATTCTGTTGATTGAACTGTCTCTTCTTTTGCTAACCACATGTTTTAATTACGGTAGCTTTATAGTAAGTCTTGAAGTTGGATAGTGTCAGTCCTCCAATTTTATTCCCCTCCTGCAACATTATGTTGGCTATTCTGGGTCTCCTGCCCCTCCATATAAACTTTAGAATCTGTCGATAACCATAAAATAACTTGCTGGGATTTTGATTGGGATTGCATTGAATCTATAGATCAAGTTTGGAAGAACTAATGTCTTGACGTTGTTGAGTCTTCCTATCCATTAACATGGACTATCTCGTCAGTTATTTAGTTCATTTATTTTGTTCATCAGTTTTTTAGTTTTCCTTGTACTGATTGTATTTTATTTGATTTAGTTAAGTATTTTATTTTTTGTTTGCTGATGTTAATAATATTGTGTTTTAAATTTCAAATTCTACTTGTCATTGCTGTTATATAAGAATGTGACTGACTTTTGTATATTAATCTTGTATCCTATAGCCTTGTTATAATTGCTTGTTAGTTCCAAGAGTTTTTTGGTTGATTTTTTTAAAATTTATTTTTAACCTAGATAATCATGTCATCTGTGAACAAAGACAGTTTTATTTATTCCTTTGCAATCTGCATAGCTTTCATCTCCTTTTCTCATCTTACTGCACTCACTAGGACTTCCACTATGATATTGAAAAGCAATAGTAAGAGGGGACATCCTGGCCTTGTTCCTGATTGCTTTAACTTTTGAAATTCATTGTCAAATTGTCATCTAGAAAGATATTACCACTTACAGGTGACCCTTGAACAACACATTGGCTAATCCTCATATAACTTATAATCGACCCTCCCTATACCAGTTCCTTTGAATCCATGGGTTCAACCAACACAGACAGATGGTGTAGTACTATAGCATTTACTATTGAAAAATATCTGTGTATAAGTGGACCTGTGTAGTTCAGACCCATGTTGTTTAAGGGCCAGTTGTAATATGCAGTAACATTGCATGAGAGTCCATTTCCCACAGGCTTACTAACATTCTATCAATCTTTTAATTTTCCCATTCTGATAGATGCTATTATGGGTATATGTTTGATTATTAGATGGTTTAAACAACTTTTCCACATCTTTTATTAGTCACTTGCATTTTTTGACTCTGTATGTTTACTTAGCTCATTTGCTCCTGGAGTATTCATTAATCATCTTATTACTCCATAAGAACTCTCTCTCTCTCTCTATCTCTCTAAAGCATTAACATATTTTATATTGTAAATATCCAACCCTTTTCAAACCAGTTTTCTGTTTGAATTCTTTTAAACTGATAATTCTGGAGCAAAGGTCACTTTGGTCATATTTAAACAAATACATTGCAGCCATGAAATTAAAAGACGCTTACTCCTTGGAAGGAAAGTTATGACCGACCTAGATAGCATATTGAAAAGCAGAGACATTACTTTGCCAACAAAGGTTCGTCTAGTCAAGGCTGTGGTTTTTCCAGTAGTCATGTATGGATGTGAGAGTTGGACTATAAAGAAAGCTGAGTGCTGAAGAATTGATGCTTTTGAACTGTGGTGTTGGAGAAGATTCTTGAGAGTCCCTTGGACTGCAAGGAGATCCAACCAGTCCATCCTAAAGGAGATCAGTCCTGGGTGTTCATTGGAGGGACTGATGTTGAAGCTGAAACTCTGATATTTTGGCCACCTGATATGAAGAGCTGACTCATTTGAAAAGACCCTGATGTTGGGAAAGATTGAAGGCAGGAGGAGAAGGGGACAACAGAGGATGAGATGGTTGGATGGCATCACCAACTCAATGGACATGAGTTTGGGTAACCTCTGGGAGTTGGTGATGGACAGGGAGGCCTGGCGTGCTGTGGTTCATGGGGTCACAGAGTCAGACACGACTGAGCAACTGAACTGAACTGATAGGATGGGATCATTGTATGTATGTATGTTCAATTTTATCTTCCTTGAGTTGAAAATAATCTACCCCTTTTAATTTCATTTTGAAGTAAAGCACTTGGACACAAATAGCCTGACAGAGTCAGGGATTTAAGATTTCTCTGAAATAAGCCACCTGCTTCATTAAATGAACCCCAGAGCTCTTAGGTCTACCACATGTTTGACCTCGTATGTTTAGAAGCTTATTCAAGGGAACTAAAATTACTACTGATTTGTATTATAAGTAGGAATATTTTCCTAATAGTAAGATACGTACTTTTGAATCTGAATAATGCAGTTTAGCATCTGTTTGGCACTTGGAGAAATTCAAAGAACTTTACAATGATCCATATGCCAGGCCACTTAACTCTACAAAGTAAGGTTGACTGCCAGCCTCTTAGACCATAGTCTTAACCTCTCAGAGACTTCTTGGAGAGTAGTTAGAGGATCATTTACTTGACATTCTGTTATATAAAAAAGGTAAGGCAGGTTTTATTTTTATAACATGTTGATGTTACTTCTACTTCCCTATAAGGTATAAAAACACCAAATAGCAAAGACAGCAGCAACAACACAACAAAATTTTTGGAGGGTATAGTCGTTAGGTAGTTGACCCCGGTTCATTCAGCCCTTCTAGGGCTTGAGCGAGGCACTGGTAATTGATAGTGGAGATGCCTTTTTAGTATTGAAGGACATACAGATCTGTTGAGAATAAAAAAAGTGCACCCAGTCTGGCAGAAAGGAATCTTAAAAACTTCTCTCCCTCAAGAAAGAGGCGATCATATCACTTTCTTGTGAGCATCTTTCCAATATCTGGTATAAAGGAGGCAATTAATTGGATTGGATTAAATTAGTGAATTATCACTTACCATCACATGCTAAATAGCCATTTCCCTCTGTTATTAGTATTACATTTGAATGACTTAAAGAAAAACATAACATGAATACTTTGTTCCAAAGAAAACAGTATCTTCTCATAGGAGAATGCATTTATTTTTACTCTGAGAGTATGTGACTGAAAAACAGACCTGGGTCTGATTCAGGCTGCCACTTCTCTCCAGGTATGTAAATAAGGGGAAGGCTTTGTCTCTGTGTCTCAGTTTCCTCACTGGCATAATAAGTGAATACAGACTACTAAATCTTTGAGGACCCTTTAGCACTAGGATTCTGTGGTCTATCGGGTAAATAAATTCTTAAGACTATGATTTTTTAAGACTGATCTATACATCAGTGTCTCTTTTGCTATCTCGTACACAGGGTTATTGTTACCATCTTTCTAAATTCCATATATATGCGTTAGTATACTGTATTGGTGTTTTTCTTATGGGGAGGGAGGAGGGAGGAGGGTTCAGGATGGGGAACACAGGTATACCTGTGGTGGATTCATTTCGATATTTGGCAAAACTAATACAATATTGTAAAGTTTAAAAATAAAAAAAGACTGATTTTTTAAAGAGTTGCCTAATAATAATTAAACTCATGCTTGTATGATCCAAATCTTCTGTTGGAGTTTTCAAGATTCTGGGTTTTAGTAATAAATCATTATTGGAAAACAAAACAAAACAAAACACTAGAAAGCTATGTTCAAACCCTAATGAAATTGGAACACTGCGGGAAAGGTACTTGTTATAGTGTAGTAATGTAACAGGACTCTCCTAGTATTGCTAATTGATATTTTTATCCCTGTGGAAGTACCCACCACATTTCTATTTTCTCTTTCCTAGAATTACTTTGCTTAATAAACTTGGCAATTGGGAATTTGTTGGACAAAATAAACATTATAATTTTAGTGTTCACTAGATTGAGATCCTGGAGTAACCAAGCTTTTCATTGACCACACACATTTTTACTTCTGGGTAGAAGCTCTTAGTTTTAATTAAAATAAATTCATAAGTGAAAAAGGAAAATAAAAAGAAAGGAACAATAAAAAAGTAAGGGTGAGAACTGAGAGTGAAATCCTGCTCCCATGGTTCTGAGGAAAGATTCAGATATACTGTAAATCACTGTGAAGCTTTTCAAAGTTGCACTGCTTATTTCCTGCCATTAAAACTACGAGCAATAACCTAATTTGCAAATAACCCACAGCCCTTGAAGTGATGGTGTTTAATTTAGTATCTTTGAAAAATTTAATGAAAACTCATAAGAAAGTCTCATTTATCAAGTTTTCCTATTTCTCAAATTTGATTTTTAGACTTAGTCTTTATAGATATAATTTTTATTTTTTAAAATATTTTTCCCTATTAAAATTTTAGTAGTTCACTCTCTTAAAAGCATGTTGAACAATTTATAAGTTTTACTTTTTCAGTGTTGGGATGCATTTTAGCAAGACTATTATGACTTTTTTGCAACTTATTAAGTCCTTTGATTATAAAAGCAAGAGGTTGGGGTCAAATTCAAGATGAAAATACTAGGAGTGAGACTAGAAAAACACTACATTTGTGAACTATTTTACTGAAGCCAGTAAGCAGTGAATAATGTAGCCATTTAAAAATAATTTAATAATATTTTATTCAGGTATCTCCTAAGTGAATAACCAAGGAAAAAATATTTCTCATTACATTTCTCTTGGCTACTGAGTATACAGATGCTTTAGAAGTCCTATTGGAGATTAGAGTTTGGATGAACACATATAATTTCTTAATTTTAATAGTAGCAAAATTGGTAAGGGATCAAAAGATAGGAAAGGAACTTGATCATGAAGCCTAAGGGTGGAATGAAAAGAAGATGATTTCAGCTCAGCATCTCACAGCATGGTGTGATGGGAAGAGCATGGCCTCTGGAGTCGACCAGACCTTGGATTCCTAGCTTATACCCTTGAGCTGTGTGACCTTGGGATATTATTTAACCTCTGAACTTCTTTGTGTGTAAAATTGAGGTAATAATATTTACCCAGTAAAGTTGTTGCCAAGATTAATGTACATAAATACATAGCCTAACTCATAAGTGGTAATGATCACTATTGTTACCATCACCAGATTATTAAGATGATGATAATAATGTAATAATACTTTATAATTCTCATTCCAGTTAACAAAAGGTACATTTTCTCTGCATGTGAGGTACTCTGGGTCACTAGAAAATGACTAGGCTGGTTTCATTAGAAGCCTTTTTTTTTCCTTTCTAACTCTAGATGCAGAGTTCCATGAACACCAAATGGATTTAGGATAGTAAAAAGAACATTACTTTTCTTTATTCAACAATGTTTATTGAACCAGGCACTGTACTAGAACTGGGCCCAGAGCAATAAGAATAGGCAAGGTGCTTATATTCTAGAAGGGAGGGACAGATATTGAATATAAGAAACAAATGAGCAAAATACTTTCATATATATTAATTTCTATAAGGAAAATGAAATTTAGCAATGATAGAGAATGACTTGGAGAAAGATTACTTTTGGTTATGTGATTAGTACAAAGAATTAAAGTAAGAGAAGGGAGGAAGAGAAAAAATGACCAATGAAACAATTACCAGTTGTTGGTAAACCTGAGTTTTATTGTGGGTAGCAATAACTTCCTGATGTAGGGAGTGACATTTAAGCTGAAGCATATTATTATACATTTTGTTTATTATTTGCCATTTTGAACCTTTCTTCTCTGGATAAAGTCCCACTCTGTTGGTTTGCAAAATATTCTGCTTGAGGAAATTGGTGATACTCTTTGGATGCAGTCTTGCTGATTCTGCCCATAAGGAGTCATCTGTAGGTACAGAGAGCCATAATACAGTGGGAACCATGTGGTACAGTAGGGTACTTCAGGGCCTTGGCAGGTGGGCATCTCTCCCCATTCCACGGAATGTCTAAGGTTAGGTGAAAGTTTGGTCATTAGGTGGCCCTCAAGGGCAGCGTTGGATGTTTCTGGATTGGATGTTTGAGCAGATTTACAAGCTTTGTTTTTGTTTCGTTTTTTTTTTCCCCCAAGACTTTGTTGAATCTCCTTTCCCATTTTTTATCTGAGTTCCAATTGGAGCTCAGGGTCAGGGACAGGAGTACCATTTGCCTCACTGTGTCTGAAAGTGAACGTCACTCAGTCGTGTCTGACTCTTTGATCCCGTGGACTATACATTCCATGGGATTCTCCAGGCCAGAATACTGGAGTGGTTAGCCTTTGCCTTCTCCAGGGGATCTTCCCAACCCAGGAATCGAACCGGGGTCTCCTGCCTTGCAGGAGGATTCTTTACCAGCTGACTATGAGGGAAGCCCCTCTGTCTAGGGAATCATAGATAGTCATTATTAGATTATAGCCTTACCATTCAGGAAAAAAAGTTAAAGAGGAAAAGCCATACCTATAGAATTTCCAATCAAATTATTGTTTATTATTGAAAAGATCCTGCTTTGCTACGAAATATAAAACACGGGATGGTAAAGCTGTTCTGAAGCTGACCTACTGAGGTGCCAGACCTTTGACACTGGTTAGAGATAGGTGTTGTAAATACTGTCAGTTGCCTTGTTACTTAATTTTTTTATTATCAGTCTATTCTGTTGTCCAGTGTGGTGTACTTCATGCTTTTTACCCTTAATTTACAACTTTATATTTCTCTGGTTATCATTTTACTGTTATATGACAAGAGATCCCACAGTAAGTGACTAAAATGAGTAATGTAAAAGCCAGAGTTTCTATTGTTTTTAAATTTTGTCAAAAGTAAATCTTTTAGAGAGTAAAATTTTTCAGAGAAGGAGATGGATTTGTTTTTTGGGTGTCTGAAGGGCAAAGTTAACATTGGCTAAAGTTTCATTTCACACATGTAGACTATTCAACTGCCAGTTTGACAATTTGACATGTTAAAGTAATTTACCCTGTAATTAAATTATTTGACACGGAATATCATAACTTCTTTGGAGCCATAATGGGAGCAGGAGTGGGGATTCCCATTTAATTTCATTTCTTATAATAAACAGGGAAAGTTCTTTAAATTCATCTTCTAGAAACCCAGGTTGTGCTGTTAATACTCGGGTGCCCTGCTTTGTATCAGTATGGTCTTACTAAGGACAACATAAGAGGAGTTTGGCTTTTTTAGGTATCACTTTCAAATGATACATTTTAATGAGTGCCACCCAGGTTCCTCTTTGACCAATATGTTGATTTAATTATTTTAAACATGCAAATAAAATATAATTGTTTCAAAGATCTTAGGTAACATTCCACATAAGACAACATTCTGGGCTATTAACCAGTTGTTAATTTTGACTGTGTTTATTTAAATCAAGTGGGAACAGAGCCCTGTGGAACTTTATGTGTGGTCATCAAAGCCCATAATCTCCTATAATTGAAGTAAGTTACAGAGAAGGTAAAATTGGTCATGACTCCTGTGGTTACAAGGATATTCAGAGAATATCTGATTGTTTCTTTTTATAAAATTGTGTCATTGCTTTGTAAAATATATGCAAAAATTCAGGCAATCAGTAAAATTTAAAATATTTTAAATTCTACATGCTGTAGAGAAGTCTACAAATATAAAAATGAGGAAGAGCTACTTTATATAATTTAAGTTATATTTATGTTCATTTTTATGACTTAAAGTATTTGTTAGTTTTTATAAATATTTTCATTTTTCAAATAAAGTTGCTATGGTTAGGAAAAGAAAATTGGATAAAGAATTTATCAGAAAAAAGTTTAAATGTACATTTCCTTTAGGAATAATTCACAGAAACCTATGTTTTAATGCAGGATACTTTAGCCATTTTCATTGATTTGCTTCAATTTTTTTGCATAATATTATAAATTATGACACATTATTACTTGTTGTAATATCACACATCTAGTTAGGTTCTCTTGTTGTTGCTGTCGTTTTGGCCATGTTGTGCAGCTTGCAGGATCTCAGTTCCCCAGCCAGGGACTGAACCCAGGCCTCAGCAGTGAAGCACTAGTTCTTTTTTGTTTTTTTGTTTGTTTGTTTTTTTTAATTTTATTTTATTTTTAAACTTTACATAATTGTATTAGTTTTGCCAAATATCAAAATGAATCCGCCACAGGTATACGTGTGTTCCCCATCCTGAACCCTCCTCCCTCCTCCCTCCCCATACCATCCCTCTGGGTCGTCCCAGTGCTCTAGCCCCAAGCATCCAGTATCGTGCATCGAACCTGGACTGGCATCTCGTTTCATACATGGTATTTTACATGTTTCAATGCTGTTCTCCCAAATCTTCCCACCCTCTCCCTCTCCCATAGAGTCCATAAGACTGTTCTATACATCAGTGTCTCTTTTGCTGTCTCGTACACAGGGTTATTGTTACCATCTTTCTAAATTCCATATATATGCATTAGTATACTGTATTTGTGTTTTTCCTTCTGGCTTACTTCACTCTGTATAATAGGCTCCAGTTTCATCCACCTCATTAGAACTGATTCAAATGAATTCTTTTTAATGGCTGAGTAATACTCCATTGTGTATATGTACCATAGCTTTCTTATCCATTCACCTGCTGATGGACATCTAGGTTGCTTCCATGTCCTGGCTATTATAAACAGTGCTGCGATGAACATTGGGGTACACGTGTCTCTTTCCCTTCTGGTTTCCTCAGTGTGTATGCCCAGCAGTGGGATTGCTGGATCATAAGGCAGTTCTATTTCCATTTTTTTAAGGAATCTCCACACTGTTCTCCATAGTGGCTGTACTAGTTTGCATTCCCACCAACAGTGTAAGAGGGTTCCCTTTTCTCCACACCCTCTCCAGCATTTATTGCTTGTAGACTTTTGGATCGCAGACATTCTGACTGGTGTGAAGCACTAGTTCTAACCACTAGACCACCAGAGAACTCCTAGATGGATTGTCAGTGTAGCACTTAAAGTTTTTTCTCAACTTTTAATTAATTAAAATTTATTTTTTTAGTTGAAGTATAGTTGATTTACAATGTTGTGTTACTTTCTGCTCTATAGCAAAGTGACTCAGTTATACATATATAAACATTTATTTTCACTTTCTATTCCATTATGGTTTATTCCAGGATATTGAGAATAGTTCCTTGTGCTATATAGTGGAACCTTGTTGTTTATCCATTCTTTGTGTAATAGTTTGCATCTAGTAATCCCATCCCCTTAGCAACCACAAATCTCTGTGAGTCTTCTCAAATTTTTATTACAAGAAAATTTCCAAATGTATAGAAAAAGTATATGAATAGGCAATGAACATGCATATGTCTTTCACCTTAGTCCTCATAAGCATTTTGCCACATTTGATTTATCTTTTTTTCTACTTTTTTCCCCTGTACCATTTGAGAGTTAATTGTAGACATAGTCCCCAAATACTTCATCCCCTGAGAACAAGTCATTATTCAACACAACCAAATATAATTTTCACATAGATACAATACTATTACCTCGCATGCATATTAGTTTGTATCCATATTTTCCAATTGCCCTAATAATAATGTCTTTTATAGCTTCTCCTCTGTTTTTTTTCTTTCTTTCCTGATCCAATCATTGCATTTAACTGTCATGTTTCTTTAGTTTAGGACTTCCTGGTGGCTCAGACAGTAAAGTGTCTGCTTACAATGCGGGAGACCTGGGTTCAATCCCTGGGTCAGGAAGATCTCCTGGAGAAGGAAATGGCACCCCACTCCAGTATTCTTGCCTGGAAAATCCCATGGACGGAGGAATCTAGTAGGCTACAGTCCATGGGGTCGCAAAGAGTTGGACACAACTGAGCGACTTCGCTTTCACTTCACTTCTTTAGTTTTCTTTATTCTAGAACAATTCCCAAGGTTTTTTAGTTTTTCATGGCCTTGACATTTTTGAAGAGTCTAGACCTCTTTTCTTTTCTCAAGTTCCTTCAGATGGATGTGTCAAGATAGTTGCCTGATTATCAGATCAAGATTCACTCCCCACTCCCCGCCAAGAAATACATGGGTGATGTCCTTCTCAGTGAATCACATCATATGATTTAGGTTTATCCTGTTATATTTTAAAAACAGAGTACATCATGTGAAATGCCAGACTGGATGAAGCACAAAGTAGAATCAAGATTGCAGGGAGAAATATCAATAATCTCAGATATACAGATGACACCACCTTTATGGCAGAAAGCAAAGAAGAACTAAAGAGCCTCTTGATGAAAGTGAAAGAGGAGAATGAAAAAGCTGGCTTAAAACTCAACATTCAGAAAAGATCATGGCATCTGGTCCCATCACTTCATGGCCAATAGATGGGGAAACAATGGAAACAGTGAGAGACTTTATTTTTGGGGCCTCTAAAATCACTGCAGATGGTGACTGCAGCCACAAAATTAAAAGGTGCTTGCTCCTTGAAAGAAAAGCTATGACCAACCTAGACAGCATATTAAAAAGCAGAGACATTACTTTACCAACAAAGGTCCATCTAGTCAAAGCTATGGTTATTCCAATAGTCATGTATGGATGTGAGAATCGGACCATAAAGAAAGCTGAGCACTGAAGAATTGATGCTTTTAAACTGTGGTGTTGGAGAAGACTCTTGAGAGCCCCTTGGACTTCAAGGAGATCCAACCGGTCAATCCTAATGGAAATCAGTCCTGAATGTTCATTGAAAGGACTGATGCTGAAGGTGAAGCTCCCTGATGCAAAGAACTCACTCATTGGAAAAGCCCCTAATGTTGGGAAAGATTGAAGGCAGGAGGAGAAGGGGACAACAGAGGATGAGATGGTTGGATGGCATCACCGACTCAATGGACATGAGTTTGAGCAAGCTCTGGGAGTTGGTGATGGACAGGGAAGCCTGGCCTGCTGCAGTCCATGGGTCACAAAGAGTTGGACATGACTGAGTGACTGAACTGAACTGATAAGTAGGAGTCTGCTGCCTATCCAAAAGAATGCCTTAGGTTAAGTTTGTGACATAAATTCTCTTTTTTACAAAGGTGGATTAATTTTGTTAATAATAGTTAAAAAATAGTCTATAAAGCCCTTTAAAAGTGAAAAAGAGATACTGTAACAATTTAGTCTTCTATTATGTGTTTTAATAACTACAATGTGTATTTGTTGTATGAAAACTACTGATGAGTTACAAATCACAAATTCTCAAAGAATTTGTCAGAGAACTAAAATGATTGTTGTACTGCTATTTAAGTTTTTTTTATGTTCTCCTTCATTGTTTTGTTTAGAAAACAAAATGTACTAAGCTTGGAATAAACTGTTTGAGATATCTAGCATAAAAATAACCCAAGCAAATATAATTTTAAACTGTCACTGTTTATATAGGGTCACATTATTTCACTTGCAGTCACTCAGGGTTTGTATATATCGCATTTCAGTGTAATGACATGGGCAGGCTCCGAAGAAAATACCAGGCAACACGAATTTGGTTTGACTAACAAATATTTACATGTCTCTGTATCTCTAATTATTATAATCTTTTAAGGGGTTTATGCTACATAGGCTTAACTCTTTCAGGCTTTATGTTGGATTAAAAGAGGTTGATTAATAATATATCTAACTATAAAAATTATACTGCAGCCTGTCTAGATAAATGTCGGATTTGAGCCAGAGCTTCTGCAGAGAACAGGTGGACTCAAGAGCCCTGACACGGGCAGATGGCTGCCTGTCATGTGCATGCTGTTGTGTGTATTAACCTTTTCTTCCTTCCTCAGTGGGTGGTGTTGATAGAAGTCAGAGTGGTCATTTGACCTTTTAGGTCTCTCTAGTCATCTAGTTGGTACATTATACGAAAGAAAAGATAAACAGTGCTGCCCTTTGCTCGTAGGTTGATGCCTCATCGGTGGGAGGAGACTGGTGGTTGTATGGTTGGCTACTGAACCAGTCATGTGTTTGCTCGCTCACCATCCGTGTCATTTGGCATGCTTTTGTGGGATGGCCACCTGGAACTGTGGGTTAAGTAGTAAACTGTTTAAGGGACACCCTCCCCCTACTTCCTGCCTGGCCTTGATCAAACTCCCTGGCCTATCTGATCACAACATTAACTACACTATTACGCTTATTATTTTGTATTCGAAACATGTTTCCCTCTAGACTCTGGTGAGGTCTTCAAGCACAGAGGCTATCCTCCCTTCCCTGCCTTTTTAAAAACTGAAGTATAGTAGCTGAACAATATATAAATTATAGGTATACAATACAGTGTTTCACAGATTTTAAAGGTTATACTCCATTTATAGTTATAAAATATTGGCTATCTCCCCCATGTTGTAGAGACTATCCCTTTTTGATTCTTTGGATCCCCACTGTGCAGTCTGGTGCCTAAGTGAATCAAGAAAAAAATTGTGATGTCATTTGCAATGTGATAATTTGCTGATGATAATGTAAATAATTATTTGGGCTTTTATTTAGTATAACTGTTTGAGAGTCTATCAATTTTGCAATTAAACTTAATCCAGAGGAGTTATTCATTTATATGTTTATTAAAGAGTTGTTATCTTTTATGTAAGGCTGATCTACCAAATATCTCTCTTTTCCCTCCTATGGCTGCTCTGCATTCTGAGTAGTTGGAGTCTGTGTCACACCAGTTATTGACAATGTGACTATAATCCTTGGCTAGTTTCCTTAGTTGCTAAGGGTTTTGTCTGTCTTATGCACATAGGAAAGCATGTCTCATAAGTCTAAGCATGTGAATTAGCAGAGCTGCCATGGTAATGGTATTAGTAAAGACTATCCCTCTTGGGCTCCAACTTAAACTTTCTGAATTTTATCCCATGCCTCTTATATTTTCAGATGAAGGAGTATTATACAGGAGGTGTTCAAGGAGCAAGACAGTCGGTGAAACTGGATCCATTCCTATGAAACTGGGTCCATTCCTATACTACATAAATGGCTACCCAAATAGAGGTGTTTCTAAAGGTGTAAATTTCTCTTTTTTAAAAATTTATTTTTAGTTGGAGGATAATTGCTTTACAATATTGTGTTGGTTTCTGCCGTATATCAACATGAATCTGCCATCAGTTCAGTTCAGTCACTCAGTCATGTCCGACTCTTTGCGACCCCATGAATTGCAGCACGCCAGGCCTCCCTGTCCATCACCAACTCCCAGAGTTCACTCAAACTCACGTCCATCGAGTTGGTGATGCCATCCAGCTATTGCATCCTCTGTCGTCCCCTTCTCCTCCTGCCCCCAATCCCTCCCAGCATCAGTCTTTTCCAATGAGTCAACTCTTTGCATGAGGTGGCCAAAGTACTGGAGTTTCAGCCTTAGCATCATTCCTTCCAAAGAACACCCAGGGCTGATCTCGTTTAGAATGGACTGGTTGGATCTCCTTGCAGTCCAAGGGACTCTCAAGAGTCTTCCCCAACACCACAGTTCAAAAGCATCAATTCTTCGGCACTTAGCTTTCTTCACAGTCCAACTCTCACATCCATATATGACCACTGGAAAAACCATAGCCTTGACTAGAGGGACCTTTGTTGGCAAAATAATGTCTCTGCTTTTTAATATAGGTATACATATATGCCCTTCCTCTTGATACTCCCTCCCACCCCATCCCACCCCTCTAGGTTGTCAGCACCAGATTTGAGCTTCCTGCATCATACAGTAAATTCCCACTGACTATCTGATTATACATATGGTAATGTATATGTTTCAGTGCTACTCTCTCAGTTTGTCCCACCACTTCCACAACTCTGTTCTCTGTGTCTCCTTTGCTAACCTGCAAGCAGGATCATCACTAATATCTTTTTAGACTCCATACATATGCATGAATATATGGTACTTGTCTTTCTCTTTCTGATTTACTTGACTCTGTATATTAGGCTCTAGGTTCATTCGCCTTATTAGAATTCAGTCAAATGTGTTCAAAGGTGCAAATTTCTCTTGATGAGGTGGAAACATCTCTTTTATCCCCAGCTGTATTCTTCATACTTTATTAAAGTCTCATGCTCTCTTAGTTTAAATTTCTGTTTCCTAGTTTCCTGTCTACTGGAGAAAGGAGATAGGTGTTATATAGCCTTTACATATTGTTATAAAGTAGTTAAGTGGGAGTTTTTGCTTGTTGACCAGAAATTTAAGATCAATGATGTATTTTCTAACTGTAGTATTGTAATTAAAATATGTAAATATTGACTAAAAGTAATGGCAATGAGAATACGAACAATTTTTAAGTGTGAGTTTTAGTTTTGAGGCTAGTTGATGAGCTGTGGGTTCCTAGAGCCATAAATAGATGAGATAGATAGCCATAAATAGCCATAAATAGATAAGAGCCTCTATCTTATGGCTCATCTTAAATGGGTGAAAACATATTTTTACAAACTCCAGGTTTTTTGTGATTTCATCAAGAATGATTATAGTTTCCTTGATATTTAGTTTTCTTGTTATAAAACCCAGTACCTTCTCATTAAAAAACACTGGAGGATTTAAAAGTATGTTAAAATTAAATTAAAAAATAACCCATAATCTTAACAATTCATTGAACTCATTGTCATTTTGAATACTGTGAAGAAAAGAAAATCTTTGTACCTTCTGAAAATATTATGATTCAAAGAACCCACATTTAGTGCATGCATTGATCCAATTAGCAAAATTTTATAGAATGTTTACTTTGTAGCAGGCACTTTTCTAGGCACTGGAGATAGGGTAGTGACAAAAAAGTGCTTTCTCTCATAGAGTTTACATTTGATTAAAGGGAGACAGAAAATAAAGGAAAAGATAACATAAGATGGTAAAAGCCTTGAAGAAAAACAAAGCAGGGTGTGAGGTGGAGAGTGGTAGGGGGTGTTAATATCTTTTAGGGGAATGTGGGAAAGTGTCTGATAAGGTGACATTTGAGCAGATATTTCAGAGGAACAACTTTCCAGGCCATGGGAATGGTAGGTGGAAAGAACCTGGAGTGGCATGGGATATTGATTCCTGGTTGGCCAGTTATTATGGCCAGCATTTATTGTGCACTAACTGTATTCTAGGCTTTAAAAATTTTTACAACAACCCAATGAAATGAGTAATTTTTGCAACTCCCATTTTGGAGATGAGGAAACTGATATGTTTTAACCACTGTGTTGTACTAATAAGTGCTATGATAGAGCCCAGAGTTAGAGTATGTCACTCAATTCTAGGAGGCCATGAAAATTTCCCAGAGGAGTTGCTGCTTGATTTTAGTCTCAGTGAAAGAGCAATCAACCACAGTTATTAAGTGAGAAGAGTATAGAATTCTGGTCTCATTTACCCTCCTGTCATATGCCCAGAACCTATAATAGCACCTTTCCAACTGTTGCTGCTAAGTCACTTCAGTCGTGTCTGACTCTGTGCAACCCCATAGATGGCAGCCCACCAGGCTCCCCCATCCCTGGGATTCTCCAGGCAAGAAACTGGTGTGGGTTGCCATTTCCTTCTCCAATGCATGAAAGGGAAAATGAAAGTGAAGTCGCTCAGTCGTGTCCGACTCTTTGTGACCCCATGGACTGCAGCTCACCAGGCTCCTCTGTCCATGGGATTTTCCAGGCAAGAGTACTGGAGTGGGTGGCCATTGCCTTCTCCAACAATTGGTACTCAGTAAATGTTTGTTGAACGAGTGCAGGTGGAATAGCATTTGCAAAGACATGGAGGCATAGAGAATTAGGATTATCATAAAACTGAAATTAGTTTGACAGGAGCTCGGACTGTGTGTTCAAAACAGCAGGAGCTTATGGCAGAAGAACTAAACAGAGGTCAGATCATAAACCTATTTTTATGAAAAGGCAATGAGGTACTTTTTCAGCAGCACATATATACTAAAAATTGAGAAGCTGTGGCGGAGATGGTCTTGGAGCCTGGGGAATGAGAAAATGTAACTGTGAATATTTCTCTCTCTCTAAAAGAAAGAGATAGAGAAGTGGCTGGGACTTTGAAGGAAGGAGGGATATGACCTATTTTTACAACACTTCGGACACCCAGTGTGTGGCATTTTTCTGCTACCAACCAGTTCTCTAGCTCTCCAGATACCAGCTGGGTATCCTTCAATCCGTTCAATCCAATTCAGTTTTAACACTCCCTGGAGTTAGTGTCAGATCCTAAAAGTTAAGGACTCAGTCCCACAAAACTGACCACTTAAGATGCCAGGTGCAAGTCTCAGGTTGTCATGTCACCTGCCCTTTTGACCAACCAGCTATAAAATTAAGGGTTCCCACAACTCTCTCTTCAGGTTCAATCATTTTCTGGAGTGACTCACAGAACTCTAGAATACTTACTATTACTCTCTAATTACCATTACTGGTTTATTGTAAACAATACAACTCAGGAATGGCCAAATGGAGGAGATGCATAGGAGAAGGTACTGGGTGAGAAAGGACCACAGAACTTCTGTGCCTTCTTCATGTGTGCTAACCTGCTGGCACTTTGATGTGTTCACCAAATCAAAATTCTCCAAATCCTGTTGTTTAGAGTTTTTTTGTTTTTTTTTGATGGAGGCTTCATTATGTAAGCACAATTGATTAAATCATGGTCTATTGGTTATTGATTTAATTCTAGCCCCTCTCTCCTCCCTGGAGATGACGGTGTGGGAGTGGGTTGGGCTGAAAGTCCCAGTACTCTAGTACATGCATTGCTCCTTCTGGGGACCAGCCTCCATTCTGAAGCTAGGTGGGAGCCTCTAGTTACCAGTCTTCTCACTAGCATATAAAAGGCACTCATCACTCCAGAGGATCTAAGGGTTTTAGGTTCTAGAACAAAAATCAAGTATGTATTTTTTATTACATCACAAAGGGTAAGTTAGGGATAGGGAGGGGAGACCTCAGAGTACAAAGAAAGAACTAGGATTCAATCATAGTTGGAGAGACTTCAAAGGGTAGCTCAGAAGAGAAGTATTAGATCTGCTTATTAGATAGGGGAGAATTGAGAAGGGCTTTTTCTGGCGAGGAGAGGAATTAAATAGGAAATAGGATGAATCCATAAGGGGAAAGGGCCACATTCCTATAGCTGTAGACATGACTGCTTTGGCCTGTTTCTGGGACAGGTTAGATTTTTAGCCTCAGTATCAAGAACTAGAGAATCTCAGCATAGTTTAAGGCTGAAAGTATTAGGAATCAGATTTTTCTGTGCAGATTTTAGGAAACTTGTTAATATTTAATGAAAGGAAAGCTGGATTCATAAATAAGCATTGACCTATAAACTACCTATTTGTAGATTGCTATCAAGATTTCCCCTAATATTAGTTAATTTAAGTTAAAGTTTCTTAAAATTTTGGACCATGACTCATGTAAAATGTGTTTTATATTGCAATATAACGTGTAATATACAGGGGCAAACACACTCTGAAAAGTTTCACAAAACAATGCTTATGTTTTCTACTTGCAGTGCTTTCCATTCTATTCTCTTGAAAAGTGAAAGTGAAAATGTTAGGCACTCAGTCATGTCTCACTCTTTGCTATCCCATGGACTGTCCATGGAATTCTCCAGGCAAGAATACTCTCTTAGCTTCTATTTAAAAAACATATTTTGAACCACTAAATTGATTCCATAATTAGGTAATGGGTTGGTACCAGTTGTTTGAAAACAATTGGTTTATTGGTTTCCTGAAATTTGTTGTTTAGTTGCTAAGTCATGTAATTAAGATAAACTAAAAATCAGTATGAAGAAGTATAGAAGCAAAGTAAAAGGGTAAAGGTCTTCTGTCCCAGGGCCTCAGTTCACGATGGGGAGCACCAATCTCTTCAATAATGGCAGCACACAGAAGTCGAAGCAAGAATGAATCTAAATAAAGCATAAGAGGGAAAGTAAGTGGTGTTTCACACTCTCCAAGATGTGCCAATGTCATGATATGATTGAGTAGTGATTGAGCAGTTTCAGGGTTTCTATTTGGTACATGTTCATTTCTTGGGTGGATATTTCTGTCTTGAATATGGCAGATTAGTAGGAGAACAGGATGTTGACATTATATATTCATTTGTTCATTTATTCATTCAACATTCATTTTCATCAGATAGGGTAGATATTAGAAATACAGAGGTGAACAGATACATGCTCCCTCCCTTCATGGAGCTTAGACAAATGGGAGAGACCAGTGTTAAACAAACATACACAAATATCTATATACAGACTGTAATAAATGCTGTGAAGAAAATAGACTGTGAGAAAGAAAAATAGGAAGAACCCAGTTTACATGGGGAGGGGCAGCTTTTAGGGAAGACTTCATGGAGTAAGTTGAGATGTGAAACTTGAGTTGGAGTTAGGCAAACATGACTTACTTTTCAAAATTACTACATCATATGTTGTCATAAGCACAGAGTATTCCAGAATGCTTTGAAGAGCTAAAACTTAAGCTGTAGGAACAAGTAATATATCCTCCCAGAAGAAGTGGAAGGAAAGACTCGTGAATTGGGGAGTGAAAGTGAGCAGAGCCATCCAAGGCACCAGTGGTCAGGACAGTCCCTGATGTTGCAGGCTGCTGTCTGGTCCAAGAATGGAGAGTCCAGCATCTATTAATACCTTGCAAAGCAGCCAGGGACCATCCTTACTCTGGTATCTCTTAAACCGTCATTATCTTTTTCTCCCCTTTTTTTCTATTACCCCATTTAAGACAGTGTTAATGCCTCCCATTCCATGTTTTGATGGTGTGTAAAGTGGATGGGTGTGTTTTGTGACAAATTACCGTACCAACTGAGTATATATCCTGGGCTAGATTAGTTTCTGTTCTGTTAGAAATTATTTGCCCTTCCTTGAAACCTTCTGCCAATAGTTTGCTGAACTATTGGCTGGCATTTCTGTATTTAGATCCAGGAGAGTGTTTCTGTTTTCATATTAGTCTTTTGTTGAACACACTAGTTATGACATTTATAACTTTGGGGAGTTGTCAGGAATGACTACATGTTGGTACTTAACAAGGAATGAAAACTTGAACAAAGAGATTGCAATCAGACATTTATTTTCCAAAAGACAAATATTCTTGGTCAGTTTTTCTGCCTTTTGAATTATACTCTAGATTTGTAATAAGGTGATCCGTTCATGAAAGCGTATATTGGGTCTTGGCACTACATTTGCTTCTCCATAGTGTGTGGTATGGGCTTGCGTGCTAAGTTGCTTCAGTCGTGTGAAGTTAAGTTGCTTTCAACTCTGTGCGACCCCATGGACTGTAGCCTGCCAGGATCCTCTGTCCATGGGATTCTCCAGGCAAGAATACTGGAGTGGGTTGCCATGCCCTTCTCTAGGGGATCTTCCTAACCCAGGGATTGAACCTGCGTCTCTTACATCTCCTGCATTGGCAGGCGGGTTCTTTACCACTAGCACCACCTGGGAAGCTCAGTGTGTGGTATAGAGCTCTGAACGTATGTCTAAAGTGTTATATAAAAGATCACGTGAACCTGTCTCTGGCTGCCCTTACATCAGACATCATGCAGTGCAGAGGGAAGCTGGCAGATTGCACAGAGAGTGGATGTAAACTGCTCTGGTAGCCCCAAGTCAGTGTGTGCCTGAAGGGGCCTCATGAAGATGATGGGTGGGAACTAGAGGTGTGTCTGAGAACCCACATTTGGTGGATGGACCAGAATGGATATTCCTTAGTGTTTTATGAAGTTCTTTTTTACTTCCCTGTCCTACTCCACAAGGGCAGGAAATCTATTTTCTTGGAAGTACGTTTTGAAGCAAGCATGAGTTCCCTAAGTCAGAGTTGTACCAATCCTTTTGTCTCTGGGGATTCTGTTTTTAACTTCATCTTTTGTTGAATATAATATTTATGTTCTTGGGGAAGGTGAAGAAATCTATAGTTTCCCTAGCAGTTAAAGTTAAGAGGTTCCTGCTCCTGAACCTCAGATTTCAGAGACCCTCTATCTAGGTGTTACTTATTGTAGTCACCTCCCAACCCAAGCATAATTCTGCTCTTCAACATTCATAGGAAATAGTTTTCTAACCTCCACTTGAGTATCCCCAGTAATCCCATTGTTTCACAAATTAGCCCTTTTCATTCCTGGACCATTTTGGTCATTGGGAAGATTTTTTTCTTATATTTAATCACAACCTACCCTTTCTATCTAAATTCTGAATTTTCTCCTTCTTTTGATATTACAGTCTTTTAAAGTTTAAGGAAGATCTTCTGGTTCCTCACACATTCACTGTTCTTTCACTAGTTCCTTATGGGATATGGTTATTGGACTTCCTTGACATTCTTTTTTTTTTAATTTTATTTTATTTAACTTTACAATATTGTATTAGTTTTCCATATATCAAAATGAATCTGCCACAGGTATACATGTGTTCCCCATCCTGAACCCTCCTCCCTCCCCACACCATCCCTCTGGGTTGTCCCCGTGCACCAGCCCCAAGCATCCAGTATCGTGCATCGAGCCTGGACTGGCGACTCGTTTCATACATGATATTCCTTCTTAGAATATACTCCATCATTATCATTGCCCTACTTAACGTGACTATTCACTTGATGCCTGTTAGGTCTCAATTTTGTTTTACTTGTACCGAGTGCTTATTTACTTTTTATGGGAAATTGTAGGAATTATACCTCCAAGAATATTTATTCAATAAGATTAATAACTTAGAAATTAAAAACCAGGGCAAAGGAAAGAAGAATGAAAGCACACCAAGTTAAGCACACATAAGTTAACTGTGCGTGTGGCCCTCAGTCGTGTCTGACTCTTTGTGACCTCATGGACTGTCGCCCGCCAGTCTCCTCTGTCCGTGACATTTTCCAGTCAAGGATACTGGAGTGGATTGCCATTCGCTACCCCAGGGGATCTTCCTGACCCAGGGGTTGAGCCTGTGTCCCTTGCGTCTCCTGCACTGGCGGGCAGGTTCTTTACCACTGTGCCACCTGGGAAGCCACCCTAAGTTAATTACTTAGTGTAATTCTGTGTTTAACTGTATTTACTGAGATTATTGGAAGCCAACGGAAGAGGGAAAGAGTAATTTATATAGGTCTTGTGATCAAACCAGAGAAACCATTCCAGGTCTCCAGAGAAGGTAATGTTTCCTCCAGGGGTACTAACTTCTAAAACACTTTCCTCACGTGGATTCCTTATAGCACACAAAGCAATCTCTCCAGCAGTTTGAAAACAAATGCAAAATGATATTCATGTGACTGTTTCTTACAGTGACCTTCAGTAGATGCTCCTGGAATAATGTTTGAGCACAACTCAGATTTCCCTTGTAACAACTCTTTTAACACTCTCCACCATTTCCTGACCCTGAAGATTCTTCCCACTTCATGGTAAAGGCTTTGTGAATTGAATACTGTGCACATTGAATCCTTTCTCCCAGACAAATGTGTCCACTGAGTTACAGATTTGGTCAAACTAGATGATGATTCATGGAAGTTATTCTGTTCTCTTTTGGTTGGGTCCCTTTCTGTGCAATTGGAGTGATATGAGGAAAATTAACAAGTGTTAATTTGAACAATTATGTTGGGGGAAGAAGAATAGTTACCTTCTCCTGGAGAGTCCACTTTGGCTTGCAATCAGATTTCTTGCAGTTTGGACCTTGAGGGTGGGTCAGGACAGTGCTGCTTAAAACTCCACATGAAGAACCTTCCCCAAGGAGTGGGAGTGTCCCTCTGACCACGGGCAGGGACGTGCAGTTCCAGGACACACTTGCCAAACCACGGAGATTGCAGGCCTGCTGCCCATCCATTATTATCATCATTATTTAGCATTCTTCAAAGGTCAGAGCCAAAATAAATGGTCTGCCAGCCAAGCAAGCAACACCAGCCTATACCACAGGCCTTTGTAGGCCCTTTGGTATTTAGTAGCAATGACTTGGTTCATATTCTTGTCTGATTCCATCAGTCTGGCCAGGCTTCTGCCTCCTGCTGTCTTCCCACAACAACTTTTTTTTTTTTTCTTCCAATTCTGTCTTGCCTCCTCCCATCTTCCCAATAATAGTTACCTTGGTATGTGTTCGCTGCCCTTCCTTTCTTTCCTTCTTTGTTTTGAATTTAAACAATGAAAGGGATTGAATTAATTGTGCTAATGATGGATAAAAGTATGCCCAGAAAGCTTTTGGGGACTTCTATATTTTGGGTTCCTTGTTCACCCTTGAACCTCTGCTCCCCTTGGGGGTAAAGAATAGTATTGTGGTTGAGAGCTTAGAGCCAAAACTCTGAGTTCAAATGCTGACTCTTCCACTTACTAGCTGAATGTTCTTGGTCAATTTACTTAATCTCTCCTTGCTTCTGTTTCTTCATTATAAAATGCATTGGGGAACACATGTATACCTGTGGTGGATTCATTTTGATATTTGGCAAAACTAATACAATTATGTAAAGTTTAAAAATAAAATAAAATAAAAAAAAATAAATAAATAAAATGCATTTATCAATAAATCTTCCTTCATGGATTTGGTGTGAATAGTGCTTAGAATAATGTCTGACTCAATGTATTAGCTGCTATTATTATTATTAGGCTATAGAAATCATACCAACATGTCAGCCTTATATTGTAATCACTTTGGGTTGTGGCTGTTTGTAGGGGGAGGTATGTGGGATTGTATTTGGAAAGGGATAACGGAAAAGGCCTTCAAGCCCCAAACCATCAAGCTAGGTGGATTTTTTTCTTTTTAACCTGGGGATAAGATGGAGTGAAGTTGTGATGATTCAGAAATACCTGCATCCTAGGGCCCCATGGTCAATTCCATTTTTCATTTTAACAGAAGGGATATTCAGTTCTGGTATCTGGGAGTTGGTGATGGACAGGGAGGCCTGGCGTGCTGCAATTCATGGGGTTGCAAAGAGTCGGACATGACTGAGAGTTCATGAACTGAACTGAACTGATGCATGCATTTTGCTCCATGTTCTTACCAGGGCCCAGTGTCTGGGTACAGCCTCCATGCTCTGAGGCAGGCAGACAAGGTTGGCCTGGTGGACTTTGGGGCCAACCCTATCAGGCTTTGACTCTTAGCTTAGGTTAATTTTTTCTCACAATCCATGACTTATCATTAAGTGAAAAAATAAGTTTTCAGGATCATGTGTATAATACAATTCCTTCTGAGCACAGCATGCAAAGTTGGGGAAAATTTTTTGTGTGCCTATGTGGAGAGGGAGAGAGATGTGTGTAGTTTTGAGGACACTGATAAAAAAAAAACAGTAATGTCCTAAGCTATTAACATTGGTTATTTAGAAGGTAGGATCAGAGAGGGACATTGCTCTATGTATCTTCTTTAAAAAATTAATTTTTAATTGAAGCTTACTTTCTTTACAATGTTGTATTGATTTCTGCCATACATCAACATGAATCAGCCATAGGTATACATATGTCCCCTCCCTCCTAAACCTCCCTCCTACTTGCCACCCCATCCCACCCCTCTGCTGCTGCTGCTGCTGCTAAGTCGCTTCAGTCGTGTCCGACTCTGTGCGGCCCCATAGACGGCAGCCCACCAGGCTCCCCCATCCCTGGGATTCTCCAGGCAAGAACACTGGAGTGGGTTGCCATTTCCTTCTCCAATTCTTGAAAGTGAAAAGTAAAAGTGAAGCCGCTCAGTCGTGTCCGACTCTTAGCAACCCCATGGACTGTGGCCTACCAGGCTCCTCTGTCCATGGGATTTTCCAGGCAAAAGTACTGGAGTGGTTGCCATTGCCTAGGCTGTCACAGAGCACCAGTTTGAGCTCCCTGAGTCATACAGAAAATTCCCATTGGCTATCTGTTGTACATATGGCAGTGTTCCTCTCTCCATTTGTCCCACCCTGTTCTTCCCTCTCTGTGCCCACAACTCTGTTCTCTGTCTACATCTTTATTGCTGCCCTGCAAATTGGTGCATCAGTACCATCTTTCTAGATTCCATATATATGCATTAATATATATTTGTTCTTCTCTTTCTGACTTACTTCACTGTGTATAATAGGCTCTAGGTTCATCCACTTCATTAGAACTGACTCAAAAGTGTTCCTTTTTGTGGATGAGTAATACTCCACTGTATATATATACCACAGCTTTTTTATCCATTCATCTGTCAGTGGACATCTAGGTTGCTTCCATGTCCTAGCTATTGTAAATAGTGCTGCAATGAACTTTGGGGTACATGTGTCCTTTTCAATTACGGTTTTCTCAGGGGCAGCTTAGGTTAATTTATTGACCTTTTTGAGCCTCAATTTCCTCCTCTATAAAGTAGAAATTATACTTTTGACATTTCAGGGTCCTTTTGGAGGCTAAACAGTTAGCACATATGAAATATCCTTGCAGTATCTTGCCTTAGAAGACATTCAGCATTTCTTAGTTTCCCTTCTTTCCTACTGATTCTTTCCTATGTGCTTAATTTATTAAGAAGGCCCTGGTGTAGGAAATATTTTAGAGGAGTGTTTTCAAATTTAATGTGAATACAAATCACCTGGGGTTCTTGTTAAGTGACAGATTCTAACTCAGCAGGTCTAAGGCCCTAGTCTGTATTTCCAACCTGTCCCCTAGAGACACTGTTACTGTGTCTGAGGGCCTCACTTAGAGTAGCGCATAGGGTGCTGTTTTCTTTCCTTTTGCATCTTATTATTTCTTGTTGGATTTATGTTATCATTTTAATAGTCTTACCACACACATCTGTACACATACAGATCATCTTTTATTAAAGATTGTATGTTGCCAGGCACCTAAGAATGTTCAACCTCATCCAATACAAGTCATGATGGTTGAGGTCTATGAGAAACCTATCATAGACATTTTCTCATGTTCCCCATGGACCTGGAATCCCAAACTGTTTCACATAAAATACAGGGTTCCTGCCTTGTTGAAGGCCTCCTCTCAGAGCCTGGATCCCTCCATGACTCAGATTGCAGGTCAGTTAGGTTAGGGAAGTGGTCTTTGTCTTTTTCTTTACAGTTGGAAGGGAGATGCCTTGAATACTGTGCTTCTGCCCCCAGTAAGCATGCTAAATATTTTGAGAGCCACATTCTCCAATTACTAGCCTTTTTCCAGATTCATTAGATTACGTCCTCTTCAATATAGATGAAGGAGTCCATTTTGTTCTTTGTGTGTGTGTGACATACGCTTGTGAGCACATACTCTCTGATGGTTCTAGATTTTAGCTGGTTTTTCAGATTTACTTTTGGGAATCCTCTTCAGTGTTGTTTCCTCATAGATGCTGATCTTTTAAATATTTGAAGTCCTCCTTTTTCCTTTCCTGCATTATTTACTGGAACTTTTCAGCATGAACCTTCCGAGGCAGTTGCATCTCTTATGTTCATTTGGAAACTGGCTGTCATTGTCCTGAGGCAAATTTTCTTGAAGTTAAAAATATGAAAGTTGCTAATCTCTTTGAATTAGAGATGTGAAGAAGAAACAATAGCCTTCTTCTTCTTCTTTTTCTAATTAAAGAAAACCTACTTTTCCTCCCCACTTTAGAACACTACAGTGTATACAAGTTAGAGCTTGGTCATCACTCATGTTACAAAACACAGCTAGTCTACATCAGTTTCTTTTAGATTTACCTTGGTGCTATTTCTTGAAGTTTCTCCTACTTGGCTGGGGTCTACTAAACAGGTTTGCCAATTTGGGGAAGAATTTGAAAATAGCGCCACGTAAGCACCCAGGCATTTTGAAAGTTAGTGTGAAGACGGATTGCATGGAGAGAAAGCTGAGAAAATATTTGCGGTAAAGAAAAGTCAGGGGAGCCATTAACATTTTCACTTTATCTTGATATATCAGCCAGGGTCATAACAAAAAGTAGATGGTACACCCATTCATCAAGGGCAGTTTATTTCATAGGGATGATCTACAAAGCTGGAGATATTGGGAATACTCAGGACTAGTTGTAGCTGGGTTGTTATGCCGTTAGGTCTGAAAGTGACCTCATGAGGGTGAACTCACTGCCTGCCCCCTCACCATTCCTCATTTCCTGCCAGAATCTGTTGGAAGAACCCAATGGGAAGCAGAGTACATGGGACCCTCTCAATATAGTTCATGTTGGGCAGCCTCCTGGGCAGATAGTTGCATGGAGGTGGGTGGATAGCACATGTAGGGGACAAATCATTGTCTGGAACACTAGTTTTCTTTTGAAAGAAAGAAGTTTCTTTTGAAAGACTTGTTCACCTGGAGACAATATCAGTCTCGTGAGCTCCTCGAGGGAAGACATTCCACCTATCTGTAGGACACTAGTATTTAAATGACTGTTGAATGAATGAATAGGGCTGTTCATTTTCTTCCTTTTTCTTAACTTGCACTAAGTGTGGTTGACAACAGCTGGATGATGCTGTCTGGGTTAGGGTCTGTGTTCTGAATAGCAAGGCTTCCCATAGGAAATGATGAACATTTTTTGTCTATGTAATTATTCTACTTTTAATAATCTCATTAGTAAAAACTGTCAAAAATAAAGTTTACTGTATTAATATCTTGAAGTCTTTTGTATTATTATTGTCTTTATGAATATCCAGTGTTAGCTAGGCAACACATTCATGAATCTTTATCCCTTCTTGGTGACTATTAAAACCTAACACTGTTATTTCTGCTCTTACTGGATCCCCACTGGTCAGCATATGGGCACACTGTTTAATTTGGGAGCCCATGTGATTTTTGGTTCTTTCCCAGGCCACTTCAAGAGAAGAACCACACAAAGGGCTAAATTAGCTTCATTAACTATCTTCAGTACCTTTAAAATAAGATCTATGAATAATGCCAAGTTTCTCCTAACTGTCCAGAGGGCAGGAGTCAAAATAGAAATGAGTTTATTGGCTACAAACTTTTGGAAGAGTTTCCCATGTAATCAGATTGTCTTCCCCAATGATTCTCAGGAAGGGATAGAGCTAAATGCCACAAGGGACTAGAAGTTTGGAGATGCCTGGGGTTCTTGAAATGCTTGAAAATACATTGGAGGGAGGGGGATGAATTCCTCCTTGGTTAGGGCTTTGCTGTTTTTCTCAGGTTGCATGTAAGTGTATTGAGGTGTTGTGTGTGTGTGAGTCAGGGGGCGTATAGGAGGGGGTTCGGGGATAGGAGAAGTGGATGAGCTTCAAGCATCAGGAATTGGGACCTCAAATTTGATTTGGTTTGTTCTTGAAGTTAACTTCCAATGGACTTCTTTCCATACGCTTTTGTTAATGTGTTCTTGAAGACTCCTTATTCTCATGAAATCTTTTGATATTTTATATAGTTCAAGCACGTATGGAGTATTTATTGTCTTTGCAAGTCACTCTGCCTGATTATACCTCTTGGGGAACATTTTATGGTTCTATTTTCAGTGTCCCCAAGGATAGAAAGGGCGAGGCAGGCTCACATGTTTCCCCAGCATCACCCAGAATGAAAGGCATTCTCTGCTCCTGTTTCCATTCCCTGCTCTTAAGGTCCTCCATTAATGGTTCTCTGAGTTCAGGTCATGCCACCTCTGGCTAAGGCTGTGGGCCTAGCTCTAATTTTTGCTTATTGTCAGAGCGTACAAATTTTTCCTTTAACAGGATATGAAATTAAAAACCAACCAACCAACCAAAAAAGCCTTTTGTTTCTAGTTTCTTCACATCTCATAGCCATTTAGTATTTGACCTTTTTGCTTTTAGTGTGGAGGTAAAGGGCAAGGGCCACTGGGAAAGCCAGCCTTTTGCCTGTAGTTATAGTTTATACTACAGGCATGTTTTCTTCGGCAAGCAGGGATTGCCCTCTCCATGTCCCACCTCCCCCTCAAAAAATTTTAGATTGCAATGCTTTAAATGGAATACAAACTCTCTTGTTTGTCTTGAGTTGCATTACTCCTTACTGTTGAACTGGTTCTCTAGGGTCACCCAGAATCGTTTAAGTTCTCTCTTTCCCTGAATAATTGAACTGTTATTTTTTAGGGGCAGTGTGTGCTACACAGCTTGTGGGATCTTAGTTCCCTGAGGAGGGTTTGGACCTGGGCCCTTGCATTGAGAGCATGGAGTTCTAACCACCAGACCAGGGAATTCCCCCATCTTTTTTTTTCTATCCGCACAGCTTACAAGATCTCAATTCCCCAAATGGGTTGAACCTGGGGCCATGGCAGTGAAAGCCTGAAATCCAAACCACTAGGCCACCAGAGGACTCCCCCTGAACAGTTAAAAAATGGTCCTGAATTCTAGATTAATTATACCTGTTTTTACATTTGACTTGAAATTTAGCTATTCACTTGTATAAACCAAGTGATTTCTCATTCATTATATAAAAATAATAAAATTTTAAATTATATACTTTAGAGTTTATGGGATGTTTTTATCTAATTCATTGGATCATCACAATAATAGCTAGAGAGGTAGATATTTTATGTTATGGATGGGAGGTAATATAGTGTGGTATTTAAGAGTATGGAGTCTGGGGTTAGACAAGTGGAGTTTGAATTTCAGCTTTAGTAATTATTAGCCTAGTCTCAGTTTCTTTGTAAAATGAAGAGGAGATATCTATCTTATAGAGTCATGATGAGAAGTAAATGATTAATTTATGCAAAGCAATTGGAACAGTACCTGGCACATAGTAACAGGTCAATAAATTCTGTGAAAACTGTTATGGTTTATTAATACTATATGAAAAAATGGAAACTCAGAAAAGTTAATCCATCTGTCTAGGGTCACATCTGTCTAGTTGGCAGGAGAGTTGGGGCTCTAACCAAGACTTGAGGCTCCTGATACTAGTTTCTTTCCTCTACATTTACCACCAAATTCCTCATGCATTCAGGGGGGACTATAAAGTGAGCAATCCTTTATTTCATCTTAAAATTTCTTATCTTCACTTTCTTTTTGTTTTCCTCCATTAAAACTCTTGGTTATTGTCTGTCTAGTAATGAGATACACATGTCAGAGTTCAACACGAGAAGTAGCAGCACAGGATGGGGATGTCCAGAACCTTGCTGATGGACTCCTCTTGACACAGATGCTGGGGAGTCCTGGGTCCCTCTGAATCTTGAGGAGATAGATAGTCTGCAAAAATTAACATTTCCATTGAAGTATTCAGTTGTTGCCACACATTCAGAGATTTTTAAAGAAACAATAAGCATATACTTCTTGATGCTTTAGTGTCTTTTCCCTTAAGAAGGAGAATACTTAAATTTTGAGGATCTCATTTATCATTTCATATCTCTTTGAAGTAGTAGAAAAAATAGATCATGTTATTTGGGTATATTATTTGGTGAGGGGTAGGGGTGTAATTAAAGTCCAGTGTAAAAATAACAGAAACTTGTGAGTTAGGCACATGAAATTCAAATCCTGGCTTCTCCACTATCTGTGTCTCCAAGTCTCTTTTCCCTCATCTGTATAATGAGGATAAGAAGAGGGTTGTTTGGAGACCTAAAGGAGATAATGTTCACAAAAGAGATAATGCCAGGAGCTTAGCATGTAAATATGACTGCTATTCCTGTTGTGTGTGCTAAGTCACTTCACTCATGTCTGACCCTATGGACCGTAGCCTGCCAGGCTCCTCTGTCCATGGGATTCTCCAAGTAAGAATGCTGGAGATGGCTGCCATGCCCTTCTCCAGGGGATCTTCCCAACCCAGTGTTCGAGCCTGTGTCTCTCTTGTCTCTTGCGTTGGCAGGTAGGTTCTTTACCACTTGCGCCACCTGGCGTTGCTGTTGTGGGAAGGCAATTTTTCACACTGGCCCCTGTCACTTATGTAGGGGCCCATGTCTCCTCAGTCCTCATAGAATCATGCATGTACTTCTCCTAGGTATATTATTTCTTTACATTTTAAAATCCGAGTGTTTTGACCTGTTGGTTACTAATTTTTTAAAAAATGTGCTTATTAAGGAACTTTGCCATCTCCATTGTGTTCATCATGCCACATACAATGTGCATTATGTCAAAAATACCAAGCTTACCTCGTGTCATGAGGCAGTTAGCATTAGTGAATCCAGGAAGGAATAGGACACAGGATCTATCAGATGATGCTTGGGCAGCTAGTCTCAGAAAGTGACAGCAGCAGGTGTTTACTGAGTACTTTCTATGTGCTCAGGATTGTGTGAGGTAGGGAACACAGAATAAATACTGATTTTATCCGTTTCTCACAAGACTGGCAGTTTTCTGGGGTAAATATTAATAGGTGTGATTGAAACCTGACACTATTAAAGAGTAATAATGAATACTATGTGATTCAGTTGTATTTGTTAAGTGGATTCTGGTCTGGGCACTGCATGGCCTCCCATAGACTGATGGATAAAGACACAAGGAAAGCCATACTTAAAGCATGGTTTGATAAATGGGCATAGAGTTTTATACAGGAAGAGAAGAAGAGGGATTATATGGTAGATGTGTGCATTTCAGTGGTGGCAAGGGCTTCAGGGAAAGGTGATGCTTGAGTAGAGTGAGGATAGAAAATCACACTGTTAAAGGCACTGAGGGAGTCTGGGTGTGATGAACAGAAAGAACCCTGGTCTGAGCCTAGGGTTTACCAGGTTAGTGGTAGGAGAGCAGGCTGGAGATGTGAGCAAGGGATAAGTCATTAGAGATGTTGTGTACCACGATGAGAAGTATGATAATCAAGGCATTGGCAACCAAGCAAGCAAGGGATAATTATAACAGTGCTTTAGAATGATCACTTTAGGAGAAACTCCCAGTGAAATAGGTGAGAAATAAATGCTTGAATTAAGTCTTAGAAGAAAAAAATGAGTGAATGAATAATAGAGTAAGTGGATGATACTATCAATATTGTAAGGATGTAGAGAAACAGGATGCCATATGGGAACAGTATTGAAGGAAGACTGTATGATGGAGGAAGATTTGAGTGGCCAGTTGGCCAGTCCAGTGACTTGGCCATAGTAGGTAGCCAATAAGCTGGATATTGAATGGCAATAGGATTTATATGAGAGAAGACAGGAAATAATTCTAGGTTACATAAATGTGTGAGATGGTTATGGAGACAAATATAATTGGAAAAGAGTGGTAGATAATATGATTTCATGTGCAGATTGGTTGCATATTTTGGAAGGCTTTGAAATGCCACATTGAGGAATTTGAACTTATTTTATTAATAGGAAGCCATAGGAGATTCTTAAACAGATATTTTGACATTTCCAGTTTGGATTAGAAATTTGTTCATTTATTGGGCCTTGTCATCTTGATTGGAGGAAGATGTGTTTGATGAGATGATGCTGGTCCTGATTCTTGCATTTAATAGAAATACCACAGAGCAGCATTACTTTTGGATTGGAAAATGAAGCTGGGTGACCTCACTGTGGCTGTGGGGAGACTGTGCAGTAGTACACTGTTGGAGGACAAAGCAAGCTGAGGCAGAAATGAATGAGTGCCCATATGAGATTTTTGATGCCAGTTTAGAGAGGGATGGAGCAAATAAAAAGATGGGAGAAACTGCTTGCTCTGAGGAATCTTTTAGGTATAGCAAATACAATCAGCCTCTTTTTATATTCAGATTCTGCATCTGCAGATTCAACCAACCATGGATCAAAAATATTCCAAAAAAATTTCCAAAAAGTTCCCCAAAGCAAAACTTGAATTTGCTGGGCACTAGCAACTATTCAGAGTTGGACTGTGAAGAAAGCTGAGTGCCGAAGAATTGATGCTTTTGAACTGTGGTGTTGGAGAAGACTCTTGAGAGTCCCTTGGACTGCAAGGAGATCTAACCAGCCCATCCTAAAGGAGATCAGTCCTGAGTGTTCACTGGAAGGACTGATGCTGAAGCTGAAACTCTGATACTTTGGCCACCTCATGCGAAGAGTTGACTCATTGGAAAAGACTCTGATGCTAGGAGGGATTGGGGGCAGGAGGAGAAGGGGATGACAGAGGATGAGATGGCTTGGTGGCATCACTGACTCGATGGACGTGAGTCTGAGTGAACTCTGGGAGATGGTGATGGACAGGGAGGCCTGGCGTGCTGTGATTCATGGGGTTGCAAAGAGCTGGACATGACTGAGCAACTGAACTGAACTGAGCAACTATTCACATGGCATTCACATTTTATTTACAACTATTTTACATAGCATTTACATTCTATTATAGGTATTATAAGTATTCTAGGTATTATAAGTATTTTAGAAATGATCTAAAGTGTAGGAGATGATGTGCATAGGTTATATGTAAGTGCTTTGCCATATTACATAAGGAACTTGAGTATCCTTGGATTTTTGTTAATAGGCAGCTACTATCAATGGATCAGAACTGCCCTGGAATTCAAACTCATCTGTCATGTCTGGAGTGGAAAATGAATGAGCAACAGATTATGATGTACTCACAGTGAAAATCAATTTTACTTTTCCAGGTGGAGCTTGCAGAAATCTGCGCCAAGAGTGAGCGTTACATTGGCACTGAAGGAGGAGGGATGGACCAATCCATATCATTTCTTGCAGAAGAAGGAACTGTAGGTGACATTGAACTATCTGGAAATGTCAGCTTGGGAAAGTTATGCAGAAAGGTCCTCAGTGTGTTTGTTTCTGGGTGGCCTGTTCTTTAAGGCTGTATTTTAGGATGATATTTCTTAACTCCTTTGTAATTCAGGTTTATCACCAATTCACCTACTCCATTTCATGTTGATCACCTCACCCTTAAGCTTTCAGAATTGTACCTCAAGTCTCTTTTCCTCTTGTGTCTAGGGTTTTTTCCTCCTTCTAATTCATTGTTAGTATGCTATTTCTCAACTCATTAGTTACTGGGACTTCTTTTCCTGCTCTTGTCCCAAATCACTGCATCTCATGGCATTTTCATAATCTCCTGTTGGTTTTAAACCCCAATGTTAGTTCTCATGCTACATATATTCACAACCCCTCTCTTTTATAATTTACTCTATGGTATCATTTTTCTCTGTCAACATTTTTGGGGCTTTAGTGGTAGGGAGAAGAATGCTGACAGGAAGCCAGGAATGAATTCCTTAGCCAATACTACTTCCCCTTGGCTAGGCTATAACTCCCATAGGCAAGAACAGAGGTTTTGGTAGTTGCCATAAACTGCCCATTTCCAAAATAGAAACAGACATTAAAAAAAAAAAAAAAATCTCTTCTTAGTATTTCTACAGGCTTGGCTATTTTCCAAGAATACCTGGATTTCTTCCTATTAAGAGTATTTGTTGTTGATTTCCCTAAGCCAAAGACAGGAGACATGAGGAAACCTGGTTTAATGCTAAGAACTCTGGGTGTTTTGGATGAGACCTGACAAGTTGACATGATGGCAAGAGTCCTGTTAATATAAGTTAGCTGTAGAGTTTTAACAAAGTCCAAATTCTTTGGGCTTGCAAAGCACTTCCTAATCTGACCCTTGGTTTACCAGCCCTCCAATTCTATCATCTCACCATGCCTCACCTCTCAACCTCCAAGCTATAGCTAAATTGCAATACCTAAAACTACTAACACCTTATGTTGTTTTTGGCCTTTGAACTTTTATATACTCTTTCTTCTTCTTGACATTCTATTTGGGGAAACAAACCCTCTGTCTGTCCTACTTTTGTGCATCCTTTAAGACTCAGATTTCCTTTTTTTTTTTTTTTTTTAGAGGGGCCTACACTAGGCTATATCTAATGAACCAACACAGCATTGTAAAGCAATTGTTCTCCAATTAAAAATAAAGATTAAAAATATTTGAATTGATAAATGAATGCATTTTGGGGAAAAACTTTTACTAAGGTAAATCATAAATGTTTAAGCAGTTTTTGAATTCTAGTACTTTATATCTCACCTGTCATTTTTTTCCCAATAGGCCAAGTTGATAGAATTTAGTCCTCTGAGGGCAACTGATGTGAAACTCCCAAGTGGAGCAGTATTTGTGATTGCCAACAGTTGTGTGGAAATGAATAAGGCAGCAACTTCTCATTTCAACATCAGGGTGATGGAGTGTCGGCTGGCTGCAAAGGTATGGACTTGGCAAATTAGTGAAACTTGAAGTAGGCTTTCTCTTGTTCTTTTTCTCTTTGTTCCCTATTATTTTGTCTCTTTCCCTAAAATTTAGGGCAACATTCTGATAGCAGTAATATTATAACTGGAGTTTTTTTTTTTTAGTATAGAGCAATTTGATTTCCAGCTCAGGAGATAAATAAACCAATAGGTATGCCCTGCAACTTCTAGCTATTTAGAAGTTACTTCACAGTTGAGTCTTCTAGCATGGCACTGGGGAGACGATGACACCTCAACTTATATCTGTGAAACACAGGCCATGGGTTAGGTATATTGGTGGAGAAAGCTAAGTTGGAGGTGATTGTTGGGAGATGACCATAACTAATCATGTTTCTTCACCAAAAGCAATGATAGCCTCAATCCTTGGTCCTCTTACATGCACCAGGGGCCATCACTGGTCCCTGGAAAAATGCAGGCTTGGTGTCTACTAAAGAAACTCAACCCACAAGGTTTGTGTTCTCTCTTCCCCAGTTTAGAAGACACTTGCCAGTCAAGTCTTAAATCTACTTAGGAAGTATTCACTGAAGACCTTTAGTGAGAAATGTTTTAATATTGAACTCTTCTGATCAGTGCATATATGAGAAGTAGTGCAGTTAACCTTTCAGTGTCAAAGACTTCAGTGAATTTTGTTTTTCCCTTTTTAGGGCAAGCCTCTTCTTTCAGGAGATGGAAGAAATTAGTGTCTTATTTGTTTAAGGGCTTATTCCTGTTGACTTTTTGAGATAGATGAGTAAGTGCTGCCTTCCTGAGGAGACCTCAAACATACACAACATTGTTTTCAGAGTTTTATCATGAAATTAGATATCGTCTATGAGATCCATAGGAGAGCGAAAACAAGTACAAGATATGTGAAGTGGGTTCATGTTGTAATGACTCTTTTCCAAAGATACAAGAAGAAAAAGAGAAATAATATTGTGGTGCTGAATCTCTGTAGTGAAAAGTTGTCAGAATGGGATATGGGGGCATGTCTTTTTGCAGTTAGTAGAAAAAGGATTTCTCCTTGGTAAGAGGTAGCTGAAAACTTTTATCCACTGCAGAACCTTTTGTTCCTGAGGCTGTTTATAAACTCTTCTGAGTTTAACTGTATAATGCCATGTGCATTTTAGAGGGACTTTAGTCAGTGAAACTGATTTTCTGCCACACACTCCTTCCAACTGATGTAGATAAAACTCATTATTTTAAGTACTCTGAATTTTTCTCTTTTAAAATGTGGAGGAAAGAAAATTGAAGGGCTTTATCAAGATGCAGAATATTTTGTAAATCATGCTGCTGCAAATCATGAGAATCTAACATTATATATATGTACAAAAGAGGAATAAAGATAAAATTTATTGGTAATATAGAAAACTGCTAATATAAGCTATGCAGATAGATGTTGATGTTAAGAATATACTTATGCCTAGTGAATGTAGACTGGAATTCGGCTAAGCGTGTTTTCCTTATAATATGGTGCCACCTTTCTGTTTTCAGCAACATATGAATGAATATAATTTTTATTTGGAAATGATCTCATTAAATCAGGAAATAAACTCTCATGTTAAAAAAGTAAAGAAGCTTTTCTTAATCTGAGTAAACTTTCTGCTTTCAGACAATAAAAATGAAGGGTCAGTGGAGAAATGATAAATCAAGATAGCTTTGAAAATGAGACTGATTAGGTAGAACTCCACATGGCAAAACTATAAGTACTACTTATTTTTCCCCTCCTATTTTCCCAAGATCCCTTTTTGAAAAATGAGTACCTTTTTGAGTCTCCATAGCACAGGAAAGGCCACTAAACCAATAAAGATGGTTTTTCTTTGTTTTGCTTTAATGTTCACAGTTTCTTCTGTTCTTATGTCTTCCTTCTCTCTTTCTGTTCCTCCCTGCTCTTCTTCTAACAGCTTCCCAAAACTAATTAATGTAGATACACTTAAAGTTAGAGTCTTTAGAGGCATTTCAACTGAAATTTAAAACATTTCAAGGCAAACACAATAGAGATTTATAATTATAACTTGCGTAAATGATTCTTTTAAGTGAAGCACATTTTTATGTTCTTAAATTAACAAAGTAACAAGAAATCTTTAATGAGGAAAAATTTTTTCGTATTTTATACATATTCAGTGGCTGAAACTTTCCCAGAAATGCTTTATGTCTATTAAAAGAGAGTATCCCTTAATTATACTGAGGGACAAAATGTGTGATGCAGGAGAGAAGGGAAATTATGCTGTTGGCATTTTGCATACCCTGAGCTCCTTGTGGCATCATGTGAAACAAGAAAGAAGGTTTCATGTGGTCCTTTGACACTTCAGGGAAGATTTACAGTGCGACCTTTTTTTTTTTTTAACAGAGCCTGTATTGTCAGTGGCCATTACTCATTCAGTAGTTTTTAGCTCCTGCCACTTAGTGGTCAATATGGAGCTTATTCTTTGTGTGGTGAGAAGTGGGTATAACGTTCTCAGGGGTTCTGCAGTTTTTTGGAATCTGAGTGGAGAAAAAACAAACACCCAGGAATGTAGCCAGTTTCACTCAACCTGTTGATTCAGTTGAGCTCACTCTGCCAGGACGCTGGCATGGAGTATTCCCAGGACAGCGAGTCCTGGCCGCTGGGCAGGGCATGCACGCACTGGGAACAGGGTCTATGTGTCGGTGGCACCAGGTGTAGCATGGCCTTCAGTGCCATGCTGAGGATCACGGGCTTGGTCTTGGAAGCAGTGGGAGCTGCTGATATTAACGTACTCTAGAAACATCAAGTTGGCCGCAGGAACTTTTACTTGGTTGAAGAGAAGTAAGTCTTAAAGTGTCAGTGGGGATGGGATCATAAGAGAGGGATGCAAAAGGAAAGAAGCTCTGACTGGACCTGGTGAAAGGTCAGGTATAAGGCTGTGACTGGGTTTCTGTCTTCCTTTTGGTATAAATGCTATTACTTTGAGGAAGTTTTCCCTGACCACCCTCCCAACTTCCATTAAGTTAAATGTCCTTTTATATGCTCTTGTCACGTCCTATGTTTTTCCACTATAGCAGTTTATCACATGGAGGAAGTTCTTCACTGTGTAATAGTACCTGATGCCTGTCTCCTTGGGTTGACTGTGAGCTGCATGCAGTCATGAGCCGTGAGTGCTTCATTCACAGGAGCGAACATGCATTGCATGCAGTTGTGTGCAAGTGAAGGCTAAGTGTTGAGTTGAAAAGGGTGTAGTTTTAAGCTGAAGTGATGGAAAGCATAGTGCTGCGACTCATAGGTATGGGGAACATAGGATGGAAGGTGATAGGAAAGTGGGAGGTGATGACACTTGCCTGTGTTCTTACAAGTGGTTAGAAATTGGAGCTTGGCATATTTCTTTTGGCTTGGGCAAAACCTTCAGGCGTATTTGTTTTGAGATAATAGTTGAGACTGAGGATTGAGTTCAGTTTGCTGAATCCAGAACGGAGTTTGGAGAGAAGGTGACAAGAGAAGATCAGAAGGCTGGGGGAGGTTAAACTTGGGAGATATCTTTAGTAATAACAAAAGGAGAAAACTGAGTCATGGATGGACATGTAAGGACCAGAGAGGTGAGAGGGAAGCTGGGAAAATTCAGTGCTACAGGGAATGTGAAGAAGGTAGGTAGTGAAGAATCCCAGAAGCGACCAATTTATTTAAGGAATAAGAGGACTGAGAAATCCTGTGGCTTTGGAAGTTCTTTTGGAGATAAGAAGGACCTCTGGGAAACCATCTTCAACAGTGAGAGTGGCCATGGAGGGCTCAGAAGTGGTGACTTGGGTCACTGGTTTTAGTTGTCAGACAGTAAAAGAGAAGGAGAAATGAAGGGCAGTAGCTTTAGTTATAAGAATTTGATGAGTGGAAACATCTGTATATGTTTGAAGGCCCAGGAAAAGGTGTCTTGTGGGGAAGGTATAACCAGAGAGACATTATTTAATCTTTATTGTAGCGTATGAGGTAGCATTATGTATCCCATTTTACAAATAGGGAATTTCCAGTCAAAGTGGGTTGTGATTTTGTTCTAAGTAAGTGCAGGAGTCCAGCCTTCTTTTTGCATTGTGCCCCTTAAGGGTTAGGCATGCATGAGCTCCAGAGCACCAGGCTTGAGGATGCCTTAGAAAAAAGATAGACTGTGCTGAGGGTACAGTGAGGATTATAGCAGAGTCATTCTGCACAGTTTTGCAGATTTCTTCAGACTTATTCTGTGGCCTGCAAACTAATATGGAGAACACGGAGAGTGGGAATGGCTAACACTGAGGAAGGTCAACATTGTGAATGTGTTCATGATGGTTATGAACTCAACATGGGCACAGAAGTCACTGGGGATGGTTCCATGTAGCTGGAAGAGGGTGAGGGGAAGATAGCAAAAAGAAGTATCCACAATAGAAAGTTACGTCTAGTCCCATTTTGGAGAAGGCGATGGCACCCCACTCCAGTGTTCTTGCCTGGAGAATCCCAGGGATGGGGGAGCCTGGTGGGCTGCCATCTGTGGGGTCGCACAGAGTCGGACACGACTGAAGTGACTTAGCAGCAGCAGCAGCATAGTCCCATTTATATCAAACTATATGTGTATAAGTATGCATGAAGTATGCATAAAAATGTATCATAGGATGTAAGATGGGAAATTGATGGTTATTTTATTGGGATGATTACAGATGATTTACTTCGTCATTTTTTTTAAATCCTCAAATTGTTATGTGTTTCTTCAGATTTAAAAATAAGCATTTGTGATTTATAGAACCCAAACCACCAACAACACAGCTGCTTTTGTTGTGTGGAAAATAACTTGTCAGAGACGGGATTTGAAATTTCATCCTTTGCTGACCTGGTGAGGAGAAAGACTTGGTACTTTCCCCTTTGATTTGTTAATACTGCAAAATGCAATGAGAAAGTCAGAGAGAGGTGGGTTCTGACAGATAGGCTCCTGAGTTAGGGTCCATACGTTAGCACTTTCCTACCACACCCTCTTACTGGAAGTCCCAGGGAGCCTCCCGGACTGAGGATGTTTTCCAGTTGGAGGAGAGTGCTGATTTTGCATGTGGGACAACCTGTAAGTCTGGGGAGCTAAAACTCTTGGAATCAGCCCTCAATCAATGGTAGATGAGAGTTAGGGGATAAATACCTGATCTTTCTTATCTGAGTTGGACACATCTGAGGTGTATACCTACAGGTCCCAGAGGGCCCAGTGGGCCCAGCCTCACAAACTCCCATATCATTGCACTTTGTATTGGCTTCTCTTCCTGTCTCATTTTCCACTCCTCTGCCAAAACTTCTCTGTATCACTCTCTCCCCACAAATTCTTGTCTCAGGGCCTGCTTCCGAGAGAAATCAGCCTAAGACAGGGTCTCAGCACTATTTATCTACTTCTTTGCATGACTGTGGACAAAATATTCATAGACTGCTTTCTTCTCCACAGAGCATCAGCCAGGCTCAGGAACCTCCCAGGAATGGAATCTGAAGTAGTGAAAAGAAAATGTTAGATGCTGGCTTAGAACTGCTTTCTCTGATATCCCCAGCCTGCTCCTGAGTGAGGAACTTGTCACAAAATGACCCCTAGCCCTGCTTTGAAGCAGGGCTAGGCACCCGGGCTGTGAGTGGCAAATTCCTTCACGAAGTTCTGTGTTTGGGCAACAGATCTTACCCATCCACTTCCCTCATCTGCAAGTCATCTTTACATTTCCTGAGCCAAATTTCAAAGGGTTTAGGCGGCTTTCCTATTTGAGTCCTACAATGTAGTGGACTATTCAGGGCCTCATGGCTGTGCATCTGTCACTGAGGGCATGTGGTAGAGCTAATTGAAATACACACTGAACTGGCTCTGTGGACCCTCCAGCTGAGAGCTAAGTGGGCCCAACAGCAAACTGGGATATTGCTGGAGTAACTGCTAGTGTCTCTGCCTGTGGAACAAAGGCACACAGAGAGGCAGCCTTTGAAAACAACTTTGCAGACTTTCTCCCCACACAGTCCTGGGACAGTTTCCTGGGACCAAGTGCCTGAAGCAATGTGCTTTGTTGAAGTGATGCCAGGATTGGGAACTTGGAGATGGTGTGTACTGAAGGGTTCTTAGGAAGAGCCCACACTCATCTCTTAGGGTTCGTTCTTTGATTTTTTTCCCCCCACATTTCCTTCTTATTTTAGAAGGAACCTATCAAAGTGTCTTTAATCATTGCAATGTTCACTTCTAACACAAATCTTAGTTTGTGTTTAGAAACCATTTCTAAGACTTGAGTGGTGATTTGAACTCATATGAGTAGTGAGACATAGATATCAAACATAGCCCATTAGGAATGTGACCTTGGGGAAGCAAGAAAGAGGTGCAGGATGTGGGATAAATTTCCAACTCTATCTTTACTAGCTAGATGACTTTGGGTAAGTCACTCTCATCTCTTAAATAAGGTAATAATACCTTTCTCAGAGTTGTCAAAGGTGAAAAGAAGGAAAAATCACATTTAAATCATATGGCATTATACAAGTATGAACTTCTTAACTCCATTGCTTATCTCAGTTGGATTTGAATCTGTGTTTTGAGAAAGCATAATTCTAGATCATCCACTTTAGCTCTATTTCTGTATAAAATAAATATGTGGTATGTTGTATGTTTTTCTTTTGTTTTATGTATGTCTATAAGTTTTCTGAAATTATTTTTGGGACACATTTTTGGGAGTTTTGGTATTCCAAAAATACCCCAATTGGGACCATGAATAAATGGGTTTAATGAATGAATGAATCTGTCTGTGGAGGTGTCAGTCAATTCAGTACTGCTGCTGCTGCTGCTAAGTCGCTTCAGTCGTGTCCGACTTTGTGCGACCCCATAGACGGCAGCCCACCAGGCTCCCCTGTCCCTGGGATTCTCCAGGCAAGAACACTGGAGTGGGTTGCCATTTCCTTCTCCAATGCATGAAAGTGAGAAGTGAAAGTGAAGTTGCTCAGTCGTGTCTGACTCTTTGCGACCCCATGAACTGCAGCCTACTAGGCTCCTCCGTCCATGGGATTCTCCAGGCAAGAGTACTGGAGTGGGGTGCCATTGCCTTAACATTAAATGTGCTAAGCAAACAAGGTCAGAAGAAAGGTCTTAGTTTGTGTTTTTGCTTTTAAAAATGGCACCATGTTCTGTGAAATAATTGAATAGAAACGTGATTCTATTGTCCCCTTCTCCAGTTCTGCTTTAAAATCATTAAATCCTTTCAAATGTATGAGCCAGAGTTTTAAAAAGAGGATTAATGAATATAAGAACTACTGTTATTAAAATTCTTCAGAAGTGAGTGGCCCTAACCAAAGTATAATGGTCTTTTGGTAAATCTGCTTCCTGTCAAAAAGAAAGAAAATCAAATCATCATCATAATAGAAGAGTAAATCAGATGCACATTTCCCTTCTCTTGCTTGCTCCTTTTTGCTGTTTGCATTGTCTGCACCTGTGGTCCTCACACCCTGGGAATGAATTTTATAGACCTCCAGGGTGAGAGATACCGTCATTATTTTGACTGTCACCTGCTCTGAAGGTCTCAGTCAGTGGTTTGAGGAGGATGAGGGACACACATTCTGGAGTGTGTTTCCTGTGAGTGGACCTGGTTACAAAGGTTTGGATTATACTCACTCTCCCCAGCAGATTGAGGGGGTGACCCAGGATGTAACTGGAAGCCAGACCCTTTTCTTGAGGCTGGAGAAACATACAGCTGTACTACCACCAACGACCTAATGAAATGGTTTTTCATAAGGTCACCAATGAGGTTTTCATTTAAAATCTGGGGCTTGACTCCAAATGCCAGATACTTAAATTCGTTAGCCATTTCAAAGAGGCATGTGGTAAACAGGAAGTGCTCTAATGAAATCAGGCATTCAGTGTCTACCTCAGGACTCAGGTCATGTGTGAGATTTGAATAGTTTTCTGTAGACTTTATAGAGAGCGGTGTTTGGGGGATGAACTAAATAGGGACCAACCGACAAAATTATTCAAAGAAATAGCCCTGAGGGAAGGTGGTGACAGGCAAAAAAAATCAGTGGGGGATTATTATTATTATTATTTTTTTTAGGAAAAATACTTAACTAGCTTGTGAGTGTCACACAAGCATGTTTAATTTCAAACATCTGAATTCAGAGTTCATTTTCAAGCAGTGGAATTGTGAATAGGTTGAATGGAAAAAAAAAAGCTGAAAGTTGAATTTCACTCATTAAAATAGTGTATATCAATTTCTGGGATGAAAACTGACCATATATCTTGGTTTGAATTTGCAGCTCCTGGCTAAGCACAAAAGCTTGCCGTGGAAAGAAGTGCTGCGGCTGGAGGAGGTACAGGCCAAACTGGGGATCAGTCTGGAAGAAATGCTTTTGATCACAGAGGATGCCCTTCACCCTGAACCCTACAGCCCTGAGGAGATCTGCAAATGTCTGGGAATTAGCCTGCAGGAACTCAAGACCCAAATTCTCAGTCCAAACACTCAAGATGGTGAGTCTGCTGGAGAAAACAGGGCATGTGTTGTCCCCCCACCCCCAGGTGGAAAGTTTCCGTGCCCCATGGGTTTTTAGTGATTTTGAAGCATGCTTGAGGGAATTTGGAGAATGTATGTATTTCGGTAAACTTAATTATCTAGATTCTTGGCTTCATTAAATTCAAAATTCATTCTTACTGATCTGTTATATGCTGGATTTTCTTGTGAGGCAAAGGTGAATAACACACACTCTTGCCCTCAAGAAGTTCCCAATTCACCATTGTAATTCTCCTGCTTTGGCCTATGCCAACCACAGAATTACAATGGTCAGGGAAATTCATTGGAAACATCATGCGTTTTTTTCAAATGTGAGCCCAACTCAGTTTAGGGATCAGAAACCAAAGTGATGGTCTAATAATATATTAAATGTACATTTATAGTTTGTTTTGGTATTTTAAAATTTTTGTAGGAAGCATCTTGTGGCATCTTGTGGCAGAAAAAGTTATGTTATCTTTTTCAGTGAATTTCAACAACAAATTATTTCTCACTAGAATTAAATCAGGATTTGAATAACCATTAGAAACATATATAACCCTTGTCATGCAGTTAGTATACCCTGTTTCTAGTTTTGTGATTGCCTGTTTTGAAGATAATGGGTATCAGGACATGTAATTCATAGTGTTATCCAGTAGAAAGCAAAGAAGAACTAAAGAGCCTCTTGATGAAAGTGAAAGAGAAGAGTGAAAAAGTTGGCTTAAAACTCAACATTCAGAAAACTAAGATTGTGGCATCCGGTCCCATCACTTCATGGCAAATATATGGGGAAACAATGGAAACAGAGACTTTATTTTTGGGGCTCCAAAATCACTGCAGATGGTGACTGCTGCCATCAAATTAAAAGTTGCCTGCTCCTTGGAAGGAAAGCTATGACCAACCTAGACAGCATATTAAAAAGCAGAGACATTACTTTGCCAACAAAGGTCCATCTAGTCAAAGCTATGGTTTTCCCAGTAGTCATGTATGAATGTGAGAATTGGACTACAAAGAAAGCTGAGCGCTGAAGAATTGATGCTTTTGAACTGTGGTGTTGGAGAAGACTCTTGAGAGTCCCTTGGACTGCAAGGAGATCCAACCAGTCCATCCTAAAAGAAATCAGTCCTGAATATTCATTGGAAGGACTGATGCTGAAGCTGAAGTTCCAATACTTTGGCCACTAGATGTGAAGTACTGACTCATTTGAAAAGACCGTGATGCTGGGAAAGATTGAAGGTGGGAGGAGAAGGGGACGACAGAGGATGAGATGGTTGGATGGCATCACTGACTCGATGTACATGAGTTTGAGTAAGCTCTGGGAGCTGGTGATAGACAGGGAGGCCTGACGTGCTACAGTCCATGGGGCCACAGAGTCATACATGACTGAACTGAACAGATCTAGTGAATCTGGTCCTGCAGCTTGCCACTTACAAAATCAATTACGTACTCACAAATGTCGGTAGAAAGGTGGCTTTAATTAGAATGCTGGCAATCCTGGGAGATGGTGGACTCAGCATCCCCCGAAAGCCACCTCCGAAGATTCTCTTCAGCCATGAAAGCTTTTAAAGGGAAACAAAAGCAATCCCAGTTAATCACTGAGATAGGGGGTCAGAGTCATCGCCATTCCCCACTGTGTGCAGGCTTGTTGACACCTTGTGATCTCTCTCTAGATGTAATCTTGTTCACACAATTTGTTCAGGAGGTTACTGAACGGGAAACTAGGGAAGAAATCTGGTCATCTGTTAATTAGTCTTTATTTCTACTTCTTTGATTGACAAAGAATTGACAAATTAGGCAGGATTTTGTGTGATTAAAAGATTTGCAAGATGTCCTTGGGTTGGAGATGAGTAGAGCATGGGGTGCTTGGTTTAAAAATTAGTTATAATATAGCTTTCCTAAGGTGACAAGAGCAGGGGATTCCTGCCAAGGGCAGTCTTCTGTAAAGAGCTGCTTGCAAATCCCTGCTTGTCAGAACATCATTCCATTTCTAAGAAATTAGGGGTGAAGGTCTTTCTTCTGTAACTTTTTCATGCTGATGCAGGATCCCTTATTCTACAGAGTAGACAATGTCACCATGGGTCTGTAGTATCTCTTTGCTGACAATTTTAATTGTTCACTAACATATATGTTGCTGCTGCGGCAACATATATAGGCTAAGAGAGATGCTCACAAAGATATAGATTATTATGAGCAATAATGGTAATCCCATTCTCTTGAGGCGAGTTCTTGGAATTGTGCTAGCCATAGATTCAGTACTGCTCAAGTTGAAGCAGTTTATGCCATGGCTACAATTTGGTCATCATGCAGTTAGCTTTTTCTTCTAGTGGAAGTTATAGATAGTATCTGTAGAACAACTCAGGAAAGTGCATCAGACACTGAGTCTGTGATTCTATTGCCCTAATCATTCACCACTTGTTTTTGTACTAAGGGGCAAGGGGAGGAGGGTACTGTAGGGTTCTGTTCAGTTCCAATAAGATGTTAAAATATTGTGAAATCTAAAGCAATACTGGTTCAGCAAATCAAATGGTTCCTTTTTTTAAAATAATTTTTAACTGGACTATATAGTTGACTTACAATGTTGTTAATTTCTGCTGTACAGCAAAATGAATCAACCAGGCGTATACATATATCCACTCTCTTCTAGACTCCATTCCCATATAGTACATTACAGAGCACTGAGAGTACCCTATGCTATACAGTAGGTTTCTATTAGCTATCTTTTATATACAGTAGTATGTATATCAATTGAAATGGCTCTTTTGTACCATTTGAAGTGAAAAAAAAAAAAAGAAATCCACAATTCAATAAGCATCTCTTTTTTCTTATCCTTTCTTTTTTCATACTCATTTTTCTGATTATTGTACTTCTTATATGAAAGGATCTAGGTTAGAGCAGTGCTCATGACTGCTGTGGAACCACATTCTGAAACACCAGGAAGTCTTCACTGCTTAGGTTGACACATGTGGCTCACTTAAGCATGGAGGCTTTTTCTGCTTGTCTACTGTTTTTATACTATTAACATAAAAAACTTGAGATGGAAACCAGGCAAATGTAGGAGCTAGAGCCTTGGAGTGGCTTCTCAGAAGTAAAGGTTGTCTATTTGTGAGACATCAATGGTGGGAGCTGGGACATCTAGCTAAGCCAGTAGTCTCTTCGTGAGGCAAAGTTGGGGATGAGAACTTAGTGGAAAGATCAGAGCCCCATTCCCACCCCATTCACTTCAGGTTTACAGCTGGATTTTGAGTGCCTACAGTGGATTTGCCTGCTAAAGGCAGGCAATTGCTACAATTGCTGGCAGCTGTAGGATAAGATAAGGAAATCTTTTGAGGGCAGGGAAAAGGTTTTGGTTCCCAACACTGTTAGATCCAATTTAATTTGATGAATATTTGTTGAATTTCTAGATGAACAAACTGGCCTATAAACTTCATCAGAGTTGCCGCCTGTTTTTTTTTTTTTTTTTAAATAAATCTTCCTGGAATACAGCCATCTATATGGGCTATGGCTGCTTTTGCACTGCAATGACAGATTTAAGTAGTTGTGACAGAGTCTAAATGGCCCACAAAATCTAAAATATTTACTATCTGGCTCTTGGCAGATAAAGTTTGCTGACACCACTCCAGAAAGGCAGTAGACCAAAGCATAGCCATAAGGCCTGGATTAAGATCTCAGACTTCTGTTTTATTTTTTTTTTCCAGACGTCTTTATTTACTAGATTTGGGACCTGATTTGAAAGTTTTTAATCTTTCTGTTATCTTGGTTTTTCCACGAAATAGGCATAAGAGAAAGAGGTACTTAAAGAAGTAATTGGTGTAATGTGCTAGGAACAATGCTTGGTAATGGAGGTACTCATAAACATCAGCTACTTCTGCTATTTCTCTTCCCTCTCCTGCTTCCCCTACTCTAGGCCCTGAGGCTGAGCATTGGGAACACAGAAATAAACACAACAGGGTTTGATACTTAAGGAGTTTACAAAATAGTAGTGGAAACAAAGAAAAAACTGATCCAGCAGGAAGTAATGAGTGCAGTGAGGGAGGTGTTCTTGGGTCTAGGGAGACCAGAAAAGAAAGAAGTCAGAGCTGGCTTTACGAAGGAGACAGCAACCAGACAAAAGTTAGAGAATAAATAGAAATTTCCTAGGTAGACAGGCAGAAAAACTTCCAGGCAGAGAGGAGTAAGAGAGGAATCCAGAGTACTACAGACAATTGAATGTTTTCTGAAAATAATGGTGAGGGATATATATCAGGTTGATTTTGTAGATAGGCCATCATCACACTTTGTAAAATACTGTGTGCAAGTGTTTTATGGATAATGGGGAAATTCATAAAATGTTTATTGAATAAAGACATTGGGTAGGTCATTGGATAGGGAGCGCTTCCAGGGGAATAGTCTTTATTCTTTGACTTAAGACATCATCCAATTTCTTATATTTAGCAAATATATGTGTTAACTTCACTGGGCTGGGTATTATGCTGGATGCTGGGATACAGAGATAAGTAGGATGTGGTCTCTACTTTATAGTGACTTAGTGTCTGACTGGTGAGGGTGCTTCACAACAGTCACAGTAGATAATACCCATGGTAATAAAGGTATTTCTTATGAGTCCTGAGTGTGGAAGAGAGAGTGACTAAATGCCTAGAGAATGTGGCTTGAATTTGAGCTAGATTTGAAAAGAAAGTTATGGCCTTCCCAGGAGGAGAGTGGTGACAGGCCATTTCAGGCAGAAGAGTCTGGAAGACAGACATGCTGCTGCTGCTGGTAAGTCGCGTCAGTCGTGTCCGACTCTGTGACCCATAGACGGCAGCCCACCTGGCTCCTCTGTCCCTGGGATTCTCCAGGCACAGAGAATGGGTTGCCATTTCCTTCTCCAAGGCATGAGACATGGGGTATTTGAAAAATGTGTCAAGAGGTGTTGTGTGCAGTATGAGTTGGATGCCAAAAATATTGGCTAAAGGGATGCCTGTTCTCTACTCCATCACAGAAAAGCCTGAAATGGGGGATTGTTGGTGGATATCTCAGTGACTAGATTTGTAAAACTATAAAGGGCAGTTCAGCTGGAATTGATGATTACCTTTGTCTAGAAAGGAAGGGAAGGAGGGAGGGAAGAAAGGGAAGAAGAAAAGAAATAGGAGATAAGGAAGGCTGAGGTACGGATGCTGGGAAGTTAGGGAATTATAGATGGGAAATGATTTTGGAGGCAGGATGATGAATTTCTGGTGATGTGGCAAGGCATCTAAATAAAGATATAGAGCAAGTAAAGACCCAAACTATATAATTAGATTTTGGGGTTTTTGGTTAAGAGGCAAAGAGACCTTAATAGACATTGAGAATATTCACTGTCAGATGATCTTCATAAAGCAGCCTTTTCATGGTGTCGTTTCTTAGTTCAGAAATCTTTAGAGGTCCGCTCTTACCTACCGCCTAAACTCTTTAATGTGGATGTTAAGTTTCTTCTCAATTTGGCCTTAACTCTGTTCTGTCCTGTCTCCTGTTTGAGCCCATATATCCCCATTTGGACAATGTTGTTCTGGCTGAACCATCCCACTCACTAATAGCCTCTTTGTCTTCCCTTTAATCCTGACCATCACTGCCCATTCCTCTTTTCTGAAATATGGTTCCTACCTATTGTAAAAGCTCAATAAATTCTTATCTATATCCATCTCAGTGTGAAGCCTGTTCTTTGTCTGTATCCCTGTTCCTTTTTCTCTGCATCTGCCTGTATCCCTCACCTCCTACCCCTCTTTTGAGTAAGAATTTCTTTTTAAAATAAGTTAATTTCTCAGAAAAATCTGGAAAACACAAAGGATAATTTTCTAATCATAGGATATGCATGACTATTTATGTGTATATTTAAGTTTTAGCCCCTTAAAAAATAATGATTTCATTGTTTTCCTAAAAGTTATGAATACTTAATCTTATCTCTTTATCTAAAATAACTTTCCTACTGGCCCACATGTATGATTTTCTATAATTTATTAGGTTTATTGAGTGCCAACAAAACCTATGTTGAACGAATGAATCTATTTTGTAATTCTATCATCCTCAATTCGAGAAGGAAATGGCAACCCACTCCAACCCACTCCAGTGTTCTAGCCTGGAAAATCCCACGGACTGGGAAAGCCTGGCAGGCTATGTACAATCCATGGGTCGCGAAGAGTCGGACACAACTGAGTGAATAACTCTATCATCCTCCAAGGATTCCCCCTTTTGCAATAAGTTAAAAAAAAACAAAACAAACAAGAAAACAACCATGAACATAAATCAGCCTGTGGGATTCTAGAGTCTCCTAGATTAATTTCACTTGATTTATTCTCTGAATCCAGCCATCTAGCCTCAGCCAAATTTCCTCCTGAATTCTCTTGGTATGCAGCTTTAACATTAGAAATAAAAAATCTGTTTATATCATTGTCTTGTTCCTTCTGAGTCTGTGTTTGATTGGTCTAATTCCTTAGGTAAATGCTTCTATTACCCCTTTAGAAAATGTGGTTCTTATTGAATGTGGCACTGTCTTTGGAATGCATGAGTGGAGGCATAGATGACATGTGTCCTCAGCAGGGGACTCAGGAGGGTGCCACCACCCTATTATTCCAGGTGTCTACACTTCAACATACTTAGTTTTGACTTGGACAGATTTTCCTGTCATGGAAATCCATGATCCTCTGTTCTATTTCTGCCAGAATTCCTTGTTCTTTTACCTGGATAACCTGGATATGAGTGTGAGTTGGGAGATGTTGACCTTGAGGTGAGAGTACAAGGAGATGTTTACAGTCAAACTGTGGCTTGCAGCCTCTGCTAAACCAGAGTTCCAAAAGGCCATGTTCTTTTCCCAGATTTCTAATAATTAGATTTATTTATTTATTTATTTTGTGTGTGTGTAATAAAGTTTTATTAAACTATAAAGGAGACAGAGAAAGCTTCTGACATAGGCATCAGAAGAGGGCAGAAAGAGTACCCCCCTGGCTAGTCTTCAGCTGGATGTTATATAGTCACTGCTGCTGCTAAGTTGCTTCAGTCGTGTCCGACTCTGTGCAACCCCAGAGACGGCAGCCCAACAGGCTCCCCCATCCCTGGGATTCTCCAAGCAAGAACACTGGAGTGGGTTGCCATTTCCTTCTCCATAATAATTAGATTTAGAAATGCTCAGAGACCATTAAAATTAAACACACACACACAAAGAAAAATTCTCAAATCCTTTAGGCATTGTTTAAATGGCTATAATCCATCACCAGGAACTGGTCAGGAAAAATTTAAGGGTTATTCTTTAGGAAAAAAATTAAGAATTATTTTTCAGGTGGCCCAGTGATAAAGAATCCGCCTGCCAAGGCAGGAATGCAGGAGATGTGGGTTCAATCCCTGGGTTGGTAAGATCCCCTAGAGGAAGAAATGGCTACCCACTCGACTATTCTTGCCTGGAGAATCCCATGGACAGAGGAGCCTGACAGACTACAGTCCATAAGGTCACAAAGAGTCAGACGCGACTGAGCATGCACACCCACCCACAGATAGGAGTTATGTAAAACTGTGGCATAAGGTCTGGGTTTCTAGAAGCTCAGGGTCCAGGCTGATTTGGGAAGGGTGTTTTCTCAGGTGTGACCCCAGAGAAAAAGGTGAAGCTGTGGAGAGAGTCAGGAGAGAGGCACATGTGTATCTAGCACGGGAGTTAAGTCAAGGACACACTGGAGGATAAACAGGGGAGTCCATGAAGGACTAAATAGAAACTGAGGTAGAAAATGTGTTAGCTGCTTTGGGCACTAGTTTGACAAAGGAGGGATGTATTGGGATCATTCCTTTTGGGAATGCTCAGCCTATGTTGGGAAGATCCCCTGGATAAGGGAAAGGCTACCCACTCCAGTATTTTGGCCTGGAGAATTGCATGGAATGTATAGTCCATGGGATCGCAGTGTCGGACACGACTGAGGGACTTTCACTTCACTTCACTTCAGCCTGTGTTCCAGGTTGGGTGGCCCTGTGCTTAGAAGCACTCTGCTGGGTGGACACTAATCTCCTTGCTTTGATGACCAACTTTGCCTGTGACTATGTGTTGACAAAGTGCTGTTCAGTCACTGACTAATATGTTTGGTTCCTTGATCCTTGTGAAGTCATAAGCAATAGTCATGACTTTTGAGCAAGTATAAGGCACTGGCATAGAATGCTGTTTAGGAAGATATCTGCAGTAAGAAAACAAACAAACAAAAACTTTATTGTTTATACAGTACTCTTAACTGTATCATTTGATTTGAATCTCACAATAACCCCAGGGCACATGGTTATCCTCATTTCACAGATGAGGAAACTAAGGTCATAGAATTACATGTAGTTACAAACTAGAGAGCTGGCAAATGCGGGAGCCAGATCCCAAGTCCTAGTCTTTTGAGTTAATCCAATACTCTTCCTGCCTTTACTTTTTAATATTAGTGTATTAATAAACTGGCTTTAGCAATCCTATACCAATAAGGGAGGTAATATCAAGTTTTGATTTTTCTTTCCTATGATTTTCTCTTGCAACTAAAGAGAAGTGATGGAAGTTGGTTACTTGGTGGTTATAGAGTTTCCTTTTAGCTATTTCCCATTCTGGTGCTCTTGCTTTAGAAAATGTAAAGCCATGTGGCATCCAGTGGCTTGCTTAATTTAAGGAGCAAACTCAACTTGGTCAGAAACTTGGTGCATGAGCTTTTGTGTTACAGAAAAGCCATGAGAAGTGCTGTGGAATCTTCTTGTTTGATAAAAAGGTAGTCCTCATGGATTATCTTATCTACATCAAAGAAGAGTAGTTTTTAATCTAATGGAGAAATATAAAGGTACTTCACAGTATAAAAGGAGTCAGTAATTTCAGTTTCCAATTGTGTTCTCAATATAAAGGAAATCGATTTAAAAATAGCTCATAAGATATCAGGTACTACATTCTATGATTTTAACACATTAAATTGTTCTTATAAGAATTTTGAAGAAAAAATTTTTTATAAAGAGCCTAGAAGAAACTTGGAGAAGGCAATGGCACCCCACTCCAGTACTCTTGCCTGGAAAATCCCATGGACGGAGGAGCCTGGAAGGCTGCAGTCCATGGGGTCACTGAGGGTCAGACACGACTAAGCGACTTCACTTTCACTTTTCACTTTCATGCATTGGAGAAGGAAATGGCAACCCACTCCAGTGTTCTTGCCTGGAGAATCCCAGGGATGGGGGAGCCTGGTGGGCTGCCGTCTATGGAGTCGCACAGAGTCTGACACGACTGAAGTGACTTAGTAGTAGTAGAAGAAACTCCAAAGGGTCTTTCTAGAATTTACAGATATTGGTTGAGCAGAAATCTTTAAAATTTGTATGATGAACTTATAATAAGGCCAAATAAAAATGAGTCCTTTAGTTTTGTCTTTTGTTTTAATTTTAATAAGATAATAGATCCCTCTGAAACAATATAAAAGAATAAATCAAGTAACTATTTTTTGTTGTGCACAAAAAATATGCTTTAGTTGTTCTGGAATACAAGTGTGGAGAAAATTTGCTTTCCCTTTTTCCTTTCCTCTCTTCCTAGTCCCTTTGGTTTGCTTCTCAGCTCCTGTTGACTTCTAGCTATCTGGCCACAGAGGGCAGGATCATGCTAGGAGTAAAGCTTCTTCAATTTTTAGGAAGAAATGGGCTGAACTGTTAACCCAGATCAGTTGGGTTGATGTTTCATTCCTCGGTTTTCCTCTTCCTCTTTCGCATGTGTGCATCATATACCCCTATCCATCAGTTCACCTTGCCTCTTCATATACTTAGGGAACTGACAATGCAGTGCAGACATAATCTATTAAGTATGATTTTAAAGCTGTTGCATCTCAAAACTCTCAACTTCTGTAGGGACAGCTCAGTGCCAGTGTGTAGGAATCACATACTCGACTGTGATGTGTGCTGTGTACCGGTCAGAGTCTAGTCACTGAGGGGTAGGTCAGGGCTCAGAATCACTCTTATCCTACAAGGCTAATAATAATGGGGGCCTTGTTTTTGGCACCTGAGGCCATCCTGGAGCCACTAAAATCAGGGAATTCTGGAATTTTCATTCACTTTTGTGAGAGTTTTAAAAGAGCTGAAATGAAACAGATTCTGCCGGTACATTTTGAGAAGTTGACCCCTGCAGTAGTCTTACATACTTGATGACTTACAGTCATCTTGGACTGAAGTAGGCCCAGAACTTATGAACCTATGAGCTTGACCGCCTCTTCATACTATGTACCTTCAGACCCTTGAGTTCCCCACGTTTCTTGAGTTAATGTGATTTGGGCAGGCTCAGGAGTAGAAGATGTGGGAGAGTTAGACCAGTAAGACTAAACCTTCTCTTCTCTCAAACACTCTGATCCTCTTTCTAACAGAAGATTTTCATCTCTCTAGGAAGGTCATCCTTTTATATTAAGCTTTCAGCTTCAGGAATATTGTGCGTGTTTTAGGAAAGGAGGAAGAGGGGGGAATCTCTTCTGATAACAGCAGCCGCATAGACTCTGGTGACCTGTGGCTGTGATGGCAAGCTGGAAACTACTCTTCTAGCCTCACAGGAAATTCATATACAATAGTTACCATGATGGCATTCCCCAGAAATAAATCCTAAAATAGTCATAGCAGCTAAATGTGAGTTATGAGGCACCGTTCTTTCATAGCATTTGTATCCTTGAGAAAAGGTCCTTGTTTTGTGCATTTCTATATTCCTGTTCAGTTCAGCTCAGTCATTCAGTCGTGTCTGACTCTGTGACCCCATGGACTGCAGCACGCCAGGCTTCCCTGTCCATTACCAACTCTTGGAGTTTACTCAAACTTATGTCCATTGAGTCAGTGATGCCATCCAACCATCTCGTCCTCTGTCGTCCCATTCTCCTCCTGGCTTCAATCTTTCCCAGCATCAGGGGCTTTTCAAATGAATCAGTTCTTCACATCAAGTGGCCAAAATATTGGAGTTTCAGCTTTACCATCAGTTCTTCCAATGAATATTCAGGACTGATTTCCTTTAGAATGGACTGATTGGATCTCCTTGCTGTCCAAGGGACTCTCAAGAATCTTCTCCAACACCACAGTTCAAAAGCATCAATTCTTCAGTGCTCAGCTTTCTTTATAGTCCAACTCTCACATCCATACATGACTACTGGAAAAACCATAGCTTTGACTAGATGGACCTTTGTTGGCAAAGTAATGTTTCTGCTTTTTATATGCTGTCTAGGTTGGTCATAACTTTTCTTCTAAGGAGCAAGTATCTTTTAATTTCATGGCTGCAACACCATCTGCAATGATTTTGGAGCCCCCGCCCCCACCTCCAAATAAAGTCTGTCACTGTTTCCATTGTTTCCCCATCTATTTGCTATGAAGTGATGGGACCAGATGCCATGATCTGAATGTTGAGTTTTAAACCAACTTTTTCACTCTCCTCTTTCACTTTCATCAAGAGGCTCTTTAGTTCTTCTTCACTTTCTGCCATAAGTCTGCATATCTGAAGTTATTGATATTTCTCCCAGCAATCTTGATTCCAGCTTGTGCTGGAATTCCTGTGGTACCTAGTAAATGCTTGATAAATGAATAAATGTGTTAAACTAATTTTCTTCTGTTCATATGGAGAGGTAATGGGTAGGAGGCCAATTAGAAAATGTACTCAAGGTCTAGCTAGAGAGTGGTTATTTTGAGCCTTTAAGAAAATCTGTTCATGTGCATTAATATTATTCATAACAACTAACAGTGAACACTTAGCTATGTGACAAGCACTATTCTGAGTACTTTTAAAACATTTGCTGCACGTGTTTGTTAATATGTTCTTCATGTTCAGAGTACCTACATGAAATAGTTCTTTTCAAGGTTGTAAACTGTGCCATAAACACATTCGGAAAATGAAAATGTTAGTTGCTCAGCTGTGTTTGACTCTTTGCAACCCCATACATGGGCTGTAGCCTGCCAGGCTCCTCTGTCCATGGGATTCTCAAGACAGGAATAGTCGAGTGGGTTGCTATTTCCTTCTCCAGGGGATCTTCCTCACCCAGGGATCGAACCCAGGTCTCCTGCTTTGCAGATGGATTCTTTACTGCCTCAGCCACCAGGGAAGCCCTTAAACACATTTGGACACACATTTAAATACTGATGCACTCCCACCTCCTTCTCCTCACTCTCTCAAACTCCCCTCATCTGTTCACAGTGTTGAAGTATGATAGTCAAACTCCCAAAGTCAGATAGCTCTGAGGGAATAAAGAATTTTTTGGTAGGTATTATTTTTGTTTGTTTGAAATTTGTTTAAAAGAGAAAAGCAAATGAGTTTGGCCATTACAGTGCTAATTAGATTTGTGTTCAGTGACATAACTGTTAATACTGATGAATATTCCTTTTTCATTGTGTAAACAAAGAATGTTACTAAGATTTTCCACCCAACACAACAGTCTATCTTGCATCCCAGTGCTTTTGACAGTGGTCTCTTAATTCACACATGGACTTTTCTGTAAGTGAAATATAGCACAAGTTATTTAGATTTAGGGCTTCCCTGGTGACACAGATGGTAAAGAATCCCCCTGCAATGCAGGAGACCCAGGTTCGATCCCTGGGTTGGGAAGATCCCCCAGGAGAAGGAAATGGCAACCCACTCCATTATTCTTGCCTGGAGAATCCCATGGACAGAGGGGCCTGGCAGGCTGCAGGCTACAGGCTATAGGGTCACAAAGAAAGAGTTGCACATGACCTAAGTGACTTAGCACGCATGCATATAGATTTAATTTAGAGGAACATAAAGAATAAAGACTGGCTTTAGATGGTTTTGATGCTAGGAACATCCCATAAGTTAAATTCCAGTATTTTGCTACTTTACAGAGAAGTTAAACAAGACAGAATAATTAAGTAACTTGCCTAAGATCATGCAGCTCAAAGTAACAGAGTTCGGATTCAAACCCACACATTCTGAGTCCAGAGGCCTCCCTCTATGGTCTTAACCGTTATGTGACATGAGGCTGTCAGTCAGGGTTCTGTCAGAGAAAGAGATGTGTTATAGGAATTTGACAACATGCAACTTGTAAGCTGTTTAAACAGTGTTCGCATCTGGTGCTGAAGCCTGAAGTCAGTAGGAAAGACAGGCAGGAAGTGACAGTGGATGTAGGGGAGAGCGAGGGCAACCTGGAGCTCGGGAAGAGGAGCTGGAATCAGGGTCAGACTCACTACCTCCAGGCCTCCAGTTCTGATGATACCGGTGGAAGCCAAACATGTACCTAGTCCAATGCCTAGTCCAAGAGTAGAAGTTGAAGGAGGAGCCAGTGGGACCTGGAGGTGCTGCTCCATGCCACAGGGCGACCCAGCAGCTGAGGGACAGTGTATGCGAGTGCTTGTGGTGCTTGGTGCCCTTGCGTAGATCTTTGTAGCATAAAAAAATATGCTACCATCATTCTTAATATGCTTATTTCCCCTGTATGTACCTGGCCTCCTGACCTTACCAGTCAACTTGTTCATCCCAGTTGTCTTCTTGGCCTTGGCATGACTTTTCCCCCAGGGTTACTCAGGTCTCTACCAGCCTCCTTGGCCCGGCCCCTGTAGTTCCTGGCCACCTTGTCAGCCCCAACGGCCTCTGACTCTGGCCGTGCTGGTCCTACCATTCAAGGCTGCCTCAAGGGAAGGGAAGAAAAAGAAAGGAAAAGGACAGTGACTATACATATATATTCATTTTTTTCTTAAGTGTAAGAGATACATGACTTGTTATTACTGAGTATTCCCTTCGCTTGAATTTTTCATGGATGTATCTCTACTTTCTGAGACATGAAATGATTTATTTTGAAAATTGTCTCATTTTGAATCGGCTATAGCCGATTAACAATGTTGTGAACAGTGCAGGGATTCAGCCATACACGTACATGTATCCATCCTCCCCTCAAAATCCAATCCCCGCCCCAGCTCAAGTAAAACCCAATCCCATTCAGGCTGCCACATCACACTGAACAGTTTCCTATGCTGTACAGTAGGTCCTTGTTGGTTACCCATTTAAAATAAAGCAGCATGTACATATCTATCCCAAACTCCCTAACTATCCCTTCTCTCCGTCCTTCCCCCAGCAACCATAAGCTTGTTCTCTAAGTCTGTGAGTCTGTTTCTGTTTTGTAAGTAAGTTCATTTGTATCATTTCTTTTTAGATTCCACATATAAGGGATGCCATATGATATTTCTCCTTTTCTGACTTACTTCACTCAGTCTGACACTCTCTACGTCCATCCATGTTGCTGCAAATGGCATAATTTCATTCTTTTTAAATGACCGAGTAATACTCCACTGGGTCAGGAAAATCCCCTGGAGAAGGAAATGGCACCCCATTCCAGTATTCTTGTCTGGAGAATTTCATGGACAGAGGAGCCTGGCAAGCTACAGTCCATGAGATCACAAAGAGTCAGTGTGACTGAGCACAATATTCCATTGTATATATCCATTATACAATGGAATTGTGTTTTTCCATTCCTCTGTCGATGGACTTTTAAGTTGCTTCCATGTCTTGGCTATATTGAAAATATCTTTTTTGATCCATCTTCCAGAATAATGGAAATAAAAACAAAAATAAATAAATGGGACCTACTTAAACTCAAAAGCTAATGTACCACAAAGGAACAATAAACAAAACCAAAACACAACCCATAGTTTGGGAAAAATATCTGAAATGATGTGACCAATAAGGGATTAGTCTCCAAAATTTACAAATAGCACATGATGTTTAACAGCATCAAAACAAACAACCCACTCAAAAAATGGGCAGAAGACCTGAATAGACATTTCTCCAAAGATATACAGATGGCCAATAAGCACCTGAAAAAAATATTCAACATTGCTAATTATTAGAGAAATGCACATCAAAACTACAATGAGGTATCACCTCACACCAGTCAGAATGGCTATCATAAAAAAAAAAAAGTCCACAAACAACAAATGCTGTAGAGTGTGGAGATAAGGGAACCTTCCTACACTGTTGGTGGGAATGTAAATTGGTACAACCACTATGGAGAACATAAAAAACTAAAAATTGAGCTACCATATGACCCTGTAATCCCACTCCTGGGCATATATCTGGAGAAAAACTTCATCCAAAAGGATACATGCTCCCCAGTGTTCATCGCAGCACTGTTTACAATAGCCAAGATGAAATTATTAAAGGATCAGTTGTGAATTTATTAGATGCTCTGCTTCGAGTAGAATGAGGCTTCTGTAGATATGAGGACGGCTGACCTCTCATTGTATCCCCTGGTGCTTCTCTGCTGGTTTGCGTTAGGAAACCACCTTCTGTAATCCTTGTCTACCTAAGAGGCCAATCTTGTCATTTCTATGTTCCTTCCTTTTGTTGCTACCTTTACTTTCACGTTCATATTTTTAGGTTTCCATATAATTAAATATTTTCCTTGTATACAAAGTTGCTTTTCTTATAGTTAATTCTGGTTATTTTGGTCAAAGTGTTTATTCTCCTGTACTGCTGTGTTCAAGACGATTTTTCTTCAGTAACAACCAGTTCCGACATCTCAGGGCTTGACCCAACAAAAGTTCATTTCCACTCTGCCTTTCGATCACAAGTCAGCAGATGGTCTGTTCATCTGAGACAATCAGGGACCTGGGCTCAGCAGGGGCTCCATCTCAACGTGTTTGCCCATAATCACTGTGGTCTGAGGAAGGGACTGTGGCTGATGGCTCACTGACTTTTAACAGCTGCCTCTTATTCTCTTTCATTGGCTCAAGCAGGTCAAGTGGATGTGATGAATTTCAGAGTGGGTGGCAAGTGCAGTCTGTCTCAACGTGTACAAGGAAAACTGGAACATTTGGAAACAGCTCTAACTAATGAAAACCACACTGACCTGTGCTGTGTAGCTGGGAGTCTCAGCCCATTTAAATCTTGCTGATACCAATGAAACCAGCTTATTTTCTCATCTTAAAATATGAAGCTGACATTTCCTTTCAGACAATTGGGATGATGAATATTGTTTTGACCAGATTCCAAATTATCTTCACTTGAGGATTAGACATACTATGACATCTTTTTAAGATGCACATTTCTCTCACACTGGCATTTTATCTGCAATTTGTCTGGTGAAAGCCTTCTTAGTCCTCATGGCTTATCATTTTTTTCCCCATCTTGTGGCATTCAATCTCTTTTCAGGAAACTGTCATTCTAGAATCTTAGGGCATGGTCCAGGAAAACCTCTTCGCTGTTTGATATTAATAGGTTCACTTCCTATGCCTTTATTATTTTCAAAGTACCTAGCTTCAGGGGGAAGAAAGTTTCCTAGCAAAAACTTCTGAAGTAGAAACTGTGTACCTCTTCCTACTTACATCTGTTTGTTCCCAATTTGTTACATGTGAGTCAGCAGAGGTATGTTACTATGCATGTACCTAATCATTTTTGCAGATTACTGCCAAATATCAATAGTAATGACAACAAAAATTATTATTCATTATATCTGTATAGACATTCACAGTTTTAAAATTGAAGTATGGCTGCTGTAAAATACGATGTTACAGGTGTGTAATATAGTACTTCACAATTTTTAAAGGTTATACTCCATTTATAGCTGTTCTAAAATATCTGCTATATTCCTTGTGTTTTACAGTATACCCTTAACAGCTTGTTTGACACCTAACAGTTTGCACCTCTTACTCCCCTACCCCTCTATTGCCCCTCCTGCTCCCTCCTGGTAAATGTTCGTTTTTTTTAGATTCTACATATAAATGATATCATACGGCATTTGTCTTTCTCTTTCAAGTCCATCTGTGTTGCTGTATATATCATATATACGTATCATATATGTTTGTACATATATTATATCTTCTTTATTCATTTATATGTTGAGAGACACTTGGGTTACTTCCATATTTTGACACTTAAAAATACTACTACTATGAATACTGGTATGCATGTATCTCTCTGAAGTAGTGCTGCTAAGAGTATTGGGGTGTATGTATCTTTTTGAACTTTTTTTTTTTTTTTTTTTGGATATTTACACAGATGTGGAATCGCTGGATCATATGGTAGTTCCATTTTCACTTGTTCTGAGGTGTCTCCATACTGTTTTCTACAGTGGCTACACCAATTTACAGTCTCACTACCGTTTGTTCTTTGTGTTCTTTTATAACCATTCTGACAGTTGTGAGGTGATATCTCATTGTGGTCTTGATTTGCCTTTCTCTGAGGGTTAGTGATGTTGAGCATGTTTTCATGTGCCTGTTGGCCTTCTGTACGTCCTCTTTGGAAAAATTAGACATTCAAAGTTTTAAACACATAAATATCAATTGATCGTCACTCATGCTGTAAATTCCAGATGAAAACATGGCAGGGCACCGCTCTATGTTAAGGGTAGAGACTGTATGTGGTTTTTCTTTTTTTTAAGTTTGAGGAAGATGATTCCTTGTATTGTCTTTAGGAGGCAATGGGGTGGGAGAGACCACAAGAATGAACATCCCTCAGTCCATTAGACGTTAATGTTACAAAGCCTTTCTTCTGTCAAGGACCACTGGTGCAACATTAAAAAGACCAGAGACTACTTCCATAGGAAAGAAGTATGTTTAGTCTTTTACTGGGAAACTATGAAATGTTCCAAGAACAACAGATATAAAATTCTAGTCAATTAAGACAAGAAATAACAAGATATGTGCTTCATTTCTGTCATTTAGACTTATAGGGGTAAGGGGGACAGAGGAAGATCAAAAAGGAAAGAGTCATATGGACAAAAATAAAGGTAAAATGAATCTAATAAAGGGGGGAAAGCCTGACGTGTACACACTGCTTGTTTATGGAGGAGCACATACACAAAAACAGAGAAACCACAAACAAACTCATGCCTGTGAGCATTCACTTCCCACTCTGGTTCCCAGAGGGCTGCACAAACACATTTGCGATCATGGGCTTCTGTGAAATAGCATCCTTATTCATCTTTTCAGGATGCTCATGCTCAGTCATGTCTGACTCTTTGCGACCCTTTGGACTGTAGCCCACTGGGCTCCTCTGTCCATGGGACTTTTCAGGCAAAAATACTGGAATGGGTTGCCATTTCCTACTCCAGGGGATCCTTCCTGACCCAGGATCAAACCCAAGTCTCCTGCATTGCAGGTGGATTTTTCACCCACTGAGCCATTGGGGACGCTCCCTCTTTTCAGTCTATCACCAATTATACTGCAAACACCTTGAGAATAGGGGCATCTCATTAGATGTTTATGAAATTGAAACATTTTACCTTCCCTAATTCTACCCTTTGGAAAGTCTGGGTGCAGTGTAGGCATATTGTCTTCAGTACTCACCATGAGGCTATTAGGACAAGCTCCCCACTACGAGTTCGCCCCTCATCCATTGCCCAGGTCACCTTCTTGGTCTGCTCCAGAACACACTGTTCAGAAGCAAACTCTGGGCAACATCCTGTATAATCTAGCTGGGATTAGATTTTTTGTGTGGCACATAACATAGCTTCTCACTTGCTCAAACTGTTGTATTTTGGTAAACTACTACTTTTGATCATACTGGCAAATAAGTGAGTAATGTAAGAGAACAGAAGCAAATTTTTATCCTTTTATTCAACTGGTACTCAGTTGAGAGCAACTATTCAAGCATTGTGCTAGATGCTTTAAGTTTGAGGTTATTTTGGTTAGCAACAGATGCATTAGCAATCTGTAAGGCCAGAATAGTTCTTGCCCTCATTTATTTAGCATTTTGTGGGAAGAAAATACTAAAATAATGATTAAAGTGTTCTGATGGAAATATACTACTTATTCTCAGATAACTACTGATTTCTCCTCTGCCTCTCCTTCATCTTTGTCTCTTACGTTTTTGTTCTGTCTTTAATTCAGTTCATGGGAGAAAGCAAAGACAAGAAGAACTCATTCCCTTTTAGGTTAAAATACCAGCACTGGCCAGCTCTAGGCAAGTGTGACCATTGTTTTCCATAGTCCTTCATTCAGCTCTGACCAAGATTCCTGCCCAACTCCCTGAGCTCTTTTCAACTGACTTGAGATTGCTCCTTTAATGTTTTCTAAAAACAAAGTGTTAGGGTAGTTCTGGGAAGTTAATGGGAAACTAGTTTCCTCAAGAAAGAGAGGCAAACAAAAATGCAGCTCATCCAGCCAGCAGTTCTGGCTTCTTCGTCTGCTGCTGGGATGGGAGCTGATATTTATTGAGAATCTGCTCTATTCAAGACAGGGTGTTAGGCTGAGCTACAAAGATAAAGATGGCACAATCTCTGCCCTCCTAAAGTAGTGTGTGATCATTGTAATTAGAAGGGAATACATAGTATTCAGTGTCTGGAATGTTGGGGGACAGCTTCATGGAAGAGGGGCCTTGAGATCTGGGGATTACAAAACTAGTCTGGGTAGCATACCGACATGGGCCTCCACTCTTGGACAGGCAGTGATGGAGTGTGGTATCGCAAGCAAGGCATGGTGCCGACACACCGTAAGAGGTTGGAAAGGGTCATGAACGTTCAGTAGACCCATTGTGTCCCACTGCATTGGACTGTGTGTGCCCGCATTTATTGGACCATGGAACAATACTGCAGCATTTGATACAATGAAATACTGGGGAACACCGTGATCAAAATGGTAATTGGGGAAGTTTATTATGGTAGCTGTATACAGGTTGATGGGCTTCCCTGGTGGTTCATGGGTAAGGAATCCTTCTGCCAATGTAGGAGACTGAAGTTTGATCCTTGGGTCAGTAAGATCCCCTAGAGAAGAAAATGGCAACCCACTCCAGTATCCTTGCCTGGAAAATCACATGGACAGAGGATCCTGGCAGGATACAGCCCATGGAATTGCAGAAGAGTCAGAGAGGACTCGTTGACTGAACAACAGCAACAACAATACAGATTAATAGGCAGTAAGAGGGAGGCCAGTTAGAAGGTAGAGCAGTTGTTCAGACCTGGGATAAGAATCCAAAGTACGAAAGTATAGAACGAGAGGGAAGGGAGCAGTGGACTCTGTCTTGTCATTTGAATGGCGCTGGAGTTAACAGGAGCTTACGGTATTGCCAGAAAGCAGGATGCAGGTGCCAGTGCCTGCAGCAGAGTGAAGCAAAGGTTTCAGGATCGGAGGAGTGGAATGTATTATAAAACAGTGCTGGCTCTTCTGCTCCTGAAAATCTGAGAGAGGGAAGCTATAAATATGTGGGGGTGCTGTTATTCTCTACAGACAAGATGGCATTATGCTGTGGATTTGAAAACATTCACAAGTGCCTCTTGGAATGTAGTTTTCCATGGATTAATGTGGTTTGTGTTGAAAACACACACACACATATATATATATATATTTCATCAGTGGTTTTGCTTTTAAAAGCAGGTAGTTAAAGCCTTTTTTTCCTCTTAAATGTAAAATGCTAACTTAATTTAATCTTTGCAGCATGGGAATGGGATATTAATGTGGCTGAAAACAGCTGTTTATGTTTTGTGGGTTTGACCATTTCAGAAACTTCACATTTATGAAAAATATTATTACTGGGGAAATAAATTTGAAACTGTGGTCCAGCTTCAATGAGGACTGTATAGTGTTTTTCCATTCTACTGCTTAAATACTCCAAAGATTCTATGCCTCAGAGCAGAGACTTATTATAACTGTGCTGCATAGGAAAACAGGCACTCTGGAGTGTATTCTGAAGTGGTTCCCCCCATCCACCTCTGCATGGCTGTTCTTGGAAACCAACTCTTAGTTTAGCCCAGTGGAGCTATGTGTTTGGAGAGAAATTGGCTAGTAGCGTGCAGCTCCATGATTGTGCAAAGACAGCTAAAACCACAACTGCTTTTAGTGCCCCCCTTCAAAGAGTGGGAAACCATTTTGGGGTATGGGAGCCTCAAAAAGATTAATTATACACTTACATGATAAGGTTTCCAGTTCTCTCTGACCAGCCTATTTATTTATTTTCTTTTGATTAATTATCCCAAGATGAAGTTTTTATCCAAGTTAAATCTGATTCCCAAAATATTTATCACTTTTAGTTTGAAGACCAATGCTCTGTGTTCTTCCATCACCACACAATCTTTTTGCAGTTTGGTATTACAAGGCTTATGTGAAGAAACTCACTGTGTTGAGAATGAAGGAGATGACTGTCCAGCTCTACTTTGCATTCCTCAGACTGATGTGGGGAGACCACTCTTAAGAAGGGCATGCTGCTAAGTCACTTCAGTCATGTCCGACTCTGTGCGACCCCATAGATGGCAGCCCACCAGGCTCCCCCATCCCTGGGATTCTCCAGGCAAGAACACTGGAGTGGGTTGCCATTTCCTTCCCCAATGCATGAAAGTGAAAAGTGAAAGGGAAGTTGCTCAGTCATGTCCGACTCTTAGCGACCCCATGGACTGCAGCCTACCAGGCTCCTCCATCCATGGGATTTTCCAGCCAAGAGTACTGGAGTGAGGTGCCATCGCCTTCTCCGAAGAAGGGCATACACGGACTAATGTGTATTCAGGGAAATTATCAGTGAGGGAGACTTGAAATCCAGTCATGTGAGGGAAACTGGGTGGGTGGTCTGGAGAAAAGATTTAAATGCTAACAGAGCTGTGGTATTTCACTGCTGCTGGGGCAGACACTGTAGCTTAACTACCTGGCATCCAGGCCTTTTCCTGGGGAAATCTGTTATGTGCATGCTGGAGAAGGAAGGAAGGTTTGCCTCCTATGGTAAAAGTTGAGGGGTCAGATTTTCCTCTTGTCTTGTCACCTGAGTGTGAGCAAGGGTCCTTGGTTCCTCCTGTGTCCTGGCACATGCTTATGTTTTGGGCTTTCAGTCTATTAGGCAAAGGTCCATTGACAAAGTATCTAGAATCTAATGTCATAGCCAGACTTGTGGAGGAGACCTCAGCAATGGTCCTCACTGTCTATTTCACTCGGTGCGTGGCTTATTCCCACCTGGATTCTCAAATGCTAATAGAGATTAGGAATATGTAATTCTAATAAATTTTGTGAGTTCTCTAATACCTTTAAAATTAATTCCTTTCAATTAAGTTAGTTCATATAGGTTTCTTTTGTTCAGAAACAATAATCCTGACTATATAATTGCTAAAGGCCAGTAATCTTTTCTTGTTTCCAGCTTGAATTCTTAACTTGAATCCAAGGAAACTGTATGTTGAACTGTGTGTAGAATTCCATATATTTATGCACTCAGATGGGGGAGAGAAGGTTCATAGCTTTATTCTATTCTCAAAAGTCTCTATAACCCTAGAAAGGCCAAGAACCACTTATGTACAGGATACAATGTAAAACCTTACTTAGCATAACATATAAAGCCCTTATAATCTGACCTCTGCCTTGTTGTTCAGTTGCTAAGTCATGTCTTACTCACTGTGACCCCAAGGACTGCAGCACACCAAGGCTTCCTTGTCCTTCACCATCTCTCTGAGTTTGCTCAACCTCATGTCCATTGAGTCAGTGATACCATCCAACCATCTCATCCTCTGTCACCCCCTTCTCCTCCTGCCTTCAATGCTTCCCAGCATCAGGGTCTCTTCCAATGAGTTGGCTCTTCACATCAGGTGTCCAACTATTGGAGCTTCAGCTTCAGCATCAGTCCTTCCAATGAATAGTCAGGGTTGATTTCCTTTAGGATTGACTGATTTGATCTCTTTGCTGTCCAAGGGACTCTCAAGAGTCTCCTCCCACACTACAGCTCTAAAGCATCAATTCTTTGGTGCTCAGCCTTTGTTTATGGTCCAACCTTTACATCCGTACATGACTACTGGAAAAACCATAGCTTTGACTAGATGGACTTTTGCTGGCAAAGTAATGTCTCTGCTTTTTAATGGGCTGTCTAGGTTTGTCATAACTTTTCTTCCAAAGAGCAAGTGTCTTTTAATTTCTTGGCTGCAGTCTCCATCCACAGTGATTTTGGAGCCCAGGAAAATGAAGTCTGTACTGTTTCCATTTCCCCCCCATCTATTTGCCATGAGTGATGGGACCAGAGCCATGATCTTAGTTTTTTGAATGTTGAATTTTAAGCCAGCTTTTTCACTTTCCTTCTTCACCTTCATCAAGAGGTTCTTTAGTTCCTCTTTGCTTTCTGCCATTAGGATGGTGTCATCTGCATATCTGAGACCTCTGCCTACTGCTTTTATTTTCTCTTTTACTGTATTTCTTGTTCCTACTGGTCTTCATCCTCTTTCTATGCTACAATCACAATCAAGTCCTATGAATTCTTTAAAAGCACCTTATGCCCATCCAAGTACTAACCAGGTCTGGCCCTGCTTAGAGCACCTCATGGTTTTTGACCTCCATGTTTTTGTTCACAAAGTTCCTTCTGTCTTAATTTCCCAATCCTTTCACCCTACCTTTTAAGTGGTTTGCTGGACACCTAACTCCTCTTTTAGACTTGGGTGGTTTCACATTTTACTGGTAGACTCTGAAGATCATGACCACTATTCCCCATCCCTCAGCCTACCTGCTTCCAGCATTGCCAGTAACTTTGTCAAGCTAGTAGCTGGCATGAATGTCTCTTTGCCATCCTGGGGCATTCTCCAGAGTCACTGAAAGTTGCTGTGCTGCCCAGGCACATCTCTGGGGAGAAGTTAACCCCTCTAGGGGCAATGATGGCACTGTCTGTGGATAAAAGACCCAGGCTTCCCTTCCCTTTCATAGGTGGACCTGTTCCCTTCCAACATGGTTGGAACCATGGTTCTCCATGGTTCTTCAGAGAGATCCCTGAGCAATTGGGTGGTGGTTTTTCGCTGTGGTGACCTGCATATTAAGCACCTTTATTGACTTTTCTTCTTTTCTGTCTCTCCTTATTTTTGTCCTCCTGTTTCCTGGATTTCTGCTACTTGCACTCAAGTCTTTGTGTCAGGCTCTGCTTTCAGGCTAACCCAGATTGGGATACCCTATTGACTCTGAGCCTCTACTTTGGCTGTGAGGAGCTGTCTTTCCATCTGTTGCTTGTTATTGCTCATTGTTGTTTCTCTTTAGTAGACTATTGGAAAAAGGAAGAGAGTTCCAGAAAAACATCTATTTCTGCTTTACTGACTATGCCAAAGCCTTTGACTGTGTGGATCACAATAAACTGTGGAAAATTCTGAAAGAGATGGGAATACCAGACCACCTGATCTGCCTCTTGAGAAACCTATATGCAGGTCAGGAAGCAACAGAACTGGACATGGAACAACAGACTGGTTCCAAATAGGAAAAGGAGTATGTCAAGGCTGTATATTGTCACCCTGCTTATTTAACTTATATGCAGAGTACATCATGAGAAACGCTGGGCTGGAAGAGGCACAAGCTGGAATCAAGATTTCTGGGAGAAATGTCAATAACCTCAGATATGCAGAGGACACCACCCTTAGGGCAGAAAGTGAAGAGTAATTAAAAAGCCTCTTGATGAAAGTGAAAGAGGAGAGTGAAAAAGTTGGCTTAAAGCTCAACATTCAGAAAACGAAGATCATGGCATGTGGTCCCATCACTTCATGGGAAATAGATGGGGAAACAGTGGAAACAGTGTCAGACTTTACTTTTTTGGGCTCCAAAATCACTGCAGATGGTGATTTCAGCCACGAAATTAAAAGACACTTACTCCTTGGAAGGAAAGTTATGACCAACTAGATAGCATATTGAAAAGCAGAGATATTACTTTGCCAACAAAGGTCCGTCTAGTCAAGGCTATGGTTTTTCCTGTGGTCATGTATGGATGTGAGAGTTGGACTGTGAAGAAAGCTGAGTGCTGAAGAATTGAAGCTTTTGAACTGTGGTGTTGGAGAAGACTCTTGAGAGTCCCTTGGACTGCAAGGAGATCCAACCAGTCCATTCTAAAGGAGATCAGTCCGGGTGTTCCTTGGAAGGACTGATGCTAAAGCTGAAACTCCAATACTTTGGCCACCTCATGCAAAGAGTTGACTCATTGGAAAAAACTCTGATGCTGGGAGGGATTGGGGGCAGGAGGAGAAGGGGACGACAGAGGATGAGATGGCTGGATGGCATCACTGACTCGATGGACATGAGTCTGAGTGAACTCTGGGAGTTGGTGATGGACAGGGAGGCCTGGCGTGCTGCAATTCATGGGGTTGCAAAGAGTTGGACACAACTGAGTGACTGAACTGAACTGAGTAAACTATTCTTTTTTTTTTTTACTAAACACTTTATTTTTTTATTGTAGTAGGAACACATATGAAATCTATCCTCTTAATAAATTTTAAGCGTACTATACATTATTGTTGACTAGAGGTGAATGCTGTACAGTAGGTCTCTAGAGCTCATTCATTTTACTTAGTTGAAAATGTTTTGTCTGTTTGTCTACTGATGATTAACTCTCTACTTTTCCCTCCCCTAGTGTCTGGGAACCACCTTTCTGACCTTTGATTTTATGAATCTGATGATTCTAGCTAACTCATATAAATGGTACTTGTCTTTATGTGTCTGGCTTATTTCACTTGGCATAATTTCCTTAAGAGGTCCATCCATATTGTTGCATATTGTAGAGTTTCTTCCAATTTTAAGGTTGAATAATAGACCTAGATAGCGTATTCAAAAGCAGAGACATTACTTTGCCAACAAAGGTCCGTCTAGTCAAGGCTATGGTTTTTCCAGTAGTCATGTATGGATGTGAGATTTGGACTGTGAAAAAAGCTGAGCACCGAAGAATTGATGCTTTTGAATGCTGTGGTGTTGGAGAGGACTCTTGAGAGTCCCTTGGACTGCAAGGAAATCCAACCAGTCCATTCTAAAGGAGATCAGTCCTGGGTGTTCTTTGGAAGGAATGATGCTAAAACTGAAACTCCAGTACTTTGGCCACCTCATGCGAAGAGTTGACTCATTGGAAAAAACTCTGATGCTGGGAGGGATTGGGGGCAGAGGGAGAAGGGCATGACATAGGATGAGATGGCTGGATGGCATCACCAACTCAATGGACATGGGTTTAGGTAGACTCCGGCAGTTGGTGATGGACAGGGAGGCCTGGTGTGCTGTGGTTCATGGGGTTGCAAAGAGTCGGAGATGACTGAGTGACTGAACTGAACTGAATATTCTATTATGTATAAATCATTTTTCAATCCATTCATCCATTGATGAACATTTAGTTTGCTTCTACAGCATAGATATTATGAATAGAGCTGCAATGAACATGGATGTGCTAATAATTCTTTGAGATCCTGATTTTAGTTCTTTAGGAGATATACCCAGAAGTGAGATTGCTGGATCATAGGATAGTCCTATTTTTAATTTTTTGAGGATTCTGTGCTGTTTTTCATAGAGGTTGCACCATTTTGCATTCCCACCAACAGTGTGCAAGGGTTCATTTCTCCACATCCTCACCAACACCTGTTGTCTTTTGTTAAGACTATTACTTTTTGAGAGTAAAGAGCTTATATTATTCATTGTTGTTCCCTTGGTATTATTAATAAACCTGGCATAAAGTGAATCGTTATCCATGTGTAAAAAACATAAGATATGAGAGTTTTCTTCAGATCTCTCAAGGGCTGTCTTGTGTTTACAAATGTCTGTGGAGCAGAAATAAGACCAAACAGTAGAATTTACAAGATGATGGACCTCTTCCATATGGAACTATCAATGCACCTAAGGGAGGGACCTTCATTAGTAACAGTGGTTTGTTATGGCATGATGACTCACTTGGTTTGTCCACTCTTCTGTCTCTAGCCAAGAATTCCTGTAATAGAGAGTTTTATGGAAAGTGAGTCCCACACACAGATGCCTACAGAGACCAGGCAGACATGTGAACTAGTGAGTCAGTCCAGGCGTAAGATAATTGGGAATGGTGGGAAGTACATGGAGATACTGTGCATGCCCCGCCTAAACAGGCTGGCTGCTCCTCAGCTCCAGCCAACAGTTTTGCAAGAAGGTAGGTTCACTACTGCCAGGCCTTTCATTTTTTTCAAGGGAAAACAGAAAATCTAGATTCTTAAAACTTCTCAGTTTAAAAAGTATTTGGGTCAAGAAAGCATCACTGTGGTTGGTTACTGACCATGGTTGTGAGTGTGCAACCTTTGTGTAATATATGTAGCAGAGGATGTTAAAGCCTCAGGTGTGAGGACAGCCTCCTCAAGAAACTGGCCTGGGGTCTGATCAGTTTGCCCCCTCCAGCCCATAAACATACTCTGCCTGTTCCCAGCTTGGGCCTTTGGCCATCCTGTCCTCACAGCAAGGAAGCTCTGTGGCTCTGGCATTTCCCACTATGGCTCTTTTTCCCACAAACCCTATCTTCTTGGTCCACCTCTAGTATTTCCTGCTCTTGAATATCTGCTGCACTTGGTCATTGTCCAGTGGTCTCATAGTCTGTCTTATTTAACTGAGTCATAAGTCTCTCATAGTAGGGGCTTCTATTTCACATGTCTTTCCTGTCATTTGTAGCATAGGGTTCTTGCAAGAAATACGCTTGCTCCTTGGAAGAAAAGCTAAGAGAAACCTAGGTGGCATATTAAAAAGCAGAGACATTACTTTGCCAACAAAAGTCCATCTAGTCAAAGCTATGGTTTTTCCAGTAGTCATGTATGGATGTGAGAGTTGGACTGTGAAGAAAGCTGAGTGCCAAAGAATTGATGCTTTCGAACTGTGGTTTTGGAGAAGACTCTTGAGTCCCTTGGACAGCAAGGAGATCAAACTAGTCCATCCTAAAAGAAATCAGTCCTGAATATTCATTGGAAGGACTGATGCTGAAGCTGAAGTTCCAATACTTTGGTCACCTGTTGTGAAGAACTGATTCATTTGAAAAGATCCTGATGCTGGGAAAGATTGAAGACAGGAAGAGAAGGGGACGACAGGGGAGGAGATGGTTGGATGGCATCACCGACTCGATGGACATGAGTTTGAGCAAGTTCCAGGAGTTGGTGATGGACAGCAAAGCCTGGCATACTGAAGTCCATGGGGTCGCAAAGAGTCGGACTGAACTGAACTTGCTCTTCTGAAGCTGAACTTCCAGTGTTGAGAGATAAGCACAGGCCACTGAACAAATAAGCATAAGAAAATTGGACAGTGTTTGTGAGAATAAATAAAGTAGTTTTGGGAGACAAAAATAGGATGGAAAGAATATGTGTGTGTATGTTTGTGTAGGTGTGATTATTCTGGGTTGGAAATGGGAGAAGGTCTTCCTGATGCTGTGACATCTGAGACTTGAATGACTGTGAGGGGCTAGCCATATCAAGATCAGGGGAAGAACATTCCAGGGCAACAGAACAGCTGATGCAGTGGGTCCAAGGCAGGAGCCTGTGTGGTGAGCTGGAGGCTCAGCAGGGAAGTCATCAGGAAAGGAAATTTTAGAACTAGCAACTAAATTATTCAAGTGAACTTATTGTACAATTATTACTGTTTAAATGTATATGGTTGTGATCATTTAGATCTAAGAATCTCTGCCATGATTTCAGGATCAGATTCAGTAATTACCAAAGATTCACAGAGGAGAAAGTGATTGTTTTAGAATTCACATGACATATCCTACTTTGAAGCTTCAGATTTCCCATGGATAGGATAGGACACTGGCAATGTTTCAGGAAAATGGCACCTGGTATTATATTCTTAAACTGTATTTGTGTTGGAAGTAGTCATATAGCAGTGAGCATTCATGCAGTAAGAAACAATTCCTTCATCCTTTAATAATTGCCCTCAAGGATTATAAGAGAGATGAAGCATCCATTTTAAAAGTTAACTGGACAAGGAAGAAAGCTTTGTCCACAGAGTTTCAGATTTTCTTGGATTTTCTGGTATCTACACAACAGAGACCTGCTGAATTGCCAGCCTATAACAAGCCACAACCCTGGATCCAGAGAGCATTTGTGATGTCCAGCCAATGCAGAACTGCTTTCCCTCCCAAAGGGTGGTCTCCAAATCTGTTGTAGCCTTTGGCAAGATGTTTGTATCACAATTAAAAACAGATGCCCTTTCTGCCCTTTCCTTTGTTGTCTAAGTTACTACTGTTCAGGGAGTGTGAGCCATGGCAGTCTCTCATGCACCTTCAGAACGCCCAGCGAGAGTCCTCATTAGACATTCCTGTCCTGAAGCCTTGCTATGAAACACTCGACAAAACAGAGTAGACACAGGGAGGTTCTAGTAATCTGCTCAGTACCTTCTGAATGTTTCTTATCACAAATCAGAACACCAGTCCTGAGGTTTAATATAAAAAAAACCCCACCTCTCTCTAGATAGTTTCTACTTGAGAATATTTAATCCTAAAGGAAAAATATCTTTAATCTTAAAGAACTATGTAGTCCTAAAGGAAAACCAAAGCATGCTCTTGCTAATGGACTGTTTGTTGTTGGTATTGAATTTTATTACAGGATATATTTGTATTATATATATATATATATATATATATATATATGACATTGACATTCCAGAGTATCAAAAATCACTGTAAATTCTTGACTAAAAGAGACTTATTAGAGATAAGACTGAATATAATGTGTGGACTTTGCTTGGATCCTGCTGTAAATTGAAATTGAAACAACTGGGAAAATTTAAATATGGATTGAATATGAAATGGTGTTAAGGAATCATTGGTAATTTTGTTAGATGTGATAATGATACAGAGGTTTCATAAGAAAATATCCTTATTTTATAGAGTTGCACTCTGAAATATATAGGAAGGAAATGTCACATGTATAATTTATTTTAAAACACTAGCAAAATATTGAAGAAAATATTGCAAAAAATTATTGTTCAGTCTAGGTGATGGGCGTATGGAACATGCTATTGTATTTCCTTTGTTGTCCTGTATATAACTTGAAGTTTAAAAACTTCTTTGCAAATTGTGACATAGAGCAATTTGTCAGCTAAATAGCACTATTTTACAATGTTAGTAGATGTTGCTTTATTGTGCCTTTTGTGATGCAGCCATAAATGTCAGTGGACCTGGAAACTAGATGCTTTTTTGGAAATGAGACATTACAGTAAAAATGAACCAATATTCTCTTCTTATGTATGCCCTCCACCCTACCCCCGTGCTCTCATTTTGCAACTTGGCCCATGAGGGAGGTGAAATAGTTCACAAATAAAACTGAAACATATGGAATCCTAAAGCTAGAATTTTAAACATTTTGTTTCAATGTCAACTTTTAAAAAGAATATTTTTAAACTATAGTTACCATAGTCATTTTCCTCCCTTTCAAAACGTGTATTCTATAATCTGGATTATATTCAGTTCAGTTCAGTTCAGTCGCTCAGTCGTGTCTGACTCTTTGCGACCCCATGGACCACAGCATGCCAGGCCTCCCTGTCCATCACCAACTCCCGGAGTCCACCCAAACCCATGTCCATTGAGTCGGTGATGTCATCCAACCATCTCATCCTCTGTCGTCCCGTTCTCCTCCTGCCCTCAATCTTTCCCAGCATCAGGGTCTTTTCAAATGAGTTAGCTCTTTGAACCACATGGCCAAAGTATTGGAGTTTGAGCTTCAACCTCAGTCGGTCCGATGAACACTCAGGACTGATCTCCTTTAGGATAGACTGATTGGACCTCCTTGCAGTCCAAGGGACTCTCAAGTCTTCTCCAACACCAAAGTTCAAAAGCATCAATTCTTTGGCACTCAGCTTTCTTTATATACATGGATTCTATTAACATGTATAAACTTATTGGTACTGTCTAATGTAGATACATGCCTATCAATGGCCCATCTTTGCCTTTCTCTATTCAGGGATTTTGAAGGAGTTCTTGTTAAATCTACTGGTGCTTTTTCTTCAGACAACTTTGTTGCAGATGCTATGTGCCAGTATTGGGTATTGTTAAGACTTTCTTACCTTAAGATATTTTGATATCTAGACCCTAAAATAATATATTTTAATATATAACAATTCTCAATAATATGTAATATTCCCATTTCCATTGAACCTATTGATAGAAATAACAAATTCACACTGCAGTGTGCACTGAGTCACATGACCTGGCTACTGATGGAGCAAAGCATGTTGTTGTATTTTTATCCCCACCTACACTTAACCTGTAAGTTCATTTTTTGACTTATTTTTCATCCTATGTAGTATCAGTAGTTATAGATTCAATACCAGAGGGAATCTGGCTGTCCCCTTTCCTCAACTTGTACATTCTTAGTAAGCTGTGAGTGCTGGCACTGCACTTTTTTTTTTTAATAACAGTGTCTAAATGGAGGTATCTTGGTTTTGAACTGGAGTTAAGTCATCTTTCTGAATGTTCAACAGTGAACACGCATGTGCACTTGTCACGTAAGGCACTGGTGAAGGTTCTAGGGAGTACCAGGTTGCAGACTATCAAATGCTTGGAACCAGAAGACCTGGTTTCTGTCTTCAGGAGTTGGCAAACTTTGTGGAGACAATTACTATGGGAAGTATATGATAAGTATATGAGTTATGAGGGTGGTACTGTGGAGGGGAAAAATGTAACCTAAAACTTTAACATAATTTGTTGGTTGTTAAGTATGTTGTCATGCATTTGGTATTTTTTAATATAAAATTATAAAAGCACTACTGAAAAAGCAGTAATATTCTAGGGGAGAGGAACCTGGAGGCAGACCCTGGAAGAGAGAATCATGTAGAAAAGGCTGCCTTGAAAGTATGTTCAGTGTCCTTCAGTTGGGGGGACAGGGCCAGTTTCAGGTAGCTCTGCAAGGAGGGAGCCAGGGAGAGATCCTACAACTTCACTCTCTTCCCTCCCATCTCTCGTTGATCTTCTCCCTTTTTCTAATCTAAAGGCAAGGGAGCCCACTGGTGTAGTCCATCCAAGTCAGCCTCCTGGGGCAGATAGCAGAGTAGATAAGAGCAGAAAGTAGAACAATTATCATCTTCTTCTCAAAATATAACAATATGAGGGGAATGCTTGGAGGGAGTTCTTCACAGAATCTAAAATGTTAGAGTTGGAAGGATCCTGAGAAATAATTTTCAACTTCATTTTGAAGATGGAGAAATGAGCTCTATTGAAATAGCAACTTGAGTACAGTGAGTTGTCACATGGCTGAGAAGATATGACAGACCTTTGGAGAGCCCAGGCTCTTCCTAGCAGGACAGGCAGATTAGCCTCTGTGTATTTTTCAAGTTTTGCCCAGAGGCACCACACTCACTCAGCCACTGTTCAGCATGAGTAAAAATGGTAAGAAGGTTTTGGTTGTTATTCAAGGGAACATATGAGTACTATAGACACAGTCAATGCAGTAGGGCTTGTTTCTATAACTGAAGTAAGAGTCATTCCAGATAATCTGGAAGGCACAGAAATATGTCAAGGACAAAGAAAAGCCACCCACAATGCACCACAGAGATGATGACTGTTAATATTTTGGTGCTTTCTTATAATTTTTAAAATTAAAATGTACAGTTTCATATTTTATGTGTTCACTTAATAATGAACAATTTCCCATGGAGTAATAGAATGCTTTAGTAGCAATAGTATAGCATAATATTTTTAATAGATGCAGCATGATTTTAAAAGTATTTTCTGTTGTTAGCAATGTGGATTCATTCTTAGTTTCTGCTGTGATAAATAATGCTACAGTATATACATATATATACATGTGTTTTTTACACACACACATACAGAAGTAATTGTGCTTATCTCTAAGAAACATTTTTATAAATAAAAGTTCTAGTATAAGCATTTTCAGGGGTTCTTTCTGGTGGATCACAGTGGAAAGAATGTGGCTATGGGGTAAAACGTCATGACTTGTTTTGCTCTGCCACTTTCTACATGTGTGACCTTAAAGTAAAATTGACTTGAAAAGAGAGTAATTTAGACTATAAGGAAATCTTTCAGAAAGACCTATTTAAAATCTAAGGTATTAATAATAAAGACAGAAATGGAAGTTCTCAATAACTGTATTTTTCTTTTACTGAATTGTCCAGTAACTCTTTTTTTCTTTTGAATTTTTTTTTTTCCTGGCCAGTAACTATTTCTAACTCTGTCCACCATAATCTTCCTTCCTAAGTTCTCACCTTCAAACTCTACCAGCGGGCAAAGCACGTGTACAGTGAGGCTGCGAGAGTGCTCCAGTTTAAGAAGATATGTGAAGAAGCACCTGACAACGTGGTCCAGCTGCTGGGGGAGCTAATGAACCAGAGCCACAGGAGCTGCCGGGATATGTACGAGTGTAGCTGCCCTGAGCTGGACCAGCTGGTGGACATCTGTCGGTGAGGCTGAAAGAGCAGTGTGGTGGGATGCTACCAGGGAAACTGTTTAATGGAAAAAAGCAGCATTTTTTTTCTTCTCAGTGAAGAAGATCCTTCCCACTTTGTATCAGAGGGTTTGTCTGTGACACACAGCTAGACTTGTTCCTTCCTGAAGATGTATAAGATAAAAGATTGGAGACTCAACTCCATGGCTTTATGAGGTTCCAGGTTTGGAGTCCGGAGAAGGCAATGGCACCCCACTCCAGTACTCTTGCCTGGAAAATCCCATGGATGGAGGAGCCCGGTGGGCTGCAGTCCATGGGGTCGCTAGAGTCAGACACAACTGAGCGACTTCCCTTTCACTTTTCACTTTCATGCATTGGAGAAGGCAATGGCAACCCACTCGAGTGTTCTTGCCTGGAGAATCCCAGGGACGGGAGCCTGGTGGGCTGCCGTCTCTGGGGTCGCCCAGAGTCGGACACGACTGAAGCGACGCAGCAGCAGCAGCAGGTTTGGAGTTAGTTCTTCACAACATCATAAAAAAAGACTTTTCCATCTTTGGATGATGTTTCAGGGAGATTTTCTCAGACACAGACCCTGTGTTACTTTCTCATGGTATTTTAAGCAATGGTTCCCACTACACTGCAGCTCCACCAGCATCTCCTGTTTGGTGTCCTAAGTTTAACAGTTTTATTCAAAAGAGAAGAAAGAAAGGAAAGAGGACCTCAAGCCTAACAGAAGTGTATCAGGGAGAGGATGCTGTAGGAATTATTCAGAGGCAGCATTTCCTGTTTTCCAGGTTTAGATTAGACAGTTTGGGGAAAAGGATTGAAGAAAGCCCAGTTTATGAATGGACAGTTGAAACACAAATGTAAAGAGGGAAACTCTTTCATAAAGCCTGAGAACAACATCCTTATAATTGCTGGAGAATGGGGATAATAGAGTAGAATGGTTCCTTTACCCAGAAGGGAACTCATTGACCTTGGAGGATAGAAAGGGAAATTGGGAGAACTCTCAAATGGATTGATGTTCTTTCCATTGTGAGAAAATCACAGAGAACTGCCTGCAATTAGCAATGAAAATATAATTAACCACTTGGCACCTGCGGCTTGCCTCACTCATTGCCACACACCCAGTCTGAAAAGTTTAAACCAAGTAGCTCCAGTGATTGTAAATGGCATGTGTAACCCAACTTGTTGAGAGACTTGAACACAACCTTGCTGAAATTCACTCTGCCAGTGTTTCCTCACTATCTGCCAAAAAGGCTTTCAGAGCTTGTTTCATTGAAAGTACTCTCTTCTGAAACTATCAAGGGCAGATATTGTTCAGTTCTGGAAGTAACAGGAAGTGGAATGATTTCTGCAGAAATTTAGCAGAAGCATCTTTGCTAAGAAGGTAGTAGGATAGCTCGGATCCCATCTGAAACAGCAATGGAGGGGTATTTGGCAGCCTCCTGGAATTCTCAAATGGGACTTTCTTGTTCTGGCATGGTCAACCAGCTCTTGTCTTTATGCAGCATACATTCACATGGGTAAAGAGGGAAATGACAACTAAAAATAGAGTGGAACTGATAAGTGTTATGAAAAAAATAGAAAGGCTGGAGAGTCCTAGGGGTGGGTGGATAGTCTTTATATTGACTGGCTGAAGAAGGTCTCTCTGAAGAGACAGTTGGGCAAAGACCTGAAGGAAGTGAAGAAATGAGAACAGTGGCTTCACATGTGAGGAACAGTCCAGGAGGAACAGTACACACGGAGGGCAGTATCGGAGGAGAGGGCTGCAGGTGATGAAGCAGGAGAGGCCACGGGGAGTCATACCCCTGAACCTTGTTTGCCATTGGAAGGACTCTGAGTAGGAAAAGGTGGCAATGGAAGTGTGAATTGATTTTATGCCAGATGTGCCTTGAAGGAAGAGTCAAGAAGATTGCTGTATGGGTGAAAGTGAGGAATCAAGATGACTTCTGGGTTTTTGACCAGAGAAAATGTCCTTGTTTCTGTGAAAGCCATATTTTGGGGGACCAGGCTTCACATTTCTGGGTCAGAATGATCTAGTTCCATAAGATATGAAAGCAGGAAGAGGCCTTAGAGATCCACGAGAGTTCTAAGAGGGTAAGAGATTGGAACAAGGTAACATAATCAGTCATTGGGAAAGCCTAGCTCCCCATCCAGGTGTTTTTTTTCTTTTTTTTTGCCACACCTGTTTCTCTCTCCTTGGGTTATACTGAAAGTGAAAGTGTTAGTCAGTCAGTCATGTCTGACTCTTTGTGACCCCATGGACTGTAGCCCACCCTCCAGGATCCTCTGTCCATGGGATTTTCTAGGCAAGAATACTGGAGTGCATTGTCATTCCCTTCTCCAGGGGATCTTCCCAACCCAGGGATTGAACCTGGGTCTCCCACATTGGAGGCAGATTCTCTACCATCTGAGCCACCAGGGAGGCTGAGATGTATTTGAATGAGGGACTTTAACCTATTTTCTTTTATTAAAGTTTTAATGATGGAGGCTCTGGTTTTCTATAGGTTGCAGTATTTGAACATGGAGCAAAGCCATGTTGAGCAGGGAAGGGCAATGTGTGGAGAAGGATGAAAACTGGGCTGGAATTTAGGAAGGATGTGTTCTAGCTCTGCCTTGTTTCATTCTGAGCTTTGCGACTTTGAACTGTCACCTTGCTTTATGATCTCCAATACGTTTTTCTGTTCTAGCAGTCTATAGATCTCTCTATATATTTTGAAAATGTGCTTCTAGTAGAAGATTTAGTGGCTGTGTTTTAAAAGGGTTCAGAAGAACATGCCTTTTGCTTTTTCATTTATTTGCTTTTGGAAACTCTTCTTCGGAGAAGGCAATGGCACCCCACTCCAGTCCTCTTGCCTGGATAATCCCATGGGCGGAGGAGCCTGGTAGGCTGCAGTCCACGGGGTCGCTAAGAGTCGGACATGACTGAGTGACTTCACTTTCACGTTTCACTTTCATGCATTGGAGAAGGCAAGGGCAACCCACCCCAGTGTTCTTGCTTGGAGAATCCCAGGGACGGGGGAGCCTGGCGGGCTGCCGTCTATGGGGTCGCACAGAGTCGGGCACGACTGAAGCGACTTAGCAGCAGCAGCAGCACTCCTTTTCTTAATGGCAGCTAAACTGTCTCTGTCTAGACCATTTTCATCTGCTGTACTCATTTTCAGTTGGGTCTGGTGTAAGGAGCTCACTCCCTTTTTTATGGTTGTTTTGTTTGGAATTGCTAAGTATCAAAATTACTTTCTTATTCTATATGGACTGTTTGGACTGAGTTTCCCATATTGAAAGATTATCTTTTGGCATGTTGGAAATATTGGCTAGAATAGTTGTCTGGCCTCTTAGCTTCTTAAATAATTAATTTTCTCTTTGCTGTAACTGTGGGCAGCAGGTGATATTCTCCAAATATGCCAGTTGATTGCTAGTTACTAAAGGTCTTGAGTAGCAGAGCAACCTCAGAGGAGGATACTCTGGGAGAATTAAGTAGATGTAGTCATTAATGCCATGACTTCCTAAGTCAGCACATACTTTTCATAGGGCTATTTGTGTCCCACAGGAAACTGTAGTCTAAACTCCATTTTCAAAAGCTCTGGCACTTTGCTTTATGTGGATGTATGAGGCGAAAAGGGAGGTATGCAGAAGAATGCAAGATAGTGGTAAAAACAGAATGGTTAAAACAGGAGAAAAAGACAATAGGAGAGTAGTAAATGGTAAATGAAAAAGGTCCGAATTAAAATGGCAACACTCTTAAGCCCTGGTTCCTTCTGCAGCTTTACGACTATCTTGGTGGGCAAGCAAGTGTGGGATGTGCTGGGAAGGACCTGGCAAGGCCTGGTGTGGGCCACTGGTCCCATAAAGTCATCATCTGGTAGGGTACTGTTTTGTATAAGAACCACCGCCACCTCCATAATTCCCTGTCTCCTTAAAAAAAGTTAACACCAACGGGCAATTTGTGACTAAGACTGGGCAGCCTGAGAAGGTTGGTTGCCTTGTGGTCATCAGAAGAGGGAAGAGGGAAGCTGAAGTTGAGGAGGAGCACTGCCAAAGGCTCTCTTTAGATCACCTTCCCTGGTCCACTTGTGGGACTTATATTTCTGTTAGTTTTTCTGAAGGCCTGCTTGGAAACTATTTGGCTTGAAAAGACAACTGACTGAGTGAATGAAGGATGTGATATGTAGAATACTTGGCACTATCTACAAATCTTAATGTGATCTGAGCTAGGTGTCTCCTGGTAGCTCGTCCATAGGATAGCTTAATGACTCAAGTGGAGAGAAGTGGGGGAAAAGGATAGAAGAGATCACAGATGCTTGAATTTGTTTCAGCTGAGCCTTTTACTGCTCTTCAAGAGAAAATCAGTTTAAAATCCAAAGAAAGGGCCAGAGAGGGAGAAGGAAATTATTCAGTTAGACTGCTTATTTTTTTAATTAAATTAGAAAACCTCAATTATATGAAATAATGAAGAAAATAGATGAAGCTTGCCCAATTATAAAATGATTCTTGTAAATGAACTAAATGTAAATTTTAAGAAAATGGGATTTCTTGAGGAACACAAATAAATTTTGTAACCAAGTCAGTTATATATGAGACAGCTCATTATTATATAGAATAAAGAATGGTTATATAATACTTAAAAAATAGTTAATTTTTTATTGCCATTTTGATACTTGTTGAAATTAGAGAGGACTCACTGAAGTGTTATTGCCCAAGCTACTAAGGAAGGTAAATGACAAGTTTTAAAAGACCAACAAAGGTTAAAAAGTTCATTTGCGGGTGTCCTCAGAAGTCTTCCCACAACTTTATTCCATGGCTGGCTGTGTGGCTTAGCTTCTTGCAGCCATTTTCCTAAGCAGGTGGGAGTAGGGAAGAATGAAGTGTAAATCCACCTGTGTGTGCTCTTTTCCTCATGATCTTATGGGCTAATCTGAACACTGTCAAGAAAAAGGAAGAGAGCCATTCAGCTGCCTTAGGGGCACACTTCTCTTTGGGTTTCTGTCCTCCATTTATTGTCCCCCTGCTCCTGCACTCCCCTCCCCCAATATGTGTGCCATTTGCAGGATAAACTGCCTGGTCTTCTATGAGCTTTGTGGCTTAAATTTATAAAATGGATATGTGGTTATATTTTCTTATACTTTCTCATTTGAACACTGAAGTCTATGGTTTCTTGAATCAAAAGCAATCTGAAAGTGTTTCTAATAAAAATCATAGAAATTGTTCTAGAAGCTGTGTTTTCCTGAGATTCTAATCAGAAAATTTTATACTTAGAGCAGAAGCTAGAAGTCTTTCCAGAAAAAGAGTACATTACGAATGATATATATATATAAAATACACATATAATTATTTCAAATTGTTTTATTTTACTCAATATATTTAAAATTTAGCCATTTCCTACAATTTACATTTTGTAAGATAGTTATTTTATATTGGGCAAGTATCATTTTCCTTTATTATTTTACTTTGTTTCACATAATTGAAGTTTTTAACAATTATTAGAAACTCCCAAGTGCCTGGAATTATGCTGGGCTGGAATTAGATAATAACCTGTCCCTAAATTCAAGATTTTCTGAAATAACTTAATATCTATTTATAAAATATATCAATATATATCTTAAAATAAAATTGAATTAAAATACAAGGCACAATTCCTTGCTTTCCCTCTGCAGTTTGTGGCAAAGTTGGGACTTACTGGATCTCTCCCCACCTCCTCCCTCAAGGCCACCTTTGATCCATGCCTTACTTTAGTCAGTGCTTTATGGTCAACTCAGTTCATTTAAAAGTAGGAAATTTTATTCAGGCTATACTTAGGTGTCTGGAAAGCTGATTATAGGAGTACACTTTTTAGTGATAAAAGGAGTCAAAGGGGAACATTCCTTATAATCTATATCTGCTCTAGTCTTTGTTTTGTAGATCATGCCTTATAAGGCTGAGGATATTTCTGTTGTTTTGACCAAACCTTCCTTGTTAGTCCCAATCAACTGACCACAAGCATCAAAGTGATATTTGGGGTTTTAGGGGTTTGGTTTCCTAGGCTTTGTATTGCTTCTCTGATGTGCCATAGCTCAGGAGCTGTATTTTTAATGTCTCACTAGTTTCCCAGGAAAAAAATGCAGTTGTGAAAAGTTCACTCAACACCCTTAGCTCACCTAACTTTTTTCTTGATTTAAAGCTTATTAGTTTACTAACTCTGACTGTCTCACACAATTTCTATGGCCACATACCAGCAGGGCACACTGCAGGCAGTATCTCGATGCCTTTGTGAGTGTGTATAACTGGGCAGGCTGCTGACTAGCTGTTGGGGCAGCACCTGGTTTGTGATCACAAGTGCCACTGACTCGGGTAGAGGGCTCTTTATAATAGCACTTACCGTTCTCAACAGGGAAAATTTGAGCCCTGACGATTTCAAACCATGTGGTTGATGCAATCTAGTTCATTTTCATTTGTAGCAGGCAGGGTGGTGATAGAGCAGCTCTGGAGACTTAAAAGTGAATGATTTACCTAGAAAGACTTCTAGTGTCTGCTCTCTGGAAACTGGCAGGAGAGTCAGGAAAATAGGCCCCCTGGCACAATTCCTATGGGTTTTGCAGCCAGTTAGAAACACTTTCAGTTTGCTTTAGATTCAATTTTGAGACCACAGTTTTCAAAAACTGTTCAAATGAGAAAGTGTAAGAAAATATGCCTAGAAGTTCACTGAAGACCATAAAAGACTTGGTTGACTTGAGTCCAGAAAAATGGTATAGTTTGGGTCTTAGAAAATCAAATAAGAGGGCATACTGTTCTCTAAACCATACCATGCTGGCTTTGATGCTTAGATTTAGTGTCTTTCAGAGATACTTCAGTGACACCTCTGTTTTTCTTAATATCTTCCACAAGAAGAGATAGTTTGATATGGCTGTGTGACAACTTTTTTTTTATTCCACCAAATTGCAAACTAGCCCCTTGCCAGCCTAGGAACTCTAGATAAATACTAGAATCTCAGGGTAAGTGAAACTTTTCAGTTTAGGCTCTTTTTACCTACTGGGCCATAAACTGAATGTTTGAGGGGCAGGAGGAGATGAATAATCTATTTGCTTGCAAGCATTTTTGTTTTCTTCTCTAGACATCTACATTCATATGAAAAACATATTTTAATGAATATAACAGATGATGAAAAGAAATCAACTGAGAAAATCATTGAGGGGGAAATGAATTACTGATGTGCAATAATTCTCATGTCCTAGAATAAGGGTAATATTCTATTGATATTTTCCAGGAAATAAAGTAGCTCATTTATATGGAAAAAGGGGACAAAATTGTGCTAAATTAATTATGAAATTCTTAATCTGCTATGAATTTGGAGTAAATTTTATTAGGATGAATTTGGAAGCACATGTGAACTGTTCTTGTCAGGATAAATTGCGTCTTTAAAGATGAGTGATCTTTGTACTTGTGTAGGGCCTTTCACTTTGGTATAAATCTTAGGTTTGAAACTGTGCTTGGTTGATGGCCACTAAAATTGCCTCTTGCTGCATGGAGGCTTATATAGTCATTTCCATCTCAGCCACACATTTGGTTCAGATGAGAAATTCTGCGTCCAGTCATCAGAACCAGCTCCTGAAGGCACAGGGAAGATGGGGATGGACCTGCTGAACCACTACCCTCTTGTGGAAAGGTCTGCATAATTTCCCTTTAGAGATTAGCAGGTAAACTAACTTAGAGTTTAGTAACATTCTTTGTTGAGAAATTCATTTAGCACAAATCTAGGCTATCTGTTCTAGGTGACTGAATGCAGCTTAAATAGCCACCAGAGGAAGCTCTCACTTGTATGTATAAGACTTGCACTTTAAATTTTGATTTGCCCTCTTATGGAGCAACCTTCTGATTCATACTGTTGATTATGTGTACTACCTGTTTTCTTTTTACTCCCTCTTCTTGATCACCTGAAGACTTGTTATATAACTCTTCAAATGCTGGCTTTATGGAATCAAGACTACAGGGGGTTATTGCCAGCCTTCATGAAACAGGAGTACTACTAATTTTTACTAAAGAGCCAAAACTTGGGGCTAGTTTTAGATACAATTAAATTTCAAATCACCTTCTGATAATAGTACAAATTTTGTAATGTCCTAAAATGTTTGACAACACTGAAAAAAAAAAACAAAAACCCACAAAACAAAGCACACCACATAATCTCTCCTTAGTTCTTGGAGTGTTCTGAAGCACCAGGAAAATCAACTCTTATTTTCATTTGCAGGTTCTAATTTTTTCTCTCATTGTTTTAGGAAATTTGGGGCTCAAGGATCACGACTTACTGGAGCAGGATGGGGAGGCTGCACAGTTTCAATAGTACCGGCTGAGAAGCTGTCCAGCTTCCTGGCAAATGTGCACGAAGCCTATTACCAGAGGAGCAACCGAAGCTTAGCGCCGGAGAAGCAGAGTTTGTTTGCTACCAAACCTGGAGGTGGAGCTTTGGTTTTCCTTGAGGCCTAAACAATGTAAAAAATCTCCAAGAAACTATTTAGAACATTTAGGGACTGGCAGGACTTCTCATGCCACAGTAAATTAATCCTCCTTCTGTTTTGTATTATGAAGAAATGGTTGCTATTATCAAGATATATTTCCAAAGAAATGGTTGAAATCTCCCCATGCTTCATAAAGATGATTTTTCCACCTGAAATATGTTTTCTACCAATAAGGGCAAAGATTATGCTTGGATAGAGATCTCTTAAGATAATTTACTTAGATTTATTGATTTCAAGATTTTTAAAGGCACGTGGTAAAAGACCATCGATACTGGTACCTCACAGATTGTACCTGAATTAAACATACATTCTTAAATACAGTTTACTTCTGGTTTCTCCGGGCATTCTTCTTCCTCAGGGTCTTCTGTTGATGATGATGATGATGACAGTGATGCCAAAAATTCTCTCTCAGTTAGAGCTTCAAAACGCTATTAAAATAATACACTATTAAGGATTCACAGATTTTTCTGGATATTGTATACTTGAAAGTGAGATTCTCCCAGTTATCAACTTGAGGGAGATCACTTAAATTTTTTTCAAAAAATGGATTCAGGAAGAAAATCCCAGGCTGATTTAATTTTTTTAACCATTTGATATCATATAAACAGTTACTTTCAATTCTTTTGGCCCTGAGCTTTCTCTATCATAAAAGAGAAACTTTAGATTAAAAAAAAAACAAAACACTTCAAGTTCTTATCTCTGTGCACATGGAAATAGATAATTATCCAAATATTAATTCAGATAATTCAATTTATTCATGGAATTTACTTTATTCCCACTCTATCCTTCCTTTTTTTTAATGCCACTCGAGTCCAGGATGCAGGTTTACTATTCTAGGAAAATCCATCTGCGCCTTGCAGCCTTCACTGTACATCGAGCAAGGCTTGTTTGTATATGTGAACCAATGTAGGGCAGGTATGAGGCATGCAGGCGAGGTATGAAAAGGCTGAGAGTGGGCTCTGGGATTGGGTAGGCTTGTTGGTAGATGCCTGTTTATCAAAATGGGCAGAAAGTTTGGCCTCATGGTTATGGTTAATGAGTGGCTGTCCCCCAGATAGACTACAGGAAGGCCTCCCTGAATTATATCACAATTTAGACCAAAAAGCATTTTGCTGGCATAGTCAGATAATTGAGGGACAGCAGTTATTTGGCATAAATTATCCATAAGTTTATCACAATTTTCTGTTATTCTCAGCTTGGTTTTGCTCAAACACTGGGCATCTTCTTGAATCTCAGAGAAGCTGAGACAAAACTGGTTGTAACATTTCTCAAAGAACAGCAGTCATATACAAGCACTAGGAAATCCATTATTCTAAAATAAATTTTGGTACATTTTTATTCTTAGCAGAAAGGTAAATACTTGAGAAAACTTAAGTCAAATTTGCTTGCATTTTAAAAAATTGATTTAAAATTATAATCCTTTAATAATTTTCCATTTTTCCACAGAAGATCTGTGGTTGATTGATATATAATTCTTTGAAGATACCCGAATTATTGTAAAAAATGCACTTGCTTTTGCTTTGCTATTCTATTTAAATTTTTCACATGAGAAACCTTCTTTATAAAATAGGTAAGTAAACATTTCTTGTGCACATTCTGCTTTGGAAGACATAGCCATTCTAAGCTTGAATCTACTCCTGTATTTATCTTGATGTCTGGCTTGAAGAAAAATATTTTTCCAGTGAAACCATCTCCTAGTGTTATTCTAGAAATTATGAAAGATGTTGAACTCATTTGTGGAAAGGAGAGGGCTAAAGAAAGTGAAGTCCCTCAGTCGTGTCCAACTCTTCAGGTCTGCATGGACTGTAGCCCACCAGGCTCCTCTGTCCATGGGGATTCTCCAGGCAAGAATACTGGAGTGGGTTGCCATTTCCTTCTCCAGGAGATCTTCTCGACCCAGGGATCAAACCTGGGTCTTGGCAGACTCTTTACCCTCTGAGCCACCAGGGAAGCCCAAGGGAAGGGAAGCCAGGAGGGAAGACTTTCTTTCTTTCTTAAAGGATGAATAGAATTTGAAAGCTGGGGAATAGGCAATGCAGATGATCAAAGTATATGATTATGGATAAACACCATATGTTCAGAAGACTTGGTGGGAGTGAAGGGTTTGCCTTGGGATGGATGTAATGGAGAATAAGATCAGTGATATTGGTTGGAACCAGATTTTGAAGAGCTCCGTGTTCAGCAGGTAGACCAGGTATTGCAAACCAGCAGCCCACAGGCTGTGTCTGATCTACAGATTTATATAATTTGACCTCCAGGGTATTTAAAAACTCGAGTCCTAAACAGGAATTTTACTGAAGAATCTGGCCCACTCTAGTATTCTTGCCTGGAGAATCCTGTGGATGGAGGAGCCTGGTGGGCTGTTGTCCGTAAGGTTGCACAGAGTCGGACATGACTGAAGTGACTTAGCATGCATGCATGCATTGGAGAAGGAAATGGCAACCCACTCCAGTGTTCTTGCCTGGAGAATTCCAGTGACAGAGGTGCCTGGTGGGCTGCCGTCTGTGGGGTCTCACAGAGTCAGACACGACTGAAGTGACATGGCAGCAGCAGCAGCAGCAGCTGGATTGCAAATGGTAAAAGATCTGATAACACTTTGGTCTCCATTCCTGCAGAGTCACAGTGACCTACGTGAGGAAGTAGCGGCCATGTTTAGCTGAGGCACAGACTCTCCAGTGTGCTATGCTTTCCACAGCTCATGTAGTTTCCCTAATATTCAAGCCATTTACTGTTAACCAGCTGAGGTCATTTGCTCTATACTTATACTTTTCTTATACTAAATAAATATTTCTCTGTACCTGTGTCTTTAGCAGTAGTAGTCAAGAGAGATCATGAAATAATGGGAGGAATAATTTTTTGTGTGTGGAAGAATTGTTCTATTTGTTTAATATATAACACCCCAACACTGCAGGAGATGCAAGAGACTCCAGTTGGATCTGGAGGTCAGGAAGAGCCCTTGGAGGAGGGCACGGCAACCCACTCCAGTATTCTTGCCTGGAGAATCCCATGAACAGAGGAGCCTGGAGGGCTACAGTCCATAGGGTTGCAAAGAGTTGGACACGACTGAAGCAACTTAGCACACACGTACTCCTTTGTTACCTTTCTGCTTCATTGGACTTTGATGTGTTTTTGACATTACAGCAATAGCCAATGAGGATTGCTCTAGATTTTTGCATGGAAGCCTGGCACGCTGAAAATGAAAAGCTCTCTCTTATTCCTGACCTCAGAATGTCCAACCTTCAGATTTATTGTACACTGTTCCCTACATGTTCTTTCTTGTTGGAAGGGAAGAAGGACCTTTAGCTTTAACAGGATTGCCTGTAAGTTGAGGAGGAAGAGAAGGGAAGGGAACAAAGAAAACGCCTGCCTTTTCTTTCCTTCTTATACTTGAGTCCTATTTAGAGCCTTATCATTTCTTATGTCGGAGAAGGCAATGGCACCCCACTCCAGTCCTCTTGCCTGGAAAATCCCATGGGCGGAGGAGCCTGGTAGGCTGCAGTCCATGGGGTCGCTAAGAGTTGGACACGACTGAGCAACTTCACTTTCACTTTTCACTTTCATGCATTGGAGAAGGCAATGGCAACCCACTCCGGTGTTCTTGCCTGGAGAATCCCAGGGACGGGGGAGCCTGGTGGGCTGCCGTCTTTGGGGTCGCACAGAGTCGGACACGACTGAAGCGACTTAGCAGCAGCAGCATTTCTTATGTTCCTGTTAATTGAGGGCAAGGGTCATTCATCTAACATAGGAATCCAATATATTTTTGTTGAATTATTACTGGGAAATAAAATTTCTGACTGCATTTGGAGGTTTTCAGTTGTATAAAATGCTTCTGGTCAGAAGCGAAGATGGGGATGAGTGAGCATGAGCTTGTCACAAATCATGAGACAGAGATTATACTAAATGTACATGTGGATGATTAACAAGAATGTATTCTATCCTGCTACTGTAACCTGGACATGAAAATGATATATTGCTTATTAAGTATATTCCAGTCTTCATAAGAGAAGCTAAAGAGAGAATTCTCAATTATTTTCAGAAAAAACAAACAAACAACTTACCAGTTGATGGAGGAAATTCTCAAAATCACTCTTAACTTCATAGGGTTTCTTGGTAGCCTTTGCTTGGAGTCTAATCGTGAAAACAAGACAACTGGTGAGCAAACTAATTGTTTTAATACTGACACCAACTAAGAGCCAGCATCTACAGGGTTTAATATGCTAGCATCTACCACTTTGCATATATAATTCAATTACTCTGACAATAATCCTAGGAAGTAAGTTCTACTATTATCCTGTATTATAGATGAGGAAAGAGGCTTAGATAGGTTAAGTGACCTGTCCACAGTCCTTCAGCTAGCAAGTAATAGAGGATTTGTACCCAAGCAGTGAGACTAGAGCCCTCCATTGTAATCACCGTGTGACACTGCATCCCAGCAGTGAAACACCCTCTTCAGTGAGAGGGTCTGTACAGTATTCCCTTCACTGACTCCACTCACTGTGCTCCAGTGGGGATTGCAGGATGAGCCACTGGGGAGGGAAGAGTAAGAGGAACTGGTCTGGGAAGGATCTTGGCAGGGGAGAGAAAGATGTAAAAGGATGGAGGGTGAGAGTGCTTACTAAACCGTAAGCTCACTGAGGTTGGGGATCCAGGAATCTATCATGATCTCGGCCACCAACTACTCCATTCAAGAAATATTTATGAAAGAGTTAAATAACTGAATTGAAGAGGCAGCAGGAACCTTTCCAGAGATTATGGATGAAGACAGGAGCAGAGGCAGGCCAAGCAAGTAAGGATAGGAACTTGGGACCAGGGATAGACATTAGGAAGAAAAACATAGGTAAGAGAAATAAAAATGAAAAGGGAAGAAGGATATTAATTTCAGTGGCAATTTTCAAGTGAAACATTTAAAAATTATACTGTGAAATCTGTAGGAAGTAAAACTTTCTAAAAATTCCAAACACACTTTGCTTAAGCATGAAGCTTGGATTAGCCAACCCCTCATAAGGCCTGCTCTACGTTTCTTCAGCATTTAGTCTAGGGTTCCCTGAGAGCATGCAGTAAGGCTACTTCTTAGAGGTCTCTTGCATTAGTGTTCTCTGACTGACAAATGCTCCCTCACTCATTCTCTACTTTATCTCTGCCAATTTTATCTTCTCAGCCTGGGTTTTCTCCTCATTTATTACCCTCTTGGGCTCTCCTTTCCTGCTTTTCTTCTTCTGGCTCTTATGGTTGTTTTGGGTCTCTCCTTCATAGCACTACTTAAATACACTCCAAAATATCCCTGGTGCCCTTTTTTCAGTAATACTCTCTTAGAGTCTTTTTGACTGCAAGTCATTCTGAGACTTGTTCATCTTGCTTTGTTAAAAATCAATCCATTGTCAACCCACTTTTAACTTACAGTCCCTCTCTTCTTATTTTTAAATAACAGCTTTGTTGATATATCTCATACCCTAAAATCCATCCTTTTAAAGTATACAATTCAGTGGGTTTTAGTATATTTGCAAAGTTTTGCAACCATCACCACTACCTAATCTCCCATCTTTGTCTTTCCTTTCCATGAGTATCTTTTTTTGAAGACTACAGATGGAAACTTGAACACTCTGCCTGTAAATTTAACAGGCTCACTGGAGTAAGATATCCATCTGAGTATTTCCCCCTTCACATTCTCCAGCAGTGTGCCATTGCATAACACATATTTGAGTGCTTCTTGTGAGTTGCTCTGAAAATTGCTCTACATTCTTCTGCATATCCTGAGTGGTGAGAAATCCTATCCTCTATAGATCTCATTTTTGGGAACCTGGAAATAAGATCTTATAATTTGTGTGTTGTAAAGGTGAAAGCTGGATGATAAAATTTTTGGTGCAAAGTGAACTAAGGTTTTAAAATAATGAGCTGAATTTTCTCATGTGACTGGGAGACCTGGTTTACAAGTTGCAAAATAGCAGGCAGAAGTATGGCAGTATGACTGGAAGAAAATTGTGGTTTATTTGAAGTGCTGTACTCATTGGACATTTATCCTTGCTTATGTGGATATACTGGAAGAAGAAGTGGGTTAGTCCCAATGCCTTATAGTTTTCTTTTTTATACCCTCATTTATGAAATAAACACATGTGCCCAACTTTCTTTGTTTCAGGGGGTACAATGTTTGTATGTATAGGGGAAGCAGCAGGGGCAGAAAGGGGGCAAAGAACTAGCCTGAGACCAAGTAAATTGGTTGTTTTTCTATAGTTCACATCTTCTGTAGGGCAAGGCATGGTTATGGATCTTTAAAAGGCCCTCAGCTTAAGTCCTATGCCTGGTGGAATAAAAGGAGATGATGATAATATTTAGCAATTAATTAAATTAGCAGAGTAAGTGATTATATGGATAAAATAGTGCTAATCCAGATGAACTATTGAGTAGAAAACTTCAGCAGATATTCCAGTTAGTGAATTTTTACATATTAAACCCACTGTGGTTTACATAACACAGTTATTCAATTAAAATATTTTTTAAGCACTACAAGTTGAATAAGAAACAAACCTATGAAACTCCTTGTCAACTTTTTCCTGTCGCTGTCTTAGGAGTTTTATTTCTTCATTAATTACGTGGTTTTCTCTATAAAATCAAAGTTTGGAGTTAAGTTTTTAAAATAATGCAGGCAATTCTCATTGAGAAAGAATAAATCAACAATTTGCTGCCTTCCACATATCAGTAAAAGTTCCTTACAAAACTTTTCAGCATCCTCTCCCAATGCATGACTTTTGGTACGAGGAGTTCCCCATCATATCTCCCCTTATAAACATGCACCAAAGGCATCATCCATGTCACCTAAGCATGGTCTGGACTCCACCTTGCTGCTTCCACACAAACTGTCTTACAAGGTACCCGTCCCTATTCTTCCCACTGTAATAGGAACCTGGGAGTTGGTGATGGACAGGGAGGCCTGGCATGCTGCAGTTCATGGGGTCACAAAGTCGGACACAACCGAGTGACTGAACTGAACTGGAGGGTTCTGTACGTGTGTCTGTGTGTGTCATGTGTGTCAGTGGGAGGGGAATGGGGCTCCAGGGGAAGTACCAGCTCAGACTTCTGTCCTGCCTGCTGGATGGAATAGGACTTGGCTGACTATTCTTGGGTTTCCCTCTCTTTGATGTGTTTCCTGAACAGCATCTGGTACCGAAAGGGTAGGATACCCATCCTTTCTCCCCTTTAAGGGCAATAAGACAGCTAGGCAGTGACCTTGATATCACAGGCAGAAGAACTGGACCCTGCCAGTTCTCATAAAAACTGATGGACATCCTCATTAAGCCATTTCATGCTTTCTGGCACATAAGAATACTATAACTGGGTAAGAGTAATAATTTTTAGTTAAGCACAAAAAACTTAGAGTGTTTCCCCAAGAAAACATTCCAGAAAAGACCCCCTGCCTTTCCTCCACACCACTCCTACTCCAAAAACTTCTACTGCAAACAACCTGTCTGTTCTCCAGGGCTTATCTTTGTAAATGAATAATACTCAATCTCTGTTCTCTGGAACTCTCCTCTGGTTTCTCCACGTTGGAGTACATCCCCCCACCCAGACCATGGGAAAGCTTCCTTCCTTCTTTCAATCTCTGATACATGCCTGGTCGCCATGGTTAAAACATAACATTGACACTTACCTGAAAGGAATCTCCGAGTCTATTATAAGATGCTCAGAGGTGACTCTTCTTGTCAGTAAAATAAGGAGCTTAGTTGTAGATAATTTCTATGGTCACTTCCAGTTTTAAAAGTGTCTATGATTTTATATTTATCATTAGTGTGAAGTAAACTTACATTCTAAATTCCTTTCGGTTCTTTGCAAATTGTCTTTTTGCTTCCTTTAGAATATCACGATAAGTTGGTGCAGGTGGTGTGATAGGCCTATGGTTAAGGAAAGATTTTCAACTAGGAAAATTTGGCAGAGGTAAACATATCCTTCAAAGGAGGACTCAGGGAGCCATCTTGCCTGGGCTTCCCAGGCATGAAAGATCTCAAGTATAAACGTGAATATTATGTCTGGGGTTGCACTGAAAGGACAAAAAGAAGTCAATATCCATCAGACCATGGCAAATTTATATCCACAATCTCAACTACACCATCCATAGTGCAAAGGACTTACAGTTTCATAAATCCCATAATTACTATGTTCATGTTTTTTTTTTTTTTTTTGGTGTGATTTAAAGGCAGTGATTTGTTAAATGTAAATATTAAAACTGTACTAACATTTTTGTAACTCTGGACATTTCTTCATTTCCATATAGACTGAAACCTCAAAATCTCTTGGCTTTTGAGAGACTCTGAAAGTGACTGGCAGCATATGTTGGCTGCCTCTGCTAACCGCATGGAGAAAGGTAATAAGCAGAAGATAAAAATGTTCTGCTAACGAATCTGGGGCTCTTATATTGTCTGTTCCTGTTATAGCAGTGTCTGTGTCCCTAACCCTGGTCTTAACCCATGTTTGTGTCTGGCAAAGCAGACACTTGCTTCTCCTCTGAAGTGGCAATCAGAAAGTGACTTGAAAGGAGGGCAGCCCTCATCTTGTGTTAATACCTTAGGTTCGTTGATAAAGTAGGAGCTCTTAAACCCCTGCTGTAATTAAGACACAGGGAATGAGTTTGTATTTCCATGGTCCCACTCTTCTACCTGAACCACCCTTCAGTATCACCTCCATCTTTCTCTGAATACAATTTGCTCATTTAAAACATATTTAAGTTCCCTTCAAGGATGTTTTTGATGCTCACTTAAATCTTAATTATCTGGTATAAGAATGTTAGGAAAAGTCTGATGGATATGGTTCCTGAGACAGGTAATTTCCTGAGTAGTGTATCTCAATTGAGATAACCAGAATGAAAAACACGAATGGCTTCACAAGGAAGATTCTTACAATAAACTTGTATAAAATTAATGTCTTCCCTATGATGCTCTAAACTACTCAGGAAATAACTTAAATCAATTATGATTGAATAATTAGTGATTGAATAGTAAGGTCTTAGAATTAAGGAAAAGAGCACTTGGTTTCTGCATACTCCAGACTACTTTTTCAGCAATGCTAGAGTGATAAATTTCTCTCTGCCAGTCACAGAACCTGTTAGCAGCATCACGGAGTTGCTGGGAAGCAGTGTGGATAGCAGACCACACTTCATCCTACCAAGCACAGAGTTTGGGAGGGTCTAGATGACTATGTTATCCTGAATAGGATAGAAATTCTCTGAAATAGATTTGAAAGAGAAGTTCACTCCTGTTTATTATACATGCCAAGTTTATTTTAATTCCTTAATCATATCTAGGGTCTAGAGTATAGTTGTAAAGATATAAGCCTAGAGGAGGAATCTGAAGATGGTGGAGTAGGAGGACGTGAAGCTCACCATCCTCCACAAACACATCAAAAATACATTTCCATGTGGAACGTTTTTCACAGAAAATCAACTGGAAACTGGCAGAAGATCTATACAACCAAAGCTGCAAGAAGAGTCTCTGCATAACCAAGTAGGATGGGAAAAAAGGAATCAGGACAGGGCTGGCTTCCGTGGGAGGGATCTGTAAAGGAGAAAAGGTCCACGCGGGGCAAACCCTGGGGAGCCCCCTTGTTTGCTGGGAGGATAAGCTGGGACAGAGGGGCTGGAGAAGCCCAGACTCTATTTGTGAGGAGCGCCTGTGTGCTGACTTGCTTACAGTCAGGGCACAGAGAGACTGGTAGCCGGCTTGCCACATTTCCCAATCTGAAGTGGGCACTGGGCAGGGCTACAAACATGTGCAGTGACTAAGCACTGACTCTCTGGCAGACAGACTCTGGGAGAGGACTTGATCTGGCTTAGTGGAGATAGCCTGGATAGTCTGGGGTGCATTTTGGGCCAGACTTCAGAGTCCTCTGTCACTGCTCGCTGGCAGGGCCAGGTGCAGTTGTGGCGGACTTTGTTGGTGCATGCAAAACGTTATACCACAGAAATGCTCAGTGGGTGCTGAGTCTCCTACCCAGTGAGCCCTGGGTAGGAGTATGCAGCGGTTGGTTTCCCAGAGGGAGTTTACTGGATCCACCCACCTCACACACCAACTTGGAGCCACATTTGGCACAGAGACAACCCGGGTCTCAGGCAGCAGCACAACTACTTCAGTTCCTGCAGCCGCAATGCTCAAGTACCGCCCACTCCACACTAAAGCCTAGTACTAGGTCTGGGATGAACACGACAGAGAAAAAGATGTGACTTTGGGCTGCTTCTAGGCAAAACTGCAGACACCTGCATGGGTAATGTAGAGATTCGCTGTGACCATATTGGCCTCACTTGCTTCATGGTTGTCTCGTTTGAAGCAGGCCAAAGGCAAAGGAGTCTGACTGAACTTGACCCTCAGAGCTTCTACTCCAACAACTGAGGAACAGACACCACCCTGACAGGGCTGAGAAAGCCACAGAGCAAGAAGGAGGCCCCACGCAAAATCCAGAATAGGCTCTGGACATCACATCACTGATTACTTCCCTATCAGCGGGATAATAGCCAACATACTCTCAGAAAAGATGTTGCTAGCACCTACACTGAAACCAGCCTCTGCACCAAAAATATTAGATTCATAGTCTACACAGGGGTGCTTCCAAATAAAAAGCGCTTTAAAGCTAACTATTTCTCCTAAATTCATAAAGTCAAGTAAAATGAAAAAGCCGAGAAACTACTCCAAATTAAAAGAGAAATCCCCTGAAAGAACAAAACAGGAAAGAGACCTCACCGGTCTACCAGACCCTAAAGGAAGTAATAAAGGTGCTAAAGGAATTAAAAGATTATTGATAAAAATGCAGATCACTGTAGTATAGAAATAGAAACTATCAAATCAAAGTTAGACAACTCAGTTGCTGAGATTAAAAACCAATCTAGAAGCAATGAATAGCAACTAAATAACATAGAAGAAGATATCTGGAAGATAATGGAAATCACCAAATCAGAAGCTCAGACAGAAAGACAAATGAAAAAAAATGAAAGCAACATATGAAATCTGTAGGTTAATATAAAGCATGTCAACCTTTGCATAAAGGAGAAGAGTTCCAGAAGAAGAAGAGAAAAGGGGATTAAAAGCAAATTTGAAGAAATTATTGATGAAAACTTTCCAAATCTAAAGAAAGAAACAGGTATTTAAGTACAGGGAACACAGAGAGTCCCAAACAAGATGAACCCAAACAGACACACACCAGAACATATCATAATTAAAAAGCAAAAGAGAAGATTCTAAATGCAAGAGGAAAAAAAAGTTATATGTGACCCCCATGCCGCATAAGGCTATCAGCTGATTTCTCTTCAGAAACTTTGTAGGCCAGATGGGAGTGGCATGATACACTCAAAGTTCTGAAAGGAAAAAAATTTGTAACCCAGAATACTTTATTCAGCAAGATCATCATGTAGAATAGAAGGAGAGATAGAATTTCTCGACAAGCAAAAGTTAAAAGAACTCAACAGTACTAAACTTACTCGAAGAAATATTGACAGGTCTTCTCTAAACAGAAAAGAAACAATCTATAAGAAAGGGAAAGTCACAATAGGAAAGGCAAATATATTAAAAAGTTGAAGATCACTTAGATAAGCTAGTACACAGATTAAAAAAATAATTTATTTTTTGTAAAAGTGATTATAACTGCAATCATCAGCAAAAGAATGATATGTAAAATAGGACATCAAAATCACAGAAAGTGAAGGAGGGAACTATAAAAATGTAGATTGTTTAGAATGTGTTTGAGCTTGTGTGACTATCAATTTAAAGCAAGTAGATATATAGTTAGGGGTAAACATACTTGAAAACCAGGGTAATCACTAATCAAAAACATATAATAGGTTCACAAATACCAAAAAGAAAGGAAGTCAAGCATACAAAAAAGCCATCAAAGCACAAAAGGAAAATCAGAAAGAAGACACAAAAAAGAACCACAATATCAACAGGAAAACAAGGCTTAAAATGGCAATAAAAAGCACTTATAGTTACTTTAAATGTCAAGGGACCATATCCTCTGACCAAAAGACAGAGCTGTAGATTGGATAAAAATCAAGAACCCATAAAATGACCTACAAGAGACTCACTTCAAGATGAAAGACACACACAGATTGAAAGTGAAAAGATAGAAAAAGATACTTCATGTAAATGGAAATGACAAGAAAGCAGGGATAGCAATGCTCATATTGGACAAAATAGACTTTAAAACAAAGTCCATAAGGAAAGACAAAAAAGGACATTATATTATGAAAAAGGGACAAATACAAGAAAAGGATATTACAGTCATTAACATACATTCACCCAATATAGGAGCACTGAAATATATAAAACAAATACTAACAGACATAAAGGGGAAATTGACAGGAATACAATAACAGTAGGAAACTTTAACATCTCACTGACATTAGTGGACAGATTTTCTAGACAGAAAACCAATAAGACAACAGTGGTCCCAAATGGCACAATAGACTAGGTAGACTTAATTGATATCTACAGGACCTTACATCCAAAGCACCCAGAATGCACATTCTTTCCACGCATACAAGGAACCTTCTCTAGGACAGACCACACTGCTACTGCTGCTGCTGCTGCTGTTGCTGTTGCTTCAGTCGTGTCCGACTCTGTGTGACCCCACAGACGGCAGCCCACTAGGCTCCTCTGTCCCTGGGATTCTCCAGGCAAGAATACTGGAGTGGGTTGCCGTTTCCTTCTCCAACGCATGAAAGTGAAAAGTGAAAGTGAAGTCACTCAGTCGTGCCCGACTCTTAGCGACCCCATGGACTGCAGCCTACCAGGCTCCTCCGTCCATGGGATTTTCCAGACCACACATTAGGTCATAAAACACACTTCAACAAATTTAAGAGTCTAGAGCTTATCTCAGGCTTCCCTAGTGGCTCAGCTGTAAAGAGAATCCATCTGTAATGCAGGAGATGCAGGAGACACGGGTTTGATCCCTGGAGGAGGAAAATCCTCTGGAGGAGGGCATGGCAACACACTCCAGTATACTTGCCTGGAAAATCCCATAGAGGAGCCTAGAAGGCTGTGGTCCATAGGGCTGCAAAGAGTCGGACATGAGTGAAGCAACTGAGAATGAGGATGAGAGCTTATCTCAAACGTCTTTTCTGATCACAATGGTGTATGAAACTAGAAATCAGCAACAAAAAGAAAAATAGGAAAAGAACAAACACATGGAGACTAAACAACATGCTACAAAAAACCAATGGGTCAACAATGAAATCAAAGAAGAAACCAGAAAACACTTTCAAGACAAAAGTCAATGAAAATACAACCTTATAAAACCTATGGGATGCAGCAAAAGCAGGTCTACAAGGGAAGTTCACAGTGATTCAGGCTTTCCTCAAGGAGCAAGAAAAATCTCAAACAGCCTAACCTACCACCTAAGAAGTCAGAAAAAGAACAAACAAAATTCAAAGTCAGCAGAAGGAAGGAAATAATAAGTATCAGAGAAAATAAGAGATCAAAACAACAATAGAAAACATCAGTAAAACCAAGAGCTGTTTTCTGAAAACAGAAACAAAATCAACAAACCTCTAGCCAGGTTTACCAAGAAGAAAAGAAAGAGGACCCGAATAAACAAAGTAAGAAATTAAAGTAGAGAAATAACAATAGATATTTCAGAAATACAAAAAATCATAATACTATGGACAGTTATATGCCAATAATTGGACAACCTAGAAATGGACATGCTTTTAGAAATGTCCTGCTAAAACTGAGTCAAGAAGAAACTTAATTTGAGTAGACTGATCAATAGACATAAAATAAAATCTGTAATTAAAAAAGCTCCCTGCAAACAAAATCCAGGACTGGATGGCTTCCCTGGGGAATTCTACCAGATATACAAAGAACTTATACCTATTCCTCTCAAATCATTTCAAAAAAACCAAGAGGAAGGAACACTCTCATTCATTCTGTGAGACCATAATCATCCTGATATCAAAATAAAAGACACTACTAAAAAAAGAAAGTTACAGGCCAATATCTTTGATGAATATGGATGCAAAAATCCTCAACAAAATAGCAAACTGAACCCAACAATACATAAAAAGGATCATACATCATGATCAAGTTGGATTTATCCCAGGGTTGCAAGGATGATTCAAAATATTCCAATCAATCACTATGATATATGACATTACAAAAAGAAAAGACAGAAAAACACATGATCATCTCAATAAACACAGAAAAAACATCTGACAAAATTCAATATCCATTTATGAAAAAAATCTCACCAAAGTGAGTATAGAGGGACCATATCTCAACATGACAAAGGCATTTATGACAAACTGAGAGTCAACCTCATTTTTGACGGTGAAAAACTGAAGCCCTTCCTGCTAAATTCAGGAACAAGACAAGGATTCCCACTAGCACCACTTTTATTCAACATCATATTGGAAATAGTAGCCACAGCACTCAAACAAGGGAAAAGCATAAAAGGTATCCAAACTGGAAGGGGAGAGGTAAAACTGTCACCATTTGCAGATGACATGATACTCTATATAGAGAATCCTAGAGTCTCCACATGAAATGTATTAGATCTGGTACATGAGTTCACCAAGGTATCAGGATACAAGATTAATATACAGTAATATGTTGCTTTTCTTTATACTAACAATGAAATATCAGAAAGTAAAAAAAAAAAACCCTTATTTAAAAGTGAGTCTAAAAAAGTAACTTGGAATAGACTTAATCAAGGAGGTGAAAGAACCATTTGCTACAAACTATGCTGCGGCTGCATCGCTTCAGTCGTGTCCAACTCTGAGGGACCCCCATGGACAGCAGCCCGCCAGGCTCCTCTGTCCACGGGATTCTCCAGGCAAGAATACTGGAGTGGGTTGCCATTTCCTTCTCCCCTAAAAACTATAAAACGCTAATAAAGGCAACTGAAGATGATTAAAAGAAATGGAAAGATATCCTATGCTCTTGGATTAGAAGAATTAATATTGTAAATACAGCCATACTACCCAAAGCAATCTATAGATGTAATGCAATCCCTATCATAATACCCATGACATTTTTCACCAAACTAGAACAAATAAAACATATAAATAAAATTTATATGGAACTACAAAAGACTTAGAATTGCCAAAGCTGGAGACATAACGCTTTCAGACTAGACAATACTAGAAATCTACAATAAGGAAAACAGCAAGGCATTGGCATAGAAAGAGATATGTGAATCGCTGGAACAGAATAGAGAGTCCAGAAATAAACCCACATACCTACAGTCAATTAATCTACTTCGATTATACAATGGAGAAAATAGTCTCTTCAATAAGTGGTGCTGGGAAAGTTAGACAGCTATTGTACATGTAAATCAACAACACAGAACACTCCTTCATACCATATACAGAAATAAACACAAAATGGTTTAATGATCTAAGTATAAGACATAACACCATAAAACTGGAAGAGAATATGGACAAAACATTCTTGGACATAGGTTGTAGCAATATTTTCTTATATTGGTCTCAAGGCAAAAGAAATAAAATCAGAAATTGACAAATGGGACCTAATCACATTAAAAGCTTTTGCACAGGAAAGGAAACCATCAACAAAACAAAAAGACAGCCTATTGGATGGGAGAAAATATTTGCAAATGATGAAACCAAGAAAAGGTTAATGTCTAAAATATATAAACAGCTCATACAACTCAATATCAAAAAACCAAACCATTCAATAAAAAATGGGAGTTCAGTTCAGTTTAGTCACTCAGTCATGTCCAACTCTTTGTGACTCCATGACCACAGCAAACCAGGCCTCCCTTTCCATCACCAACTCCCAGAGTCCACCCAAACCCATGTCGAATGAGTTGGTGATGCCATCCAACTGTCTCATCCTCTGTCGTCCCCTTCTCTTCCTGCCCTCAATCTTTCTCAGCATCAGGGTCTTTTCAAATGAGTCAGCTCTTCCCATCAGGTGGCCAAAGTATTGGAGTTTCAGCTTCAACATTAGTACTACCAATGAACACCCAGGACTGATCTCCTTTAGGATGGACTGGTTGGATCTCCTTGTAGTCCAAGGGACTCTCAAGAGTCTTCTCCAACACCACAGTTCAAAAGCATCAATTCTTCGACACTCAGCTTTCTTTATAGCCCAACTCACATCCATACATGACCACTGGAAAAACCATAGCCTTGACTAGATGGACCTCTGTTGGCAAAGTAATGTCTCTGCTTTTGAATATGCTGTCTAGGTTGGTCATAACTTTCCTTCCAAGGAGTAAGCGTCTTTTAATTTCATGGCTGCAGTCACCATCTGCAGTGATTTTGGAGCCCCCAAAAATAAAGTCTGACACTGTTTCCCCATCTATTTGCCATGAAGTGATGGGACCAGATGCCATGATCTTCGTTTTCTGGATGTTGAGCTTTAAGCCAACTTTTTCACTCTCCTCTTTCACTTTCATCAAGAGGCTCTTTAGTTCTTCACTTTCTGCCATAAGGGTGGTCATCTGCATATCTGAGGTTATTGATATTTCTCCCGGCAATCTTGATTCCAGCTTGTGCTTCATCCAACCCAGTGTTTCTCATAAGGTACTCTGCATATAAGTTAAATAAGCAGGGTGACAATATACAGCCTTGACATACTCCTTTTCCTATTTGGAACCAGTCTGTTGTTCCATGTCCAGTTCTAACTGTTGCTTCCAGACCTGCATATAGGTTTCTCAAGAGGCAGGTCAGGTGGTCTGGCATTCCCCATCTCTTGAAGAATTTTCCACAGTTTATTGTGATCCACAGAGTCAAAGTGTTTGGCATAGTCAATAAAGCAGAAGTAGATGCTTTTCTGGAACTCTTTTACTTTTTTGATGATCCAGCGGATGTTGGCAATTTGATCTCTGGTTCCTTTGCCTTTTCTAAAACCAGCTAGAACATCTGGAAGTTCACAGTTTACGTATTGCAGAAGCCTGGCTTGGAGAATTTTGAGCCTTACTTTACTAGCATGTGAGATGAGTGCAATTGTGTGGTAGTTTGAGCATTCTTTGGCACTGCCTTTCTTTGGGATTGGAATGAAGACTGACCTTTTCCGGTCCTGTGGCCACTGCTGAGTTTTCCAAATTTGCTGGCATATTGAGTGCAGCACTTTCACAGCATCATCTTCCAGGATTTGAAATAGTTCAACTGGAATTCCATCACCTCCACTAGCTTTGTTTGTAGTGATGCTTTCTAAGGCCCACTTGACTTCACATTCCAGGATGTCTGGCTCTAGGTGAGTGATCACACCATTGTGATTATATTGGTCGTGAAGATTTTTTTGTACAGTTCTTCTGTGTATTCTTGCCACCTTTTCTTAATATCTTCTGCTTCTGTTAGGTCCATACCATTTCTGTCCTTTATCGAGCCCATCTTTGCATGAAATGTTCCCTTGGTATCTCTAATTTTCTTGAAGAGATCTCTAGTCTTTCTCATTCTGTTGTTTTCCTCTATTTCTTTGCATTGATCACTGAGGAAGGCTTTCTTATCTCTCCTTGCTACTCTTTGGAACTCTGCATTCAGATGCTTATATCTTTCCTTTTCTTCCTTGCTTTTCGCTTCTCTTCTTTTCACAGCTATTTGTAAGGCCTCCCCAGGCAGCCATTTTGCTTTTTTGCATTTCTTTTCCATGGGGATGGTCTTGATCCCTGTCTCCTGTATAATGTCACAAACTTCCATCCATAGTTCATCAGGCACTCTATCAGATCTAGTCCCTTAAATCTATTTCTCACTTCCACTGTATAATCATAAGGGATTTGATTTAGTTCATACCTGAATGGTCTAGTGATTTTCCCCACTTTCTTCAATTTAAGTCTGAATTTGGCAATAAGGAGTTCATGATCTGAGCCACAGTCAGATCCCAGTCTTGTTTTTGCTGACTGTATAGAGCTTCTCCATCTTTGGGTGCAAAGAATATAATCAATCTGATTTCGGTGTTGACCATCTGGTGATGTCCATGTGTAGAGTCTTCTCTTGTGTTGTTGGAAGAGGGTGTTTGCTATGACCAGTGCGTTCTCTTGGCAAAACTCTATTAGCCTTTACCCTGCTTCATTCCGTATTCCACGGCCAAATTTGCCTGTCAACCCAGGTGTTTCTTGACTTCCTACTTTTGCATTCCAGTCCCCTATAATGAAAAGGACATCTTTTTTGGGTGTTAGTTCTAAAAGGTCTTGTAGAGAGCAATATTGCATAGGAACCTGGAATGTTAGGTCCATGAATCAAGGCAAATTGGAAGTTGTCAAACAGGAGATGGCAAGAGTGAACGTCGGCATCCTAGGAATCAGCGAACTAAAATGGACTGGAATGGGTGAATTTAACTCAGATGACAATTATATCTACTACTGCGGGCAGGAATCGCTTAGAAGAAATGGAGTAGCCATCATGGTCAACAAAAGAGTCTGAAATGCAGTACTTGGATGCAATCTCAAAAACGACAGAATGATCTCTGTTCGTTTCCAAGGCAAACCATTCAATATCACAGTAATCCAAGTCTATGCCCCAACCAGTAACGCTGAAGAAGCTGAACAGTTCTATGAAGACCTACAAGACCTTTTAGAACTAACCATGTCCTTAATATATGTTAATTTACCTGAAATGAACTGACTTGAAAGATACAATTCATAGTAAATTTCAGTAATGACACACAAATTGTTAGTCACATATTAGTGATAAAAAATCTATATGTGCACATGTGACAAAGATTATTGGAAGTCTTTTTATGAATAAAAGTAAAAAGGAATTGCACATGGCTCTAAGGAATTTCCCACTAGATTCTGTGTAGATGGAGAGATCTACTATGAGTCTCAGTGTTTCTTCCCCCTCCCCCCATTGACTATTTGAATCTCCCCCATCATGGATAATTCACAACAGATGGTTTCTTTGTATAGCTTTTATTTTTATGCTGGGATAAATGTTGATAGGAATATATCCTGGTTTAGTTTTAATTGTAGTTTAATCACCTGCCTCTTCACAGTTTTTACATGTTGGTCTGTATAAATGTGTGGTGGTGGCAGCTTGTGTTTATAGTAAGACAAAACACTCATCATCACATTGCATTGAGTTCAGATTTTTCCCAAACTGCAACAAAATGTGAATGAACATTATAAACTCAGGTTAGAAATACAGATACAGCCTATAGACTTTACTTTTTAGTGAGACTCAACATTTTGTTTTTGAGTTTTCTTTTTAAAAAAATAAATAATATTTGTTTCACATGTAAAATAACTATTAGACTTAAGAGTTTAGTTTACTGGAAACTAAAAAATAAACTAAGAAATACTCAAAAGTATAATAATTATTTTACATATAAAAGAGTTGAGGTAGTCTACAAAAATGCAGACAAATGTGAGAAGGAAAAACTAGGAGCTCCAAATACATTTTGCACAAGATTCTTCCCAGTTTGAAAATATACCACACATTCAGCTCTGCATCCTAGAAGTCAGTTTTTCTTTTCTTTTTGTTAATGTATTTTTTAAAATTTTATTTTATTTTTAAACTTTACAATATTGTATTAGTTTTGCCAAATATCGAAATGAATCCGCCACAGGTATACATGTGTTCCCCATCCTGAACCCTCCTCCCTCCTCCCTCCCCATACCATCCCCTCTGGGTCGTCCCAGTGCACCAGCCCCAAGCATCCAGTATCGTGCATCAAACCTGGCCTGCGACTTGTTTCATACATGATATTATACATGTTTCAATGCCATTCTCCCAAATCTTCCCACCATCTTCCTCTCCCACAGAGTCCATAAGACTGATCTTTTCTGTTTTACTCAAAACACTAGTATTAAGCAGTCACATTAAAAAAAGAGAAATTCAAAGATCATTCACTAAAAAATTTAAATTTTATACTAGTAATGATTTAATGTATATTATCTAGTAAAAGAGTTGATAACTTTCCTTATAAATATACATTAAAAATCATGTCAGAGTCCACAGCACCTTGTGACGTATGATTACGCTCCCTCCCTCCCTCCTTCTCTAGACACATCTCCAGTCTTCTCAGTGTTTATATGTGGACCCTGAGACACTGACAAGAAAGCAATCTTCATCTTCTCTTTTATGACTTTAGGAAATCATTCTGAGTCAAAAGAAATATTACCTGCGATGTTGTTTATTTTTAAACAAATGGACCAGACCAAATGGATCTGGTCTACAAGACTCTGATTTTAAAACTGCATACTGATCAAGTATCATATTGTTCTGAATTTAGTTGAAAAAAGTGTGTCATAAGAATCACTTTTGTAGAAACTTATAAGGGAAAATAATCTGAAAAAAATGAATATAGATATGTAAAACTGAATCACTTTGCTGCATACCTGAAACTAATACAATACTGTAAATCAACTATACTTCAATAAAAAAACTAAATAATGAAAAAAATGAATATGAATGCCATGCATGAACCTCCACTGAAATGCAGTCTTTATGAACTGGTTGGAAGGAGAATATGTTCGAGATATCCATTTGAAAGTATGGCAGGATAAATCTCTCTGTGAGTCTTGATAAAACAAATTTTTAATGAGTGGAAAAAGAGAATTTCTTTCTAAAGAAATAAATCATTTTGAAATAGAATGTGGTCAATCATGCAATCTTATAGATCTGAAGGAAAAACTATAAAAGTTATTTAATACATGACCAGCTGTAGAAATTTGAATTAACTATATATTCTCAAATACGGCAACATTGTCATGGCATCCCTTTTCTTTTGTCTTCTGTTGGCTTCTCTCCCTCTTACCAACCCTCTCCCAAACCATAATTGTGATTATTTTTAAAAACCTAGAATACGTTTTTTTTCTTTTCATTTTTATTTTATACCAGAGCACGGCTGATTAACAATGTTGGGTTAATTTCAAATGTAGAGCAAAGTGATTCAGTTATACATATACTTGTACTTATTCTTTTTCAAATATTTTTCCCATTTAGGTTAATATAGAATACTGAACAGCATTTCCTATGCTATACAGGTCCTTGTTTGTTATCTCTTTTAAATATAGTGGTATGTACATGTCAATTCCAAGCTTTTAATCTATCCCTACCCCTTCCCTCCTGCTAACCATAACCATAACTATAACTCTAAGTCTGTGAGACTAGAATATGGTCTTATCTTCTGGAATTATACATGCCCCCTGGGTAAATAATTCAGCACCAGAGTTTTTGAGTGCATTGGCTCAGAAACCAGATTGTCAAGGATAGACTACAAGTGTTATCACTTACTCTGGTGTCCTCAGACAAATTATCTAACTTTCCTGTGCCTCAGTTTCCTTATCTGTAAACTAGGGACACACACACACACACACAGAAGTCGCTCAGTCATGCCCGACTCTTTGCGACCTCATGGATTGTAGCCCACCAGGCTCCTCGGTCCATGGGATTTTCCAGGCATGAATACTGGAGTGGGTTCCATTTCCTTCTCCAGGGGATCTTCCTGAGCCAGGGATCGAACCCAGGTCTCCCGCATTGTAGGCAGACGCTTTACCGTCTGAGCTACCAGGGAAGTCCAAACTAGGGACAATAATAGTAATTATCTCAGAAGCTGACATGATAATTAAATGAGTTAATAAATGTGAAGTACTTAGAAACAGTGCTTGGTATACAATAACTTTTTAATAAAGTTTAAAAAACATTTTATAATGACAATTTCAAAGATTAATTTTGGACCAATGACTCCTAAATTTCTATCTCTATCCTCTAGCTTTCTTAATTTTAACAATAATGTCAAATTTTGTCAAAAAAATAAAATGAAATTTAGTCTTATCTTTATATAAACTGTTATATACCCACCCATCAGACATTTATTTAATACCTATTTTAAGATACTTTTTTTTTTTTCTGGTGTCAGGGATATGGAGGCAAATAATTCTTTACTCTCTATCGGATGAGAAAAACAAGTATAGAAATGGTTACAGTACGATGTGATAAATATTTGGATTGAGGTATAAAGGGGCTATAAAATTATTGAAGACATTTGTCTAAATCAGACTTTTGCTCAAACATTGTGAGTTATCCGTTGATGTATAGCAAATTATCCTGAAATTTGGCAGCATAAAACAAGAAACATTTATTACTGGATAGCTTCTGCAGGTCAGGAATCTGGGCACAGCTCAGCTGGATACTTCAGGCTCAGGGTCCCTCACAGGCTGCAGTCCAGGTATGGCAAGGGCTGCAGTGATCTCAGGATCAAATGAAGGAGAAGCTGCTTCTAGGCTCACTCATGTGATTATTGGCAAGATTTACTTCCTCAAGGGTTGTTGGACTAAGGGTCTCAGCTTCTTTTTTTTTTTTTGCATTTTAATAGGGCTTTTATTGCAGTAAAAATATATTATTTCCCACTACACTTAGGGTCCAAATAACAGGGTCTCAGTTTCTTGTTGGCTGTTGACTGGAGGCCTTCCTCACTTCCCTGCCTCTGGGGAGTCTCCACAGGACAGATCGCAACTTGGTAGCTGGTTTCTCCCAGAGGGCTCCAAAAGAGCAAGCAAGAAAGGCTGAGTAGGACTGATGTCAGTCTTTTTGCAGCTGAATCTCAAAAGTGACATTTCATTATGTTTGCCATATTCTATTTGTTAGAAGCAAGTCATAGGTTCAGCCCATACCCAATGGGAAATAATTACACAAGGGCATAAAACAGAAGGCGGGAACCACTGAAGACCATTTTAGAGTCTGCCAATCCCAAATATGATGAATTAAATTTGTCTTTTTTTGTTTTGGTTATTTATCTCCTCCACTTTCTCTACTATCTCCTACTCCTTCACTCTGAATAGATGCATTTACTGCAAAGTGTTATTTTTCCACTTTAGAAAAGCCAGAGGACGCCAATAAGCCCAGAGAAAACTAATAAAAAATATTCTATATTCTGAATAGCTGTAAATATAAATGAAAATAAATGCTGTAAATGTAAACTTTCAGGAGAAAGATTAATTTAATGATCGTACAGTCATCACAGATATAAGAAATCTGGACACAAATTTCATTAACAGCTATCAAGATCTTGGTTTTAACACAACATTGTAAAAATCAACTATGCTGCTGCTGCTAAGTCACTTCATTCATGTCCGACTCTGTGCGGCCCCATAGACGGCAGCCCACAAGGCTCCGCCATCCCTGGGATTCTCCAGGCAAGAACACTGGAGTGGGTTGCCATTTCCTTCTCCAATGCATGAAAGTGAAAAATGAAAGTGAAGTCGCTGTCATGTCTGACTCAGCGACCCCATGGACTGCAGCCCACCAAGGCTCCTCCACCCATGGGATTTTCCAGGCAAGAGTACTGGAGTGGGGTGCCATTGCCTTCTCCAAAAATCAACTATACTTCAATTTAAAAAAATTACTGACAATTACACACTGCTATATTTAAAGTGGATAATCAACAAAGACCTACTGTATAGCACAGGGAACTCTGCTCTATGTGGCAGCCTCAATGGGAGGGGAGTTGGGGGAGAATGGATACGTGTATATGTATGGCTGAGTCCCTTTGCTGTCTACCTGAAACTACCACAACATTGTTAATCAGCTATACCCCAATATAAAATGAAAAGTTAAAAAAAAAACCCAAAACAACAAAAAAATTTTAAAGGAAAAACATGTTAAAATAAAGATCTTGTTGAAAACATTACTGGGCGGTGCCGCCAACCACCAGCCTGGACTGTCATGTCAGGCAAGTAGCAGAACAGCAGCCAGCCCTGCTGCATGAATCATCTGGGCAAGCTACTCACCGTCGAGCTTTGACCTCCTCATTTGTAGAGTGGCTGTATGAGTGCCTGCTCTCCCCACTGCCACAGGAGTTTTGTCATTTCTCATAATAATACATAGAGAGAGTCAATATATGCCTTGAAACACTGTCAAGTGCTGACGAATGTAAGGTATCATTATCATTTTGTTCATCATTAGATCTAGGAATATTTTTTCTTATCAGCAGGTATTACATTTTACAAGCTCAGACAGTCTAATTACTTTCTTAAAAAATTTTGTTTTATTGAAGTGTAGTTTATTTTTAATGTTGTATTAATGTCTGCTGTACTGCAAAGTGATTAGTTATACATATATACACATTTTTCCATATTCTTTTCCATTATGGTTTATCACAGGATATTGAATATAATTCCCTTACTCTACAGTAGGATTCTGTTGTTTATCCATTCTGTATGTAACAGTTTACATCAGCTGATCCCAAACTCCCAATCCATCCCCCACCCCATCCCCCAGCAACCACAGTCTGTTTTCTGTGTCTATGAGTCTGTTTCTGTCTCACAGATAAGTTCAGTTGTGTCGTATTTTCGATTTATAAATGATATCACATGGTATTTGTCTTTCTGCTTATTTCACTTGGTATGAGAATCTCTAGGTCCACCTATGTTGCTGCAAATGGCATTATTTCATTCTTTTTTATGGCTGAGTAATATTCCATTGTATATGCGTACCACATTTTATTTAGCCATTCATCTGTAGATGGACATTTAGGTTGTTGCCCTGTCTTGGCTATTGTAAATAGTGGTGCTATGAACACTGAAGTGGTATGTATCTTTTTAAATTAATTTTGTCCATAGCTGACACTTTCTAAATGGTGATTTCTTTCAGATTTTTAGGAAATGAAATACTCTCCTAAATGGTTTCATGTTCTAGATATCCATTTTCTGCTTTTCCCATCTCAACCCGTACTTACACTCTTCCCACATTCTCAGTAAATTGGTGTTATGAAACCTTGTATTGCTGTTTGACAAATCCATGCCCATCAGAAATATAGAGACATTTTTTTACAATCACAATAAAAATTAGCTAAAAATAAAAATAATCTATAATGAATGGTTTTATATATCTTTCAAGTTTCACTTCTAAACATTTAAAAATTTTGAATTTTAAACATTAGTATGAATAATTCAAGGTTGATGAGCATCCTTAAATTACAAGTCTCAGAACAGACTGAATTAGTTCTCTAGTTCGCCTTTTTCCTTGTGTTCCAGAGTCATCCAAGTTAATTCCATGTCCCTGTGGTCAGTGAGACTCTGGAGGTTATCTGGACTGAAATATGGGAGAAGTGTCCTAGAAAGAATCCTCAGAATCTGCCAGAGCAGAGTTCTCCACACTTCTAGGATCATGTATCCTATGACTAAAAGCTATGTGAGCACACACCCTTATAGGTATAATTTAAAATTTAGAAATTATACACATATCAATCTGTATTAATTTACTAGGCATATTATAAAAGATGCCATCTACAAATAGAAAACAGTGAGATGAAATAAAATATTTAAAAATAAATTTAAAATGATATTTATTAATGGTACTCTGAACCTTTTATCCTCAAATTATAGAGATTTGTTTTGAGGTCTATATAGTTTATAAATGCCTTGCAAATTAAACTGGCATCATACTATTATTTGCTAATTTTGAAAAGGACAACGTACATTTAGGGCTAGGCTTATTGTTTTAATAATGATGTCTATCCATATTTCAATTGATGTTTTTGAACATTTTTATTTTTTTGGCCTATATCTCAGCAGAACTGATTGGATCACCACTAATTTTGTCTCTCAGTGTGACTGAAAAGGAGCTCCTTCAAGAAATAGGGGAAATATCAATTAGTCTTTTTTTTTTAAATAGTCTTGCATTATAAATATTACCATCAATCCAAAGTTTTTTTTCAGGGAAATGTTTAAAGCTATTGGTCCACCAGTAAGTGTTAATTTAGTTAAATTACATGATATAATCTATAACTCTGCTTAACCATCCAAAGAAAACAGCAATAGATTGTGAACCTCAGACAATAACATAAAGCAAAGATGTCATTATTATCCCTCGATACAATACAGTGAAGACTGAAATGTCAACTGAGCGAGGGTACCTATCTTCTAAATATGTCAAGTATAATTTCTTTTTTATTTTTAAAGATATAAATAGGTACAATATATATATTTTCCACGCAGAGTTGTACACACCCCAGTCTAGAGACCATTTACTACATCCCTTTGTGTTCATCCATGTCCCTAGTGTGACCTGGGCAAGAATCGGTTACACAGAAGGGGGACAAGAATGTAAACAGACACGCCTGCTGCAACCAAAGAGCTCCAACTTCATTAAATTATTGGGTTGGCCAAAAAGTGTGTTTGGGATTTAAAAAAAAAAAAAAGGAAAAACCCAAAAGAACTTTTTGGCCAACCTAATATATTTTTATACATTAAGCTAAGAAATATTCAGTTGAACAAAGGATTACATAGCTAAGGTATGTCTGAAACTTTCTTCTGGAGAAATCTAGAAGCCCATGACCCACAGTTCTGACAAATGTTTGAAATGGAACACTTTACTAAAGAGCTAAACATACCAGTTTTTTAAGTTCCTGAGTTTTATGTTTGTTTTATTTCTCTTACATGCAAAATCACAGCCTTAGATCTAAAAGAGAAAATACTTTTAGCCAAACATGCTATGAAAGTTTTGAATGTAATTCAATGCCAAATAGAGCATTAGTTATAAAATACAATAAATTTTTTTCTTAACTGAGACATTAAAGAAAGCTAAAAGTTTTGAATATTTTGGAGATAGATCATATTAAGGCAAAGCTTAAAAAGGATATGGTTCTTTCAGTATTTCAGTGAGTTTAATCCTGACTTGTCTAGGGGCTTTGGAAATACCAGCTACCTCATGCATCTCAAGATAATATAAAATCAGTGGACTCTGACCTCCAAAATTGAAGAGAACACGGTTAAACTCTGGACCACTACTGATATAATGGGACTGTAAGGGGTAGAAAAAAAAGAAGAGTCAATTATTACTTTTGTGTATTTTTAAATAACTGTAAATTAAATATATCTGCATTATAACTATAAATACAATTATTATCTGGTATATTAAAGGGAAATTTTGCAAGGCATTCTTCTTAATGAAAGTGCTTATGAGCCTATGAGTGTGTGCTGTAAGGCTCTGGTGGTCTTTTAGCATGAAGACAGGCCAATAGAGATCATTCTATCTGAAGAACAGAAAGAGAAAAATGAGCATAACCCCAGAAAAAGGGATAGGAAAAAATATGAAGAAATAATGATTGAAACTTTCCAAGTTTTATGAAAAACACATCCTAGAAACTTAACTCCAAGTAGGATAAAGTCACATCTAGATGCATCATAGTCAAAAGTGTTAAAAAACACAAAAAGAAAAATTTCAAAACCAGCAAGAGAAAAACGACATATAAGAGAACCCCCAAAAGTTAACAGGTGACTTCTCATCAGAACAGTGGAAGCCAGAAGCCCATCAAAGTGCTGATGAAAGAAACTTAGATCATGAATTCTGTGTCAGGGAGACAATCACCATAATTATAATTGCTTCAATATTCTACTATTGACTTCTTGTAGAATACAAGGTAAGTATAGCAACTACTCATATGTTGTCTTTCCTCAGTTTTTGTAATTCCTAGATGAGAGATTTATTGTTCATTCCACTTCCTATGGGGAAAGATTTTTTTTTCTCATTTGTTTTAACTGATATATAAAATTCTCATATTTCTTTTGCTTATGGTCAATTTTTCACCGTATTCATTCATAGCTACTACAAAATTATTTCAAATGGTGGGACTATTGTAATCACACTATTGTCTTGATGACAGTTCATATCAGGTATATATCTAGCCTGATCTCAAAAACTGCATGCAGAACTGGAGTGAGCTCTATCAAGTTTAAAAGGAGATCTTGCCTGTCTAGAAAGATGTCTTAATGACCCTTTTTCTGAGTTCTGTCTTGGTAATAATAAAACAGAAACTCTATCTTACTGAAGTTTTAGATATAGACATTTCTGTTATTTTTATGCAGTTACTAGTTTCTAAACTAGGAAAACCACAGTACACAGATCTGTCCTCCTCTATGAGAATCTATGACTTTTAAAGGATAGTCCCATCAGTCAAGAGCAGAAATAGGCATTAAATGCAAATCCAGTGTTTTGTGAAGCCTTAGCCATTTTCAATGCCAAAGAATGCTCAAACTACTGCACAATTGCACTCATCTTACATGCTAGTAAAGTAATGCTCAAATTTCTCCAAGCCAGGCTTCAGCAATACGTGAACCATGAACTGCAATCTGGTTTTAGAAAATGCAGAGGAACCTTTCAAATTGCCAATATCTGCTGGATCATCGAAAAAGCAAGAGAGTTCCAGAAAAACATCTATTTCTGCTTTATTGACTATGCCAAAGCTGTTGACTGTGTGGATCACAACAAACTGTGGAAAATTCTGAAAGAGATGGGAATACCAGACCACCTGATCTGCCTCTTGAGAAACCTATTTGCAGGTCTGGAAGCAACAGTTAGAACTGGACATGGAACAACAGACTGGTTCCAAATAGGAAAAGGAGTATGTCAAGGCTGTATACCGTCACCCTGCTTATTTAACTTATATGCAAAGTACATCATGAGAAATGCTGGGCTGGAAGAAGCACAAGCTGGAATCAAGATTGCTGGGAGAAATATCAATAACCTCAGATATGCAGATGACACCACCCTTATGGCAGAAAGTGAAGAGGAACTAAAAAGCCTCTTGATGAAAGTGAAAGAGGAGAGTGAAAAAGTTGGCTTAAAGCTCAACATTCAGAAAATGAAGATCATGGCATGTGGTCCCATCACTTCATGGGAAATAGATGGGGAAACAGTAGAAACAGTGTCAGACTTTATTTTTTGGGGCTCCAAAATCACTGCAGATGGTGACTGCAGCCACGAAATTAAAAGACGCTTACTCCTTGGAAGGAAAGTTATGACCAACCTAGATAGCATATTGAAAAGCAGAGACATTACTTTGCCAACAAAGGTCCAATTAGTCAAGGCTATGGTTTTCCCAGTGGTCATGTATGGATGTGAGAGTTGGACTGTGAAGAAAGCCGAGTGCCGAAGAATTGATGCTTTTGAATTACGGTGTTGGAGAAGACTCTTGAGAGTCCCTTGGACTGCAAGGAGATCCAACCAGTCCATTCTAAATGAGATCAGCCCTGGGTGTTCTTTGGAAGGAATGATGCTAAAGCTGAAACTCCAGTACTTTGGCCACCTCATGCGAAGAGTTGACTCATTGGAAAAGACTCTGATGCTGAGAGTGATTGGGGGCAGGAGGAGAAGGGGACGACAGAGGATGAGATGGCTGGATGGCATCACTGACTTGATGGACGTGAGTTTGAGTGAACTCCGGGAGTTGGTGATGGACAGGGAGGCCTGGTGTGCTGCAATTCATGGGGTCGCAAAGAGTCAGACATGACTGAACTACTGAACTGAACTGAGCCATTTTCTTGGGTACTTTAAGGTCTCACGTTGTCCAAAGAACTCTTGCTAAAGATATACCAAGTAGCCAAAATAATTAACAGAAGTCTCACTGCTTCCAATTGCCCCCACAAAAGATAATGGCAGAAAACTCTGAGAAATTTAAGATTCCATAAAACAAAACTTTTATAGCCAAAGTCAATTTAGTACTAAATTTGAAGAACCAGGCAATCCAATGAACTTTGGAAGGGTCACAAAGGATGAACTAGGAAATTCAAGGAATGGTTTCAGCCTTCAGCTTTTCTGTTAGTTTACTAAACGATAATTGCTGACAGTGGATAGAAAGCTAAACTCTGATTTTGAGGTTTGAAAGTGTGTACTATCTATGCTCATGTGGACACTGGGAGCCCATAAGCACTCATTCAGCATTTGGATGACACTGGTGCTTAGAAGGACTTCCTTGTAGCTCAGATGGTAAAGAATCTGCCTGCAATGCCAGACACTCCGGTTTGATCCCTGGGTAGGGAAGATCTTCTGGAGAAAGGAATGGCAATCCCCTTCAATATTCTAGCCTGGAGAATCCCATGGACAGAGGAGCCTTTCGGGCTACAGACGACAAAGAGTCAGACACTTAGGAAAAAAAAAGTGCTTAGAAAACTTTTCTTTCCATTGAACTGAAACATGTACTCTGTACAGCTTTTACTTATTGGTAAAAGTAAAACTTTTTAGTGTGTATTAGTAAAAACTTTTTTGAGCCATATAGAAAAAGTCTAATCCTGCTACTAATCTAATCTACTGTAGCTCTCTACATATTTGAAAACAGTTATTATGGGCTCCAGTCTCATCTTTTCTAGTGGAAACATCTTTACATATTTTGGCAATTGCTCAAACATTATGGTTTCAGAGCCCTTTACTGTCTTGATTATTATACCCTTTTACAATGCAGGGCTCCAAAATGAACATAATGCACAATCTTTGTCCAATCAGCACATATGTTTAGACAGCCCATGAATACAGTAGATTTTGGGGTCAATGACATTCTACTTTTGACACATAGAGAGCTTACTGTTGAAAGTGATTCCCAAATCTTTTCAGATGCCTCCAAGCCAAGGCTTTATTATTCTATACTTAGGAAGTTATAATTTTGGACCTTTATACTTTTTCCACAGTAACAGTTTATCTTCTAAGATCAGGTCTGTTATTCTAGCCTGTTGAAAACTTTTGGTCATTCATAATTCTTCCAAGTTTTATGACTTCTACATAGCTAATAAAAAATGGCAACCATGTTTTCATCAAAGTTGTCAATAAAATGTGTGTAATACAGGACCAATGATGCAGCAATATGGTGTACTGCCACAGACATAACTGCCATTTGCTTTCTAGCTTTTAAAGTGTCATCTGAAGAAAGGTCATTTGGTCAGTTATAAATCCCTCCATCCATATTTCTCCAACTTGTAAACAAAGTATGAAAGACCATTTTTAGTGGTTGTTCAAGATCAGCTATACAATTTCTATCATACTTTCCTGATTTTGAAATTTACCAACATTGCCCTCCTCCTCTACTCCCATCTCCTCCCCTGCCCTCCTGTCCCCTGAGCCAAGATAGTGCAATATTGCCATCTACATCAACCTGACTCTCAGGTCACCAATTTCCATCCTAAGCTCTGGCAAAACATCCTTGGCAGGACTGTGACATTTGGAAGAGATTCTACATACCTGGATTATTAAAGACCTGGAAATATATGAATATGACTTTCATAAAGTGATTTTTATAGGCATAATTTAAAATTTAAAATAATGGTCAGACTTAACTAGATAATTCAGACCAAATTTTATCAATAAAGACTGCAATAGATTTAAAACTTAACTGGCCAACAAATTAAGAGATCAAATTCAGAAGTTCAAGCCAACAGTCTCATCAAATTTTGGCTAAAGCAACACAAGGTAGCAAGTCCATAGGATCTCTATTTTGGAGGCATGTTTAAAACTGTGGAGAAAGCAAACATTCAAGACTGAAGAGTAACAATACCTACATATAGTCATTTATTCCAGGACCATGGTTTAAGAGGTAGGGACAGGTCAATCACTGTTGAAAACTCCTTTGATGTTTTGTCTACAACTTTGACTGATGGTTATTGAGGTCAGAGCCCTTTTTGTATGTCAGCCCAAGTAGAAGCAGTGCCAGAATTATGAGGAAAAGATAAACATTATTCTTTTTCCTTAGAGATGAGGATAGTTTCAGAAAAAACACAACTTAGCAATATTAAGGTTAGTCTCCCTAATAAGTCGCTTCTGATCAGTTTTTCTAAAATATATATCAAGAGTATAATAAGCTACATTGTCCATGTGAAACTGTTGAATTAATTATACTGAAAATTTTAAAAGTAAGAACGTTTTTTTTATGATCATTATACTTCAAACCTTTGTTGGTAGTTTTGATGGTCTTGATTCTTCCTTGAATGCAGGCGTTGTATATGCTTTTGCGTTCTCTAAAATTTTCGATATATTGAAGTCTATAGCTAAAACAAACAAACAAAAAAATTTCTTAAATTCTGTTATTTTTTTCTTCGGAAAGGAATGACACCATGTCTTTTATTTTTTTCCAGCAATGTACATTAAACATGGAGAGAGGTAAAAGTGTGAGGTTAGGATATTGTTACATACTAGCTTGCTCCAGTCAATCTAGGCTCCCAGGTGGTGAAGAATCTGCCTGCCAATGTGGGAGCAAGAAATGCAGGCTCAGTCCCTGGGTTGGGAAGATCCCCGGAGTTGGGAACGATAAACCACCCCAGTATTCTTGCCTGGAAAATTCCATGGACAGAGGAGCCTGGCGGGCTATAGTTCATGGGGTCCCAAAGAATCAACGGAGCATGCACGCACACCCCAGTCAGAGGAAATGAATATTCCATCTCATTTTACTTAACAGGGATTTAGAATTTTCAAATTTATTCACGTACACTATTTCATGCTGTCCTCATAAACCATTTTATGAGCTAAGTAAATTTCCCACAACTTACAGATGAGAAAACCAAATGCAGGAAACTCTACGACTTTTTCTAAGATGAGTCTTGCTCTAAGTCTTACCCTACCATTTATTGAGAGTAGAGGAAGAGGATATGGACCTAGGGCTTTTGCCTCTGAGTTCAGAGCTCTTTTCATGACCCTCTAGTTACGTATAATAAGAGGTTTGGGCCTTGGCATGTTAGAGGCCACCTTTTCCATATACTGACAACACACCCAGATAAGGAAAGATTTGGTAAATTTTTTTTTTTTGTAACCAGCATAAATATGCATGAGGGCACATAGGGATTCTTATCTTAAAGGAGAACTATATCATTTAATCAGTCATGTCAATCAGCCTAAAAGCACAGGCTAGTTACTAAGGGTACCTCAATATAGAACAGAGAAAACAGGTGATCTGAGAAGTTTGCACTAGATCTTGGCACTGACAATTATTACCAGTTACCAGGTAGACAAATTAGACTACAGTATTTGAGGTTGATGACAAACCTTAGAAGAATTAAAGAAGGTTACTTGGATTGATTATTTATGTTACATATTAAAAGATATTTGATATTAGCTTGAAATACTGGAGGCAACTAGGCATTTTTCTCTGGCAGAGATTAAAAAATTGGCTGGCAAGGAACCTATATTTTAAGAGTGAAACAAAAGTTAGGTTAAGTTGGGAGTTAGAATGGGCAAGAAAGGTAATGAACCATATAATTTCTCTACTTTGAAACTTGCTCAAAAACATACAACCCATTATGGAAAGGAATTTGACAATATCTATCAATAACACAGACATTTTTTCTTTGCCTCAGTAATCCCTCCCCTAAGAATATATTCTTCACAATCTCCTACACAAGTACAAAAACACACAAGTACAAGTTTAATGATTATGTATTTAATATTTAAATACATAAAACCTATGTATTTATTACTCAGGTGCAGGTTGAAAAAACCATGGTACTCCAATTTTTGGAATACTATAAGCTGTAAAAAGAAATGAGTAACATCTCTGTACAGATGTGAAGATATCTTGAGGTTATATCATTAAGTGAGGAAAGCAAGTTGCAAAACAGTACAGAGTATATTACTTGACTGAAAGTATACAATATGCTACGTTCAGTTTAAAAGGGATACTTGCCTTCATTTGTATAAAGGAACACTGAAAAGATAAATAAGAAATGAATAAAAATATTCTCTTTGGGAGGAATAATTAAAAATAAAAATGCTCAATTTTGAATTATTCTTAAATACATACTTAGGTGATATTACTCAGCAGTGGCCACAGGACTGGAACAGGTCAGTTTTCATTCCAATCTCAAAGAAAGGCAATGCCAAAAAATGCTCAAACTACCACACAATTGTACTTATCCCATATGCTAGCAAAAAAGTAATGCTCAAAATTCTCCAAGCCAGGCTTCAACAGTACGTGAACCATGAAATTCCAGATGCTCAAGCTGGATTTAGAAAAGGCAGAGGACCCAGAGATCAAATTGTCAACATCCACTGGATCATTGAAAAAGCAAGAGAGTTCCAGAAAAACATCTATTTCTGCTTTATTGACTATGCCAAAGCCTTTGACTGTATGGATCACAATAAACTGTGGAAAATTCTGAAAGAGATGGGAATACCAGACCACCTGACCTGCCTTTTGAGAAACCTGAATGCAGGTCAGGAAGCAACAGTTAGAACTGGACATGGAACAATAGACTGGTTCCAAATAGGAAAAGGAGTATGTTAAGGCTGTATATTGTCACCCTGCTTATTTGAATTATATGCAGAGTACAATATGAGAAATGCTGGGTTGGATGAAGTACAAACTTGAATCAAGATTGCCGGGAGAAATATCAATAACCTGATATGCAGATGACACCACCCTTATGGCAGAAAGTGAAGAAGAACTGAAGAGCCTCCTGATGAAAGTGAAAGAGGAGAGTGAAAAAGTTGGCTTAAAACTCAACATTCAGAAAACTAAGATCATGGCATCTGGTCTCATCACTTCATGGCAAATAGATGGGGAAACAGTGGAAATGGTGACAGACTTTAATTTTGGGGGCTCCAAAATCACTGTGGAGAAGGCAATGGCACCCCACTCCAGTACTCTTGCCTGGAGAATCCCATGGATGGAGGAGCCTGGTGGGCTGCAGTCCATGGGGTCACTAAGAGTTGGACACAACTGAGCGACTTCACTTTCACTTTTCACTTTCCTGCATTGGAGAGGGAAATGGCAACCCACTCCAGTGTTCTTGCCTGGAGAATCCCAGGGATGGGGGAGCCTGGTGGGCTGCCGTCTCTGGGGTCGCACAGAGTCGGACACGACTGAAGCGACTTAGCAGCTTAGCAAAATCACTGCAGATGGTGACTGCAGCCATGAAATTAAAAGACACTTGCTCCTTGGAAGAACAGTTATGACCAACCTAGACAGCATATTAAAAAGCAGAGTCATTACTTTGCCAACAAAGGTCCTTCTGGTCAAAGCTATTGTTTTTCCAGTAGTCATGTATGGATGTGAGAGCTGGAATATCAAGAAAGCTGAGTACTGAAGAATTGATGCTTTTGAACTGTGCTTTTAGATAAGACTCTTGAGAGTCCCTTGGACTGCAAGGAGATCCAACCAGTCCATCCTAAAGGATATCAGTCCTGGGATATCAGTCCTGGGTGTTCTTTGAAATGACTGATGCTGAAGCTGAAACTCCAATACTTTGGCCACCTGATGCGAAGAGCTGACTCATTTGAAAAGACCCTGATGCTGGGAGGGATTGGGGGCAGGAGGAGAAGAGGACAACAGAGGATGAGATGGCTGGATGGCATCACCGACTCAATGGACATGAGTTTGAATAAACTCCGCGAGTTGGTGATGGACAGGGAGGCCTGGGGTGCTGCAGTCCATGGGGTTGCAAAGAGTCGGACACAACCGAGTGATAACTGAACTGAACTGAACCTATCTTCTAGTTGTTATGAACAGATAGTTTAAACAAAAGGACTTTCATGTTTACCCTATGCACAACAAACGTCAAGACCCTCTGGTGGGCTGGTCAGTGTTTAGGGATGGGTACAGAGGCAGTTCTGGGCTCTTCAGTCTTTAGGTGGACTGTCTGCTAAGTGGGGCTATGCCTCTGCCGGTTAGTTGTTTGGCCTGAGGCTTCCCAACTCTGGAGTCTGTAGGCTCTTAGTGGTGCCAGGTCTTAGAGCTAATGAGCCAAGATATCAACTGCTGATGATGCTCCCCAATATGTCTGCACCCAGAGTCTATATAGCCCCTTTCCTGCCTCCCCAGGAGACTCTCTAAGCCCAGCAGGGATATGGTGTTTTCCCTTTAAGAGTGAAATTTTTATTTTTCCCCAGTCTAGTGGGATTCCTGCAATTAAGCCCTACTAACCTTCAAAGCCAAACACTCTGGGGGCTTCTCTTCTCAGTACCAGATCCCTAGACTGAGTAGCTTGATGTAGGAGAACCTCTAAAATATAATAATTCTCCAGTCTGTGGTTTACCCATCCAGGAGATAGGGGGTCTGATTATATGGTAAGTCTACCCTTCCTACCAGTCTCGCTATAGTTCTTTCTTTATGTCTTTAGCTATAGAAGACTTTTCTGGTAGGTTCTAGTCTTTTTCACTGATGGCTGTTCTGAAGATAGTTGTGATTTTGGTGTGCTTTTTAGAGGAGGTGAGCTTAGGGTCTTTTTACTGTGCCATCGTGGCTACTTTTGACACAATATTTTTTATTTATTGGGATAATATTTTGCAAGTGTTATTCTATAAATATGTTTCTACTTTTCAGACCATGATTCTTAGTTTTATTTGAAAAATGTCACAGCTAAACTCATGGTGAATGTTCCATGGTGAATCCACAGTGGCAGAGCATTTCAAGACCTTAATCATACTCCAAAAATTGCTCTAAAAATACATAAGCCATTTCTGCAGGTACTTCCCAAGACAATTCCAGTCACAGTCTGGGAGACTTTTCAAGGTATTTCCCTCTGCTATTCACTAAAAGAGTGGCTCCAACTCCCACTTAACCAGTAGCTTGAAGCACGGGCATGTGAACTTAATGTGTATTCCTGAATCAGAGTAGTGTATTAGTTAAGCCTTGGAGACAGATGGACACAGATTTAAACATCAGCTCTGCCATTTGAAAACTAAGTGACTTTGGGCAAATACAATTCTTTAAGCTTTCAGTTCCTTGAAATATAATTTTGAAATGATAATGATTAAATTATAGACTTGTTAACTGGATAAAAATGAGATCATATAGGCAAATCACACGTAACTGGCATCCTGTAATGACTGTGTAAATTTTAGACAATATTGTCATTACCATCATTTTTTAAGGAGAATGAATTCAAACTCTCTATTACTTCATACTTAATAAAAGATTCATTGAGAGAAAATATTGAGGAGTGATTGAGTGTTATCTATTTCTTTAGAAAATCTGAGACATATTCTTGAGCTGAGGTAGACCGACAAAGAGATATTTATTAGAATTGAATTTTCTTGGCCACTTGTAGATCCGTTTTTACCAGATTATACTTTGTCTTTATATGCTCTTGGTTAACACAGTGCAATGTTATAGACTCAAATATGGCTGTATTTACACACCAACAACATTCATTACATTACCTAGAGCTTCTCTTAGGAGAGGGTGTTAATCAGTAGAGGTGTTCACAAGTATTCACCTTTTCATCCTTCCAAGGCACATGGTAGGACTAAATATCTAGTCTCTTTGAAGATAATTATGGCATTTGCAACTTGCTCTGGGCAGTAAAAAAATGAATTTGATTACAACTATATATGTAATCTCCAGTGACCCACTTTCCAGTTGAGTCTAAATTTCCTCCTGTTTTAGACATTTTTTAGTTTGTTTAAATTATGTTCCCTATTGTAAATTATATGAATTAAGGCATGAGAAGATAGATTAATCTACCTCCATCAAGTGGGGAAAAACCCTACAAATGTGATTTCTTAAACCTAAACCTATTTTATTCAATTTTTCATGCATTGCTTCAAGAAATGCTTTCTTTGCAGACTTTGTGAAAAACACTATAAATTTCAAGAGAAATTAAAAGTATACAGTTGCTGGCCTCAATAACCAATTGTAATCAAGTAGGTTGATAAAACATATGCAGGTAATACTTGTTAAAAATTCAACATCTATTCAAAAGTTAATATAAGATGAAGAGGCAAATAGATTGTATCAGAAGTAAAACTTTAAGGATGAATTAGAGATTGTTTGTGGGATGAGTTAATCAGAGAAGGCTCACTTAAAAACTGATCAGATTTGCAGGAATGCAGACACGGAGAAAGAATTCAGGCCAATGGCATGTACATAGGGCTGAGGTTGGGTAACAAGGTATTTTAACGGGACTTTGAGGAGACCACCCTAGTTGCAGGAAAGTGTTACCTTAGGGACTGTTTTAAGAATATGAAGAAGAAAAAGAGCAAAGGGGATTAAGACGAAGCGGTTATGCTAGTGTAAGCAGATATTTACTATGTGTCTGTCAGGAAATAATACACTGAACTTAAATCTTTGATGATGATTGAAATAATTGGTCTGTAATTATGAGTTAATTTAAATACTATAGTTGCTTAACAAATGATGTGAGTGATGTGGTTTTACCCCTTAAATCATAAACTTGTTAATAAGCCTGATTATCTGAAATTATCATAAATTTTATAAATGAAATAGGAATGGACCAACCCAACCACTATGAAAATCATGAAGAAAAGAGGAGCTAAGGAATGTATAGTTACCTTTACCACAGAGGAAAATTACGGTATTATTAGTTAAAAATCAAAACATTGAAATAAAATCAAAGTGGTAAAGAATTCACATTTTGGTGGTGTCAGTGTTATGTATGACTTACATGAAATACATATGCTTCATTCAAAATGTGGATGGAGAGGTCAAATGTAGCAGGCATAAAACTTTTGCAAGAGTTCCTTATGTTTTCCTCTTAGTGTCCATGGTAAATGAAGGGCGCTGTGGTTCACCCATATAATTTCTACTCTGTTTAGAGTCATTGTGCTCTAATGGGAAAAATGCTAGCAGAGGTCCTAGTGATGCAGTGTCACTTCCCCACCCTTTCACCAAAATCTTTCCATTAGAATAATTACTGTAAGTTAGACTTCTGTCCTAAACAAAGGAACTAGCATTTTATTCCACCATTAAAAAAAATTCTAGGCTCTCAAACCTCTTCCATGGGTGGATTATCAACATTAATCCCAATAAACACCAATAATATGTCTTAAAGAAAGTTCATATTGCAAGATCAAATTTGAAAAATTAATTTATGCTTTTAATTAAACCAAGATTTCTATGTCAATGAGGAATTAATAGTTAAAATGAATGATTAGAATAAGAATTGGCTCTTTTAATGCTGGTAATTCCAAATTCTTTGATCTACTACCACTAAGCTCCTATCCTGACTACTGAGACTAACCAAATTCAAACTTAATGGAATCAATCATACCAAGAGAACAGACACCGTCAGAAGTTTCATTTTAAGACCACAAAGCACTAATAGAATTTATGGAAGGTTTGAATTAGTTAGTACCTTGGGAAGACATGTCATTCTTAATAAAATTTTCTTATAGGGAAAGACTGAGTGCTACTACAATATGATCTAAGAACAAATTTTATTACTAAAATAATTGGTACCATTATACTACAGTGGAAAATCCATGGGAAAGAAGAGAATGGCACAGATAGCTAGTGTTCTTCATTGAAGGAAATAATTGTGGGGATCTTTTTCAAGTGCAGTTTTTGATTTTGTTATTAGGTATGGGGTTTAATAACACCACAGGTGTTGGTGTGCTATACCACAGTCCATGGAGTTGCCTTTTGAGTAATAAGGTGGTAGGTAACACGGCGTTGCAACAGTTACTCTCTAATGATGTGACTTTGAACCTGTACCCTCAGCTGTAAAACAGTATCATGAACACTGGTCTCAAAGAATCACTAGGAGAGTAAGTGAACATTATGTTTGTGAAGTGCTTGGCAAAGTTGACCTTAGACAGGAGCACAGAAGGGAAAGAGTATTCATGTGCACTTAGTCATGTCTGACTCTTTGTGAAAACATGGATGGTAGCCCATCAGGCTTCTCTCTCCATGGAATTTTCCAGGCAAGAATACTGGTTCTAGGGGATCTTCCCAACCCAGGGATCAAACCTGTGTCTCTCATGTTTCTTATACTGGCAGGCAGATTCGTCACCACTGTGCCACCTGGGAAGCCTGGGAAAGCAGAGGAATGGAAAATAATGTTGGTACCTGGGTATATGTGGTGGTGGGAGTTTGTGGAAGTTCTCATTGTCTTAATTTTCTCACTGAAGTAGGAAGCAAAATCACTATCTGAGATTGAGTATAGGGGAGAGAGTGTTGGAGATATGAGAAGATAAAAGGGGGAAATAGTTGGCTTCATGAGTGGTAGAAATAAAGGACCAGAGGAAACTGTATGATTACCTGACAGAATTCAGGCCCACTGGAGTTGTGTACTTCTGAATTAAAAATGAGACTAGTTAGCATGGTTGAATGTGTTCTCTGTGTACATTTAGCTGCACACTTTCAGATGTGTACAGATGGAGAATGATTTTTAATTATTTTAATTATTTTTAGTTGGCAAATTGTAAAAGGAGTTGGGGATGAATACAAAGAAGTAGCTAGAACTACTGACTACAGTAGTTAGGTAAAAAGGGAAGAAGAAGGGTTAGTAAGATCTATATATTGTTGGGATTTTATTTTTGACTTAGTATGCAGAAAATTTTTGGAAATGTTCTATCTGTACCTACACTTGAATGGACAGTTGAGTTATTGCATGTAGCCTCTCTCTCTCTCACACACGTCATAATCACTAGTGTTTTCCTGATATATGTTATTCACTAACACTTTTTGTCAGATATAACTATTATCATCTAAGAGGGGAGAATTAAAGTATTACGGATTTTATATGAAAAATTGTAAGCTCGTCCTTGAGAGTCTGAACATTTTTGCTATGTTTCTAGGCAATATTTTTGGTATATACATCTTCACACATTATATTAATACATTCTGTTGGATTATTTGTCAGTAGGTAGTCTCTCTTCCTTGTAGTGCTTTATTCCTTTAATTTGTCTGATATGAATATTACTGTATCAGCTTTCTTTTGCTGAATACTTTTATCTTTTTCCATTATTATCTTTTCTCATTGCTTCATTTTTAACCTTCTAGAAGGTTTTGTTCTGAGAATTTCTTTTGTGTGTGTGTGAGAAGGATGAACATTCTTTTAAAATAACCTACTTGAGGTTTTAACTCTGAGTCAGATGTAGTAGGTCTTATAGACCATTGTTTCCACTTTAATAATTAGAAAAAGCAGGGTAAATGACAAAAATGTCATTTTAAAGGACACTAGAAACAATGGTAGAACAAGTGGAAATTCCAGAGAGGGAAGAACCCTTCCTTTGTGAGCTGACAGGCCTCCAGTTATTTTCACCCCTTGAAAGCATCTACTAATTTGGGGTACTACTGAGAATCAGGTCTGGCATATGCAGTACTCTGTTAGAGAAGAGATGAACCATCAGAGCTTTAACAATCACGTAGGCTGGTATAAAATCAAGACAACTCCCAGGTACACCGCAGCTAATTTTTACCATGGGATATTTACAGAGTTCTGCTATGGTATGGAAGGCTGGGACAGGGCTGGATTAGAAGCTTCTCAAAGGGTGGACAAAGTCTCTTCCAGGTCTTAGACAGTGGCTAGGAGACAACATTTCACAAATAGCTAGTTGGTCTTCCCCTTAGGACAATATGTCAGATTTTGAAGATGTGTGTCATTGGAGGTTAAAGAGTTAAGCTCAAAACATTCAAAGCATAGAATTAACTCTCTCTCCCTATTTCATGGCTGAGGATATAGAGACTTCTAGGTTCTTAATTAAAAACCCACAAAGACCATGCCCAAAGAACAGGGAAGACCTAGAGTTCAGTGAATCTTATCAAAGCTGTATTCCATCTGTAACCCAGTTCAGTCACTGAATAAGGCATGGTGTTTAGTCCCTCATGCTAACTGGAAAAAGCAAGAGGCATCTCTGGTGGAAAATAATATTGTCTAAATGTCTATAGTTACTTTATACCCAATGCTTAATATATAATAAAAGAGTGTAAGACAAGCAAAGTGCATGATAGATAGAGACACATAGATGATCCATAAATTGGAGTTTAGAGACAAAGGGCTTTAAAATGATATTATAAAGATGCTCAATAATTAAAAGAAAAGATGAACACAATAGGTGAAATTACACCAATAATCAGGATCTATAAAATTGAATAAAGGATCCACTCTGGATCTATAATTACATACACATGTCCTTATAGATAAGTACATACTAATAAGTACAATGAGATGGCTGGATGGCATCACCGACTCGATGGACGTGAGTCTGAGTGAACTCTAGGAGTTGGTGATAGACAGGGAGGCCTGGCGTGCTGCGATTCATGGGGTCGCAAAGAGTTGGACACGACTCAGTGACTGAACTGAACTGAATAAGTACAATGACTGAAATTAAAAATTCATTGACTGTATTTAACAGAAGACAAGATTAATGAACTTGAAAGACGTCCAAAGAAAATATCCAAACTGAAACACACATATATAAACACAGAACGGAGAAAACAAAACCTTATAAGATACATGGGGTATGGGAGTCCTGAAGGAGAGGAGAGTGAGATTGGGGTAGAGCAGCATTTGAAGAGATAATGATGGAGAATTTCCCTAAATTGATGAAGAAGGTCAACTCACAGATTTTTAAAGATTTAGAAAACTCCAAATATAAAGTACAAATATGAAGAAAACCATACTTAAGTATATTATACTCAGTCTGCTGAACAATAGAGATGAAGGGAAAAAATATTAAAAACACCCAGAGAAAAAAGATACATTTCCTTCAAAGATGCAATGATAAGATTTTATTAACAGAAACAATGGAAACTAAATAAAAATTTTAAATGGCAAAACAAAAATAAAACGTACTACCAACATAGAAATATGTGATCTGCAAAAGTGTGTTAAATTGGAAAGTGAAACAGACATTTCAGACATAATAGGACAGAGCATTCAGCGTGCTTGAATTTTCTCATATTATTCTTGTATGTCTCAAGTCTCAACACCATTACTTACTGTGAGAAACTGACAAGTTACTTAACCTATTAGGGTCCTCCTTTGTCAAATAGGGATAACCATTCTATCAATCTTAAAGCAAACTATGAAACAATAGCATGATAATAGTAAACTCTATTTCCACACAATTAGTCAATATTACGATAAACAGGTTTATAGTCTATTTACTATTTTGCCCTTATTTTCACATGCTGCTCACGGTGTTGTCTAACAAGTACAGATCAGATCAGATCAGATCAGTCACTCGGTTGTGTCCGACTCTTTGCGACCCCATGAATCGGAGCACTCCAGGCCTCCCTGTCCATCACCAACTCCTGGAGTTCACTGAGACTCACATCCATCGAGTCAGTGATGCCATCCAGCCATCTCATCCTCTGTCGTCCCCTTCTCCTCCCGCCCCCAATCCCTCCCAGCATCAGAGACTTTTCCAATGAGTCAACTCTTTGCATGAGGTGGCCAAAGTACTGGAGTTTCAGCTTTAGTATCATTCCTTCCAAAGAAATCCCAGGGCTGATCTCCTTCAGGATGGACTGGTGGATCTCCTTGCAGTCCAAGGGACTCTCAAGAGTCTTCTCCAACACCACAGTTCAAAAGCATCAATTCTTCGGCGCTCAGCCTTCTTCACAGTCCAACTCTCACATCCATACATGACCACTGGAAAAACCATAGCCTTAACTAGACGAACCTTTGTTGGCAAAGTAATGTCTCTGCTTTTGAATATGCTATCTAGGTTGGTCATAACTTTCCTTCCAAGGAGTAAGCGTCTTTTAATTTCATGTCTGCAGTCACCATCTGTAGTGATTCTGGAGCCCTAAAAAATAAAGTCTGACACTGTTTCCACTCTTTCCCCATTTATTTCCCACGAAGAGATGGGACCGGATGCCATGATCTTTGTTTTCTGAATGTTGAGCTTTAAGCCAACTTTTTCACTCTCCACTTTCACTTTCATCAAGAGGCTTTTTAGTTCGTCTTCACTTTCTGCCATAAGGGTGGTGTCATCTGCATATCTGAGGTTATTGATATTTCTCCCAGCAATTTTGATTCCAGCTTGTGTTTCTTCCAGTCCAGAGTTTCTCATGATGTACTCTGCATATAAGTTAGATAAACAGGGTGACAATATACAGCTTTGACGAACTCCTTTTCCTATTTGGAACCAGTCTGTTGTTCCATGTCCAGTTCTAACTGTTTCTTCCTGACCTGCATACAAATTTCTCAAGAGGCAGGTCAGGTGTTCTGGTATTCCCATCTCTTTCAGAATTTTCCACAGTTTATAGTGATGCACACAGTCAAAAGCTTTGGCATAGTCAATAAAGCAGAAATAGATGTTTTTCTGGAACTCTCTTGCTTTTTCCATGATCCGGCGGATGTTGGCAATTTGATCTCTGGTTCCTCTGCCTTTTCTAAAACCAGCTTGAACATCAGGAAGTTCACGGTTCACATATTGCTGAAGACTGGCTTGGAGAATCTTGAGCATTACTTTACTAGCGTGTGAGATGAGTGCAATTGTGCTATAGTTTGAGCAATCTTTGGCATTGCCTTTCTTTGGGATTGGAATGAAAACTGACCTCTTCCAGTCCTGTGGCCACTGCTGAGTTTTCCAAATTTGCTGGCATATTGAGTGCAGCACTTTAACAGCATCATCTTTCAGGATTTGAAATAGCTCAGCTGGAATTCCATCACCTCCACTAGCTTTGTTCCTAGTGATGCTTTCTAAGGCCCACTTGACTTCACATTCCAGGATGTCTGGCTCTAGGTCAGGTACACTAAGTGGTTATTCTTGTGTCCTAGACATGCTGTACCTATCTCATTAGCTATTTGGTAATCAAATTACACTGATTCATATATGCCTACAGTTAATTAACTGGATCTTTAAAAAGTGTTTTACCTTGTAGTCATATCTCTTCCAAATTTTATTTTTATTGCTGGACTTTTGAATCCATATTCCCAACCAGTGGGAGTTTTAGTGTCTCCAATTCTACCAAAGGATAAGACTCAGGATATTATCTATAATCCTTGAGGTGGAACTAGAAGTCTTTGACTTTGTTATATGGCTAAACTACTATTATTTTGTCTTGTTTGACTGCTTTCCTTTGTTTCTGCATTTTCTCATTCTCTGATTAAATTTGCTCTTTGAAACTCAGGAAAGAACTCTATGCCTTTCCAACATTTTGCCACACTTGTTTTCTCTTATTTGATTAAATCATCCTTAAAATAAGCTGCAGACTCTGCCAGCATTTTAAAAATGAGGCAAATAAAAAGCATTTCTATAGCTATGATTATTATCATTAATGCTTATGCATAACTTAGCACAGAAGCAGACTGTGTACCAAGGATTCCAGTGTAAGCAGATCATTGGGAGAAACAAGGAACATGGATTACAGAAGAAGTGAAACAGGAAAATAAAATAGCCAATGAAAGATGCAGTATCAAGCCAGGTACCACAGTGGGTGACCAGATTATAATCCCCTGCTGCTAAGTCACTTCAGTCGTGTCCGACTCTGTGGGACCCCATAGATGGCAGCCCACCAGGCTCCCCCGTCCCTGGGATTCTCCAGGCAAGAACACTGGAGTGGGTTGCCATTTCCTTCTCCAATGCATGAAAGTGAAAAGTGAAAGTGAAGTCATTCAGTCATGTCCGACCCTCAGTGACCCCATGGACTGCAGCCCACCAGGCTCCTCTGTCCATGGGATTTTCCAGGCAAGAGTACTGGAGTGGGGTGCCATTGCCTTCTCTGTATAATCCCCCTAGGGAATCTCAAAAATGACAGAATGATCTCTGTTTGTTTCCAAGGCAAACCATTCAATATCACAGTAAACCAAGTCTATGCCCCAACCAGTAATGCTTAAGAAGCTGAAGTTGAATGATTCTATGAAGACCTACAAGACCTTCTAGAACTAACACCCAAAAAAGATGTCCTTTTCATTATAGGGGACTGGAATGCAAAAGTAGGAAGTCAAGAAATACTTGGAGTAACAGGCAAATTTGACCTTGGAGTACAAAATGAAGCAGGGCAAAGGCTAACAGAGTTTTATCAAGAGAACCCACTGGTCATAGCTAACACCTTCTTCCAACAAGACAAGAGAAGACTCTATACATGGACATCACCAGATGGTCGACATCAAAATCAGCTTGATTATATTCTTTGCACCCAAAGATGGAGAAGCTCTATACAGTCAGCAAAAACAAGACCGGGAGCTGACTGGCACTCAGATCATGAACTCCTTATTGCCAAATTCAGACTTAAATTGAAGAGAGTAGGGAAAACCACTAGACCATTCAGGTATGACCTAAATCAAATCCCTCAAGATTATACAGTGGAAGTGAGAAATAGATTCAAAGGGATTAGATCTGATAGAGTGCCTGAAGAACTATGGATGGAGGTTCATTGACACTGTACTAGAGGCAGTAATCAAGACCACCCCCAAGAAAAAGAAATGCAAAAAAGCAAAATGGTTGTCTGAGGAGACCTTACAAATAGCTAAGAAAAGAAGAGAAGATAAAGGCAAAGGAAATGGAAAGATATATCCATTTGAATGCAGAGTTCCAAAGAATAGCAAGGAGAGATAAGAAAGCCTTCCTCAGTGATCAGTGCAAAGAAATAGAGGAAAACAATAGAATGGGAAAGTCTAGAGATCTCTTCAGGAAAATTAGAGATACCAGGGAACAATTCATGCCAAGATGGGCACAATAAAGGAAAAAAATTGTATGGACCTAATATAAACAGAAGATACTAAGAAGAGGTGGCAAGAATACACAGAACTATACAAAAAAGATCTTCATGACCCAGATAACCATGATGGTGTGATCACTCACCTAGAGCCAGAAATCCTGGGATGCGAAGTCTAGTGGGCCTTAGGAAGCATCACTATGAACAAAACTAGTGGAGGTGATGGAATTCCAGTTGAGCTATTTCAAATCCTGGAAGATGATGCTATGAAAGTGCTGCACTCAATATGCCAGCAAATTTGGAAAACTCAGCAGTGACCACAGAACACGAAAAGGTCAGTTTTCATCCAATCCCAAAGAAAGGCAATGCCAAAGACTGTTCAAACTACCACACAATTGCACTCATCTTACATGCAGCAAAATAATGCTCAAAATTCTCCAAGCCAGGCTTAAACAGTACGTGAACCGGATGTTCAAGCTGGATTTAGAAAAGGCAGATGAATCAGAGATCAAATTGCCAACCTTCATTGGATCAACAAAAAAGCAAGAGAGAAAAACTTCTGCTTCTGCTTTATTGATTATGCCAAAGCCTTTGACTGTGTAGATCACAACAAACTGTGGAAAATTCTTAAAGAGATGGGACTACCAGACCACCTTACCTTCATGAGAAACCTGTATGCAGGTCAAGAAGCAACAGTTAGAACTGGACATGAAACAACAGACTAGTTCCAAATTGGGAAAGGAGTATGTCAAAGCTGTATATTGTCACTGTGCTTATTTAACTTATAGGCAGAGTACATTATGCAAAGTGCCAGGCTGGATGAAGCACAAGCTGGTATCAAGATTGCCAGGAGAAATATCAATGACCTCAGTTATGCAGATGACACCACCCTTATGGCAGAAAGTGAAGAGAAACTAACGAGCCTCTCAAAGTGAAAGAGGAGAGTGAAAAAGTTGGCTTAAAACTCAACAATCAGAAAACAAAGATCATGGCATCTGGTCTCATCACTTCATGGTAAATAGATGGGGAAACAATGGAAACAGTGAAAGACTTTATTTTGGGGGGCTCCAAAATCACTGCAGATGGTGACTCTGCCATGAAATTAAAAGATGCTTGCTCCTTGGCAGAAAAGTTATGACCAACCTAGACAGTATATTAAAAAGCAGAGACATTACTCTGCCAACAAAGGTCCGTCTCGTCAAGTCTATATTTTTTCCAGTGGTCATGTATGGATGTGAGAGTTGGACTTTAAAGAAAACTGATCACCAAAGAATTGATGCTTTTGAACTGTGGTGTTGGAGATTCTTGAAAGTCCTGTGGACTGCAAGGAGATCAAATCAGTCAATCCTAAAGGAAATCAGTGAATATTCACTGGAAGGACTGATGCTGAAGCTGAAACTCCAATACTTTGGCCACTTGATGCAAAGAACTGACTCATTTGAAAAGCCCCTGATGCTGGGAAAGATTGAAGGCAGGAGGAGAATGGGACGACAGAGGATGAGATGGTTGGATGGCATCACCGACTCAATGGACATGAGTTTTAGCAAGCTCTGGGAGTTGGTGATGGACAGGGAAGCCTGGTGTGCTGCACTCCTTGGGGTCGCAAAGAATCATACATGACTGAGTCACTACACTGAACTGAACTGATGAAATCTCTATGGAAAAAGGTACAAAACACATGCCTCAGAATTATCCCAGCCAAGGATGGCGGTGGTGGGAAGTTGTGGCATATATTAATTCTCTCTCCTCAGTTATCAGGTCTCTCTTCAGAATTACCCTCAGAGGGTATTAATTCCAGTCCTCTGTGTGAGGGCAAAGTGAGTTCTGGTAGCCCGTCAACCAAGATACAATTGCTAGCTGATGGAAGGCAAGCTGACGTGTAGAGAACATCAGCAGATTTTCAACACATTTGAACCAGAACTTATCTAACACATTTGAACAAGGACTTAGGAAATAATGGTTTAGAACAGTACACTTTCAAAATTATTGAAATAAAAAGACATGTAATAAAAGAGAATCTTGACAGGAGCAAGTATTAGACTAGTTGTTATCTTTAGACTTACAGGTTTCAACATATAAAATTTTTTTTTTTCCCTCTTCTTATATTGACCAAACCTGCAATAACAACACTGAACTGAGCAGTGACTCTATTCTTAATGTATCACCATTAACGATGATGTTCTACAGGTTTGTTGTATTGTCCTCTACCAAATTAATGAAGCTTTCCTCTAAGTCTCATCAAATTAAAATTTATTTCATTTTTAATTTTTTATATTCTAATATTATTCTTAACTTTAAGAATTAATATTAAAACATGTAAAATATTATATATTTTTATGCACTGTGAGATGACAATACTGTGTCATATAATTTTAGGTCTGTCTTTTGCAAGCAGTATATAGCTGGAATTTTATTTGTGAATTTTATGTTTAATTATAACAATTTCTTAGAATCTGTTTTATAATATTAAAATTTAACATAGTCATATTTATTATGATGATTAATGGGTTTAAAATTATTTTTGCCATTTTATTTTAGTTTTCCACTTTTAACCAAACTTTTCAGTTATTTCTGTTTTACTTTCTTATTAGATTATTTTCCATTACTGTTTTCTTATCTGCTTTAGAAGTTATAAGTTTCATTTCTATTCTTCTAGGGATTAATCTTTTCATACTGTTCATGGGGTTCTCAAGGCAAGAATACTGAAGTGGTTTGCCATTCCGTTCTCCAGTGGACCACATTCTGTCAGACCTCTCCACCATGACCTGTCCGTCTTGGGAGGCCCCACATGGCATGGCTTAGTTTCACTGAGTTAGACAAGGCTGTGGTTGTGTGATCAGATTGGCTAGTTTTCCGTGATTATGGTTTCGGTGTGTATGTCCTCGGATGCCCTCTTCCAACACCAACGTTTTACTTGGGTTTCTCTTACCTTGGACGTGGGCCAAGAGAACGCACTGGTCATAGCAAACACCCTTTTCCAACAACACAGGAGAAGACTCTACACATGGACATCACCAGATGGTCAACACCGAAATCAGATTGATTATATTCTTTGCACCCAAAGATGGAGAAGCTCTATACAGTCAGCAAAAACAAGACTGGGATCTGACTGTGGCTCAGATCATGAACTCCGTATTGCCAAATTCAGACTTAAATTGAAGAAAGTGGGGAAAACCACTAGACCATTCAGGTATGACCTAAATCAAATCCCTCATGATTATACAGTGGGAGTGAGAAATACATTTAAGGGACTAGATCTGATAGACAGAGTGCGTGATGAACTATGGACGGAGGTTCGTGACATTGTACAGGAGACAGGGATCAAGACCATCCCCATGGAAAAGAAATGCAAAAAAGCAAAATGTCTGTCTGAGGAGGCCTTACAAATAGCTGTGAAAAGAAGAGAAGTGTAAAGCAAAGGAGAAAAGGAAAAATATTCCCATTGAATGCAAAGCTCCAAAGAATGGCAAGGAGAGATAAGAAAGCCTTCCTCGGTGATCAGTGCAAAGAAACAGAGGAAAACAACAGAATGGGAAAGACTAGAGATATCTTCAAGAAAATTAGAGATACCAAGGGAACATTTCATGCAAAGATGGGCTCTATAAAGGACAGAAATGATATGGACCTAACAGAAGCAGAAGATATTAAGAAAAGGTGGCAAGAATACACAGAAGAACTGTACAAAAAAGAGCTTCACAACCAAGATAATCACGATGATGTGATCACTCACCTAGAGCCAGACATCCTGGAATGTGAAGTCAAGCGGGCCTTAGAAAGCATCACTAGGAACAAAGCTAGTGGAGGTGATGAATTCCAGCTGAGCTATTTCAAATCCTGGAAGATGATGCTGTGAAGGTGCTGCACTCAATATGTCAGCAAATTTGGAAAACTCAGTAGTGGCCACAGGACTGGAAAAGGTCAGTTTTCATTCCAATCCCAAAGAAAGGCAATGCCAAGAATGCTCAAACTACCACAAATTGCACTCATCTCACACGCTAGTAAAGTAAATTTACTAGCTCAAATTTCTCCAGGCCAGCCTTTGGCAATATGTGAACTGCAAACTTCCAGATGTTCCAGCTGGTTTTAGAAAAGGCAGAGGCCAGAGATCAAATTGTCAACATCTGCTGGATCATGGAAAAAGCAAGAGAGTTCCAGAAAAACATCTATTTCTGCTTTCTTGACTATGCCAAAGCCTTTGACTGTGTGGATCACAATAAACTGTGGAAAATTCTGAAAGAGATGGGAATACCAGACCACCTGATCTGCCTCTTGAGAAACCTGAATGCAGGTCAGGAAGCAACAGTTAGAACTGGACATGGAACAACAGACTGGTTCCAAATAGGAAAAGGAGTATGTCAAGGCTGTATATTGTCACCCTGCTTATTTAACTTATATGCAGAGTACATCATGAGAAACGCTGGGCTGGAGTAAGCACAAGCTGGAATCAAGATTGCTGGGAGAAATAGCAACAACCTCAGTTATGCAGATGACACCACCCTTATGGTACAAAGTGAAAAGGAACTAAAAAGCCTCTCGATGAAAGTGAAAGAGGAGAGTGAAAAAGTTGGCTTAAAGCTCAACATTCAGAAAACGAAGATCATGGCATCCAGTCCCATCATTTCATGGCAAATAGATGGGGAAACAGTGGAAACAGTGTCAGACTTTATTTTTTAGGGCTCCAAAATCACTGCAGATGGTGATTGCAGCCATGAAATGAAAAGACACTTACTCCTTGGAAGGAAAGTTATGACCAACCTAGATAGCATATTGAAAAGCAGAGACATTACTTTGCCAACAAAGGTCCGTCTAGTCAAGGCTATGGTTTTTCCTGCAGTCATGTATGGATGTGATAGTTGGACTGTGAAGAAAGCTGAGCGCTGAAGAATTGATGCTTTTGAACTGTGGTGTTGGAGAAGACTCTTGAGAGTCCCTTGGACTGCAAGGAGATCCAACCAGTCCATTCTGAAGGAGATCAGCCCTGGGTGTTCATTGGAAGGACTGATTCTGAAGCTGAAATTCCAATCCTTTGGCCACCTCATGTGAAGAGTTGACTCATTGGAAAAGACTCTGATGCTGGGAGGGATTGGGGGCAGGAGGAGAAGGGGATGACAGAGGATGAGATGGCTGGATGGCATCACCGACTCGATGGACGTGAGTCTGAGTGAACTCCGGGAGTTGGTGATGGACAGGGAGGCCTGGCGTGCTGCAATTCATGGGGTCGCAAAGAGTTGGACACGACTGAGCAACTGGACTGAACTGAGGGATTAATCTAAAAATATTTAGCATATTTTTTATCAACATCTAGAATATATTTATATGTCTATTCTCCATTTAAATATAGGCATAGTCCCAGTAAATTTTTGTTGTTTTCCTAAACTTACCTCACACCACCTCCAATGTTGTAATCATTTAAGATTTTAGTTCAAAATTGTTTTAAAATATTTTTAACTCTGAGATTTAAATATACATTTAACTAATTTTTTAGTCTTTATTGTGTTCCCCCCTTATTAGCACTAGTATATTTGTTTTTATACTCATGTATTTATTTATTTTTGAGGCCTAATTTACATAGCTCTCTTTCCCCCCTTTTGGTGTACAGTCCTTTGAATTTTGACAAAAGAATATGGTTGTATACTCAGCGCCACAATCAACATATAGAATAGTTCCATTATCCAGATAATCATCCAGCCCCCATTTTCGTTAACCTTTCCCCCACTGCAGTCACTACAACCACCGCAGTCACTGAGTTCTTTTCTGTACCTGTAGTATTTGCCTTTTCTAAGGTCATATAAGTGGACCCATATAATATGCAGCCTTTGTGTCTAGCTTCCCTCATTTAGAATAATGATTTGAGACTAATGCATATGTCGTGCATGTTAGTGACTTGTTTCTCCTTATTGTTTTTTTTTAACCTTCTGTATTTGTGTAGTACTTTTGAATGCTGTGATATTCTGAGCTTAATCATTTATTTTTTTTAGCCATATTCAGTCTCTTGCTTAGCCATTCTTCAAAGATATTTACTTAGCCATCATATTCTTGCTTCCTAAAAACTATTTTTTATCTGCTCCATTTTCTTGTCAGAGTGTGTATTAAAAAAATGATGCAGCATAATTTCAGATAAGCTCTATGGGGCAGATATCATGCTTTTTGTTTTTGGATGGGAGTGTGTTTTTTGTTTGCTTTGTTTTTTCATCAGAGGATAATTGTTTTACAATGTTGTGTTGGTTTCTGCCATAAATCATAAACTAGCCGTAGGTATACATATGTCCCCTCCCTCTTGAACCTCCTTCCCACTTCCCATCCCATCTCACTCCTCTAGGTTGTCACAGAGCACCAGGTTTGAGTTCCCTGTTCAGTTCAGTTCAGTCCAGTTGCTCAGTCGTGTCCAACTCTTTGGACCCCATGCATCGCAGCACGCCAGGCCTCCCTGTCCATCACCAACTCCCGGAGTTCACTCAGACTCACGTCCATTGAGTCAGTGATGCCATCCAGCCATCTCACCCTCTGTCATCCCCTTCTCCTCCTGCCCCCAATCCCTCCCAGCATCAGAGACTTTTCCAATGAGTCAACTCTTCACGTGAGGTGGCCAAAGTATTGGAGTTTCAGCTTTAGAATCATTCCTTTCAAAGAAATCCCAGGGCTGATCTCCTTCAGAGTGGACTGGGTGGATCTCCTTGCAGTCCAAGGGACTCTCAAGAGTCTTCTCCAACACCGCAGTTCAAAAGCATCAATTCTTCAGCGCTCAGCCTTCTTCACAGTCCAACTCTCACATCCATACATGACCACTGGAAAAACCTAATACAGCAAATTCCCACTGGCTATCTATTTTTTTATGTTTCAGAACTACTCTCCCAATTTGTCCCCGCCTCTCCTTTTGGCAACCCACTCCAGTACTCTTGCCTGGAGAATCCCATAGAGGGAGGAGCCTGGTAGGCTACCGTCCATGGGGTTGCAAAGAGCTGGACACAACTGAGGGACTTCACTCACTCTTTCCCCCACTGTGTCCACAAGTCTGTGCTCTATGTCTGTGTCTCTATTCTGCCCTGTAAATAGGTTCATCAGTACCCTTTTTCTAGATTCCATATATATGTGTTAATATACAATATTTGTTTTTCTTTTTCTGCCTTACTTTACTCTGTATAACAGGCTTTAGGTTCATCCACCTCACTAGTAATGACTCAAATGCATTCCTTTCTTTGGCTGAGTAATATTCCATTACATTACATGATTGTATGTGTGCACCACAACTTCTTTATCCATTCATCTACCAATGGACATCTAGTTTTCTTCCACGTCCTAGCTACTGTAGATAGTGCTGCAATGAACATTGGAGTGAATGTATCTTTTTCAATCATGGTTTTCTTAGGGTATATGCCCATTAGTGGGATTGTTGGGTCATAAGGTAGTTTTATTTATAGTTTTCTAAAGAATTTCCATACTGTTCTCCATAGTGGCTGCATCAGTTTACATTTTCATCAACAGTGCAAGAGGGTTGCATTTTCTCCACCTCCTCTCCAGCATTTGTTTGTAGATTTCTTGATGATTGCCACTCTGACCGGTATGAGGTGATAGCTCATTGTAGTTTTGATTTGCATTTCTATAATAATGAGCGACGTTGAGCATCTTTTCATGTGTTTGTTGGTCATCTGTATGTCTTCTTTGTAGAAATGTCTGTTTAGGTCTTCTTCCCACTTTTTGATTGGGTTGTTTGTTTTTCTAGTTTTGAGCTGCATGACCTGCTTGTATATTTTGGAGATTAATCCTTTGTCAGTTGTTTCATTTGCTATTATTTTCTCCCATTCTGAGGGCTGCCTTTTCACCTTGTTTATAGTTTCCTTTGCTGTGTAAAAGCTTTTAAGTCTAATTGGGTCCCACTTGTTTATTCTTGTTTTTATTTCCATTACTCTAGGATGTGGGTCATAGAGGATCTTGCTGTGATTTATGTCAAAGAGTGTCTGCCTGTGTTTTCCTCTAAGAGTTTTATAGTTTCTGGTCTCACATTGAAGTCTTTATTTCATTTAAGTTTATCTTTGTGTAAGAGAGTGTGTTGTATTACCATGGCATTTGGTACACAGACCAGAATCTGACAGATAATGGCTGTTCAGTAAATATTTATTAAATAAACGAGTATGAAAAGTCTACTTAGAATTTGAAAAAAGTTTTACATTGCCTGGATTATAATTTCTCATAATCTAATAGATTATCATTATCTATTCTAGTGAGTTTTATATTATAGTACCTAATTCATGACTAAGCTTTAAAATGAAGCTGTTAGATATATGGTTGCGTCTGTCTATATGTATATATTTCTCTACCTTTGGATTGTACTATCAAAATTAATTTATAAATGAGCTTAATGGGCTTAAAGGAAATTAAGCACTTATAAAAATTCCAAGAAATATAAAGAAACTAACCCAAATGAATTTCAGGTTCCTGTAAACTGAGAGACAGTATTAAGATTAATTTAAATTTATTAAGTTTATTAGTTTGCTTGTCAATTTAATTAATATAGACATGTTTTTAGAGTGATCAATATTAAGTATAATAATTTATTGTACCTAGGTTTAATAGAAATCAAGTAAGCCATCTGTTGCAAATGTGTTAGCAAGAAAAATAACTTGGTAGGATTAACTTTTTACTTAGTATATTCAATATAGTGAGAGAAGAGCTTTTGCGTGAATCTTTAGAAATAATTGTATTTTAGAACTGTCGATTTAAAAATAATCTCTTAATCATCTTCTTCTGGGACGCCTATAATGTGAATGTTGGTGCATCTGATATTGTCCCAGAGATCTCTTAAACTGTCCTCATTTATTTTCATAATTTTTTCTTTATTCTGTTCCATGGCACAGATATCCACCATTCTGTCTTCCACCTCACTGATTTTTTTCTTCTGTCTCATTTATTCTGTATTGATTCTCTCTAGTATATTTTTCATTTCACTTATTGTATTCTTCAACTCCACTTGGTTATCCTTTATATCTTCTAACTCTTTGCTAAAAATTTCTTGTAACTCAGAATGGGCCTGAGAAAATATCTCAAGCTAGATGAAAACTTCCCTAACATGGGAAAGGAAACAGTCACTCAAGTCCATGAAGCACAGAGAGTCCCATATAGAATATACCCAAGGAAGAACATGTTGAGACACAAAATAATCAAATCAACAAAAATTGAAGACAGAGAAAATATTAAGAGTGATAAGTGAAAAGCAACAAATAACAGAAAGACAATCTCCATAAGATTATTAGTTGAATTTTTAGCAAAAACTTGGCAGGCCAGAAGGGAATGACAAGATATAAAGTGATGAAAGGGAAAAACTTACAACCAAGAATACTCTACCCAACAAGCTTCTCATTTATATTCAAAGGAGAAGTCAAAAGCTTTGCCGACAAGCAAAAGCTGAAAGAGTTCAGCACCACCAAACCAGCTTTACACAAATGCTAAAGGAACTTTTCCAGGCTTAAAAGAAAGACCACAACTAGAAATAAGAAAATTACAAAGTAGGAAAGCTCATTAGTAAAGGAAAACATACAGTAAAGGTTGACAATCATCCACATATATCTACAATATCTAAGTCAATAACTGTGACAGGAGGGCAGTACTTATGTAGGATATTCGAAATGCATTTGAAATTAAGAGATCAAAAGGTTAAAACACTCATATATACATATATAAAGTGCTACATCAAAACCTCATGGTAACCACAAACCAAAAATCTACAGTAGTTATAACACAAATAAGCAAAAGGAATCTAAACACAACACTGAAGAAAGTCATCAAATCACAAGAGGAGAGAAAAAAAGAGGAAAGGAAGAAAAAAGATCTATAAAAACAAAGCAATTTAAAAATGATAATAAGAACTTGTATATCAATAATTACCTTAAATGCTCCAACCAAAAGATATAGACTGGCTGAATGGATAAAAAACCAAGACTATATATATGCTGTCTACAAAATACCCACTTCAGATCTAGAAACACATACAGAATGAAAGTAAGGGGATGGAAAAAGGTATTTCATGCAAATGGAAATCAAAAGAAAGCTGGAGTAGTAATAATCATATCAAACAAAATAAATACAAGAGACAAAGAAGGACACTACATAATGATAAACAGGTCAATCCAAGAGTAAGAGATAACAACTGTAAATATATATGCATCCACCATAGAAGCACCTCAATATATAAGGCAAATACTAACTAAAGGGAGAAATTGACATTAATACTATAATAGTGGGGACCAATATCACTGATGAAAATATCCACAAAAATCCTCAACAAAATACTAGCAGATCGACTGTAACAATAAAGTAAACAGATTATACACCATGATCAACTGGGGATTTATCCCAGGATGCAAGAACTTTTTAATAAATGCAAATCAATCAATGTGACATTAACAAGTTGAATAATAAAACCACATGATCATGAATAGATGCAGAAAAGCCTTTTGATAAAATTTAACAACTATTTATGAATAAAAACTCCAGAAAGTTGGCATAGAGGGAACCTATCTCAACATAATAAAAGGTCACATTTTATAAACTTACAGCTAACATTATACTTAATGGTAAAAATCTGAAAGAATTTTCCCTAACATCCAGAACAAGGTGAGGATGTTCGCTTCTGCCACTTTTATTCAACATAGTATTGGAAGCCCTAGCCACAGCAATCAGTGAAGAAAAAATAATAACAGGAATTCAAATTGTAGAAGAAGAAGTAAAACTGTCACTGTTCTCAGACAACATAATACTAAACATAGAAAATCCTAAAGGTGCTACTGAAAAACTACTAGAGCTCATTAGTGAATTTGGTAATGTTGCAGGATACAAAATTAATAGACAGAAATCTGTTGCATTTCTATACACTAACAATGAAAGATCAAAAAGAGAAATTAAGTAAACCATCAAATCAAAAAGAGCAAAGCATCTAGGAAGACCTATGGAGGCAAATAATCCTGTACTCTGAAAACTATGATATGCTGATGAAAGAAATCGAAGATGACACAAACAGATGGAAAGATATACCATGTTCTTGTATTGGCAGATTCAACATTGTCAAAATGACTGTATTATCCAAGGCAATATACAGATTCAACACAATCCCTATCACATCACCAATGGCATTTTTCACAGAACTAGAACAAATAAATCTTATAATTTGTATGGAAACACAAAAGACCCTGAATAATCAAAGCAATCTTGAGGAAGGAAAACAGAATTGGAGGAATCTGGCTTCCTGCCTTCAGACTATACTACAAAGCTACAGTCATCAAAAGAGTATGGTACTAGTACAAAAATAGAAATATAGAACTATGAACCAGGATGGAAAGCCCAGAAGTAAACCCATACACTTATGGTCAATTTAGGCAAAACAAAGAAAGCAAGAATATATTTAATACAAATGAGAAAAGACAGTATCTTCAATAAGTGGTGCTGGGAAGACTAGACAACTATATGTAAAAGAAAAAAAATTAGAACATTCTGTAATGCCATATACAAAAATAATTGTATATGGATTAAAGAGTTAAATGTAAGGCTGAATACTATAAAACTCCTAAAGGAAAACCTAGGCAGGACATAAATTGTGGCAATATCTTTTCAGATTATCTCTTAGAGAAATGGAAGTAGGGGAAACAATAAAAACAACAACCACTAAATTAGACCTAATTAAACTTAAAAGCTTTTACACAGGAACAAAACCATAAATAAAATGAAAACATAACCTACAGAATGGGAGAATACATTTGCAAACAATACATCTGACAAGGGATTAATCTCCAAAACATACAAACAGCTCATAGAGTTCCATATCAGAAAACCAACAAGCAAACCAATTGAAAAATGGGCAGAGGACCGCAACAGACATTTTTCCAAAGAAGGCATGTGAAATTTGCCCAATATGCCCAAAAGGTCATGAAAATATGCCCAATATTGCTAATTATTATTTATATCAAAAGAAAATTAAGTATCACCTTACACCAGTCAGAATGGTCATCATCAAAAGTATATAAATAATAAATGCTGGAGAGGGTGTAGAGAAAAGGAAACTGTCCCAGAATGTAAATTAGTGCAGTCACTATGGAAAACAGTAAGGAGGTTCCTTAAAAAATATAGCTACCATATGATCCTGCAAATTCACTCCTGTGTATATATCCAGGAAATACTGTAATTCAAAAAGATACAGGCACCTCAGTGTTCACTGCAGCACTATTTACAATAGTCAAGACATGGAAGCAACCTAAATATTCATTGATAAGTGAATAAATAAAGATGTTGTATATATATGCAATGGAATATTCAGTTCAGTTACTCAGTTGTGTCCGACTCTTTGCAACCCCATGGACTGCAGCATTACAGGCTTCCTTGTCCATCACCAACTCCCAGAGCCTACTCAAACTCATGTCCATTGCATTGGTGATGCCATCCAATCATCTCGTCCTCTGTCATCCCCATCTCCTCCTGCTTTCAATCTTGCCCAGCCTCAGGGACTTTTCCAATGAGTTGGTTCTTTGCATCAGGTGGCCAAAGTATTGGAGTTTCAGCTTCATCATCAGTCCTTCCAAAGAATATTCAGGACTGATTTCCTTTAGGATTGACTGCTTGGATCTCCTTGCAGTCCAAGGGAATCTCAAGAGTCTTCTCTAACACCACAGCTATTCAACCATTAAAAAGAACGAAATAATGCCATCTGCAGCAACATGAATGAACTTAAGAGATTATCATAAAAAGTGAAGTAAGTCAGAGAAAAGCAAATATCTTATCATTTCCTTTAAAGATAAGACTTGTTACAGAACAGACTAAGTCAAATGACTTGGTGATATACTGCTGCTGCTACTATTTAGTCACTAAGCAACTCTTTGTGACCTAAGACTGTAGCCTGCTAGGCTCCTCTAGTCCATTTCCCAGGCAAGAATACTGGAGTGAGTTGTCATTTCCTTCTCCAGAGGGTTTTCCTGACCCAGGATCAAACCTACGTCTCACGCTTGGCAGGCAAATTCTTTACCACTGAACCACCTGGGAAGCTTGGTGATATATTGAGCCACACCTAATGAGAGTTCAATCAATTTAAGTCAATAAATTACTTATGACCTTACTAATAATACTAGTTATATTACCTATACTAGTTATATTACCTATACTACCTATTTTATGACATTGCTGTTTCTTACACATTACTAACACATTTAGTAACACATTTAGTAACGTGTTACTAAATGTGTTACTGAGCCTTTGATAAAATGATGATTAGTAACTTCAAGCAAGTAACCACTTATATAGTTCTATAAGATCAATGACTATAATAGTGTAACTCTAGATATGGGAAGAAAAACTAGAGGGAACCATTTTCTGGACCATAAAAGACTAGTAAGACAGGTGGTCCAAAGACACTTGGTTACTGTTAATAGGACCTAGTTCAGTAATAGCACATTGAGTGGCCTATCAAAAAAAATCCTTGCCTGATCTACAAATGATCATTCCTAGCACCATGGGACAAAATGGTCATGAAATACCTCTCAAAGTATGATTGAATTTAATACCATGAGGGGACCTGTCACTACAAATTTTTGTTTGCTACCTGGTTCTACAAGAGAAAAGTCACTAGCTGCTGCATTTGCTGACCTTCAACACATTCTGAAAGGAGTTCAGGGCAGAGATCAGGAAGAGGCACTCTGTGCTCTTGGAAAAACTGGCAGACTAGGCCTTCACATAGTTAGATATTTCCAGGAGAAAATTTTAATGAGACCAATTTCTTGATATTACTCATATCTAGAAAAGCACTAAAATCATTAATGGACATCTGCTCCTGGTGACAACAGCAACTTCTGCCAAAATGTGTGCTGGATTGCACATACTCTAATTTTGTATATATAGAGTCATTTCCTCCCAACCTCTTGGGAGCAGTTTCTCAGAGCTATCTGAGACTGTCTCCCAGACTGTAGTCCTCCTTTGGCCCCAAATAAAACTTAGCTCACAACCCTCATGTTGTGCCTTTTCCCCCAAGTCAACAAGAGCAAAAGTAGTTCAAATCGAGGTATATCTGATTGCAAAGATAACATCTGAATGGTGAAAGCTCATCACAGGCCAGCTGTTCCATATTACCTCTAAACACAGTATAGCTAGCAGCTTTTAGTAATTTCTCATTTAATATTTATTTGCTGTTTCTTAGTGGCTCCAATTTTTTGTCTTCTTTTTTCAGTACCTAGGCTTTGCTATCTTCTTGCTCCCGTAACACTTTGTATGTGTCATTTAACTTGTGAACTCTCAAAACTGAATTGTTAATGAGAAGAGTGAATCATTTTCCATGTTTGGTTTCCAAGATTTCTCATTTTGAAAGAATAAGTTTCCAAATATTAACTTGCTTTAAATGATTACCCATACAAACCCCACCTCCGTAAACTTTATCTTAAATGAAAAAGAAAAGCCTGCCAAGTTAGAGTACATGAATAGCTCTTTTAAAATTATTGAATAAAAGTTTAAATTACCAGAGGTTGCATCATTATGGGTTATTTGAGAATTGTTTGTCTTCTATAATATGAAGGTTATTCTCAGAGGAATACTGATTGGAATAGAAACCAGATGTGTTTTTCAAGACTAGACTGAAAAAAATGACAAACAAGTAGAAAATTAATATAAAAATGACTAAAGGAGGTTTCTAGAAACTTGAAGCATGGGTATAATAGAAAAAGTGTGTGTGAGAGAGAAAGAAGGAGAGAGAGAGACGAGAATAAAAAAAAAAAGTAGAGGAGAAAAATGCAGAGAAAGGGAAGGAGATTGAATAGGATATGATAAAAAAGTTTAAGAATTTAAAACAGAACCAAAAAACTCCTAAATCTTAGTAAATGTTTGTATCAACAAGGAAAGCACATAATTGAATTTTTACGTATAAACCAAAAAGGGGGAAAAAAGAGACAAAATGATCTTTCAATCTAAAAGGATTAAGTACTAAAAAGATGAGGACTACTGCTGAAAGGAAAAAAAAAGCCCCCTTTAAATTTAATATATAACATGCTCTGAGTGTGTTAAAATGATCCAGAAATTTTATATTTTTCATCTCTTCCACCTTGATGTTTTGAATTTGCTTCTTGGTTTTATAATTCGATTATATTAGAAATACAGTATATTAATAAATGTCAACATGCTAAGTGAAATAAACAGAACAGAAGGCACAAGGAAGTCAATCCAGGGAAGGTAGGAGTACACCATACATAATTTCATTACAATTTTTGAATTAGTCTTTAACCACCCCTTTTTCTTATACTAAGAACTAGTGTTATTTTCTTTCTTTATCCAAGTCAAAAATAATAAAGTGAATTCTATCCTAATAAAACATTCTATCTTGGAATAATTTAAAATACAGTAAAACTGCGTTCATTTGGAGTCCCTTAATTCAGACTTTGTTTCCATTCAAACTGAGTTTCCACTGAGGTTTATCTTTTTGCTTTGCAGATATTTCTAAGCTAGTACAAAGTAGTAGGACAAATCAGTTGTCAGACGAGATTTAAAAATATTTAAGAGAGAAAGCAACTTTCAAACATCTTTCAGAACTTTCACATTCACATTTGCAGATAAGTTAATAATCTATTTCCCTATTTTTCTTATTTATTCAATTAAGCCAGGTGACAGTATGCTTTATTACACATATAGTTCTTGGCATTAATAAACAGTATTTCTTTTAAAATATACTTCAGTTTTTGATTTGTACTAATTCAGCAATGCTCTAAACTCATGAAACAATGCTTCCAATTTCCAAGCTTCTTAGGCTAGGAAATCAAAGCAATAATTATAAGCAGCCAAAAATTCATTGGAAAAAAATCAGTCTTTTGTTGTTCTTATGGCTACTATCAAATGACTGATATGACTGCCTTTTTTTAACTTCACTATTTTTTCTTGACATTAGAGATACAAAAGTTTAGTTTTTGATATGCCTTGTTATATAATTCACTGTGGCATTATATGCTGGTATGAACTACTCTACGACAGTATTCCTCTAGATATAAAGGTAATTCTCTCGTAGGTAAAATACCCAGAGAGAATGCCAACATTGTCATTAGAAACTTCTTTCTCAGTGTCACCTGAACTGACTCAACTGCACATTAAACTATATTTGGACAACTTTGCAACCCGTTTATGGCTGAAACAAAAAAAATAAACTGCTTTAGGCTTTTGTAATAAGGTTCCACAACACAGCTTGCCTTCTGATAATTTCATGTGTTATAATACTGGGAACTGTGATATTCTGGTTGTAGATATTCTAGAAATACTGTTTCTAATATTTTTATATTAGATTTAAATATAATATTTATTAATCTTTCTAATAAAATTTCTAATATCTAGAAAATTAGAGTTTATAGGGTCTCAAAGAGTCAGACACAACTGAGTGACTAACACACACACACACACACACACACGCAAGACTGCTGTAAGAAGTTTTCATTTTTGCACCTGAGTACTTTAGAAAATGATTTTATTTCTAATTCCACCCTTTTGTGGTAATTGATTTGCAAGATTCTTACTGGTTCTTATTTTAAAGGAATGAGAGGTACAGATCTCTTGGGTCCAGAATGAAGAGGGTTTGGGTTTATAGCATTCCTCTCACCTAACTTTCCAACTGCCGGACTTCCCCCTCCAGTGTCAGTTCTCTTCCAGTCTATCTGAGTTCTGCAAATGACACTGCTATTTATCCTGTTACACATGTCAGACATCTGGAATTTAACCTTGACTCTTCCTTGTTTCTCACACTGAATTATCACTTAGCTTTGTCTCCAAAATCTATCTCCCCACTTCTTTCCTCTCCCTGCTCTGATCCCAGTCTAAGGCATTATCAATTCCAAACTGAATTACAGCTACAGCCTCCTAACTGGTCTCTTTACTTCAACTTTTGCCATCCTCCAAATCATTCTCACAAAGTTTTCAGGATGATCACATTACTCATTGATTATTATACATTATCCTTAGAATTACATCCAAAGTCCCCAACACTGATATCAAGCTCCTACACAGACAGGAGGGAGGGGACCTATGTATACCTACGGCTGATTCATGTTGACGTATGGCAGAAACCAACACAAATTTGTAAACCAATTATCCTCAAAAATAAAGTAAAACCAAAAAAGATCCCACGCACATTGGTCTCATATCACCTAACTTTTCTCTTGTTCACTCAACTCCAGTTACACTGTCATTTAGTTTCTAGAACATACCAAGCTCATTTTCACCTCAGAGCTTTTGTTTTTCCCTGTTACCTTTGCCTGGAATGTATTACCTTCATTTCTGATTTCTTCTTATCCTTCAGATTTCAGTTTAATCACCACCTCCTCAGAAAGGTCTTTTGTGACCAGATTTAAACCACAATGACATCCATGAAACATTAAAAACGATCGTTTTAGCACTCATTTTGCTATGTAGACAATGAACATGGAACCAAAGAATGACAATTTAAAGCAAAGAATGTAGTAACCCTAATCGCCCAGAGTCTTTGTTGTTTTCCATAATGTTTTCCTGGGGTTGAAGCAAAACTCTCTCCATAGCCATTACAACAATTTCCAACTGTTAGAGTGGCACTTGTTATCAAAAAAGGCACTAATGTATAGCATTGAATCAAGGAGATAGATTCTTTGCTAAAGTTAAGTGTTAATTTAAGGAGAGTCTAGGCAATCACGAGTAAATTGTATAATTTGACTTCATTATACCGATATTTCTGAATTGGGAAAAAAAGTAGTAACTCTGGAGATCTTGCTCCAGGTCTAAAGTTAATTTAGTAAGTTAAAACTATAATTTGAAGAACTTGATTTCTAGATTAGCATATTAGATAACTTTTTACAAATCTAAAATTAAACAACAATTTTATATTGACTCAAGAGACACAAAGAATCTAGATACACTTGTAAACTGAGATATTTATATAGTTGAGTCACAGGCACACAATTTTGAGCATATGACTCAGACTTTGTATCTTATATACAGTAAGCTTTAAAATGTTAGGGCATAAGTGTAAGCACAAAGTTTGCATGACTCAAGATTTATAGGAACCCCCACACTTGCTCAATTATTTTTGACATTTTTCTTTGGAGTTTAACTAGCGCCTTTGCCCAGGTCTATAATGTTTATAAGTAGAACTGCCTGTACTCCAGCTTCCTGTTACACTTAGAATAACCTCTAACTCTTATTACCATGACCTTCAAAGTTCTTTACGATCTGGCTCCTGCCTACTTTTTCAGTTTCACTAATCTCTCACAACTCTTCCCACTGCTCATGTACTTCATTCAACATATTGGCCTTCTTTCAGTTCTTGGAACACACCAACATCAGTCTTGTTCCAGGCAGCGCAAACTTTATCTCCTCAGATGGGTCTTTCTAACTTAAAATAGGTCCCTCTATCCATTTACCCCTCTATCTCCTATCTCCTTGGACACCTGTTTCTATCCTACCCACACCCACGCTGCCTCTGTCATATACACAGGCCAAAGGGCTGTGTTTATGTTCTCTCACCAGAAAGCATTCTCTGTAAGTGCAAAGACCACTTCTAGAATACTCACTGTACCTCCAACAGTCTGGGACAACATCTGGCACCAAATAACTATTTGATAAATAGTTAAGTGAATGAACTAAGGAAGTGAGTAACACTGGTTGAATGGCATGATCCAAAGTTGAGGCTGAATTGATGAAATGGGACTGACAGAATAAAAGATGAAAATAAATCCATAGTTTGGTGATAGTGATGAGAATGTAGCAGAAATAAATCTTGGATCACAATCTCAAATATGCAAGAGGTAACATATAACCTTATAAATGATCCTGGCTTCAAGTTTGAGAATTTCAACCCCCCCTTACCTCTCACCACTGGTTAGTAGAAACTTATGTCAACTGTTGGGTTCCCTCCTCTGTTTCAAGATGAGAGAGAATTCTGGCCCAAGACAAGGGACTCAGTTGTGTCCTCTGTCTGTTCTAGTTACTTGTAGGTGTCTACTGACTGCTCATGAAGTTTCCTCAGGTCTGGGTTCTCTGCTTTTCCAGATGTCTTTTAAAACATGAGAAATATTTATAAGGGGTGCTTTGAGTCTGTCTGTTTCTAGATACGTAGGCAGTCTTTACTCTTTGGAGTTTTGCTGCTTCTGCTGTGTGCTGGGGTACTACCAGAAATGTAGAGTGTGGCTCCCAAAGAGATTTTTCTCTATGCTGCCTGATCTATGGGCTCTACCTTCTCTGGGATTCTTTTCAAAGACACGTTGATGTTTCACTTCTTTTCAGGGCATTTAGCACAACCCTATGAAGCAGATTTGGGCTTTACTCAAGTTGGAAGATATATATGACTTTTTCTTCTACATCTTTCCTTTTCAATCACAAAGTTTGGATATCTTTTTGAAAATATGAATAATGGAAAAGATAGGATAAAGGAACACAATTTTGAATTTCTTAAACTTATTCTCCTGGCAGAAATTAAATTAGTTTGGGTCAGAATAGAGGCATAGAGTGCAGTTATGATCATGTCACTCTTCTGATTATCATCCCATAATGGCCATTGCTCTTGGGATAAAGATCAAACTCTGACTTAGCCCACCAGGGCTAAGTTTCTCCAGCTTTTTTACATACCAAAGTCCTTCTCATTCTCTCTCCTAGAGCTCACTGGTGTTTCCTTGTTGAAAGAACTCCCTCTCATCCTTTAAACTGCAGCTCTACTGGCATTAGCACAGGGAAAGCTTCCTATTGCCACTTATGGTAGACACTCATAGCACTGTGTACTTTACAGTACTTGTCCATGATGGACACTTTCTTTCATGAAATGAGAAATGCAAGAAAAAACAATAAAATGCTTTTTTTACTGTCAGATTACCAAAACCCCCAGTGTTTGACAATACACTATACTGAACAGGCACCATATATACTGTGAATGAGACTAAAAACTAGTTCAACTTCTGTGGAGAGTAAACTGGCAATATCCATTCAAATGATATGTTTATAATTTTATTCATTGTGTCATTTTTTTTTGTAATAGAAAAAGACTGGAAATAAATTAATTGTTCAACAACAGGAAGCTAGTCAAATACATTGTGATATATTCATTCAATGGGGTACTGTGCAGCTGTAAAAAAAAATGAGGTAATTTTCTAAATACTGAGATGGGAAGATTTTCTTTTTTTTTATTAAGTAAAAAATGCAACATGCAGAACATTGTGTATGATATGCTACCTTTTCCATAAAAAGAGAACAAGTAAAACTGTATACACACATATATATTCAGTTTGCCTATATATGCATACAAAATTATGGAAAGATACACCAGAAACTAAATATAGGTAATAACAATGATTACCTATAGGGAAAGGATGGGAACTAGGAGGATGTGGAACAGGATAGAATATAAAAATGTAAAAGAATGAAAATATTTAATGATGTTCCCTCCTATTAATTATATTATACATACTTATGAATGTGACATCGGAGAAGGCAATGGCACCGCACTTCAGTACTCTTGCCTGGAAAATCACATGGACGGAGGAGCCTGGTAGGCTGCAGTCCATGGGGTCGCTAAGAGTCGGACACGACTGAGCGACTTCACTTTCTCTTTTCACTTTCTTGCATTGGAGAAGGAAATGGCAACCCACTCCAGTGTTCTTGCCTGGAGAGTCCCAGGGACGGGGAAGCCTGGTGGGCTGCCGTCTAGGGGTCACACAGAGTCAGACACGACTGAAGTGACTTAGCATAGCATTAGCATATGAATGTGACATAGTTTTAAAATTAATGACTAGAATGCAAAATTCATTAAACAAAAATATTTTCTATCATTTATCTCTTTTTGAAATAGGGACATAATGGAAGTTGCCTAAGCAAAACTAGGAGGTTAATCATTAACAACTGCCTATGTTTTTATGATATTTACTGAAATAGATTATTTGTATTCTTCTCATATAGTCTATCACCAAATCAAAGTAGGCAAGTGTTAGCACTGTTTCTTTTTTGAAGAATCCCAGGTACTAATCTCTACTTACTAAGAACAGTTTTTTAAAAAGTGAACTTTTAGAAATAGATGCAAGAATTCTTTGTTTTACAAATTTAATCCTTTGCTTTACAACTTTAAAGCTCAAGAGATAGAGATGTTTCCAATTAAAAATGAAGTTAACTCAAACTGGAAAAAACAAAAGAGCACCTCTGCAAAGTATTTTATGTGCTTAGCCTGTCATTATGTGTACCTTAAAACAAGAACAATAAATACTTGTTAATGTTATTACTAGTATGAAATTAAAAAAACCCAGAGGGTTTACCCTATCTGGAGATACCTAAGTTACTTTTGTTTCTGGATAATTCCTTTTGAAATATAATAAGAGATAAGTGAGGCTCTTCATTATGGTGGTTGTAGGCCCACAGCACGCACGCAAGCATTATGTAAACTGATAATCAAAGGATACCTATTCCCTTGTTAAGATTTAATCCATTCACTAATATTACTGCTATCATATTTTCAAATCACAATGTACAATGGCATCTAATGAACTCAAGATTGCTGGGAAAAATATCACAACCTCAGATATGCAGATGATACCACACTGATGGCAGAAAGTGAAGAGGAACTAAAGAGCCTCTTGATGAGGATGAAAGAGGAGAGTGAAAAAGCTGGTTTAAAACTCAACATTCAAAAAACAAAGATCATGGCATCCAGTCCTATCCCTTCATGGCAAAAAGACGAGGAAAAAGTGGAAGTAGTAATAGATATTCTTTTCCTGGGCTCCAAAATCATTGCGGATAGTGACTGCAGCCATGAAATTAAAAGACACTCACTCCTTGGAAGGAAAGCTATGATAAACCTAGACAGTGTATTAAAAAGTAGAGACATCACTTTCCAACAAATGTCTGTATAGTCAAAGTTTTTATGATTTTTCCAGTAGACATGTACAGATGAGAGATTTGGATCAAAAAGAAGGCTGAAAGTCAAAGAATTGATGCTTTTGAACTGTGGTGCTGGAGAAGATTCTTGAGAGTCCCTTGGACTGCAAGGAGATCCAACCAGTCCATCCTAAAGGAAATCAACCCTGAATATTCATTGGAAGGATTGATGCTGAAGGTGAAACCCCAATACTTGGGTCACCTGATGGGAAGAGCCGACTCACTGGAAAAGACCATGATGCTGGGAAAGATTGAAGGCAGGAGGAGAAGAGGGCAACAGAGAATGAGATGGTTGGATGGCATCACTCACTCAATGGACATGAGTTTGAACAAACTCAGATACTGAAGGACAGGGAAGCCTGGCGTGCTGTAGTCCATGGGGTCACAAAGAGTCAGACATGACAGCGACTGAACAACAACAATGAACTTAGAGTACACAGATTACAATTTCATATTTACTTTGTTTCTAATTTTAATTTTATAATTAACCTTATACAGCAAATGAGGCACTAAGTACTCTTCATCATTTTTGAATTTAAGTCTTGAGCACTTAATTAGCAAATTTTGACTTCTGATTCCATGATTTCTTAGTATAAAATCTGTAGGGTCAATGTGGAATGGATGAATTTAGTAGCTCTTGAATATCTACATGTAAATTAGTTGTTAATAATTTTCATTTCTTTAGAAGGAATATCCGAGTCCTAGGAGTTCTACCCCTGCTCGTTATTGTTGCCTACAAAACTAATGGAGATATGATTTATAACACAGTAGCATCATATTTTCTTTTTTCTCTCTTCCTCCTTTTAGAGAAATACATGATGGAATATTTTGTAGTCATCTAGCTTTCAACAGAGGAGAAGGCAATGGCACCCCATTCCAGTACTCTTGCCTGGAAAATCCCATGAACACAGGAGCCTGGTAGGCTGCACTCCATGGGGTCGCTAAGAGTCGGACACGACTGAGAGACTTCACTTTCATGCACTGGAGAAGGAAATGGCAACCCACGCCAATGTTCTTGCCTTGAGAATCCCAGGGACGGGGGAGCCTGGTGGGCTACCGCCTATGGGGTCGCACAGAGTCGGACATGACTGAAGCTACTTAGCAGCAGCAGCAGCAGCAGCTTTCAACAGAGGCAATTATAGAAGGGTCATCCCCTTCTGCTCTAATAAACTTAGAAAAGTCATATTTGGTGCCTAAAGAGTAATTGAGTAAATTTAAACTGTGCTGTGCTCTTGATTCTGTTCCTCCAAGCATAGACACAAAAGGAAATTATAACTTATAATACAATTGAATGTATTAAATACTTGATTTTCTTTTCCTATTTGGTCTACGTGCACCACCTGGCGGTAAAGTAGTGCATTTCAAGTGCAGTTGTGTGTGTGTGTGTGTGTGTGTGTGTGTGTGTGTGTGTGTGCGCGCGCGCGCGCTGAGAGTATTACCATGGGAAATAGAAAGTTAATATGTATTCCTAAATGTTGATTTAGATTAACAATGCAATTATTTTGCAACAAATACCTAATGAAACTCTAGTATACTAATAAATACATGCTAGAACAGGAAACTAATATATACATGCTAAAAAAGGGGAGAATAACTCATGGTGGAAAGCAAAATAGCATTCTCTTTTTTACATGAGCTATACCTCTTAAAATTCTATCCTTAAATGAACATATATTTATTGCATCAATGTTTTTACTGAGGATGAGTCAACCATTGATAACCAATATAAAACCATATAAAATTTTATTTTTAATTTTTAAGAATAATAATTTAAAAGTATATATCCTCTTCCTGATCTTAGTAGGGTAAGCAACAAGTTACAGAATTTTAAAACTACAAGGCACCATAGAATCGTCTAGACTAATTTTACAAGTGTAGTAGCTGAGATTCAGAAACGTCAGGTGACTTGTCCAAAGTCATACTGGTAATTATTGGCTCAACTCAAGTAAGAATATAGGAACATAAGACATAAAGTTATAAGCAATGCTGAAATACCTCTATATGAAGAGATATACCCTTAACTCAGCTATACACTTCTTGAAGACACTAAGGTGTGACTTAATACATATTAGGAGTTTTATTCTAACATTCTTAACACAAAAGAATAATAGTAGCAATGTATGCTCCATAAATCTATGTAAAAGATTTCCTGGTAAAAGATCCCTTTACATATATGGTCAAAGCAATATTTTTAAACTTATTTCAACTGCTATGAGACAACCTAAAAAATTCTGTTTCCCTTTCTAACTGCTTCAGAATCAGAGATTTGTTTCTACAAAGTAGGTACCCATTTGTAGATCTGAGCATAAACCATGTTCACAGCTCCCTCTCATGACCACTGAATGAATACTATACAAGCCTCTTTTATTCTCACTGTTGTATTCAACTAACAGCTTACTGGTTAAGTTTTAATTGCTTCCAATGAGGTCAGCAAAGGTATTTATCGAAAAGCTCTGAATAAAAGGCTCCACACACACACACACAAGCTCACACGCGCTCACACACACAGAGAAAATCCTCGTGCCTGCTGTTGATTTATGGAAACAATTATGATTCCGCTGGAGAATTTCTCAGCTGAGAAATAGTTTGTAGCTACAGTAGAGAGGCTCAAGTTGCACAGGGCAGACAACAGACATGGAATTCTTGTGTATCCAGCTGTTATCAACAGAACAAGTAAGTGAATGTTACTTGTCTTTAAAAATAATGCTAACTGTTTGTTAGTAGTTTATCTATTTCTCTGCTTTTAGTCCTGAGGGGACAAGTAAAGTTACCAGACTTTTGAGCCGTGTGATTATCTACAGTAATTACGTTATAGAACTTACATAAAGATAAGGTTGAAATTCTCCAGAACAATTCTGACGTTTAACTTGAGAACTGTGGGCAGTTCAGAAGAAAAAAACTGTGAAACCACAACTGTAAAAGAATAAAGACATCTAGGAAAAAGCATTAATATTTTGTTAATAGGAACTTTAGAACTGAATTTAAATCAACAGCTCTAAATTGCTGGATGTTTCTTATCAAATAGGGACTGGAATGAATGGTACAATCATGTTCAGATTAATCTCTACTAATATAGAACTTTTATAAGTCTACAAATAGAGTGGTAAGGACCCTGACATCCTCTGTGAAAACTGTTTTAAAGGTACCTTCACAGTAAGAATTACACAGTATGTTGTAAGAGTATTTGCCCACTGAAATTTATACAATCACTTTTCATCTTCCTCTCTCTCCTCCCTCCCCATTCTTGATCTCTCATTGCAAACAGAAGTCAAGTAGCAAACAGCATCTCAGCAACTGAGCTTATTACAACCTGCTTTTATAAGGATATACCAACAGAGAGTTATTTAAGGAGGACTCCTATACTGCTATCAGGACTAAAAGGATAAGGCTAACAATTTGGAGAGTGCAACCGCTCTTCCTTAAACCAATCTACAGTTCACAGATAGGAAGAGGTCAATGACCTAGGAGCAACAATCAACTTAAGATTTAATTTTCATTATGTTATTCATGAACACCCGGAGCACTATACTATAATGCGCAAATGGATACTGACATGGATCCTGCCAAGTTTGCTCTACAGATCATGCTTCCACATTATCTGTCTAGTGGGCACTATATCTTTAGCTTGCAATGACATGACTCCAGAGCAAATGGCTACAAATGTGAACTGTTCCAGCCCCGAGCGACATACAAGAAGTTATGATTACATGGAAGGAGGAGATATAAGAGTGAGAAGACTCTTCTGTCGAACACAGTGGTATCTGAGGATTGATAAACGAGGCAAAGTCAAAGGGACTCAAGAGATGAAGAATAATTACAGTAAGTAATGTTTTCTTATTTATAGAAAAGCTTATGAGCCTTAACAATCTGTGAAAAGATCAATTTTCAAGTGACATGCTTTCTAAATTTCCCTTTGTTTTGGAAAAAATTTAAATGTAATTTTCTATTGGCTCTTAATTGGGATAAACTATGTTCCCAAAAATATCTCCTGGAGTAGGGCAAATATAATAATATTACAGTTGGAGCTGATAAACCAAGCCGATTTGAAAATATATTCTCCATGTTCTAAGCTCAAATGCTATGTTAAGCAAAACATAAATATTATTAATTATACTGAAATGTGATTTATTGTCTTCTAGCAAAGCTCACTAGGAACTCTCCTTAGAATACTCAGTGAATGCTCACCAAAAATGCATTATCATTATTTTGAGGAAATACAGATTTTTTTCAAAAAATAATTTGGTTTCTCTTGAAAAAATATTTCCATGGTGTCAAATACTGAATTGTGCTAAATTGACTTGTGCAATTGTATATAACTATAAAACAGATAGGAATCTGTGGTCTCCTCATCTGTTCATGTCATAGGAACTTGTATTTGATTGCTTAATTATTTACCTAGGCACAAAAACAGGCTCCTCCTAACATTTTTTTATCTTCATATTCTATGCCATAAAAGTTCTATGTTACCTTAAGGGAAATATAAATGTGAAGGAGGAAATAAAAGTGAGTTGGAAGAGACATTAATTTCATGATTCAAATGTAGATAATTATATTTTCTTCAATAATCAGTTATTCTTTTTATCTTGATATATCAGGTTTGGATTTATCATTTAGCAGTTATGATTAATAACCAATTTCAAAAGTATTAAATTTTATGGAGTAAAATATATACCTGAACATGTACACTAAGAATTTAAAATCCCTGAGTGAAAAGAAAGTTTGTTTGCATTACTAGCACTTGAACAATGTTATAACATATCATTTTATAATGTTACATATGTTAAACTTAATTGAAAAAGAATGCATGGGGGTGATACTGTAAACATTTGCTTAGCATAGTGCCAGGCTTACAAGTGAACATTTAAAACTTTGCTGCTTATTTAATAAATGTCTTTTAGGCTTCTAAACTATTAATAATAAACCAATATGGGAATATGGAGAATTATGTTTCCAATATGAAAATGAGAGAAACTACTTTTTAAACTATAATTGATATAGAATGTTAAGGCCATTTTAATGGATTGCTAACAGTATGGTTATTATTATCTCTATTAATAATGTTATCATGTTAGTTCTAGAATATTGTTCTGATTATACTGAAGTTTAGCTAAGGAAATAACTATTTGGAGGAAAGTTTTGTGGATAGCTATTTCTATGTGAGCAAAAGAATCTGGCTCATATCAATAAATGACCCCATGGACTGTGGCCTGCCAGGCTCCTCTGTCCATGAAACTCTCCAGGAAAGATACTGGAATGGGTAGCCATTCCCTTCTCCAGGGGATCTTCCCAACCCAGGGATCAAACCCAGGTCTCCTGCACTGCAGGAGGATTCTTTACCATCTGAGCCACGAGGGAAGCCCATTTAAAAGTTATTGAGATTTATAATGGATAACAGAACTTGGTGGAGAAAACAGAGCCCAGGTGGAAGTTATGACAGATAGGTCCAAACCCTGCCTGTGACTGACTCTGGTACAACTCCTTACTTTTTCCAATTCTCATTTTTTAATCTGTAAGTTGTGGGATATGTACAGATGATCCAATATACATTTTAGTTCTTACAGTATATTTTAATCTAAACTTTAGAATATATAACACAAATGTGAACAATCTAAATTATATGATTATATGATATAATTACCATATATATTGAATGAGATGAAAGTGAATATCATCTTAATGATAAGTTGAGCTGTCAGAACTAATTTCAAATTGTAGTAGTAAAGTTATTGAGCCTAAACACTGTAGAATTCTTCCATATGCTAATTCCTTTTGACTGCTTTTACCAAGTAATGAAAAAGTGAAAAATTAGATGCAAAATTCAGTGAAAGTGAACATTATTCATAATTATTTGGGATCAATTAGAATATCTAAAATTGGAATACCTGCGATAAGAATGCATTCAGATATATGTGTCTTATTTTGTATTAAAATTTCTTGAAACTATGAAACTCAGATATTTTAAAACATACACAAAGTACTAAAATTTTCCATAGTTTGAAACACAATTTAGCACTGACCTTGAGTAACCATAAAGGCAATATGGTACATAATTTCTCTTCTAACACTAATTCTGTAGTAAAAAATAAAGGAACAAAGAAAGTGAGGAAGTAAAGAAAGAAGGAAAGAAAGAAAGTCATCCTATATCATTATAAGTTAGAATGTCACAATACCAATGTACTAAAAGAAATAATATATATTATGTAAATAATCTTATTTCTATAAGCTTTTTCATAGACTGTATATACTTTCTTGATAGTATATACCATATATAGTGTATATACTTCCAGGTAAATTCTCCTAGAGAGGGAAGCTTACATCTGGATCCTTTCAGTAAGCTCCAAATTGTTGTCAAGTTTTGCTGCTATCTTACTGAAGAATAAGCCTATCAGACTTCTTCATAAATAGAGGCTAACTCACTGTTGTCTACAGAAAATCCTAAGGTACTCCATTGAAAAATATACAGAGAATAACATAGAAGAGAATTCTAATATTTATTTCCTTACTAATTTTAAAATTGAGTGTCTCATACAAAAAATGCAAATTGCCCTAGGTGAAGTTGAAGCTACTGCATCCAGATACAAAGAAATTGCTCAGAAGATTTCGTTTAAAAGTCAAAGAAAACAAAAATCTGAAATTACAAAACTTATTGTTTATATCTCTCAATCCTTAACTGAATTAATGAATAAATGAACAAAAGCTGTTTCCTTCCTATTTCATTAAAATGAGAAAGTAAAAGGTAACTGGATTATCTACTAGGTTGAAATACCAAGTACAGAAAGTGGAAAAGATCAAAATTAAACTTCGAATTTCATGTGTTCTGATGCCTTAACTTCGTTCATACATTGTTGAACGTTCTTCTTTGGAGGCCTTTTAAGATGGGATACATTTAAATGTCTTAGATGATAAAATTTGGCATGAAAAGTTGGACATCATCTACATGAACAGTGGTTTTCTGGGTTACCATAAGAAAGTCCCTAGTCTATTTTCATGGCTTTTCTGTGAATGAAAGGGAAAATGACCTGAAGATATTAATGCATCTTGAAGGACTGCTTGCTTCACCAGCAGAAGCACCGCTCCTTCATAGGAATGTGGTTTATAAGATGTTGCTAAGATAATGGATTGGAGTAGGTAGGTGAGGTGAAAAATCTGGGTGTATAATTCTGCTTCCAGAAGTGTTAGGCTGGGGCAGGTGTATGGAGGGTTGGAGGAAGAGAAGGGGAGTGATAGGGAGTGGATATGACGACTCATGTCTCACATCTTTGTTACTGTTGTTTAGCCGCTCAGTCGTGTCCAACTCTTTTGCAACCCCATGGAGTGTAGCCTGCCAGGCTCCTCTGTCCATGGGATTTCCCAGGCAAGAACACTGGAGGGGGTCACCACTACCTTCTCCAGGGGATCTTCCTGACCTGGGGATAGAATCCATGTCTCCTGCACTGGCCAGCTGATTCTTTACCACTGAGCCACCTGGGAAGTCCCTCACATCTTTAGGGAATTAAGAAAATCATCTAAGCTACCCTGGGTTGTAAAAGTCTCACTTCAGGCTTAATTACAGTGCTGTCTTGTGAAATATTTTATATCTAAATAAGATTGAATAAATGACAGTAAAAAATGCACCAAGGAACCCAACAGAAACAAGACTTGTATTAGTAACTGTATAAGCAAGACCCGGCTATGTCAAAATAGGAATTTATAAGAGGCCAAGAGCTGCTGAATTGCATTTCTGACTCTGGGAGAGAGAGAAAGTATCACTGGAGAACTGGTCCTGAGAGAGCACACTATTCTTACCCAAGGAGAGGAAAGCCTCTCCTTTTAACTTGTTCTCTGGTGGCACCACATTTAGCCTTTTAGTAGGCTTCTAAGAGATGAAACTAGAACCTAACCTGAATTAATAATAATAATAGTAAAAGCACAAAATGCCCCTCCAAAATGAAATAATCCACATTCTCTGCAGAAGGAGAGCGTTAATAATATCACAAAGGGACTGGCAACAGATGGTCAGTCCTTCCACTGAGGTAGTCAGAGCTTTCCACTCGGGGACAAGGCCAGGGGGTGAATTTAGATAATTGGCCCAGGCAGCCCATCAGCAGACAGAGGCTATCACTCCACACCTGACACAAATAGCTGCTGTTTAAGCTGGGAGTTGAGGTGCCAAGTGAGAGACAGCAGCAGTGCACTGGGCAGATGACAACTGCCCTGAAAGACAGATGTGAACTCAGTCCCTTGGAATGATTTTCTTGCTTTTGACATTCAATTACTAAAAAAGTTTTTCTCTTCCCATTTCTTTAGAGAAGGAATTCTTAATAGCCATAAGCCATTGATTCAAGAAAAAGTATGCCTCACTTGTTACAATTAAGCATTGAAAGTTCCATAGTAAGAAAAGGGTTAGCCATTCTGAAAACTGGCCAGTGATTTGGCAATATTCTCTTTTGGATTGTTAGACTGTGATGGGATATGGCCTAACAATTGGCAAAAAGAAAATAAACACACTGTTGTTGGATTTGACTTTGACCACAAAATCTTCAGCGATTTAATTGTCAACAATTCTTTGGATAAGTTCCTGCTCAACAAGAATCTCTGCTAGTAGCTAACAAATATACATATCTCCTCTAAATATAAAGATGGTAAACTTGCTTATGCTTCAATGAGTTCTTAGTAGGTTATCTAAAAGAAAAAAATAACTCACACTGTCAAAGGAAGAAATAAAAAAATCACAACAACCTTATTTAAAAAAAATAGACAATGACAAACATATCTATGGAATTTAATGAAAACTGTAGAATTACTGACAAAATGGAATCCTATAGAACTGGTGACCTGCAATTCCTTAAGTTCCCAAGGTTTAAATTATGGAAGATTTGGAAATAACAGCTATTTGGAAATAGCTCAATTTGGAAATATTAGCTATTCTTTGAAAACTCTAATATTAAGAATAATTTTCCATTTTATGGTCTTCCTCTGTTTTTAGGCTAATACCAGTGTCTGGTGTTTAATAAATGCTAACAACAGCTCATTGCCACAGGTGTATTTCTTATTTATTTTATAGATTCTTATTTGAACTGATCATCACTTTCATTTCTTATCAATCCAGAGTATCTGATCATGCACTTTACCTTGTGACTCAGTTGTATCACAACTCTTCAGCCTATAGTTTTAGAGCTTTCAGAGACCCAGGTGAATTGAAGAGGATGTAAGATGCCACCTTTTAGATCTATGTGGAAGGGATTTCTTTTCTAGATTTTTCTATTTCTCAGCCTTAACTAGATATTGAAACCAGCTGGGAAACTTTAAAAAATACTGATACCAGGTTCCATCCACAAAAATTCTCATTAAATTTATTTGGGGTGCAGCCTGGGCATCAGAAATTTCAAAAGTTCCCCAGATAATCCTGACATGGCTACAAAACCACGGGGATCACATTAGATTACTGGGGAAACCACCCCCTAGTTAAAGGAGACTCTTGTGAAGGCACGAAGAACCCAGGCATCAGTGTTTGTTTAAAGCTCTCCAGTGATTCTAATCTGCAGCTAAGGTTGAAAACCACTACTTAAGGAGCCAAGGCTTCTAATTCAGCAGGATTCCCCCTAGGTGTCCTGGGAATGTTTTGGAACCCTTAGAGGGCTCCAGAGTTCACCTTTGCCCTGGAGGATTTTAAAATGGGCCCATCAGGAACGAATCTCTGGATAATGCATCAGGATTCAACATTTTTGACAAATCTTAGTGGATCTAACATTTGGTGAACTGGCTTGGAAATCCATGTGATGACAGCTTTCTAGCTACTATTTAAGAAGGCATCTTTGATGAACGAGTTCATTGCTGGGAAAAAATTAGGTCCTGTGCCACAATTTCACAATAACAGCAGGTCTGATTCCCTTCTGACACTTTCAAGTGATGCTGCAAGCAGGGAACCTGGAGTATACGCATCAAGGCCAGCTTACAAGGCACTTAAATTAGCCATTTATGATTATGAACTGATGCCCCCAAATTAGGGTTTTACCTCCTATGGCCACCCTACAAAAGCAGTGATTTAAAGAGACAAGCTGCAGTCTAGAAAATCTAATAGGAAAGAAACTACAAGCCTAGAGGGTTTATTCAGATTAGTGAAAGACTATGAACCTAAAAGTTTGTTCTGTTTGTAAGTTAGGGATTAAAGCAAAGCTTTCTTTCCTTTCTTTTCTAAATCCCAGCTTTCTTCCACTGCACCAAAATAGCATAGTAACTTCTTTTACATTACGACTGGAATACAATACATTTCTATGTTTTAATTTCATATATGGCACATAGAAGAGGCAGGAATTGCATATACCTAAGTAATATGGATAAAAACAACATTAAATGAAATGGGCTTCCACATGAATTCCTACTTTTTCTAAACTATATTCAAGCTTTAAAAAAAAGTTCTGAGGTACGATTAACATGCAAAAAGTTGTAATTATTGAAAGTTACAATTTGATGAATTCAGAGGTAAGTATATATCATCATAATCTATGCCATAAACATAGCTATCACTTCCAATAGTTTTCTCCTGATCTTTTTTATTATTATTAATAGTAGTAGTAATAAAAGTACTTAACATAAGATCTATCCTCTTCAGTTCAGTTCAGTCGCTCAGTCATGTCTGACTCTTTGCGACCCCATAGACTGCAGCTCGCCAGGCCACCCTGTCCATCACCAACTCCTGGAGCCTACTCAAACTCATATCCATTGAGTCGGTGATGCCATCCAACCATCTCATCCTCTGTCATCCCCTTTTATCCCGCCTTCAATCTTTCCCAGCATCAGGGTCTTTTCAAATGAGTCAGCTCTTCCCATCAGGTGGCCAAAGTACTGGAGTTTCAGCTTCAGGATCAGCCCTTCCAATGAATATTCAGGACTGATTTCCTTTAAGATGGCCTGGTTGGATCTATCGATCCTCTTAGCAAATATTTAAGTATATCTACAATATTGTGAACTAGAAACACTACAGTGTAGAGTATGTTTCTTGGCTTTATTCATCTTGCATAACTGAAACTTACTATCCTTTGACTAATATCTCCTTGTTTTCCACACCCTCCAGTCTCTAGAAACCACTTTCTTCTCTGCTTCTATGAGAGGTGGCTAATATTTTAGATTTTTCCTGAAAGCTGTGTTATATAGTATTTGTTCTTCTGTGTCTAGCCTATTTCACTTAGGATAATGTCTTCCCAGTTCATATCCAATCCTTCTACAAGCAAAGTACATTGGAAAATAAAAATTATCTGCCTTTCACGTGGTTCTGAAAACCACATCAAAGACTCACTGAACATTTGACAGTTTTTTGACCAGGATTCATATCTGTATTTGAGATACCTGATTCTGACTTAGGTAGAGAAGCCATACCAAGTTTACTAACAAGGAAAACATTATTAAACCTAGTCAGCTATCTGTGTTTGTATAGTAAGGCAATGGCACCCCACTCCAGTGCTCTTGCCTGGAAAATCACATGGACGAAGGAGCCTGGTAGGCTGCAGTCCATGGGGTTGCTAAGGGTCAGACACGACTGAGAGACTTCACTTTCACTTTTCACTTTCCTGCATTGGAGAAGGAAATGGCAACCCACTCCAGTGTTCTTGCCCTGAGAATCCCAGGGACGGGGGAGCCTGGTGGGCTGCAGTCTATGGGGTCACACAGAGTCGGACACAACTGAAGTGACTTAGCAGCAGTAGCAGTAATATATAAAGACAAAGGAATTAGGGTGGGGAAGGAGAGAGGAGAACTATTCAATGCCCATGTCCTGGTAAAACTTGCCAGTTAGGCAGGCAATATTCTTCTTGGGTAAAAAAAGTTTGATATATACTGGGGAGAATTGTCTCCAGAGATTCTTCAGTAACGTCAGTCAACTTCCCTGAAGAAGAATGTGATCATTACTAATGAAGTGGCCACACTTGATAGAGCCATTCACTAGTGTCCTAAGAACAAAAAGGAAGAAAAGATCTTTGTCCCTGAACAGGAGAGAAAAGGCAAGAGATGAAAGGAAAGAGGACTTTATATACACGTTAGTGAATTTTGTATTTTAAGTTTAGGGAGGACTTAAATACAAAGGATACTTATAAAATATAGCTTTTCTATTTTTTTTAAATTGAAGTATAGTTAATGTACAATATTTCACTAACTTTTTGATGCCCTTACAGAATAGGGGAAATTGAGTACAATGGATTGGTAAGAGTAGAGGGAGGGTTTCTGAGGTGAAAACAAAAATAAAATAGTGTACAGAGGGTTGAAATGATAATAGATTACTGCATGTGTTTCTGAAATAAATTTGAAAATCTGTGCATAAATCTGTAATAATCTTTGCTTATTTATACAGACTATTCTGAAACAGTTTATTTTTCTGTTTAATACTAGAAAGGAGAAATGTGGCATATTTCAACATCCTTAAATAGCATATTTATCATGTTCCATTAAAAGCTACTGGAATACTTTCCATTTTGTCTGCCTATCTGAACATCAGATATAATTGTAGATAAATGAGAAAAGGACTTGACATCAAATTCAAAATCAACTCAGCCTGCAGATTTTTCTTACAGCAGCAATTCCAAACTTTATTTCTTAGAACACTAGTGTCCCTCAAGATAATTAATGATGTTTCCTATAGCACAGTTTCTGCAGCTCATTGGAAAATATTATGTTAAAAAAAGCTGAGCAAGTTTTTTCACAGAGAAAATTCACTGAGCCTATACTTCACTAGCATGAATTGCAGAACTTTGAAAGTGAAAGTGCCTCAGTTGTGTCCGACTCTTTGCGACCCCATGGACTATACAGTCAATGGAATTCTCCAGGCCAGAATACTGGAGTGGGTAGCCTTCCCCTTCTCCAGGGTATCTTCCCAACCCAGGGATCAAACCCAGGTCTCCTGCACTGCAGACCAATTCTTTACCAGCTGAGGCACAAGGGAAGCCCAAGAATACTGGAGTGGGTAGCCTTTCCCTTCTCCAGGGATCTTCCTGACCCAGGAATTAAAGCAGGGTCTCCTGCATTGCAGGCAGATTCTTTACCAACTGAGCTATAAGGGAACTTTAGCAGACTATATATGGTTTCCTAAACTTATCTGACAACAGAGCATGCCCTCCACACCACCCACATCCTCCCTACTTTCACCCCTGATCTGGGTAAAACATTTAAATTTCTAAATGGAAACTGCAGAGCTAGGAAATTTATCTTTGGTGTAATGAAGAAATAAAACCAAGCTTCCACTCAGTTGTTCAGTTCAGTTCAGTCACTCAGTTGTGTCCAGCTCTTTGCGACCCCATGGACTGATGCACGCCAGTTCTCCTTCTCCATCACCAACTCCCAGAGTTTACTCAAACTCACATCCATTGAGTCGGTGATGTCATCCAACCATCTCATCCTCTGTTGTCCCCTTCTCCTCCCGCCTTCAATCTTTCCCAGCATCAGGGGCTTTTCAAATGAGTCAGGTGGCCAAAGTATTGGAGTTTCAGCGTCAGCATCAGTCCTTCCAATGAATATTCAGGACTGATTTCCTTTAGGGTGGACTGGTTGGACCACAGCTCAAAAGCATCAATTCTTTATCGCTCAGCTTTCTTTATGGTCCAACTCTCACATCCATACATGACTACTGGAAAAACCATAGCTTTGACTAGATGGACCTTTGTTGGCAAAGTTATGTCTCTGCTTTTAAATATGCTGTCTAGGTTGGTCATAGCTTTTCTTCCAAGGAGCAAGTGTGTTTTAATTTAATGGCTGAAGTCACCATCTGCAGTGATTTTGGAGGCCCAACAAAATAAAGTCTGTCACTGTTTCCATCGCTTCCCCATCTATTTGCCATGAAGGGATGGGACCAGATGCCATGATCTCTGTTTTCTGACTGTTGAGCTTTAAGCCAACTTTTTCACTCTCCACTTTCACTTTCATCAAGAGGCTCTTTAGTTCTTTGCTTTCTGCCATAAGAGTGGTGTCATCTGCATATCTGAGGTTATTGATATTTCTCCTGGCAATCTTGATTCCAGCTTGTGCTTCTTCCAGCCCAGCGTTTCTCATGATGTACTCTGCATCTAAGTTAAACAAGCGGGTGACAATATACAGCCTTGACATACTCCTTTTCCTATTTGAAACCAGTCTGTTGTTCCATGTCCAGTTGTTAGAAAGGCTATAAAATGAACCTGACCCAATGTTTTAAGAGTGACCTTGAACCACAAATATATGCCAAAGTTAGGAGCCTGTGTATAATTTTGGACTCTTGGTGGAGTATTTTGGGTATAAATGGTGTACTGAAATCCATAGATTTTTAGTGAGATTTAAACCTAGTTGGATGCTCTTTACTAGTTGGATGTTCTCTTTTTCAGTAAAGAGAACTTTAAAACTATTCTCTTAATTTGAAATGCTGTCCAAGAGCTATGTAGGAGAAGGAAATGGCAACCCATTTAAGTATTCTCGTCTGAGAAATCCCATGGACAGAGGAGCCTGGTGGACTACAGTCCATGGGGTCACAAAGAGTCAGACAAGACTGCTGCTGCTGCTGCTAAGTCACTTCAGTTGTGTCCGACTCTGTACAACACCATAGACGGCAGCCCACCAGGCTCCCCCATCCCTGGGATTCTCCAGGCAAGAACACTGGAGTGGGTTGCCATTTCCTTCTCCAAGGAATGAAAGTGAAAAGTGAAAGTGAAGTTGCTCAGTCAAGTCTGACTCTTAGCGACCCCATGGACTGCAGCCTACCAGGCTCCTTCGTCCATGGGATTTTCCAGGCAAGAGTACTGGAGTAGGGTGCCGCTGCCTTCTCCCAGACAAAACTACAATGAAGAGGGTGAAATTGATAGTTGCTCAGACTATCTCTGAGTCTGAGCAACTATCAATTTCACCCTATTCATTGTAAGCTTATAATCACAGTTAGTTCACTTTACAGAAGGAAAGGAAAAATGCTCAGGAAATTGGCCGGCTTGCTAGTATACAAGTTCTAGTTTTAAAATGATACCTAGGCTACCACAGTGAGGTATCACCTCATACCTCTCAGAATGAATACCACCAAAAAGACCACAAATAACAAATGTGGGAGAGGATGTGGAGAAAGGGATGTACACTGTTGGTGGGAAAGTAGTCAATTGGTGCAGCCACTGTGGAAGGTCCTTAAAAATCTAAAAACAGAACTACCATATGAGCCAACAATTCCACTCCTGGAACTGAAAGATATAAAAATGTACTTTTTATCCAAAACAAGTGAAAATATTAATTAAAAAAGATACTGTATCTCAAGTATTATTGAGATACAGCATCATTATTTACAATAGCATAGATATGAAAGCAATCTAAGTGTCCATCAACAATGAATGGATAAAGATGTAATATAAACCACACATATATGCACAATGGAATACTACTCAGCCATTAAAAGAAATGAAATTTTGTCATTTGCAACAACATGTATGGACCTGGAAGGTATTATGCTTAGTGAAATAATTCAGACAAAGATAAATAATGTAGGTTATCAATTATATGTGGAATCTAAAAAGTAAAACGAATATGAATGTAACAAAAAAGGAACAGACTCACAGATATAGAGAGCAAACTGGTGGTTAACAGTAGGGAGAAAGGAGGAGAAGGGGCAAGACATGGATAGGAGATTAGGAGGTACAAACTACTATATATAAAATAAATAAGCTACAGAGATATATTGTACAGCATAGGGAATATAGCCAGCATTGTAGAATAACTCTACGTGGAGTATAATCTGTAAAGATTTTGAATCACTGTGCTGCATACCTAAAACTAATATAATGTTGTAAGTAAACTATACCTCAATAAAAATATATAGGCCTGTTGTGCCTATTTAGGTGTTGAGGCTATGCTTAGTCACTCAGTCATGTCCGACTCTTCGTGAACCCCATGGACTGTAGCCCACCAGGCTCCTCTGTGCAAAGGGATTTTCCAGGCAAGAATACTGGAGTGGGTTGCCATGTCCTCCTACAGAGGATCTTCCTGACCCAGGGATTGAACCCAAGTCTCCCACATTCCAGGTAGATTCTTTACTGTCTGAACTACCAGAGAAGCCCATTTAGGTGTGTTCACTTTAATTAAGAAAGATTGGTGTTCAATATTAGCTGATGATTGAAATCATCATATCAAAATTTTCTATGTGCAATGATGGATTGTTTTCTGGAAATATCTGGGTAGTGAGTTAACTTATAAACAGTAGATATTGAATAGTAAACCTGATGAATTCACTGTGATTAACATTATATATTAAAGTTCAAGAAGTTCATATTCAGAATACTGCTTTAAAACTTCTAGTTTCCTTATAGTCAACACAAGATGCTAAGAGACTTTGAAGTGGAAGAAATGAAGTGTTTTAAAGTTACACTTTCTCCCTATAATGATAACACAAGTTACTAATATTATTTTAGGATCATGAAAATAACTACTAAAGAGGTAAACTTACTGAGTTGTTACCGTGGGCCTGGCAGAGTTATGCTCATTTTGCAGAGGCAACTTTGGCTCACAGAGGTAGGTAGCTTGCTCAAGGTTCTAAAGCTACTGACTGTCAGGGTTGGAATATGAACCCGAGTAGGCTTAACTTCAAAGCATAGCTTTTGTTATTAACACATGTATCATTAAACTGTCACTGATATTATTAAAACATCACATATTAATTTGCATCATGCAGTGGGATCATTTACATGTAAAGAACTATAAACAGCTGAAATTATCTTCTCTATGATAGGCCCTAATGAGTACTTGGCATTTTCTTATTATTAAATAAAAACTCTACTCCAACTTGCCTTGTACAAAACATCTCCATTTATGTTCCTCTGAGTTGGGGTGGAAACCTTCAGTTTATTTGCTTACAAATTGCTAAAGACGCTGCAAAATTTGATTTGGTTGTTTTTTAAACACATTTCTGACATTTGTTAAAAACATTTATAATTCTGTTCACTAGTAAGTATCTTCATAATTGTTATAGAATACATACATATATACAGTTGGATTTCAGAGAGTAAATCAGTCAGTTTGGGGAGTATAGCCAGACAGCTCCCCTCTCTAAAGGCCACTAAATTCAAACAGAACAAACACAAAAGCAAATAAAAGAAGTCGCAGAGTTTTTTATAACAAGCACTTATGAACGGTTGAAAAAGAAATGGTATATTGGCAAACTGGTTCTTTTTTTTGTCCACACTTACTATGTTCTCAATTTATTTCTAGTGTTTTTAGGACTTTTATCAATTAAAGGAGGCAAAAGAAAGGGAATAAAAATGATGAGTTAGTGCAAAGATAGTACAAAAAATTTTATCTTCACAGTGCTCTTTTAATATAAACATTAATACATGCTATTTAATACTTAGGAGTAGACAAATGATTATAAAGTCAGAGGCAGCATAGGGATACGGAAATAATACCATATTATTTCTTTGGTTTTAAACTTTTTTCTAGTAATTAATTGACCTTGGATAAATACTGAACTATTCTGGGTCTCAGATTTTTTTTAATATAAAAAGATGGTGATTAGAGCACATTGTTTGAACAGATTTCAATTGCAAAATGTTACCAATGGTACTAAGCAACTGAGGGATGGGATGGGAAGAAAGAGAAGGCATATTAGCTATAAATGCTGCATAATAATAAATTATCCAAAATTTAGCAACTTAAAACAGTATATATTACTTCATAGTGTCAGAGGGTCAGGAGTCTAGGAGCAGCTGGGTTGAGTGGTTCTAGCTAAAGGTCTCTTATGAGGTTACAGTGAGCTGTCACCAAATACTGACCCCAAATATTCATTCATTCACTTAACGGATATTGTTAAGCACATAATATGCCAGGAACTGTGCTAGTTGTTGGGGAGACAATAAAACAGAATTGAAGATAGAAACTAACTCTGCCCTCACACACAGTCTTCTTTATCTGCAACTGTCACATTCAATCTATTTTTCCTAACAAACCTGTTGAGTCGTTTGCGCAGCACATAAATGCAGTGATGGCAAGAACTGAGTAGAGATACAGGTGCCATTTAGAAGCCAAATTAAAAGGCAATTTGATCTAGATGATTAGGATTTAAGTTGAGAATACAATTCAATATTTATAGAGCACCTTTAATGTGTAAGGTGACACTGTACAATAAAGGTTATGAAGACAAATAACTTTTTACTGGGCTTTTATAGGAAATAATCTAGTAAGTCCTGAAAGTTACTAATACATTTCATATGAAGAAAGGAGAGATCAGGGGAATGAAAGTGAATACTTCTTGGTGAGCCTAAAAATGTAAAAAGGACAGAGTAGAAGAATTAGGAAAAGAAAATTTTAAATTTGAATTAAATTTGAATAAAATTTGAAAAAAAGGGGGATTGGTTGAAGGATTTTGACAGAGGGTGAAGAGCTTTCCAAGTCATGAACAAGTGTGCAAAAAGGTATGGTTACAGTAGGGCGATTTTGGAGAATGGTGTCTTGTCCCGGCTAGCTAGAGAGTATGGTGCAGAGAAAGTAGCAACACAGAGCTAGTAAATACGCAAAATGCTTTGAAACACATTTTAACTTCATAGTACAAAAAGAGAAGATAGGAAAACAAAAGAAGAAGGTGTAGGTCAGAGGTGGGGAGATAGAATTAAAGGAGAGGTGTGAGGAAGTAAATTGAGAAAGACACAAGCTAAGGAAAAAGCAGGGAGAGAGAAGGAAAAGGAATACAGATTATAGATACATCGAGAAAAGAGAGAAAAGGCAGAGAGGGATGCTCTGTAATCCTGAGGTCCACAGAGATTTTGACAGATGTAACCGGAGTACCCACCAGAGGTGGAGGGCATGGGGGCTCATCTTCTTGGAGAAGTTGATTGTGATTCAACTAATATTACCCTAATCACTCAATGAAATCATGCTAAAGGTCAGATATGCAAGACTATAGTTTCCTACCCTAATGTAAGGCTTTCTCAAATATATCATTGTAATAATTTATGGAGATAAGCCATCAGACCCATGGTAAATAATTGAAAATAATCTTGCATTGTATTGTTATTTCTTCGGACAATTGTAAGAACCTGAGAATATTAACTAAAGGAAATTCTTCTTGTACACTGCTGGCAAAAATACTTTGAGCTTTGCTTAGAGGGTAAGTATGTTTTGAGCTTCTATAAGGTTAGGAAGTAAGCCAAAGTTGCACAGTTAGTCAGTGGTAGAGCCAGGAGTGCAACCTAGGTTGCTAGGTATCCAGAGATGCATTAATAAGGTCAAAGAGAAAAACATAATAAATAGCAAAGAAATCATATGCTACCACAAGAGCTTCTCAATCTTCATGCAAACAAATTTTGTTCTGGGGTTTTCATATACAAAAATTGTTTTGAAATATAGTCTTATTCACTGTAGTAATTAGTAGTTATAAGTAATAAAGAAATTTCTTTGAGATATTTTAAGATTAAAATCTAAGGAATCAAGCACAACTTTTCAAGAAGTCATATCCTCCTCTATTTGTGAATTTGTACTCTATGTTTGACATCTGTGTGCAGGAAGAAATACTTTAAAAAATTTAATTATAGTAAAAAAATCACATTCTGTTTACAGATATAAAAATACACACAGTTTTAGACTTATAATTTTAAAATAAGAAACAAAAAGAACTGTGCTAAGTGTGCAAATGAAATAAATTAATGTCTATTGTTAATTTAAGAAAGTCCACCTCAACCCTTCAAGTCAAGTCCAGTTCATAATAAAACACTACCCAGTAGGAAACATTGCCATGTTTCAAGGATGAAACAACATCTATTTTCCTGGAGTGCATTCAAGCAAAATGTATGATATCTTACATAGAAGATAATTTCTCTTCAGACATCCAAGATTCTACATTTTGTTGGTTATGTTAACATTATCATAAACATGTTTTTCTCACATTCTAAATTTGAAGGCTATTACCATAAGAATGTTATAAGAAAGCTGTTATAAAATTAAAACAAAGGTAATAATGAAATGGCTCACTCTGTCTCAGACAATTTTACAGTTTTCTGAGGAGACTGAGTGGTCCTTGTTATGTCATCTTCAAGGTTAGATCAGCATCTCACAGTCCCCTAATTACCTTTCATGACCAGGTCAGAAGCCTCTGGATTTACTGAAATCTTTCTTGACTATTTTCATTTTGTACTTGTGGAAATAAAGTTCCTATTTATTATTTGCTGCATAAAACAATATTCTACTGAGGAAGAAATTTGTGAAATTTTGGTCAGTTCTTTCAAATATACCAGGCATTTTATTTTAGTTATTTATTTACACTGAAGTATTATGCCCAGCTTTTATGTTTCTTTGAAATTAATTTTTTAAAAACAGACTTTAGATACATGGTTAACAATAGCATTTTGTAAGCAATATAAAAGTTGATGGGAAATCTGTATGTTTTTACTCGTAGTTAAGTAAATTTTGGTAGAAAATGCACTAATGTGTTATTTGCTATGCTTAAAATAAATGTTCATCATCAATGATATATTTACTTCAGGTGGATTTTCTGGTAATAGTGATAATTTCATATTGATAGATTTTGATAGCTATTTGCAATCAAATAGGCAAACTGATAGCTTTCCAAACTATCAGTAATTGTTGAGGAAACTGATTTGGGTAAAACTGTAGACTGTCCATGCTATGCTATGCTAAGTCACTTCAGTCGTGTCTGACTCTGTGCGACCCCATAGACGGCAGCCCACCAGGCTCCCCTGTCCCTGGGATTCTCCAGGCAAGAACACTGGAGTGGGCTGCCATTTCCTTCTCCAACGCATGAAAGTGAAAAGTGAAAGTGAAGTCGCTCAGTTGTGTCCGACTCTTAGCGACCCCATGGACTGCAGCCTAACAGGCTCCTCCATCCATGGGATTTTCCAAGCAAAAGTACTGGAGTGGGGTGCCACTGTCCATGGAAAGCTATTAATGCATAAGAATATTTTTATTTAGAATGACTATATTTGTTACTATTGGGCTTCCCTGGTGGCACAGATTAGGTAAAGAATCTGCCTACAAGGCAGAAGACCCGGATTCCATCCCTGTGTTTGGAAGATCCCCTGGAGAAATGAACAACAACTCACTCTAGTATTCTTGCTGGGAGAATTACATGGATAGAGGAATCTGGCAGGCTACAGTCCATGGACTGTACATGTACATACAGTCAGTCCATGGACATGACTGAGTGACTAACATTTATTTATTTATTTATTTATTTATTTATTTATTTTTTTTGCAACTAACATTTATTGACTCAAAACTAGTTTAACTAAATTATCACCAACATGATGGAGAAAACAAAATCAAAGTTTCAACCAAGAGGAATAAATTGAATAAACAGCTGCTTGCCTTTTGCTTTTTGTGCAGATTAATATCTGTAATGTCTCTGCTTTTTAATATGCTGTCTAGGTTGGTCATAACTTTTCCTCCAAGGAGTAAGCATCTTTTAATTTCATGGCTGCAATCACCATTTGCAGTGATTTTGGAGCCCAGAAAAATAAAGTCAGCCACCGTTTCCACTGTTTCTCCATCTATTTGCCACGAAGGGATGGGACCGGATGCCACGATCTTAGGTTTCTGAATGTTGAGCTTTAAGCCAACTTTTTCACTCTCCTCTTTTCACTTTCATCAAGAGGCTGTTTAGTTCCTCTTTACTTTCTGCCATAAGGGTAGTGTCATCTGCATATCTGAGGTTATTGATATTTCTCCCAGCAATCTTGATTCCAGCTTGTGCTTCTTCCAGCCCAGCATTTCTCATGATGTACTCTGCATAGAAGTTAAATAAGCAGGGTGACAATATACAGCCTTGACATACTCCTTTTCCTATTTGGAACCAGTCTGTTGTTCCATGTCCAGTTCTAACTGTTGCTTCCTGACCTGCATACAGATTTCTCAAGAGGCAGGTCAGGTGGTCTGGTATTCGCATCTCTTTCAGAATTTTCCACAGTTTATTGTGATCCACACAGTCAAAGGCTTTGGCATAGTCAATAAAGCAGAAATCGATGTTTTTCTGGAACTCCCTTGTTTTTTTGATGATCCATCACATGTTGGCAATTTGATCTCTGGTTCCTCTGCCTTTTCTAAAGCCAGCTTGAACATCTGGAAGTTCACAGTTCACGTATTGCTGAAGCCTGGTTTGGAGAATTTTGAGCATTACTTTACCAGCATGTGAGATGAGTGCAATTGTGCGGTAGTTTGAGCATTCTTTGGCATTGCCTTTCTTTGGGATTGGAATGAAAACTGACCTTTTCCAGTCCTGTGGCCACTGCTGAGTTTTCCAAATTTGCTGACATATTGAGTGCAGCACATTCATAGCATCATCTTTTAGGATTTGAAATAGCTAACCTGGAATTCCATCACCTCCACTAGCTTTGTTCATAGTGATGATTCCTAAGGCCCACATGACTTCACATTCCAAGATGTCTGGCTCTAGCTGAGTGGGAGTGATCACATCTTCATTATTATCTGGGTCATGAAGATCTTTTTAGAAGTTCTTCTGTGTATTCTTGCCACCTCTTCTTAATATCTTCTGCTTCTGTTAGGTCCATACCATTTCTGTCCTTTTTTAAGCCCATCTTTGCATGAAATGTTCCCTGGTATCTCTAATTTTCTTGAAGAGATCTCTACAGAGGACGAGATGGCTGGATGGCATCACCGACACAATGGACATGGGTTTGGGTGGACTCCAGGAGTTGGTGATGGTCAGGGAGGCCTGGCGTTCTGCGGTTCATGGAGTCACAAAGAGTCGGACATGACTGAGTGACTGAACTGAACTGAACTGAACTGAAAATCTAAGGTAGATGTCAAACCCTCAAGCTTTTATGCTTCGGTGATTTAGCTTTGGCTTCTGCAATCAGAAGAGTCTTATGCACTTACAGGCTGCTCTAACCATTTGAGTGTTTTTGATTATTTTAATGCAGAAGAGCAGATAAAGAACTATAACCATTATCTAACAAACTAATTAATCTGAAGTTGAAAGGGCAGAGATATGAATCAATGCATTATGGTCCTGCTTAATATCTATGGTGTTGGAGCACCAGATGACTGGACATGAACCTCAGGAACTTTCATAAATTACTAAGACTTCTCTTTTCAACTTTCTCCTTGGCATCACCCTCCTGATGTTTCCCCAATTCTTCTGTTTCTCCTCATATCTCCTAATTGCTTTTCCTTGCTACTCCCTTTTCCTCCCTGCTTTCTCTTTCTTTTCTCTCTCTTTTCTTCCTAACTCTTTCAGCTTCTTTTCTCTATTTCTTTGCTTTTAACTACACATGATATCTTCCCTGGTAGCTCATCTGGTAAAGAATCCACCTGCAATGCTGGAAACTCTGGTTTGATTCCTGGGTCAGGAAGATTCTCTAGAGAAGGGATAGGCTACCCACTCCTGTATTCTTGGGCTTCCCTGATGACTCAGCTGGTAAAGAGTCCACCTGCAAAATGGAAGACCTGGGTTTGATCCCTGGGTTGGGAAGATCCCCTGGAGAAGGGAACAGCTACCCACTCCAGTATTCTGGCCTGGAGAATTCCATGGAGTGTGTGGGGTTGCAAAGAGTCAGACATGACTGAGCACCTTTCACTTTCAATATCAAATTAATGTTAATGTTAAGTAATAAATGAGTAAATTCCCTGTACTTGAATTTAAAAAGCAATATAAAAAGAATAATGTCTATTTACTGCAGTAAAAACCTACTTATTATTACAACTTTATAAAAATAGACAGGAAAATGAAAATAAATAGATTATAACAGTGGTATGTTCAGGTGATTCTCTTTATTCTTTTTTTTTTTTTTTTAGTGATTTCCAAGTACTTGATGAGCATATATTAGTTTTTTCATGAACATAAACATTTATATCTATGTTTATATATGTATACATTTAATTATAGTAAACTAATGTTGCTTTTTAAATATGTGGGTCTCCTTTCCTTTTTCAGTCACAGTCTGGTAGGATTAGAAAGGCTCCCCTAACCACTAGCAGTCTAAGAAATCCAAGACTTATATGTGTCAAACCTTTTCTTGAAGCTCTCTAAGAATGGAACCTCCTGCAATCCATTTCAGTATTATATTACCCAAACAGTTGAAACACTTTCTCATATTGAGAAATCATTCCTGCTTTAAGTTAAGCCCTTCATCATGTTATTTTTCTCTGTGTATGAATAATAGATTGACATGACTAATAAAACACTTTCATATACTTAGAGAAATCATGGAGATCTTCTCTGTCTATAATCATTCCTTGATGATTTCATCTAGTCTCATGGTAAATGACCACTAAACTAGTTATAGATCCTCATGTAGTTCTGGACAATTTTAGAAAAGTCCATTCCTGTTCTCTAACAGAAGCCAGGAACACTGTATCACGTCTCCCGTATTTGACTAGTGAATAGTAATAATGCCTGACATTTTTGAAACTCTTGTATGTGTAAGGCACAGAGCTAAGCAAGTCACATGTGACAACTAATTTAATTTTCAGATAAATTGAATGATGGAGGCACTAATTATTTTTCTTTTAAAAATGAGGAAATAAAGCCTCAGAAGGATTGAGTAACTCTAAATAGACTTATTGTCTGAATAAAAACTTCTTTGAGGCTTCAAATAGGTATAGTTAAATGAGTTTAGTTTGTTTGCAAGCTTTTAGGACTTCTTTTGTGCTTTAGAAGCCTTTATGCCTACTTTCTGTACTTTTGGTTATACTCTCTATCATTGAAAAAGGTTTGGTAAGTGACTTCAAAATAAGTGAGAGATTTCTAATAATTAATATTTTATATGACAAAGAGGAAATGATGCCCCTAATATTTTTTAAGTAATTATTTAACTAGTGTAATGAACAAATGACACCTGAGCAGGGAATCAGTGGGCCAGAGTTCTCATTCATACCTATGGCTTGTATTATGAGTTTTACAAATTATTTAATTTTCCTCAGCCTCTATTCTTTATAAGAAGATTAAACCAGGTGATCTAGATCTCATTTAGCCCTAAAAATCCTGTAACAATTTTAAGTGGTTTTTGGCTACTGAAAATGCTGGGCTGACTAGAGATAGGGCTATGATTAGAGACGTGAAAGATGCTTTCAGTCCACGGAGAACTATGTACTCTTTCCAGCACTATCTCAGGCTGTGTTACCAAGTCCAAGCTTTTCTTGCTGCTGTAAGTAATTTCCATCTACACATGCTCATACTGAGCTTCTAATACTCTCTGCTATTTAACTTCTGTATGGAATGTAACTACCATGAAATCAGCCTATCCATGATCTAAAATAAGACCATGAATTAGTAAATGATTTTTACTCCTTTACCACTAAACCATTCTCTATGGGACAGTCCTTTTAATATATAAAGACAGTTATATTTTTATTTAAGCTGATCTTTTCTATGCTAAACAATGTAAATTCCCTCAGCCATTACCTTTCAGTGCAATTTCCTAGCCTCTTACCTTTAGTCCTCCAAGGATACCATCCACAATGAGGTACCCAGAACACAAAGCTCCAAATTGAGCAGGGTGAGGCTAACAACAGCTGGACAACTGCTTCCTAAGCACCACTTAACTTCTATTATAAGGCAGCCAAATCTTGCAATTAATGTATTTTGGAGCAGAAGTACTACACTATTGGCTCATCTTAAGCTTGTGAACTAAAAGTTCCACATCACTTTCAAATGACTTGTTGCCAAGTCAGGTCTGTTCTGCTTCTGTACTTGTGAAATTGCTGTTTTTAATCTGTATTTATAGCACTTTGACATTACCTTTCTAAAACTGCATCTTGTTGGTATCATCTCAACATTCTTGTCAATTAGTAAAAAAAAATAAAGTTGCATGTGAAGACGTCAGATATTCCTTGCTATTGCTTAACTTTAGAGATCCTGTCATCCTGGTAATTTTGAATACAATGATTCTTGACTTGGGAAACAGGCCTTTAGAAACACATGGAGGAAACATGTCACGGATTTATGAAGAGAAGACAGTGTCATGCTGAATCACAAACTAGACTCTGACATTGCACATTCATACAAATATGGTTACATGGACCCATACAGAGAGGAACAGTAAAGCGTGTGCCAAAGTGTAAGTCCATATGAGAAACAAATGAAAAACATAAAGCTGTAGGATTAACGTGCATTCTTAGAGGGCAATTCACTAGAAAGAAACCCGTAATGGAATTAGGAGAGCAGAAAGTGAATTTAGTGTATGTGTCAAGACTCAGAGCTGACAGGAGACATTAACTGAGTAACTGAGGAAGTGTATGCTCATGGATCTTCTCCTCATCTTTCATCAGTTTTCTCTTATTACAGGCTATCCCTTTCCTCCAAATCTTGGGACTTTTACTGTAACTCCTGACTCTCTAGAGCTCCTTGCTCTGGGCCTTTGTCTCTAATTATGTTGTTACAGACTTCCTTCCCTTGCTATGACCCTTCAAGACTTTGCTGAATGTTGATTTTTCAGAGCCCTCCTTTCTACCAACCATGCAATTAGAAATCCATTTTTAAAATTGATGTTATAATAGTTAATAGCTCAATGTGTAAACTTCCTCAGGGTATATGCCTTTTAGCTGTGGACCCCCCTAGGGATATGATGCTTTATATGGAGCAATTAGTTTCCAGTGATAAGATTTCAGGCAAGAATATGGGGAATATATGTGTTTGGAGACAAAATTCCTTTATGCCCCTTGATTCCTATACTATACATAGGTTTTCGATTACTTTCTTAATCTTTAAATCCAATTAAAACAAAAATTAAAGTTGAACTTGTCATAATAATGCATTGGAAAATAAACCTCATCTTATTTTTCAGTAACATTTGTCCCAGGCAGTTGGATAGCTTAGGTTCTCTGGAGCTGCCTTGTTATTCTTTTACACATGTGGACTGAGCTAGTTTAGAGGTGTAGTTAGCATATGTTCAGCTAATCAACTCTTGAATGGACCAAGAAAATGTATGGTCCTGTTCAGTGCCATCTACATGTGGGGGAGGCAGGGAATTCAAATTCTACAAAACTGGTTTTTAAGAGAGAGTTTAACTGCACTAAAATCTTGAATCAGATATAAACCCAATGACCTCAAAAAAGTAAAACAATTAAGCATCAACACATGGTTGCTTCTAAAATATTAACTAAGAATGTGGCTACTTATATGTGAAATGAACGTTACTGTCATTGAATTCTAAGCAACTTAGATTTTGCCAGTTTCTGTTAGAGACTGTGTGCAGGTGTGTGTGCTAGGTTGCTTTAGTCGAATCCAACTCTGTGCGACCCTATGGACTGTAGCCTTCTAGGCTCCTCTGTGCATGAGATTATTCAGGCAAGAATACTGGAGTGTGTTGCCATGTCCTCCTCCAGGGGATCTTCCCAACCTAAGGATTGAATCTGCATTGGCAGGCGAGTTGTTTACCACTAGAGCCACCTGAAGTGAAAAGTGAAGTCGCTCAGTTATGTCCACTCTTTGCGATCCCATGGACTGTAGCCTGCCAGGCTTCTCCATTCATGGGATTTTCCAGGGAAGAATACTGCAGTGGGTTGCTATTTTCTTCTCCAAGAGCCACCTGAGAAGCAACTCAAATTGGATAACTACTATAATAATACTAACATTGAAATACAATAATAATATCTTAATACAGTTATATGTCAAAGAGCTTAATGTTCTATGAGAGAAGAAATTATAAACAAAAATTTAAAAACTATTATTAGGTACAAAATTAATATCAAAGGAGCAAAGTTTCTTCTGTGAAGTGTTGAAAAAAGTAAACAGTAAATTTTTTAATGCAACATTTAATTTAGACAGACATTTATTCATCATTGGAATAAAGTTTAATAAAATGTTCAAAGGTTAAGCCAATGCAGACTCTAACCATAACAACTATGTGTCAGATTATAATAAGACTAAATTTTAAAATCTTAATTTTACTGAAATTTTAGTCTTTATATTGTAATTTTTCCCACATCCTCTTATATCTCTTCCACAATTCACCTTTATCTGTACTTAGTTTTCAATAGATTCATTTACACTGATATTTTGAGTAAATATGAAATGACAGACTATCATAAGTGTGTCACTAATAAATTATTACTAATTAATTTTTAAGTATATCTCAAATCATGAGAAATACCTTTTAGCACTGAAGGCCTTATTGAGGATTGATACTCCTAATTTTTATTTATTTATTTTAATTGGAGGATAAGTGCTTTACAACTTTGTGCTAGTTTCTGCTGTATAACAATGTGAATCAGCTCTGAGTATACATATGTATATATCCATCCCCTCCCTCTTGAGCCTCCTCTCCACCGCTCCATTGCACCCCTCGGGGTCATTACAGAGCACCAAGCTGAGCTTCTTGTGCTTTATACCAGCTTCTCACAAGCAATTTATTTTACACATGGTACTGTATATATATCAATGCTACTCTCTCAATTTATCTCACCTTCTTCTGAAGCTCGTAATTTCTAAAAACCACTTCATTAAGGCATGCCTGATATACACAAACATGTACATGTTCAATGTATGTATATAATGATAAGCAATACTAGTCAGAGTTTTGAACATTAAATTACCTTACTAATTCAGATATGTGAAAATTAAATGAACACTAGTTGACATTAATTTCTATACTATCTGTAAAATGTGATGTTTGGTAAACAAATTAAGTAACCATAAGCTATTAGAGAAACCAAAATATTGTTTTCTGTCACTTGAGGGAAAAGTTGTCAGTTTCTGTCAATTGTTCTGCAGTTTCAAGCCATTTTTTTTTTTCATTCAAGCAATACATTAAAGAGAGCTTCTTGGATATGAATCTTTTGGAAATGTAATAAAGAAGTCCTAGTTTGGATTCAAATCCAAGCTAAGACACAAACAGTAGCCATGGGCAAATTACATAATCTCTATGAATCTTGTTTTCTTGTTTATTGAGTAACAGAGATATTATCTAATTTATAGGATTAGGAAGTTTTTAAAACAATGAGTATATGTGAAGCACAGCAAAGGGTATAGTAAATATAAATACACTCATGTCCAATTCTTTGCCATCCCATGGACTGTAGCCTGCCAGGCTCCTGTGTCCATGGAATTCTCCAGGAAATAATACTGGAGTGGGTAGCCATTCCTTTCTCCAGGGGATCTTCCCAACTCAGGGATCAAACCCAGGTCTCCCACATTGCAGGTGGATTCTTTACCATCTGAGGCACCAGGGAAGCCCAAGAATACTGGAGTGGGTAACCTATCCCTTCTCCAGGGGATCTTCCTGACCCAAGAATGGAACCAGGTCTCCTGCATTGCAGGTAGATTCTTTACCAGCTGAGCTATTAGGGAAGCTCAATTTATAGGATTATGAGGTTATTAAAACAATGAGTATATGTTAAGCACAGCAAAGGGTATAGTGTATATAAGTACCCAGTAAATGTTGACTACTAAGTGCCTAACTTACTATGAAAAGGACAAAAAGAGGACAAAACTAAAAAGATATTTTAAATATTCTAAAGTCAGGACTTATCATTTTAACCTTATTTTCCTTCCAGACAGTCCAAATTCATAGAATGTTGCTCTTGTTAAAACCTGTGCTGCCAATATAATGATGACTGTTCTCCTTTCTTTTAAACCTGTGGAAATCTTGGATAATCATCCAAAAATACTGCATCAATGTACATGAGGAGTTATAGCATGTTTGGTCCCCCAGTCTATATTCTCTACTATGATAACTGTCATTTTCTACTCATATAGTCCTAAATAATTGTATCTGTAAGTGTCACTTTGCTTATGACCTATATGTTGATTATCCTGAAATCTGAAATTCCATTCCTTTTTTTTTTCTTGAGCTCTTGTCCATATAGCTAATTGTTACTAGATAATTCTCCTGATAGCCTCCAGGCGTTTCAAGTTCAGTATGTTCCCAAATGAACTCATAATCTTTCTCAAACCTGCTCTTGTCTTCTATTCCTTACATAAGAGCTATGCCATCCTCCATCCAGTTGACCCAACTGGAAACCCTGCATTATTCCTCTTCATTAACTCACATTTTCTGTCACTGAGCCCTCCTACTATTCTATTGCTTAAGTATTTCTCAGCTTGGATCCTCAAATCTCCTCAGAAACTGGTACAGCTGAGAGGCAGTGTGGTCCAATAAAAAGATGTGTCATACAGGCCTGGGTATGAAATTTTGCTTTACCCCTAGTCTATAATTTAGAGCTATAAATTTAATGTTCTCAAACCTTAGTTCTTCACTTGTAAAATGCATTGCACAAAGGTTAAACTGTAGAATGAATATATAATAGGAGATTATCAGTAAATATTAATTCATTTCCCTTTTTTCTCTTCTTCCACTATCTAGCCATTCCTCTTGAAATTCATTTAGTTAAGGCTCTTGTCACAGTCCCACCCACTAATCTCTTAAATATCTACATTTTCCATTTTCTCAGCTTCGAATCCATACTTCAGACTGTCACTATGTGTCTTTCTAAACCCAAAACTTGATCATTGTATTCCTACTTATAGTGCTCATAATTTGATGGTTATGTAACACCTACAGGACCAAATTCAAATATTTGGCTTCAACCTCACTTGCTATTCCCCTCTTTCTTTTCTTCCACCTATATACTTGTTTGCTGTGATTCAAATATATCAGTATTTTTCACACTTCTGTGTATTTCCATTGGCCTATATTTAACCTCGTTCTTTGTCTATTGAGTAAGGAGACAAAACATATCCAGGAAACACTTTAACAACAACAAAAATTAGAATGCCTGTCAGCATGCCACACTGAAGTAGAATTAGCATGTTATTCTGGGCTTCCCTGGTGGCTCAGAGGGTAAAGCATCTGCCTACAATGTGGGAGACCTGGGTTCAATCACTGGGTCGGGAAGATCCCCTGGAGAAGGAAATGGCGACCCACTCCAGTACTTTTGCCTGGAAAATCCCATGGACTGAGAAGCCTGGTAGGCTACACAGTCCATGGGGTCGCAAAGAGTCGGACACGAAAGAGCGACTGCACTCACTCTCAGAAGAAAGGATTAAATAAATTGCCTTCGGAATCCCTGAAATATATCAAGGATCATCCAGAGGTTCACAGAGGGAAAACACTTGTTAGATCTCTCCCATGTAGTAAGTAGTTCCTCCCCCTTTTCCCATTTCCAATTGAATTCCAGAAAAAACAGAACATACAGAGAGAATGGGGGAAGAATATTAACCTATGTAAAAATCCTGGTAATAATAATGACAGCCAATATTTATTGTGTCCCTGCTTTGTATATAGAAAATATTTACCTATCAGCATGTCCCCAGGGCTTCCCTGATAGTTCAGTTGGTAAAGAATCTGCTTGCAACGCAGAAGACCCCAGTTCAATTCCTGGGTCGGGAAGATCCACTGGAGAAGGGATAGGCTACCCACTCCAGTGTTCTTGGGCTTCCCTTGTGGCTCAGTTGGTAAAGAATCTGCTTGCAATGCAGGAGACCTGAGTTCGACCCCTGGGTTAGGAAGATTCCCTGGAGAAGGGAAAGGCTACCCACTCCAATATTCTGGCCTGGAGAATTCCATGGACTATATAGTCCATGGGATTGCAAAGAGTTGGACATGACTGAGCAACTTTCACTTCACATGTCCCCATGTAAATTCAATTCTTCTGTGAAATTCCCTATTAATGAGTATTGGTTCCACTCAATTTATCTATACTTTTAATATAGATGAAATCTTAAAGATCTATTTATTCTCCACAACAACTGTACTCATAAAACACTCTACAGGCCTTAGGTCTCATCACCCTCCATCAGCCAATTCCAGGGGTTTTGGAGAGCTGGGATTGAAAGCATGGACTATCCTTACAGAGCAGAACAATGTAAAGTTCAGTTTGGGGACCATCTATGTTAGGGTAGTAAAGTCACCAACTTCACTTGTTAAAAGCTTGTTTAATATATCTCAGTCCACACCCACTGAATCAAAATCTCTGTTATTAGTTCTCTCAGGTAATTGGTCTGCATGCTAAAGATTAAGAACCTCAAGTCTAGGTGGAATGTCTGTTCATCGATGTCTAGGTGACATTCCTGTTTATCAACATGTCATCACTGTGCTAGGTGCTGAAAACAAAAGGTTAACCAGGCTGACGTGGTATCCCTAATATATAGAGGTCATGAAGTGAAGTCGCTCAGTCATGTTCGACTCTTTGCGACCCCATGGACTGTAGCCTACCAGCTCCTCTGTCTATGTGATTTTCCAGGCAAGAGTACTGGAGTGGGTTGCCATTTCTGTCATAGTTGTTATTAATTCATCTAGCATGAAAATCAAAGTCAATCTATATTTCTGTATTTTTTCTTTTGTTAAATATCTGTTCTTTGATGAACACCATATGTAAAAAACATGCATCAAAAGTCAGTATTTTTCAAAACAATTTTGTATTCTCTGAAGTAAAGCAAGTGTAATAAGGGCATGGTAAAGTAATAAGTGCTAGACCATATAGGTATTTAAATGCAGCATTCTGAGATATATAAGATAGTTTTTTTTTTACTGAATTAATAATATAATTTACTGAATTATAACTATCAGTTATCAACAGGACTTATAGAAAAGTCCTGTAAGAAATATTTTTAACCGCTTAATTTCTTACCAAACATCTCTTACTCCTACAGACACACGTTTTAGATGGCAGTATTTAAAAGAATGCTTTTGGTGTTTTAAGTAGATGTGCATGCTATTTTCTTGCTCAAAGTAGGAGAAATAAGAAAATATACTTTTAGGAAAACTGCTCTACTTTGGGTATAGTCAATATGAGAAAATTTTCAGTTTGTCTTGAGTATGTAATCATTTCACTGTTGGGTATTATTGAACCATGGTTTTATTCTTTTATTTTAATACTCAGAAATATGCTTCTTTCCGTTTTCACTGTAGAACTAAAAGTGTGTTGGAAACTGCTCCAGAATGGGGACTGTGTTGTAGAGGAAAATATCGGGAAAACTGTGGAAGAGCTTCCATGAACATAAATAAGACCTGGCTCAAATGCTGTTACATGCTTTAATTTTTCTGTCTTTTATAACTACTTTCAAAAGACATTCTAAAACTTTACAGGTATTAGAGAATTCTTTGTTAATCATATTTTATTGAGACTTTTTTTCCACTTCTTATTCCAGACACATTTCAGAGTTAATTTTTCAGAGTTTTATTTTTTTACCCTATTTTACTCTGAGACCCAAATTATTACCAAAATTCCCATAATATGTTTGATGATCATATTATATAATAGCACTCTTTGTAAAAGAAGTAGAAACATATTTAAAAGTTGAAAGTAACAATGGAAAGAGAAAGCAGCTGGATAGTATCTTACATGACATGTTGTTTCTGCCAATTAAAATTACTTGACAGAGTTAAGAAAGGTTAATGTAAAATGTAATGCTATGTAAGTAACATTTGAAGCAAAATTTCTGAAAACCTATATATCCATTTGTTCACAAATATAGCATTTCTACCATGGGCAAGCATTTATATACATATGTTTGTTTCTCCCATCTCAAGAAGTTAATGCTCTAAAAGGAAAAATAACTACACAAGTAACTAAAATAAGGCCAGATATTGTAAGCGTTCTTTCTCAAAGGAGTGAGAGATATATTTTGGGAATTCCTGAAAAGGGCAAAAGAGGGGAGGATCACGTACTTGGGCTTAGCTTTGAGAGATGAACAAAACATTGACAGATGAACATGGGTGGAAGGTTACTTTGTAGTCTCAGTGAGCAAAAGATTTAGAGTTGTGAGGATCAGTGGCAGTCTAACTTCATTGATGAGTGTTAAGATGGGAAAAGGATAAATGACCGTTCCCACAATATGTATAACACTGTGTTAAGTGTATTGTTGTTTAGTCACTAGGTCATGTCCAACTCTTTTGGAGACCCCATGGACTGTCCATAGGATTCTCCAGGCAAGAATGCTGAAGTGCAGTTGCCATTTCCTTCTCCAGGGGATCTTCCCAACCCAGGGATTAAAGCCATGTCTCCTGCATTGGCAGGTGTTTTTGTTTGTTTTACCCCTGAGCCACCAAGGAAGCCTGCTAAATGTAGTACATATAATTTAAAAAATTGACAGGATTGCCCCTATATTTCAGAGATGAAAACTCAGAAATGGAAAAATTAGTTACCCTGCTAAGAGCACAGAGCTGTTAATTAGAGGAATCCAGATTTAAAGCCATATCCTCAAACCAGTATTATTTTTATTACTGCACAATGGTAGTGAAATATGAAGACTATAATGCAAGGCAAGGACTCTGCATTTCATTTCATGGACCATGGAGCATTATCAAAATTTTATAAGCAGTGTCGTTTCTTTAGGAAAGCAGGAGGCTGCTTCCCGGGTGAACTGGACTGGGAAAAGAGTGGGTTGAGAGAGACAGTTCAGTTAATACTATAACATTCCAAGTGTGGTAACAATGGTATTGGTAATAGAAATGCAAAAAACACTGGCAAACTATCCCACAGGTGGAATTCATAGCACTGGTAACTAGATGTAGCAGATTAGAAATAAGAATTTTTTAAAAAAGCATTTACATTTATAAACTAGATGGTTTGGAAAATTGTGATGCCATTAAACAAAACAGGAAAATCAAGGGGACTTAACTTGAAATTTGGTAAAATGTAACTGTGCTGGGCTAAGCCGCTTCAGTTGTGTCTGACTCTTTGTGACCCTGTGGACAGTAGCCTGCCAGGCTTCTCTGTCCACGGGATTCTCCTGGCAAGAATACTGGAGTGGGTGGCCATGACCTCCTCAAGGGGATCTTCCAGACCCAGGGATCTAACCCGCATCTCTTATGTCCCCTGCATTGGCAGGCAGGCTCTCTACCACTAGCACAATCGGAGAAGCCCAAAATATAACTACTTGCATCACTTCTTAAAAATCTATAGCAATAGCTTTTATAAGAATGAATGTACAGTCAAAATTCCTCCAACAACAGGAAACTTTACCATTTTTATTTTTCAAGAGGAGAGAAGCCAGAGTGCAGACTTGGGAAATGAGTTTACCAGTGTGATCTTCAGAATCTTTGAAGTGGTCTCAAGGTACCAATGATGATAGATTGCCAATGCATTATTAATTCAGTATTTATTATAGAAAACAGAAGGCAAGCATTGAGGCTTTATTTATTATATTATTTAAAAATTAGATAGTTTGTGGGTGCATTATATTAAAGAAACCTAGGAGTTTTTATAGTCTTGATTAAATGGTATATTTCTAAAAAGGGCTTATAAGAGTAAAATGAAATTGAACAATTCATTCATTTTGTGTGTTATGTCTATTACTGATATTTTTTCCTTTGGTTAGATAATACTTTCTTAATTTTTTCCCAACCCAATATTCACTTCATAGCAAAAGTGTTGTTGGGGAGAGCAAACAAGTTAAAATATGTTAAGATTTTCTGAAAATTTAGTGAAAGGTGCTAAGGTGAGGGCTTCAACTTGATAAGATGAGTAAGTCTAAGTTATTTATAATTACTAACATAAACTATTAGTTCCCTGGACAAACAGGACAAAAAAAAATGCATTTAAATAGTCACAATCCACAAAAAAGCTATTATTTGGCTTTGAGTCATATGTAAAGGTCATTTAAACTCATAAACATGCACTTCCAGCCTAGTTAACTTGTGTTTCTAATTAATTATCATTTAGAGGTTTTAGTTTTATTTGGATTATTTTTCATCCAAGATTTTCCTGTTCCCTGTTTCCCAATTTAAGATTCAACACACTTCATGCATTTTAAAATAATACTCACTGGAAGAAACTCTTTAAGAAAGCAATGACTAGAAATTCCTTTTTACTATTGCCAAACTTTTGTCTTTATAGAAATCAGAGTGAACTTTATGTTCCCATATTTTCTAACTCTCATACAAAGTGAAAATGTAATACACCAGACAACAAAACTCAAAATCAACTTCATGATAATGTTTCATAAAAGCAATGGGATTAGTTACAGTTGTGGATACTTCTGAAGTTCCTAAATTTTGTCTTTTAAAATTTAATCTATAAATTTAATTAAAAGACAAAAAATAAGCTTTGCAGATAAATTCAAAACTTTTTTTTTGTGCACAAGTATTTTGCTTACTTTTTTCTACTAGGCTGCCCAACATTCTGCTCTTTAACTATAAGTAATTGGTTAATTTTTATTTTTTAATAAGTTATAAGAGTTACCACTGGTTGTAAAAATATGATCTGCTGTCCAGGTCAGTAAGACAATTCCTTTGATTATCCTTATTTCCTATTTTTTTTTAAAAGACTGCTGCTGAGTCACTTTAGTCGTGTCCGACTCTGTGTGACCCCATAAACAGCAGCCCACCAGGCTCCCCTGTCCCTGTGATTCTCCAGGCAAGAACACTGGAGTGGGTTGCCATTTCCTTCTCCAATGCATGAAAGTGAAAAGTGAAAGTGAAGTCGCTCAGTCCTGTCTGACCCTCAGCGACCCCATGGACTGCAGCCTACCAGGCTCCTCTGTCCATGGGATTTTCCAGGCAAGAGTACTGGAGTGGGGTGCCATTGCCTTCTCTTGTAATCAATACTTGACCATATCCTGTCCTTCTTTGGTGATATGAATACAAATATGTGACTCCATGAACTGTAGCCCACCAGGCTCCTCTGTCTGTGGGACTTTCCAGACAAGAACACTGTAGTGGGTTGCTATTTTCTTCTCCAACAAACATTACAGAGTATCTTAAAAGTTTCCGGGGACGTTTCAGAATGCTCTCAGTCTTTGTTCAAGAGAGGGAATGTGTAAGCATGTGTGTGCATGCGTGTATCTGTTTCTCCTACCACATTGCAGTTGGCTGCAGGGGTAATTTGGAGGAGAGATCTGTATGTTTGGCCACTTTAAACATGGAAGGTAGGCTCTCAACAGGCTCTGTGTGTCAGGTGCACTGGATGCCTGCAGCAAGCTCAGAAGCTTTCTCAGAATACCTATTCTTAGTAAATCTAGTGCATTTCCTGAATGTCCGCATCCTCATACGTCCATACAGTGTTGTATATTCTTGTGGCGTGGTATTCTTTTCTTTATTTTGAGGTAGAAGAGGGAAAACTGTTTAAGAAGGAACCTGGATTTCAGCATCATATTTAATGCTTCTCCTTTCCCATCTGATAAAGTGGTTACAGTTTCCTATATCTTTATCTTAACATATCTTAAAAGTCTGCTTGGTTTCTTTTCTATCTCTTATTCTGTAAATTTTGTTTTTATGAAATTCATAGAATATGGAACATCAGTTCAGTTCAGTTCAGTCGCTCAGTCGTGTCTGACTCTTTGCAACCCCATGAATTGCAGCACACCAGGCCTGCCTGCTGCTGCTAAGTCACTTCAGTCATGTCCGACTCTGTGCAACCCCATAGATGGCAGCCCACCAGGCTCCGCCATCCCTGGGATTCTCCAGGCAGGAATACTGGAGTGGGTTGCCATTTCCTTCTCCAATGCATGAAAGGGAAAAGTGAAAGTGAAGTCACTCAGTCATGTCCAACTCTTTTCGACCCCATGGACTGCAGCCCACCAGGCTCCTCTATCCATGGGATTTTCCAGGCAAGAGTACTGGAGTGGGTGGCCATTGCCTTCTCAACAGGCCTCCCTGTCCATCACCAACTCCCGGAGTTCACTCAGACTCAAGTCCATCGAGTCAGTGATTCCATCCAGCCATCTCATCCTCTGTTGTTCCCTTCTCCTGCCCCCAATCCCTCCTAGCATCAGACTCTTTTCCAATGAGTCAATTCTTTGCATGAGGTGGCCAAAGTATTGGAGTTTTAGCTTTACCATCAGTCCTTCCAAAGAATACCCAGAACTGATCTCCTTTAGAATGGACTGGTTGGATCTCCTTGCAGTCCAAGGGACTCTCAAGAGTCTTCTCCAACACCACAGTTCAAAGGCATCAATTCTTCGGTGCTCAGCTTTCTTCACAGTCCAACTCTCACATCCATACATGACCACTGGAAAAACCATAGCGTTGACTAGACGGACCTTTGTTGGCAAAGTAATGTCTCTGCTTTTCAATATGCTGTCTAGGTTAGTCATAACTTTTCTTCCAAGGAGTAAGCGTCTTTTAATTTCATGGCTGCAGTCACCATCTGCAGTGATTTTGGAGCCCCCCAAAATAAAGTCTGACACTGTTTACATGGAGCATAGTTATAACTAATATTTATATGATGTGGTATATTATTATTTTATGCTTTTAAAAATGATCAAACACATTTTCAGAGGCTATGGGCAGGCTGTGGGTCACAGCATGAGCTGTACCTGAAGCCTGAGGCAGAGTGTGTTGGGGCCAGATCATCTCGACTCCTAAGAGTCACTGGGTTGTATCTTTTACCAGCCCCACAGTTATCTCTTAAACTAGGTTTGGAGCTTGATAATGATATGAAATTGGACATGTGGGAGTATTTACACCATGGAAACTGGCAAATACTACAAATCAGAGCCTTTTCTTCTGCAGAGTCAATTGTTAGATATTTACTAGCACACCCACTGCCTGGAGCTGAAGTTTCCACAGCTATCACTTTCCTCCTTGGCACCATACCTCACGACTGCCTCATTTGTCTCTACCAAAATCAGACTTCACGTTTCGTTAGTGCTATGGCAACTCATACATGAAAAGTCAGACCAGAACATCAAGTATCATACAAGAGGCAGGCCCTGGACTTTGAAGAGAGGAAGAACACTGATATCCTCTCCCTGGTACTTACTGAAGTTACTTCTGAAGTTCTCCCATGCCCTACCCCTCACAAAAAGCCCCCAAAACCTATTGTCCCTAGAAATTGATAAACTGTACACTTAATTATATCATATATAATCACTGATACACACACAGTAAGCAATATGCTCAGACATATAGTTATGCTTATGAAAAGTAAAGTGTAATTTTTAGTGGAATAAAATATAATTTACATGTTGTGGGTAAGTACTGCGTGTCCACATATAATCTCTGAATGCACTGTAGTTTCTGGAATATACATGAAATCAAATTAGCGCAAATTCTAAGGCTGTCATACCAAGATTCCTTTGTTTTTACTACTTATATTTTGACATTTCTTCACAGTGTATGCAATTATTACCAAGTATTTGAGGTGGGAGTATTAGTGAATTCCAAAAATGTTCTAACAACAGTCAAGTCATAAAACAAATATTTTAACCCCCACACATTGCATTCATTATAGCCTGAAAAAAGTCAGTCTTATATATTAATTACTGAACGATTCTGAAACCCCTCTGTCACTTGTAAAAATTGTACAAGTTCTCTGACTTGGCAATATAATTTTCTGTACTGAGCGGAGGCATATTAGAGGTCAAAGCTGTATATGGTCTTCATGTGTAAAGTAACTATCAAAGACGAGAGTCATATGTTTGCTTTTTGTTTTACCTGTTTTTTTTTCATATATTGATTTTTATATTTCTTTCTTAAAGAAATTCTGCCCAAGCTAAACTCTACTACCTCAGGATCCAGTGTGGATAGTTGGCATCCATGTACCACATTATCCCTTGCCTACCTCTTCCATTTGTCTTAGTCTAGTTCTCTCTAGTCTGTTTCTCACTGATTCAAATACTGCCCATCTTGATAGACTTTTTCAAGACTGTCCTGTTTTCAGAAGTCCTTCCTTCCTGGACTGACACTAATCTTTTCTCTTCCTTACTATTTTGCCACTGAGAGTTTTTCCTATCATGTGGGCTAATAGCAGGTCTCTATTTCCTAAAGGGAAACGAATAAAGGGGGCTGCCCCAGGTGGCGCTAGTGGTAGAGAACCTGCCTGGCAATGCAGGAGATATAAGGGACGCGGGTTCTATCCCTGGATTGGGAAGATCACCTGGAGAAGAAAATGGCAATCCACTCCAGTATTCTTGCCTGGAGAATCAGAGGATCCTGGTGGGTTACAGTCCACAGGGTCGCAAAGATTCAGACATGACTGAAGCGACTTGACACACATTTCTTAAAAGCAATTCATGGGGAGGGAGGAGGGAGAAGGGTTCAGGATGGGGAACACATGTATACCTGTGGCAGATTCATTTTGATATATGGCAAAACCAATACAATATTGTAAAGTTAAATAAAATTAAATTTAAAAAAAAGAAGAAAAAAAAAAGCAATTCATTTCTCAAAGAGAGCTACCAATTAGTTTTTCTGTATTTCCCATACACTGAGCAATAGATCTGTGTATAACTCTAGACATGGCAGTTACACAGCCAAAAACTTTGTTTTATTGTATTTAGATTCAAAAACTATCAAATCGACATACTCCTTGGTCATTACTATGGTTATAAAAAGAACAGTGGCTTATTTGACATCAGGTATGTTTTTCAATGCAAACTGTAGCTTATCTGAAAAACTGTATACTTCATTCTCTGGCACTTCTCCACACTTAATGCTAGACGTCTTGTCTTTCTGTGAAAAAAAGACAAGTTACTCTTGTTTAACTTGATCATATGAGGTTGATACCTGCACTATATTGGCTAGAATAGTCTATAAACTGTGCATCCAGGTAGTGAAGACACAGTATGCATATTCTTAAGGCATCAAAAAAGTAAGGGTAATCCTGATTTTTTTGAGGAAAGATTTTGATACTCTAAGTATCATCACAGAAGAGATATCATAGAAAATTGAGCTGAATTCCCTTGTGCTAATTATTGCATTGATTGAACTTAAAATCAAAGAGGTGAAAGGTCACTGTTTGTATATGGAACACTCTATTTCTGCTTTACTGACTATGCCAAAGCCTTTGACTGTGTGGATCACAATAAACTGTGGAAAATTCTGAAAGAGATGGGAATACCAGACCACCTGATCTGCCTCTTGAGAAATCTGTATGCAGATCAGGAAGCAACAGTTAGAACTGGACATGGAACAACAGACTGGTTCCAAATAGGAAAAGGAGTACATCAAGGCTGTATATTGTCACCCTGCTTATTTAACTTATATGCAGAGTACATCATGACAAACGCTGGACTGGAACAAGCACAAGCTGGAATCAAGATTGCCGGGAGAAATATTAATAACCTCAGATATGCAGATGACACCACCCTTATGGAAGAAAGTGAAGAGTAATTAAAAAGCCTCTTGATGAAAGTGAAAGTGGAGAGTGAAAAAGTTGGCTTAAAGCTCAACATTCAGAAAACGAAGATCATGGCATCTGGTCCCATCACTTCATGGGAAATAGATGGGGAAACAGTGGAAACAGTGTCAGACTTTACTTTTTTGGGCTCCAAAATCACTGCAGATGGTGATCGCAGCCATGAAATTAAAAGACACTTACTCCTTGGAAGGAAAGTTATGACCAACCTAGATAGCATATTCAAAAGCAGAGACATTACTTTGCCAACAAAGGCTCGTCTAGTCAAGGCTATGGTTTTTCCTGTGGTCATGTATGGATGTGAGAGTTGGACTGTGAAGAAGGCAGAGCGCCGAAGAATTGATGCTTTTGAACTGTGGTGTTGGAGAAGACTCTTGAGAGTCCCTTGGACTGCAAGGAGATCCAACCAGTCCATTCTGAAGGAGATCAGCCCTGGGTGTTCTTTGGAAGGAATGATGCTGAAGCTGAAACTCCAGTACTTTGGCCACCTCATGCGAAGAGTTGACTCATTGGAAAAGACTCTGATGCTGGGAGGGATTGGGGGCAGGAGGAGAAGGGGATGACAGAGGAAGAGATGGCTGGATGGCATCACTGACTCGACAGACATGAGTCTGGGTCAACTCCAGGAGTTGGTGATGGACAGGGAGGCCTGGCGTGCTGCGATTCTTGGGGTCGCAGAGTAGGACGCAACTGAGCGACTGAACTGAACTGAATAGGCCCTCTGGTTTACATAATAGATATAACTTTGAAAAATTGATGATTGCGTTTCTTATACCTTAATCACATCTGAATGCATAAAAAGGATCCCATTATTTAAAATATTTTACCAAAATTCTTTCCAATGAAAGTATTTTGCAGGATAAACAGTAAGCTTCTAACATATATATATCTACTAAATTTAGATAATTCTTGAATAAAGTTTCTTAACGTGGAGCTGTTCTGCAATCCTTCTTTTTCTTACACTGGCTAGAGATCCAGCTTTTCTTCAGATATATCTTTAATCCAGTCCCTCGATTCTCTTTTATATTAGTGTGGGCTAATATAGCTTAAACTCTCTCATTGTTCTGTTTTAACTCCGTGTCTCCTGACTCCTTGTGCAGGATCTGCTCTCAACAGCCCACAACTAGAAAGCCTGGGGAAGAAAGGTGAGGGCAAATTACAATGACTCTTACCAGCGGGAGGAAAGCTAACTTAGCTTTATTCAGTCTATGACTGCTCTTTCTTCTCCTGCTTAGCTTAGTTTGCTTTCAGTTAAGTTAGAACACAACTTTGAAAGATAAACAAGTGAGATGTAACATGAATGTAGCTGAGACTAGTGAAGATTATGGAATGTACAAAGGACATAACTATTCTGGAAGATAATTGATAAATTATAAATTTAATATTACGTTCAAAATAAATAATAAAATTGTCTTCTCTAGGCCCTAACTTGGACATTTATACATTCAATTTTGGCATATTGGAATTGTGCTGTGGTAGCTATAACATTATCAAATTCTCTAAGCATCAATAATACTTTGAGGTTGTTGCATGAGGTTGTGTCTCAAAGTAGGATTGAGAATCAGTATTAGTAATATACACAAGTATAATGTATTGAGGAAACAAGTACACTCATCTCCAACCCCAATGCCTATCACCCTTGCCTTGGAGAAGGACTTCATCAGCTTCTGTCTAGACTAGAGCTGTCATCTCTTCACTGGCCTTGCGTCTTAGCAATCCATCTCTTACGCTATTAACAGAAACATCTTCCTAAGCCGTTCAGTGGCTCCTGTCTCCTATAGGATAAAAACCTAAATTCAACTAGCCACATAAGGTTTTCATGATTTGGTTATGCTATGTTTATTGTTTTTTCTCTTGGCAGTTCACCTTGTATACGCTACAAGCACAGCAAACCAAGCCCCAAATGCCACGGTATTTTATGCTTTTTCTCTTTCTCTATATTTTATGCTTTGTCACTTTCTCTCTCTTGCCTAATTTTTCCTGTATCACTACTATCTTGCTACAAACTTTCACGATTTTGTAGAACAGATGTTGAGGAAAGGCAAGATGGTTTATGTAAGAGGAAAACCATAGCCATTTACTATATAGCTCTTTGAGAAATAAGCAGGTCGACATCATTTTTTTGATCTTCAAAATTATATGATGGGGTTCAAAAACCAAGTTGTTGTTTTTTTTTTTAAAGAAGTTATACTACAGTCCTAAAATAAAGCTGATCATTTTCATTGAAGAGATACTTTTAAAACCTGCCTTTGTGAACTTTGACCACCCTCAAATACCTGTTGTATACAGAATACTTTTATTAGTATCATTGTCTAATTACAGCAATAATCCCATAAGGGATGGGTTGAGCAGGGCATGACTTTTCAAGGATGGGGAGGAAATATTAGAATCTTCATGAAATATGTGCAGTTTTAAAAACTCCTAGTAATTCTGAAATCTTTTTCCCTGAAGGATGTTCAAAAATGCCTGCCCCATCCCCAACACCTAGCCTATCATTCTGAGAATCACTGGTTAAAGAAAAAGTACAAACCCAAAATAAAGAATTAGTCTGAGTGAATTCTTTGAAAATATATAATGGTGAGATTCCTCAGGGATCACTAAAATGATCACAGTTAGTCAACATTTTCTAACAGTAAGAATATGTGGTGAAAATTCCAAGTTTACAGATTATGCTACCATCTTTAAATTAGTAAAATAAGCTAATGATGATAAGATTCTGGAAGAGATAATATGTGTATATACCTAAGCCAAAAACTGGCAGATGAGTTTTCTCATGAGTTTGCAGTAAAATTTAAATTATATTTATAAGACAAAGGGCTCTGAACAATAACTTCCTCATGAAAAAGCATCAAGCAATCACTCTGGATGTCTTCCTAAAGATATTAATATATACTTTTAGTCAAGAGACCAATAAAGTAATGGGCATCATCAGGAAGAAAGTAAGACACAAAACAGAACATATTATAATAGTTCTGTGTAAACAACATGGTATATTTACATCTGGAAGACAGATGTTATCCTCTTTGCTTAGCACGAATAGGGACTACACAGTACAATGGAAGCATCCTAGAATTAGAATGAATGAATGATGTAAGATTCATGCTAAAAAATCTGGGCTATGATCTAGATAAATAAATGTTTATTAAGATGAACTATATTCAGTGTCTATAAAATCATAAAAATATGGAGAAGCAGAATAGAGACTTGTTAGTCAACTTATGAAATATTAGAACTAGCATGCACCTAAAGCCTTAATGTTCTAGGAGCAAGGCAGAGAAATAGACGTGCTATACTACACAGCAAACAGAAAGCATATGTGAGTTGTTACACATGTAAGTACTGCATGCGAAAAATATAAATAGGTTCAAGAGAGGTTTAGCCAAAACTAAAAATGAAACCTATAACTGATTAGAAAACTAGAGATGTTTGGAATCAAACATGGAGCTGATTGAGTTGGCATAATAAAATATGATCTGAGATGAACTATAGTTTGAATAAACCATGGAATTTTGTGCTTCTTATCTAATTAGATGATCTCCAAAAATGTAATGAAAATTAAAGGGAAATTTAACAAATACTTCTGGTTAATCAATCTTTACCCTTAGGTTCTTCTGATGTTTAGCATGATTAAGACACACATTAATTCTTTGAATCCTGGAGTATTAATTTACATTTGCTGATTTAAAGTATGACACACTAGTTAACATGGGGTTTATGCATTATTCTGTCCTTCAGCACTTAATGAGAGTCTGCCAAGTACAAAGCCTTATAATAAGTACTAGAGATTTGCAGAAGTTGTAAGGTAATCTCTCCTCAAATAGCTTGTAAATCAGATTTAAAAAATAGGCTAAAATTATGAGGAACAATAAAATAGAGGTGATTGCTTTTGTAGTATAGCAATGCATTCTTAAAGTAAAATAGATGATGACAGATTAGAAAACTGTAAAAAATTATGGAGAAACTTGAATTTTAATTTGGCTTTGAAAGAAATATGTTGCTAAATGGAAGCTGTTAAAATACTGATTCCTAAGCCTCCCCTCAAACCTATTGGATCAGACTTTCTTAGGAGTAGGAACTGGGCATTTGAAAATTTTTAAAGAGTTCGTCATGTGATTCCATGCAGCCAGTCCATGAGGCAATACTTGGAAAATACTGAAATAGAGACTCTATGTAATTACGGGAACTGGTGGGCAGATGCAAGAAAAGTTTCTGGCAATTTGTATGGGAGAGAAAGACAACGAGCAAATCAGTTTGGAGCCAAAGGCCCATGTAAGTTGTAGAGGAACAATGGGAGAAAATTGTACAAGTAGGCTGGAGTCAAATTTTGGAGGGCATTGAATTCCAAGAAAAAGAAGCTTTATTTTGTTTTGCTTTTAATAGGGTATACCACTGAAAGTTTGGAAGCAAAAGAATAACCATTATAACATGTCCTTTATGAATCAGTTCAGTTCAGTTTAGTCGCTCAGTCGTGTCTGACTCTTTGCGACCCCATGAATCACAGCACACCAGGCCTCCCTGTCCATCACCATCTCCCGGAGTTCACTCAGACTCACGTCCATTGAGTCAGTGATGCCATCCAGCCATCTCATCCTCTGTCGTCCCCTCTTTCTTCTGCCCCTAATCCCTCCCAGCATCATAGTCTTTTCCAATGAGTCAACTCTTTACATGAGGTGGCCAAAGTACTGGAGTTTCAGCTTTAGAATCATTCCTTCCAAAGAACACCCAGGGCCGATCTCCTTCAGAATGGACTGGTTGGATCTCCTTGCAGTCCAAGGGACTCTCAAGAGTCTTCTCCAACACCACAGTTCAAAAGCATCAATTCTTCAAATTAGAGATACCAAGGGAACATTTCATGCAAAGATGGGCTCGATATAGGACAGAAATGGTATGGGCCTAACAGAAGCAGAAGATATTAAGAAAAGGTGGCAAGAATACACGGAAGAACTGTAAAAAAAAGATCTTCACGACCAAGATAATCACAATGGTATGATCACTCATCTAGAGCCAGACATCCTGGAATGTGAAGTCAAGTGGGCCTTAGAAAGCATCACTATGAACAAAGCTAGTGGAGGTGATGGAATTCCAGTTGAGCTCTTTCAAATCCTCAAAGATGATGCTGTTAAAGTGCTGCACTCAATATGCCAGCAAATTTGGAAAACTCAGCAGTGGCCACAGGACTGGAAAAGGTCAGTTTTCATTCCAGTCCCAAAGAAAGGCAATGCCAAACTACCACACAATTGCACTCATCTCACACGCTAATAAAGTAATGCTCCAAATTCTCCAATCCAGGCTTCAGCAATACGTGATCCGTGAACTTCCAGATGTTCAAGCTGGCTTTAGAAAAGGCAGAGGAACCAGAGATCAAATTGCCAACATCTGCTGGATCATCGAAAAAGGAAGAGAGTTCCAGAAAAACATTGATTTCTGCTTTATTGACTATGCCAAAGCCTTTGACTGTGTGGATCACAATAAACTGTGGAAAATTCTCAAAGAGATGGGAATACCAGACCACCTGACCTTTATGAATAAAAATAGGTAAATATAAAGTCAGAGAGACTGAAGAGTGGTCTGGTTAAGAACTAGTTTCGGTACAAATAATGAAGGACTGGACTAAAGTAATGGTAATGGAAATGGAAGAGAAGTACTAGACACAAACTTCGTAATACAAAAAGGGCAAATGTGATTATTTCTGGTACAGTTTCGGGTAGCTGGACTGCCTTTTTATAGTTTCAGTATCTTTCTCTGTAAATTCATATTTTAAAAATTTCTTTTACTTTCCATTTTCATTCTGTTGAAAATATAACTACTCAGTATTAATAAGAGTCTTTGTTAAGACTGCTAGCAAAGAATGAGTGCCTAAGACTTATTAAGAACCAATGACCAAAATGGCTTTAAATCATGCTTTAATTTTTCAATGCTGATTACCAGCATGATCTAAAAACCAAGTGTTTAGAATTGTCTTATTGCCTGGGTGGCAGAATATTTAAATATAAATTAAAGAGGGAAGATTACATTATATACATGCCAGCAAAACTTCATAGGACATAACAAAGTTAAAATAGAGGGATAATGTGGATGTGTGGTTCATCTTCTAAGCTGGTATCTCTGTGAATTACGTGAAACCTACTTGACTCCTAGAGCTAGTTGTAAGCAAAGTGTGAAAGAAAGTGTCCATAATTTCTCCCTTTTGTGACCATTTCCTCTTTCATTCTTGGTGTCCTTATACTTATTCCATTAGCACAGTCACATTTTGCTCTCAGAGAAGATATAGACACTTACAACACATATGAATTTATGTCTCTGCGTTATGTCTCCCTGGTATATTTGTATTTTGAGCCTTCTCTCTAGTCTTATGTAATAAAAAATTTGGCTTCCTTTGGAATGTATTTGAGGCTTCAGGAAAAGTCAGAAAATGGGAGAGAGTTTTTAGGCAGTAGGAAGAGATTATTTTCTATTTCACATAAAAATCTGATATTTACCTCACATCTACTGGTATTATGGTATCTGTACTTGTGATAATTTTGGAGCCATTTTTAGAACATAGTAAAGTGTTGTATTTGGCAGATGTACATATTTTACATCTGCCAAACATAAAGAATTCTTTCTGAATAAAAGTATAGAACCTACAAAGATAACAGGGCAAGCAAAGTATTTCCTTCTGGCTGATTGAGGGAATATGCTTTCCCTGGTGCAAAGAGGAAAATCGGCTCCTTTATGTTCCAGAGAGGCTGTAAATGATAAGGAAAAGGTCAATAAATTGGTATAGAAATTTAATTCTGTGTAATACAGTTCAGTGGTGTTCCTATGACATTACTCAGTAATATGCCAGTGGAATCATCCTATTTGTTGCACAACTGAATAGTTTGCTTCTAATCCTGGCATAGTTCTAACCCTGCTGAAACAAGCTGTTGTAACTTAAATTCTTTCAAAACAAAACACTGCCATCACTGTACCACAAGCCAATGTACTTTCTAAAGATTTTCTAGTGTTTCATTTATTTTCTTAAAAAATTCCCGAATGAAGGACACGATTCTTTTTACCTAACCCAACAAGTTATTTAAGTGGTTTTCCACATCATTATACAATAGATATAGGAGTGATAAGAACCGTAATTGATTTACCCTCCCACCCCCCAGTGATGATGATAGTGTGGAATCAATTCTCTGGTTGCGGAACATTTCAGTTACATTTGATACTAACAATTATGCAATCATGTGGAACTGTTTTGAGTTTCATGCTGGTTTGATGGGAATTACACTTTCTGGGTTTTGGTAATAATTTATGTACTTGTGTTTCTTTTTTGCTGGCTTTGATTTGATTAGTTTTCTAATTTCTTTTAGTGTATTCCAAAGTTCTGTCTTAGATCTATTATTTAACAGTTATAGAGCATGCTTTTTTAGGATAATGTGATCCAAAGACAAGATTAGCATTATCAACCACATGTATCAATTGTGTTATCTTACAATAGTGAATTCTAGGGTTCCTGGGAAAAGTAAGAGAATCTGGAACCTGCTAGAGGTCACCACCTCCACAAAGTCTTTTGTACCACCTATCCAAGTGACATCCTATAAAGAAACACAGGGAAAATGAACTTACTTTTTTCCCAACTCAAACACTGAACTATTGCCACTCTGCAGCGGAGTCAGCACGTGCACAGCATACCAACCTAATGGTCCTAATCCAGCACTAGCCTGAAAATAAAATCTGTCTTCATGTTAAGCAGTCACTTTGCTTAACAAATTTATTTCAATCTAAGATAATTTGGTGTTTGTTTTACTATAACTTTTGAGAAGTCAATTTTAAACAGCATGTACACATTACTAAAGATCACCTGCTTATGTTTCAGGTTGACACCTGGAAACAAAATATTGTCAGTTACGAATCCTTAAGCAAATACATCTTATATAATTTTCACATCTTGATAAAACTTGGTTCATATATAAGTTCCACATGTAAGTTGTTTATAAGAAAATAAATGACTCATAAATCATCTTAAAAATTAATTTAACACTGACACAGACTTAAAGTAGTAGTATATGAGTCTTTTGTCTTCTTATAAGCAATTTATTTACAGTGGTCTATATAAGATTTATGATACTCTGCTTTTGGACACATTTGCTTTAAATAATTAATCCTTGATTAGAGGTAAATATATCATTCTTTTCACTGAGTACTGTCTATAAATAAACTGCTACTTCTTTCAGAGACACTTTGAAAATTAAACATAATTCCATTTCTACTTGAAGGAGAGGAACATTAAAATTAGTTTAATTATCAAAATATTTCATATTTGGTTCTAAAAAATTATATACAATTTATAAGAATTATTTTATTTCATTCTAAATCTCAGACCAATAAATCATTTGGCTTTTAATAGCACAACAATTTTTATTCCCTTTCTTAGAGTCAGAACAGTAAAAACATCTTTCTTTTTATAGTCAAAGACAAAACAGTGACTTATGGATTAAATTACTAGCTGTCACTAAAAATTCAAAAAACTTAAAGTTTTGATTTCGCTAAAAGCGGACTAAAATTAGTTGAGGTGCTCATTTATAACAACTATTGGCATCAGTTGGTGCTAGTGGTAAAGAATCTGCCTGCCAATGCAGGAGATGCAAGAGATGCAGGTTTGGTCCCTGGGTCGGAAAGATTTCCTAGACTAAAAAATGGCAACCCACTCCAGTATTCTTGCCCGGAAAATTCCATGGACAAGGTAGCCTGGTGGGCTACAGTCCAGGAGGTCACAAAGAGTTGGACATGACTGAACACACACACACACATTGGCATAAATGAATAAACTAATCTTAATCACAAAGAACTTGTCATGAAGAAGTTACACCTTTATTTTATTTTTTTTAATTTAATTTTATTTTTAAACTTTACAAATTGTGTTAGTTTTGCCGAATATCAAAATCAATCCGCCACAGGTATACATGTGTTCCCCATCCTGAACCCTCCTCCCTCCCCATACTATCCCTCTGGGTCGTCCCAGTGCACTAGCCCCAAGCATCCAGTATCGTGCATCGAACCTGGACTGGCAACTTGTTTCATACATGATATTATACATGTTTCAATGCCCTTCTCCCAAATCTTCCCACCCTCTCCCTCTGCAACAGAGTCCATAAGACTGTTCTATACATCAGTGTCTCTTTTGCTGTCTCGTACACAGGGTTATTGTTACCATCTTTCTAAATTCCATATATATGCGTTAGTATATTGTATTGGTGTTTTTCTTTCTGGCTTACTTCACTCTGTATAATAGGCTCCAGTTTCATCCACCTCATTAGAACTGATTCAAATGTATTCTTTTTAATGGCTGAGTAATACTCCATTGTGTATATGTACCACAGCTTTCTTATCCATTCATCTGCTGATGGGCATCTAGGTTGCTTCCATGTCCTGGCTATTATAAACAGTGCTGCGATGAACACTGGGGTGAAGTTACGCCTTTAAAAGTAGTTGATAACAGCAATAATATGACTGAGAAGCTATTGGCTAAAATATATTACCATAATAATTAGCAAATTCAAAATGAAAAATAATTGTAAGGAAAGAACTGAGGACTACCTAGCCACTTCAATCCAAAGAATTCTCATTTCCACAGCACGATTAAAGAGTCCATTGATCCCAGTTTATCAGCAGATGATGGTATTGAATAGAAAGAGTAATTATACACGTTTCAGCATCACTCCCACAAGTAAAATTTAAGCCCTGCATACAACTGTAATCAAACTGAGACCTTCTGACTCATTCATCTTTTGAAGACCTTGGGATTGTGATCAGAGTATGGATAATGACGACATTCCAGGATGTGACAGTAGACTACAGATTAAAGGGTTAGAGGAGTACATGTGAGGCCACTTCAAGTGATACTGACAGATACTTCCCTTTAACACTGTGAATACTGGGAATGATGAGTAAATATGAAAACTTTAAAAAACACTAACATTACTGCCATATTTTTAAAAGTCCAATATCACGCAGAATTCTTTGGTGCTATGCAAAATTATTTTTTATTACTAACAAACATTTCTGTCAACTTTATACATCTAGCATAGCCAGAATTTTATTGTGAATTTAGATCACAGAGTGATTTGCTTATGCAAAATTCAAGAACAAGATACAGAGAACTGCCATCGCTTCAAACTTCACAAAACTTAAACACGTTATCATTCGCACCCTAACTTTTTCTCATGTGCGCATTCTCAAAATTAGCCAGGTTTACAATGATCCTTGACTTCTCTAATTCCCTATTCTTCTCTCTTGGCCTCAACATCTATTGGGCCTAGAACCTGAGGAAATGGGCAGAGTAAGAAGGATGAGTAAATGAGATAGAAATAATCTGAACCATTGCTGTGAAGTGTATGTTGAGAAACTGTGTTCTATTATATTGAGTGAAAGATGCTAGGTTAGATAACAAGGTGGTTCATTCCGGTATTATGCTCCACTTCCTAGAAAGTAAATATAGCATATAGGCATTGAGAAGGGAATCATCCAGAAAGAATGGAAATAAATGCTTCCAGGAACTCAGCAACTAGTCAGGAGAAATTCCAGGATGTAAAAACATCAGGAACTATCTGGAGTGACATGGGGTGTATTTGTTGTGTTTGTCTTTGTGTCTGAGATGGTTACCAATAACATTCAATATGAATACAAACTTTATTTATTTGTTTTTGGCTAGATGTAAAAGTGAAAAGTCTGAGACTGTTTTCTAGCTACAGTTTTGTAGAGAAGATAAGTATTTTTAGAGAGGGTTAAAAAAAATCTAATTCAGGAAGGAAGCCAAGAAGAAAAAAACTAAAGAAGCTTGGAAATCTAAACTATCTTTAAGAATTTGGTGAATTTAATAAACAGTGACAGGTTTAAAAGACATTTGCTCCTTGGAAGAAAAGCTATGACAAACCTAGACAGCATATTAAAAAGCAGAGTCATCACTTTGCCGACAAAGGTCCATATAGTGAAAGCCATGATTTTTCCAGTAGTCATGTATGGATGTGAGAGTTGGACCATAAAGAAGGCTGAGCACCAAAGAACTGATGCTTTTGAATTGTGGTGCTAGAGAAGACTCTTGAGAGTCCCTTGGACAGCAAGGAGATCAAATAAGTCAATCCTAAAGGAAATCAACACTGAATATTTGTTGGAAGGACTAATGCTGAAGCTGAAGCTCCAGTACTTTGGCAGACTGATACAAAGAGCTGACTCATTGGAAAAGACATTGATGCTGGCAAAGATTGAAGGCAAAAGGAGAAAGGGGCAGCAGAGGATAAGATGATTAGACAGCATCACTGACTCAATGGACGTGAATCTGAGCAAACTCCAGGAGACAGTGCAGGACAGAGCAGATTGGCGTACCACAGTCCATGGGGTCACAAGGAGTTGGTTGGACACAACTTAGCAACTGAACAACAATTTCTCTTACCTCATCATTTAAAAACTAGATGAAATTGTAGAAGGATTCTATTAATCAGATTAGAATAGCAAATTGTATTTCTTCAGTTTTAACACTATGTGATTTATATTTTAACTTACATTTATTTTAATACATTTTCAATCTGCATATACCACTTAAGATCATTTTGAAATTTATTTATCCTCAAATAATGCTTTAAAAATAATTAATTTGAAGATATATTGTAAAATAATCATGTGTTAGAAGGGAATATTTGATACTTATTTACATAAAATATGAATCATTATACTAAACTTTATAAAATAATCTTGAAAATATAGTCGTGTCTGACTCTTTGTGACCCCATGGATAGTCCATGCAATTCTCTAGGCCAGAATCCTGGAGTGGGTAGCCTTTCCCTTCTCTAGAGGATCTTCCCAACCCAGAGATCAAACCCAGGTCTCCCACATTGCAGGCAGATCCTTTACCAGCTGAGCCACAAGGGAAGCCCGAAATAAAATTTCTTTTTGATAGGCACACTTTTTACTATATAAATATTCTAAAATAATGAAATGATTAAAAATATTATTAAGGAAGACAGATTATATTACTGTAGTTTATGGCCTATATTAAGGGAAATAATGAGCAGTATTCTGTCTTGGGCTAACTATATTGATCTAGTTAGGGAGAGGGTGGGAAGATTTGGAAGAATGGCATTGAAACATGTAAAATATCATGTAAGAAACGAGTTGCCAGTCCAGGTTTGATGCACGATACTGGATGCTTGGGGCTAGTGCACTGGGACGACCCAGAGGGATGGTATGGGGAGGGAGGAGGGAGGAGGATTCAGGATGGGGATCACACGTATACCTGTGGCGGATTCATTTTGATATTTGGCAAAACTAATACAATTATGTAAAGTTTAAAAATAAAATAAAATTAAAAAAATAAAAATAAAAAACTGGTTTTAGGTAAGTAATATAACTAATGGAGATTCTGGAATCCATGTGTATGATGTATGACTGAAGAAACTACAGATGCTTTGCCTTGGTATGACCAATGTCTTAATCTCTTTGAAGCGCTGTTATATGGAAAAAGTATTGATTATCTTGCAGAATTTTAGAGGATATATCTGAGAGTATGTAGTAATACCTAGGATCAGAGCTATCTGATAAGTGTAATGAGGCACTTCAGCAGTTGCTAATCTATAATACATTAATGTGAGTATATAGACAGAAAGATACAACAATAGACAAAACAAGATAGCCAATATAGGGTAAAGGAGAGGGAGGCACTGTATCAGTTGAAAAATGTAATGACTTTCATTACAATGTAATGAACAATGTAATATTTAATAACTAATGTTGAAAAAGTTAGCTAGCTATTTTCAGGAACAAAATATCAGTTTAGAGTTCCATCTCAAACCATGTGCCAAAATTAATTCCAAAAGAATTTAAGAGATATATTTTAAACTTAAATTACAAAAGCAAGAAATAAATGTATTTCAGATAGTAGAATGGAAAAATACTTTTAAGCATAAAAAACAATATCATAAATTATCAAGAAAGACTGATACATATGGCTACACAAAATTAAGCATCTTAAAATAAATGTATAGATTAGGATAGTGCAGGATTAGAGAAAGAGTGAGAATTAGGAATAGAATGAGGGATGTTGACAGTGCCATAATATTCAGAGAATGTTTATGACTATTGGAAATAGGCACTTACCCTGGTTTAGGCACTTATGAGGTCACTGCTGGCCTTGAAGAGATAAAGCCATTAAGCAGATTAAAAGTTAGGATGCAAGTGTTAAATTGAGGAAAAGTGAACAAATTTAGTCTATATGTTCAAGAAATTTGGTGTTAAGTGAAAAGGGAGCTGCTGCTAAGTCGCTTCAGTTGTGTCTGACTCTGTGTGACTACATAGACCGCAGCCTACCAGGCTCCCCCGTCCCTGGGATTCTCCAGGCAAGAACACTGGAGTGGGTTGCCATTTCCTTCTCCAATGCCTGAAAGTGAAAAGTGAAAGTGAAGTCGCCCAGTTATGTCCAACTCTTCGCGACCCCATGGACTGCAGCCCATCAGGCTCCTCCATCCATGGGATTTTCCAGGCAAGAGTACTGGAGTGGGGAAAAGGGGGCAGGGCAGTCTTTTGAAAAGATTTCAGAGTTAGAGGCATGAACATTTTATTCATCTGGCCCATAGGCACAAAGCTTAGTGCACATGAAAACATCAAGTACTTATAATGTATTTAAAACTTTGAAACTTAGACACTGACAGTAAAATTTGACAGGAAAATTAAAAACTAGAGATTATCAAATATTTAACTTATAAAATATATTATGCCAACTTCTTTATTTATTAAATTTAATAATACTTTTTCATAACATACAAAAACAATCAGATAATTTTTTTCTTTGCAAGAATTCCCTAGAAAGTACAATATTTGCAGAAATGAGTTTTCAAAAATAGCAAATGATAAATAAAATGAGTTACTTTAGACCAAGTAATTTCAAAAGAAAATCTATATAAAAGTTTTAAATAGTTATACTGTATCTAATGAAAATTATGGACGTATTTTGCCATTTGATTATAAAAATATGCTTTCAAAAATAAAAAATCAGTGTACAAAAATCAAAGCAGTGCTAACACATATCTTAGACTTACTCTTTAATTAAAGCCATAATAACATTAAATTAGTAACGAAGTTGATCAAGCCTAAATATTTTACGTGCTTTACTATTTACTTATATAAGTTAATTATAATTTGCAACTTGATGTTTTAAAATATCATTAAGAAAATTTCCAAACATTTTAACGTTAGATTTATGTTGGGTGGTCTTGAGAAACAATAGTACGTAGGGTGTATGAATATCTTAAAACAGCTTTATTGAGAGAACAATTTGGAAAGCATATTTTTGTGAACAAAAGGCAATGAAGGGAGGGACTGAAGACATCCAAGACGGACAGGAGGATACAGAATCAAGAGTATAATGTTCTTTGAAGGCAATTCCTTTGAATTTACAATATCGTGTGTGCATGCTCACATGCACGTTTAATAATAATTTGAGCAGTCACATGCAGGATATTTAAAAAACAATACTATGATATAGGATTTTAGTGTGTCAAATACACAACACACATTTATTTATTTTTTTTAACTTTTAAATTTTATTTTATTTTTAAACTTTACAATATTGTATTGGTTTTGCCAAATATCGAAATGAATCCGCCACAGAATTCTTTATTGTTCTTGACTTGTGACCAAGGTACAAAAGTCAAAGCAGTGCAAACACATATCTTAGACTTACTCTTTAATTAAAACCATACTAACATTAAATTAGTAATAAAGTTGATCAAGCCTAAATGTTTTACATGCTTTACTATTTACTTACATGTTAATTATAATTTGCAACTTGATGTTTTAAAATATCATTAAGAAATTTTCCAGACATTTTGGAGTATATTGAGTATTTCTGTATACATGTGCTATGGATATTTATTTATAAATCTATGTATGTACAGTTATTTATAAAATAACCAATGCTATGTATCTACAATAACAAGGGTACAACATACAAAGTACAAAGTGCAACTAAAAAGACCAGAAGGAATTTAATTAATTTAGAAAAGATGTTTTCAAATTTTTTAGACTTGAGACAACTTTATACTCTTAAAAACTATTGAGGACCCAAAGAGCTTTTGTTCATATGGGTTTACAACTACTGATACTTCCTGTATTCAGAATTAAACTGAGACATTTTAAAACTATTTATTGACCTATTTAAAAATCAAAATAATGGCCAATTATGGGACAGTTCATAATATTAGCATAAGAAGAAAACCAGGGTTGTACAATTCTAGAAATTTTCTCTTTTTATCTACTCTGCATATCCAATTAATTTTCCTAAAACACAATCTGACATTTTTCAAATTTCAAACATTCAAAGACTCCTCACTGTTAACAAATAAATTAAAAAAAAATTTTTTTTTAGTTTTTATTTTATTTATTTATTTTTAAATTTTATTTTATTTTTAAACTTTACATAATTGTATTAGTTTTGCCAAATATCAAAATGAATCCACCACAGGTATACATGTGTTCCCCATCCTGAACCCTCCACCCTCCTCCCTCCCCATACCATCCCTCTGGGTCGTCCCAGTGCACTAGCCCCAAGCATCCAGTATCGTGCATTGAACCTGGACTGGCAACTCGTTTCTTACATGATTGGCAATCAAGGCCTTCAACAAACTCACCCTAACATTTTTTCTAACTTTTTCTATTTCTTTGATACATTTCCTACTCCAGATAGCTCTAATTTCTATCTTCTAAAAATGAGTTATGAATCATAGACTCTATTATCTTAAACTTTTATCTCTCAATTAGCATGATGTTTCCATTCTACCTATGTCAACCTTATATCTTCTTCAAGATGTAATTCAAGTTCTGTCTGTTCCTCAAATCCTCTGTTGACCACCTAGGATATGTAATACCTCTTTCTTCTGAATAACTATTGAATTTATTTTCTATTCTGTTCTTTTTAGCAACTGGCATATACTGTTGCTTATAATTCATTTTAATTTTCTGTAGGAGGAAATATAATTGATTTGATATATATTTTATTAATCCAGATATTTTTATGATATTACAATTAAAGTCACCACATCAAGTTTCTAAACTATCACTCAGTTCAGTTCAGTCACTCAATCGTGTCCAACTCTTTGCAACCCCATGGACTGCAGCATACTAGGTTTCCCTGTCCATCACCAACTCCCACAGCTTGCTCAAACTCATGTCCATCGAGATGGTAATGCCACCCAACCATCTCATCCTTTGTTGTCCCCTTCTCCTTCTGCCTTCAATCTTTCCCAGCATCAGGGGTTTTTCAAATGAATCAGTTCTTCGAATCAGGTGGCCAAAATGTTGGAGTTTCAGCTTCAATATCAGTCCCTCCAATGAATATTCAGGACTGATTTTTTTTAGGATGGACTGGTTGGTCTCCTTGAATTCCAAGGGACTCTTAAGAGTCTTATCCAAAACCACAGTTCAAAACCATCAATTCTTCAGCGCTCAGCTTTCTTTATAGTCCAACTCTCACATCCATACATGACTACTGGAAAAATCATAGCCTTGACCAGACGGACCTCTGTTGGCAAAGTAATGTCTCTGCTTTTGAATATGCTGTCTAGGTTGGTCATAACTTTTCCAGGGAGCAAGTGTCTTTTAATTTCATGGCTGCAGCCACCACCTGTAGTAAATTTGGAGCCCAGAAAAACAAAGTCTGTCATTGTTTCCACTGTTTCCACATCTATTTGCCATGAAGTGATGGGACTGGATCCATCATCTTAGTTTTTTGAATGTTGAGCTTTAAGCCAACTTTTTCACTCTCCTCTTTCACTTTCGTCAAGAGGCTCTTTAGTTCTTCTTCACTTTCTGCCATAAGGGTGGTGTCATCTGCATGTCTGAGATTACTGATATTTCTCCCAGCAATCTTGATTCCAGCTTGTGTTTCATCCAGCCCAGCATTTCTCATGATGTACTCTATATATAAGTTAAATAAGCAGGATGACAATATACAGTCTTGATGTACTCCTTTTCCTATTTGGAACCAGTCTGTTGTTCCATGTCCAGTTCTAACTGTTGCTTCCTGACCTGCATACAAATTTCTCAAGAGGCAGGTCAGGTGGACTGGTATTCCCATCTCTTTCAGAATTTTCCACAGTTTATTGTGATCCACACAGTCAAAGGCTTTGGCATAGTCAATAAAGCAGAAATAGATGTTTTTCTGGAACTCTCTTACTTTTTTGATGATCCAGCGGATGTTGGCAATTTGATCTCTGGTTCCTCTGCCTTTTCTAAAACCAGCTTGAAATCTCTGCACCTTCCCCTCAATTTTGCTGTGAACCTAAAACTTTTCTAAAAGATAAATTCTTAAAAAATTGTTTCAAGCAAGAAATGTTCAAACACTAAAGTCATAAATGCCACTAATGATATGAACAAAGAATTAGCATGGATATTTGATAGGGAAACACCTAAAATTCTAGGAGGAGATGTTGGAGAAGTTTTTAAAAATGTAGTAGAAATTTATACCTACGTTCCTCATTTCTCATTCTTAGTACAATACAGGCTTAAATAACAAATAGGCAAAATGGTTTAATGAATGATTAAACCACAGGGGAAAAAACCTCCAGGGAAGCCATTTTGGGCATATTTCCTAGTTTGTAAGGGAGACATCCTAATGAATAAAATGATACTTCTGTTGACAATATTGTTGACAAAAATATTGCTAATGAGGTGAAATGGCCAATTTACTTGACATATTGTTTCATTTTTCACGTTCTATTGTATGAGCTGATCTCTTTGATTTTTTTTTGAAGTCTGTCATTATATTACCACAGTCATTATGGTAACAACTCAATGCACTCATGTAATATGCCTTACATATTTGGGAACACATTTATTATGTTATATATAAACATGAACTTCTTGTAAACATAAATCCAGATTTTACAGTATGAATGTATTATCACGACTGAGCCTGAAGGGAAAGTGTCTACATATTGTAATTAACATTACCTCTATCATTCTACAGTTATATTTTATAGACAGTGGGTCTATAAAAGAAAAGCCAGCAAATATGACAGATTTCATTCCCTAATTAAATCTGGCCCTGAAAGATACTCTAAGCCTTTGCATCAGTACTCTTCTTTCTATCTAAGAGAAAGTGTAATATTGAACAAGAGGGAAATAGCAGAAATAAAGGGACTTGAAGGAAAGGAAAGGTAAACACTGACTTCTTCACAGCATTTTTACAGTGGTAAGATCTTCAGAAAGCAACTATTTCATATGTCCTTAAATAGATATATTTACCCAATTTTGAAGGTACTACAAATATGCTGAACCCATTCTTCATTGTATTGATATAAATTTAAACTAACTGGATTTTGCTGCATAAATTACTTCCCTTTGATCTTCCTGAACTGAATAAGAAGAACAGTTAGCTGCTAGAGAAAGTGCTCCAAGAGGGCAGGGTTTGAATTGAGCAGCTCTGAATTGAGCTGAGGACAGAACTGGCTTTCAGAATATATTATGTCAGCAATAATAATTACTATAAAGTTTAAGTACAAAAGTAAATATGTTACAAGTTATATACTTTCACGGTATTATATAGTGATTAAGAGCCAGACCACTCGGGTTCAAATTCCACTTCTGCCACTTACCAGCTGAGAGAATCTGGGCAAATTAATTAACTTCTTTGTGCCTGAGCTTGATCTATAAACTGGGGATAATATGGGTACTTGCCTTATAGTCTTGGTGATAAGTAAATGTATTAATATATAAGAGTGCTTAAACAATCCTTTGCATGTGGTATCAACTCAGTAAACATTAAATATTACTGTTATTATTATTATAGCAATGCAAAGAAATAGAGAAAACAATAGAGTGTGAAAGACTAGAGATTTCAATAAAATTAGAGATACCAAGGGAACATTTCATGCAAAGATGGGCTCGATAAAGGACAGAAATTGTATGGACCTAACAGAAGCAGAAGAGATTAAGAAGAGGTGGCAAGAATACACAGAAGAACTATACAAAAAAGGTCTTAATGACTCAGATAACCATGATGGTGTGGTCATTCACCTAGAGCCAGATCCTGGAGTGTGAAGTCAAGAGGGCCTTAAGAAGCATTACTACAAACAAAACTAGTGGAAGTGATGGAATTCCAGCTGAGCTATTTCAAATCCTAAAAGATGATGCAGTTAAAGTGCTGCACTCAGTATGCCAGCAAATTTGGAAAACTCAGCAGTGGCCACAGGACTCACAAAGGTCAGTTTGCATTCCAATCATAAAGAAGGGCAATCCCAAAGAATGTTCAAACAATCATACAGTTGTGCTCATTTCACATGGTAGCAAAGTAATGGTCAAAATTCTCCAAGAACTTCCAGATATACATAGTGGATTTAGAAAAGCAGAGGAACCAGAAATTAAATTGCCAAATTCCACTGGATCATAGATAAAGCAAGGAAATTCCAGAAAAACATCTACTTCTGTCTCATTGACTACACTAAAGCCTTTGACTATGTGGTTCACAACAAACTGTGGGAAATATTTAAAGAGATAGGAATACCAGACCACCTTACCTGTCTCCTGAGAAACCTGTAGGCAGGTCAAGAAGCAAGTTAGAACATTACATGGAACAACTGACTGGTTCAAAATTGGGAAAGGAATATGTCTAGGCTATATATCGTCACCCTGCTTATTTAACTTATATGCAGAGTACATCACGCAAAATGCCAGGATAGATGACTCACAAGCTGGAATTAAGATTGCCAGGAGTAATACAAACAGCCTCAGATATGCAGATGACACCATCCTAATGACAGAAAGTGAAAAGAAACTAAAGAACCTCTTGATGAAGGTGAAAGAGGAGAGTGAAAAAGCTGGCTGAAACTCAACATTCAAAAAACCAAGATCATGGCATCTGGTCCCAACATTTCATGCAAATAGATGGGGAAAAAATGGAAACAGTGGCAGTTTTATTATCTTGGGCTCCAAAATCACTGCAGACAGTGACCGTATCCATGAAATTAAAAGACACTTGCTCCGTGGAAGAAAAGTTAAGACAAACTTAGTGTATTAAAAAGCAGACATCACTTTCTGACAAAGTGATGTTAGCATATATATATATATATATATATATATATATATATATTTTACATATAGACATAGCTATGGTTTTTCCAGTAGTCATGTATGTAAGTGACCATGAAGAAGGCTAAGTGACAAAGAATTGATGCTTTTGAATTATGGTGCTGGAGAAGACTCTTGAGAGTTCCTTGGACTCTCAAGATCAAACCAGTCAATCCTAAAGGAAATCAACCCAGATATTCATTGGCAGGACTGATGCTGAAGCTGGAGCTCCAATACTCTGGCCACCTGACACAAAGAGTGGAAGCATTGGAAAAGAGTGTGATACTGGGAAAGAGGGGGCAGGAGGAGAAGCGGGCGACAGAGGATGAGATGGTTGGATGGCATCACTGACTCAATGAACATGAGTTTGAGCAAACTCAGAGACAGTGAAGGATACGAAAGCCTGGGATACTGCAGTCCATGACATTTCCAAGAGTCAAATGCAACTTAGCAACTGAACAATGATTATAGTAAATTGGAAATATAATTGTAGAGAAGAAAAAGCTTCAAATATGTAACTTTTTTGAAACCAAATATCTTTTTCTGCAAAATAAAAAAATTGATAGTTTGCACTTCCCACATTTAATAAGGACTAAGTGTTTGTATTTACATGTTCTGAGTGGGTCGGGGTGTCAGGCTGAGTAAATAATCACATTAATAATCTTAACTCCCAGTTGAAACAAATAAGAACAAATGGTCATTCTTGGATAATCTGTAAAACTAAGTGAATAACTGACATATCTTTCTGTGATTCCTTGCAGACATCATGGAAATCAGGACAGTGGCTGTTGGAATTGTAGCAATCAAAGGAGTGGAAAGTGAATATTATCTTGCAATGAACAAGGAAGGAAAGCTCTATGCAAAGGTATTGATAGATGATAGCTTAGACTTAATTTCTCAAACTTACTTTTGTCAAAAGTATCTTCCCTTTCTGAAAAGTAAAAGTGAAATTAATTCCTCTCACACTATGTAATTCAATGATTTCATTAAAACATTTTCTATTTAGGAATTAAGGAAAAATGTTTTCTGTGTCACCTTGGACAATTTGTTTAAGCTCTCTGGCCTTTGTTTCATCATCTGTAAAATAATTTGGATTAACTGACCCTTAAGGATCCTTCTGGGCTTCCCCAATGGCTCAGTGGTAGAGAATCCACTTGCAATGCGGGAGATGTGGGTTTGATCCCTGGGTTGGGAAGATCCCCTGGAGGAGGAAGTGGCAATCCACTCCAGTATTTTTGCCTGGAGAATCTCATGGACAGAGGAGCCTGGCGGACCATAGTCCAAAGTGCTGCAAAGAGTCAGCAACTGAGCATGCATGCATGCAAGGATCCTTCTAGCTCTAAAATTTCATTTGCACTTTAGATCTTTAAAATATAAAATTTCCATCTGTCAGCTCTTTTTGTTAAAGTCCATGCAGTTTGCACTTTGTTGATATGAAAATTCTTGGTGAAAAAAATCCAGACTTTTGTTTATCAACAACAATCTCACAATGATAGATTTTGACTTATAAGCATTCCCATTGTTCCCTCTTTATTACAATACAAAATATGTAACAGTTTATCCCACTATGATACAGTATAATTGACTTTTATTTTGTATTCCTGGCATAGACTACATAAAAATATAAGTTTAACTGAATGAATGACAAGTTGGATGGATGAGCAAATTAACTTTTTAATTTTCCACCACTATCACAGGTAGTATAATAGTAAATGAATAAAAGTTGTAAAATATGACTTCAGCTGAGGGAAGGAGTATGTGTGTGTGCTCAGCCAGAGGATCTGCTAATTATATAAAAATCTCAAGGTTAGGAAAAGAGTGACTTGGGCATAGTAATATGAGAGCTGCTAATTAGAGGAAAATAGCTCTTAAGAATAGTAGCAACTGATTGCCAAAAAGCAACATGTTTGGAACTATGTTACATAACTAAATGTATAGCATTTTAGCTTTGTAAAAAAATCTGATCTTTTTTCAAATATGCTATCCAACAAACTGCATTATTCTTGATCAAAAAAGTCATGTAGGTTTTAATTTTACCAAATATTATGTTTATTCTTTGTTTGAGTCCTAAAAATCATTTGGATAATGTTGTTTGTTGTTCTTCATTGCAGAAAGAATGCAATGAGGACTGCAACTTCAAAGAATTAATTCTGGAAAACCATTACAACACATATGCATCAGCTAAATGGACACACAGTGGAGGAGAAATGTTTGTTGCCTTAAATCAAAAGGGGGTTCCAGTAAGAGGGAAAAAAACGAAGAAAGAACAAAAAACAGCCCACTTTCTTCCTATGGCAATAACCTAATCATATATGGCATATAAGAAACCAGTTCCAGCAGGGAGATTTCTTTAAGTGGACTGTTTTCTTTTTCATCTTTTCTTTTCTCTTTTTTAAACTAACCAAGAAAGGCTGGAAAACTACTGAAAAACTGATCAAGCTGGACTTGCGCATTTATGTTTATTTTAAGAGACTGCATTAAAGAAAGATTTGAAAAAAATATACACAAAAATCAGATTTAGTAACTAAAAGTTGTAAAAAGTTGTAAAACTGGTTGTACAATCATGATGTTAGTAATAGTAATGTTTTTTTCTTAAGTTAATTTACCCTTAAGAGTATGTTAGATTTGATTATCTGATAATGATTATTTAAATATTCCTATCTGCTTATAAAATGGCTGCTATAATAATAATAATGCAGATGATGTTATATAAGATGTGTCAGACCTAAAGGCTGCTGGAATGATCTGTCAGATAATCAAGCCAACACTAACTATGGAAGTTGAGCAGTATTTGAATACGTTCTAGTGAAAAATTATGAACCACTCTAATCAGAAAAGAAACAAGTATTCTCAAAAATTCCATTATGGAAATGAGTCAAAGCAGTAGTTTTATAAGAGTATAGAATTAGAACATGCTCATACCTACCAATTAACAAGAACAAAATTCGTAATGCTGCTCCAGTTGAAAGGGTATTGCTTACAGGATGTTTTAAAAAATCTTGTATATAAAATAGCAATAATGATGATAATACTGTATTTCATCTCACTCACCACAAGATAACATTTTATAATCCCTAAAAGTAAAATCCAAAAATCTTTTATGTTTTTTTGAGGTAACATAATCTTTCTTTTGTATAATTCATATTCAGGAATATGGCTTTTAATAATGTTCTTCCCGCAAATAATCGTGCTTTTCTCCTCTGGTTACAGCATTAAACTCTATTTTAAGTTGTATTTGAACTTTACTGTTTTGTTATTTAAGTTTATGTTATTTATAAAAAAAAAACAACCTTAATAAGCTGTATCTGTTTCATATGCTTTTAATTCTAAAGCAATAACAAAACCGTCTGGCTCCACTGCAAGTCCCCCTCCCCCTTGTGACCAACATCAAGTCTAGTACACAGCAGTCAGGCCAGCAAATCCTGGATGGCAGACAAAAATGACAGCCTGCAGCATTTCTTACAATAGACGTCTCACAGGGAACAATACAAAAATGTGAACTATGTTTTGTGACATATTCTCGTCAACTAAATTGGATCTTATAAGTAAAATCACTGCAGATAAAAGGACTTACAGGATTTAAAAGTTAAGCTTTGTTTAAGTTCATGAGAAGAAAAGTAAAATACTTCTAAAATATGCATACTTAAGTTAGTAGTTTTTCTAATCTCTAGAAATCTCTGCCATTTAAAATATGCCAGCATTGAAAGTTGCTTTCCTATTGAATGGGGAAGACACAATGTCTGAAGTGGAGTCTATAGTTAGGGATTTGAGACTCTGAATAGTAATCAAGGCTTGAGGTCAGGCTACATATGATGGACTTATTGGAAAGATAAATTTCTAGTTCATAATACTTCCATTAGAAGATCTTCGTAGTACTTTATTGTTCAATTGAAGGCCAATATTTATCTAAGTTAAACTGCTGATATGCTAACAATGGTGGTTTTGATTTCAAACTATTTGTCATTAAAGTCCCTTTATTTCATACAAATATCTCATAATACATTTATAGGTAAGAGTTACATAAAAAGGCTAGGTCAACAGAAATAACAGATTCATTTGATTTTTTTGTGGCTCATCTACATGATGAGGCTGTAGGAAGCTATGAAGGATTGCCTGTCCTCAGGTATACTCTGGGGAAATGCCATGCCTAATAGTCTTTATTATTTGACTCCAGGGCCTTGATAACTTAGGTTCCTAGATCAAGCTTCTGTGCCTGGTATCTTGGGAACATACCAAGATAAGAATCGATGTTTCTCATTATTTGTTTTCCTTACTGCCTAGCAGAGTGTCTCTACCCATAATAAATTTTTTATATTAATTCATTGAATGTTTAATATCAAAGTGAATTCATAATGAAACTAATTTTAACTAATTTTTAAAAGTTAGGGTGAAAGATGGTTATATGGAAATTTAAACAGAAATAGTGTGTATGTATATAAGCTATGAGCTATATTAGGATCAAATACTCTGACTAGAGTTATACTTATTAACAAATTATAAAGCAAGACTGAATTAATCAATATTTAGCAGTAAATATGATCCAGTAGTGTTTCTAGAAACACTTAACAATTCTTTATCCTCCCCCCTTTATTTATTAATGTGCAAGTTTTAGAAAATAAAATCTGTACTAATTATATATACTTAGAATTCAAGAGTCTTACAACTGCAAGGAATCTTAGTCCTTACTATTTCATTTGTAGACCAGGGAATTGAGATTGTATTTTAATAGATCCCAATAACACAGCAGGTTAGGTTCAGAGCTGCCACAAGAGTTGAGCTCACTCAGCATGTGCTTCTTGCTCTTAGATGATTACAATTATTAGTTAATAGCCTTTAAAAAAAAGTATTCCTATAGAAATATGACCTTTACATTTACATTCAAATGTGCCATGTTGGGAAATTCACTTGATATATAATAATTAGTCTATACTGTGATGAATTGAATAAAAAGGAGTAAAAAAATGAAATTTCCAATTCTGATTCCTATTCAACTCTTACATGCACCTCTTTACAAACGGAAAGCATTGTGCAAATTAGCCAGATAAACAGAGTAATCTTTTCTAAATGTTCTTTGAAAGACAAAACTGGTTAAATACATTGGTTTTCAAGAATTAGGAAGGAAAAAGCTGAATAGTTAACAAAAGAATAAAAAATATATTTTCAATGCAGTTAGTGAACTAAAATATTTTTACATAAAAATGCTATAAAATAAATTATCAGGCTTTGAGCCGGCAAAAATTCAACTTAATGACAGAAAAGAAAGGATGCTGGATATAAATTCTTGGTTTCCATCTCTTAGTGTTTGCCCCTTCTGGTTCTTAAAGAACATAGAGATGGACTACGGAACTGGCTGTGCATGCGTCAGTCGCTTTAGTGGTGTCCAATTCTTTGCTACCCTGTGCATTTAAGCCCACTAGGTTCTTCTGTCCATGAGATTTTCCAGGCAAGAATACTGGAGTGGGTTGCCATGCCCTCCTCCAGGGGATCTTTCCAACCCAGGGATCGAACCTGTATCTCGTGCATTTCCTGCATTGCAGGCAGATTCTTTAACTACTGAGCCACCTGGGAAGCCTGGAACTGGCTGTACTAAAGGCAATTCTGTAACCACAAATACCCTAAATCAATGCCTCTCAAATTTCCTACTGAAACATCAATAACAGTAGAGGTAGAGAATGAGTCTAAGGAATAATGAAAAGGAATCCCACCAAAGACACAAAATTTCTTGAAAATTTTTCTTAAAATTCATGTGATTTTTGCATTTTATTCCATAATACACTTATGTCTGCTTTAATATAAAATTCACACTAGTGGAAAAAAGTGATATATCAGAAAGATGTATAAGTTTTATCATGTGGCCTCATTTACACTACTATCCTACTGCCATATACCTAGGCATGAATAAGACACAAGAGAGCCTATACTTCACACAGTTCAACTTTACACACAGATGACACTTGGTTAAAGAAAACCAAAACTTTATATATTATAAAAGTTTACTATGAACTACAGTGACGCTAAAAACATTTAAGGACCAGTATGAGTAGTTGATGCCATCAAGGTTTTGCATTCATTATGTCAGCAAATCTGGAAGACCCAACAGTGGCCACAGGACTGGAAAAGGTCAATCCTCATCCCAATTCCCAAGAAAAAAAGTGAAAAAATGAAGTTGCTCAGTTGTGTCCAACTCTTTGCGACCCCATGGACTATAGACTACCAGCGTCCTTCATCCATGGGATTTTACAGGCAAGAATACTGGAGTGGGTTGCCATTTCCTTCTCCAATTCCCAAGAAGGGTAGTACCAAAGAAGATGCTACCTATCACACAACTGCATCCATCTCACATGCTAGTAAGGTCATGCTTAAAATCTTGCATGTTAGGTTTCAGCATTATGTGAACCAAGAAATTCCAGATGTCCAAGCTGGGTTTAGAAAAGGAAAAGGAACTAGAGATCAAATTGCCAACATTTTCTGGATTACAGAGAAAGCAAGGGGATTACAGAGAAAGCAAGGGAATTTCAGAAAATTTTCTATCTCTGTTTCATTGACTATGCTAAAGCCTTTGACTATGTGGATCATTATAAGCTGTGGAAAGCTCTTAGAGAGACAGGAATACCAGACCATCTTACCTATCTCCTGAGAAACCTGTATGTGGGTCAAGAAGCAACAGTTAGAACCGTGTATGGGACAACTGACTGGTTCAAGATTGAGAAAGGAGTACAACAGGGCTGTCTGCTGTCACACTGTTTGTTTAACCTATAGGCTGAGCACATCATGAGAAATGCTGGGCTGGATGAGTTACAAGCTGGAATCAAGATATGCGGGAGAAACATCAACAATCTCAGATATGCAGATGATACCACACTAACGAGAGAAAGCAAAGAACTAATGAATCTCTTTTTTCTTTCTTTCTTTTTTTAAATTAAATTTATTTATTTTAATTGGAGTCTAATTACTATACAATATTGTAGTGGTTTTTGCCATACATTGACATGAATCAGCCATGGGTTTACATGTGTTCCCCATCCTGAACCCCCCTCCAACCTCCCTCCCCATCCCATCCCTCTGAGTCGTCCCAGTGCACCAGCCCTAAGCACCCTGTCCTAATGAGCCTCCTGATGAGGGTGAAGAAATAGAATGAAAGAGTCAACTTAAGACTGCTGCTGCTGCTAGGTCACTTCAGTCGTGTCCAACTCTGTGCGACCCCATAGACGGCAGCCCACCAGGCTCCCCCATCCCTGGGATTCTCCAGGCAAGAACACTGGAGTAGGTTGCCATTTCCTTCTCCAATGCATGAAAGTGAAAACTGAAAGTGAAGTCGCTCAGTCGTGTTCAACTCTTTGCAACCCCATGAACTGCAGCCTACCAGGCTCCTCTGCCCATGGGATTTTCCAGGCAAGAGTACTAGAGTGGGTTGTCATTGCCTTCTCCAACTTAAGACTAAATATTAAAAAAAAAAAAAACTAATATCATGGCATCTGGCTCCATTACTGCATGTCAAATAAATGGGAAAAGGTGAAAGTAGTGACAGATTTCTTCTTCTTCGACTACAAAATCACTGTAGATGGTGACTGCAGCCACGCAATCAGAAGATAATTGCTTCTTACAAGGAAAGCTATGACAAACATAGACAGTGTGTTAAAAAGCAGAGGCATTACTCTGCCAACAAAGGTCCATATAGTCAACGCTATGGTCTTCTTAGTGGTCACATATACAGTTGTGAGAGCTGGACTGTAAAGAAGGCAGAATGCCAAAGAATTGATGCCTTTGAACTGTGGTGCTGGAGAAGACTCCTGAAAGTCCCTTGAAGAGCAAGGAGATCAAACCAGTCAATCTTAAGGAAGATAAACCCTGAATATTCACTGGAAGGGCTGATGCTGAAGCTGAAGCTCCAGTATTTCAGTATCTGATTCGAACAGATGAATCACTGGAGAAGTCTCTGATGCTGGGAAAGATTGAGGGCAGAGGAGAAGAGGGCATCAGAGGATGAGATGGCTGGACAGCATCACCAATGCAATGAATGTGAACTTGGGCAAACTCTGGGAGGTGGTGAGGGACAGGGATTCCTTGGCACGCTGCAGTCTAAGGGGTTGCAAAGAGTTGGACGTGACTGGGCAACTGAACAACAACAACAACGAGTGGTTACTGTGAATCAGAGCACACCACCACTCTCATAGAATAGATTCAGTCACTGTGACCAACCTGTGGGCACCAGATGATTATCAGCTTCGAACATTTCTACAACTGCCTTAAAACAGAGTTTTTAGAGAATACCTATTAATTGGTCTGTCTGGTTTGAGTTCTTAATGCATATCTTAATATGATATAGTTCCTAAAAACTTCACTAGACATTTTAGCACTGTTGCCAGGTTACTCCTTTTTTTTTAATTTTATTTTTTTATTGAAGTATAGTTGATACATATTATATAATTTATAGGTGTTCAATACAGTGATTCATAGTTTTTGAAGGTTATACTCCACTTATAGTTATTATATTGGCTATATTCCCTGTCTTGTACAACTTATCCTTGTAGCTTATTTTAGACAAAATAGTTTGTATCTCAATGTCCTACCCCTCTATTGCCCCTCCCCCAGCTACTTTTTATTCCACTTCTATATTTATCCAGCAAAGCTGCTGCTTTCAATGAAGGTAATACTCCTCCCACGTATTTTTCCACTCATCCTCTAACTTTGAGTGGCTTGTCTAGAAAATATACTTTTTCTTGAGAAGACTTGACGGGAAGCAACAGAGAAAGTCCTAGTCTCTTTCCAATAACTCCTATATTTACTCTCACCTGAGAAATATTTCAGTTTCCTTTTACTTCCTGGTTATTATATGGTTCCAATTTCCAAATCCTCAAATTGAATTTATGAAATGATAAAAATTTATTTAATTTTCATATCAATAGAACTTGTATTCTAATAACTGAAATATGAGATGAATAATAACATTTATCTTGAAGACAGAAGGCCTTTTTCTTGACATATCCAGTCAGCCACGTATTAATTATCTATTGTTATACAACAAATTGTCCTAAAACTTAATGGCTTAAATTGGTTTAACTTTAAAACTTAATGGTTTAAAAATGATTTTAATTATCTCATAGCTAATGTGGTCAGCAACCTGGGCAAGGTTTAGCTAGGTGTCTCTAGCTAGAATCTTTTGTAAGGCTATAATCAAGGTGTTGGCCAGAACTGCAGTTATTTGTTCCTTCAATGCTCAACTCAGAGAGGAATTTACCTTAGGTACTCACTGGTTGTGGGTTTGAAATACCACTTCTTCACCACATAAACCTTGCCAAAGCTCCATTTGCCACATGGCAGTTCGTTTCCCACAGAGCAAGGAATTAGAAAGAATGAGAGAGAAAGAGTGCCCCAAACGGAAGCCACAGTATTTCATAGCCTAATCTTCAGTACTGTTCCATCACTTCGGCCTGTATGCAAGGGAAAAAATTAACAAAGGCAGACAAACCAGAAAACAAAAATTATTGGAGGCCATCTTAAAGGTTGCCTAACACAAGTCATAAACAATGATTTTAAGGTCACTGCCATAAAGACAGGCTTCTCTAGGGCCTCAGTTCAGTTCAGTTCAGTTGCTCAGTCGTGTCTGACTCTTTGCGACCCCATGAATTGCAGCACGCCAGGCCTCCCTGTCCATCACCAACTCCCGGAGTTCACTCAAACTCACGTCCATCGAGTCAGTGATGCCATCCAGCCATCTCATCCTCTGTCGTCCCCTTTTCCTTTGGCCCCCAATCCCTCCCACCATCAGAGTCTTTTCCAGTGAGTCAACTCTTTGCATGAGGTGGCCAAAGTACTGGAGTTTCAGCTTTAGCATCATTCCTTCCAAAGAAATCCCAGGGCTGATCTCCTTTAGAATGGACTGGTTGGATCTTCTTGCAGTCCAAGGGACTCTCAAGAGTCTTCTCCAATACCACAGTTCAAAAGCATCAATTCTTCGGCCTAATATGAGTCATTTGTGGCTTTCAGTGGTGAGCCATTCAGCAGTGAAAGATGAAGTAAGTTTACCCTCTGTGGCACACACTTGATCCTTTCCTGAAGGATACTTTATAGTACAATGCCACTTAGGATAAATGAAAAAAGGCTTGAACTTGAACTACAGTCTGAACTGTCTATTAGCTTGAGTTATGCCTCCTTGGAGAAGGAAATGGCAACCCACTCCAGTACTCTTGCCTGGAGAATCCCATGGAGGGAGGAGCCTGGTAGGTTACAGTCCATGGGGTTGCAAAGAGTCGGACACGACTGAGCGACTACAGTAATGGTAATGCCTCCTTAGATCTCTGAACGTAGCTGGAAAATTAACAGTATTACTTTGCCTCTACATGAAGGAAATGACACTGCCTTCAGATCCAAAATGAAGATAACCTTCCTCTTCACCTTCCTACCTCAAGAGAATAAGATCATATATGCCAACTGAAATTCCTCAAACCACAGAGTTTTGTCCTAGATGGTGGAGGTAGTCAGTCATAAGTTACCCAACACCACCTAAGGATAAAGAGCTAAAAACACTTGACAAAAAAATAGATTTTAATGCAAGATACACATTGGAATCATCTGGGATTTTTTTTTTTTTTTTAATAATGAGGCCTAGGTCCCACTTCAGATCAACTGCATCAGTATATCTGGGATGCAGCTCAGGCAATCATTATTTTTAAAGCTCTCCAGGAGATTTTAATCAGCCTATGTATTTGAGAACCAATTAACTAAGTGAGGGCAACATGTGGGGAGGGGACATTTTAGGAATTACATCTGATTCTTCATCCTTGTTTCTTCCTTAAACACCCCCCAAAGCCTTATGTTGCTTCCCACCTAATTCCATATTTTCTAATATTATTCTAAAGTGTACAGTGCTTCTAGACACTAGGTTTTCCTAGGTATTTCCATATTTTGCTGTCACACTGGGGCTAAAATAAATACAAACACTGAAAAGAGAGCTACAGGTCTTTTTGCATTGGAACAATTATGGAATATAAAGTGCAAAAAGGGACACTCCCCCCATTCTCAACCCCCACCACACACATACCACATGCCATTCTCAAACAGGGCAGACAGAGTTTAGATTCTGTTAAATTATATCTCAGATACTGTAATTTTTCTATTCAAAACTATACTTATTTTCCGTATATGAATGGAAGCCAAAGTTTTTAGAGTGGCCTATTGGAAAAGATTCTGATGCTGGGAGGGATCGGGGGCAGGAAGAGAAGGGGATGACAGAGGATGAGTTGGCTGGATGGCATCACCGACTGGATGGATATGAGTTTGGGTGAACTCTGGGAGTTGGTGATGGACAGGGAGGCCTGGCGTGCTGCAATTCATGGGGTCACAGAGTCGGTCACGACTGAGCAACTGAACTGAACTGATGGAGTGGCAATGGAAAAAGTTAAGTGATTAAAAACTTAGATGGTAATTTAGGTATCAGCAAGAAAAGTGAAAAAAAAAAGTAATCAAAGTCAACAATTATGCACTCAGATTGTTTCACAGATATTACTAAATTCTCATGTCATTTTAAAGAAACTCAAACTGAACACTGTAGACAATATTTTAATGGGAATCATATGCCCACTGGTATGGAAAAGGCAATAGCCCCACATAAAAAAAATTGACGAATGTACAAAAGTTTGAAGTAAAGGAAATATTTAAGGCATGTATATATCCACTTAATGTCTCAACTTTAACAAAAGTTTTCTCTTAATCAACTTAATGAAGTTAAGGGATCCAACTAGACTAGATGAGACTTTATTTAACTGATCTCCTATTGTTCATTATTTTGGTTGTTTCAAATTTTTCACCAAATGAGATTCTTTTTGTACATACTTCTTTATATTTCTAATTACCATATGAAGATAATTATAACAGAATTATTAGACAAGAAATCCTTCAAAAATGCAGAATGCAATTTGATTTTCAGAAAACTTTTCCCCGATATATATTTCAAACTTTAGTACATGGAAGTAGATAAACATTTTCCTTAATATTTATGCTCAAAATGTAGTCAGCTTTTATTCTTATCTCTTCTTCCCTTTATCTGTTATCATGAAAATTTAGCTAGACTCTTGCTAGCTCAGATGTATGTCTTTCTAGATCCTTCTACATCCTCGCACCTCATGTCTAGAGTTTAGCTACTCTAGAATGTTCCCTAATCATTTTTATGTCAAGTTCCTTCCCATCTCAGATATTACCTATTCCCATAATCTCCCTAAAATACACTTTGATGATGTCTGTTGTCAGTTAAAGAATCCACATCAGCTGCTCACTGCATATTGGGTTTTCCAGTACTCTTGCCTGGAAAATCCCATGGATGGAGGAGCCTGGTAGGCTGCAGTCCACTGGGTCGCTAAGAGTCCGACACCACTGTGCGACTTCACTTTCCCTTTTCACTTTCATGCATTGGAGAAGGAAATGACAACCCACTCCAGTGTTCTTGCCTGGAGAATCCCAGGGACGGAGGAGCCTGGTGGGCTGCTGTCTATGGGGTCGCACAGAGTCGGACACAACTGAAGTGACTTTGCAGCAGCAGCATATTGTGTTTATTTTAAATTCTTTAAAATAACATCCAAAGCTGTCAAACAATTGGTTCCCTTATCTGTCCAATCTTCTCACTGTTCACCACAAACCTTAGAGTTTAGTCCACCGTGTTTATTCCACTGTCTTTCTTTCCTCACTAGTCCATAATTTTTTTAAAAAAGATCCTATTTATTTTTTTCACTTACATATCCCAAGCACCTTTAATAGTATCTGACACAGAGTAAACAGTCAGCAAATATTCACTGAATGAATGGATAAACCAATTCTAATTCAGTGACAGAATAATAAGCACACCTCATTACAAAGCATTGTTCCAATTATTTAAGCAGTATGTAAATGTAGTTGTTGCAAATGAATAAAAATGTACCTTTGTGGGGTGGGTTCAAGATGACAGAATACTAGGATGCTTGACTCACCTCCCCTCACGGAAATATAAAAACAACTACATATAGAATGATTCTCACTGGGAACGAGCAGGATGGCTCTTCCACAACCAAAGCTGTGAAGAAACATTCACACAGAATCTTGTAGGAAGGGAGGAGAAGTGATCTGGTCAGGACTTGCATTCCTAGTAGAGAGTACAGAAGAGAAGGGGCTGTAAGACAGGCTCAGGGATTCTTCTGAGTGAGGGGTTTTGAGACAGGAGGGAAGGGGCAGGGCACAACCTTTAAAAGAATGACATAGCCTTTGAGGATACTACATAAACTGTTTAGAACACATTAGGCCCAAGATGGCAGACAATTTGACTTCCAGTAGACCTTGAGTCTTATTATATGCTCACTGCAATCCATTAGCATGCTAAATGACACACCCACAGATGCCATGACAGTTCCCAGGCTGATCATAAAAGGGCAAAAAGTGAGCAGTGGCCCAATTCCTAGAAATCCCTGCCCCTTCCCCCAAATAGTAGGAATAATCCTTCCACTCATTAGCCTAGGAAATTATCCAGCTCATGTAAACTACCCACCCCATATTTTGGGGACTCTAACCTGAGAAGACCTACACTCTATCTGTGGAGTGTGTTTTTCCCAGGACTGCTCTCACCTTCTGAGATGAACTGCATTCTGTCTATGAAATGTCTATCTCTGCTTTCACTTTATTATGGCTCGCTCTTGAATTCTTTCCTGCATGGAGCCAAAGACCTCCACTGGACAGCCAATCCCAGGGCCTCACCCAGGACCTGACCACCTTCTCACGCCCCATTTTCCTGCAACCTCTTTACAAAGGATATCAATAAATCTACATCTTGCCTATCACTTAGCCTCTTACTGAATACCATATGTGCTGAGATATAAAGAACCTGAGGTTCATTAAATCCTGAGATGGGTTGCATGGTTTCAGTTAAAATATTTTGGGTTTGAGTCCCAACTGAGGTCCAATTGGGTTTGAGTCCTATCCTAAGTCAGAGACCGTGGGTTCAAGTCCTATCTGAAGTGTGACTGCATTTGAGTACCACCTGAGGGAGTGTTGGCAACCACTGCCAGCATGCCAGCAGGAACCTGGTGCACACACTTGGGAGGGAATGAGGGTGGCTCCAGGGAAAAGAATGCCACTGCCAGAGAGTACATCCCTGCTCACACAGAAGGCAGTGAGACTAGATTCAGGGAAGAAATAACTAGCACACTTCAGCATGTTCCTGCCCACACAGGGTGAGCCAGCTCAGTAGTGTGCACCAACCCTTCTGGCCTGACTCAACCTCTAACCAAAGCAAGGACACTGAGGAAAAGTGAAACCAGCACAGAAGTGCAACCCCAAGGCCTCAGGTCCCAGCCACCTGGAGGAGAAATCCTGGAGAAACCCCTCTCTCAGGGCTCCTGCTCCAACCTCTTGGACCTTATCCCCTGAGAGAATGGTGATGGCCACTGAGCAAAGGAGAAGTGTCAGGTTGCACTTGGCTTTCGCTCCAGCCCCTTCAACTCTAGCCCTACCTTCCATCAAGGTGGTGGTTGCCAACACACCCCAGGGAAAAATCTGGCCCCTGATCACTTCAGGTACAGCCACCCATGAAAGCCACTGGCCATAAGAAGACTGAATAGGGACCATCCCACACATGTACTCACCATTAAGATCAAGATAGGTAACTGTTTAACCTAATTTCACAGAGACAGAAATTTAAACAAAATGAGAATACAGAAGAATATTTTTTCAAACAAAAAAATAAGAACCACACACCCCTGAAAAATGCTAATGAAACAGAGATAAACAATTTACTTGATAAAGAATTCAAAGCAATAATAGTAAGAAAGTTACTTGAAGTTGAGAAAAGAATAGATGAACACCATGAGAATTTTAAGAAATAACTAGGAAATACAAAAAAGAACCAGTCAGAGCTGAAGAATACAATAACTGAAATGAAAAATACATTACAGGGAATTAACAGCAGATTAGGTGGCTTCCTTGTGTCTCAGTGGTAAAGAATCAACCTGCCAATGCAAGAGATGTGGGTTTGACCCTGGGGTCAGGAGATCCCCTGGAGAAGGAAATGGCAGTGACTCCAGTACTCTTGCCTGGGAAATCCCAAGGACAGAGGAGCCTGGCAGGCTATAGTCCATGGGGTCGAAAAGAGGCAGAAATGACTTAGTGACTAAAAACCAGCTAACAGGTGATATAGAAGAATGCATGAGCTATCTGGAAGATAGAATAATGGAAACCACACAATCAGAATAGCAAGAAGAAAAACAAATTTCAAAAATGAGAATAGCTTAAGAGCTCTGGACAACATCAAATGTACTAGCATTCACATTATAGGGGTCCCAGAAAGAGAAGAGAGAGAGGGGTAGAAAACGTATTTGATAAAATTTGTTGTTGTTCACTCGCTCAGTCATGTCTGACTTTTTGTGAACCCATGGACTGCAGCACGCCAGGCTTCCCTGTCCTTCACCAACTCCCAGAACTTGCTCAAACTTATGTCCACTGAGTCACTGATGCCATCCAACCATCTCATCCTCTGTTGTCCCCTTCTTCTCCTGCCTTCAATCTTTCCCAGCATCAGGGTCTTTTCCAATGAGTTGGCTCTTAGCATCAGGTGGCCAAAGTACTGGGGCTTCAACCTTGGTCCTTCCAATGAATATTCAAGATTGGTTTCCTTTAGGATGGACTGGTTTGATCGCCTTGCAGTCCAAGCGACTCTCAAAAGTCAAATACGTTCATCAGTACCATCTCTTCCTTCTTTGTGGACTTCTTTTCCACCATTTGTACTTTGAATATCCCCTAGGTGCTACCTTCTTCTCTCGTCCCTCTTTCCCAAACCATCCATGCCATGACTTTAGCCCTGTTCCAGTGCTTCTCCACAGACTCTTGAACGTAGCTACTTACTGGACATCCCCACTCTGATGTCCTTCTGCTATTTTAACCCCAAGGGCCAAACCTGAGTTTCTGTTCAAAATGGAAATAAAAGCAAACACAAATGAATAGACCTAACTAAACTAAAAGATTTTACACAGCAAATGACATCAATAACAAAACAAAAAGACAACATACTCAATGGGAAAAGATTTGCCTGCTAAAAGTTAATATCCAAAATATATCAGGAGCTCATATAACTCACTGTCAAAAAACCACCTGATTAATAATGGGCAGAACATCTGAATAGAAATTTTTCTAAAGAAGACATATAGATAGCCAACAGGCACGTGAAAAGATGTTCAACATCACTAAACCTCAGAGAAATGCAAATAAAACCACAATGAGATATCACATTCAATTTGTCAAAATGTCTATCATCACAGAGACAACAAATAATAAATTTTGCCAAGCATGTGGAGTAAAGGAACTCTTGTACACTGTTGGTGGGGGTGTAAATTAGTATAGCCACTATGGAAAATAATATGGAGGTTCCTCAAAAATTAAATCTAGAGCTACCATATGATCCAGAAATTCCACTCCTGGATATAGATCCCAAGAAACAAAAACACTAATTTGAAAAGATTAATGCTCCCTAATGTTCACAGCAGCATTATTTACAATGGCCATAATATTGAAGTAACCTAAGTATCTATCAACAAACGAATGGATAAAGAATCTAAAAAGTAGAATATATGAATGAATATAACAAAACTGATTCACAGAGAGTAAACTAGTGGTTACCGGTGGGGCAATGGGTGGAGATAGAGGCAACATAGGTGAATGGGATAAGACGCAAAAACTATTAGGTATAAAATAAACAAGATACAGGATGCAATGCATAGCCAATATTTTATAATAAACTTAGATGGAGTGTAACATATAAAAACATTGAATCATTCTATTGTACACCTGAAACTAATATAACAATGTGAATCAACTATACTTCAATAAAAACAGCAAGACATCACCTTGCTGTTCAACCTAGTGACAGTCTCTCAGAAGTATTCAAATTCAAGTTATTCACTTCTCCTTAGCTTGATATTTCCATATCACTCACTGGAAGATGTTAATGCATGTAATAATACAATAAGAACCTGATGCTTTTTTATGTTATCTAGTACCTCTGACCACTGCTATCAATCTACAGACCAATGTACCTGGGGGAGGCATTTGCAAGTCACCCAATGGCAGACCATGGACAATTATCTTGGAAGCTAAATTAGTAATCAGAAAGTTGCATCCCAACTTAACAAAGTAAAGTTAAAGGATTTTAAAAGATATATTATTCAAGTTGTTATGAAATCTAATTCACAACAATCAAATTTGGATAGTTCTGTAAAAAACATTACTAGTTTCTGGCTCTTTGGGCTATATCTATTCTATGCTACATGTCATTTACCCCACTTATGTTCACATAGTCTTTATCCACATAGTATAAAAGTAACCAAAAATAGTACAACAATACAACTTATTAAAATTAATACCACTTTGGGAGTTTATATCTCTGGCCTTCTTATTAATGTCTTGGGGATTTTGCACACTTTAGCCATGCAAACTTCTTGGTTTTCTTTCAGTGATGTATATTGAAGAGAACAATGTTGAGATTTTACTGGCTTAATTCTCAGAGGGTTATCTTATTTTTATGTTTTAAAGTTTTTTTATTTTTAATTGTTCCTAAGCATTGCTCACAGTGAAGAGGTAGCAAAATGACCAAGATGCAAGTTAAAGTTCAAGTATCTAATCAATCTGGCGATTACTTTAACCATTTTTGGAACATGTCATTTGCTAAATATCAACTAGTGCTTGTATATGAATAACTTAAAAAATTTTGTTTTACCTCCCCATAGCACCAAGTACAGAAATGTGCACATAGTTACTTAAAAGTTACATGTTAACTGAATATAAGAATATTTTTATTGCTTGTGGTTTAAACCATAGTCTATTTAAAAATCATAAAACATGATAATATTTTAACCTTAAAGACTAGATAAAGAGGAAAATTTTAGCTTAAAGATTAGGGGGAAGGTGTAAAATTTGTTTTTCAAGAATGATCTTCATCTGAGTTTAAAAGGTTATATGGTGTTGTACCACAATAAGAATAATGAACATTAAAACTTTGATCTTGTAAATAATCTAACAATATACTGGTAAAGGGGAGCTGGCTTGTAAATGCTGAGTCCTTCCAGATACTGAAATTCTACAACTGCTTACATTCCAGTCCTAAAAAGGGAGATATGCCATTTTGTTTAGAAGGCAAATTTTAACTATCTGCTGTCTGTTTATCTCATTAAAAAGGAAAACAGAAAGTGCTTTTAGTTTAAAATTCTGGAGAAAAGTTAATCCCAAAGGACAATAAGCATCTCAAATGTCAAGAAGAATAAATTATGTTTTGGATTAGAACAAGCAATTTCGGGACAGCAGCATACATGGAGCACAGATTATTGTATTCCTTGAAAGTCATACATATGCACAAAATGTATATACTCATGTGTTACCCTGGATCTGCTCTTGACCTGCCTTAGCATTCCTCCAGCACAAAGAAGCACACACACACACACACACACACACACACACACAGAACTATTGAAGGAAAATGAGGGTAAAGACTTCCAAAATAATAAATCTATGCCACCAGTTTCTACTGCTAATTCCACCTCAACACTTGACAAAACACTTTTGGAGTTCATTCAGTATTCATAGATAGGAGGCATAGAGTAATGAAATTTTAGAAAAGGGAACTACAGAAATAATCTATTCCAATCACCTCAATTTTTCAGGTTGAAAAAATAAGGCTGAGAGGGGTTAAAAGACATGCTCAAGGACATTCAAGTCTTTTTCTCTAAGTCTTTAAAAGTGCTCTAAGTCCTCAAAATTTTGGGCTCAGGGCCACTTTATACTCTTAAGAATAACTAAAGACAATTAAGAATTTTTATTTATATGGGTTTTTATATCTATTAGTATTTCCTATATTAGAAATTAAAACATAAATCTTAAACATGTATTTATTATGTCATTAAAACTAATAAACTGATTTCATTTTAACATAAATTGCATTGTTTTTGAAAAAGATAACTCAAAATTTATCAAGAAAAATTTTGAGAAGAGTTACTCTGTTTCCTATTTAAAAGATCCCTAGTAGAAGACTAGAGGTCTTAGTAGTCTTAGTAGAAGACAGCTGGATTCCAATATCTACTTTTGCATTTTTCAGACAGATTTTTGAAGTATATATTTATATATTGAAGCATATTAATAAAACCCAGTATCACACAAATAGTCAAAAAAGAAAAGTATTTTAACAGCTGTGAATTTTCTTTGATTGAATACTATACTCAAACTTGACAGTTCTAGTTTCTTAATGGTGGGTTGCAATGTAGATTCGGAAAATATAACTGTGCTTTGTGTACTGTTATACTAAAATCCACTGATCTGTCATACTTTTTAAAATACATATATGATTTTTAAAAATACAATGCATTAGTCGTTTGAAAAATATTGGTTCAGTGAGTTATGCAGATATTCTAAATATTGACACATTTCTTTATAGTAAAAAAAATCACATTTTTAATATCACCATTGACTTACCAGAGAAGTCAAGGACTGGGAAACTGTCAAGATCATGGTAGCGGATGCAAGTTCTTCAGAATTTTTGTTTGAAAGTTCAAATTTTATTATTGGCCATGACAAGATCAGCACAGTTCAGTCGCTCAGTTGTGTCTGACTCTTTGTGACCCCATGGCCTGCAGCACACCAGGCCTCCCTGTCCATCACCAACTCCAGGAGTTCACTCAAACTCATGTCCATTGAGTCGGTGATGCCATCCAACCATCTCATCCTGTCATCCCCTTTTCTTCCCACCTTCAATCTTACCCAGCATCAGGGTCTTTTCAAATGAGTCAGCTCTTCACATGAGGTGGCCAAAGTATTGGAGTTTGAGCTTCAGCATCAGTCCTTCCAATGAATATTCAGGACTGATTTCCTTTAGGATGGACTGGTTGGATCTCCTTGCAGTCCAAGGGACTCTCAAGAGTCTTCTCCAACACCACAGTTCAAGAGCATCCATTCTTCGGCACTCAGCTTTCTTTATAGTTCATCTGTCACATCCATACATGATTACTGGAAAAACCATGCCTTGGCTAGACGGACCTTTGTTGGCCAAGTAATGTCTCTGCTTTAATAATACGCTATCTAGGTTGGTCACAACTTTCCTTCCAAGGAGTAAGCGTCGTTTAATTTCATGGCTGCAGTCACTATCTGCAGTGATCTTGGAGTCGAGAAAAACAAAGTCTGTCACTGTTTCCACTGTTTCCCCATCTATTTGCCATGAAGTGATGGGACCGGATGCCACGATCTTAGTTTTTTGAATGTTGAGTTTTAAGCCAACTTTTTTCACTCTCCTTTTTCACTTTCATCAAGAGGCTCATTAGTTCCTCTTCACTTTCTGCCGTAAGGGTGGTGTCATCTGCATATCTGAGGTTATTGATATTTCTCCCAGCAATCTTGATGCCAGCTTGCGCTTCATCCAGCCCAGTGATTCTCATGATGTACTCTGCATATAAGTTAAATAAGCAGGGTGACAATATACAGCCTTGACATACTCCTTTCCCGATTTGGAACCAGTCTGTTGTTCCATGTCCAGTTCTAACTGTTGCTTCCTGACCTGCATACAGATTTCTCAAGAGGCAGGTCAGGTGGTCTGGTATTGTTTGAAAGTTCAAATTTTATTATTGGCCATGACAAAAGCACCCATACATAAAGATTACTGCACTATTCTTTAATTCTTGTAGCAGGGACACTTCCATGTCCTGCAAAATGTGTGCTCCCTATTCCACAGTATATAGCTATTACTAGGTATCACTTTCTCAACCAGAATTTTTGACAGCCCTTCTTATACCTAGTGTAGCCATGGTTTGCTCTTACTAATGTTATGTGATTGAGGTCATATAGGTAACTTCTAAACCAAGACTTCTATGAGTGCATCTCTATTCCTCTTTTATTCTATTAATTCTATTGACTGTGAAATTTTATAGGGTGGTGACTGTGGATCACTGAATCCGTATGTGCAGGAGAGGGACTCATTAACCACTAACTAATGCAATATCTTGTAAGACAGCTTTAAATATAGGTTAAGGTTTTAAAGAAATATGAGGCTCAAAGTTCAAATAAAAACAAAGATTTGAACAAGCTTCCACCCCAGAGTTCCTAGTAGTTATAGTTTAAGCAGCTCTACAGGAAAAATTACTTATAAAAAAATAAGAGCACTTCTTTATGCAATTCTTCTCTTTTTAAAGTGCTACAATTGCCCTTTTAGTTCCCATGCAAAAAACAGTGGTGTGTAATAGACCTGTGCTTCCCCACTGGAGACTCAGTTTCTTTCGTAGGATCAGAAGTTCTAATTCTTTGCTATCACTGTACCTCTGGGCCACTCTGGCCCCACAGTGTGGGTTTTGCAGTTCTCCAAATGACTGCTTACTATTTCTAGAGGTATCCATATACATAACCGGGGAATAAGTGAGATTTCTCCCCCAGTCTTCTCCATCCTTCTTTGGGTTCAATGCCTGGGTCAGGAAGATCCCTTGGAAGAGGGCATGACAACCCACTCCAGTATTTTTGCCGGGAGAATCATATGGACAGAGGAACCTGGCGGGCTACAGTCCATAGGGTTGCAAAGAGTCAGATACCAATGAAGCGACTGAGCACACATATATACTAACAGCTTTCCTCCTTCTTTCTCACTTATTAAAATTTGATCTCAGGAAGGAATCTAAACACTCATTCACATTAGTCATGAAAGAGGACATAAGGCCATGGTAATTTTCCTGGGTTAAAACTCTTATCCTATGATGAAAATTTTAAGCCTTAATACACTTACAAGCCTGTAAAATTAAATGTCTGAGAGGCTCTATGTGAAGTAGTTAAAAAGTTCAGGCTCTAAGGCCAGAATTTCCTGAATCTGAATTCATGTTGTTGTTCAGTCGCTAAGTCATGTCTGACTCTGCAACCCTGTGGACTGCAGCATGCCAGGCTTCCCTGTCCTTCACCTTCACTTTCTGAATTCATATTCCACCATTTATAGTTTATCTGACCTTGGGCAATTTACTTAATTTATGTTTCAGTTTTCTCATTTTATAGTTTATAATAAAAGCAACCTATTACATAAGAATATTAATAACATGGCTCTAATAATTTAACACATTTTATCAAGTACATAGTTCAAATTGAAGATTTCCCTAAATTTAAAAAAAAGTATTAAAATTTAATTTTGAGCAGTATATGAAAATAATTCATAATTAAACCTCTAACCTGCCATAATATCCCAGACTTAGATGCCTTATCCAGAAACAGAAAATGATTTTTTTTAGAATCTAATATAAAAAGTATTTTTCAAATATTTATAGGCAAATAAAACAGATGAAGCATTTCGTAAAGATGTTCCATTAACACAAAAATCAGGAGTGTTTGAACAAAGACAATTTTTATGTTTTTCCAAATTTTTAAAATTATTTCATTAAAAATAAAGGATAAAAATCTCTTTAAAGCATGGTAGTACACCACTTAGAGCAATTCTATATTTTAGATTGCAGAAAATGGATACTGCAAAATAATAACTTCTAAGAAAACTAGAACTATCATGAAATACCCCAGAGAAGGAAATGGCAAACCATTCTAGTATTCTTGCCTGGAGAACTCCATGGACAGAGGAGTCTGGTGGACATAGTTAATGGGGTCGCAAAGAGCCAGACACAACTGAAAGCCTAACACACATACACACATCATGAAATAACACATAAATAAACAATTCTTGGAACAAAGTAATTGAGATAAAAGCTCATAAGCAGTATTTCCCTTAATAAGAGAAAAACACTTTCAGTGGTTGCTATAAACTCTGAGACCACATAAGTATATTCTCTTGGTGGCCAGAAATATTGGTCAATATCAGCTGATTATTTAAAATTTTTGAATGTTGACTATGATTGAACACTGAAATATAAAACAGTTTTACATATGTATTATTTATGTAAAGAATGTAAAAAAAACAATGTTATATATTACAGAAAGAAAGAAAGCCATAATCATTACCTTTGGGGAGGGAGAGACAGATTTAGGGATGGTACAAAAGATCTGTAAATAAAAGACTTGAAAAACAAATATGGCAAATTGCAAATATTTGTTATGTGCGGGAAGTATTTTCTATACTTTCCTAAATGGTTAAATAAAATATAAAAATAAAAGCAAATCTAAAAAGAAACCCCATGTAAAGTATTGGGATAAATATAACCACTTTGATCTACCTCTCAACTCTAAGTAAAATAACTATGAAACATACAAATAGGAAAATCTGCATGAGCACCAGAAATTAAATACAAAATCTGATATAGAAACCTATGAAATAGGACCAAATTTTAAAATGTTTTTAATAATAAGTATACTTTACCACATGATAGGAAAGTATACACGAGGAATACTCAATAGATCCACATCCCCACTGGCAGAAACTTACTTAGAAAACCAAAGCACCACTGAAATGAGATGCTTATTGGGGAATCCAAAGAGATGCCCCTTACTCGAGGTCACTTTAGAGACACCCGGTAGAATGATAACCTCCACAGTATAAAACATGATGTTGAAAACCATGATTTTCCCTAGGGACTTGATTTTTTGCTTTCAATCTCACTTCCAGGGCCCTTTCAATAGTCACTTAACACAAAACTGTTCTTGATTTACAAAACATATACCAGATGAGTAGCTTGTAGAAGACTATCCTACTTTTTACAATTGATTCGTACATATTTTCATTTTTTATGAGGCAAAAGAAGGCAACTTTAGTCTGTCAAAGTACTCCATGTGAAAACAGAATCTGAGGCCTTTCTCTGGAGATTTTATTTCCTTAATGTCAGGGGATATTCTCTAACGGTGAAATGAAACTTTTTCCTTAAATATCTGAAACAGTGTCACTTTCCCTCCCTCTTCAATTTAGTCTTATAAGTTGTCTATGTCTTACTGGAAACATTTGGCTAAAATCTTTACTAGGTCTACAAAAGAGCTTAGGGAGATCCAAGAATATTAACTAAATTTTGGCATTGTGAAAGCTTATGAAAATTATCAAGACATGTTTTAGTGACATTTTTAAAATTTAAAGATAAATTTTAAAATATTGGAATATCTAAATAAAGTAAAAGTAAAAACTAAATTTTATTGATTAACTGTATAGGAAGAAAAAATAGGTTGGTTTAGACTCCTCTATTAAGACTAAATAACAAGATAATGAAGCAGTATCTAGTTTTATAGGAAAATGTGATTTGACACTTTTGATATTTAAATTGAAAAATAAACTCAGTATTTAAACAAAACATTTAATTTATATCAGTCTGACTCTCCCATAGATAAAAGCTATGAATTCTTGAGAGTGTTTAAAGAAAGGGCACTAACCACTGGCAGAGGATGAGATGCTTAGATAACATCACTGACTCAAAGGATATGAATCTGAGCAAACTCCAGGAGATAGTGAAGGACAGAGAAGCCTGGCATCCTGCAGTCTATGGGGCTGCAGAGTCAGACATGACTTAACAACTGAACAGCAACCACTTGAAGATACCAGGGAAAGACTAAAAGCAGACAGAAAAAGGAGGGGGAATTGAACCTTCTAACATGGAGCCTGTAGGATTCTCATCAAGAAAAAAATGGGGAGAGGACTGAAATCCATAGAATTAGAAATGAAAAAGGAGCAGTTACAACTGACATCACAGAAATACAAAGGATCATGAGACTACTACAAGCAACTATATGCCAATAAAATGGACAACCTAGAATTCTTGAAAGATACAATCTTCTAAGACTGAACCAGGAAGAAATAGAAAAGATGAATGGATCAATCACAAGTACTAAATTGAAACTGTGATTTTAAAATTTCCAACAAATAAAAGTCCAGGACTAGATAGGTTCACAGTCAAATTCTATCAAAGATTTCAAGAAGAGTTAACATCTATCCTTCTCAAACTATTCCCCAAAATTGCAGAGGATGGAACACTCCCAAGCTCATTCTATGAGGCCACCATCACTGTGATACCAAAACCAGACAAAGATGTTGCCAAAAAAGAAAATTACACGCCAACATCACTGATGAACACAGATGTAAAAAATCCTCAACGAAATATGAGAAAACCCAATCCAACAACACATTAAGAGAAACATACACCATGATCAAGTGTGATTTACCCCAAGGATGCAAGGATTCTTCAACATAAATATATCAGTACGATACATCATGTTAACAAACTGTAGAATAAAAGCCATATGGTCACCTCAATATATGCAGAAAAAGCTTTTGACAAAATTCAATACCTATTTATAATAAAAACTCTCCAGAAAATGGGCCTAGAGGGAACATAACTCAACATAATAAAGGCCATGTATGGGAAACCTACAGCAAACATCATTCTCAGTGGTGGAAAACTGCAAGCATTTCCTCTTAGATTAGGAATAAGATAAGGATATCCACTCCCACCACTTTTATTCATTCTTCAAAAAGTAAACAATTGGAAAAAATATGTAAAACAATGATTTTCATGTGTTGGACAACAGGCAACACTGGACAGTAATCCCCGCCCCTCAGCCAAGAGAAGAAAACCTAAAGAAGGAACACTTGTCTGTTTTTGTCTCTAAAAAAGAAATTTCAGGCCACAGTGCAAGTGGTGGGAATCCAAACAGAACTGATTTGAAAAATAAAATTTAGCATGCAGGTAGGTCAGGGAAAGCTAAAATTCACAGGTCAGCATAACATAGATGAGACAGAAGCACATACAGAGCAATCTGGAGCTCTTTGGAAGGTTATCCTTAAATTTTTGCCTGAGGTTGGTTTAAAAAAAAACACAGGAAGGAGCAGACAGAACAATGCCTGGGGCTCGGAGGAAGCTCATGTTCCAGACAGCCAGATGGGAAATCTGCAATACACAGAGCATGGAGTAGAATACTAAAGAAGAGAACTGTCTCAGCAGGGGAAGCAAGTTAGGCTAAACAAAAGACTTCTCTGGTTCCACCTAATGAAGCTTAAAATAAAGCCTCAAATAGACCAAAATATTTCTAAGTATTAATAACTAGACTGCATCACAGAAGAAAAACACTCAAAAATATATAAAGGAATAAAATAAAAACTCACAAAACTACAAAGTTTACTTAAGAAGAAACTGATCATTTGATCACTATATCTATTAGAGAAATTGAACTGTTTTATCTGACCAAAAAAATCTGACCACAGAGAACTTTCCAGACCCAGATGGCTTCATTGGGTGAATTCTACCAAATATGTAAAGAAGAATAAATAACAATTTTACACTAACTCTTAGAAAAGAGAAGAAGGGCAAACATTACACTTATTACTAAAATGTGATAGGATAGTACAGAAAAGAAAACAAAATTTTAGCAAACTGAATTCAGTAGTACATGAAAAGGTTAATATATAATTGCCAAATGGGATTTATCCCAGGAATGCAAGGTTGGCTTAACATTTGAAAAATCAATCAATATAATTCACTATATCAAAAGACTAGAAAAGAAAAACAATATGTTCATCTCAACAAATGCTAAAAAGCATTTGTCAAAATTCTACATATATTGTTATAAAAAGAACAAGAACAACAAAAACTTCTCAGCAAACTAGAAAGAAAATGAAACTACCCCAACCTGATAAAAGACATCTATAAAAATCTTCGGCAAAAATTTAACATTTTCATCTAAGATCAAGAATGAAGCAAGGATGTCCACTCTTAGCACTTTTAGTCAACATCTTCTTAAATATCTTAACCACAGGCAAGTAAAACACATTAAAGGCTTATAGATTGAAAAAAAATGCTCTTTATTCTCAGATGACATGAATGTCCATGAAGAAAATCTTAAGAAATCTAAGAAGGCTACTAAAAATAATAAGAAAGTTTAGTAAGATTGCAGGGTATAAAATCAACACAAAAGTATTTTTCTATCATATTTTCTATGTATTATCAATGAAAAATTAGGAACTGAAATTAAAAATACCATGTGCAATATTACTTGAGAGATGTGTGCAGCATCTACACAGAAAAAATACTGGAAAATATTGCTGAGGTAAATGAAATAAGTCCTAAATAGATGAAATCTTCTATGTTCATGGAGTGGAAAATCAGTATTGTTAACATGTCAGTGCTTCTTGAGTTGACAGATTTAACCTAATTTCAATTAAAATTTCAGAGTATATAAAATACTGATAAGTGGTTTAAAATTATACAGAAAAGACAAGACTCTGGATAACCAAAATAATTTTTTTAGAAGAACAAAGGTGGAGAATTTATAGTACCTGACTCCAAGACATGTTATAAAACTACATTTATCAAGGTAGTTTAGTTTTGGCATCACCGAAACAAAAGTTAGAGTACAAGTGTGTATTTAGGCACAGGCCAATACAAGTGTTGTCAAAAGCTTTTTTGACAAAAGTTCCAAGATAATTCAATGGGCAAAGATAATCTTTTCAACAAATGGTTCTAGAACAATATGCAAAGAAATGATCCTCAATGCTTACTTCACATAATTTTCAAAAATTATTGAAAATGAATTAGAGTCCTCAATGTAAGAGCTACAGCTATAATCTATAAAATTATATACTATAAAATTTCTAGTGAAGTAAGCCAGAAGGAAAAACACCAATACAGTACACTAACGCATATATATGGAATTTAGAAAGATGGTAACAATAACCGTGTGTATGAGACAGCAAAAGAGACAGTGATGTATAGAACAGTCTTATGGACTCTGTGGGAGAGGGAGAGGGTGGGAAGATTTGGGAGAATGGCATTGAAACATGTAAAATATCATGTATGAAACGAGATGCCAGTCCAGGTTTGACGCACGATACTGGATGCTTGGGGCTAGTGCACTGGTACGACCCAGAGGGATGGTATGGGGAGGGAGGAGGGAGGAGGATTCAGGATGGGGAACACATGTATACCTGTGGTGGATTCATTTTGATATTTGGCAAAACTAATACAATTATGTAAAGTTTAAAAATAAAATAAAATTAAAAAAATAATAATAAAAAAAATAAAAAACAAAATTGAAGTATTAGAAATACAAAAAAAAAAATAAATAAAATTTCTAGAAGAAAATATGGGAGAAAATCTTGACTGAAATTAAGCTTCATAAAAAATTCTTGAATATGAAACAGAAAGTACAAACTATATTGGAAAAAATGATAAATTTGATTTCACCATACTATATAATTTTGTCTTAAAGACACTATTATAAAATAAAAAGGGAACTACAGATTATAAAAGAATATTTATAAAATCTATATCTGTTAAAGAACTTATATCTAGAATATATAAAGAACTGTTATAACAGAATTAAAAGAACACAAACAACCCAAATAAAAATAGCCAAAAGACTAAAATAAACACTTCAGCAAAGAAGACCTACAGATGGCAAATAAGCACATGAAAAGAAGCTCATCATAATTAGTTATTAGAGAAATCAGAATAAAACCTAACTAAGTACCAGTATCAGAGAAGGCAATGGCAACCCACTCCAGTGTTCTTGCCTGGAGAATCCCAGGGACAGAGGAGCCTAGTGGGCTGCCGTCTATGGGGTCGCACAGAGTCGGACACGACTGAAGCGACTTAGCAGCAGTAGCAGCAGCAAATACCAGTATAACCCACAAGAATGGATAAAATTAAAAGATTATACAAAGTGTTAACAAGGAAGTAGAGTATTAATATAACTTGTATCCTGGTAGGAAGTAAAATTTTAGATAAATTTGGCAATTTCTTAAAATGCTGTAATGCACTTCCTATAGTACCCAGACTTCCACTACTAGATGTTTACAAAAGATAAATGAAATTCTATGTTTACACAAAGACTTGTAATGAATATTAACAGCAGCTTTACTTATAACAGCTTATAGGTAAGCTTACAATAACTTATCTTGGAAACAATGCAGATGTCTACCCACCTGTGAACAGATAAAGAAATTGTGGTATATCCTTACTATGGACTTAGCAAAATACAGGGTAACAAACTATTAATACATGCAACAAGATGAATGAATCTCAAAATAATTATGCAGAGTAGAAAATGCCAACAAAAGATAGCACATGTTCTATGATTTCATTTACATAAAATTCTAGAAAATGCAAACTAACCTGTACTGACAAAGCTCACAGGAGTAATTGCCTGGGGATTGAGGAGGGAGGAATTACAAAAAAAGTCTAAGGAACTTTTGGGAATGGTGGATATGTTTCCTATCTTGAAAGTTGTGATAGTCTCATGAGTTTATATATATGTCAAATTGTCAAATTTTATATTCTAAATATGTGTGGTTTATTGTACATCAATTAGACCTCACTCAATAAAGGTGAAATAAACCATGTCGTTATTTGGAGCAAATATCCTAACACTAGATAATGTGAGGCCATTATTTATGTAGATCTTCTAACATATGTGACAACAATAGCACAAAGGACAAAGAGGAGTAGAGTACATGTAATTATCCTTCTCCAAGTTCCTACATTTTAGTGAAATAGGATAGCATTAACTTTAAGTAGGATTTCAATAATTTAAGGATGTGTTTGAAATCATTAAGGCAATTACAAAAAATACAAGGAGGCAATATGCAAATAGCCAATAGAGTAATAAAAATGGAATACTAAAAATATTTGATTAACCAAATGAAGATAAAGAAGGGGAACTGAAGAACAAAAAAGAGGAACAAACAGGAACACGGTAGAACAAACCTAACATTAGTTATGTTGAACTAATTCAATAGTTATATTGAATGTAATGAAGTAATCACTCCAATTAAAAGGAAGAAATTTTAAGACTTAAAGAAACCCCAAGATTCAACTATATCTCATTTATAAGAGGTACACTGTAAACATAAAACACAAAGAAACTGTAAGTAAAATGTTGGGAAAAGAGGCACTATGCAGACCACAAACATAAGCAAGCTGAAGTGGCTGTATTAATAACAGACAGAATAGCACTCAGTGGAATTATCATAGATACAAAGAAACATAATGATTAAAGGGAAAACATAATATGTAAATGTATATGTACCAAATAACTTAAAAATGCATAAAGCAAAAATCAACAGAATTAAGGAGAGAAATAGATAATTCTACAACTGTAGTTGGAGATCTTAATATCACCTCTCAGAAATAAACAGAACAATTAAATAAAATATCATAAAGATACAGAACCAGAGTTAGCAAACTTCTTCTATGAAGGGCCAGATAATCCAATATTTTAGGCTTTGTGGGCTGCATATGACCTCTGTAGTATATTCTTTAATGTTTTGTTATTTTACAGCCCTGAAAACGGAAAAATCATTCTTAGCTCATAGGATATATAAAAATAGGCCAGATAGTTTACTGAACCCTGATACAGAAGATCTAAAGTGCAAAGTGAAAGTGAAGTCGTTCAGTTGTGTCCAAATCTTTGGGACCCTGTGGACTGGAGCCCACCAGGCTCCTCCATCCATGGAATTTTTCAGGCAAGAGTACTGGAGTGGGTTGCCATTTCCTTCTCCAGAGGATCTTCCCCACCCAGGGATTGAACCCGGGTCTCCCGCATTGCAAGCAGACGCTTTTATCATCTGCGCCACGATAAACCACCTTGATCTAATTGAGACAAAATAATTGCAGAATATATATTCTTCTCATGTGCACACGGAATGTTTACCAAGACAGATCATGTACTGTAGAACAAATCTCAGTGCACTACAAAAGACTGTACAGATCACTATTTTTAAAAGTAGAAATCATTATTTTTAAAAGTAGATCAGATCACTATTTTTTAAAGTAGAAATCAGTAATTTTAAGATATCCAGAAAAACCCTAAATTTTTAAAAATTAAGTAATACACTTCTAAATAACCCATGGATCAAAATAGAAATTATACTGGATATTAGAAAATATTCTGAATTAAATGACAATGAAAATATAACATCAAAATATGCAGAAAGTAGCTGAAACAGTAATTGGGGAAATTTATAGCTTTAAATGCTTATATAAAAAAAGAGAATGATAAAACAAATAGAACAAATTCAAACAACAGGTGGATAAAGAATATATGGGAGTTCCTTACACTATTTTTACCACTTTCCTATAAGTTAAAACTTCAAAAAATTAAAAGTCCCTTAATTTTCTATTTAGCCAACTTATTTTTCACATGTAAAACTAAGAAGCAAAAAGAGATGTTTAAGATTGGGTCAAAATAGTAAATTATCTCTCTTTCTATACAAAATAACAAATACGTATGAAGTTCTATAAAAACAAGGGTAACATTAGCAAATAAGAAATTTCACATAACTACTAAAAGACAGAATGCTATCTATAGAGATAAGAGTGGCAAAAAATCAAAGCACTAATCAGAAAAGCAGTAATTAATCAATTAAACAATTTTAGAATAAAAAACTAACTGAAGAGAGAGTTTTCAGAAGAGTAGGTTGAGGAGGTTAGTCCCTCCTTCCACCAGCCTATATCAAGAAGTATAATGGAAAGGTATTTCCCTTTACACTAGGAGTTCTTAACTTTGCCTGCAAATTGAAGTCATCTGAGTACCTTTAAAAAATATACTGAGTCTGAGATTCTGTTTAGTCGGTCAGTAATGAGGCCTGAGCACCAGACCAGGGTTTAGTATTGAAATATAGTATAAATTAGAGAGACATGAGCTTGCCTTAAAGTGCTTTTTAATATAGAGTAATTAAGAAGTTTGGTCTTATCTCAGAAATTTGGCAGGTATAAGAGAACACAAAAATATATCCATGTGAATTGGTATTTCAAGTAGTCTGTAAGTGGATTATCTAAAAAGTGAGCATTTGGAAACAAAATACTGGAATCTAACTATCTCCCTTTGTAACAAATATAATAATGGAAATTTAAAAGTACTAGATAAAAGCAGGTAGATTGTGTTTTCATATTAGGTTAAGTAAGCCCTGATAAATATGCCCCAAAACTGACACTCTACAAAGGCATTATTTAAATTTACTGAATAAAACATTTTAAGCTTATCTATTGGTAAAATACATTACTAACCAGTTAGCAATACAGCCAAAAAGTAAGAGTATTTGTAGCATTCTTATACATGAGAAGTTCCCTGAAATTAATATTAAAATCATAATAAGTGTAAATGAGAAAAGGACTTAAGTACATGTAATTTTTATAATGAAAAACTAAAAACATAAAGCAGTATTCAAATTAATATAATACCCATCTATAGTGAAGTGAAAGTGGCTCAGTCGTCTCCGACTCTTTGCGACCCCATGGCCTGTAGCCTACCAGGCTCCTCCCTCCATGGGATTCTCCAGGCAAGAGTACTGGAGTGGGTTGCCATTTCCTTCTCCACCCATCTATAAATTAAATGTTATTTTAAGACTCTCACCAGAAAGTAAGTCATTAAAAAATTCTGATAAATGAATAATGATATATTTGATTTTGGCTATTTCAGTAAGCAATATATAATAAATTTACTTACAAGCTGATATCTGTTCTTGATTTCTTGCAATCATGTCCTTTATAGATTTTGAAGGCATTTTCTTGCTACCATGAATGGTGGTTGTGGAGAGTTCTTTCAGTTTCCAGTGGGTCCAAAATCCTTTTTGAGGTGGTAAACCTGTTAATACAAAATGTATATTTAACCAAAGAAATTACTATTTTAAAAACATCTGTTGAAGCCTTTTTTTGAGTATTATGCATTTAATTCTCACAACAGTCCTGTGAGAACTGCCAGTCTTAGGTTTCAAATGAGGGAATCTCTATACAGAAATGTTAATGTCTTACCATATAAGACAGTGAATCAGAAAAGAGATAAACATGATATATACCCTTCTGACTCAAAAATACAAGCTAAGTTCATAAACAGACATAAGGGAAGATTAACATTGTGAAAACTTGAAAGGACCTAAATATCCAACGATAGTACATCCAAACAGTGGATCATGAAGTATCCATAAAAAGTTACCTTGTAAGTATTTATTAACATATAAAAGTAATCATAGAATTGTTTTTATGTGAAGGACAATTTTACCTTATACAGATGTGTGACTGTAGCTTAATTGTTAACATGATTGCCTCTGAGCAACAATCAATAGATGATTACATTAAAAATTTTTCCCTCTCTGTATCTATTATTTTCAAAATAATGTTTTTGACTAGATTATAACACTCTAAAATTTAAAAATAAATTCTATTTAAAAAGTTCCACTTTTGTTCCAAAAGCTGTGTAGGGTTGAATAATTGATTTAACCACACAAAACATTTATATCCTCAGCAGTAAAAATGAGAACAATATAAATTCCTTAGTATACTTCATATGCTTATTCTGATGGTTAATTGAGTTTGTATATGTTAAAGCATTCAGTAACTGGGAAACATGAATATAAAAACAAACATAAAATATAATAAACATATTAACATACACTGACATACTCATAAAATATATCCAATATTTTCCCAGTAGTGAGCATTCAATGAGGATTATTTGTTGTATTTTGATATCAAATTGGAATTTTTGAAGTGTTTTTAAATTTGGTCATTGCTTATTTTATATTAGTTGCCACTAGATAAAATATTCAAAACAATTCATTTGAATGTTTCTCAATATTGTCTGTGTTTTAAAATATATGGTATATTAGTGGAAAATCTGGGGTATAGGAAGGTCAACAGATCGGGATATTTAAAAGATAGTTTCTTATTGAATGGGGGATCAATGTCAGAGTAGGAAGACATGGAGCTCACTTCTCACAAACACATCCAAAATATATCTACACATGGAAGACAACTTAAAAAACAAAAACAAAAACAAAAAACCAACTAATTGGAAACCAGCAGGATATCTTTTATAAAGCCAAAACTGCAAGAAAGATCTCCATGTAACTGGGCAGAATTACAGGGGGAGGGGAAGGCGTTAGGGTGGGACCAGCGCCCCTGGAGGGGTATGGAAGAGAAGGTCCACACACGTGCATCCTTGCCCCGGGGAGGCCCCCTTGTCTGCCGGGAAATCCACTGAGACAGATGGGAGAGCTGGAGAAGCCTAGACTCTACTTGTGAGGCGGGTGTGTATGTCAGATTGCTAACAATCAGAGCAGCGAGAGACTTGCACAGATGGCAGCCACCTCATCACACTTCCCAGTCCAAAGGGCAAATGCCTAGTTCCGCTCACTCCACACCACGGCCTGGCAGGGGATCAAGAGAAAGAGGCAGTCTAGTTGCTAGAAGTGGGACTGCTGACTTACGCAGTAGCTCTAGTTTTCATTCTTGATGAGCCTCCATACTGTTCCCCACAGTGGCTCTACCAATTTACATTTTGACCAACAACAAGGGTTCTCTTTTCTTCACATCCTCATCAATATTTGTTATTTGTAGTCACTTTGAAAATGGCCATTCTAACAGGTGTGAGGTGATATCTCATTGTAGTTTTGACTAGCATTTCCCTGGTGATTAGTGATGCTGAACATCCTTTCCTGTACTTGTTGGACATCAGTATGTCTTCTTTGGAAAAATGTCTTCAGTTCCTCTATTTTAAAAATCACATAGTTTTTGTTTGTTTGTTTGTTTTGCTATTGAGTTGAGTTCCTTTTAGCTTTTGGGTATCAATCCCTTATAACATATGATTTGCACATATATTTAATAAATTCATTTTGCATTTTGTTGATTTTTTTTTTTTACTGTGCAGAAGCTTTTTAGTTTGATGTAGTTTCACTTACTGATTTTTGCTTTTGTTGCTTGTGCTTTTGATATCATATCCAAAAAATTATTGCCAAGACATATAAGGAGCTTTTCCACTATGTTTTCTTCTTAAGAGTTTTATGGTTTCAGTTCTTTCCTCCATTTGAAGTTAATTTTTGTGAGTGATATAGAAAAAGCAAGGGAATTCCAGAAAAACATTTGCTTCATTGACTACACTAAAGCCTCTGACTGTGTGGATTACAACAAACTGGAAAACTGTTAAAGAGATGCGAATACCAGACCACCTTACCTGCCTCCTGAGAAACCTGTATATAGGTCAAGAAGCAACAGTCAGAACCAGACAGAGAACAACAGATTGGTTCAAAATTGGGAAAGGAGTATGTCAAGGCTGTATTTTGTCACTCTGCTAATTTAACTTATATGCAGAGTACATCATGCAAAATGCCACACTGGATGAATAGTAAGCTGGAATCAAGAATTGCTGGGAGAAATATCAACAGACTCATACATGCAGATGCTACCACTCTAATGGCAAAAAGCAAGGAAGAACTAAAGAGCCTGCTGATGAGGGTGAAAGAGGAAAGTGGAAAAGCTGGCTTAAAACTCAACATTCAAAAAACTAAGATCATGGCATCCAGTCCAATCACTTCATGGCAAATAAAAGGGGAAAAAGTATAAACAGTGACAGATTTTCTCTTCTTGGGCTCCAAAATCACTGCAGATGGTGACTTCAGCCATGAAATTAGAAGACAGTTGCTCCTTGGAAGAAAAGCTACTACAAACCTAGGCAGCATATTAAAAAGCAGAGATGTCACTTTGTTGACTAAGTTTCATACAGTCAATGCTATGGTTTTTCCAGTAGTCATGTATGAATGTGAGAAGTGGACAATAAGAGGCTGGGCACTGAAGAACTGATGCTTTTGAACTGTCGTGCTTGAGAAGATTCGTGAGAATCCCTTGGACAGCAAGAGATCAAACTAGTCAATCCTAAGGAAAATCAACTCTGAATATTCATTGGAAGGACTGATGCTAAAGCTCCAATACTTTGGCCTCCTGATGCAAAGAGCTGACTCAATTTAAAAGACCCTGATGCTGGAAAGGATTGAGGGCAGGAGGAGAAGCACATGACAGAGGATGAGATGGTTGGATGGTATCACTCAATGGATGTGAGTTTACACAGACTCTGGGAGATACTGAAGGACAGGGAAGCCTGTGTGCTGCAGTCCACGGGGTTGCAAAGAGTCGGACACAACTTAGCAACTGGATGACAATAAGATAGGAGTCAAATTTCATTACTCTACATGTGGTGATTCAGCTTTCCCAACGCCATGTATTGAAGAGATGATCATATTCCTATTGAGTATTCTTGGCTTCTTTGTCAAATATTAGTTGACTGTGTTTGTGAGGGTTTATTTCTGGGTTCTCACTCTTCTTCCATTGGTCTGTGTGGCCTTTTTTGTTTAATTTCCATGTTTCACTCAAATTACATATCTGATCATACATGTTATCCATCTTTTCCACTTGAGCATTTACCACATTACTCATAGGTAGTTGAAATTTTCTGTCTAATATTCTAATACCTGTGCCTTATCTAAAACTGGTTCTGATTATTTATTTGTCTTTTGATAGGTAGTTCTGTTTCTGGGGTGAGTTTTATCTCCATTCCTTCGCTAAGGGCAGCTGGATTTGCTGCCCTTCCTCCCTGCAACCTCTCTCCCTCCTCCTGCTGTGACTTAAAGCTTGTTGTTGTTAACACAAAGGAGATGGAAGAGAAGGGTCCAGGCAAGGCTTAATGCCTTTTTTGTAGTGGTTTCTCTTATATTCCCCCAGGCTTTCTCAAGACTGTCATACCATCCTCAATTGTTACTTATAAAATATCTGGAGAGAAACTTGTAATGTCAACTTCCTCCTTGTTTATGAAGCTCCTAAGTATCCTATATGGTCACATTAGACCATACTCAGCTGTAAGTAATTCATTAGAAATTTTGGCTAAATTCTTCTTACTGCCTTTTTAATGCATCTAGCTGCATCTGTCCCACGTGAGCAAGTGCTGACATCTGGTCTTCCCTTGGAGGCACCTGTCTTTCTGTAGATTTTGGGTTGACTGCCTTGGAACCTCTGATGGGCTCAAGGAAAGTTTCAAATTTGCAGGTAGTTTAGTGTTTTCAGGTAGAAGAGTGGAAGTAATATTTTAGTTTTTTACATCCTAAGCAGAAGCCAGAAGTCAGAGCACAAAACTTCATCTTACTCATTGTAAAGCTGCCACATAGGACAGTCATAAAGCTTGTGCTAAAACCTAGCCAATCATACAAAATCTTAATGTGTCTCTATATTAGGCAGAAGTATCCTCCAAAGTCTTCCATATCTTAATGTTCCCAAATGGTGACTATGTTATGTTACACGGCAAAGAGGAATTAAGGAAGCAGACAGAATTAAGTTAATAACTGGCTAGCCTTAAAATATGGACAGTATGCTGGCTTGTCCAGGTGAACCTAATGTACTCAGAAGAGTCATAGATATGGAAGAGGGAAGTAGAAGAGTCAGTATTAGAATGATGCAATATGAGAAAGATGACTAGTCATTGTGGGCTTTGATGATGAAAGGCTATGAGGCAAAGAATGGAAACAGCTTCTGAAAAGCTACAAAGAGATTTTCCCTAGAGCCTCTAGAATAACACAGCTCTCCCAACATCTTGGTTTTACCCTAGTGAAACTCATTTTGGACCTATGACTTTCAGAACTCTAGGATAATATACTTACGTTGCTTTAAACTAAGTAGTAATCTGCTGCATCAGTAATAGGAAACTAACACAAGCTCTGGTGCTTTTTTCTTATTGTATATGAGGATCTCTAGGCTTCCCATGTGGCTCAGTGGTAAAGAATCCACCTGCCAATACGTGTTCCATCCCTTGGTTGGGAAGGTCCCCTAGAGAAGGAAATGGCAACTGACTCCAGTATTCTTGCCTGGGAAACCGCATGGGCAGAGAAGCCTGGTGGGGCTACAGTCCATGGTGTTGCAAAGAGTCGGACATGATTTAGCAACCAAACAACAACAAATAAGGAACTCTGGTAAAAAAAAAAAAAAAATCTGTGAAAAACGAACCAAAATGAAAGCCAACTGACAATGTAAGTAATCAAACTGGATATAACGCAAAGAAACAAATAAAGCTATGACATCATCTTTTAAAAAAGGAATTTTTCATATATTAACGAGGAGAAATTAAGTATTTTAGATCTATGATATAAATATTTCTCCAATAAAGAAATAAGAAAAATGTCTTTTTAAATTCCTTCAACAAGTGCTCTAGCCAAAACAAAATAATCAATCACAATTGAGAGATAAAATCATAGTAAAAGGTGAAAAGGTCATTTATGAGCATAGAACTCAGAAAACATGTGAGTCTTGATAGATATGCAATGTGAGAAAAAGCATTGTGACAGAAATCTGTACAAACACATTCATGTTAAATAAATCACAGAGGCTCTAGTGCAGCCACCACTACTGCCTTTGTTTTCAACTTAAATTCTTATCCATGCATAAAAATAAAAATGAACAATTATGTACAGGTCAGTGAATCTTTTCAAGTTTAATACATGGCGTGCAAGTTACCAGCCCTCAGAAACAAAATATTCAGCTTGTAACACCATGGATTAGTTTTGTCAGATTTTGAACTTTGTATCAAAGAACTCATACAGGATCTACCTTTTTGTGCCTGGTCCCTCAACCTTGTTTGTGTGATTTGTTTACTACTGTATACGATTGTAGTTCACTCATCCTCATTGCTGGCAGTATTTCATTATATGAATACTCCACAGTTTATCTAAATTTTATATTATTGTGGGCATTTGAACAGTAGATTTTGATTATTATATGAATAGCATTGCTATGAACATTTTGTTCTTTTGGTATACAGAAATATGTAGATTTCTGGAGGTTATGTACCTGAGAGTCCAAATTTAATATATGTTTAGCTTTAGTAGATTTTGGTAGTTGTCCAGAATATTCATATAATTCCACCTGCATAGCTACCTTTTATCTTAAGAAAATGCAGGTTTGAATTTTTTTTAACTCTGAGATGAGTGTAGATTTACATGTACTTGCAACAAATAATACAGAGAGATCCCTGTGCCATCTATGTAGTTTCCCACAAAGGTAACACCTTGTAAAGCTATAATATGATACCACAATCAGGATATAGACATTGAGGCTAAGGTACAGTTTCATCCCAAGGATTCCTTAAGCTTGCCATTTTAGCTACACCTACCCTTCACTTTAAACCATTTCTCTGCCTGATGTGAAGGAGAGGCAATAAACATCAATCCTTTCGCTATACAAATGTTTTCTCCTAAGGTGAAACAGCCCACAGAGAAGTACTGAAGCAAGTGTTCAACAGTGATAAATAGCCTATGTTGGAAGAATCAGTTCAGTTCAGTCACTCAGTTGTGTCTGACTCGTTGCGACCCCATGGACCGCAGCACACCAGGCTTTCCTGTCCATTACCAACTCCCAGAGTTTACTCAAACTCACATCCATCGAGTCAGTGATGCCATCCAACCATATCTGTCCCCTTCTCCTTCCACCTTCAATCTTTCCCAGCATCAAGGTCTTTTCCAATGAGTCAGTTCTTCACATCAGGTGGCCAAAGTATTGGAGTTTCAGCTTCAACATCAGTCCTTCCAATGAATATTCAGGACTAATTTCCTTTAGGGTGGACTGGTCAGATCTCCTTTGCAGTTCAAGGGACTCTCAAGAGTCTTCTCCAACACCACAGTTCAAAAGCATCAATTCTTTGGCACTCAGCTTTCTTTATAGTCCAACCTTAACATCCACACATGACTACTGGAAAAACCATAGCTTTGACTAGATGGACCTCTGTTGGCAAAGTAATGTCTCTGCTTTTTAACATGTTGTTTAGGTTGGTCTTTGCTGGTGGCTCAGGTGGTAAAAGTGTCTGTCCACAATGTGGGAGACCAGGGTTCGATCCCTGCGTCAGAAAAGGTCCCCTGGAGAAGGAAACTCACTACAGTACTCTTGCCCGGAAAATCCCATGGACAGAAGAGCTTGGTAGGCTACAGTCCATGGGGTCACAAAGAGTCGGATATGACTGAGTGACTTCACTTTCTTTCTTTCCTTTCTTCCTAGGTTGGTCATAACTTTTCTTCCAAGGAGCAAATGTCTTTTAATTTAATGGCTGCAGTCACTATCTGCAGTGATTTTGGAGCCCCCCCCAAGATAAAGTCTGTCACTGTTTCCATTGTTTCCCCATCTATTTGCCATGAAGTGATGGGACCAGATGCCACGATCCTAGTTTTCTGGATGTTGAGTTTTAAGCCAACTCTTTCAAAGAATATGCATTTGCAAACAAATGTATTCAGGCTAGAAGTAAGAAAACTATCTATTCTGATATTTAAATCAGATAAGGGATCTATATTTAGTGTTCTTGCCTTTAACTCAGGCAGTTCAAAGCAGAATGCTTTGAAGACCAATAGGGACAGGCTAAAGTAGACATCCCCACTGGATTTACCTTATAAATCTCCTAACTCATTGCTATTGCTCATCTCAGCATATTACATACATTCATGCTTGAATACATCACAGAAACTAGTTAAAAGCATAACAGTTGCAAAAGAAGTATGAAAACTATATTTGCAGATGATACGATAAATGACTTGAAAACCCTAGAATGAATGATAAAGCTCAAACAAAAGGATTAAGTAAGGAAGTGACTCATAATATTTACATACAGAAATCAATATGAATTTGGGGTGGGAACACAATGTAGTCTATAACAGGTCTGGAGGAAATCTGTTTTGTTCTTCACTTTTTCTCTTATGGTATTTTTTTTTTTTTGTCTGAATGATGTGCTCATTCTCTTTTTATTTCTTATATTTGAATTAGTTGGATTTTTCTCTGTAATTAGGAGACTCCTGTCTTATGTATTTTGATGGAGGGGGCTGGTGTTCCAGGTTATTTTCTAGAATTTACCTCCCACGGACTCCTTCCTTAAAACATGAAACATTTTCTTGTAGAAATGGTTTGGTTACTAAGAATTGACACAAAACAATTATAAAAGAGTAATCAAAGTTTGGACAGAAAGAGATTTTTCTCTCCAATACCATAGTTTTAAAACCTAAGTGCCTAAATCTCTAGCTAAGTACTCCAGGATGGAATTTTACTTCCCTTCAGTGTTTTGAGTTCTGCCACTCCTACTTATAATATAGTTTTAAGGGACTTTATTTCAGTCATACCTGAATGGTCTAGTGGTTTCCCTACTTTCTTCAATTTAAGTCTGAATTTGGCAATAAGGAGTTCATGATCTGAGCCACAGTCAGCTCCTGGTCTTGTTTTTGCTGACTGTATAGACTGTTGGAAAACTCAGCAGTGGCCACAGGACTGGAAAAGGTCAGTTTTCATTCCAATCCAAAAGAAAGCCAATGCCAAAGAATGCTCAAACTACTGCACAATTGCACTCATCTCACATACTAGAAAGTAATGCTCAAAATTCTCCAAGCCAGGCTTCAACAGTATGTGAACCATGAAATTCCAGATGTTCAAGCTGGATTTAGAAAAGGCAGAGGAACCAGAGATCAAATTGCCAACATCTGCTGGATCATCAAAAGAGCAAGAGAGTTTCAGAAAAAGTCTACTTCTGATTCATTGACTATGCCAAAGCCTTTGACTGTGTGGATCACAATAAACTGTGGAAAATTCTTAAAGAGATGGGAAAACCAGACCACCTGACCTGCCTCCTGAGAAATATGTATGCAGGTGAGAAAGCAACAGTTAGAACTGGACGTGGAACAAGAGACTGGTTCCAAATAGGGAAAGGAGTACGTCAAGGCTGTATATTGTCACCCTGCTTATTTAACTTATATGCAGAGTACATTATGAGAAACGCTGGGCTGGATAAAGCACAACCTGGAATCAAGATTTCTGGGAGAAATATCAATAACCTCAGATATCAGATGACACCACCCTTATGGCAGAAAGCGAAGAACTAAAGAGCCTCTTGATGAAAGTGAAAGAGGAGAGTGAAAAAGTTGGCTTAAAACTCAACATTCAGAAAACTAAGATCATGGCATCTGGTCCCATCACTTCATGGGAAATAGATGGGGAAACACTGGAAACAGTGACAGACTTTATTTTTGGGCTCCAAAATCACTGCAGATGGTGACTGCAGCCATGAAATTAAGCTTGCTCCTTGGAAGAAAAGTTATGACCAACCTAGGCAGCTTATTAAAAAGTAGAGACATTACTTGTCCAACAAAGGGCTGTCTAGTCAAAGCTATGGTCTTTCCAGTAGTCATGTATGGATGTGAGGGTTGGACTATAAATAAAGCTGAGCACCAAAGAATGATGCTTTTGAACTGTGGTGTTGGAGAAGACTCTTGAGAGTCCCTTGGACTGCAAGGAGATCCAACCAGTCCATCGTAAGGAAATCAGTCCTGATTATTCATTGGAAGGACTGATGTTGAAGCTGAAACTCCAGTACTTTGGCCACCTGATGCGAAGAACTGACTCATTGGAAAAGACCCTGATGCTGGAAAAGATTGGAGGTGGGAAGACAAGGGGACAATAGAGGATGAGATGGTTAGATGGCATCACTGACTCAATGGACATTAGTTTGAGTAAACTCTAGGAGTTGGTGATGGACAGGGAAGCCTGGTGTGCTACAGTCTATGGGGTCTCAAAGAGTCAGATACGACGGACTAAACTGAACTCCTACCTACACACACACACACACACATACATCATGATTCAAACATTTTTTCCCCTTGATTAATGATGGTATGTTATATAAATAATTCAGTTAGCTCTAGAATTTACCCAGTATTATCTGCTATAAAAATGCCAGCAGTGTTCTAAAAGAAGCAGCTTGAAATACTTCTCTTACAAATATAAAATATATATCATACAGTTTTCTTTCTGTGGCAGTTTTGGTTTCTACAAGAATTCCACTGCCTATAAAATTATTTGCCTTCTAAAGTTAATAAGTGATTAATTTTATTATAACAGAATTTTCAGAAGAAAATCATCATGATTTTGAAACACAGACATCAATATTCTGTTTTGTAAGACAAAGAACTACAAAATTTTTGACTAAACAAAACACTGCAATTCAAAAGTTTTAGGTACCAAAGTAGTGATCAAAACTTAAATAACATTCATACCTGACAACCAAAGAAAAATATTATCCCCTAGATCTTCTTTAAATTCATCATTAAAGAGATTACTGGATTCTGGAAATGCTTCCTGGAATGTTGCGTAGATAGCTTGTGCCAAACAATCAGGATACACCTACCAAAACAGAGCCATATTAAAATAATTTCATATTTCATGTAACATCTCAAATACCAAAGAAGTTATTGAGTTTTTGAAATATACATGTCCCTTTTTCTCCTTATAACTTGTTTTTGGCCTTTTTTGCCTCTTTGTACTTCCAACAACTGACGAATATGAACAAAGAAGAGTTGAAAATAAAGTCATATCAGTTTAGCTATTTGTTAGCATTTAGGGGAAAAAATTTAATTTGGATAAAGGATGAAGTTAACGGTTAAGGTTTAATGGTTCTATACTTATTTCATTTTACCTTGTTGTTGATATCCTCTTTCAGAAAAAGTATACCCTCTTTCTAGTCATTGTAATACAAAGTATATATACATTTAATTGAAGTATATTTGACATGTAATACTGTGTAAGTTTAAGGTGTACAACATGTTGATATATTTGTATTTTGCAATATGATTACCACCACAGCATCAGCTAATACCTCTATTACATCACACAGTTATCATTTTGTGTGTGTGTGGTGAGAAATAAAAGCATGTTTTTAAATAATTTAAAGTCCATTTAGGTGAGTTAATGTAGCATAACCCCAATTATTATTGAGGTTATACTACATTGTTTGCTCCTTGGAATAAAAGCTTTCTTCTTGGAAGAAAAGCTATGACCAACCTAGACAGCATATTAAAAAGCTGAGACATTACTTTGCCAACAAAGGTCTATTTAGTCAGAGCTATGGTTTTTCCAGTAGTCATGTATGGATGTGAGAGTTGGGCTTTAAAGAAAGCTGCTGCTACTGCTAAGTCGCTTCAGTCGTGTCCAACTCTGTGCGACCCCATAGACGGCAGCCCACCAGGCTCCCCTGTCCCTGGGATTCTCCAGGCAAGAATACTGGAGTGGGTTGCCATTTCCTTCTCCAATGCATGAAGGTGAAAAGTGAAAGTGAAGTCGCTCAGTCCTGTCCAACTCTGAGCGACCCCATGGACTGCAGCCTACTGGGCTCCTCTGTCCATGGGATTTTCCAGGCAAGAGTACTGGAGTGGGGTGCCATCACCTTCTCCGAAAGAAAGCTGAGCACCAAAGAATTGATGCTTTTAAACTGTGGTGTTGGAGAAAACTCATGAGAGTCCCCTGGACTGCAAGGAGATCAAATCAGTCAATCCTAAAGGAAATCAGTCCTGAATACTCATTGGTGCTGAAGCTGAAACTCCAATACTGTGGCCACCTGATGTGAAAAACTGACTCATTGGAAAAGACCCTGATGCTGGGAAAGATTGAAGGTGGAAGGAGAAGGGGACAACAGAGGATGAGATGGTTGGATGGCATCACTGACTTGATGGACAAGAGTTTGAGCAAGCTCTAGGAGTTGGTGATGGACAAGGACGCCTGGCATGCTGCAGTCCATGGGGTCACAAAGAGTTGGACATGACTGAGTGACTCAACTGAACTGAACCCCAATTGTAAAGCCATGAGTGAATATCAACTAATATACAGTACTACCAGTATTCTATTAGACTTAAAGTCACTTGACTACTAAGTTTCTCTCGGGGAGTAACTATACACAGGAAGATACCAGATTTTTATGTTAAAGATTTAAAATATTCTATTTACTATTTTGGAAGGCTGGCAGACACCAGAAACTGGAAGATGCAAGAGATGATTTCTCCCTTTAGGTTTCTTAAAGAAATTAGCTGTGTTGATACTTTGATTTTAATCCCATAAGACTCATTTTGGACTTCTGATCTACATAACTGTAAAACAATGAATTTCCATTTCTTCAAGCCTCTAACTCCATGATGGTTTTTACACCAGCAACAGGAAACTAATATAGTCACCTACCTCAGCAGTGCTCAAATCTGCTGGTAAGTGATGGTATTCTTTAAAGAATTTCATTAGTTTTTTTGGGGTAGGGAAAAAGAGGCAGGCAAGAATGCTTTAAAAACACTGATATATTTAATTTTACTGAATCAGCCATGGACATATGCTACTGGAAAGAGTCACATGATTGTGGTATATAAAATTATGCTAGTAATTAAAAAATTGAACTAGGTAAGGAGAACTTTTACATTTTGTTTTCTGTGTATATCTCAGCTTTAGGAGATTCGTGGGAAAAGAGATAAAGTGTCAGATAGTGTTGGGAAATTTTCTGAGGGAATATCACTGTATGACATTGGAAGAAATGAAATAAAAACCATATGTTTAGATTCAATTAATTTATACTGAATAGTGAGACCTGAAGATAATTTTTTGATTCTTCTCAGATGAGCCAATTAGTAACAAAACTCCCAATTATTTGAATGAGTTAAAACAGAAATTAGTCAATGAGAGATGAGGCTCCACTTCTACTTAAACAGCCGCGGAGGTAATAGATATGTAGGGAGGTGGTCTGATAGACCACAGGGGGAAGGGTCCAATCACTAAGGTGTACATGTTATTTTTTCTCAGGTGAGGCTTTGAATCTTAGAAGTATTGAAATAACTTGGAAGTATTGAAATAACTTCTAATTTTTCCTTGGAAAATGCCACTGAAAATAGGGACTTCAGAAAAAATCAAGTTGTGATTTGAGAAGGATATAAAGACAACATCTTGATATCAAAAGGCACATCATCCCAAGGAGAACATTCGGACACTAAACGTAAGACTAGAAATTACAGAATGAGGGATATGTAACTGTGCCACAGCTTGTTTGTTCACATTAAATAGGCTTTTAAAAATTCTTTTCTTAAGGCTTGTGTTAAAGCATGCTTGACTTTATCAAACCACGTAGTAGACAGACAAGACCCACCACAAAAGGACAGACTAGGTGAAGGATTATAGATAGGAGAAATCCAGCCAGTTTTGTCATCTCTAGGCAATTTAATGATCAAAAATCCTAACCATTAATATTTTTCCTGTAAATAAGAAAAATAAATTTATATTAGCAGAGAAAATGCTAGTCTATCTTTTGGAATATCAGTGTTCTATAAGGCAAGTTATGAATCATCAGTCAACCTCTTCATCTGATGGATAACAGGCTATGGCATTGAAGAGACTGAATGTCTGCAAGATCACCTGTGTAATTAGTAGTAGACTCCTTATTCCCAGCCCACTGCTGGCTTCCTTCTATAATACTGTATGTACATTTTTGTAAGCTAGATCCAGATTGAGTATAAATATTTGGCAATTTTATGTTTTCCTGATAGACATTTATTTTATTTTAGGATTTATCCATAAAAACATTTACTGACTTGAAAATACTCATATATTTCTGATTTTACAGATGTCAGTTCAACAAAGTATTTGAATATGTCTTCTGCTTTGAAATGCTAGATGTTTACATTTCAAAATACTCAATGAAATTCCATGCATCTTCATTTCACATTACTCAAGAACATAAATGATTTTAACCAAATTATTTTAACATAGTAAAACAACATTTGATTCATAAATTTGTTCATTGTTCTTTACTGTTCACAGGTGCTTAGTGTTGTACTTATGCATAACACAAGAGGTTAAGTCCTCTTAGACCAAAATATACTTTATAAAGTAAAAGGAAAATAATTTTGTAGATTGAAAAATCAAGAATATGCTTAGGATAAGTCAATATTTTTCAGTATGCAAACAAATTGATTCTGTAAGGCTTTCAGCAGAATACAATTTTCTGGGCTGGGGGCATAACTTAAAATATTAGCTTTTTTACTCTACTTGAGGCAATTTTGCTTTCAAAGTAACAAAATGCATTCTCTTATGTATTTAAAGAAAATAACTTTTTATAGTTCATTTGCTATAAATATAATTTGTATAACCACTTAACTTCTGTATTTACCTGAAAGAATGTATCCTTTCGGCTTAGAGGTATGCTCATGAAAAGTGACACATAACTTTCTGAAATTCTATCAAACAAGCAAGCTTGATTTTCTCTGTCAGGCTAAAAAATAAAACAGGTATGGAATTAAAATAATTGATATTACAATTTAAAATTAGAATTTGTTTACATAATGTCAGTAATTCTATCTATTCTCAAACGGCAGATCAGATGCTATAATGGAATGAGCATGGGTTTTTGGCATCATGCAGACCTGAATTTAAATGCTGGTTCCGTTATTCGTTAGCTGCACTATCCTGGGCAAGTCCTGGTCTCCTTATCTGCAAATGTAGGTAATATATACATGCCTTAAAGTAGTATCTTAAAATTCAATTGGGACAAGGATCGCATTTTGTTTGACTTTGTATTTAAAGCCCTCAGCACAGTGCCTGGCACATAGAAAGCAAACCAATGTCTGATGAATTAATGAAGGTTCTTAAATAGTGGTTGGCATGTACAAGGCTGTCAATGACATAGTTGCCTTCTATTATTCTATAGCCATTTCAAATCTTTCGTAATAAGTAACTCAGTATAAAATTAAAGCAATTACTGGAATGAGACAGCCATAGCCAGAACTAGTAAAATAGTGACATGAAAGACTAAAAACAAAGTAGAATGTCATCAGTTCAGTTCAGTTCAGTCGCTCAGTCGTGTCCGACTCTTTGCGACCCCATGAATTGCAGCACGCCAGGCCTTCCTGCCAACTCCCAGAGTTTACTCAAACTCATGTCCATCGAGCCGGTGATGCCTTCCAGCCATCTCATCCTCTGTCATCCCTTTCTCCTCCTGCCCCCAATCCCTCCCAGCATCAGAGTCTTTTCCAATGAGTCAACTCTTCGCATGAGGTGGCCAAAGTACTGGAGTTTCAGCTTTAGCATCATTCCTTCCAAAGAAATCCCAGGGCTGATCTCCTTCAGAATGGACTGGTTGGATCTCCTTGCAGTCCAAGGGATCTCAAGAGTCTTCTCCAACACCACAGTTCAAAAGCATCAATTCTTCGGTGCTCAGCTTTCTTCACAGTCCAACTCTCACATCCATACATGACCACAGGAAAAACCATAGCCTTGACCAGACAGACCTTTGCTGGCAAAGTAATGTCTCTGCTGTTGAATATGCTATCTAGGTTGGTCATAACTTTCCTTCCAAGGAGTAAGCGTCTTTTAATTTCATGGCTGTAGTCACCATCTGCAGTGATTTTGGAGCCCCAACAAATAAAGTCTGACACTGTTTCCCCATCTATTTCCCATGAAGTGATGGGACCAGATGCCATGATCTTCATTTTCTGAATGTTGAGCTTTAAGCCAACTTTTTCACTCTCCACTTTCACTTTCATCAAGAGGCTTTTTAGTTCCTCTTCACTTTCTGCCATAAGGGTGGTGTCATCTGCATATCTGAGGTTATTGATATTTCTCCCAGCAATCTCGATTCCAGGTTGTGCTTCTTCCAGCCCAGCATTTCTCATGATGCACTCTGCATGTAAGTTATAAGAAGGAAGAAATCTATAGGTAATAATACTGTTAACATTATGGTAAGGTCTTAAGGTAGCACCTTGAATTCTTGCTCTATTAAGCAATGAAGAGATGAATCCAAATTCATTTATGATATCAACAGTAGAAGCACAAGCTGGCATTAATAGGTTTTGGTAATAAACACCAAAAATGATTAAATTCAGTGGTAATTTTCTATCAAATTAGCAAATCATATGACCTGGGATTCATAAATGTATAGTATCTTAGAATTAAAATGGAAGTTAGATATCACCTAGGTTAAACTTCTCTAATTTAGTGATTTTACTACTGTCCAGAAAGCTTAAGTGAATTATTTAAGGTCATACACAGTTAAGTATGACTGATGCTGATGCTCAAATACTTTGGCCACCTGATGTGAAGAACTGACTCATTGGAAAAGACCCTGATGCTGGGAAAGATTGAAGGCAAGAGGAGAAGAGGACAACAGAGGATGACATGGCTGGATGGCATCCCTGACTTGATGGACAAGTGTTTGAGCAAACTCCGGGAGCTGGTGATGGACAGGGAAGCCTGGCATGCTGCAGTCCATTGGGTTGCAAAAAGTTGGACACGATTGAGCGACTGAACTGATACACAGTTAAGTAACTGAAAGCCAGACTAGAATCCAGGTCTTCTAACTTCCAATACAGCTCTCATGACTCTGTAATAAGTTTATGGATGGAGATAGTAACAGAAACAATAATGATAATGTTAATAGCTAAAAATTCTGGATCATTTACATAATGGGAAGTGGTTCTAAGATTAGGGTTGTATGAGAATTAAATGAGATTATATATAAAGTTGGCATGTTTCAGCTACACAACCTACAATCATGTATGAAGAAATATCTAGACAGAAAGTTTCAGAACATGTCTTTGACTAATACAATTCAGTGTAATGTACACATCAAATATACTTTCACAGGAGACTGAGTAGCAAAATAGTATGGTAAATTTTTATACATGTTTTTTATGCTTGAAAAGAAAAGTTATCCTACAGCTGATGGGTATTCAAGTTACTGATATGCTCATTAGATCTAGCTATTTAACACATGTTAAATCATTCTTGCATTCCAGGAATAAAGCTCATTGGTCAGGCTGTATAACCCTTTTAATATACTGCTGAATTTAGTTTCCTAGTATTTTGTTGAAGGCTTTTGTATCAATATCCATCAAAGAGGATATTGATCTGTACTTTTTTTTTTTTTTTGGTAGTATCTTTAGCTTTGGTATCACGGCAATACTGGTCTCATAAAATGAGCTAGGAGAATTCCCTCTTCAATTTTTTAGAAGAGTTTGAGAAGGAATGGTTTTAATTCTTCTTTAAATATTGGCAGAATTCATCAGTGAAGTCATTTGGTCCGGGACTTTCTTTGTTGGGAGGTTTCTGATTACTGATTTAATCTCCCTACTAGTTATAGATCTATTTAGATTGTCTATTTCTTCATTAGTCAGTCTTGGAAAATTATATATCTCTAGGAATTTGTCCATTTTATACAGGCTATCCAATTTGTTATTATATGTTTATTCACAGTCCTCTTAATCCTTCTTATTTCTTTGCTGATAGTAAAATTCCTACTTTTATTTGACTTTAATTTGAGTCCTCTTACTCTTGCTGCTGCTGTTGCTAAGTCGCTTCAGTTGTGTCTGACTCTGCAACCCTATGGACAGCAGCCCACCAGGCTCCTCTGTCCACAGGATTCTCTAGGCAAGAATCCTGGAGTGGGTTGCCATTTCCTTCTCTCTTACTCTTGCTAGAGGTGTGTCAATTTTATTGACCTCAAGGAATAACTTTCGAATTTGTTGCTTTTCTCTACTATTTTTCAATTCTCTGTTTTATTTATCTCCACTCTATTCATTCCCTCCTTCTATTAGCTAAGGGTTCAGTTTGTCCTTCTTTTTCTAGTTTCTTACTAGGTAAATTTAGGTTGTTGATATATTGTTTATTGATTTGTTTAAAACTACAAATTTCTCTTTTAGCACTGCTTTTGTTTTTCCCTGCAAGTTTTGTATGTTCTGTTTTTGTTTTCATTTGTCTCAAGCTATTTTCTAATTTCCCCTGTGATTTGTTCTTTGAGTTATTGGTTGTTTGGGAACTCTTATAAATTAATGGCAACTCACTCTAGTAATCTTGCCTGGAAAACCCCATTTCTAGAGGAGCCTGGTGGGTTACAGTCCATGGGATTGCAAAAGTGTCGGACATGACTGAATGACTAAGAAACGACAACAACTGGTCTTTATTATTTCCTTTCTTCTGCATACTTCGGGTTTTCATTTCTTTGTCTAGTTTCCTACACTAGAAGCTGGGGTCATGGTTTTTGAGAACGTTCTGTATTTCAAATATAGGCATCTTAATGCTTTAAATTTCTAAATACTGCTTGAGGTATATCTCACAAATTTAATCTACATTTTCATTTTCAATACGCTCAAAATACTTTTCAATTTCCCTATTGATTTCTGGTTTGACCCATAGTTCCTGAGAAGTATGTTAGTTTCCAAATATTTGAGGATTTTCCAGATAGCTTTCTGTTATCCATTTACATATAATTCCATTTTGGTCTAAAAATATGACTTGATTCTTTTAATTTTATTAGAATGTTTTCCTAGCCCAGAATATAGTTGGTAAAGATTTAATATGTACATGAGAAAAATGTGTATTCTACTGTCATTAACAGGAATGCTTAATACATATCAATTAGATACATAAAGTTGGTTAACAAAGTATTGCTCAAATAATCTACCTCATTCTATATCATTAACTGATTTCTGTACATTCTACCAATTACTGAGACTGAGGTGCTGAAATATCTAACTATATTTATAGATTTGTCTTTCTCCTTTAAGTATTTTTAATTAAATGTTTCAAAGCATTTTAATTAGGTATATAAATATTTCACTGTTATGTCATAATGATGAACTGACTACTTTGTGTTTATGTTAGTCACTCAGCCGTGTCCAACTCCTTGCAACCCCATGGACTGTAGCCTGCCAGGTTCCTCCGTCCATGGAATTCCCCAGGCAAGAATACTGGAATGCCCTTCTCCAGGGGATCTTCTGGACTCAGGGATTGAACCTGGGTTTCCTGCATTGCAGGCAGATTCTTTACTATCTGAGCCACCAGGGAAGCCCTCATTATACAGTTACTCTTCCCTCATAACATTCTTTGCTTTCCGATTTACTCTGTATGATGAGTTGAAAAAAGTTGTTATTTTTGTGGGTTACATATGGCTTATCTTTGATATTTTATGGGTAGAAGTGATACACTTTCCAGGCTTCTGAATCATTTTGAGAGCCAAAGTCCCATGGACAATTTTGAAACCTTTAAGGGTATATCATTACTGGAATTCTTCTAGTCAAACATCATCAGGGAAACTTTTATCATTAGCCTATACATTAGCCAGGAATTTTTGGAACACTGTATTTTCACTATGAATATAATAATAAACATAATAATGATAGATGTATCCACTGAACACTTACCATATACCCTATATACCATTTAAACAACTTCTATGTAAACAAACAACTTTAAATGCATTTCCTAACTCCCAATAAACAGAAACAATAGGTAATTCTTAAAGTTTTTATGAAAGAAGTAACTACTTAGTTACATCATTTACTAATGGATAAACTTGTTTTGGGGGCTTCCCTGGTGGCTCAGGTGGTAAAGAATCTGCCTGCAGTGTGGAAGACCTGGGTTTGATCCCTGGGTTGGGAAGATCTGGAGAAGGGAATGACTATCCATTCCAGCATTCTTGCCTGGAGAATTCCATGGACAGGGGAGTCTGGCAGGCTACAGTCCATGGGGTCACAAAGAGTTGGACCTGACTGACTGATAAATACTTTCAAACTTGTTTCTGAAAGCCAGATCTTAATTCTATTGCACTGAATCCATATTACACTTATATAGTATTTCACAGGTTACTAGGGCTCTTACTTATGTTACTTTTAGGGCAAAAGAGAGAGTTTTTTTAAATCTGTTTTTATTTGTTTTGAAGACGAGATTATTGAAGCTCAGAGCAATTTTTTGACTAACCCAAAGTTTTACCCTCAGTTCAATTCAGTTCAGTCACTCAGTAGTGTCCGACTCTTTGCAACCCCATGGACTGCAGCACGCCAGGCCTCCCCGTCCATCACCAACTCCCGGAGTTTATCCAAACTCATGTCCATTGAGTCGGTGATGCCATCCAACCGTCTCATCCTCTGTCCTCCCCTTCTCCTCCTGCCTTCAATGTTTCCCAGCATCAGGGTCTTTTCAAATGAGTCAGTTCTTCACATCAGGTGGCCCAAGTATTGAAATGTCACCCTAACTACTGGGAAATCCAGATTTAAAATTTTAACTTCTTGGAGTGAGTTCAATTCAGCTCAGTTCGGTCACTCAGTTGTGTCTGACTCTTTGTGACCCCATGAACTGCAGCACACCAGGCTTTCCTGTGCATCACCAATTCCCAGAGTTTACTCAAACTCAAGTCCATTGAGTTGGTGATGCCATCCAACCATCTTATCCTCTGTTGTCCCCTTCTCTTCCCGCCTTAAATCATTCCCAGCATCGGGGGCTTTTCAAATGAATCAGTTCTTTGCATCAGGTGGCTAAAGTACTGGAGTTTCAGCTGCAGTATCAGTCCTTCCAATGAATATTCAGGACTGATTTCCTTTAGGATTGACTGGTTGGATCTCCTTGCAGTCCAAGGGACTCTCAAGAGTCTTCTCCAACACCACAGTTCAAAAACATCAATTCTTTGGTGCTCAGCTTTCTTTATAGTCCATCCAACTCTCACATCCATACATGACTACTGGAAAAACCATAGCTTTGACTAGATGGACCTTTGTTGGCAAAGTAGTGTCTGCTTTTTAATATGCTGTCTAGGTTGGGCATAACTTTTCTTCCAAGGAATAAGCATCTTTTTTTCATGGCTGCAGTCACCACCTGCAGTGATTTTGGAGCCCCCCAAAATAAAGTCTATCACTGTTTCCTGGATTCAAGCCTAGCACTTTTTCTACCAGATCAATTTACCACTAAGTCACGGGTAATAAAAGAAATTTGCTTTTATATTGGTCACCTAACAATTACTGAAATAAGTTTCAGAGTCAGCATACTGAATCATGCTATATTCTGGAGTATGATTATATATTATTTCATATTGTGCTGTTGGTAATTAAACTGTACTAGTGGCTCGGGGGGAGGTTATTCTAGTTATAAAGTCAGTACTATTTATCATTTATCAGTTCAGTTCAGTTCAGTTGCTCAGTTGTGTCTGACTCTTTGCGACCCCATGAACCACAGCACACCTATAAGGTGGACCTAAAAATAGACAGAATGTATGTGTTTTGTATTCACCTGAAAATGTAGCACAGCTTGAAATATGAGCTTACCTAACACTACAAATATTCCCACACAATGCTGGTAAAAATGTATGAGCACTCACCACATTTATTTGATGTATTTAGGAACCCAAGAGGCCATGCTATTAATCTAGCTCACTGGCTTCATATATTTAACAAAAGAACCCTCTTAGAAATAAAATCATAGGTGAAATGTAATCAACAGAACAGATGAAACAGGCGCTGTTCTGGTTAAATCATGGAAATGTTGCTTCAATATGACTTGGATACCCTTTCAGTTCCCTTGGAACAGTAGCAGAACACTCACTCAGATCAATCATATAATGTTCCTCAAAATACATCAAAGATCTTAATGATATTGGAAATGTTATTAAATTGTAAGATTTTTAAATAATTACTATAATTTCAGGAAGGCAGCAGTTAGAGAGAATAGTTTGCTTAAAGACAAAATGACTTCTAATTCCTTGTTATTCCACAGATACCCCCATAAATGTAGTGGGTTGTTAACACTTTTGTGTCAGATCTGTTTGTTCCAAATAATGTAGCTTGACAAAGCAGTTACTAGAAACATTGCTAGATTATGTTTCCTTCAAAAACTTGTCATATATATAATCCTAACAGATTTAAGTGGGAAAGTAATGCTTTCTCTCTGTTATCATGGAAAAATATAAATTTGGAATCCAGATCTGGAAAAAGAAATTTAAGGTAATGAAAGTCTCATTTTATGTTTCCCTACATAATTACCTTTGTAGAACTGATACACCACTTCCTATTTCTCATTCAACTCCTAACGTTATCAGAAATACAGGACAGATACTCTTACCTTGAATTACATTAATTATTCTAACACATGTGAAGTGATGATGAAGTGAAAGTTGCTCAGCGGTTGTCCGACTCTTTGTGATCTCATGGACTATACGGTCCATGGAATTCTCTAGGCCAGCATATTGGAGTGGGTAGCCTTTCCCTTCTCCAGGGCATCTTCTCATCCCAGGGATCAAACCAGGTCTCCGCATTGCTGGTGGATTCTTTAACAGTTGAGCCACAAGGAACATAATGCTCTATTCAAATAGTTTTATGAAAAACCAATAGAACTCATTCCTTCGTTGTATGAAAGAATCCATAAGCAGTTTTCCTTGGGCAATTTGAGCTGGGGAGGTGAAGAACTGAGCCTAATATCAGACTTCCCCGATGGGGCAGCACACCTTCCTAATGCTTGGGCCGTGGTCCCCAGCATTACTCTGCTTTTCATTCTTCTAGATCCAGAGGCCACACAGCAGCCATTGGTATTCACCACTTTCTCCAGGCTCCTGTATTCTCTGATGTAAGACTCGCATACTGCTTATTTCCATTCTTTTACTGCTTCCCAGATACCCATGTCTTTCTCTTTTTAATCCTAAGCAGAGTTTTCATCTTTCTGAATCAAGAGAGGACCCTCTCTGCATCTGATATATTGTGTTTTCTAAGTGAAACCTCTTTCAATGTCACTGATTTGCAGTGGATTTTCTCTTTAGTGTTCATCAGTGCATTATACTACTGAGTAAAGCTACAACTTTATTATTTACTACAGTGTTTAACTACTCTTTTTCTGACTAATACAGACTCTGGATCTTTGAAATCCACATTAAGGTTTTAACTCCTCTAAAAGAACTCTAGATTTCAAACATGACTTCTAATATATGCAGAATACTAAAAAAACAAGCTTTGTGATAGGATCAGAAGAACATTAAAAAAACACCAGTGTTACCATTAATGAAAAATTATGCTGCAAACTTTTTAAAAAGAAGTTTAAAAAAAACATTTTACCTTAAATTTATGGAGAAACCACCACCAAAAGCAATCATGCAAAAGAGCAAGAGAAGCTTCTGAGAGAAAATGAGTCCTCCAGATTTTAAAAACTTTTCCCTACGGAAAAAAGATATATATGATCAAATTAATATGTATTATAAGACACATTAATATAAATAGGCTTTATAAAGAGTATGTATTTAATAGTTATAGACTACCACTGCTCAACAGAAATTTAATGTGAGTCATCTATATATTAAGCTTTCTAGTAGACATTTTAACAAAGTACAAATGTGAAGTTTTAGTTACATTTAACCAAATATATTTAAAATATTAGTATTATAATAAATTTTATAAAATTATTAATGAAATATTTTACATTCCTTTGGGTACTAGGTCCTTGAAATATAGTATATATTTTATATTTACAGCACATCTCAATTTTGAACACTGTATTTTCTTCAAAAATACTAGATTATAATTAGATTTTATAAAATATATGGTTATTATTTTTTAACTCTAAATTTTTTCAGTAATTGAATTAAGTAATTTTAAATTTATATATAATTAAAGTACATAAATTTTAAAATTCAGCTAATCACAGGCATAGAAAATAAACTTAAGGTTATCAAAAGGGAAAGTAGTGGAGAGGGATAAATCTTAAGTTTGGGATTAACAGATACACACTACTATATATAAAATAGATAAGTAAGAAGGTCCCACTGTATAACATACGAAACTATATTCACTACCTTGTAATAACCTATAGTGGAAATACCTTGTAATAACCTATAATGGAAAAAAAACTTAAAAAGTGTATACATATAATATATATAGTATAACTGAATCATGTTGCTGTACCCCAGAAACCAACACAACACTGTTAAACTATTTTTCAATAAAAAAATACAACAGGCATATTTCATATGCTCAGTAATCACATTTGGTTAGCAGTCATTGAAATGGCAGTGTAGGCTAGACCAGGACTAGCAAAAATCCAGGACACATGCTACAGTTTCCCTTTTATGATAAAGATTGCTGCTGCTGCGTCACTTTAGTCGTGTCCGACTCTGTGCGACCCCATAGACGGCAGCCCACTAGGCTCCTCTGTCCCTGGGATTCTCCAGGCAAGAACACTGGAGTGGGTTGCCATTTCCTTCTCCATTGCATGAAAGTGAAAAGTGAAAGTGAAGTCGCTCAGTCGTGTCCGACTCCTAGCGACCCCATGGACTGCAGCCTACCAGGCTCCTCCATCCATGGGGTTTTCTAGGCAAAAGTACTGGAGTGGGGTGCCATTGCCTTCTCCGATGATAAAGACAGATATCAACAATCATGGGATTCTAACCCACTGGGCCCCATCATAAGTCTAGAGCCTAACTAAACATAGTATTCTTTCTTAGCAATTCATCAAAACGGGCACATGAAGTTAATTTACCATGACTACTAGAGACTAAATCTTGGTTTAAAAAAGTACATTCAGTGGATCATTTTATCTTATTCACTAAAAGTTTTTAAATGGCAGATCTAGTACAGTTCAAGATTTATTTCAATGAAATCCATAGGTAGGAACTTCTCTTCCTCAAGTACAAGTCTACAAAAAGGATATTGTACAAACTTTTATGTGTGCTCAGTCAGTTCAGTCCTGTCTGACTCTGTGGCCCAATAGACTGTAGCTGGCCAGGCTCCTCTGTCCATGGGATTTCCCAGGCAAGAAGACTGGAGTGGGTTGCCATGTCCTTCTCCAGGGGATCGTCCTCATCAAGGGACTGAACCTGCATCTCCTGTACTGGTAGGAGGTTTCTTTACCCCTGAGTCAGCAGGGAAACCTGCAAACTTTTATACCAAGGAGATTTTTTTTTTTATCATGCATTCTGTAGGGGGCACTTCTTTTTCAGAGGCCACTTTATAGAATACATTGGTAAGAGCTTCAACTTATTTAGTACTCCTTAATTACAAAAAACATAAAGAAAAAAGTAGAAAGTTAAAATACAAGAGAAAAATCTGAATTTTTGTTGAAATACTTTCTAAATTTCAAGCAAGCATGCTTTTTAGTGTAAACTAATTACATGATTGCTTCTGTTCTAAGCTTTGGTTGTGCTTAGTGACACTAACTTTCAGCAAAATTCCAAATTCTTTAAATTATTATCAGTATTTAGTCAAAACAACAAAAACTAGAAATCAGCGAAAAAATTCCAAACCCAGCTTAAAAAGTTAAATGGTACTTTCTTCCATTAACCTTTACCTTTTGTGACACTTTGATTCATATAAATGTAAACATACCTTGAAGCCTATACATTATCTGACTTGGAACTTTTTCTCCTATTACTGATTCTTTTAATAGGTTGGATAAAACTACTTCTAATGTCCTCTAAGACATTTTGTGTATATCTGTATGTTTGTGGCTCAGATTTCTCATAATATAGGCCTCTTTTCACCCAATTCAATAAAATTTTTACTGAGCATCATCTGTAGTCAAGGTTCTGTTCTGGATGGTACAGGGTATAATTTACACTTTATCAAGAAACTTAATCTACGACTGTATGTGCAAGAATGTTATTTGGACAGGGTAACGTGAATCCAGTCAATTTCATGGATTGCCTTGCCTTCAAGCATGTAACAGTAACCCTTTAACACTCTCTTTCCAAGCTTTAGATTCATAAAGTTCACTCTTGGGAAGTTACAATAAGCATTTCTATGAAATAACATTCCTTCTGATTTTCCTACACCTATTTTTTCTTCACTTTAATTTCATCATCTATTTGAATGCCATTGCACTGCACATGTGTAGCAGGCCAACTACCTTCTCATAGTTCACAGGGTTCTCACAGCAAGAATACTGGTGGGGTTTCTCATTACCTCCTCTAGGGGACCGTGTTCTCTCAGAACCTTTGACTGTGTGGAACTGGAGCCTATTATACAGAGTGAAGTAAGCCAGAAAGAAAAACACCAATACAGTATACTAATGCATATATATGGAATTTAGAAAGATGGTAACAATAACCCTGTATACGAGACAGCAAAAGAGACACTGATGCATAGAACAGTCTTTTGGACTCTGTGGGAGAGGGAGAGGGTGGGATGATTTGGGAAAATGGCATTGAAATATGTATAATATCATATATGAAACGAGTCGCCAGTCCAGGTTCGATGCATGATACTGGATGCTTGGGGCTGGTGCACTGGGATGACCCAGAGGGATGGTATGGGGAGGGAGGAGGGAGGAGGGTTCAGGATGGGGAACACATGTATACCTGTGGTGGATTCATTTCAATATATGGCAAAACCAATACAATATTGTAAAGTTAAAAAAAAAAAAAAACTATGGAAAATTCTTAAAGAGGGGAATACCAGACCATCTTACCTGTCTCCTGAAAAACCTGTATGCAACTCAAGAAGCAACAGTTAGACCCACATATAGAACAACTCACAGGTTCAAACTTGGCAAAGGAGAACAAGGCTGTATATTGTCACCCTATTTAACTTATATGCAGGTATATCTTGCAAAATGCCAGGCTGGATGAATCACAAGCTGGAATCAAGACTGCCAGGAGATATATCAAGAACCTCAGATATACAGATGGTACCGCCCTAATGGCAGAAAGTAAAGAGGAACTAAAGAACCTCCTGATGGGGTGAAAGAGGAGAGTGGAAAAGCTGGTTTAAAAGTCAACATTCAAAAAAATAAGATCATGGGGTCCAGTCCCATCACTTCATGACAAATAGAAGGGGAAAAAGTGGAAGCAGTGACAGATTTTCTTGGGGTCCAAAAATCACTTCAGACAGTGACTGCAGCCATGAAATAAAAGACACTTGCTCTTTGGAAGAAAAGCTATGACAAACATAAGAGTATTAAAAAGCAAAGACATAACTTTGCTTACAAAGGTCCATATATAGTCAAAGCTATGGTTTTTCCAGTAGTCACACACAGATGTGAGATCTGGACTATAAAGAAGGCTGAGTGCTAAAGAACTGATGCTTTCAAATCGTGGAGATGGAAAATATTCTTGAGGGTCCTTTGGACAACAAGGAGATCAAACTAGTCAATCCTAAAGGAAATCAACTCTGAATGTTCATTAGAGGGACTGTTGCTGAACACTTTGGCCACCTCATGCAAAGAGCCAATTCACTGGAAAAGACTTATGTTGGCAAAGATTGAAGGCAAAAGGAGAATGGAGTGTCAGAGGATGAGATGGTTAGGTAGCATCATCAACTCGAAGGACATGAATTTGAGCAAACTCCAGGAGACGGTGCAGGACAGGGAAGCTTGGCATGCTGCAGTCCATAGGGTTGCAAAGAGTCGAGGTCACAGCAATTAAACGATGACAAAAGGCCCATTAAAATTCTTTTTTCAAATCAGGTAGGTATATTAACAAATAGAACACTGGTTATTTATGTTTAGATACACCATTGTTTGTTGTTATTGATAATTGCTAAGTCATGTCCGGCTCTCTGTGACCCCATGGACTGTAGCCTGCCAGGCTTCTCTGTCCTTGGCATTCTCCAGGCAAGAATACTGGAGTGGATTGCCACTTCCTACTCCAGGGATCTTCCCAATCAGGGATCGTACCCGCATCTCCTACATTGGCAGGTGGATTCTTTACCACCAGGGACACACTGTTGGTACATAAACTCAAAATATCCTAAACCTAGCTGCTTGTCATATCCTGTGTACTTCTTACCCCAACCCCCTATCTGCGTACACTCCTCCCTTTCCCACTTCTTTCAAAAATGCTGGCATCCTCCAAGTATACAAAATACTCCTCACAGCTGTACTTCTATGTCTTGTTTATGTGACCGACTTGTGATCTATGTTAGATGTACATGCATCCATGGTTAAAATATAGTCTCATTTTAGAATACAAAATGCTAAAATTAAAGATTATAGAATGTCTAGAACATTCCTAAGATTATTTTAACAATAATTTATATTAATTTCTTTATAATAAAACCTTTTCCATGAGGAAACTTTGGAAAATAGTCAGACAATGTAACAAACTTGCTCATGATCCAGGCATAATCATACCACCTATAGTTTTTCTCTTAAAAAATGAAATCAGGTGATTGTATCATGAGGGCAAACTAAGTCTTCCCTCTCATCAATATCCCATAAAATATAAAAGAGAATTGAGAAGCATCTGTATTAGTATAGAAAATAAGAAAAGGTGTAATTACTAAATCATTTTAGGTGGAGTTTTCAATGGAGTTCTGTGGTTCCCTAATGGAGGGGCAAACAGAAGGCCCAAATCAGGTTAATCAGATTATTTCTTGGAATATTTTTTCTTGAGGATGAAACACTAAAAAACACTCTTCATCTTGAAGAGTGAGGAATGGGCAGAGAATAATGGCTGACACTGATTTATCCAAGTTTAATGGTTGACTGTGCTCCTTCTGATCATCTATAGGGGACTATAGTAGGAGAGAAGATTGATTTTGTGTTGAGAAATAAAGAGCCACAGGAAGGCAGGAAGAGGGTCTGTGTGCATGCATGGTAAGTCGCTTCAGTTATGTCCAACTCTTTGTGACCCCATGGACTATAGCTGGCCAGGCTCCTCTATCCACAGGATTCTCCAGGCAAAAATACTGGAGTAGGTTGCCATGCCCACCTTTAGGGGATCTTCACAACCCAGGAATTGAACCCCAAGTCTCTCACCTCTCCTGCATTGGCAGGTGGGTTCTTTACCACAAGCACTGCCTGGGAAGCTCCCAGCAGAGGGTCTACTAAGAGCCAAGTCCATCTCAGAGTCTGCCTGGAGGTACAAGGAGCGTTGTCCAAGTCCCCAGTAAACAGAAACCTTTTTAGTTGATCACTTAATATTTAAATGAGAGGGAAATCAATACCAAAAACCACTCAAACCTCATCCTATACCTGGCATTCAATGGCCACTGATCTATTTACCTTCCTGTGTGCAGTTTTTCAATAAACTGGCTATTGATATTTCTGTAGAGATGTTTCTTAAAAATTCCTCAGAAACTTGAAGGTTCAAAAGGTGGGGCTGTGGGGAAGGGTTCTCCTAAATTATCCTGACATCAAAATGAGCAGGCTAACATATCCTGAGCTGATAGAGCGGGGAGAGGGGGAAACACCTGTTATAGTCATGTGCCAAATCAATGCACACTAGCAACCTCAGACTCCTGAGGCAGTAACACAGAATCAAATATATTCTCTTTTGGTTATCAAGGTGTTAAAAATATCACTGGTCTTTCCTGCTAGACTTAATGCCAGAAAGAATTGAATCTTGCTTAATACCTAATCTGTCATAGCTTTAAATAAAGGCCTAATTCATGAAATCATATCCTCCAAATGTATCATATAATAGAAATAAAATAATATTACATACATCAAAGTTATGGGCCTTTAAAATAAAAAGATAAATTCGTTCAGCATTCAGATGTCTAGGTAGCTGAGTAAGCTCATTTGTTCTAAATCCTGGGAAGTCACAACCCTAGAAAGAAGAAAAATCACAGAACAGGAATTACTTAATTCTTTTCATATAACTACAGAAGACAGGTAAAAATTCTACTAGCATTCACTAGCAATTATATTACAAACTTTTACTAAAAATAAGTAAATATATTTTATCCCACCTAAGAAAAATCTTCAAATATCCAACAGTCCATTCTGAAGGAGATCAGCCCTGGGATTTCTTTGGAAGGAATGATGCTAAAGCTGAAACTCCAGTACTTTGGCCACCTCATGCGAAGAGTTGACTCATTGGAAAAGACTCTAATGCTGGGAGGGATTGGGGGCAGGAGGAGAAGGGGACGACAGAGGATGAGATGGCTGGATGGCATCACTGACTCGATGGACGTGAGTCTGGGTGAACTCCGGGAGTTGGTGATGGACAGGGAGGCCTGGCGTGCTGCGATTCACGGGGTCGCAAAGAGTCGGACACGACTGAGCGACTGAACTGAACTGAACTAAACTGATGATATTAAGAGCCCTGGCATATTCATATGTCAAAAATTTAAAAGTAAAAGCAATTATTTCAGAACTAATTTTAACTTAAATTACAACAAATTTTAGACAGGCTACACATAAAGAAATTGATGAGTCAGAAAAAGAGCTTCTGTATTCTTTCCAACTCTCTCTTCTGGGGCCATTATCTATATTTATTGCTGTATTACTTTAAACATTCTTTTAGTTCCACATAATATTTTTGATATATAATCTCATAAAACAGAAATTTTAAATACCTCTATATCCTTCTTTGTTTCCATTTCATCTGAAAGCTGGAAAAAATTTAAAATAAAATCTTTAAAATTCTAAATTTAAGAATTTTTAGACTTTGTAACTCTACTAAGTATGTGTGTGTGTGTGTGTGTGTGTATGTGTCTTACTGAGACAGAGAATGCTGTTGCTATATAAGATGCTGAGAATACAAAAATATTCCTTGCCCTCAAGTTAGTCTGGGGGTAAGAAGGGAGTCAGCTACATATACAAAACACAAAGACATAAGAGCTATAACAGAAATACATACCAACTACTTATTGCAGTTTGATTTTTCTGGGAAACAGACTGTGAGGTGGAAAACCAATTTAGTGTTCAGAATGTTTATGGGGATTGATTATCTACGGAAGGCAAGAGGAGACGGAAGACGGAAAAGCCAGCTATGAGACGAGTCCCTCAGCCCTGACCCTGAACAGAGCTCTAAAACCGAAAGGATCCATAGCAGTTGTTCTGAACTGGGTTGAAACAGTCAGGTCTTTCCGTTTCCAACTTGTGAGTGTGAGTCCTGGGCGGTAGTGTGAGTGAGTGACTCCTAGATGATAGTTTCCTTGGGAGAGGAGGATCTGTCTGTGAGAGGAATCCCTGAAGGAGCTGACAGCTGAAGGATGTCCACTAACAACGCTTTTAGCAGCTGGGGCAACAGGTCCTTCCTTGAAGGGGAATCTGGGTGGCACATCTTCATGCCCATGACACCACTTTACACAGAGAACAGGAACCCTTCTGTTTAGATTAGTTTGGGTGTTCTAGACATGCTAATATATTGTTTATTAACTACCTTGCAGGCAAATTTATACACATTACACACATACATATATCATTTAAGAGATGACATAGGAAACCAATTAGAAAGGATGATGATATACTGCCATATGAAAGAGGATCACGTTATTGCCATTTAAAGTATTGGTAAATGGATAAAAAAGAGAAGGAAAGTGAGATCAGTTATAAGAAATAAAGCTGTATGCTTGAGAGCTACAGACATAATTGGTCAATAAATTGGGATTTTAAAAGATATTAATCTTGAAGTCCTGGTTTTAGTCTCCAGAAAACAAAGAAACACTGGAAGTTTTCAAAGAGCAGAGTAATAGTAACACAAAACTAGTTCTTATAACACAATCTGAAAAATATACCACAAAAATATAAATAATACATTTTAAAATCCTGATGAAATCCAATAAGATATATTTAACAAAATTATCATTAAAAGTTTTGCTACTGCAATTCATTTAAAAGGTCATTTTAAGAGATCCTGAAAAACATTTGATAAAATTCATTAGAATTTTTGAAATCCTTTTGAAAATACAAAATTTACAATGACTAACGTATCTAGTTATATTGGCTTAAAACTCAACACTCAGAAAACTAAGATCATGGCATTCGGTCCCATCACTTCATGGTGAATAGATGGGGAAACAGTGGAAATAGTGACAGGCTTTATTTTGGGGGGCTCCAAAATCACTGCAGATGGTGACTGCTGCCATGAAATTACAAGATGCTTGCTCATTAGAAGAAAAGTTATGACTAACCTAGGCAGCTTATTAAAAAGCAGAGACATTACGTGGCCAACAAAGGTCAGTCTAGTCAAAGCTATGGATTTTCCAGTAGTCATGTATGGATGTGAGAGTTGGACTATAAAGAAAGCTAAGTGCTGAAGAATTGATGCTTTTGAATTGTGGTGTTGGAGAAGACTCTTGAGAGTCCCTTGGACTGCAAGGAGAGTCAACCAGTCCATCCTAAAGGAGATCAGTCCTGAATATTCATTGGAAGGACTGATGCTAAAGGTGAAACTCCAGTACTTCAGTCACCTGATGCAAAGAACTGAGTCATTTGAAAAGACCCTGATGCTGGGCAAGATTTAAGGCTGGAGGAGAAGGGGACGACAGAGGATGAGATGGTTGGATGGCATCACCGACTCAATGGACATGAGTTTGAGTAAACTCCGGGAGTTGGTGATGGACAGGGAAGCCTGGTGTGCTGCAGTTCATGGAGTCACAAAGAGTCAGACACTACTGAGTGACTGAACTGAACTGTACCTCCTTTCTAGAAAACAATTTGGCAACATGTATCAAAACACTTAGATTTTCACATTTTCCCCATGTATTAATAGTTTCACTTCTGAAATTTATCATGAAATAATCATGCATAATCACAAATTTTAGCTCTAAATATATTCCTAGCAGCTTTGTAAATAATAATGAAATTTAACCAAACATCCAGCAAGAGGGCTATTACATTAGTTTATTTTTTAAATGATGTAGAAACCCTTTGACATTTGGCAATGGTAAAAATTCCATAAAACATTGAATATGTTTAAAAGTTAGTTTAATTTGAATTTTAAATGTTTTTAAATAAAAAGACAAATGAAAATGACAATAGTGAGATATGTTATTTATCTATAAATGATAAAATAAGAATGCTTATCCTGTTTAGTGCTTAAGGCTTAATTTTCTATAATGACTACCTTAGTCATAATCAGGAAAAATAACATACCAAGTAATTTGAAATTCAAAAAACATTTGAGGAGGTGAATGGATGAATGGCCGCATTTCAAGTTTTTCTAGCTTTAATTTTAGAATGTATTTTTGAAAAAGATGAAGTTTCTCAAAGAAAGCTATTATAATTCTAATCAAAATCTCAGAGATTCTTTTAAAAAAGTTAACAAAGTAATTCTATAGGCAATAAAAACTGTTATTTTTTCCTAAAGGAAAAAGACATTTGGGACATATACCCCTAAGTATAAGACATTATAAAGTTTTAAATAACCAGAGGATAAAATAAGTCTTCAAATAAATTGCAGTGATGTGAGAACACCAAAAGTCATACTGAGTGTATAAAGAAGACTATGAGCCCAGCTATTTTAAAAATACAGGGATAGATAGATGATAAAAGACTAAAAGGAAATTTTTAATGTTATCAATGCTTATTTATGAAATTATAGTGACATTTTCTGTGAAATAGTTTTTCAAACAAGATGAAAACAAATACCATACCATTATCTTCTTTTCCTTATGGTACTTCTTCAGAAATGCCTTGTATTGTTTCAGTTTTCCATGAGAAACTTTAAAAAATGAGAGTTTACACATGTAAATACACAAATATCCTTTAAAATTGAAAAGCAGATTATATATAATTATATATATTAAGAAAATTATATATAAAACTATCCAATGATATCAACCAGTTTTAAAATTTTTAAAATTTATTTAATTGAAGGATAATTACAATATTGTGACGGTTTTTGCCATTTATCAACATGAATCAGCCATAGGCACATGTGTCCCCTTACTCCTGGTCCCCCCTCCCACCTCACCCCATCCCTCCTGGTTGTCACAGAGCATCAGCTCTGGGGTCCCAAACTCCAAGTAAATATTTTGATAAGCATAATGCTAGATACATAATGCTAGTCTGAGTTAAATTACATCTTTTCCTTTTCCTTTTGCTATTTAGAAACGTCACCTTCAAACTAGTCTGTCTTTAGTACTTGCTCCTATATCTACAATTTTACCTTAATCCCTTCTTACTGAACAACCCCAAGTTTTTCAAACAGCTCAGCCACTTACATCTGGTTGTTTCATGGTCACCTTAAACACAATACGGTACAGGACCCTGCAGCATGGCCCAGTGAAAGACTATGGGGGCTCTGAAGTCAGATAATCTAGACTTGAGCCTAAGCTCTGATACTTACATATTGAGGACAATGAGTACATAAAAAGTTGTTTTTTAAAATTATGCACAGGTGCTTTCTCTCTCTCTGTATGTTTATATAGACACAGCTATATATATATAGCTTGTATAATTAAATTTTTTTAAAATAATTAAAAATTCCATAAGAAAATTCTCACAATAGAGAATTTAGTAACATTGTACTTAGACACACTCAGATTTCGAAAACTCAAGGCCTGAAAATGATATTAAGTAGCTAATTACATCTATTTAGTACACAGAAAATGTAAGTACAACCAATATCATTCTTAAGACATATATGACAAGTTTGCCCATAGAATAAGAATCACCATTAGTATCTAAAAGTATTCTCAAAGTGTTAAAAATACAACTAGGTAAAGGCTATATAAATACTGAAAAGCAGTAAAAATTATCATTACTTACAGATAAGCTTTTCACTCAGTCTGCAGTTATCCAACCGTGAATGCTAAGTATTTCTCACAAACTAACTTAGCTTATATAGGTGAAGTCTCACTCCTTTTATTTTGGTTATAGGTTTAACTGTTTTTATATCTTGATTCTTGCTGACTTGCTTTTCTCTGGTACCAATATTTGTTAATGCAACTCTGTTTCCCTGATATTCAGTTATCTCTGCTCCAGCTCAAAGTTTAGAACTGTTTTAGGTTTTGTCCCAGCAACACTTTCTTTGAATCCAAATGGTCATGTTCAACTAAAAAGCCATACTGGACCATTTAGAAATGAAGAGGTTTTAAAATAAAATAAATTTATGTTTTTAGATATTTTTACCTTAGGATTTCATTCTTTATGAGAATACACACACAGACAGACACAAACACAACAGACACACATACAACTGACAATTAGTTTATGTATATAAAAAATAGATTTACTTGTCCTGGAAATTATTCTGTTCCACTCGAATATTTCAGAAGCATGGTTTTTCAAAAGAATTGAACATTCTGCTAATCTTGACTCCATGGCCATAGCTGCATCATCTACTCGCAGGACATTTCCCCACAGATGTGTATAAATGGAAGTAAATGAACTATCTTCTTTTATTTTCTTCATAGTGTATAACAATTTATCACTATCCCATAAATGGATTTCCTTTGGCCAATGATCCTGCAGAAAATGTGAGACAATACAACTTAAACCATTTTTTGAATGAATTTAAAGAGTTCAAAAATCAATGAACTAAAATTGAAGTTTTATTCTACAGCATGATTTTTATTAAATGTATATTTTTTAATTTGTAAAAAACCATAAACTTTAGAAGTTTCAAATGCTTTACAAAAACCTTTCTTCCTGAATCATTTGAAAGTAAGTTGCTTACTTGACTGATGCCCCCATCATCCTTGAATAGTTGAGTATTTATTTCCAAAGAACAAAAACATTCCCCTATATAACCAACTATAACTATCAGAATATGGAAACTGGCATTGTTACATCATTCCTATATAATTCTCTGAGATTACTTGAGTTCATCAACTAAATCAATAATGCTCTTTATGGTACAAGGATCTAGTTCAGTATCACACATTGCAGTTAAGCATCATATGTTTTTAATCCCCTTTGGTCTACAACAGTTCCTCAGTCTTGACCTCTATGTAATTAAAGCCATGAGTTCATATTGATAAATTTAATTCCAGTTCCAAACATTCTAGTTTTCTCTTTTTCCATATCATAATTACCATCTCCAAGAGTGAAAAATCTAACTGACATTATCTTAAATATATGTACTGATTGGATCAATCGTCTCAGGTAACCAATCTCTCCTATCCACCGCTAGTCTCTTCAGTATATGGATGCCCTTCTCATTCTGCTTAGGCTCTGACTTTTCAATCCAGGCCACAGTTTGTCTCTGCACTTCCCGGAACCACCTCCCCACCCTGGTCACACGTGAATACCATCCTCACCCCGCTGGATTCCGACACCTGTGGGGTCATATGGATACCTTCCCCATGGTGGCAGGGTTCCGAAAGCCTGCTCCGGGGGACCACAGCACATTTCCTTCCCCTACCAATGTGGATGCTGCCTTGTTCTGACCCCCAAATGGCTTTAGGACTACATTGTTCACGAAGGGAAGGAGAAGAAGGAAAGGGAAGGAAAGGGGAATCACAACATTAATATTTGCAAACCTAAATACAAGATAATATTTTAATTGAGTTGTTGAATACCAAAACAAAGAAAGATAACAGACATAATTAAAGGTTTGTGAGTAAGAGAATGCTTTCCGGAAGAGTAGCAGTTTTCATAGGATGAAACTCTTTTAAGAAGAATGTGGGTAAGATATTCTGGGAATTTAGCTTAAATGGGAATAAATCTGGAGTCGGCAGATAAGAAATTTTAAGTTTTGCCTTGGTCTATTCTACTTCCATTTTTCTTCCTTTGAAAGCTTCCTAAATCCACTATACTCTGTAATGGTAACAGGTACCTGAATAATAACCAGAGTTTAATGCTGAAAAACTTCCCCAGCAGGATCTAGGTCCCCCTGCCATTTTGGAAAAAGAGAATTCTAGATGCATCAGTGTTCTCTCACAAATCCTACAAACATATGTCTTAAAACACATAACCACCTGGGGAAGTTTTCCAGCCTTAAAATCTGGATATTATGCGTCAAAATTACAAAGATCTTTGAAAAATAAGATATGATCACAAGATACACTCCCTGGAGACAAACATTGTCAAATTAGAATGACAGCCACTTTTGAAAACATAGTCCTTATGTTAGGGGTCATCCCAATTGTTAGGGAAGTTAGGAAAGTGGCAAGAGGCTAAAATTGGAAGTGAATTTGGGGAAAGTGGGGAGAGGCTAAAATGGAAATGAACTTGAACAGATTTTACAACATGCCTGAAGGTTTATGAAAATACACCTTTATGTCAGACTTGAGATATTACAACTCTTGTTCAAGATATTGAATTATACTATATAATTATACTATGAATAAAGTATCCTGAAATTCTACCAGCTTGATTAGATTATGTTTTCTCTAAATACAGAGATACATCTGGTTAATCTATAAAGGATAAAATTAAGATGCTTATCTTTTTTAGTGCTTTTCTCTTTAACTTTCTAAAATGACTATCTTAGTTATAACCAGGAAAAAAAAAATCAGTAATTTTGAAATTTAAAAAAATCACATTTTAAGGAGGTTGATAGATGAGTGCTGGCACTTAAAGTCTTTATAGCTCTAACACTATGTGATTTTAGAATGTATTTTTTAAAAGGACTGTTTCTAAAAGTAATTTCAAAAGTCTATTGTAATTCCAATCAAACTCTCAACAATTTCTTTTAAAACTGTCAAAGTAACTCTACGGGCAATCAAAAAGAATTGCTGTATTTTCCTAAAGGAAAAGGATTGATATGTGTACCAGTGGTGAAGACCCCATAAAACAGGATATTCTACTCACCAAGTTTTGAAGCTTTAAAAATTCTTCAATGTTCTTTGGAGGTTCTTGCATTTTCTAATGAAGTAAAATCAATATTGTTCATTAACATAAATTCAGATTGTTTATAGGATGGCTATACTTAATTTATTTAAGTACATTATGATACTGGACTTCAGTTATAATTTTCAGAGCTGTAAGTAAGATATTGTAAACTATTCTCTTTGTAAAGTTCTTGTACTTTGAAAAGGGACAGAGATTAATGTTTAAATTCTGAGTCTGCGAACCAAATTCTATAAAAGGCCTCCTTCTCATACACTTTTCCTAGAGAAAAGCTACATATGAATCCTGCTCAACGTCCTCATTTCTAATTCCATCATGAGTTCCAAGATATTTTGGGCTATCTTGGATGGTGTCTACAATAAATTCAGAGTCAATAATATATAATAACATTCTCCTCTTGCTGATGAAATATTTTAAGAGGCACAAAAGTGACCTGGTGAAAATAAATCTTTGAATGTTTCAATGTAATAAGTTATAATCCCATTTTTGTTAGCTTCTTTGTAAACTGAAAATGTAGTCTTTCACTAGACAGATTAATTTTAATCCAAACATTTTGCTATTCCTTGTTTTGGAGACTGTGTACATATTCTTCCTCTTGCTTAGAAGGATCCCTGTTCCAAACTGTCTCCCTTTAATTCATTCTTGACCTATTTAACTCTTATATCAAACATCAAATTAAAAGTCACTTTTCTAGGAAGTCTTCCTAGGTCCCCCAAAGATCCTTTATGGTAACAACAGCAGATTTGTTTCTCTATGAGGACAGAAAATGTAGTGTAACCACTGCTGAAGAGTCAAAATTTCATGTAGTGGCTGGCCAACGGTTGTAAATTATGCACATAAACTGGCAATGTTCTTAAATTAATGAATAAATGAGTAGATTAATGTCAAAGAAATATGGAGATATTTTTAAAAATAATAAAACCATTTCTAAAGAATGAAAAACCAATGAGAAGGCAAAAATAACAGGACTTCAGAATATCCTAATATAATACCCTAATGCTCTGAAGATGACATGTCTGAAAAGACAATCTTACAGTTTAATTTACTGGAACATACTTCACATCAATAGATACAGTGACCAAGATTACAAAATCACAAGGCCATGCTTTACAAAATGACTGCACATTTGAGGCTCAATAGAATATTTCATTGTCTTAATACTGTTTAAAATATGTGAAGAATAAATGTATAATGAATAAATGTATAACGAATAATACAATAACAAAATAAAAAGCATATGTGACAGTCATTATAAAAGAGAAGTATACAGAAGCAAAGATGTGTAGAGCTGTCAAGAAATTTTATGAAAAACACGTGGCTTTAGGCCTAGTCAAACTGAGAAAAGAAAAAAATAAGAGATGGTGTGCACACAATACTGAAAGACAAAAAAAAATGTTCATGATACAGTATCTTTAGGGATAGTGAGAATAGCAATTTTACTAGAGGAAAGCCATAATTAGTTTTTGAAATGCACAGAATACAAAGGAATATAATTACAACAATTTAAATGGTACCCTTTCTCCCTGCCTTGTAATGGATGTTAAACCACTTCTAGAAGAAAGCACTAAAAATACTCACATTTCAACTAAAGGGAATTAGAAAAATTAGAAATGAAATATGCATAGGAAAATTTCAGTTAATTTCAATATAAAATTCCAGAGTTCTCTAGGGGGAAAGTTAAAAGGAGGTGAGGCATAAATTAAACAGGCTTATGACCTTGGTAGGATGTAGGATACAAAATGCTAATGATTCCATGGTAACAACAAGAAAATCCTGGACCAAATAAAAATCTTACTTTTCTATGGGGTTCGTGAAAAGTGGTGGATGCCACTAAGCAGGACTATATAATGTGTGACAATTTAGAGTCCCTGTGCTCAAAAAATAAGAATTTCAAAATGGCAACATCAGATCATTAAGCCTAGTGTAGGGTCCTTCTGGAGAAGGCAACGGCACCCCACTCCAGTACTCTTGTCTGGAAAATCTCATGGGCGGAGGAGCCTGGTGGGCTGTAGTCCATGGGGTCGCTAAGAGTCAGACATGACTGAGTGACTTCCCTTTCACTTTTCACTTTCCTGCATTGGTGAAGGAAATGGCAACCCACTCCAGTGTTCTTGCCTGGAGAATCCCAGGGACGGGGGAGCCTGGTGGGCTTCTGTCTATGGGGTCGCACAGAGTCGGACACGACTGAAGCGACTTAGTAGCAGCAGCAGCAGGGTCCTTCTTATCAGTAGATGCATGCAACTGCACAGCTTGCAAGCCCATGAAGCTGCCCTCCACCAGGAAACCCTGGTGACCCCAAATCCAGAAAGAAACATCTCCTTTATAAGTATAAAGCTGTGGCAGTTCCCTTACCTGACCGTGAGTTCTGTGTGGCAACTGAGGGAAAAGTTGGCCTGCCATGGGGAGTAAATTTGAAGAGATGAAGAGAAATCAGCTGGGCTTCAAGTGTCTGCATGAGCTGGGGAACAGACTGGAGTCTGAAAGATACCCAAATGAAAACATATAAACGACTCAACCAAATAGTCCCTTCCCAGGTGCCCACACCTTGCTTCTGAATTTTGTTAAGAAAGCAGCAGTAGAGGAGGGGCTGGAAAGATACAGAACCTAGACAAGCTAACACATGCTTATAGTACTTGGGTTCCAGGAGCCCAGACGGAGTTGGGTCCAAAGGTGAACTGAAATCATCTAAAACTTCATTCCGCAAGTGTCCCAACTCAACACTGACAAGTGATAAGAGGTGGCTCTCAAGAGGTAGGTTGGAGCTTGAGTTAGTCACAGGTGAGCTTAATCTAATTAAAGCTACAATCAATCCTAAAGCCCAACTCAAATCTAGGAGGATTTTAAAAAATCAGCCTCTCACTTGAAGTGCTAAGGAGAGATAAAAGCTTATGCTCTCAAAACTAAAATTAAATTAAATTTGTCTCCACAATTTTTTCCACAGAATGTCTAATACACAATAAAACAATTTCAAGACATACAAAGAAGGAAAATGGGATCCATAATCAAAAGAAAATACAGTCAATACAAACCAATTCACCAAGAATCCAGTTATTGTAATTAGCATCAAGGACTTAAAAAGTATTATAAATACATTAAAGACTTTACAGTATAGGTTTGATTATAGTGCATGAAGCCATGGAGTATTTCAAGAGATATTAAAATTCCAAAAAAGAAACAAATGAGAATTCTAGAACTATGCAAACACTAAACATAACTGGTGTCTATATTAATATCAGACAAAGTAGACTTTAAGACAAGGAAAATTACCAGACATAAATTAGGTTATTTCACATTCACAAAAGGTTAGTTCCTTAAGTCATACAATGACAAATGCGTCTGCATTTACTAAAAGAGCTTCAAAAGAAACGTAGCAGAAGTTTATAAAACTAAAGGGAAATACAGGCGTTGACCTACACCCTGCAGGCCTGCAAGTCTTGTAATTGCTCAGGAAGAAAGAACCTGTAAATGGTGACAGAAACATCAACAGTTTGAAATCTTATAAGGCCAAAGTCCTGGAGCTATACCTCAACCCAAAAGGCAGTCTGGACATGGCAGTAATCTTCACTGTTCCAGGAAAAGGAGGCTACCATTTATAGGGGCAATTAACCTCAGATTGGCTCATCAGTTACTAGGTAAATTAGCAGAGGCGGGTCCTTTGCAGCCCCACTGGCTAATGACGGCAAATGTTTCCCCTTGATAAACTAGCAGGTAAAGTTACTTTGGTCCAAGGATTAGAATAATAACTGGCTGGGGAAGGAACTGGTTGAGCAGGGGATATTCAAAGAGGAGGAGAACTGCTGTTTTGAGGGGTCTGATCATACAACAGGCAAAACCACAGTGATAGCTGGAGATTTTAGCATATTGCTTTGAGTAACTGATGAATCAAGTACACACACACACACACACACACACACCAGTCAGGAGATAGAAGATTTGAACAACATTATCAAATAACTTAACCTAATTGATATTTATAGAACAACTAAATCCCACAACTGTAGAATACACAGTCTTTTTAAGTAATAAAACGTGGAAGATGGACTCATGCTGTACCATAAGACCCAAAAATTCCAAATAATTGAAATCATTCAGGGTATGTTCTTTGACTATAATAGAAAATAGTAACAAAAAGACAACTAGAGAATCCTTAAATATTAAATAATCCATTTCTAGCTCAAAGAGGAAGCAATAAGAAAAATTAGAAAATTTTCTAACTGAAAGATAATGAAAACACAATGTATCAAACTTTGTGGGATACACCTAAACCTATGCTTAGAGGAAAACACAGTGCTAAGAAAGCTAAAAAAATGAAAAGAATTTAAAAATAAGTAGAAAAAGGAATTAAAAGATACGGGAAGACTAAATAAAAAATATGAAAATAGAGAACTCAACAAATTGAAAGTTGGTCTTTTAAAAGACTCTTTAGGTTGAATTAAAAAATGAGAGAAAAAAATAAATGACCAATACAGGAAGGATAAAAAGGATGTCATTAGGGAACCTACACTGATTAAATGACTTGCTGCTAAGTCGCTTCAGTCGTGTGCGACTCTGTGCAACCCCATAGACGGCAGCCCACCAGGCTCCGCTGTCCCTGGGATTCTCCAGGCAAGAACACTGGAGTGGGTTGCCATTTCCTTCTCCAATGCATGAAAGTGAAAAGTGAAAGTGAAATCGCTCAGTCGTGTCCGACTCTTAGCGAGCCAATGGACTGTAGCCTAACAGGCTCCTCGGTCCATGGGATTTGCCAGGCAAGAGTACTGGGGTGGGCTGCCATTGCCTTCTCCAGGATTAAATGATTTAGGGGCATATAATTTAAAACTTGTGTCAATAATTTAACAACCTACAAGAAATGGGCAAATCCTTAAAACTATAATCACTAAAACTGAAAGAAGATGATAAGTCAACTTTCAAAAATAGAGGAGGGAATACTTTCTTATAACGCCAGTATAACTTTGATAACAGAATCTGACAAGATTACCAAAAAAAAGAAAATTATCAACCAAATGTCCCTCAAGAACACAGATACAAATATCTTTAGCAAATTACTAGCAACTTGAGGAAAGTCAGGTATAAAAAGGATACGTCATACTCATGTGTGATTTACCCTGGAATTCCAAAATCAGTTGTAATACTTTTATATTGTCTCTAATATATCATCAGTGTGGAGTAGGATTCAGAGCTATGAGATTTGTGGTAATCTTTAATGCCTGAATTTTTAGATTCTATGTAATTGTTTAAACTGATTTTTATTCAGAACAATGACACATTACTCTAAAGATTCAGAGTGAATATTGAACATAAATATTTTACATTTAGGTATTTTAACTTTAAACCTAGTATTTTCAAAACACAATTCATGATCATTGCTTGAAACACAAGTCCTTAGTAGAGAAATCTTATTCTTATTTTTAATTATAGAGGTTTCACAATTATCCAGGTTTAAAGCCTGAATTATCTTAAACTCTTTCTTCTGCTTCATTGTCTCCTATACCCATTTTATCTCCACAATTCCTTTAAAATATCTTTAATCATGCCTACTTTAACATTTCTAATATTAACATAATAGTTTCATTTATGGCTTGTTTTTATCAAGTCATATGTGCAACTTATTTTTGTTAATATTTTTGTTGAAGTAAAACACACATACAGTAAATTGCACACCTCTTAAGTGTATGGATTGATTTTTCAATCTTTCAATCTTTCATTAGATTTATCCCATTGTATACTCCTATTTTATGGTATGTTTTAAATGTTTAAGCCACAAATGTATTTTAAACACGTCCTTTTCTATGGTTTCTTGATAGTTAATAGAAATATAAATGATTTTTCGACTTAAATCACCTATATTGAGGTATAATTTACTTACTACACAATGACTATGTAAAAAAATTACCATTTTAAGTGACAAATGCATACACCCATGTAACCCTCATCACAGTTAAAACGTGTAGCATTTAGGGACTTTCCTGGTGCTCCAGTGGTAAGACCCTGAGCTCCCAAAGCAGGGGTCTTGAGTTCAGTCCTGGTTCAGGCGACTAGATCCCACATGCCACAACTAAGATTTTGCATGCCACAACTAAAAGAAAAGATACTGCAGGCCACAACTAAGACTTGGCACGGTTAGATAAATAAACATTTTAAAAAAATGTACCCTGGAGAAGGAAATGGCAACCCACTCTAGTATTCTTGCCTGGGAAATCCCATAGACAGAGTAGCCTGGCAGGCTACAGTCCACGGAGTCGGAGTCAGACACAACTTAGCAACTAAACAACAAACACACAATCAGGCAGATTGTGATTTGGGGAAATGCCTTTTGATGGAAATGTGGCATAAAGCAGAGTGAAGTGACCTAGCAATACGGAATGTAGAGTTTTGTAAGAAATTAAAATTTGTGTATAGAGTCATAGTTGCAAATATTCAAATAATAAAGTCTGTGGCTAAAGAAAAAAAATTGTGTAATATTTTGTTGTTCAGTGGCTAAGTTGTATCTGACTCTTGCGACCCAATGGACTGCAGCATGCCAGCCTCTGTCCTCCACTGTCTCCTGGAGTTTGCTCAAATTCATGTTCATTGAACTGGTAACATTATCTAACCATCTCATTCTCAGCTGCCCCCTTCTTCTTTTGCTTTCAATCTTTCCCAGCATCAGGGTCTTTTCCAATGAGTTGCTCTTTGCATCAGGTGGCCAAATTATTGGAGCTTCAGCATTAGTCCTTCCAGTTAATATTCAGGGTTGATTTCTTTTAGGATTGACTGGTTTGATCTCCTTGCTGTGCAAGGGACTCTCAAGAGTTTTCTCCTGCACCACAATTGGAAAATATCAATTCTTCAGGGCTCAGCCTTCATTGAGGCTCTCATATCCATATATGACTACTGGAAAAACCATAGCTTTGACTATATGAACCTTTGTCTGCAAAGTGATGTATCTATCTGTTTTTTAATATGCTGTCTAGGTTTGTGAAAGCTTTCCTTCCTAGGAGCAGGTGTCTTTCAATTTCATGGCTGCAGTCACCATCCACAGTGATTTTGGAGTCCAAGAAAATAAAATCTGTCTTTGCTTCCACTTTTTCCTTTTGTATTTGTCATGAATTCATGGGACCAGATGCTATGATCTTAGTTTTTTTGAATGTTGAGTTTCAAGCTAACCTTTTCACTCTCCTTCACCCTCATCAAGAGGCACTTTAGTTCTTCTTTACTTCTTGCCATTAGAGTGGTATCATCTTCATATCTGAGGTTGTTGATATTGCTGCTGGCAATCTTGATTCCAGCCTGTGATTTATCCAGCCAGGCATTTTGCATGATGTACTTTGCATGTCAGTTAAATAACTAGGAAGACAATTTACAGTCTTGCCATACTCCTTTCCCAGTTTTGAACCAGTCAGCTGTTCCATGTATGGTTCTAACTGTTGCTTCTTGAACTGCCTACAGGTTTCTCAGGAGGCAGGTAAGGTTGTTTATTATTCCCATCTCTTTAAGAATTTTTCATAGTTTGCTGTGATCCACACAAAGGCTTTTGTATAGTCAGTGAAGCAGAAGTAAACGTTTTTCTGGAATTCCCTGCTTTTACCATGATCCAACGAATGTTGGCAATTTGATCTCTGGTTCCTCTGCCTTTTCTAAACCCAGCTTGTACATTTGGAAGTTCTTGGTTCATGTAGTGCTGAAGCCTAGCCTTTTTTGAGCACAACTTTGCTAGCATGCGAAAGGAGCACAATTGTATGATAGTTTAAATATTCTTTGGCAAACTCTTCTTTGGGGTTGGAATGAAAACTGATATTTAGATCACTTCCATAATGTGTCCTTGTGCTACTTTATTGTTGATTCCTACAACTTCACGCAAAAATATCCCACCACTGGTGTTAGGCAACACTAATCTGCTTTATGTAACTATAGTTAGCTGTAGATTAACTTTGCCTGATCTAGACTTTCATAAAAGTGGAATCATAGCATTGCATACACTTTTGTATCTGGTTTGTTTTGCTTAACATAAGATTTCTGAGGAATATCCAAGATCATCAAATATTATTGCTGAGTAGTATTCCTGTGTGTGTGTGTGAGTGTGTGTGTATGTGTGTGTACTCATTGCCTTGTTTAAAGATTTGAGGTATTATAGGAAAAAAAGTTGCTATTATAAATGCATACAATTCTGTGGATACATTTTAATTTCTCTTAGGTGGCTAGAAAAGGTAAATAGCTTATGACAATTAAATAGAATTTGTAATGAAAATCTCACAAAGAAAACCCCAGACTCAGATGGCTTCATAAGTAAATTCTATCAAAGATTTAAGGAAGAAACCACACCAACTTTACTCATAATCTTGCAAATAACAAAGGGGAAGGGAATATTTCTAATCATGTAATATTTGTTGTCCTATATGTGATATGTCTTTTCCTCTGGCTGCTTTTAAAATATTCTCCTTATCACTGGTTTTCAGCAGTCAGTGGGGTTGTTTGTCCTTCCCTCCCTCTTCCCCCAACTCTCCCTCCTCTCCTTCCTTTCTTAATTCTGTCTGGATTAGCTGAATTTCTGAACATGTCCATTTATAGTTTTTATCAATTTGGATAATTATCCATCATTTTTATTCAAATGTTTTTTTCTTTTGCCCATCTTTCCTTCTGGGTCTCCAACTGCATCTATGGTAGATAGCTTGAAATGGTCCTACAGATCACTAAGATTGCTGAGTTTTTTTCTTAACTTTTTTCCTCTGTTTGTCAGTTTGGATAAGAAATGCTGTTAGGTGATCCAGTAAAGTCTTCATTTCAGACATTATGTTTTCCCCTAGGGCCTACCTTGAAGACCTAACCCTCAATGTGACTATATTTTGAGATGGAGCCTTTGGAGAGGAAATTAAATTTAATGAGGTCTTAAGGGTGGGGCCTTAGCTCAATAAGAGTGCTATTCTTCTAAGAAGAGTAAGACACCATAGGGGTCTTTCTCTCCGCGCATGCACAAAGGTTATGTGAGGACACAGTGAGAAAGCCGCCATCCAGAAGCCAGAAAGAAAGGTCTCACCGGAAACCAACACTGACAGCACCTTGGTTTTGGACTTGAGGCCTCCACAACTGTGAGAGAATAAATTTCTGTTAAGTGACCAAGTCTGTAGTATTCTATTATAGCAGCCAGAGCAGGCTAACATAGATGTAATTTCTCGAAATTGATATAGTCATTGGAATTGTCTATTTCCTTTTTTATCAGTTTTGGTAAATTATATTTTTCAAGGAAAGCAAAAAATGTCAAATACCTTGATATAAATATTTGTTCTTAATATCCTCTTATTATTTTTATCACCTGTAGGATATTACCACTTTCATTCCTGATATTTGTATTTTGAGTTTTCTCTTTTTACTTGGTCAGTTTAAGGCTTTTCAATTTTATTAATCTGTTCAAAGAACCAATTTTGGCCTGTTGCTTTCCTCTAGTGCACATGTGTTTTCACTTTCATTGATTTCTGCTCATATCATCATTAGTGCCTTTTATTCTACAGATGTTTGAAAATTTTCCAATGAAAAATCTGATCCTCTTATGAAGACACATTGAGCTTTATATCACTATTTTAATCTTCTTCATTCTTCAATACAAACAGAAATCCAAGGCTTACTATATATTTAAGGAACAGCTGCAAAATATCAAAACAGATAAAAATTAAAAAATAGAAATCAGAGAAGATAACTGAAAATAAAATCTGAGAGGATACAGGTAATACAGGGAACAGAAGGAAACTTTTAAAATGTCTTTAAGATTCTTAGACACAGATGATAAAATGCATCCCTGAAAGCAAAAAACAGTGTTTTATGAAGAAAAAATAAAAGGTACAAATATAATGAAATAAATTAATTAGTCAACAAAATGTTTATGGGGAGGAAGCTGAAGCAATGTTCTGGAAACTAGAATAAAAGTGTTAAAGATAAGAATCAAAGGTTAAAAGATAAGAATTTAGATGATTATTTCCAGAAAATGACTTTCAAGCTAGAAATTCAAATATAAATACAGACAGCCTATCAATTAAATACATGGCATGCTTCAGATTTTTAAGCCAGTTTAAAAAAAAAAATCACCATTTTTCTCTATATTAGTTTCACATAGCTGCTCTAACAAATTACTGCAAACTTAACTGTTTAAATCAATACAGGCTTACTTATCTCCCAGATCTGGAGGTCAGAGGCCTGAAATGGGTATGCAGAACTATACTCCTTCTGGAGGTTGTAGGGGAGGATCTGTTTCCTTGCCTTTTGCAGCTTCTAGGAGCCCCCTACACTGCTTTGCTCCTTAGCTCCTTCTTTCAACCTCAAAGCCAGTAGTATAGCATCTTCTCCCCTTTCTGACCTCTTGTAATCCGTTTTATAGGAACACTTATGATTATGCTGAACCCACTTAGATAATCCTGTAATTTCCTCATTGCAGGATCCTTAACTTAATCACATGTACAAAGTTCCTTCTGCCACACAGGAAAACATATCAATAGCATCTGCATTGAGGGTGGTTATTATGCTGTCTCCAATACTCTCATTTATCTTTTCTCAGGAAACAACTAGAAAATATGTTTCAGAAAAACAAAGGATTATGCAAAGAAAAAGGAACAAGGGAGCTAACACAGAAGAGCAGTATTGAATTAGTAAAAGCAACCAATACTGAATGAATTAGAGGTGGAAATGCTCTAGAGAGAACATCTGGAAGGAAAACAAAATCAGCTAGATTAATCAATATGTTTGATTGTAATGTTTTGTTACTTTGGCAGAGTTTCTGAGGATAGATTATTAATAAGTAGACAGAACATGGCAATTATTAAGGCAAAGAAATAAAAGGTTGTATTAAAAGTTAATGTGATCATATGTGGTTCAGGGTCAAATAATATATAAAAATGTTACTTTAAACAAAAACTGTGAGACTACTATATTGAGAGATGAGAGGATAAAAAGAGTGTGGGGGAGAGTAGGAATGTTCACACTTGGGAGTGGTGTTATAAAAGAGCTTTATGATTGACTTCTAAAGGAGAAAGTTAACAGATAATGTTGGAGAGTGAAAAAAAATCAAGAAACTGTAGTATATTTTGATATATGAAATAAATAACAGAACTGAAAATACTTGAAAAAAATTTTCCTTTTAAGAAAAGTATGGAGGTTACTTAAAAAACTAAAAATAGAACTAGTATATAATCCAGCAATTCTACCATTGGGCACACACTCAAAGAAAGCCATAATTCAAAAAGACACATGCACTCCAATGTCCACTGCAGCACTATTTACAATAGCCAGGACATGAAAGCAACCTAAATTTCCATCAACAGGGCAATGTATAAAGAAGATGTGGTACATATACACAATGGAATATTAGTCAGCCATAAAAAGGAACAAAATTGGGTCATGTGTCGAAATGCAGAGGCACCCAGAGAGTGTCATACAGAGTGAAGTAAGTTAGAATGGGGAAAATATTAATGAATACATGTGGAATCTAGAAAAATGGTAATGGTGATTCTATTTGCAAAGAAGAAATACAGACATAGATGTAGAGAACAAACATACAGATACCAAAGAGGAAAGGGGTTTGGGGGAAATTGGGAGACTGGGATACATACTGTATGTATGTATTGATACATACAGTATTGATATTATGTATAAAATAGATAACTAATGAAAAAACGAAATCTAGCAGAGGGGTTGGGGACTACAGGATTTTTGGCTAAAAATTTAGAATGTGGCAAACTGTTATTACTCACCAATATCTGTATGTTTCTCTACATTTCTCAGGCTCCCTTGCAGTTAAAGAAGGGACCTTAGATTAAACTGGTCAATGAAATGTGGGCAAAGATATATGCCTTTTTTAGGGCCGACCTCTAAAACTTCTTAGGTGATTCACTGTGCTTTTTCTCTTGTCAGGTAAGCTGTGAACCCCAAGTCACAGGAAACAGCAGAAACACTAAAAATAAAAAGAAACTCACATTCTTGAGTTTAACACTTTATCTGACTAGTAACATCCACAATGGATTTCTTGTGAGAAATAAAAATCTACTGTAATTTGGGGGTTTTGGTGACAGCAGTAAATTCAGTGTTGGTTTTTTGAAAAACAGCCACAAATTCCTTGATGGTATTTTGAAAAGTGGCATCTATGTCCCCTCTCCTAAAATTTGGACATGCCTTCAAACTCACTTACAATCAAAAGAATGTGAGAGAAATAATGCTGTTTCTTTTGGGGACTAGGTTAGAAAAATAACATGTAGTTTCTGCCTTGTTCACTGCAACACTTGGTTTTGGAGCACTAGGCCTAAGCAGTCTGGTTACTCTGCTGCCATACCGTGGGGGGAAGCCCAGGCCACATGAAAAGGCAACACATTGGACCTCTGCTAGCATTCACAGTCTTCATAGCTGAATTATCAGAAAAAATTTGTCCCTCTACGCTCCACTGAATACAAGACTCATTAACATAAAAAAATGATTATTTTAAGACAGCATATTTTGCAGTAATTTATTACATAGTAATAGTAACCCAGTACTCACTCTGATAAAGAAATAGAATCATTTGCTTTTTAATCTGTGCACTTGAATTAAATTAGTTTAAAATGATAAATTACTTATTGGCTTGAAGACTTTGCTATTGATTCTCCTCTTTCCCTTTCTTAAAGCGGTGGCTTTCAAACATTTTAAAAAAGAAACACCAAATGAGAAATACATTTTATAAACAGTGACCTAGTGTACATATACATGCATACATATATAATTTAAAACTCCACAAAGTAATACTCAACCTTACCAAATGCCATGCACTGCTTTTCCAAACTAGCCAATTTCATTTTTTTAAAAGTGTAGTTGTCACTAGATTTCCTTGATTACAAATGGGACCCCCACCAATGGGACCCACACCATTCCTTTGAATAACACTATACTAAACCATAATCATTCTTCAGAGCTCTACTCAAATCCAGCCAAGAGCTCTTCACTGACCACTCCATTCCGAGTTCTTTTAAAATTCCTATAATTTATTAGCCATATTGTATTTTCTCTACTATGCATGCTTAACTTGATACTTAAGGTCCAACATTTTTGGCACCAGGGACCAGTTTGGTGGAAAATAATTTTCCCAAGAACGGGGGATGGTGGGGTGAGGGTGGGGGTGGGTTCAGGATGATTTAAGCACATTACATTATTGTGTGTTTTATTTCTATTATTACATTAGCTCCAATTCAGATTATTAGGCATTAGATCCTGGAGACTGAGGATCCCTGCCTAGGGCAATATTCTGTCTCAATTGCTAAATTCATAGTATTCAATAAATATATTGCTCAAGATCTAGCCAATGTATTTTTAAATCTCACAATTGTCAACATGCATTCCTTCCCTACAGATTTTCTTTGGGGTGGGGCAAGGAAAAATGGTTTAATAATCTATCCGCATACTACGCTTAATTTCAGATTGGAAAAGTGCACAAAGTAGTCCCGTCTCTGAGTGAGTTTGTAGTTTTAAAGTAGACCTCATTATCAGACATAATTTTTCAAACAGCTTTCATTACTATACAGCATACGAACTACTTCTCTGGACACAGCCATTAAAATTTTTTTAAAAAGTAATAGAACAAAGTTCTCACTAAAATATTTTAGGGATTGGCAAATGGGAAAGTGTTCTGTAGGAATAGCATTTTTCACAACACACTGCAACTACACCTTGATAGTATATTTCGAGAACCGCGTCCTCCTTCCGCGGTCCCTGCCAGTCTCAGGAGGGAGCTCAGCGCAACGCTGGCGGGATGTGAGGCCAGGCCTCACGGAGCAGGGTTCTGGTTCTCTATCACTTCTCTCCGGAAAAGGGTGACACCACAAAAAAAAAAAAAAAAAAAAAAGCTGGGGCGGGACTTTGCCTCTAACCCCTCACGGCGGTTCTCCCCGCCCGTTATCTTTGCCAGCGGAACCCGCGCTGAGCCCGGGCCTAGCAACGGCCTTAGCAACGTCCGGGCTCCTCCCTCTGGTGTCGCCCGGAAAGCGCTCCGCCGCGGCCAGGCGGGACCAGGGCCGGGCGAGCACCTCGGGCTCCGGCGGAGCGGAAGACGCGTGGAGCTGTGCGAGGACTCGCGGGCTGTGCAGGTCTGAGTCCCACTCTGATCCCTCGTGCGGGTCTCAGCGCTTCTGTGGGGACCGGGGTCTGGCCGCAGCCCAGCAGCTGCGGGAGTGGACGCTTCTTGGCCGGGCCCCGGTGGAGGTCGTGCTGGGTGTCGCTTGTGAGTGGAGCCTTGGTCCCTGTGCGGCCGCTAGCATATTTAAAGTCTTGTGGGCCCTTTGGGGAAAGGGCGTCCATATTTTTCCTCAAAAAAAGTTTTTGTTTTTGTTTTACCCCTAACAACTATTTTCAGTGCAGTCTGGCCCAAGAAAAGTCTGTTCAGGCAAAGTTAGTCCACTAGGTACCCTATGTTTTATTTTTCAGTGTTTGAAGTGATTTGCGGGACACTGGTTATCACTGAAGGAGAAAATTAGTGCAGGCATAGTGTGCCATGCAGTGTATTTAAAGTATTTAGGTTATAAATAGGTAATAAGCAAAGAGGCTGCCCTTAAGTCTGAATTATTTCTTGGAAATGTAGGACAAGTCAGGAGGTTTATTAACACTGCGAGGTGCCAATTCCATGAAGTTGGATGATAAAATCACTGCTTGATTCAGAACCACAATATTTAAAATTTACTTCTCTCTAAACCCCAGTGTACTATGAAAAACTAAGGCAAGACAGTCTCTACCACAGGATGTGTGCTATGTGTGTGGGGGGGGAGTGGTGGTGAGGAGGGCACAGGCTGTGAGCCTGTAGGAAAAAGCTGTTACCTTGAATCTTTAACAGTAGACCATTGGACCTGTACCTATGACCAGGTTCTTAAAAATAGGAAAATAAAATTTAAGTGGGTTTTATTTGGTACTGTTATGATCCAAAGTACAGGATAAGGAGTTTATATAATGTTCCATTGCTGTGCTGTGTGATCACTCGTGTCCCACTCTCTGTGACCCCATGGACTGTAGCCTGCCAGGTTCCTCTGTCCATGGGACTGTCCAGGCAAGAATACTGGAGTGGGTTGCTATTTTCTCCTCCAGAGGATCTTTCTGACCCAAGAATTGAACTCCTGTCTCCTGCCTGGGGATGGGGGGTGGGGGTAGGAGTTAACTTATTTGTAGCTAGGAGTCTTTTGCTTTATTATTTTGGAAAAACAAGAAAAAAATCTGCTAGGCTGCAGATTACAGGTAAAGGTTGTCAGATACTTCAGTAGCAGTTGCATAGTGAATGCTTCTTTTTCATAATGGTTTTGATTTAGTTAAGTATTTGTTGAATTCCTCATTCTGGAATTGCAGAGTGAAGGATTCTACTCTTGGGGAGTTTACTACTACTAGGAAGGATAGCTTAACTAAAAGGTAACTCCAAATTAAAATACATTTTCCCGTGTTAAATATCTGGAACTAGTAATAAGCACATGAAAGCAAAGAGGTGAAGAGATTGCAATGGGCCATCTAGAATCCTGACTTTGAGACTAAAAATACAGGATTATATGCAAGGTAGAATTGGTACAACTTGATTGAGTAATTAATTTGTGTGGTAAAGAGGGTAGAAAGAGAAAAAAATTAATTTGTTTTCAACCCAAGTTGCAAAATGACAGGTGCATATCTAGGTAAAAATATTTGTTAGTTCCTTAGGAACGAAGTCTTTTTATGTTCTCAGTAACCCCCACAACTCCACTTGTATTTATCACACATATTTGATGTTAAGATGTATGCTCTGAAAGTTTTGAATCATTGTGTGTGCAATAAATGATTTGTACACATTAGAAACAGGTTGTTCATTAGATCAGGATGGATCCCTGGTTCATATGGTTTTAGAGACCTTTGGAGGGAGCTCCCCATGACTTAGAACGGCAGGCCTCCTCTGTAGCCACCTTATCTACATGTGAGAGTGTTTAGGGAAGGCAAGGCAGGGAGCCATAGACCTTTCCCTTGCACCGTCTCAGGGTGTTTGTGTTGTTTGATTTTTGTAGAGAAAGGACTTATAGGCTCTGCTAATTTGGGGCTTCCCTGTTGGCTCAGCTGGTGAAAAACCTGCCTGCCAATGCCGGAGATGCAAGAGATGTAGGTTCGATCCCTGGGTCAGGAAGACCTCCTAGAGAGGGTAATGGCAACCCACTCGAGTATTCTTGCTTGGGAAATCCTGTGGACAGAGGACCCTGGCGGGCTACAGTCCATGGGGTTGCAAAAGAGTTGGACACGTCTGAATGACTAAACAACAAAAAAATTCATTTAGCTATATGGACAGACTGCCAAGTGGAATCCATGAGGATTTTTCTGAGGCATCTCAGGAGGAGTGCGCTTTGAGGCTCCAGAAAAACTCACCAGCAGTTTTCCATTAAACGTCAAGCAACTGCATTGACTTTCATGACACCATTGGGAACTGCATAGTTCCCCACTAATGCTGGGCCCTATAGTGGCACATGCAAATCCCTGCATGGCTACTGGAATACCCAGGGAAGTGGAGTCAAATTGAATTAGACCACTCCAATTGCTTTTTTAGGATGAGCCCATGATCTGGATAACTCAAGACTATTGCAGCCTAAAAATGTTTTTAAGAACCTCAGGTAATTGTAGAACAAAGCCAAACCAAGAGGATTTAGGGACCAATTAGTTTCCTGAGTTCAGTGATGAGACCTCCATTGGCTTGTGAGAATTGACCTTTTGTTGGCCAGAGAAGGATTTGTGGCTCTGATTTCTGGAGACTAATAGGATCTCTTCCTAGATTTTTAAGCCTTCTCCTGTTCTCCGAATGACTTTTTGATCTTAGCCAAGATGTCTTTACCTAGATTTGTAGATGGACTCTAGAATCTAACCTGCAAACCATCTGAAATTGTGTGCAGAATACTGCATCTTTAAGTGCATTTACTAGAGAGAAGGTCAAAGACTCTCACGCAGTCTTAAAAGCATCTGAGCCTCAAGGAAAGGTAACAGCTTAATATCCTGCACTCTCCCAGTCATTGAGGGCATACTGACAAAGATAAAAGTCATTTTTAGGAAGGTGATTTGGAGTAGAGGTCACATAATGTTTTCCATTCATGAGGCAGGAGGAGGGATGGGACAATCATTTTTAAATATCACTTTGTCCTAGCAACCCAAAATGTAAACCCTTACCTAATCAGTACACATCAAAAATATTTATTGTATTTTGGCTTTCCCCTTGGATAAATTTGGCAAGTGTATTTTACTTTTCCTTCAATGACCAACATCTTTTTTCTTTGCCTTTCTTTATTGGGTCCCAAGTCCCTGGCATTTACAATCTCTAAAAAACTCCTGATGACTGATTAAATTAGTATCACTAACTTCTTGTTAGTAAATTATATTGTGTATTATGTTCCACTGGACTCTTTGTTCACTTTCATTTTGGGAAACCACAAAAAGTTCCCTGTTTCTGTCACAGCATTTCTCCTCTCAGTGTTTGTACTTGAAGTGCCTGGAGTCTCATAGTTAAACACCACAATACCATAAGGCTTTAGGTTATGAGAATCATTTTACAGCTCTGGAATGCATATCAAATTAAGAGGGCCCCAGTCTCTTTTTCCCTCTAAGCATATTGTACTTACAAAGTATTTGAACAACAGTTTTGGCAACCATCATCCTCCTTTGAACGAAATATTTAAATGAGAAAGCCATTTTACTATTTTATCTCTAGACCTGAAGACTGAATGGTGTATATTTTTGAAAGCAATATGAATTCTTAGAATGGGTGAACACTGATGTTACTCTGTAAAATTTAACATTTATAAGATTACACTTGAATCTTTATGTATATGCCTTTATATTTTTGTAGGCATATGTTTCACCTTTTGAGATATTTAAAAAATTATAATTGGTAGTGGATGCCTCTCATTTTAATGGATGTTTAGTTATATTTTTATGTGTGTTTTAATTTATGTTGGAGAGAATTACATCTTTTAGAACATAACCAACTAAATTTTACTGATTTCACCTTGTATTTTTTTTCAAGGTTCAGACTGAGAATTGATGTCATGTCAGAGTGTAATTTGATGTCATATAATAACAAGTGAAAGTCAGAGCTTGCAGGGTTGAATACATTCCTGGCTGATACTAACATAAAAACATTACATTCCTAATATAGAGCCAAAGTACTGTTTCTGGAGCAAAAATAGTCACTGAGAAATAAAATGTTTGTACCTAAACTTTATATTTGAAATCATTTTGCTGGGAGACAACCTTCCTATTTTTATGGAGGGACTAGCTTTAAAGGGTCTTCCCTGGAGAATCCCAGGGATGGGGGAGCCTGGTGGGCTGCCGTCTGTGGGGTCGCACAGAGTCGGACACGACTGAAGCAACTTAGTAGCAGCAGCAGCAGCTTTAAAGGGTAATTTTTTTTAGTTTATTGCTTTTTAATATTATATCTTAAAGCATGCTAATCTAGTGGTTTAAAAACTTATTAACATTTGTTAGTAAATACTAAAGTCTGCACACAGTTGTGAATTAAACAGTGAGTGAAATGTTTTGTTTTTTATTTTGCCCCCCCCCACTTTTTTTTTCTAGTGCATCTACAATATGTGTTTTAGAAATAAAAGTTAAACTTTGATTTGAATGAAAAATGTCTCTCAATACACCTGTATTTCTCAAAGAAAGGGAAGAAGATACTTCAAAATTTGTGGAAATACAGCAGTCACAAACTACATGCATAGCTGCAGAAGATCCTCTTCAAAACTTATGCTTAGCATCTCAAGATGTTCTTAAAAATGCTCAGCAAAATGGAAGATCAAAATGTCTCAAGTGTGGTGGTTCAAGAATGTTCTACTGCTATACATGTTACGTCCCAGTTGAAAATGTACCTGTTGAACAGATACCACATGTGAAGGTTGGTGAGAAATTTAATTGTTTGAAAGTAGAATTGATTTTAAAAACACATCTGATATATCCCTACTCTAATATAACTGATAAGCTTGATAAATGACATCATTATGAAAATTAATTAGAAAGTTTAATCCTATAGACCTGTAAACCTATTTTTCCCCCCTTGTTTCTAGAAAAAGAGACATACATTGCTGAAACACTTGCATATGAGATGAATACTGTTGTTTTTAATGAAATCAGTTACCTTTTAAAATAAATGATTATAATTCATTTACAGCATAGAAAAAATGTGGTATAAACATGAAAACTACAAGAGACAAGTTTACAGGCTGCATGAAGGAGCTTCAAAAACCACCTCAGGGCCTTGGACTGCCCTTGAGAAGAAAACATATTCTGAAGGAAGTAGGGTTGATATTTGCTTAGGCAGAATTGTGAGTTTAGCCTCATTCTATATGTGGAGATGGAGCACATGTCAGTGACCAAAACCAAACTAAACTGAAATTGAAAAGACTAAGGCCTGCTCATTGGGCTGTGTTACGGTGATTTAACGCCAGATTTAAACAAGTTGATTTGAATTGATTGCTTACCTTATACTTTTTGTTGCCTATCAAGACTACTTTTGTATAGATAAACGGTCTGTAGACCATCATGTCTCTGTAATCAAAGACTTAGTTACGTATATGTTAACTTGTCTAACAGTGACTCAAACTTTAAGTTAAATGGTTTATGAAATTTGACTGCTGCCTATTAGGACCTTAAAGAGACCAAATTCTACACATGGATTCATTAGAACTTGCCAATAAGAAAATAAGTTTAATGTGATGATAAGGTTCATTTAAATTTCAGGTAAGAACAATACTTTGAAACACTCATATTTTGTTACTTGAATTGCATTTTAGCTTACATGTTACCTTGGCAAGTCCATGATCTGCTTAGGGGTCTAAAATGGAAAGTTTACTGGCCAAGAATAAATAAGTATAGAATCCAGTAAGCTTTATAGTTACCTCAGAAAAACTAAGAGCTTGAGCACAATAATTCTTCTAAAGTCTGCATTGTTGTTCAGTCACTAAGTCTTGTTCGACTTTTTGCCACCCCAGGCTCCTCTGCCCTCTACTATCTCCTGGAGTTTGCTCAAATTCATGTCCATTGAGTTGGTGATGCTATCTAACCATCTCGTCCTCTGCTGCCCCCTTCTCCTTTATCTCCCTTATCCCATTATCCCCATCTCTCATATAAGAATGTCACATTTTGAAGTATAGTTTTGGAGGTATGAACAGAATCATTTCATCTTTTGTTTCTATCATAGCCACATAAAGAAAATATCCCATTGAAAGTTTTATCTTAAGATATATTTTGTTCAAAATGATTGGTGATTGGAATAATAAAAGTTAATAATATAGGGCTAATATTTTTGTAGAAATTTAATAATTGAGTATTGTTTTTTATTTATTTATTTTTTCTTTTTTCTTATTATTTTTTTTTATTCAATTTTAATTAAAAAAAAAATTATACATGTGTTCCCCATCCTGAACCCTCCTCCCTCCTCCCTGTTCCTCTGTTCTAAAAAAACAAGATAGTTTTGTACTCCAGGCTAAATAGCTGTTGCCCCAGAGTAAATACCTAGAATGTTGCCTTTTAGTGTGGGCTGGGAGCTGGAACAGTACTTATCATAACAAATAAATCATTTGAACTCTACAGTGAAAAATCTGTCCTAGAGAGAGAATTTCTCATATGATGGGAGAGATATGACTTGGCTTCTGTTTTCATAGTCATGGCTGAAGGCAGCATTCATACAAGCATTATACAGAAAACTAAACCAAATAAGTCAGCAAAATAATAGAAAAATCTAACTCAAGAAATTTGCAAGACTATTATTTTTGCATGTAGATATGACATAATTCATAATAATTAAATAATGAAACTAAGGAAAATAGGCGAAATGATTTTGAAAAGTTACTTTTTTATATAGAGTATACCTCCTGGAACCATTCTGTTAACTCTTTTTCCAATTAGTAATTAATTTCACATGCTGAGAATCATGATGTTAACATTAAAAGATAATACCTTTGACCTCAAAAGATGTTTTGAGGAACAAAATTTTAACTTGAATTTTAGATCTAAAACTTTTGCCTGAGCTTGTATTTCTTTTTAATATAAAATTAACAGACCTGAAAGTTTATAGGAATTATGTAAAATGTTCTTGACACAGATATTTGAATGCAAGGAATAGGACTCGGTCCAATGTGACAAATGAATATGACATTGGAACATTGCTATAAGAGTCTGTTAAATGAGTTGAAAATAGTTTTAGTACATGATTAACAGTATTGAGAAATAAATTTGTGTTTGCTTTATGACTTAACTAGTCTTAGTATTCTGTTCTAAAAAAGTATGACTTTCAAACTATAAGTGTATTTATAGGAACTTAGTGTGAGCTTGCTGTTTAAGCTTTAAAGACCATTTTTAATAACATAAAAATTAGAATTTTCTATTTGTTTTGTTCATTTTTCTTTTTTCTCTAAATTTTAGCTACCATTGAAGATTGACATCATTAAACATCCGAATGAAACAGATGGCAAAAGCACTGCTGTACATGCAAAACTCTTAGCACCTGAATTTGTAAATATTTATACATATCCGTGTATTCCAGAATATGAAGAAAAGGACCATGAAGTAGGCAGCTTATTTTTTTTTTTACAGCTTTTCACATTGAATCTAAATATGAATTTTAAACTCCCTTGCCTTTCTAAACGTACTTGAACATAATTTAATATTTAATGGTCTTGGGTTAACCTTCTGTAGCCCTTAACAACATACAGTTTACTTCATTAGTATCTTAAAAGAGCAAATGATCCTAGATGTTAGGCTTTTTTGAGTCTGTCTTTCCACTTTTACTAGTTTGCGTTATTTCTTCCAATTTTTACTCTTTGCTAGTATTACTAGACCTGCTTTTACTTTTCTCCTTTTTCCATTCTTGTTCATACACTACACATAAAAACGCTAATTTGATACAAACTGAGAAACCAGATTACAAATGTTGAAATTTCTCCAGAAGAAAAAAAGAAAGACTAAGCTAGAAGGATTTTTAGAAATCCTTTCTAAATTAAAAGCTTTAGTACATGGCTTTTGTGATATTTATTTTGGCTACTGAGAGGCCTTCCTTGCTCATTTCTAGATTCTTAATGGATTTTCACCTAGTTGAAATGGTCACATTAGTGACAACAGGTCTTTACAGCTGGTCTTGTTGAAAAGTGATGTTGCTATAGATCTCAAAAAACTAGGCCTTGAATACTTCTGAAAGAAACATAAGCACCTCTAGGTCTCTTGGGAGAACATTTGTTGGTATGGTAAATCTAGAAACAAAAAATCAATGCATTCATTTGTTTAAGAAAAAACTAGGTAAGTTTTTCCTTTCCTATCAATATATTGTAATTTTTGGTTGAATTTATATAGAAAGTTGTGTTTGTAAATGATATCTGAGTTTGGGATCTAGGAATGTATTTGTATTTCCTTCTTTGATCAGCTAGATATCATGTCAGTTACATAGAACATAGTGTAGCTAGGTAATATAAAAAGACATGATGTGCTTATAATCTAAGAAAACTAAGAAGCCCTGAACTTTGCTAGTTGGGTATGGGGGAAAGGTAGGTGTGCATTGTGAGTGTTTGAAAAACCTTATAACATTGAAGTTTATAAATTTAAGATTTTAAATTTTAATATTTATTTTTCATATTAAAAATGATAATCTCCACTCAAAAATCTTTGGAAATACGGAAAAATATGGAGGATAAATACCCATGATTCTATCAACATTTATTCATTTAACAAATATTTGCTGGGTGCCTGCTTTGTGTTAGGAGTTGTTCATACCTTGGAGGTTCTACAGTATATAAGGTCTCAGTAAAAATATGCTGAAAGAAAGGAAGTACCATAATTCACTGAGTAGTTCCTTAACAGATTTTTAAAGTTTTCACTGTAATAAACATACTTTAACATATATTCTGGGTATTGTGTGTATGTTTAGAATTATTAAGATAAATTTCCATAATTGAAATCTCATTTGGCTAGAGAGTATGAATATTTCAGGACTCTTGACGTATATTGCCAGATGGCTTTCACAGAGTTACGTTATTTAAACTTGACATCAGTAATGGCTTTAAAAGCTTATTACACTGTTTCCTCCAGAGAAGGCAATGGCACCCTACTCCAGTACTCTTGCCTGGAGAATCCCATGGATTGAGGAGCCTGCTAGGCTGCAGTCCATGGGGTTGCTCAGAGTCAGAGACAAAAGCAACTTCACTTTCACTTTTCACTTTCATGCATTGGAGAAGGAGATGGCAACCCACTCCAGTGTTCTTGCCTGGAGAATCCCAGGGACGGGGCAGCCTGGTGGGCTACCGTCTATGGGGTCACACAGAGTTGGACACGACTGACGTGACATAGCAGCAGCAGCATACTGTTTCCTCACCAGCACTGGCTGTATCATTTGTTTTCTCTTTGCTTATTATATAGGTGAAGATGCTATTTAATTATCAAGCACTTTTCAATGGTTCTTTTACAAAGTACCCCATACTTTGCCTTTTATCTTATGAAACATTATAGAGTTTAGTTTTTTTATGTAAGGTACAATTAACCTGGTTTCCATCAATAAGTGAATAACTTATTTTAAAGTATAGAAGTATTTCTTGGTGGTATATTATGATTATAGGTTACTAGGAAAGAACCAAAAACTTTACCATATATGTATTAAAGAGGCACATATACTAAAACCTAATGCTTTTTTCTCAGATACTCAACATAGTTTTTCCTCTTGAAGTTTTAAGTCTGAATTTATTAATTTTGAAGATCATAGCACACTACTAACGTAAGCTTCTTTGCTTTAGGTTGCACTTGTATTTCCTGGACCTAAGTCTGTTTCAGTAAAAGATATTTCTTTTCATCTGCAAAAAAAGAGTCAAAATAGCATTAGAGGCAAAAATGATGACCTTGATAAGCCATCCATTAAACGCAAGAAAACTGAAGAACCGGATTTGAATGACAGCAAGTGCAAAGACACAACACTGAAAAAAATTGTATTCATAGATAGCACCTGGAACCAAACAAACAAAATATTCACTGATGAGAGACTTCAAGGTAAATAAGAATAAAAATGTTGCATTTATTTTTTTGACTTCTCCTTCTCCCAACTTTCACAAACTTCAGACCTACTGATGCATTCAAGAAGAGTTGCATTGCCACCTTTGCTTTATTTTTTCTTCTCTATTATATGTATCTGTGTGTACTTAGATATGTATATTTTTGGTTGAACCATTTGAAAGTAAGTTGCAGGCTTTACAGCACATCACCCTTAAATATCTAAGTATACATCCTTAAGAATGGCGTAATTGCTATACCATTATCACTATAAGAAAGTTAGCAAAAGTTCTATAATCTTTAGTCCAAATTTACATTTCCCTAATTGACCCAAAAATATCTCTTGTAGCCTTTTTCCTCTGATACAGCATGTGAACTCAGATTCCATTTGGTTATTATGTCTCTTTAGTCTCTTTTAATGTAGAACAGTTCCCTGTTTTTGCGTTTTATGACTTGGGCTTGTGTGACAAGGACAGGTCAGTTGTCTGCTGGTTTTAATATTAGATTCAGTTTAAATATTTTTGTAAGGATACTTCAGATAAGGATAAATCCATGGTTGTCTACAAAAATTGTACTTTATATATGTTGTTTTGATATAATTAATAGTAGCATTCCCTTTCAGAAATGAAGCTGTTTAGGTGATTAGTTACCCTATTCGTAGCTAAAGTTGTATATATCAAATAAGAGGACATGGTGTACCTTTAATAGGTGATTAGTTACCCTATTCGTAGCTAAAATTGTATACATCAAATAAGAGGACATAGTGTACCTTTTTCTATTACTGCTGATAACGTTAATTCCTTGATTAAAGTGGTGATTGCCAGATCTCTCCATTATAAAGTTTATTTTCTTTGTTGAAATTACTAGTAATCTGTGGGGTAATACTTTTAAGACACTGAACTGTTTCCCAACTGCTTTTTACAAAGTGGTTTTAGTATTTATTGATATGTGTGTGTGTGTTAGTTGCTCAGTTGTGCCCGACTCTGTGACCCCATGGACTGTGGCCACCAGGCTCCTTTGTCCATGGAGTTCTTCAGGCAAGAATACTGGAGTGGGTAGCCATTCCCTTCTCCAGGGGGTCTTCCCAACCCAGGGTTTGAATCTGGTCTCTTGCATTGCTGACAGACTATTGCCTAAATCAGTAATTACATTAAGGATTACAAAATGATGATATTTTAATGTTATTATTTCCTCTACATTTGTTTGCTGGCATTCTTATGTAAAGATGAGCTTTTCTTTTTTTCTCTCCTTTTTCCTGTCTCTCCCACCACCTCTTTTTGGGATCATTGTGGTCTTTTCATTCAGTATATTATAATCTATCATGATTGTATTCTTTTTGATGCCCACATTGTCTAAAATTTTGCCATTGGGAACATTCAGGTCCTTTGTGGCATGGCCTCTTTAGTCTTTCTGGTACAACAAGCTGTCCCAAGTTCACTTGTACTTTTTTCCTGCCCCGGACCTAGAATTAATTGTTTGAAGGAACTATGGTTCTTTTAATGGGGAATGTTATTAGAAACCAAGATCTGATACATTTATTACTGCTTGTATATCATTGCTTCAGTGGACAGAGCCAAGAAAAATAAATAGCTATGTATTGAGTTCACATGAATAGTTCCAATTCAGATTTAACATTTCTTTCTTTTTTTTGTTTGTATATATTTCTTTAGAATGAAAAGCTTAGTTTCTAATAATTAAGGGTTTAAAGAGTTGCTTTACTTGCCCAAATAACACAACTAGTAATATGAAGAATATTACCTGTCTTGTTCGCTTGTTCCTTACTCAGTTCTTTAGGCTTTCTCAGTAGTTTTTTTTAAAAGCTTTGGGTTTATTTCTGGCTCTTTGGTGGTTTTATTTGTATACCATATATGATTAGAGAGCAGGAAAGTTACCCAGTTGGTTTTAAGCAGTTTCCAAATCAGTTTCAAACTGGAAGAGCTTCTCCTGGGCAGTTATTAAAAATGTACGTCATGTAGAAAAGAAAGTGTATGGCACTTTTTGGAATCTTGTGTTAATTAGTCTCAAGCTTAAGTGAATGACAATACTAGATTTAACTCACTTAATTTATATAGTTTATACCCCTTCAAAACATACATGTTAGTAAGATTTCTTTGTCATTCTGCTTCTCTCTGATTGGGTGTATGTGTGTGAGAAAGATAGACAGAGACAAAGAAATGGTGTGTTTGTGTTCTTGTGTGTTTCTGTTCTTGTGTGTTTCTGTGTTTGGGAAGGGTGTATATATGGAGAGTGACTGCAAAAAGACGACAGAATAAGATTTGTAATCTTATTGCTAATGTTTGATTGATGAAACCCTAAAACCCTGCTCTTTGGAGTATTGCCTGCCATATTCCCTTGAATACTTACAGTTGCACGTTACCCAGTTTGAAGATTTTTCCTGAGCCATATTCTTTAAAGTACCTTATATGGTAATGGAAAGGATCGAATGAAGAACACAAGTGGTATTAACACTTGAAAAAAATTATAAAGGGGATTATTGAGGTACAATTTAAATCTGTTAAGCCTTTGTGCTTAAGGCTTCAAATCACATTTGGACAAAAGTTTTCTGTTATTCATTCTCAGATCACATAGAAAGTATCATATATTTCAGTTCTGTGCTACATCAGAATTTTAAATGGATTTCTTAATTCCTTCAAAATCATGAAATAAACAGATTTCTAGAGTCATTTTTTTCTGCATGTCCTACTTCAACCCCTGTCCCTTCTTGACTCCTCATTGCACCACAGGAACTGTTTAGGGCTCAGCATATTTATTATCTCTATATGTGTGTGAAATACCAGTTTCCAGATAAGCCAAGTTACTTCCACAAGAAACAACCCTTGTTTGTTATAAATCATTGCCGTTAGGTTTTAAAACATTTTATCATTTGATGGGATTAAGCTGAACAACTAACTCTAAATTTCTATTTAAACCCTCAAATGTACTGTATTAGAATGTTTCTGTTTCTCTTATTATGAATGCTGAGATTATGAATCCTCTTAACAATGTAACATACTCTTTTGCCAAACTTTACAGAGAAATAGCTGTGAATGTTTTACTGCTCTCAAAACAAAACATTTGAAGTTTGAGTGCCTAATTTAATCATGAAATGTAAGCCTGCAAGTGAAGAGTGGCATAATGTTCTTGAAGATTCATCATTGAAAGGCTTAGGGGAATGCATTGGGGAAGGATGGTGTCTTTTTGTTGGGGAAGGAGTCCAAATTACTAAAACTAGCATTCATCTCACTTCGATAAGTGGTGCTGGGAAAACTGAACGGCTGCATGTAAAAGAATGAAATTAAAATATTCTCTAATACCATATACAATAATAAACTCAAAATGGATTAAAGACATAAATGTAAGACAGATACTAGAAAACTCCTAGAGGAAAACATACGTGGTACACATATACAAACATACACACAATAGAATACCACTCAGCCATTAAAAAAGAATGAAATCTTGCCATTTGCAGTAACACGGATGGACTTGAAGGGCATTATGCTAAGTGACATAATGGAAAGACAAATATTGTATGATATCAGTTATATGTGAAATCTAAAAAAATACAAGGATATAATAAAAGAGATGCAGACTCACTGATGTAAAGAACAAGCTGCTGGATACCAGTGAAGGAGGGGCAATATAGGGGTAGGAAAGTAAAAGGGACAAACTATAAAGTAAGCTATAAAGATGTATTGTATGGCACAGGGAATACAGCAAATATTTTATAATAACTATAAATGGGGTTGGAGAAGGCAATGGCACCCCACTCCAGCACTCTTGCCTGGAAAATCCCAGGGACGGAGGAGCCTGGTAGGCTGCAGTCCATGGGGTCACTAAGAGTCGGACAGGACTCAGCGACTTCACTTTCACTTTTCACTTTCCTGCATTGGAGAAGGAAATGGCAACCCACTCCAGTGTTCTTGCCTGGAGAATCCCAGGGACAGGGGAGCCTCATGGGCTGCTGTATATGGGGTCACACAGAGTCGGACACAACTGAAGCGACTTAGCAGCAGTAGCAGCAGCATAAATGGGGTATAACCTTTAAAAATTATGAATCGCTATGTTGTATACTTGTAACTTATATTGTACAACATACTTTCAATTAAAAAAAGATTTGCTTTTTTTAGATTATTAGTTTTGCTTTTTTTTTTTTGACTTGTAGTTTTCTCAGGACTCAAATTTTAAACTCGTCATTTTGTTTCTAAGATTGTAGCTATTGTTTACTCATTTTCACTACTGTGAATGTATGATTGTGTGAATATACTGAGGTTTATTCAGTCTTCTGTTGATGAAACAATTTATTTCTGGTTTTTGCTACAGCACTACAATGTGCTACTATTACACACAGTGCTACTATGAACATTCTTACACATGTGCAAGCTTCCTCTAGGAAACATACCTAGAACTGGAATTGCTGTTTTGTTACATATAAGAGTGTTCAGTCTTACAGGACGATGCCAACTATTTTCCAAAGTGTGGGTATGCAAGTTTATACTCCCATCATTAATGTGCAAGAATTCCTATCAGTTCATAATGCCTCCTACCATTGTGTCGTCAAATGTTGGATACTTGCCAATAGAGTGGGTATAATATAGTATCTGGTTGTAGTCATAATTTACCTTTCACTAATGACTAATTGGGTTGAGCATCATTTTGTTTGCTTATTTGGCAGTACAGTACTCTTGCCGGGAAAATCCCATGGACGGAGGAGCCTGGTGGGCTGCAGTCCATGAGGTCACTAAGAGTCGGACACGACTGAGCGACTTCACTTTGACTTTTCACTTTCATGCCTTGGAGAAGGAAATGGCAACCCATTCCAGTATTCTTGCCTGGAGAATCCCAGGGACGGGGGAGCTTGGTGGGCTGCCCTCTGTGGGGTCGCACAGAGTCGGACACGACTGAAGCGACTTAGCAGCAGCAGCAGCAGCAATCCTGTTCTGTGAAATATCTATGTCCATTTTTCTAGTGTTTTGTTTTTCTTATTGATTTGTAGGAATTCTTTATATATTCTAGAATATATATACTTATGTTTTGAAATATCTTCATGCAGTCTCTGACTCATCTTCTAAATTTCTTTATGGTATCTTTTGAAGAACTGAAATTCTTAGTGTGGAATTTATCCATCTTTCATGTTTTAGCACTTTTTTTCCTTTTAAAAATCTCTCTATATATTTCACCATGACAAGGCTGTGATCCAAAAGATGCTTGCTTCTTGAAAGGAAAGCTATGATAAACCTAGACAGCATATTAAAAAGCAGAGACATCACTTTGCCAACAAAGGTCCATATAGTCAAAGCTATGATTTTTCTAGTAGTCATGTTCGGATGTGAGAGTTGGACCATAAAGAAGACTGAGTGCCAAAGAATCGATGCTTTTGAATTGTGGTGCTGGAGACTTTTGAGATTCCCTTGGACTGCAAGGAGATCAAAACAGTCAATCCTAATAATAATCCTAATAATAAAGGAAATCAATCCTGAATATGCATTGGAGTTACTGATACTGAAGCTGAAGTTCCAATACCTTGGCCATCTCATGCGAAGAGCCGACTTATTGGTAAAGATTCTGATGCTGGGAAAGATTGAGGGCAAAAGGAGAAGGGGGCAGCGGAGGATGAGATGGTTGGATGGCATCATCAACTCAATGAACATGAATTTGAGCAAACCCCATGAGATAGTGAATGACAGAGAAGCCTGGCATGCTGCAGTCCATGGGGTCACAAAGAGTAAGACACAACTTAGCAACTGAACAACAACAACAGATGTCAATTGTGTTTTTCCCTTTTCAATTATTATGCATGTAATTAATTTATTGTTTTTGTAGTATTGTGTTAACTAAGACCTTGAGTGCAGTATTGAACGGAAGCCTTGTGGAGGTCATTCCTATTGTGTTATATTCTGTTGATCATTGTCTTTTAAATGGCAGGTTTAGTCAGTTTATATTTGCTGTGAGTATTGATTTAGAATAAAATATGATTTTTTAAAAGCAAATTTTATTGTGAGTCTGAGTGTTGGTCTAAGGTGCTAAAAGCCTTCTGAGTTTGTTGACATCTGAGTTGTAAGAGATGAGAGTGAAAGTGAAAGTGGCTTAGTCATGTCCGTCTCTCTGTGACCTCATGGACTGTACAATTCATGGAATTCTCTAGGCCAGAATACTGGTGTAGAGCCTTTCCCTTCTCCAGGGGATCTTCCTAAACCAGGGATCGAACCCAGGTCTCCCACATTGCAGGCAGGTTCTTTACCAGCTGAGCCACAAGGGAAGCCCAAAAGATGAGAGTACTGTTGTAAGATTTCATGAGTCATTTCCGCTTTAAATATTTAGGAGCACAGCATTAGCTGACTGTGTCCCCAAGGCTCTGAAACACAGATGTGACAGCTAATGAAACAGCTCTAGATACTCTATACATGAAGAGAGAGCCAAAAATTGATTATCCAGTAGCTTTAACAGTATTAAGAACCGTTAACCTGCCGATCTGGTCTCAGTGAGTTTCAGAATGAATGATGTCTTAAAAATGTCAATTTATCAAGGAAATGAAACTCTTCTGAAAATTGGTGAACTTAGTCCTGTCACAGGTTAAAGTGGAAAAAGACATTGGTAAATAGATGACAGAGATGACCATCTTAAATGTTAACCACTTGTAACCCATTGGTGTAAGGTCTGAGACTTATAGATAACTGTCATGGATAATATTTCATCCTGTGTTTTGTATTGCTTCTGTATATATCTTAATACATTTGAGAAAATACCCTGTTTGGAATTGGGATTGAAGAAGTCTAAAAAAAGAATCCTTAAAATAATTAAGGGAAATCATTATTGTACCATACTCTGTGGTTAACAAGAAATACCTATATATTTCTTATTTGTTTTTGGCAGGGTTGCTACAAGTTGAGTTGAAAACAAGAAAAACTTGCTTTTGGCGCCATCAAAAAGGAAAGCCAGATACCTTCCTTTCCACAATTGAAGCCATTTACTACTTTTTGGTAGACTATCATACTGATATATTAAAAGAGAAATACAAAGGACAATATGATAATCTTTTATTTTTCTACTCTTTTATGCACCAGTTGATAAAGAATGCCAAGTGCCCTGGAGACAAGGAAACAAGAAAACTTACCCATTAGTTTTTTCAAAAAAGTTACTTATGTAATTTTATTTTGCTAAAATCAATAAAATTATAATTGTGCTTTGTTTATTCCTAGGAAATATTCATGTGTAATGTCGGTAAGACCACTTGAAAAAGTAAGGTTTTATTTATTTTACTTCATATTTTTTAAAATGAAGATATTTCTAAGGGAAATTTCAGAGATAGTGTTGACCGAAAAATTCATTTCAGAATTCACTTGCTCAAGTTTGGCAGATCTAAATTTTATTACTATATTTTAATATAATAATGTGTTATTTTATATCTATGTGATGTAATTAGATATTTCTTTAGAGATCTTCATATCTTTCCACCTATACTCACAGAATCTCCTCAAGTAATTTGCTCAAGGTTGATGGCAAACCTGGGCAGAACTAGAATTGTAGCTCCAGTCCATAGGGCTGTTTCTTTTAAGTCCATATTGCCTGTGATGGACTTTTTTTTTTTTTTTTTTTAATCTGCATCTTTTTTAAGGAGGAATTGTTAATAATCACATCCTGTCTTAGGGATGGACATATGACCCAGGTTAGCAAGCAAAATGCCTAGTGATTGATCCAGGATAAGTACATGTTTCCTTTTTGATAAGTAATATGAATGTTCAAGGAAGTAGGGACTGTTTTTCTTAAAGCAGTATGGTTCACTGGTTAAAAGCATGGCCTCTAGAGCTAGACTACAGACTCTAGGGCTAGACTATCTAAATCTAAATCTCAGTTTTCATTTTCCACCTACCAGTCACTTGTCAGTTTCTTGATTACTGAAGAGACCAGTAATACGGTAGGTATTTTAGGATGATACTGAGGTTTAGCTGAGTGAATGTATCTATGGGGCTTTCAGTAGCACCTGGCATATAGTAAGTGGTATACATGTGTTTATTCTTTTTGTTTTATGAAATTGTGAACTAAGCATGATGTATATAACCCTAGAGCTACTGGTGACATCTCTGCTGCAGGTGGCAAAACTTTGCCTTAGAATGAAGCCAGCAAAAGAAACAGTGGAGAGATAAAAAGACTTGAGTCCTGAGGACATCATTTAATCATCTAATCTAGCTGCTTGTGAATGGAGCCCTACTGTGCTGAATACCTTCTATTTGCCCTCTGGATCTGCCTTTCAGTCTTCCCATTCTGCTCTTTGCTCTGTGAGGTAGGTCCCCTTGTCCATTGGCTTTTGGTTGGGATCAGCAAACAGGACCAGCAGTAGGTTGAAAGTTGAAAATGAAATTGTGTTGTTTATCTCCTTGGCTGCTTTGCTGCCAGGTCACCATGGGTGGCTGTGTCCCTTTCCTGAAGGTCATCTTACCAGGCATCCTTTTCCCAGCAGTTATTCCAGTTCATTTCAGACCCATGCTTCCTCCTTTTACCCCTTTTCATTTATGTAGTAAGGTCTCCTAGGTGTTCTAGCCCGAAAGTAGGTCATTTACACCTTGGTTTTCCTAAACTCTGCCTGTACCTTTGTAAATAGTGATTTTTGTATGCTGTTCAGTCACTAAGTTGTATCTGACTCTTTTCCAGCACCACAGACTGTAGCCCGTTAGGCTTCCTTGTCCATGGGATTTCCCAGACAGAAATAGAGTGGGTTGCCGTTTCCTTCTCCAAGGGAATCTTCCTGACCCAGGGATTGAACCTTCATCTCCTGCAGCTTCTGTACTGGTGGATGAATTCTTTACCACTGAGCCACAAGGGAGGTATTTTTCTCAAAAGTCCCCACTTGAAGTTGTCCTCTTTATAGGATATTGACTATTAGATTTCACCCACGTGAGTGCTAGAAATAGTAATACATTCGCCGAAGTACACTCAGTGGGACATGTGTTTTATGGAAAAAAAAAAAAAAGTTGCAGGTAAAATTTGTTTGCTGCACTTTATATCCCCCTCTTAGAGATTCAAAAGGCACAGCATGAAAGTGCTGAAAAGTCCTGCAATAAACATTTTGAACTTCAAGTTAGTATTTCTTAAACTTTTTTTGAATAAGGAGTGCCTACTAACATACTGTGAACATAGATCTTTTGAAACATTGTAATTTAGAGCAGTCCCTAATTAATTTATCTGTGGCAGTTGAGGCCTAATGGGATTAAGTAACTTGTCCATAGGATCACACAACTAGTTAGTGGCAGAATCCTGTCTAGAATCTGGGACTTATGATTTGGGTCAGTGAGGTCACCATTTTATTACACTCTTCATTAAAAGGAATGTGGCTTATATAAAGTTTGAACATTATTGGCCCCAATAGTCTTAGCCAAATAAACTATCTGACTTGCCTATTAGTTAATAAGCAATAACTGACTAGCAGTTATTTTACAAGAATGGAATTAAAATGGATTTCTTCATGCTTAGGACTTGGCCCTGGGAACAGAGGAAGGCCTGAATTGATTTAAGCAGGGCCAAAGTTGGATTTCTCTGGGCTAAATTTGAGCTTTCCCGAGCCAAAATCTATTGCCATTTGACAAAATATAATTGTTAAAAGGGAGAAGGGAAAAAAACTCTTTTGCTTCTTATAGCTGTCTTAAGAAAGACAGCCCACATACTCCATAAGAGCCTAATTTATAGCTAAATCCAGAAAAATCTTAAATTCTAACCCCCAAACAATAATAGTACCTGTTGAACAATGAATTGTCTGTACTTGTCTTGTTTTTCTTTGGTCTGAGGGACTGTAAAAGCCACCCTAATTCTTTACTCCTCCCTGTATTCATGGAGTTTTTTTCATCTTCCTTTGAAGTGCGTTCTCAAGTACTTTCTGGCCCGTATGTGTTTCCAAACATCTAGTGTATTCCCACTTTTGTGCTACTGCTGTCGCCAAAAGCACGTACATGTCTGGCTTAGCTTCCTAGAGGGTGAGACATGCATGAAGCAGAGCCAAATTACCCTGGTCACCCTACCTGAATCCAGTCTTAGACTGGCTAGGAGCCAGTCAACCCACAGGTATGTGAACCATCCCAGCCAAGATCAGTAGAACCTGACACCTATCCGATTATAGATGTGTAAGCAAGGGATGTCCATTGTTATGCCTCTGAAACTTTATAGCTATTATTTTACAGCATTATGTATTTACAGCAATAGATATCTCATCTTTGAATATAGTATCTGACACATCTTTCTCAAGTGGCTTCTCACCTTCTTGGCCTCACTGTTTCCTAGGCCACCAACTACCTTGCCATAGCTATCACCCTATATAGTGACACTGTGTACTAGCAGGCTGGAGTGATTGCTCTGCCTCAGCTAGCCACATGCTCAGAATCTCTGGCCCATCCGAACACGTCTGGACTCAAGGAAGCATCATGCCACAGGGTTACCCCCAGTGATTGTCAAAAGGGTTAGATGATGCAATCTGGGAGAGCCAATTGTCTGCAAGACTTGGATCAATGCACTAGAAGAAGCTGTTACACAAATTCCTATCCTTTTTCTTGGACTATTTTGAGACACAGTTTTTCACCCTCTTGCCCAGAGTATGTACCATGTAGCTAAGCAACTGCACTGGCCAAAATATCAGCAATGTCTCTTTATGACTTAAATCATGAACCAGAAATGAAATACTGTTTGGTTTATCAATTTGCATTTGCTTCCAGTCCTTGTTAGCCTTACATCTTTACTCTGACCAGCCTGGATTGCCTCTTCTAATAAAGTAATAGATTTAATTTGTGCCTCAGGCTCTCTTTTCTAGAGAAGCCAGGTGATGAGGAAAGCAGATTAAAGTATTGCATGAATGAAGAGGTTTGATAAAGTAATTGGGGTTCTCCCAAATATGGGGTCTGCTGGGGGGTGAAGGTCTAGAAAACTTCAGTGGAAGTGGATTACAGAAACATTCATTAACTAGTTCAGCCTGAGATGCTCCAAGTACTCACAGCTTAGTTTGTAGAAATGTGCATGTATTGCACAAAGCAGTCTTCTGATTTCCTTAATCTTTCTAGTAGCCCTTTGATTTCAGTTGAAAGGCATCTCTTTAATCCCTTCAGAGGTTGTACAAAATGAGTGTATAGTTACACCCTTTACTTGTCTTTCCCATGTGTATGCATGTGTGCTCAGTCACTCAGTTATGTCTGATTGTAGCCACGTGGACTGTAGCATTCCATGCTCCTCTGTCCACTGGATTTTCCCGGCAAGAATACTGGAATGGATTGCCATTCCCTATTCTGGGGGATCTTCCTAGGGATTGGACCCGCATCTACTGCAGTGGCAAGCGATTTTTTTACCTTGAGACCATGGTGATGGCAATACCCTGAATTTGGTCTTTGTCCTAAAGCTATATTTAATGATTCAGCATTTGATTTGGTGAAAACAGTTTCATTTTCCAGCCTAGACTCTATATTCCCTTTTAGTAATATTTGTATAGCCACTTCCTTATGTTTGAATTCGTCTTTCTGTTAGAATACCTTATAAATTGCAGTTCATAGCAGCCAGCTTATTCTTTCAAAATTCTGCTTCTAAGTCTCACTTGATGCCATGAGTGAATTAGGTACATTTTCTGTCTTCTGTTACTGCTAGTGATAATTTTACCAAATTTTTGCCTCCAAATGCTGACAGAAGACCCTTAGTGAAGAGTTTGGCCAAACTCTTAGTAAGCCTGCAATGAAGACCACCAGCCAAAAATCACCACTCATCAATAACACTTAGTGAAAGCCTCCAAATTAGAAAGAGGGGCCCAGTTAACAAGGAGGGGAGGAATCCAAAGGAAACAGAGAATGAAAGGAAAACTAAATATCTTAAAAAAAAAAAAAAAAAAGTACATTGTATTCACAGGACATGAATGGGATAGTGTGAAAATGTGCTTGCTGAAGTAAAAAGTCAATACAAGAGTTGGAGGACAAAATATGACATAATGAATAGAAAATTGTAAATTCCAAATACAAGTCCAACCTTAGTTTAAAGTGGCAATTGAAACTATAGGCTACCTGTTACATTGTATTTAATAAAAACCTTGAAGGGAAAGACATTTACTGATAGTGTGTATACTTAACAACAACCATTTGTTGTTAAGGAGAAAGTTAGGGATTATTTGTATATACCAGTTACCATAAATTCACAAAAAAGAAAGATTATTAGCTAGGTGGAATGAGTCTGTTCATACACCTAATCTATTAATTTACACGGACACTGCATATTCATGTTCAGTTTTTAGTGGGGTTGCTGAGATGGACCAAAGCGCTACTCCACATTGTTTTTAACCATGTTTCTTTTTTTTTAGACTTGAGAGAATAAAGATTTGAGAGAATAGCATAGAAACATGTATGTTACCAATATGTAAAATAGGTGACCAGTCCAAGCTCGATGCATGAAACAGGGCAGTCAAAGTTAGTGCACTGGGACAACCCAGAGGGATGGGGTGGGGAGGGAGATGGGATGGGGGTTTGAGATGGGGGGAAACATGTATACCCATGGCTGATTCATGTCAATGTATGGCAAAAACCACAATATTGTTAAATTTTCTTTCTTTTAAATGGAGCATAATTACAGTATTATGATAGTTTTTTATATACATCAACATGAATCGGACCCAGATATACATATGTCCCCCCCATCCTGAAACCCCCCTCCCCTTTTCCTCCCTACCCTATCCCTCTGGGTTGTCCCAGAGCACTGGCTTTGGCTGCCCTGTTTCATGCATTGAACTTGGACTGGTCATCTGTTTTACATATGGTAATGTACATGTTTCAATGCTGTTCTCAAATTATCCCACCCTTGCCTTCTCCCACTGAGTCCAAAAGTCTGTTCTTTACATCTGTGTCTCCTTTGCTACCTACCCTGCATGAAGGATTGTTGGTACTGTCTTTCTATATTTCATATATATGCGTTAATATACAGTATTTGTCTTTCTCTTTCTGACTTACTTCACTCTGTATAATAGGCTCCAGGTTCATCCACCTATTAGAACTGACTCAGATGCATTTTTTTTATAGCTGAGTGCCAGAGTCCAGCTCCAGCAGCCAGGGAATCAACCTGAAGAGATGGGCGGTGTCGGCAAGAAACGAGGCAGCCTCTCAGTTTTCTTGGATTGCCTATTTGTTTCAAGCTTAAGATTCTCTTTTATACTTTTACAAAAGCATTAGCTCAGAGGTTTGACATTTTCAGTTCCCCCTGACCCAGATTTTTTGTCTCCATAAATCATTGTTGCCCCTCAAAAGGAGTTCCTGCCTCAGCGATTTTCTTATCTACTTCTTCTCATGTGTCCTTGTGAATACACTGTAACTCATGCTAATGTTTGGGCTGCATACCACATTCCTCAGTTTATTTCTTATCTTTCTAAATCCTGTTGCCCCTAGTATCCTAAGCTCACTGTTTCTTAAAAAGGGCTTCTAGCTATTAATATCTCTAAAGTTCCTAATCTCTATAAGCTATAGTAGAATATGCTAACATTACAACATTCCTTAAATCTTTAGTTTCTAACTATTTTAATTATTCCTAAGCCCTAAATTCAGCAAACTCCTTTGCCATAAACACTTTCCTCACAAATAGGCTTCAGATAGCAATCCCTCCCATGGCCTCAAGCTGCAGCCTACATGCTTATCCTGGAACACTCTTGCAAAAGCCCTTGAACAAATGTCAATGATAAACTTTATGAATTATTCTTTGAGCACAGCTGCAGAAGGCTTTGTGCCGTCTCATGCTCCTCTCAAGAACAATAAGCACCTTAATATTCTTTTCAGTCAACTCAGCTGAGGAGACGAAAAAACAAGTCAGAATTACAAGGCCTAACTCCTTCATCCCAGGTCCATGCCTGTGGGACAAAAAGAGGGAGTTGGGGCTGTGCCTCTATTTTGTCAGTAATGCCTAATGCGGCCCCCAACAGCTGAGTAATATTCCATTGTGTATATGTACCTTAACTTCCTTTTCCATTCATCTGTTGATGGACATCTAGGTTGCTTCCTTGTCCTAGCTATTGTAAACACTGCTTCAGTGAACATTGGGGTACATGTGTCTCTTTCAATTCTGGTTTCCTCAGGGTGTATGCCCAGCAATGGGATTGCTGGATTGTGTGGCAGATCTAGACTCAGTTTTTTAAGGAATCTCCACATTGTTCTCCATAGTGGCTGTACCAGTTTACATTCCCACCAACAGTGTAAGAGGGTTCCCTTTTCTCCACACCCTCTCCAGCTTTTATTGTCTGTGGACTTTTTGATGATGGCCATTCTGACTGGCGTGAGATGATACCTCACTGTGGTTTTGATTTGCATTTCTCTAATAATGAGTGAGTTGACTCATTGGAAAAGACTCTGATGCTGGGAGGGATTGGGGGCAGGAGGAGAAGGGGACGACAGAGGATGAGATGGCTGGATGGCATGACTGACTCGATGGACGTGAGTCTGAGTGAACTCTGGGAGTTGGTGATGGACAGGGAGGCCTGGCGTGCTGTGATTCATGGGGTCACAAAGAGTCGGACACGACTGAGTGACTGAACTGAACTGAATAATGAGTGATGTTGAGCATCTTTTCAAGTGTTTATTAGTCATCTGTATTTCTTCTTTGGAGAAATGTCTGTTTAGGTCTTTTGCCCACTTTTTGATTAGATTGTTTGTTTTTTTGGTATTGAGCTGCATGAGTTGCTTATATATTTTGGAGATTAATTCTTTGTCAATTGTTTCATTTCCTATTATTTTCTCCCATTTTGAAGGCTGTCTTTTCACCTTGCATATAGTTTCCTTCATTGTGTAAAAGCTTTTTAAGTTTAATTAGGTCCCATTTGTTTATTTTTGATTTTATTTCCATTACTCTGGGAGGTGGGTCATAGAGGATCTTGCTGTGATTTATGTCAGAGGGTGTTCTGCATGTGTTTTCCTCTAGGAGTTTTATAGTTTCTGGCCTCACACTTAGGTCTTTAATCCATTCTGAGTTTATTTTTGATGTGGTTTTAACCATGTTTCTATGTCATCACCTTGAGAGTCTGACAGCCACAATCTTATTTTATATGTAGTTATAGTAAATAGTATTCATCTCATCACATATTTATTATAGAATATTATGTTTGATGGAGAAAAAAATCTCCTTTACCTGTGCTGTAATTTTCACACTAAATACTTGGCGGATTAATTTAGTGTCTGTAACCTCATTGTCTTTATTCAGTAATTCTGCTGCTAAAATGAGTGAATAGCTAGTCAAAAAGCAACTCTTTGTTTTGGTCTTCTTTCTAAATGTCATTTCTAAAGTAAGCATGGAGTTTATTTTTTCCGCTTAAGGAGATCTCCCAGAAAGGCAAAGAAATGGAAAAGAGGAGGAAAAAAAAATAAGGACTACTCCATGAGGTCCTTTATCTAAGAGTACAGAGAGAATGAGAATCTTAAGGGGCAAGTTTTCTTTTAATCCCTAAAACTGGAAGACACAGGTTTTTAGAATTTAAAAAGGCAAAAACTGAGGCTTAACATCAAGGAATTGCAGAACACCACAGATACAAAGAAAATAACCATAGTTTTCAAAGAGAAAAGTCAGGTCTTACAAAGGTCAAGAAGCATGGTGTCAGAGGACTTCTTAACAAATATTGGAAAGTAGAAGACATTGGGATGATGACTAGAACTCTAGAGTATCACTCAGAACTCTAGTGAAAATGATTTGGGTTCTGTTTCCAGTCATATAATCAATGAAGTGTGAGTATACAATAAAGATAGACAACATCTCAAAAAACTTACCTCCCATATATCCTTTTTGAGATAAAGATGCTTAGCAAGATACTGGAGGATGTTTGCCAGCAGAATGGAGAAAGAAACCAAACCAAAAGGGAGGAGAGAGCATCAAAAAAGCAGCAAAGGAAAGTTCCAGGATTCTTCCACTCAACACAAATTCTTGGTTGTCCACTATGTGCTGTGTTCTTGTCTAGGTAGTGGATGTAGCATGTCAGTGCCTAGCACGTATCAATACATGCTAAGAAGGAAAGTAAAGCAGAGTAAGAGACAAACAGTGGCTGATGTAGGAAAGGGATGCTATTTTAAATAGAGTTGTGTGGGAAAATCTCAAGGTAAAGCCAGAGACCTAAATGAAGGGAGAAAGCAAGTCATGCAGATAACACAAAGAGTAGCATTCTGAGGAGAGGGAACAAGTATGTGCAGAGGTCCTAAGTCAGCAACATGCTGGGCATGTTTGAGAAATAGCAAGGAGGCCAGTTTAGCTGGAATAAGGGAACAAGGTAGAACAGGATCATAGTGGAGTGGGGATAAGGGAACACATCTTTAGTGCCTTGGAGACCATGGTAGATGTTTGGATTTTACTCTGAGGGAGATGTGAAGCCACTGGAGGATTTAAGCAAAGGAGTAACAAGATTTATTTCTGATTCCTTTGTGAAAAACAGACTATAAGAGGGTAAGAAGCTAAATTGGAAGATTAATTAGAATACTGTTTCAGTAGTCTATGTGACAGAGAAGGCAATGCACTCCAGTACTCTTGCCTGGAAAATCCCATGGATGGAGGAGCCTGAAGATGGCAGTCCATGGAGTGGCTGAGGGTCAGACACGACTTCACTTTCACTTTTCACTTTCATGCATTGGAGAAGGAAATGGCAACCCACTCCAGTGTTCTTGCCTGGAGAATCCCAGGGACGGGGGAGCCTGTTGGGCTGCCTTCTGTGGGGTCACACAGAGTTGGACACGACTGAAGTGACTTGGCAACAGCAGTCTATGTGAAAGATGGTATTTGCTTAGACAAGAACAATTGTAAAAGGAGAGTGGTAAGAGATGGTCAGATCCTGGATATATCTTGAAATTAGAAGCAAATGTGATTTGCAGATGGATTAGACTCTGGTGGCTATGGGGATGCATGAGATAAGGGGGATCCCCTTCCAGGAAAGACCCTTTGATGAGCTGCAGGGAGTGTGGAGGAAAGAGATTCTCTAGCTCTCAGCACTTCATCTGCAGCAGCTATAGAAGACACTGTACCTGAGATTATACCTTCCCTAGATCTGAGGACTAAGCACTAAGTGGGGATGTAAAAGCCTTGCCATTTCAGCCTAATGCACCACATTGTGTCAGGCAAAACTCACTCTAGAGCTTCCTCCTTGGCCGAATCTGCTTCTTCCCCTTCCCTTGACAAGTGTTCTCTGATAAACACCTGTAGCCCAAATTCCATCTCAGGATCTTCAGAGAACCCAACTGTAACATTTGATCCCAAGGGTGGTATAAGCTGCCAGTGAGGACTTCATCACGTGTGGCACATGGAAGGAACATAAGGAACCCCTGGCTCAAGGTGGCAACTTTTACAACTAGTAAAATGAGAGGGTTTACCTGTGGAAGAGAATGAACTAGTGAGTGCAGGGTATCAGGTATTTGAGACTCATGAAGGAACTCAGAGATTGAAGAATAACAGAATTGGGTGGCTAGATACCACTGATGCTTTATAGAAAGTGGGTCCCTTTAGTTGCATACAGAGCTTATCTGGAATGGAATAGCCTGAATGGCTGCACTGGTAATTGTCCTGGGAGAAGAAATACTGGAAGATCAACCGTAGGAAGTCTGGAATAGAGGCCCGTTGATGGACATATTGGCAATGAGTGTGAGCATAAACAGTGAGGGTCTTCGTATCACATGTAGCACTCACCAGAGTGCCTCCACTATTGAAGGGGCACTAAACAATAAAGAAGACATGAATAAATTGCTCAGTTGGCATCATCCATTCTGCCCCAGTCATTGGCCAATTGGTGCTGGCACTTGAGCACATGAATGGAGTGTCCACTGGGGAAGGGGTGAAGCCTGGACGTGGGATGAACTGATCAAGGCTGATTTAAGTCCTACTGACAAATGCCCAACCTACCAGCAATAGAAAGAAATGCTGAGTCCCCAATATGTCACTGATCCTTGGGACCAAGTGTCAAGTTGGCTATGTTGGGCCCCCTCCAACCTGGAGTAACTACCTGTTTCTTGTCACTGGATAATCACATATTCCAGATACGAGGTTGCTTTTCCTGCCTACAGAGCCTCAGTCAGTACCAGCATCTGAGTGTTTATTAGATTCACTAGCATGGGATCTCACATAATGTCATACCAAATTAGGGGACCTATTTTTCTAAAAAGGAAGTGCAGGAGTAGACCAGTATCCACTGATAATGTCACATATCTTACCACCCAGAAACTGCCAGCCTGATAGAGCCTTGGAGCAACCTGCTGACGCTATGGCTGAATACCAGTTCAGAAGCAATACTCTTTAAGAGTGAGGTGCCATACTCCAGAATGTATTATATTATTGGATCAAAGATGTTTATATGGCACTATGCTTCAGTACAAAAAAATATGGATCTGGAAGCCAAGGAGTGGAAGCAGAAGTGTCCCTTATCCCTTAAAATCACTTCTAATAACCCTTAAGGTGCCACTTGTGCTTCTTATCTTTACAACTCTGAAGGTCTTTGTCCTTAAAGGGGACACACTTTTTCTAAGAGTTATAGCAAAAACCCCTTTGTAATATAAGCTGCAGATGCCATCTGAGTACTTTGTGCTTCTTGTTCCCAGGGACCAGCAGGCAAGAAAAAGAGTCATCTTCTTACCTATCTCAGAAGGAGATGGAGCTCCTACTATGAGGTAGGAAGGAGTGAGTATGGAGCCCAAGTGACACACTTAACAAATTGTGACTGTCATGGCTTCCCAGGTGGCACTAATGGTAAAGAACACACTAATACTGGAGACATAAGAGACGCAGGTTCGATCCCTGGGTTGGGAAGATCCTCTGGAGGAGGAAATGGCAACCCATTCCAGTGTCCTTGCCTGGAGAATCCTATGGACAGAGAAGCCTGGTGGGCTACAGTCCATAGCGTCACAAAGAGTTGAACACGACTAAAGTGACTTAGCAAGCATGCATGAGTAGGCATAACAACTTCATCCTGAGGACTGCATGGTGGCAGAAACTCAGGCCCTTCTGGGAATGAGGGTTTGGGTCACAACACCAGGTAAGCCCACAACAGTAGCCAAGATGGAAGTGGAGGGTGAGAGAAATCTGGAATTGATAGTGGAGGAGGGAGATGACGAGTATTGATTGTATTCCACAGTCTTACTACAACAGTAGGGATTGTAGTTTGTCACACTAGCTTCTATCTTTTAAGTTCTCCTGAGGAAAAGAGGCCCCTTCAGTCTTATAGGAGCTGCTCCCTAAACATACATGGAGTAATAGACATTTATGGAGCAGGTGGTGGATTGATAGCAAAAAGACATGCTACCCAGATTCGTTTTCAAGAAAGGACTTGCTGCCTGGCTGCAAGGAATGAGGTCAGCTGTCAGCTTTTTGAGTCTGGCTCAAGTGCAGAGAGCCACTTTGTTTCAAGTCCTGCCCTTCCCACATCTGGTGACTGAGTGAGATCAGCTGTGTGCAGCTGCAGAAGTGACCCCAGCACACATGGGGAGCAGAACATATAAGCAGTCACACAGAGAATTGCAAGGAATTGTAAATAATAGTTATTAATTTTAAAACACTGCATTTTAGGGTGTGATTTGTTATTCCACAACAAATGAGAAGGAAATGGCATCCCACTCCAGTATTCTTGGCCTGGAGAATTCCATGGAAAAAGGAGCCTGGTGGGCTACAGTCCGTGAGGTTGCAAAACGTAGGATACAGCTGAGCGACTAACACTTTCACTTTCAACAGATGAGCAATTATCTGGAATGGTGTATAATCATAACAAAATGTAGAAACGTGGGTACCGGCTTTAAGACTAGGCAACAGGTAGGTATTGGAGAGTGGCAAGAAAAATGTTAATGGAGGCTGAAAGGTCAGTGTGGTAAAATATAGTTCCTCCACCTCTTGATAGCCACATCCTAACCCCCAGACCTATGAATATGTTACCTTATGTGGTAAAAGGGACTTTGCAGATGTGATTAAAGAACTTGTGTTTACTTTGGATTATCCTGGTGGGCCAATATAAACACAAGGATCCTTACAGTGGGAGAGGGATACATAAGAGGGAGTCAGAGTGATGCAAAATTAGGACTCAGCCCACTGTTGCTGTCTTTGCCGATGGATAAGGGGAACCACAAGCCAAGGAATGTGGGCAGCCTCTAGAAGCTGGAAGAGGCGAGGAAATACATTCCTCTCTAGAGCCTCCAGAAAGGAATATAGTTCAGCCAACATATTGATTTTATTCCTGTGAGATCAAGTGTTGTGTTTCTAACCATCACCGACTCAAGTTTGAGCAAACTCCAAGAGAGTGAATGACAGGGAAGCCTGGCATGCTGTGGTTCATGGGGTCGCAAAGAGTCAGACACGACTTCGTGACTGAACAACAACAGCCTACAGAACTGTATAATGGTAAGTTTGTGTTGGTTAAGACTGCTAAATTTGGTGTTACACAAGCAGGAGAAAAACAATACAAGTGGTTAGGAGACAATTAGCTTCGGAGAGTAGTGAACAAACTCTTAGTAGAGGATGGGAAAAGGCAGTAAGGAAATGATCAAATGCTGGAGAATGTAGGTCCTGAGTTATATGGTAACAGTACACTGGGAAATACTTTTGCCTGCCATAGCACAGAAGATAGAAAATGCACTTTATGGTGAAAGTGCCAATTAACTTTCTATAGCTTCTGATGATAACGCACAAGAAGAGAGAAATAAGCTAAAGTAGGAACTGTTCAGTTTAAAAGAAGTATTTAGAGGAAATATTTCCAACCCAGTGCTTGTCATTTCTTAGGAAAAAAGAAGAATGACTGGCAGAGCCAGAATCCCAGAGGGAGGGGCCAAGAAGCAAGGCGAGGGATGGATTAGGAAATCACCAGCAGAGGGAAGGACAGAACCACAGTCAAGCACTATCCTGTGCCCTCAGTGTAGGGACCCTCACAGCAATTTTAGTTTTGTGTCTCCCACTTCCCTGAGCCCCGTCTAGACTGAAGTGTTTGTGTGACTTTTCTTTTTCTTTCTTATTTTTAAGGAGTTATATTTATCTATTTAGGTCACATCTTGTGGCATGTGGGATCTTAATTCCCTGACCAGGGATCCAGCCCGCACCCCTGCTTTGGAAGGTGGAGTCTTAACCATTGGATCACAAGGGGAGTCCCTGTGTGGTTTTTCTATACTAGGAAATCTGGACTGAGAGAAGCCAATCTCAAATAGCTGCACCTGAGGAACAATACCTGAACTGTTTTTGACACGTCTGGACCTGATTTAGATGATGAGATGCTGAACTTGAATGAATGATGTCATGGGGTGAGACTTTTAGGATACCGGGTAAGTATAGTTTTGCACGTTAGGTGGGACAAGAATTGTAGCCAGAAGTTGGACAATGATAATTGTCAAAGATGGCCCCTAAATAATTCTTTCCCTATGTCTACAGACATAACTACTCTTTCCTTCAAGAAATGGAGTTCATTTTCCTTCCCCTCAGTCTAGGCTGGCCTTGTAACTTACTTTGACCCGTAAAATACAGACAAAGTAAGTCCTGACAGTTTCTGTTTTCATGTCATTGGATTCCCGAGCCATTATATTAGGATTCCATGCTGTCCTGCTGGAGAGAAGGACCATGTGGAGAATCCCTAGAGAGAGAGGCCATGTGGGGAAGAAGTGAGATGCCCCAGTCAATTGCATTTTCAAGGCTTCAGACACATAAGGGAGGTCTTGAACCTGCTAGTTCAGCTTAGCAACCATCTGAACGCAGCCATGTGAGTGGTTCCAGCCAACACCATTTGAAGCAGAATGACCAGCCAATTCACAGAAACATGATAGATTTTTAAATCATTTTTTAAGCCACTACATTTGGGGATGGTTTTTTATCTAGTAATAGATAATTGATAAAGCAGTCTTTTTGTTTATAGAAGAGACCTTAAGTGAAAGACTTAGGACAAAAAGACCTGTAGAGAACTGAGGGACTTTGAGGAGCCCAGCAGGTTCCTCTGTCCATGGGATTCTCCAGGCAAGAATACTGGAGTGGTGATCCATTCCCTCCTCCAAGTGATCTTCCCGACCCAGAGATTGAACCCTGGTCTCCTGCATTGCAGGTGGATTCTTTACTGTCTCAGCCACCAGGGAAGCCGAAAAGGTCTTACAGCCTCTTATTTATTCTAACCCTGTGACTATGCTTTACTGTTGGTTCTTTTGGCCTTTGTCTTTGCTTTGAGATCATTTATGACGTTGCAAATATTTTTCTAGCTGATAAAGTTGGAAATAAAAAATGGTAGAGAATACTTCACAGGCTTCTGGTTGTGCTAAAAGTTTATAAGAAGATATGGAATATGAGATATTTTTATTATAAAAAGGTTTGAAAAGTTAATATTACATTTTTAACTTGAATATACATTAAACTTAGAGGTAATATGTTTTGTTATTAAATGTGTTATAAATATTTATGTTATTATAATACAGTACAGTCATAAGAAGCATCTATGAACATTTAACAGGTACACTTCCCTGGTGGCTCAGGTAGTAAAGAATCTGCCTGTGGAGACCCGGGGTTCGATCCCTGGGCTGGGAAGCTCCCCTGGAGAAGGGAATGGCAACCTACTCCAGTATTCTTGCCTGGAGAATTCCATGGACAGAGGAGCCTGGCTGGCTACAGTCCATGGGGTCGCAAAGAGTCCGACACAACTGAGAGACTAACAATTTCACTCTCATGAACCTTTAATAAACAACTGTTAATTTCTAAAGCAGACACTGTGAGTGAAAGTTCTGGTTAAATTTTTAGAGTGAACGCTAACTATTAGCTTAAGAAATAAATTATGTTTGTCCTATATGAAAGTGTTGATTCCAACTGGTTCTCTGCTGGGAATTCAAAAAAGCAACTCAAATATGTATGAAAGCATATTTTATTTACTCTTGAACACCAATACGATAATGTTTACAATCTTATTATCAAGAGCAGTGGTTTCTTCCAACACATGTATATCCTTGCTGCTGCTAAGTCGCTTCAGTCGTGTCCGACTCTGTGTGACCCCATAGACAGCAGCCCACTAGGCTCCCCTGTCCCTGGGATTCTCCAGGCAAGAACACTGGAGTGGGTTGCCATCCTTGACACTGCTGCAAATAGACTCAAATCTTCTAATTATTGATGACTCCTTTTTCTTTAATTGATTACATACTTTGAAATTTTATAGCTACCTTGAATCTTAAGAAAAAATTGCTTTGTTACTTTCAGGGCTTTTTTTAAAGTCTAATGGATTGGAAAGATAATGGAATTTTTTAGAGTCTAGATTTCTTCTATTTTCAGAGAAGATTTCCTAGTCTTTTTATCACTCATTTTAGAGGATTTGTTCCACAGAGATACGTTGTTAAATGTTTGCTATTGTAAAACCCTTTTTTCCTTCAATTTCTCAAGTAAACATTGTACAAACATTTTAGGAAACTCTAGAGAAAATTTTAATAACACCTAATAAATTCTTATCTAGGAAGGAAGGTAGGAAAGAGGGAAGGAAAACACGGTGAACCAAGTAGCCTAATGTTTTATAATCTTAGGGTTGGGAAATTCTTTTTTTTTTTCTTTCATGATACATTTCCCTGAGAACATTTGAAACAACAGAAGTCTTTGTTGCTTTTGGAAAATACTTTTGTAAAGTTAAAAATATTTTCCAGATTTAAGTCTGAACACCTCAGTTTATTTTCACAATGGGAATTAAGAAGCTTTTCCAAAAGTAAATTAATTTTATTTCTTAAATGAAATCAATGTACCAAGATATTTAAAGCTGGAACATGGTATCTTGAGAAGCCCAAGCTAGCCTTCTAGAGATGCTGCAGATCTTTGGAGGCACTACATGGAAAGAAAGGCTACACAGGGAATAACTGAAATACCCTAATCAATACTACCAAAGCCCCAGACAAGTGAGAGACACTTCCTTGAATTTTCTCCCTTGTCTATAGCTACCATCTGAATATAGCCACAGTAGCAAACCTGTGTAACATCACTTGAAGTTAACTATAGAAAATGGTTTAACTGGATACCACATAACTCTATATTAAGCAAGCAGATAGTTGACTGAATTTTTTTCAGTGCCTAGTCAATGATTCTGTTGTATGTGAAAGTAGTTATACTTGAGAGCCTTGATTCTAAACAAGAAAAATGAAGGTTTGCTAATCATTGCTTTTCCTCTCAAGGTTGCTAACATTAGGTCATTACATTTACTGTGCACTTTAAAAATAATCAGTAGCATATGGCTTGTTGAAGTGAGTTTGCAAATTGCTGACAAACACCTTTTTATAACCATATATTAGAAATAATAAGAAATATTTTCTATTTCAAATTTCAGTTCCCTAAAACACATAGCATAGTTTGTATACCATTTTATAAGAAAGATTTTAATTATGGGTTATTAGACAACTGACTGTAATTAAATAATAACCAATTAGTCTTTTAGGGGCAGTGTACTTGGATTAAAAAGTTGCTGCCTTTTGTGTCTACCTATATTAAGAATTTTATCCCCAGGTGCAATGGATTGATTGTTTCTGTCCCTATCCCCAGCTCTCCTCAAACTCATGTGCTGAAATCCTAACCCCCAATGTGATGGTGTTAGAACTGGGGGCCTCTAGAAGGTGATTCAGAGAAGGTAATGGCACCCCATTCCAGTACTCTTGCCTGGAAAATCCCATGGACGGAGGAGCCTGGTAGGCTGCAATCCATGGAGTCGCTAAGAGTCGGACACGACTGAGCGACTTCACTTTCACTTTTCACTTTCATGCATTGGAGAAGGAAATGGCAACCCACTCCAGTGTTCTTGCCTGGAGAATCCCAGGGACAGGGGAGCCTGGTGGGCTGCCGTCTATGGGGTCGCACAGAGTTGGACACGACTGAAGCGACACAACAGCAGCAGAAGGTGATTAGGTTGTGAGAGTGGAACCCTTATGAATGGGACTCCGTGCCCTTTTAAGCAAAGAAACCGAGAGGTAATATCTCCTTACATTTGTCAGAACTATAATATATCCACACCCTGAACTGATTGGCATGGGCAGCTCAATCAGTATTTGCATTTAAGCTGGATTGACTTCATTAAAGGGATATATTATCTGAAGTCACTTCTGAATGATGTTTTAAGCAAAGACGTAAGGAGGAAGGGGATGGGTATTGGATAAACTAATATTTTTCAAATTTCAGATCTCAGTCCATTAATGGATCATATGGAATGTAATTGATACTAAAAATGAAATAAAATGGAATCAAATAAAGTAGAAATAATAAGCTCATCATACTTGGTGCTAACATGGTTTATGAAATTTATGTTTATCTATGTGTATATTGGGTCATGCTGTAAAATGAATTTCTTGGTATCAGTTCAGTTCAGTCGCTCAATCGTGTCTGACTCTTTGCAACCCCATGACTCGAAGCACGCCAGGCCTCCCTGTCCATCACCAACTCCCAGAGTCCACTGAGACTCACGTCTATTGAGTCAGTGATGCCATCCAGCCATCTCATCCTCTGTCGTCCCCTTCTCCTCCTGCCCTCAATCCCTCCCAGCATCAGAGTCTTTTCCAGTGAATCAAGTCTTCGCATGAGGTGGCCAAAGCACTAGAGTTTCAGCTTTAGCATCATTCCTTCCAAAGAAATCCCAGGGCTGATCTCCTTCAGAATGGACTGGTTGGATCTCCTTGCAGTCCAAGGGACTCGCAAGAGTGTTCTCTAACACCACAGTTCAAAAGCATCAATTCTTCGGCACTTAGCTCTCTTCACAGTCCAACTCTCACATCCATACATGACCACTGGAAAAACCATAGCTTTCCTGATATAGACTCATGCTATTAATATTTATATATTGCTAGGTTGATTTGCTAATAATTTGTTGAGAGTTTTTGTATTTCTATCCATGTTGCATATTTTTATTTTCACAAATACAAATATCCCAAACCTCCTCCTACTACATTTATATTTTGTAAATAAATTAACTTTTTGACTTAAATAAAATTTTAAATAATAATTTTAGATTAAAAAAAAACAACACTCATGTTTCTCTCTCCTGAGATTCATATACTCACTCCTTATACTGAAATTGCAAATCATTTTTACCCACCAGATCCATCTATACCTAGTCATCTGAGGATCCTTTGGCAGTCTTCTCATTTTCTTCAAAGTCTTGTTCACCCTAACTGGTCAGACTGTATACCTAGAGACAGAGCAGGCTCCGCCACTATAGATGGTCTCCTCCCTTTCCTCCTATAAACTCATGACTTCCAGGTAGCAACGGGACACAAAGATGGCAGCTGGTCCATACAGATGTGCGCAGAGCAATCACCTGGGTCATAGTCCATGAGGACAGCCAGTCACAGGAAGAGATGGTTGACCAAGGGCAAAAGGCCCAGCAAACACTTTGGGGCAGGGTAGGCATACCAGCGAGTCACTAGTAATGGGAAACTTTCTTCTTTGCTGTTTGTTATGGTGGTGAAACCATATCTGGCTCTGTTACCAAGTCTGCAATCATTTAGACAAAGCCAGCAGATAGGCTACCAGGCAAGTCTATATTTTAATGGCTACGTCCCCTAATGTACTTATAATACATTAACAGGACATAGTATATCTCTTTATTTTCTAAGTTGTTTTTGGATCTTGGGCATATTGGCCACGGGATGATGCAGGATATTTTTAAGGATTTTTCCCTAAGATTTTACAGTGTTAAGTAAAACATGGGGAAGGGTTATAGGGGTATGAGGAAAGAAAGGCAGTAATAAAAATTGAAGAAAGGGAATGAGCAAGAGAAGGGGCCAGGGTGAGAATGAGCGTGTGCATGAGACTAAAGGCTTGGCATATTTTAAGCCTGAGATCAAGATTATTTCTTAATTGAGGCTCTTTCATGCAAGAATCAGTCCTTAAACTGCAAATATAACTATACTGGCTCTAGGTAAAACTGTTTAGAAGATAAAGTCCCTCCACGATCTGATCTCAACTCTACTTCTTCTCACCAACTGCCACCCTTTAGCATATACTTAGTCTTCATCACCTTTGAGTTTCTGAAGAATACTAGGCTATGCCGTGCCTCTGTGCCTTTAAAATTTTTATTCCTTTTCCTTGAAATGTCTGGTTCTTGTCTTTGCTGTAACACCTCTTCTGTGACTTCCTCCCAGACCATAAATTCTGTAAGAGTTAATAATTCTTCTTATGCAAAACATTATGTGTAGTACTTTCATTATAACAAGTAATTGTTGTATGGTAATTATTGGTTCTGCATTTGTTGTGTCACTGATCTGTGAGTTCCTGTGGGCACGGCAAAGTCTTACTTGTCATTTTGTCATCTGTTATCACTGCCTGGTACACCATAAGCTCTTAGAGAATGTTGGTTGATCTCAATCAAATAGAACTGTAATAAGAAGTCACTGTACAGCCTCTCACTATGTAGACTTATGTTCAAATATGCAGCTGTGTTGTGCTATTATAATTTATCTACTCTGGGAAGAAAAAAAATCGAACAACATTATTTTAGGCAGATAGCTGGGTCAAGCAATCATGTTCTGTTTTTCCATTGGGATAAGGATATCCCAAAGGAAAAATATATTGAACAGAATCCTCTTACATCAATTTTTTATATTTAAGGGAAAAAGGATTTGCAAAATTTTCCAAAAGTCAGTTAGAAAAATTAAGCCCCTATGCAATGTGATACTTCTAAAAATAATGCCCAGAGGAACAGCAGTTCTAGAGAATAATAAATCCAACTGTGGCTAGATTCCATCTTCATTTTGGAAACAACCACAGCTGTGGCCAGCCCCGTCAGACAGTGGAATGCAGTTGAGAATTTGATATGGGGGAGAAAGGAAAGGGAACTAGGTTTCCTGCTCTGAGGCAGTTGGCACAGAGTCCCTGGTTCCTCCCCTTCCCCCCATCCACTGTCCCCAGCTCTCTCCTCCTCGCCCAGGAAGTACATGGGTGATCTGGACAAGGTCTGGCATTTGGATTCTGTTTGTACTGTGGGGGACATTGCGGTAAAAGGGCTTGAGAAAAACTAAGATGACAGTGTTATATTATACTGTACATCTCTAATTCTTCCAAGTTTGGACAAGTATCAAGTTAAGCCACAGAGAAATGCTTTCGTTTTCTTTAAAAATTTCTATAAATGGTATTTTGCAATTTATCTGAGACAAAAGAAGCACAATGGTTCCAACTTCATTAAGCTTTCCTTTCCCAAAAGTTTGACAAGATCACTTGCCTGCTAGAAGTGACACACTGGTCTTAACTGACAATACTTCATGGAGAAGATAGTTTCCAGTGCTATCTTCTACATTTACCTTGTACTCTCTGCAGCTCTCCTGTGTCCTTTATTAAATTATAGAAGCTCAAATAGCAAAAGCGAGGAAGCTATTAGCAACTACATGAAAGTGGCATGTCTTCTGTTAAAGAGCCACCAGGAAAACTAATTTATGACTGTTAGTCAGGATAGTGGTTACCCTTAGGAGGAAGGGTTGGCGGTAACTGGAAGGAGACATGGGGAAGACTTCTGGGGGTGCTGCTCATGCTCTGTTGCTTGATCTAGGTGCCTGATTACATGGCTGTTCTTAACTAGTGAAACATAATTGATCTATACCCTTATGATTTATATACTTTTCTGTGCATGTGTGCATGCTCAGTCACTCAGTTGTGTCCAACTCTTTTTGGCCCCCTAGACTATAGCTTGCCAGGCCCTCTGTCTATGGGATTTTCCAGGCAAGAATACTGGAGTGGGTTGCCATTCCCTTCTCCAGTTGAAGGTAAAAGTGAGTTGCACAGTCATGTCTGACTCTTTGTATCCCATGGACTGTACCCTGCCTGGTTCCTCTGTCCATGGAATTCTCCAGGTGAGAGTACTGGAGTGGGTTGCCATTTCCTTCTCCAGGGGATCTTCCTGACCAAGGAATCAAACCCAGGTCTTCTGCTTTGCAGGCAGATTCTTTACCAACTGAGTCACTAGGGATGCCTTATTTCAAAAAATAGTAATGATAAGAAAGGTATTAGGCCTGTGTTGGTTCAAAATGTAATACTTAGCCAAAAGAAAATAAAGACCAGTAAATCCAGATCTATATAATAATATACAGTGAGTCCCTTGGACATCAAGGAGATCAGGCCAGTCATTCCTAAAGGAAATCAACCCTGAATATTCATTGGAAGGACTGATGCTGAAGTTGAAGCTCAGCATCTACTTTGGCCACCTGATACGAAGGGCCAGTTTACTGGAAAAGACCCTTATGCTGGGAAAGGCAGGAGGAGAAGGGGGAAACAGAGGATAAGATGATTGGATGGCATCACTGACTCAATAGACATCAGTTTGAGACAACTCCAGGAGATAGTGAAGGACAGGGAAGCCTGATGTGCTACAGTTCATGGAGTCGCAAGGAGTCAGACACAATTTAGTGACTGAACAACAACAACAGTGAGTATACCCAATAGGAGTGTGTGGGATATACTAAGGATGGAGAAGGTCGCCTGCCATATTGTTTAAGGATGTTGAAGCCATCAAGCCCTCAGCCACGGCAACCACCTCCAGCAGTGTACCCTGAGGGGATTCAGGATGGAAAAGAACATGATACTGACCCTTGTATAGTTAAGGTGCGTATCCTAGGAATGATTTCAGTGGGCCCAGGCTCTTGCAGCTTCCCATACAGAGAAAAGCATGCTAAACATTAGCTTGAGATGTCTAGTTTTCTTTAATTAACAGTAATCTTTTATTGTTCCAACTACTTGATCTTTGTTGCAAACACCCCTGTATATCCTGGCTCCTCCCTTCCTCTTCAGAGCAGTCCCTCAGAGCTATCTGAGCTTAAGTCCTCAGGAAGTCTGCCAAATAAAATACAATCACCAGATTTTAGATTGTGTATCTTTTTCAGTCGATGATACCTTTTAGTAAGAGATCATTTGTTTACTTTTGGAATAGGAGGCCCAGAAGTCCAGATGAAGAGGACTGTTTCTTAGTCAGTAATAGGCAGGAAAGGTTCTATCCAACTCTTGTTGCCACACTATCCAGATCCTCTTGGGTCATCTTCATATTTATTACTGAACAACTTTATGAGAAATATAGGGCAGATATTATCAACCCGTCATTAAAAAGGGGGAGCCTGGGGCACATACTATGTTAATAATTTGTTTAAGATAATAGAGAAAGTCAGTGTAATAGAATTTCCACTTCATACATGTCAATATGATGCATGAAAGACAGCAAATCACTGTGTTCAGTTCTCTCTTCGATATCAAATCAAGAAATTGCTATGATTATTGAGGGAAAGCCTCATTTGGACCCTGTTGATCAAGGCTATGGTTTTTCCTGTGGTCACGTGTGGATGTGAGAGTTGGACTGTGAAGAAGGCTGAGCACCGAGGAATTGATGCTTTTGAACTGTGGTGTTGGAGAAGACTCTTGAGAGTCCCTTGGACTGCAAGGAGATCCAACCAGTCCATTCTGAAGGAGATCAGCCCTGGGATTTCTTTGGAAGGAATGATGCTAAAGCTGAAACTCCAGTACTTTGGCCACCTCATGCGAAGAGTTGACTCATTGGAAAAGACTCTGATGCTGGGAGGGATTGGGGGCAAGAGGAGAAGGGGACGACAGAGGATGAGATGGCTGGATGGCATCACTGACTCGATGAATGTGAGTCTGAGTGAACTCCAGGAGTTGGTGATGGACAGGGAGGCCTGGCGTGCTGTGATTCATGGGATCACAAAGAGTCGGACATGACTGAGGGACTGATCTGATCTGATCTTGATCAAAACTTTCTTGGTTAAGCTCTTTTCCATGACTAATCTTACCTAACTTTATACCTAGGAAACAATATCCATCCCTCACTGTAATCTCCTGTAGACAGGAGGATGTGAGCTATCTCAGCTCTCCTCAAATAACAGACAAAACTGGCAAGTCTGTAAAAGGACGTTTTGGTAAAAGAGGATGGTAGAACTTTATGGGATATCCCTGCTGAGATTTTTGAGGTCTATGTGAAAATCCAGCAGTGGCTTCCCACTGGGGGAGCTGTGTATGCAATCTGCCCTAGATGCAGGCAACAAGAGGGTGCATTATCTGTAGAGAGTTTTCAAAAATAATAAAGCCAACTAAAGTTTTTTGTCTGCTTTTTATTATCACCATGTGCCTGAAAATCCTCCTGAGCACTTCCAGAGACTTCCACCAGACCGGAGAGCAGTAGTGAGTACTATAACTGACCCTTCTTCCCTCCTGTACCCTTGTACCCGTTTGGACATTAAAATATTAACTCTTGTACTTGTAATGCACATCCTAATTGCCAATGCACTGAGAGACATCCTCTATCTGTCTCTAGGGCCAAAAGGAGAAGGGAGGTTTTTGTAGGAGACATGGTAGGTAGACATTCTGGCTTCTTCCGGGTCTGCACCTATCTCATGACTCCACATTTCTGGTGTCTCTTCACAGAACCAGAGCCCACAGTATTTGAGCAGATGCAGGGCTGGCTCAGAAATTGTTGTGAAGGAGACACTCTTATTCCTCTCACTTCTCAAGATCACAGCGTTTCTGAAGTGCTGCCCACTGCCTTCAGCAGATGAATAACTTCTCCACCCTTGTCCCCCTAATTAAGACCTCTTTGTTTACCTACTCAGGTTAAACTCACCATCTTTCATTTTCCACTCTGCACCATTTCACTGTAGAAATGAATTAAAAGCTCCAACACAAAAGAGTAAAAATGATAGCCTGTAACTGTGACTGGTCAGTGACTGAGGAAAAGGAAAGGAGTGACGGGAAATGCATTTCCTCCCAGTCAGACTCTGGATATCTGTACTGAGGTGTCTGCTACCCCCAGTTATGCCATGTGCCAAACTTTTTATGCCTTAGTAACTGACTCCAAATTTAGTTCTAAAAATTTGAAAAGTAAGGGTAGATAGGTTGAACTAGCAAATGATAACTCAAATAAAACATAAACAGTAATATAATATCAGGCAAAATAAAAATTTAAAAGATCATTATTTATAACAAAGATGATAATAAGCATAAGTGTTTATGTATAAAAAATATAACCATAAAATACGTATTACAAAAATCTTTGCAAACTCTGCTTCCCCAGCAGTCTAGTGGTTATGATTCCACACTTCCAACGCAGGAGGTGCGGGTTCCACTCCCAGTCAGGGAACTGTGATCCCACATGCCATGCAGCACAGCAAATAAACCAATAAATAAATTAATTAAACCATTTTTTTCCCCATTCTTCTTCCTGTAACCTATTATCTTAACACTTCTATCACCTATTTACCCATCTATTATTCACCATAGAACTGTATTGTTTTTTAATGTATGCATTTAAGACCATTATCATAATTGGTTCTCAATAATCAAAGGAGAATATTGTCTGTATCAATACGAGTAAATTCCAGAAAGTGTCCCCACAAAGTATCACACATCCTATTTTTATGTATAAAATGTTGATAAGTTCTGTATTTGTTAACTGAGTAGAACCTATGTATTATATTAGAATTTTTGAGGAGACACAGCGTTGTTGTTGTTCTTCAGTCACTCAGTTGTGTCTAACTCTTTGACACCCCCATGGACTGTAGCATGCCAGGCTTCCCTGTCCTTCACCATCTCCCGGAAGTTTGCTCAAACTTGTGTCCATTGAGTTGGTGATTCCATCCAACCATCTCATCCTCTGTTGTGCCCTTCTCCTGTGGCCTTCAATCTTTCCCAGCATAAGGGTCTTTTCCAGTAAACTGGCTCTTCGTATCAGGTGGCCAAAGTAGATGCTGAGCTTCAACTTCAGCATCAGTCCTGTCAATGAATATTCAGGAGTGATTCCCTTTAGGATTGACTGGTTTGATCTCCTTGCAGTCCAAGGGACTCTCAAGAGGCTTCTTCAACACTACAGTTCGAAAGCATCAATTCTTTGGTTCTCAGCCGTTTTTATGGTTCAACTCTCATATCCATTGTTGACTACTGGAAAAACCATAGCTTTGACTAGATGGACCTTTGTCAGCAAAATAATGTCTCTACTTTTTAATATGCTGTCTAGGATTGTCATAGCTTTTCTTCCAAGGAGCAAGCGTCTTTTAATTTCATGACTGCAGTCACCATCTGCAGTGATTTTGGAGCCCAAGAGAAGAGAGTTGTCACTGTTTCCATTTTTTCCCTATCTATTTCTATGAAGTGATGGGACTGGATGCCATGATCTTAGTTTTTAGAATGTTGAGATTTAAGCTAACATTAAATCCACATATCTCCTCTCAGCTCCTGTGCCACTCTGCCACCGCTCCATGAAAGCTGCAGCTTTTCATTATAGAGGACTGGAATGCAAAAGTAGAAAGTCAAGAAATACCTAGAGTAACAGGCAAATTTGGCCTTGGATTACAGAATGAAGCAGGGCAAAGGCTAACAGAGTGATGCCAAGAGAACACACTGGTCATCACCCTCTTCCAACAACACAAGAGAAGACTCTACACATGAAAATCACCAGATGGCCAACACTGAAATCAGATTGATTATATTCTTTGCAGCCAAAGATGGAGAAGCTCTATACAGTCAGCAAAAACAAGACCGGGAGCTGACTGGCACTCAGATCATGAACTCCTTATTGCCAAATTCAGATTTAAATTGAAGAAATTAGGGAAAACCACTAGACCATTCAGGTATGACCTAAATCAAATCCCTTATGATTATACAGTGGAAGTGAGAAATAGATTTAAGGGACTAGATCTGATAGACAGAGTGCCTGATGAACTATGGACAGAGGTTCGTGACATTGTACAGGAGGCAGGGATCAAGACCATCCCTAAGAAAAGAAATGCAAAAAGGCAAAGTGGCTGTCTGAGGAGGCCTTACAAATAGCTGTGAAAAGAAGAGAAGTGAAAAGCAAAGGAGAAAAGGAAAGATATAAGCATCTGAATGCAGAGTTCCAAAGAATAGCAAGGAGAGATAAGAAAGCCTTTCTTAGCGATCATGCAAATAGAGGAAAACAATAGAATGGGAAAGACTAGAGATCTCTTCAAGAAAATTAGAGATACCAAGGGAACATTTCATTCAAAGATGGGCTCGATAAAGGACAGAAATGGTATGGACCTAATAGAAGCAGATATTAAGAGGAGGTGGCAAGAATACACAGAAGAATTGTACAAAAAAGATCTTCATGACCCAGATAATCACGGTGGTGTGATCACTCATCCTAAAAGATGATGCTGTTAAAGTGTTGTACTCAACATGCCTGCAAATTTGGAGAAAACAGCAGTGGCCACAGGACTGGAAAAGGTCAGTTTTCATTCCAATCCCAAAGAAAGGCAATGTCAAAAAATGCTCAAACTACCACACAATTGCACTCATCTCACACACTAGTAAAGTGATGTTCAAAATTCTCCAAGCCAGGCTTCAGCAGTACATGAAACATGAACTTCCAGATGTTCAAGCTGGTTTTAGAAAAGGCAGAGGAACCAGAGATCAAGTTGCCAACATCCACTGGATCATCGAAAAAGCAAGAGAGTTCCAGAAAAATGTCTACTTCTGCTTTATTGACTATGCCAAAGCCTTTGACTGTGTGGCTCACAATAAACTGAAAAATTCTGAAAGAGATGGGAATACCAGACCAACTGACCTGCCTCCTGAGAAACCTGTATGCAGGTCAGGAAGCAACAGTTAGAACTGGACGTGGAACAGCAGACTGGTTCTAAATAGGAAAAGGAGTATGTCAAGGCTGTATATTGTCATCCTGCTTATTTAAGTTATATGCAGAGTAAATCTTGGGAAACGCTGGGCTGGAAGAAGCACAAGGTGGAATCAAGATTGCTGGGAGAAATATCAATAACCTCAGATATGCATATGACACCACCCTTATGGCGGAAAGTGAAGAATAACTAAAGAGCCTCTTGATGAATGTGAAAGAGGAGGGTGAAAAAGTTGGCTTAAAACTCAACATTCAGAAAACTAAGATCATAGCATCTGGTCCCATTACTTCATGGCAAATAGATGGGGACATATTGGAAACAGTGGCTGACTTTATTTTTGGGGGCTCCAAAATCACTGTAGATGGTGATTGCAGCCATGAAATTAAAAGACACTTACTCCTTGGAAGGAAAGTTATGACCAACTTGGACAGCATATTAAAAAGCAGAGACATTACTTTGTCAACAAAGGTCCATCTAGTCAAGGCTATGGTTTTTCTAGTTGTCATGTATGGATTTGAGAGTTGGATTATAAAGAAAGCTGAGTGCAAAGAATGGATGCTTTTGAACTGTGGTGTTGGAGAAGACTCTTGAGAGTCCCTTGGACTGCAAGGAGATCCAACCAGTCCACCCTAAATGACATCAGTCCTGGGTGTTCATTGGAAAGACTGATGTTGAAGCTGCAACTCCAATTATTTGGCCACGTGATTTGAAGAGCTGACTCATTTGAAAAGACCCTGATGCTGAGAAAGATTGAGGGCAGGAAGAGAAGGGAACAACAGAGGATGAGATCTTTGGATAGCATCACCGACTCAATGGACATGAGTTTGGGTGAACTCCAGGAGCTGGTGATGGACAGGGAGGCCTGGCGTGCTACAGTTCATGGGGTCACAAAGAGTCAGACATGACTGAGCGACTGAACTGACTAAAAGCATACATGTCCCCAAACATAGTCACTATAATCTAGTAGAGAGGTTGAGGTTCTTAGAAAGCTGGAATGTATGTTATAGGAAAGCCAAAGAAAGCACTAGAAGTGTTCTAACCTTTTGTTGTGGATAGAGAAGATTCATTGCTCTTACTTACTCTCCACTGTTGTCACTGCCAGATAACTTGACATTTGAACATTGCCTGAATCATATGGGTCAGTTTTTGTAAGATCCTCAAAGTACCGACTGTTGTGGGTCAAGGTAGCTTCATGTTGGATCCATTCCTTAGGAATAAGGTAGGTGGAATTCTGTTGTAGAAGGTAGAAATGTGCCAGTCAATCTGGCACATAATGTTTATTTGTAACAGGAATCTTATGAATGAAGACAGAGATGGTAGAGGATGAGGGAGATATATCACTGAGAGAATAAGAAATGAACTATGACTGGGAAAGCCAAACAATATGAATTTGTATACGTATTTTTAATATCCTAATTTTCTCTATATGAAAATGGAGTCTGGGTGAAAACTTTTTTTGTATATTAAAACAGTTTTAATTTTCTTGTATATCAAAGACCATGTAAAAAGTTAGAGGAAAGCTTAAAGCTTAGAAGTATTAGTCATACATGTTTTCTTCTGTGTACATATATATATAGAGAGAGAGAGAGAGAGAGAGAGAGAGACATATATTATAAATATTGAGAAAATGAACATACATGGTTCAATTTTTAAATTATATTTTTATTTTTTATTGGAGTGTTTCTGCTGTACAACAATGTGAATCAGCTATATATACATACATCCCCTCCCTTTTGAACCTCCATCCCACCCTCCCCCAATTCCACCCCTCTAGGTCATAATTGAGCACCGAACTGAGCTCCCTGTGCTATAAAACAGCTTCCTACTAGCTATCTATTTTATACACAATAATGTATAAAGTTTATCCCGATCTCCCAATTCATCTCACCTTCTCCTTCCCACCATGTCCATCTGTCCATTGTTTACATCTGGGTTTCTATTCCTGCCTTACAAATAGGCTGAGATGGTTCAATCTTTACTATCTTTTATACATGTCTTTCTTCATTTGTCATTTTATGTATTTATCACATTATGGCCTTTTGTGTTTATTTTTCACTATGACTTCCCTATCCCTGTCCCGTGATTTTGAGCTGCTTGAGGGCAGGACACAGTGGGCCTCGTAGAACTGGGCACGGCATTCAGCATACAGCAGGCAATCTGCATTTACTGAATGAAATGATTATGGCCCTGACCAACCATCAGTAAGGCAAATCAAGTTGACTTTTGAAATTGGGATGACTTCATTCTTACCATCATCTCTCTCTCTCTGGAAGAGTTTCATTTTGTAACATAGAATATGAGTTGTAAGACAGAAGTTAGGCAGTTTGTTAGGCAGAAGTTTATGGCTGTAAAACAGAATTGGGATAATTATCCTGCTTTGGGATTGAAACGGGCAGTGGAAAATTGTTCCACGGATGATGGCGCTGGGAAACAATTCAAATCAGCCCCTGACAGACTGACTTGGTATTCCAGGTATAATAATTTTCCCTCATATCTAGGCCCTCATCAATTACTTTTGAAATATTTGCTTTGAAATAAAAAAGGCTAAAGCATTGGTTCTATTCATTTTCACCTAACTCAGCTACAAGTATTCCCAACTGACAGTTTTCCATTCTAATGCTAACCAGGGCAAAGCTTCTGTCTCCCTTTATTTATTTATTTTTTATTATCTTCATTTTTCTCACTTATAAAGAAGGTGGCTCTCTATTGGGAATATGATGATCATAAATTGTTGAATGCTAGTTGATTGGTCAATGACAGTTTAGTAATGTTTTCATCAAATAGACTTCCTTGGCCCAGATAGGCAGGGTGTGTGGCAAGAGACTGGTATAGTTAAGCTGAAATAAAAGCCTCTGAATTTGAATTTTCAACTTAGAGACACCCACTTTCCTTTCTAGGCTTATTTCATTTTCCCTTCAGTTCCTATGTAAACTTTTAACACAAGAAAGTGAGATAGTATACTCCATTACAAAAACAAGCAAATGAAAAATTTCCCTTGAGAAAGGAAACAGATCTTGACTTCACTGTCACATCACCAGTGCCATTTGCCTAGAGGACACTCTGTGTGTAGAAGGATGAATGACCCATCCTCTCTGCTCATCGCCTCCCAGCCTAGTCATTCTTTTGTCATAATGGGCCTCCACTTTCAGCTCTAGAGGCTGCCTATGTGATCTCCTCTCTTTCAGATACCTGGAATCCTCGCTTTTACAAAGAATAGCTCTCTTCTCACTGTCCTACTTAGATTTCACAGTTTTTTCTACCTCAGGAATCTTGTATACATCCCTTAGCATTTGGTCTGGGTTCTCTGTTATTTACAGCATCAGACCTTGCTTCTATCACATCCACAAATGGGTGTTGTTTTTGCTTTGGCTCCTTCCCTTCATTCTTTTTGGAGTTATTTCTCCACTGATCTCCAGTAGCATACTGGGCACCTACTGACCTAGGGAGTTCATCTTTCAGTGTCCTATCTTTCTGCCTTTTCATACTGTTCATGGGGTTCTCAAGGCAAGAATACTAAAGTGGTTTGCCATTCCCTTCAATTCAATGGACATGAGTTTAGGTAAACTCCGGGAGTTGGTGATGGACAGGGAGGCCTGGCATGCTGTGGTTCATAGGGTCACAAAGAGTCGGACACGACTGAGCGACTGAACTGACTGACTCTGTTATTTATTTCCATCACACCCCTCCCCCTACCAGATGAAACTGAACTGAAAAAGATAAGGACTGATTGGACTGTCTCATATTCTTTCATTTCCCTAGAGAGTCCATTATCAAGATCAAGCATCTTTAAAACTATCTTCAAAATAATTAGACTTTTCACATTACCAAAAGTGACCTACATCAAGAAGGGCATAATGATTAGGTGCCATGATGCTAAAACTTCATTTTTCCTCTTTGAATTACTTTTTAAAAGACTCACTTATGAAATACCAATTTGGTGAATCTCTGGCCCCAGAAAGGTAATTGGGGGTATTTGGGGGAGTGGGAGTGGGAGTGGGTTAACATGTATCATGTACCAGGAAAGGAAGATAGGGGAAGGAAAAACAAACCCAAAACAAGACTTCTGTCTTGTTATACTCAGCTGAAGATGAAAAAAAATGAAGAGTCAATCTTTGAGATATGGCATATTTAATTCTAGTGTTTTGACTTCTGATAATGTTAAAAAGCCTTTAGCTTGGCTCTTGTTGATTCTGCGTACTCGAACTAAACTTTAGTTTCTCAAGTGCTTTCTTTTAAAAGGAATAAAATATTTTATCCAGCATGTTATTTCTAATTTTCTTTCTACTAATAGCTTTCATACTCCCTTGATCTGAGCCCAGAACAAGATGGCTGATTAGAAAGACATTTCCTGCAAGAGGTTTGATCTAGACGTATCTACATCAAGTCAGAATGCTTGGGCACCATCCAAAAGGGCAGAAAATATGTTCTGTGTTATTAGAAATCCTGGAATGGAAGTACAAAGTAGTACACAGTAAGTGAGAGCATGTTTTATATCTGTGACTGGATTTTCCAACATTTAGAGGCACAGACTAAAGCAAAAGGGAGTAGCAGTAGGTCCAGCCCTTGGCTTTGTAAAAATGCCAAGTTGTAATCACATCTTATTTATTTTTCAAGATGACACAACAGCCTAAGAAAATTTAGTTTACAGAAAAATTCCAGAAACAGTACATCAACAATCCCTCAAAGTATATGTAGTTATTATTTATTCCTTGGAGGTAGTGGAAATAAAAATGGAGGTGAGTAGAAGAGTCATTGTGGGCCTTGAGGATCACTGAAAGATTGATAATGGGGATGAGATAAACTACATGCATTGCTAGCTGCTCAGTGTTATGCCCACTTGGATTTGAGGCTAGTGAATTCTCAAGGGCTGGTTTCTGAAGAAATAAAGAAACTCTACTTGAGCTTCTTAAGACTGTGAGGTTCCAGGAAAGGCTGAGTATTTAAAGCAAAACCTATAGGAAAACTTAGTGATGGACAGGAAAGCCTGGCGTGCTGCAGTCCATGGGGTCACAGAGAGTTGGACCCAACTGAGCGACTGAACTGAACTGATAGGAAAACTTGAACTTGGATTGTCCTGTAATATCCCAGTTGATCAAAGCAAGTATGTTCCAGAGGAACACTTCATTTCTGGAGCCCTGCAACACTGCCCCAGGATAATTCATAGGATTTACTTATAGCAACCAGCTCATCAGTGACCCTGAAGATTGGTTCTACTTCCTTTTTGCTGTTCAACAGATCATAACCAAGTTACCATTTAGTGTTATATCTCTTTGCCCACATGCTGTTGTTTCAACTTCTGCAAATGGGCCTTTGTCTTTGTTAAGAGAAGCTGGTTAGTCTGACTCTTGAAAGCCTCCAGTAAGCCCTGATGCAGGACTGACGTATCTGATGGACTCAAGACATGCGCTGTCTTTCTGAGAAGCTTCACAATATTGCTCTTCTCTTCAACCTCACCCTACCACATTCCCAGAGACCCAGAACTGGTCTGCTCTTCACTGGGTCTATGATTGTAAATGCTTCTTCATGGAGGGCAGAGGAGTTGAAAGCTTACTGAGGAATTAAAATATTTACCAAGCAACAGTCAAAGACAGCTGAGAAATTATAGAAAGGTACAGGTCACCTGACATTCTCTCTCTCTAATTTCTTACTTTTTTTCGTTCCAATTTATGCAAAGAATTGAAGATCCCGAGAAATAGTTGAAATAGGCTAACTATTAAAAAGGCACTTTTCCTTATTTAAAGAAAATAGGCATATGTTTTGTATGACTTAACATATTTTAAAAGAAGATACAAATGAAAAATTATATGGGGATCTCTCAAAAATACATTATTTATCCTGTGACTCAAATGATTACTGATAAAGCTACAAATAGTGTTCACTTGGGGGAATACAATGATTTTCAATTATTGACATTTCTTTACCAACAAATGTTTGTGAAACAGGAACTTTTCACTAAAGAAGATTTATAGGGGAAAAAGTCAGGAGCTCATCATGAGAATAAATTACTCAGAGAGAAAAAGGGGAAATGGATATTGTGTAGAAAACCAGGAAGACAAACAAATGTGAGAGAAAACACCTGCTTTCCTATAAACATTTGACTTAATACAGTTCCCAGAAATGTTCAATGAAATAACTGTTAACAACAAATTCAGACTCAATTAACATAACATTACAATTTCAAAGGTCAAAAGAAAAAGCTGCCTTTCTTCTCTTTTTACTTTTTAGCTTTCCCCCTGTCCAGAATTCTCTGGTGATGTAGCCAACAGATGGATTTATTTCTTTTTAAGCTTAAAGAAAGGTCACAAATAGCTTTCAACAGATTACAAACGATTTGACACATGATTTCAGAAGCTGGGAAAATTCCATGGACGCAGGAAAGCTTTGAGAATTGATGAAAAGATTTCATAACAGTGCAGGCCAAAATTAACATTGCGAACACAGGTTCCATTTTAATTAATTAGGTGCAAACCATAGCCCAGCCCTCTGGATCAGTTGTGCCTGCTTTACTAGCCGATTTTGAGAATTCTTTGATATTTAAATTTGATGTTATTGCTTAACAGTAAAAGGCCTTTTGTTACCTTAAGGTAAAAAGCTTCTGCTTTAAACCCAAGCCCAGTTCCCAGTATAATTTGAAGGATTACAAAGGCACTGTCCTGTCCAAAATTATCTTCATTAGACTCAACTGAAACAGTATTTTTATTCTGTGCTTACTACATGGCATAGAGATCCTTTTCATTGCTGTGGATATCTGGGCTTTCCTTCTTAAAGATGAAGCGATCCTCAGAGATGACTGGCCTACATTTTTACTAAAAGATGCCAGTTATTGGGAGAAATTCTAGAATACTACAGTTTACTTGAATCGGGCTTGTTAGGGTGCAATTAGCGTCTTTTATTGCTTGAAAGAGAACAGTTTTGAGATCCCTTAAAATTTGGGATGTGAATCCTCTTAAGAATATAGTATTTGTTTACTTTTTTCATCTTTTCTAATTGATTTAAAGGGATTAATGAAGCCATCATCAATTTAAGCTCCCTCTCTCTTTGTGTGTGTGGTTAGTTGCTTAGTTGTGTCGGACTCTTTGTGACCCTATGGGCTGTAGCCCACCAGGCTCCTCCGTGTCCATGGAATTCTCTAGGCAAGAATACTGGTGTGGGTTGCCATGCCCTCCTCCAAGGGTTCTTCCCAGCCCAGGGATGAAACCCACATCTCTTATGTCTCCTGCTTTGGCAGGCACTTTCTTTACCACTAGCGCCATCTGGTCCATGGAGGTCATTGAGTTGTAACAGTAAGTATATTTCATTCAGGATCATTATTAGTAAGGCAGTGCCCTATACCAATTAGGGGCAATCAGAGTTGCTTTGCATTCTGTGCGCTGTTGCTTCAGTCATCTCCAACTCTGCAACCTTATGAACTGTAGCCCACCAGGCTCCTCTGTCCATGGGATTTTCCAGGCAAGAATACTGGAGTGGGTTGCCATGCCCTCTTCTAGGGGATCTTCCCAACCCAGGGATCAAACCCACGTCTCTTATGTCTTCTGCATTGACAGGACCTTATAATGGATACAATTAGTTTTGTCTTCTTTCTCAGCTCTGCCCATATTTAACCTGGTAGTTGAGAGTATTATAAGCTTCCTCTTAAACAAAGAAGATTTTAAAAAAATATTTTAAAGAATAGTCTCGTGTAGATTTCATAACAATGTAACTTAGATGAGAGTTTCTTTACATATTTCAGTCTCAGTTTCCTCTTAAGTAAAATGAAGCATACATATTTTTTCTTGCTGAAAAATATTATGATCCGTGGAGTTTTTTTGAAAAAAAATTTTTTTTTTTCAATGAATGATGTAACGCTGTGGTACTCAAGAACCTTTGTGTACCACTCTTGGGCTTCCCAGGTGGTGCTAGTGGTAAAGAACCTGCCTGCCAAAGCAGGAGATGTAAGAGATGCAGGTTCATGGGTTGGGAAAATCCGTTAGAGGAGGACATGGCAATCCACTTCAGTATTATTGCCTAGAGAATCCCATGCTCAGAGGATCCTGGCGGGCTACAGTCTACAGGGTCGTAAAGAGTTGGACACGACTGAAGTGACTTCATGCATGCACACAGGCATGTGCTTTTCTTCCCAAAGTCCTAAAAAATGTACTCTACCAACACAAGAAGTTAAATCAAGAGAGAGAAAAGACCTAGGGTCTAAGATATAGTGACATCAATACAGTACACATAAGGAAGTCCGACTATGAGAGTGAACAATAATCTTAGGACAGTATTCAGTTGTAGGACTAGACAGTAATTCAGTTCAGTCGCTCAGTTGTGTCCGACTCTTTGCGACCCCAAAAATCGCAGCACGCCAGGCCTCCCTGTCCATCAGCAACTCCCGGAGTTCACCCAGACTCACGTCCATCGAGTCAGTGATGCCATCCAGCCAGTGATGCCATCCAGCCATCTCGTCCTCTGTCATCCCCTTCTCCTCCTGCCCCCAATCCCTCCCAGCATCAGAGTCTTTTCCAATGAGTCAACTCTTCGCATGAGGTGGCCAAAGTACTGGAGTTTCAGCTTTAGCATCATTCCAGGGCTGATCTCCTTCAGAATGGACTGGTTGGATCTCCTTGCAGTCCAAGGGACTCTCAAGAGTCTTCTCCAACACCACACTTCAAAAGCATCAATTCTTCGGCACTCAGCCTTCTTCACAGTCCAACTCTCACATCCATACATGACCACTGGAAAAACCATAGCCTTGACTAGACGGACCTTTGTTGGCAAAGTAATGTCTCTGCTTTTTAATATGCTATTTAGGTTGGACATAACTTTTCTTCCAAGGAGTAAGCGTCTTTTAATTTCATGGCTACAGTCACCATCTGCAGTGATCTTGGAGCCCAAAAAAATAAGTCTGACACTGTTTCCACTGTTTCCCCACCTATTTCCCATAAAGTGATGGGACTGGATGCCATGATCTTCGTTTTCTGAGTGTTGAGCTTTAAGCCAACTTTTTCACTCTCCACTTTCACTTTCGTCACGAGGCTTTTGAGTTCCTCTTCACTTTCTGCCATAAGGTGGTGTCATTTGCATATCTGAGGTTATTGATATTTCTCCCAGCAATCTTGATTCCAGCTTTTGCTTCTTCCAGCCCAGTGTTTCTCATGATGTACTCTGCATATAAGTTAAATAAGCAGGGTGACAATATACAGCCTTGACGTACTCCTTTTCCTATTTGGAACCAGTCTGTTGTTCCATGCCCAGTTCTAACTGTTGCTTCCTGACCTGCATACAGGTTTCTCAAGAGGCAGGTCAGGTGGCCTGGTATTCCCATCTCTTTCAGAATTTTCCACAGTTTATTGTGATCCACACAGTCAAAGGCTTTGGCATAGTCAATAAAGCAGAAGTGGATGTTTTTCTGGAATTCTCTTGCTTTTTCCATGATCCAGCGGATGTTGGCAATTTGATCTCTGGTTCCTCTGCCTTTTCTATAACCAGCTTGAACATCAGGAAGTTCACAACAGTAATTAGTAGAGTTCAAAACAAGAGATCAGAGGGCTTCAGAAAGGCTGCCTTAAAGAAAAAATAATATGCAATTTGTAATTTTTTGGTTGTACTTGACATTGAAAACGTCTTTAGAATTCTCTTAAAAGAACTTGAGGATAAATTAGTGCCTAGAAAAGTAATTATTGAAAATTTAATTTTGTTAACTCCAGGGAAAGCAAAAGTTGTAAAAGAGAAATGCAATACACACTATGTGATTCTACTGTAAACCATATTCGTATCTTGTTAATGATATGTGTTATTCTTTATTCAACTATAGTTTGCATTATAATTATGCTACAATAATGGGTGAGAGGTAATAGAAAAAAATGTGGTTTGTGTGTGTGGTGAGGGGGGTTGGGAAGAGTTTTGCTGTGCAAAAGAGCTGTATCCTAATATTTCATAGCCATAAATCAACAGATATTATCTACAGTAATAATAGCAGTTTATACATATAATTTAGAAATATGGAAATAAACACCAGGAAAAATAATAGAATGGCTTGAAAGTGATTGCCTCTGGAAAGTGGGATTCCATGGTGGGGGTGACATGGTAGCAGACCACTCTTCTCCCTTATATTGTATTACTGGTGGTGGGGGGACCCCTTGCAGGGCCTGAAAAGGGCTAACACTTGTCTAACACTCGGAGATGAATGGTCTGAGGAGACAAACCTGCTGACAAAGTAAGACACTTTATTGGGAAGGGGCCCCAGGTGGAGAGCAGTAGAATAAGGGAACCCAGGAGAACTGCTCTGCCACGTGGCTTGCAGTCTCAGGTTTTATGGTGACGGGATTTGTTTCTAGGTTGTCTTTGGCCAATCACTCTGACTCAGAGTCCTTCCTGGTGGCACACATATTGCTCAGCCAAGATGGACGCCAGCCAGAAGGATTCTGGGAGGTGGTAGGACACGTGGCGTCTCCTTTTGACCTTTCCCGACTTCTTATGGTTGGCGGAAGCTTGTTAGTTCTGGGTTCCTTACTAGGACCTCTTGTCGTACAATAATTCATGCAAATTGTTACTATGGTGCCTGGCTAGGGTGGGCAGTTTTAATCAGTGTGTTTCCCCTAACACTACCACTATTGTCAGACAATGTACAATAATTACTTCAATAACATTTAAAATGTTTTCAAAAGTACCTTACATGTGTTCAAAGGAAAGGCACGACTGTTTGGCAGCTGTTTCTACCCAGACAGAATGATTCACTTTATTTCAGAGTGGTGCTTATATTTTTATCCTTTATTTACATTTGTAGAAATGAGATTGTCTACACTGACCTGGCTCAATATAGATTGGAAATCAGTCAAGTTCTGAGTGCTAAAAATGGCATGCAGGCTATTTTCAGCAGTCACCCATGATACATGGTGACTTGTTTGGCACCTTCTTTGTCATTTGCAATATGTCCTGCCTGCCACTTCCTAGGGTTGCAAGAAAAAAGTACAGGATACCCCATTAAAATTGAATTTCAGATAAACAAATAAAATTTTAGATAAGTATATCCTCAATATTGTATGGGATAGGCTTGTGCTATAAAAAATTCATTGCCTATCTGAAATTCAAATTTAATAGGGCCTCCTGTAATATTAGTTGCTAAATCTGACAACCTTACCATGTCTAAATGTTAGTGGGAGTGTTCCTTTAGTTGCTAGGGTTAATGAGTGGTAAACATCATTACTAATTCCCCCAGACTCTGAATTTTTCAAGTTCAAATCAGGTCACTATCTCTCAGTTTCTTCCCTTGCTGCTTGCTAACATCACTGAAGATTTTATTTACATGATGATAGTGTATAGACAAAATAGTAGCATACACCACAACAAAAAATAAACAAGCAAAAAACCCAAAAGTGTAGACTACATTACCCTGGAAGATTCCATTCTCATATATCCTGCATTCTTATATATTTTATACTGATGGTCCAAAGTATCTTTTATCCATGAGTGAACAAATACAGAAGTTTTTCCTGTGGTCATGTATGGATGTGAGAGTTGGACTGTGAAGAAGGCTGAGTGCCAAAGAATTGATGCTTTTGAAGTGTGGTGTTGGAGAAGACTCTTGAGAGTCCCTTGGACTGCAAGGAGATCCAACCAGTCCATTCTGAAGGAGATCAGCCCTGGGATTTTTTTGGAAGGAATGATGCTAAAGCTGAAACTCCAGTACTTTGGCCACCTCATGCGAAGAGTTGACTCATTGGAAAAGACTCTGATGCTGGGAGGGATTAGGGGCAGGAGGAGAATGGGACGACAGAGGATGAGATGGCTGGATGGCATCCCTGACTGGATGGACGTGAGTCTGAGTGAACTCCGGGAGTTGGTGATGGACAGGGAGGCCTGGCGTGCTGTGATTCATGGGGTCGCAAAGAGTCGGACACGACTAAGCGACTGATCTGATCTGAATACCTTTATGTTAGTGATTCAGTTAGCTATTTCATTTTCCAACTCAGTACATTATAATGAATAAATATTTGAAGGATTTAACAAATATTAGTTGGTTCTGGACATAGTTTGCTAAGTCATTTCTGTTATTTATCTAAATAGAGTACATTTCCACATATTGCCACTATTAGGCATCTTTACTTAAAACAAAAATGAATTTCAAATGCCTGATGAAGAAATAGTGGTCTAATCCACAAAATCATCAAAATAAATGAGTTAGCATGAGGGATTAAAAACAATTCAGTGACTCAGACTTTGTGACTAACTCTGCATCCAAACAGGTAACCAAAAAATGACCTCTCGTGCAGCTTTTTGAAAATGATTCAGTGATATTCTTGTTTCTCATAAAAAATAAAGGTTTAGCAATGTGCATTTCAGTTCAGTTGCTCAGTTAGGTCCAACTCTTTGTGACCCCATGGGCTGTGGATGCCAGGCTTCCCTGTCCATCACCAACTCGTGGAGCTTGCTCAAACTCATGTCCATCGACTCAGTGATGCCATTCAACCATCTCATCCTCTGTTATCCCCTTCTCCTCCTGCCTTCAATAATTCTAAGCATCAGGGTCTTTTCCAATGAGTCAGTTCTTCGCATCAGGTGGCCAACGTATTGGAGTTTCAGCTTAAGCATCAGTACCAGAGAATCCTTATCAGACGCTATGTTGATACCTGAAATTGGCACTACCTGTGAAAGTGCTGCATTCAATATGCCAGCAAATTTGGAAAACTCAGCAGGGGCCACAGGACTCAAAAAATTCAGTTTTCATTCCAATCCCAAAGAAAGGCAATGCCAAAGAATGCTCAAACTACTGCACATTTGCAGTCATCTCACACGCTAGTAAAGTAATGCTCAAAATTCTCCAAGCCAGGCTTCAGCAATATGTGAACCGTGAACTTCCAGATGTTCAAGCTGGATTTAGGAAAGGCAGAAGAACCAGAGATCAAATTGCCAACATCCACTGGATCATTGAGAAAGCAAGAGAGTTCCAGAAAAACATCTACTTCTGCTTTATTGACTATGCCAAAGCCTTTGACTGTGTGGATCACAATAAACTGTGGAAAATTTTGAAAGAGATGGGAATATCAGACCACCTGACCTGCCTCTTGAGAAATCTGTATGCAGGTCAGGAAGCAACAGTTAGAACTAGACATGGAACAATAGACTGGTTCCAAATAGGAAAAGGAGTACGTCAAGGCTGTGTATTGTCACCCTGCTTATTTAACTTATATGCAGAGTACATCATGAGAAACGCTGGGCTGGATGAAACCCAAGCTGGAATCAAGATTGCTGGGAGAAATATCAATAACCTCAGATATGCAGATGACACCACCCTTATGACAAAGTGAAGAAGAACTAAAGAGCCTCTTGATGAACATGAAAGAGGAGAGTGAAAAAGTTGGCTTAAAGCTCAACATTCAGAAAACTAAGATCATGGCATCTGGTCCCATCACTTCATGGCAAACAGATGGGGACACAGTGGAAACAGTGGCTGACTTTATTTTGGGGGGCTCCAAAATCACTGTAGATGTTGATTGCAGCCATGAAATTAAAAGACACTTACTCCTTGGAAGGAAAGGTATGACCAACCTAGATAGCATATTAAAAAGCCGAGACATTACTTTGTCAACAAAGGTCCGTCTAGTCAAGGCTATGGTTTTTCCAGTAGTCATGTATGGATGTGAGAATTGGACTCTAAAGAAAGCTGAGTGGCGAAGGATGGATGCTTTTGAACTGTGGTGTTGGAGAAGACTCTTGAGAGTCTCTTGGACTGCAAGGAGGTTCAACCAGTCCACCCTAAAGGAGATCAGTCCTGAGTGTTCATTGGAAGGAGTGATGTTGAAGATGCAACTCCAATACTTTGGCCACCTGATGTGAAGCGCTGACTCATTTGAAAAGACCCTGATGGAGAAGGAGGAGAAGGGGACGACAGAAGATGAGATTGTTGGATGGCATCACCAACTCAGTGTACATGAGTTTGGGTAAATTCCGGAGTTGGTGATGGACAGGGAGCCCTAGCGTGCTGTGGGTTATGGGGTCGCAAAGAGTCAGACACGACTGACTGTACTGGACGGAGCTGATGAAACAGAAACAGACTCACAAATTTACAGAACAGATTTGTGGTTGCCAAAGGAAAGTTGGGAGAGGGAAGAATTGGGGGTTTGGGACTAGCAGATGCAAACTATTATATGTCTGATGTATAAACAACAGAGTCCTACTATATAGCTCAGGGAACTATATTCAATATCCTGTGGTAAACCAAAACGGAAACAAATATAAAGAAGAATGTATACATACACACATACACAGATATATCTTTTGTATATATTAAAGTTTTATATATATATATATATATATATATATATATACACACACACATATAACTAAATCAATTTGCTGTACAGGAGAAACTGACAAAACATTGTAAATCAATTATACTTCAATTTTAAAAATATAGAAGGGAAAAAAATAAGAAAAAAAAACCCAAAACTGCATGCCCTGGACATGATAGAATTGATGTGATTAGGTGTCAGTTTCACAAACTGCCTTAACCTTAGCACAATTAGACAAAATTAATGTTTGTGAACACCTGCCGGGGTCCAGCCCCGGTGGATCCAGGGAATTCGAAGCGGGAACGGCGTCGGTGAGGATCAGGAAACAATTGCTTAATTAAACGTTAATTAAGGATATAAAGAGTGGTTAAATAAGGATAGCTCAGTGACGAAATTCAGTGGAGAAAAGAGGCTGAAATAAGGATAGCTCAGTGAGGAAATTCAGTGGAGAAAAGAGGCTGAATAATTCAGCCAGAAGGTGAGAGAAAGAACGGCATGGGGAGACCAAGTTTCGGTGAACAAGGCCCGCACTTTATTTTCCAAAGTAGTTTTTATACCTTAAGTTATGCATAGAGGATAATGGGGGAAGGGGTAGAGTCATGCAGTAAGCCAGGCTTTCTTCCTGCAAACTTATCATATGCAAAAGTTTAGGTGATTTGCATCATCTTCTGGCCCGGAGGCCTGTTAACATTTTAAGAAACTAATTTTTCTCTATAGGTGATTATTCTAAAGTCAGGCACCACCCTCCAAAAGCATTAGATAAAGTTGCATTCCTATAGAGCAGAGGAGTGGTGGGCTATAACAAGAAAAAGAATTAACTCAAGGGTCCCAGGTTACAAACATTAAAGCTACTACTTACACCAATTACATTAATCAGTACACTGCCAGGGACACAGCAGGTAAGGGATATGGAGACTTAGCAGCAAACATTGGCCCAACAAGTGAAAAACCCTTCACCAACACAATTTCTAATCAATCTTTTACCTGCTCAAAGGAATCTGTATTTAGACAGTTTAGAACATCTCATGCCTCTCACAGTTTGGAGGCTCTGAGCAATCACATGTGGCCGGAAAAAACCTATTCAGGCAGGCTAGAGGACTTCCAAAGGAGTTTGTAGGTTGAAACACTATCACACCCAGGAACTTTATTAACTGGAGCTGTAAGTTAACTCTTTTTTCAGAGAGAGGTAATGGGGGACAGCCCCCTGTAAAGTCAGAGGTGTAGGTGAGAGCACAAAGCAGAAAGTAGGCAGACTCTGGTTTTGGGAGTAGATGCTCGAGAATTTCCAGGGGGACTCCTGAGGCTTGATCCTGCCTTTGCGTATGCCAAGCCTCCTTCCTCATGACCTTTGCCACGGGCGGAGCTCGCTCCCGGCAAACACCAATTATCTTTGTGTATCATCAGGAGTAAGTGGTGTGTTTACTCACACACTGGACTACCTAAAATGAAGTTGTTCAATGAACTTGTGAGTCGCCTCCATTGGTGAAGTGGCTGTGATGTGTGGTAATGACCTTGGATCCATTATTTATAGATAGTGTGTCTTTGTACAGACATAATCTAGTGTCAGGGATTCCTAGGTAACTGAAATCTTAGACAGTCATTTGAGGATTTCTCCAAGGATGGTTCTGTTGTCCAAACGAAACATTTCTGAAAATCTGTTTTCTGCCCTAAGTCATTCAATAGTCACTCAACAGTAATCAGTGATGATTCTTCGTCTTTTTCCTCAGTCTTGGTACTTCTTGCCCTCTTTGCACCTTTTGGCACTCTTGAAACCCACCTTAATCCTTAAAATATTTTCCTCCTGGCTTCTACAATACTCAGCTATCCTGATTTTTTTCCGACCATGCCTCTTCTGATTTTTATTTCTTTAGTCTAAAAATGTAAACAAGAAAATGGTGCCCACTCTCACCACTACTATTCAACATAGTTTTGGAAGTTTTTGCCACAGCAATCAGAGCAGAAAAAGAAATAAAAGGAATCCAGATTGGTACAGAAGAAGTAAAACTCTCACTGTTTGCAGATGACTTGATCCTCTACATAGGAAACCCTAAAGACTCCACCAGAAAATTACTAGAGCTAATCAATGAATATAGTAAAGTTGCAGGATATAAAATTAACACAGAAATCCCTTGCATTCCTATACACTAAGAATGAGAAAACAGAAAGAGAAATTAAGGAAACAATTCCACTCACCACTGCAACGAAAAGAATAAAATACTTAGGAATAAGGCTACCTAAAGAAACTAAAGACCTATATATAGAAAACTATAAAACACTGATGAAGGGTATCAAAGAGGACACAAATAGATGGAGAAATATACCATGTCCATGGATTGGAAGAATCAATATTGTGAAAATGAATATACTACCCAAAGCAATCTATAGATTCAGTGCAATCCCTATCAATCTACCAACGGTATTTTTCACAGTACTAGAACAAATAATTTCATGATTTGTATGGAAATACTGAAAACCTCAAATAGCCAAAGCAATCTTGAGAAAGAAGAATGGAACTGGAGGAATCAACCTGCTTGACTTCAGGCTCTACTACAAAGCTGCAGTCATCAAGACAGTATGGTACTGGCACAAAGACAGAAATGTAGATCAGTGGAACAAAATAGAAAGCCCAGAGACAAATCCATGCACCTATGGACACCTTATTTTTGACAAGGAGGCAAGAATATACAATGGATTAAAGACAATCTCTTTAACAAGTGGTGCTGGAAAAACTGGTCAACCACTTGTAAAAGAATGAAACTAGAACACTTTCTAACACCATACACAAAAATAAACTCAAAGTAGATTAAAGATCTAAATGTAAGACCAGAAACTATGAAACTACTGGAGGAGAACATAGGCAAAACACTCTCTGACATAAATCACAGCAGGATCCTCTGTGACCCACCTCCCAGAGTAATGGAAATAAAAGCAAAAATAAACAAATGGGACCTAATTAAACTTTAAAGCTTTTGCACAACACAGGAAACTATAAGCAAGGTGAAAAGACAGCCTTCAGAATGGGAGAAAATAATAGCAAACAACACAACTGACAAAGAATTAATCTCAAAAATATACAAGCAACTCCTGCAGCTCAATTACAGAAAAATAAATAAATGACCCAATCAAAAAATGGGCCAGATGTTTCCCCAAAGAAGACATACAGATGGCTAACAAACACATGAAAAGATGCTCAACATCACTCATTATCAGAGAAATGCAAATCAAAACCACAATGAGGTACCATCTCATGCCAGTCAGAATGGCCACTGTCCAAAAGTCTACAAACAATAAATGCTGGAGAGGGTGTGGAGAAAAGGGAACCCTCTTACACTGTTGGTGGGAATGCAAACTAGTACAGCCACTATGGAGAACAGTGTGGAGATTTCTTAAGAAACTGGAAATAGAACTGCCATATGACCCAGCAATTCCACTGCTGGGCATACACACCAAGGAAACCAGAATTGAAAGAGACATGTGTACCCCAATGTTCATCACAGCACTATTTATAATAGCCAGGACATGGAAGCAACCTAGATGTCTATCAGCAGACGAATGGATAAGAAAGCTGTGGTACATATACATAATGGAATATTACTCAGCCATTGAAAAGAATACGTTTGAATCGGTTCTAATGAGGTGGATGAAACTGGAACCTATTATACCGAGTGAAGTAAGCCAGAAAGAAAAACAATAAAGTATACTAACGCATATATATGGAATTTAGAAAGATGGTATCGATAACCCTACATGCAAGACAGCAAAAGAGACACAGATGTATAGAACAGTCTTTTGGACTCTGTAAGAGAAGGTGAGCGTGGGATGATTTGAGAGAATAGTGTTGAAACATGTGTATTATCATATGTGAAGCAGATCACCCGTCCAGGTTTGATGCACGAGATAGGGTGCTCAGGGCTGGTGCACTGGGATGACCCAGAGGGATGGGATGGGGAGGGAGGTGGGAGGAGGGCTTAGGATGGGGAACACATGTACACCCATGGATGATTCATGTAGAAAAATATGTAGGTGCTTTACCTACTTTGATTCTTGGAATTCTGTTTTTCCTTCTCCTTCTTTCTGCTCCCCTTGAGTGGATAAATGATTCCATAGCAATATTTTAAGCCCTGCCTCTATCTCAAGATTCAGTTATGAATTTCTCTCTATCTGCTGCCTATTTCCACAAAGATGCCACAATCATTACTTGAAACTTAATATCCTATGTCCAAAGTCAATAACTGTAATATCAGTCCTAAGAATGGATTATCCATTCTCTGCTTATGATGCACTCATGTTTCAGGTGTACAGATGTTTGATTAATGAGCAAGTAACTTGGAAGGCAGACAGGAATAGAGTCTGCACTTTTGCATAATTTTATTTACTATTCAAAATTTCTATCATCAGTACTGTCAGTTTTCTCCAAAAGAATATTCAACCTAAGAAATAACTGCAAAAATGATTCCTAAGAAAATATACCTGTATTTTTTCCTTTAAGGGGAAAATGGTAAATCAGGGAAAATAATGTGTAAAATTCTGTGCTCTTAATTTGACAATAGTATGTTTATATACTTTTTTTTTTTTTTTGCAAGTAATTTTCACTGTCAGGATTTCTGAGTTTACCATGTCCTGTTCTTAAGTATTAGCATTTTGGTTTCCAAGATCTTTAATCAATTTTATAAATCATAGTTTTCTTAATGTAAGGATCTTAAGGATTCAGGCTTACAAAAATTTTAAATAATACATTTCCTTGGCTCTACACTCACTAAAAATAATCAGACACTCTCATTAGTTTTGTCCCTGGTTACTTAACAATATCTTCCAAAGCTACTGAAAGGAGAGAAACACTTCTGCTGCTGGTAGAATGTGAGTGGTCAGTTCTATTGTTCTTTAGGCCCATGAATGTCATATGTGTAAATAAAACACAATTGGCTGAACCTTCACATTCCATCAGTTAAACCTCACCCATGAAATGATTCAGATTGTGTTTATTCAACTGCAACTATTTTCCGCACTCAGTGTAGAAAATCAGCCTGGCCAGTTGTTGGGCTGCAATTAGATAGAAAGGTCATGGAAGTCTACAGAAAGCAGCTAGGAAGAAGCAAGTTCTTCCTGGAATCCTGAAGACTTGTGTCTTTAGCTAGTTCCACAGAATAAAGCAAGGCATTTAGCAAATTAATGGTTTCAGAATTACCAATATAAAAATCTTAAAATGGTAAGCAAAGATGCCAGGTAATTGTTGAAGGTGATTATAGGCCTGATCCAGAAAAAACTATTTTTCCTCCTTTAACAAATTTTTTTAATCCTGTTTTTCCCCTAATAATAAAAACAAAGGGGTCCAAAACATGCCAAAGAGTGATGAACACAAGCAGATGATGCCATTTATAGATCATTTAATGTTTGTGTGGTTGTTCTGCCTTAATAATATTCAGATGCTCAACCACTTTCGTTTTTTCTCCAGATTTTAAAAATACAGGAGAGATGTGAGAGGCCATTAGGAAATATATCTAATGTCAGAATTTAAGACAGCTACATTTGCTTTGTTCTCTCTCCCTCTTTTATTTGGTTTCAGGACTTTTTTTAAATTTGCATAAAACAAATATTTTACAGTTGGGAAAAAATTTTACTAGTTTTTCTGTGCAAATTGCCAGAAACCCTTGGCTAGGCAAATTGCTCAACCAAATGCAGCAGTATAGAGTGGTGCAGAATGTGACTTACAAGGTCATCTACATTGCCTATGGTTTTGAATACTGCCTGAAATGGAGATTCGGTTTGTTTGTTTTTGCAATTCTGGATTCATATTTTAGTCTTGGAAAGCATTCAGGGTGGGGAATTTTCTTACTTTCACTCGATAACACTCATGGCCATTTTACTAAGAAACATTCCTACTGGACCATCTGAAGTAAATCCATCAATCAGTTCAGTTCAGCTCAGTCACTCAGTCTGACTCTTTGCAGTCCTGTGGACTGCAGCATGCCGGGCCTCCCTGTCCATCACCAACTCCCAGAGTTTGTCCAAACTCATGTCCATTGAGTCGGTGATTGCCATCCAACAATCTCATCCTCTGTTGTCCCCTTCTCCTCCTGCCTCCAATCTTGCCCAGCATCAGGGTCTTTTCAATGAGTCAGCTCTTCGCATCAGTTGGCCAAAGTATTTGAGTTTCAGCTTCAACATCACTCCTTCCAATGAACACTCAGGACTGATCTCCTTCAGAATGGAACTGGTTGGATCTCCTTGCAGTCCAAGAGACTCTCAAGAGTCTTCTCCAACACCACAGTTCAAAAGCATCCATTCTTCGGCCACTCAGCTTTCTTTATAGTCCAACTCTCACATCCATACACGACTACTGGAAAAACCATAGCCTTGACTAGATGGACCTTTGTTGGCAAAGTAATGTCTCTGCTTTGAATATGCTATCTAGGTTGGACATAACTTTCCTTCCAAGGAGTAAGCGTCTTTTAATTTCATGGCTACAGTCAACATCTACAGGATTTTGGAGCCCCCAAAAATAAAGTCAGCCACTGTTTCCAATGTGTCCCCATCTATTTTCCATGAAGTGATGGACCGGATGCCATGATCTTAGTTTTCTGAATGTTGAGCTTTAAGCCAACTTTTTACTCTCCTCTTTCATGTTCATCAAGAGGCTCTTTAGTTCTTCTTCACTTTCTGTCATAAGGGTGGTGTCATCTGCATATCTGAGGTTATTGATATTCTCCTGGCAATCTTGATTCCAGCTTGTGTTAATCCAACCCAGCGTTTCTCATGATGTACTCTGCATATAAGTTTTAAATAAGCAGGGTGACAGTATACAGCCTTGACGTACTCCTTTTCCTATTTGGAACCAATCTGTTGTTCCATGTCCATTTCTAACTGTTGCTTCCTGACCTGCATACAGATTTCTCAAGAGCAGTCAGGTGGTCTGGTATTCCCATCTCTTTCAAAATTTTCCACAGTTTATTTTCATCCCACACAGTCAAGGCTTTCGCATAGTCAATAAAGCAGAAGTAGATGTTTTCTGAAACTCTCTTGCTTTCTCAATGATCCAGTGGATGTTGGCAATTTGATCTCTGGTTCTTCTGCCTTTTCTAAAACCAGCTTGAACATCTGGAAGTTCACAGTTCACGTATTCCTGAAGCCTGGCTAGGAGAAAATTTTGAGCATTACTTTACTAGCATGTGAGATGAGTGCAATTTGTGTTGGTAGTTTGAGCATTCTTTGACATTGCCTTTCTTCGGGATTGGAATGAAAACTTTTCCAGTCCTGCAGCCACTGCTGAGTTTTCCAAATTTGCCTGGCATATTGAGTGCAGCACTTTTACAGCGTCATCTTTTAGGATTTTGAAATAGCTCAACTGGAATTCCATCACTTCCACTAGCTTTGTTCATAGTGATGCTTTCTAAGGCCCACTTGACTTCACATTCCACAATGTATGGCTCTAGGTGAGTGATCACACCATCGTGATTATCTTGGTCATGAAGATCTTTTTTGTACAGTTCTGTGTATTCTTGCCACCTCTTCTTAATATCTTCTGCTTCTGTTAGGTCCATACAATTTTTGTCCTTTATTGAGCCCGTCTTTGCATGAAATGTTCCCTGGGTATCTCTAATTTTCTTGAAGAGATCTCTAGTCTTTCCCATTCTATTGTTTTCTTCGATTTCTTTAGGTAGGTCCATTTGTATCGTATTTTAGATTCCACATATAAGTGATATCATGTGGTATTTGTCTTTCTGTTTCTGACTTCATTTAGTATGATAATCTCTATGTCCATCCATGTTGCTGCAAATGGCATTATTTCATTCTCTTTTACAACAGAGTAGTATTCCATTATATATATGTACCACATCTTTACCATTTGTCTTTCAATAGACATTTAAGTTTTTTTCATGTCTTGGCAGTTATAAATTGTGCAGCTACAAAACATAGGATTAGATGCATTTTTTTGAACTGTAGTTTTGTCTTGATATATAACCAGGAGTGGGATTGCTGGATTGCATGGCAACTCTATTTTTAGTTTTTTGAGGAACCTCCATACTGGTGTGCATAGAGGCTGTACCAACTTACATTCCTACCAACAGTGTAGGAGAGTTCCCTTTTGTCTCCACACTCTCTCCAGCATTTGTTATTTGTAGACCTTTCAATAATGGCCATTCTGACCAGTGCGAGGTACCTCACTGTAGCTTTCATTTTCATTTCTCTTACATTAGTGATGTTGAGCATCTTTTCATGTCCCTGTTGGCCATCTGTATGTCTTCTTTAGAGAAATGTCTATTTAGTTCTTCTCCCCTTTTTTGATAGAATTGTTTTTCTGTTGTGAGTTGTATGAGCTGTTTGTATATTTTGGAAATTACACCCTACTTTTGTTGCATCATTTTCAAATTATTTTCTCCCAGTCAGGGTTGTCTTTTTGCATTTTTATGGTTTCCTTTGCTGTACAGAAGCTTGTAAGTTTGATTGGGTCCCATTTTTTATTTTTGTTTGTATTTCTATTGCCTTGAGAGATTGGCCTAAGAAAAGATTGGTATAATTTATGCCAGAGAACGTTTTGCCTATGCTTTCTGTTAGGAGCTTTATGATGTCACTTTTTTTTTAAATTAATATTTAAGTCTTTAAGCCATTTTGAGTTTATTTTGTGTATGGTGTTGGAGGTGTGTTCTATCTTCATTGATTAGCACACAGCTGTCCAACTTTCCTAACACCAATTGTGGAAGAGACTGTCTTTTTTCCTTTGTGTATTCTTGCCTCCTTTATAGACAATTAATTGACTGTAAGTGTGTGAGTTTATGTCTGGGTCTCTATTCTGTTCCATTGATCATGTCTGTTTTTGTGCCAGTATCACACTGCTTTGATTACTGTGGCCTTGTAGTATTATCTGAAGTCTGGGTTGGTTATGCTTCCTTCTTTTGTTCTTTTTCCTATGGATAGCTTGGCAATTATGGATCTTTTATGGTTCCATATAAATTTTAGGATTATTTGTTTTAGTTCTGTGAAAAGTGTCATGGGTAATTTGACACTATTAGTCTCTCAGTTGTGTCTGACTCTTTGCGAACCCATGGACTGT